>NW_023425482.1:11792345-13011095 GCF_014108245.1 Pipistrellus kuhlii
CATACATAACTGTGGAGCTCATCGCTCCTGATGGGAGCTCAGGACATCAAGATGCGATTTAAGATGGCATTTCCAACCTTCCCCGGATATGGGGGGACATCAGCTTTATTTATTTATCCCATCTCGCCGGGCTCCCAATTTGGTGTGAACAGTTATGTCTTGCAGCACGTTTCTGTCTTGCAACCAGCAGAGTTAATTTAATGAAATGAGTAGTCTTCTGATGACCTGAAGGGAAAAAACACATTAATCTGGAAACTATCAAAGCCGTCTGACATGTGTTATTGTAGGACTCGGAAAAAAATAAACAGTTTATGGAGAAGATTAAGTGGCGGTGTGGATTTGCTTTTGACATATCTTGTCTCCAAATCTAAGTTGGGGATTTATTATCGCGCTATCATGTCACAGCTCTCTCATTTATATGATAACACATCTGTAATGTTTTACAAGTGCTGCACTACTTGTTCGAAATGGGCCTTTTTTAAGTCCTAAATTATAGTACCTGGAGAGGCATGCATAATTATAGTGCGTGTTAGCAAATGAGAGGGTGCGTTTTCCACCCGCACTCAGCATTAATCGTCAGCACAGTGGGTGCAATAAAACCATAATTGCTTCTTCCAAACTTCTCATCTGAGCAGTGCAGGTTGAAGTCGGTTGGGGAGAGATGTCTCCTGTCCTGGTAGGTGCAGGCCTCACTCCCATCTTCCCAGACAGTCCCCGGAATTATGGCAGGAGATGCATCTGAGTGCAGGCAGGAGAGCCAGATCCCCTGGGGCTGCACACTGAGGTCTTCTGATCTGGGTTACACTGTCAAACCAGTAGATCTGAAAATGGTATAAATGGGGATTAAGGTTTCTGCTTTTGGAACTGAGTTTGGATTGCAGGTCTGCTTCTCAATGTTGGACAAATGGTCTTACTTCACTGAGCAACAGTTTAATCATCTGCAAATGAAAAATGGTAGCCCCTAGCTCAAAGTGCTCTTAAGGCATTGATAATGTTTCTACAGCACAAAACACACCTGTGATAAACATAGATATTCTTACAACTCTCTCTCCTGAAGATCACTGTCTAAGCCCTGCTGTCCATCAGGGTAGTCCCTGGCCGCACTTATAATGTGCTCAGTCCCAATTGAGGAGGACCGGAAATATACAATACACACCAGTTTCTGAAAATGAATGTAAAATGCATTGATAATGTTTTGATTTGATTACATTTTGAATTGATAATATTTTGGCTAAATTCCACTTGTTTCTTTCTTTTTTTACTTTTTTAAAATTGTAATTAGAACATTTAAAATTATACAAAAGTCTCCCATAACAGTTTTATTGGACAGCACTGATCTGTACAGACAAATGCTGACAAAAATATGATGTGACTGTGTTTTTTTGAGTTGCAACTCATGGTTCCTGATTTTATTATTATTATCATTGGTTTATCCTTAGCCTATGATGGAAACCACACTTTAGATGGTTTGCTACATAAAAAGGGAGAAGACCTAGTGATTGCAAGTCTCTTAGTTTAACTCTAAGCTTCCTGAGAGCTAAGGCAAAAAAACATATTTGGATCATATGGGTCTTTGTGAAAGGTAGAGGGGTCCTGCACGTTTCTTTGAAGAGAAAACCTTTCTCATTGCACCAGATTTCTTAAAGGGTCTTTTCCTGGTGCAATCCTCAAATTGCACCTACACATGCACCTTTCCATCCTCCGCAAACAAGGTTTTTATGGACTAAGAATGCTGTGAGTCACTCAAGCTCAGGGATGATAATTACACCTCCCTCGTTTCATGGAAATGATCTGATTTGATCCTTACAGGAGCCCTGCAGGATGGGCTGTGCAGGGACTATTGTTCCTTCTGGGTGGGTGAGGAACCTGAGGATCAGGTAGGGCTTCAGTGACTTGCTCAGGGTTTTCTAGGCAGTGAGTGGCAGCGCCAGGGCTCAAATCCTCCTTGCCCAAGTGGAAACTCCCTGTGCTTTTTGTCAGTCATGTACACTTTAGTGTGAAAAAAAAAGCTCAGAGGAGTAAGGGATGGGAGAGAGCAGGGGGATTCTGGGCAAAAAGGGGGACCCAGATGCAGCTGGGATTAACTCTGAAGATGAAGTTTGCTCTAGCCAGGTAGAAGAAATAGGTGTGTAAACATGTGTTTTATTATTTTTCTAACTGCGGCACACCAAACTCGAGATATCCTACATCTGGGTCTCAAGGGGTGATGGATAAGAGAGCATTTTAGCTGTTTACCTTTAAGATCAGTGCTCCTGAAACTTGAACACACTTACCAGTCACCCAGTACCTTGTCGCAGTGCAGATTCATTCAGAGGTCTGGGGAGAGGCTGAGCACTTGCATTTCTCCTGAGCTCCCAGGGAGCGCCTCTTCTGTTGGTTTGAGGGTTGAGTAGTGAACTCCAAGATGCTTGTCTTTTGCCTTCCCGCCAAACTGCCTCTCCCATAGCTCTTTACACCAAGGTGGAGAACTGATTCCCACCCTTGCTATCACGGCAAATCTCCCTCAAGGCTTTCAAGCAGTGCTGGTGCCAAGACCCTCCCTAGATCAATGTTCCTGGGAGGGGGCTCTGAGCTTGGTACATTTTCATGTTTCCCCTGGGGTGACTATGTTCGTGAACAGTGGGTTCACATCATTTAGGTGTTTTCTTCTATCTGGGTGTTGTTGGAGTACCCCAAGCAGAACCAGCTGCCCAGAGGGTTTCTCCCTGTCTTCTCAAGCAGAGTGACACCTCCCCCCCCCCATTTATTATGGAATTCATGTGAAGCCCTGGCCTTGCTCTGGATGTATCTGACCTTTTTAGGCATTTATATTCCAGTGGGTTAAATTGCTGATATAGGTGTGACTGAGAAGAACCACACAGTCATTTCAGACAAGGCATATATATGCCTCTGAAGAATTACAATGGGAATGGAATACAGAAACACTCTAACAAAATGCTGACTATAGAAAAAGGCATGAAGAGCCTTGGTCAGTGTGGCTTAGTTGGTTGGGTGTCATCCTGTGCATGGAAAGATTGCCAGTTTCATTGTAGGTTGGGGCACATGTCCAGTCACAGCTCAATCTCCAGCACGAGAAGTGCAGGAAGCAGCAGATCTATGTTTTGCTCTCACATCAATGTTTCTCTCTCCCTCCCTCCCTCCCTCCCTCCCTCCCTCCTTCCCTCCCTCCCTCCTTCCCTCCCACCCTCCTTCCCTCTCTCCCTCTGTCTCTAAGAATCAATGAAAAAGTCTTTTTTCAAAGTGTATAAAGAAAAGGCTTTTTGGCTCAGGGTTGGCATTCTGGATGCTTTCCTTAAGTCTAAGACTGAAAATGAGACAGTTGGTAGCAGCTGACTTCCATGGCCTGGCCAAGGTGCTGAGGACAGGGACTCCAGTAGGGGGGACCCCTGAGCTCATGAGTTGGGCCAGGTACTAGGAAACCGAAGTTGAGACCTCGGCTGTCTTCAACCTGAGACCATTTTAGAAAAATCAGTAGAGAGTTGTAAAAACCTAGATTCTTAGTTCCTCAGAATCTGGAGGGCAGGCTATGGGCATGTTCATGTTGATAGTAAAATGGGTGATTCTGATGTGACTCCCAGATTGAGATGCCCCAATCTAGACTTTGAAAAGCATCCACTTCAGCGAGAAATGGAAGGTATGTTGTCAAGTCTTCTCTCAGTTAAATAAATAGCTCACATTTCTTTAAATACAGGCACAGTAGTCACAGCAGCCTCCAGAATTCCCACATCACTCCCTTTCTTTTCCTTTTGAATAAACAGCTGGCGAATATGACATCAATTTAGCTGTGATGACTGCTTTTAATTTTCATTTTAAATCTATACTGTTACTATATATTGGGATCCTGGCTGGTGCCAACTGCGCCGGCCACACGTCTGGTTTTCATTTAGTCTCCGAGTTCCTTTAGGGTAGTCGTGTTCAGAGGCCTGGTTTAATGCATAACCCTAATTGCAACGTGGAATTAAGTTGGTGCTGACTGTAGCGTTTTCAGTCTCAGAATCAAGGAAAGTATCTAATGGGAAGGGGGAAAGAAAAGCCTCTCTCGAGTCCCAGCTCTTGCCAGTGCCTTATCTGTCTAAATTTTTTACATTCAACATTTTTTTAATTGAGTGCATAATACGGCTATAAAACAGCAGTCTGGATAATGTGGTCAGGCTGCTGGTTTATATAGCTCTCTTCTCAGTTTCAGAATGTCCCCTTCTCCTCTTCCTGGGCTGACACTGGCCTTATTTCTCATTAAAAATCCTGGCAGCTTGGAAGTGAGGACAGGAACCCCGGGCTGTGCTCCTTCTCCCAAGTGATGCTCGCTGCGGCCCCGCCTGGACCCTCAAAGGCTTTGGAGGAGGGTGTGCTGCCAGATGAAGTTATTTCCAATTGTTGTTGGCCAGCAGTCTGCTTTGTAAAGGATTAAATCGAATAGTTTCATATCAAAAGTATAAAGAAAAACCAAGACTTCTTTCAAAATGGCAAATACCTCCTGGTAAACTAGGATGGGGCCACAATGGTGAAAATCCGCCCATGTTTCTTATTCATGGGAAAATGTAGATAAAAAGAGATGCTGAATGGAGACTGAGCAGTGAGCGGATGGAAAAGAAGCAGAGATGGACCTTGCTACATGGGAGTAGGATGAGAGGGACCAATCAAAAGCAAGGACAGTACTCAGCCATATGCCTGATGCATAATCCTCACTATCCAAATATTTGCTGAATGAGAGTTAGTCATTAACAGAGATATGTTGATCCTTCTCCAAAAGAGTTTCCTGTGATTTGATTCTCCCTCTTGTTTGTTTCTTCATTCACTCATCATTGTGCTACTTATTGAGTAGTTGCTGTGTTAGGTGTTGGGGGCCACGAGAAACCATGAGATAGTACATGAGTAAGAAGGCTATACCCATGCCTCCTGGACCTCCCAGCCCAGCCATAAACAGGGAAGAAAATGTACAAGGAGAAGTTAGTGTCTAAAGGGCCAGTGAGTGATGCTATGGAGCACAAGCAGGATGGAGGGATAGGAAGGCTAGGGCTGGGACCTGCACAAACCCTCCCGAATGCCCACTCTTACAGCCTTGTCCAGTGTCTGCACTGAGGCCTAAGTCGGAGGCTGATTTGAGAGCATCACACTTTGGATTGAGCAACATGATGAGGCTGAAGATGGTTTTGAGAGTCTCAGTTCCTTTCTTTGTGATAGAACTTTCTCTCCAGGCTCAGGACCAGAAGGCGCTGTGCTTTTCCTAGTTTGTGTATCTTAGGAGCTGTACAGACTGTCATTGGAAACGTGGGCTTGCTCTGAGAGCTGAAGAACTCTCTCATATTTGTACCTCATTTCTGGGAATTGCCCAGGATCGTGGAGTGCATTGTTTGTATGTTAATGTTATCCCAGCCTTAGTATTTTTCTCCCCTCATTTTCTCATTTTATTCAATTTCTTTTGTTTGTTTTATATTTTTTTGTGTGCTTTATCCATTTTTTTTAAAAACCATCTCAGATCTACTAGGAACAAGGAAATAAGGGCAGGAGGAAGAAAGTTTGGTTTCTGTTGAGAAGAACTTCCAGGCTAGTCTGGAGCAAATTTGTTGTCAGTGAAGTCACTTAAGAAAATAAGCAACTTCAAATGGGACAATTAGAGTTGATGGAAAGGAGAAACGGGGTGGGGCTTACAAGTCAGGTTTTAATTGTGGGGTGATTTAAAATGGTTAAGTTAAAAAAAAAAAAAAAAAAAAAAAAAAAAAAAAAAAAAAAAAAAAAAAAAAAGAACAAGAGCAAGCCCTTCCAGTTTCTCTAAATCCTGGACATCTGATACCCAGCCAATGTCAATATTAGCTAAAGTGGCTTGGCCCTGTTCAGTCTGATCAAAAATAAATTAGGAGGATGCTTATAAACAGGGCTTAGAGAAGGGACACACACACACACACACACACACACACACACACAGTGCAAGTGAGAATAATAATCAGTGGCTTTTAATAAATGCTAATTTAGTGTTAACAATTTTAGATCGAGTTGTTTATGCCAAGGTCTGACATGAACTGATTTGGGAGTTCAGCCACTGACCTGGCTCCATGGTCTCCTCCACTTGCACCACCCCTACCTAAGGACTCCAACCAGCTGCCCTGTGGTGGCTTGGTCCAGGCGTGGCTCCGGTTCACCCCATGATGGGGCTGGAACATGCATCACACACTCACGTACACTGACCCCAATGTGGCTCACTCTGCACCAGACTGTCTATTCAGTTGCCTGCAAAGGGCACATTGAATGCCTCGCCTGGAAATCCAGGCAGTTTAGGGTCTGGATTTTTCTTCCTCCTTCACTCTCCCTCTGGTAGATCCTGGCCTGTGATATTTGCAGATCACAAAAGGGAGATGTTTGTCAGTTCTGCCAAGGAGGCACTGGGAGTGGTGAGGGGGAAGGGGAACCTACAATTCCAGCAGATGATTCTGGCAAAAGCTTGGGTAAGGGAAACAGATCTGCTCATTAGGTGGCCCTTGCTCCACCTCAGCCAGGATTGTCCGTGATGTCCAGTTGTGTAGACACAGCAACAATTATTAGATGTTAGTTTGATGGATTTGTGTCCAAGTTTGTCCCCCCTATTTGCTCATTATGATATGTGAGACAAGGCCTCTTTGACCTTCTGAGGTCTGCCTCCTCTGGATGAAAGAGTACAATATTGCATCAAAGTGGTGCCGAGTGAGATTAAAGTTCTATGACAGGGCCTGTTACATCGTAGTTCCTCGATTAATCCCAGCAAACATTTCTCAGGTTATTGCCTACAAACCACTGAGCTCAACAGTTTATGTGTGGTAGTTATCATGATTACTTTTATTATAATCTTCCCCTGATTAAGCCCCAAGAGGAATATCCTGAGGGCACAGTAGATACTCAATAAATATTTGTTAAATGAATGACCAGTGTCATTTACAACTGCAAAGAATCCCAATTAAGTTAGTACTGTAAGTATCCCCATTTGTCAGATGGGGAAACCAAGGCATGGGCAGTTAAATAACTTGAGCAAGACAATGCCCAGCCAGCAAATACCAGAGTAAGGATGAAAATGTAGATACTCCACCAGCCTACAGCCTCACCCACTATTCTCTACCAGCTCTGCACATGTTTTTATGGGGGAATAAGCAATCCCCATGGCCTCTCCAATCTTCCGCCCTTCTCTGCCAGATGTTAGTGTGCTCGGCCCTGGGGGAGTCCTACTCAGAGCCCAGCTGTCAATAAGACAGTGCCTGGATTTAGAGCCTATGTGTGTGTGCCGGGGACATAAAACAGAACACGCTACGCAAAGTCCCAGGAATGACTCGTTTGACACCAAAGCCATGCAGCAAAGAAGCTGAGAGCCTCTTGGCAGGCCCCAGCTTGCTGCCTGAGAGTTATCTGTTTAGGGGGTGATCTGCCTGCATCCATGGCATGTTCGCGAAGGCTCCAGGCCAAGGCTCCAGAAGGCAGGGAAACCTCTCCCTGAGACTGTGGCCTTGACCCTTGAGGCTCCATGAGACTCCTGGTGGAAGAGAGCTGGGTGGAGGCAGAGGGAGAAGCAGAGGCAGAAAAAACAGAGATGCTTGAATTCCTCCTTCCCCACCATGGCTTCCTCTCTCTGCTCAGGTCCACGGCAAGCCAAACGCTTCCTCTCCCCACCCCCCTTCTCTCTTTCTTCCCTACTTTCTCTTTATTTCTTCTTTTACTGCTGGCTTATTTTTACAAATCTCTCTTTTTCTCTTATTAACCCTCATGTTCTTTCTCTGCTAAAAAATTATTTACTCATCTTTCTTATTCCTACATCTATCTTTCTTTCTCTATGTCTCTTTCTCCCCCATGTCCTCCCTCCCTTTCTCTTTCTCCTTCTCTCTCTCTCTCTCTCTCTCTCTCTCTCTCTCTCTCTCTCTCTCTCTCCCTCCCTCCCTCCCTCCTCTCTCTCTCTCTCTCTCTCTCTCTCTCTCTCTCTCTCTCTCTCTCTCCCCCCCCCCTTTCTCCCTTCCTCCTTCCCTCCCTTCCTTCTTCCCTCCCTCCTTCCTCTCTTCCATGAGTCAGGCACTAAGCTAGGCAATTTAAAGAAAACATCTCATTTAATAATATGTAACTGGCACTTATCTAATGCTTGCACTAACACAGATGAGGAGCCTTAGGAATGTCACGAAAGGGATACGAAGAGGAATTGGGCCCTGGCTAGGGTGGCTCAGTTGGTTGTGTGTTGTCTCATGTACCAAAGGGTTGCCAGTTGGTTCTGTTCTGTCAGGGCACATGCCTAGGATGCAGGCTTGATGCCAATTAGGGGGCGTCCAAACGATGTTTTGCTCTCACATAGGTTAGTCTCTCTCTAAAAATCAATAAAAATTTTAGAAGAAGAGGAGTTGGAGACCTTTAGTGTGGGCTGTACCTAGTGACTTCCAAAGAGTTTGGTATGGAAAGGAGGGTAAAAGAGAACCTGTAGAGTGAAGAAACCTCGAGGGTGGAGGGAGCTACAGGAGGGTGGGGCAGTAGGCAGAGAGCTACAGGAGGGTAGCAGTGAGCTGCTACAGGAGGGGACAGGGCAGCAAGCTATGAGAGGGGGTGAGAGGGACTATGGGAGGGCGGGCAGAGGGCAGAGAGCAACTGGAGGGCTGCAGTGAGCTACTGGTGAGCTACTGGCCCATGGATTCATGTGCAGGGCTACTGGTACTAATATAAAATACTAATTATAAAGGGAACTGAGTATGAGGTTTATGAGAACTCTGTACTATTTTCACATTTTTCCCTATAATCTAAAATCATTCTAAAATTTAAAAAGAAAAACATTTTTAAAGGTGACAGGGAAGCATGTCTTTCTATTTGGATGGAGAAGCCAAAGACAGCTTAAGGAGCAGGTGGAATTTGAGATGAGCTTTGCAGTATGGATGACATTAAATTTGCTGAGATAAGCAAGGAGAACCAAACAGATAATCCTGGCATAGGGCTGGAAATGGCCAACCATTACATGGAAACAGGCTACATACTAAGGTCCAGCTGAATCACCCTTAATGATCGAGAAGAAAGTCTATAGTTTATAAGGAAAAGGGGCAATGTGGGAAAAAAAGGTAAACTACTATGTCAGTAGCATGTATTCCAATTCATGTGAGAAGATTGGGGTAGACATAGGTGGCTCCATGATATCAGCGAAGACATAGGCTTTTTTTAAGTCTCTGCTTTGCCAGCCACATGGTGTTGGTTTTCCCTTCTCGGGTATTTGCCTCATGGTCACAAGATGGCTGCCTTATCTCTGGGCATCACACCCCTCATTCTGTATTCAAAGGCAAAAAATGGGGTAAGAAAAAAAAGTTTTCTTTTATCAGGAAGACACAGTTCCCCCAAAACTATTCCATTGGCAAGAATGTAAGCACCTGATTATCCCGAGTTTCCAGACTAAGCTACCTTCTGATAAAGGGTGATACAGTTATATTCTTGGCTTGGATAGATCATAATTCATCTCTAGTGATTGGATACATTGGTGCTTAGAAAATCAGAGGTTCTATGAACACAGAAAAAGAGAAATGGCTCTTTAGACAGCAAATGATAGTTACCTATCAGAGATATGGCACTGTGTATAGATGATTAGGTTTTCTTTTTATAATATGCTTTCATGTTCGTTACTAGCTTTGGGAAACTTAACCTCACCATGCCTCAGTTTCCTTACTGTAAAGTGGGGATGATAATAATAATATTCTCCTTCAACCCAATTGTTTAGGTAAGTGAGATAATTCCTGGACAGTGGATAGAGCAGTCTCTGGCCCTTATCAAACCCTTAGTAAATGTTATTCTTGATGATGATATTATGAAGTGTGTACCCTTGAAAAATGAATTTCATTTCTTAGGCCTTCTTCGTATTTCCCAAAGTTTAGCAAAAATCGTGGAGATATAACAGTAATTCAATAAAAAACTTTTTGATTAATTTTCTAACTATTGTACCATTGCTATACTTTTAAGTTGCAAAATTCATTATGTTGCATGCCTTCCTTATTCATACCTCTGGTTTCTGCTCTTCTTTGGGATAAAACAAGGCATAAAACATCTTCCCAAAGCACTTCCTATACCCTCAACTTTATTTCTCACATCTCGCTTTTCTGTGTGCAATCCAGTAATGCTGAGAGTCTTAGAAATATCCCAGACTGCCAGCTCATGCATATGTGTTCACAGTTACTTTTTCCTTTGAAGATGTAGTTTCCTCTACCTGAAATATACTTCCACTCCCCTTGTACATTTGGCGAACTTCTATTCATCCTTCAAAACCTCTCTTATACATTATCTTCTCTGAAATGTCTTCTTGGAGTATCACTGTTTGCCTAATAATGCAAAATCAATATTATATGTCATAAATATACTTTGTAGCAGTGTCTAGTGCTATTTTGTTATTATTTTATAATTTCATATTTATCCTTCTGTCTTCACTTCTAAATTTTACATCAAAGATTGGAAAAACTATATTATCATGCTTGTAGCACAAAGTTTAGTTTGGGGTACATCAAAATGCTTATTATTTTGTTGAACTGACTCTTTTGCTGAACAGAAACTTCTTGCATCTATAAAGTACTACAGTTCCAGAAAAGATAGATCTGCCTTTGGTGACAGATGTTAACTACACTAACTGTGGAGGACATTTCTTAAAACATCTATACAAATATCAAATTATTATATTATACTAGAGGCCTGGTGCATGAATTTGTGCATGGGTGGCCTGCAGCAATCTAACTGAAACCCACAGTCCAACGCTGCCTGCAGCTCATGCCTGCTGCTCCTGCTCATTCCTGCCCCACTGTGCCTGCCGAAATTGATCTAGAGAGTCTTGCACTGTCTTAGCAACGCCCACCAGCCATGAGCCCTGTGTCTGGCACTCTCCAAAGAGGAGTAGCCTTCAGGATCAGGCTGAAACCAGATCTCCGACATCCCCCAGGAGTCCTGGATTGTGGATTGCAAGAAGGCGCAGGCTAGGCTGAGGGATCCCACCAGTGTACAGTAAAGGTGTATCCAGCCCATCCTGTTCAGTCCGCATTGGCCAGACCCAGCAGCAAGCTAACCTACCAATTCGAGCGTCTGCCCCTACTGATCAGTGCACATCATAGTAACTGGTTGATCAGTTGACTGCCTGCTGCTACCTGGTGGTCAGTGATGTAATAGCAAGCAGTTGAGCAGACTTAGCATATCATTAGCATATTATGCTTTGATTGGTCGTTCAATTGTTCTGCTGTTTGGTCTGTTTGCATATTTGTTCTGCTGTTTGGTCTGTTTGCATATTACTCTTTTATTATATAGGATACCTGAAACTGACACAATGTTATATGTCAATTATATCTCAATAAAAATTCATTATGTTGCATGCCTTCTTAATTCTTATCTCTGGTTTCTGCTCTTCTGTGGGATAAAACAAGGCATAAAACATCTTCCCAAAGTGCTTTCTACAGCCTCAACTTTATTTCCCATATCCCTACCTGTTAAGCCCCTATCATTGCAGGAGTTCTCACTTGTTAATAAGAGAAGAATTCTTTTTATAGATTCTTAGTAACTTTTTTAGTTTTGTCCACACAGCTTACCAACTGTCTCCAGGTCCTTTCTTATTTCTCTCTGGGTGCAAATGCATTGGGAGCCTACATTTCTCATTCTGTGATTGCTCACAAGTAAAGCATCCAGCCAGGTTTGACTGGTTGGAAGAGAGCAAGAACCCCTGTCCTGAGAGGGTCATGCTGAGAACTTTGTTCTTGAGCTATGACGCCATCTAGACAAGGTTGGGTCACTGAGATGGTAGTCTTTGACTTAGTTTTCTGCTCACTGCTCCACAGCCAAACGCTGTTGCCTGGTACCTGCAGTACACTCTTAGCAACCAGACTGGATCCAACTTCACATTTCACCCGATGGCAGTAGCAGCCCCAGCTGATGACAGGGCCCAGGGGTGGAACCAAAACCTGTAACCTAGGTCTTATCTAGGGGTTCACCCAGAGTTGATCCAGGAAGCCAGAGCCAAGGATTCCAGTAACAGGTCCGGAAGTGGAGTGCATGTTGGTTCAAGACCAAGTCTATGAAAAAAAGATTATTTTTTTCTGAGACTCTGATTGGTTGCTAGATCTTATGTGAGAAAGTTTATATGGGGAAAAGGCAGAGGACAGGAACAATTGTCCCACCGAACAGGCTCCTCTGCCTGGCGTGATGGGAAGGGCAGAATTTATACTATTACTCACTTTTACCCCAGATTGCCTTGCAATTTCTTTTCTGTATTTTTTTTCCCAGCACCATCCTTTTTGTGCCCTGAAAACATCAGCGGTGCCTCATGGTTCTTTAGTGAGGGGATCAAACGGCACTTAGTGCTTTGTCCATGACCCTATCCTAATGAAATGTGTTATTATTCAAAAGAATTATGTAAGCCTATGCAAATTGGTCAATGTGAGAAGATGTGTTTGGGGTGGGGGCAGTCAGGGTTGAGTTTCATGATAAAAATAGCGAGTTTTATCTGCATTCAGACTGATTTTGAAAAGGTTTTTAACCATTGCAACTGAATCCTTTTAAGAACCCTCTCTTTTTTTCTCCTCTTTTCCCCCTAGTTGCTATGAGAACATGAATCATCTCTTTAGCACAATGACAGCAAGTGTAGCATTTAGGAGCGGACCCTGATTTTTTACTGTTTGTTCTTTGCTCTCAACAAGATAAGCTGTTGTTATTTCTTTCTTCTTGAACAAGCACACCATGATTGCCGAAGTGGGAAGAATAATTGGACCAAATAGTCGTGCGATTAATGCAAACAGAATTCATCTGTTTCGAGTACAGTAAATGCACTTCTGAAGATGCAGAGAGCCTGCTTTCTCTGTTTATTCTTGGGCTGGAGAGCAAATGTTGCTGAGTTCACTGCCACAGACTCCCATAGTTCTTCCATGGGGCAGAGACCTTAAATGAACTGAGTAAAGCATGAAAACCAGCCCGATCTGGAAAGCGGGTGGGCTTCGAGGGAGGGGTGTGGGGGCTCTGTGGGAAAGGGCTGCTATATCCCAACCTGACGGCTTTCTCCTTCCCTCTCCACCTGTGTGGTGAGAAGACTCCTGCTTTCTTCATGATATGTTCCAAGTAAAAGATGATGTGGCCACCCAGCCAGCATGGCTCAGTGGTTGAGCGTTGACCTATGAACCAGTAGGTCACATTTCGATTCCCAGTCAGGGCACAGGCACAGGTTGCAGGTTAGATCCCCAGTAGGGGGCATGCCCAAAGCAGTCAATCATTTCTCTCTCAACATTGATAGTTCTATCCCTCTCTTCCTCTCTGAAATCAATAAAAATATATTTAAAAAATAAATATGATGTGACCAGTTGAAACAGAAGGGAAATTAGTATTGATCCTAGAGCCTTCAGGTATTTAGCTGTAAGCTCAGCATTGATGTCCCTTCCATGCCACGGGCATGAGGCAGGTTCCGTTGACTTCAGTAGACAGATGAGGAAACTGTGCTTCAGAAGTTACTTTCCAAACAGCAGACACGGTGTGCTGCCACACTGGGATTGGAATGCAGGCTTTTCTGGCTCAGTGGGGTGGGAAAGGCATGAGTTTTGAGGCCAGTCTGCCTGCTTTCAAATTCTGACTCTGCCGTGTGGTAACTGAGTGATCTTGAGGGACATCACTTCTCAGCACCTCAGTTTCCCTACCTGTAAAAAACAATAACAAGAAAAAAACCACAAAAAACAACAACCAGGAATAAAACTACTACTGTGTGTTTTAAGGATCAAATGAGTTATTAGATGAAAAGAACTCAGAATTGTACCTATCACACAGACATCTCTAATCTATGCCAGCTATTTTGCCTTCGTCACACCAGGTGCTTGTTCTGCAAGAGAATGCCTTTCCTGTCACACCTGTGGTTTGAGGCAATGGTGCCCCAACACATTTGTCGCCCAGGCATACCCTGGCCAGTTTCATATCTCTAAAATTCCATGTTTCGGTTGCTCCTACAACCAACAACATTGGCAGCTCACTATTGCCTATAGGAAGAAACCAAACTTGAATGTTCCTCCATTGGCTGGCTGTGCCCCATTTTCCCATTAACTTCCCATGGTACATCCCCTCCCCACTTTGGAACTGCTCCCTGAATAAAGCACACAGCTCCCAGCTCCGACATTAAATTCACTCTCTCTCTGCCATCAGCCTGTGCAAATACTGGGGACTCTGAAGTCCCCCACCCAACTCCATTTCCTCCCAGAAACATCCTTTGCATCATGAAACCCAGTAGAGATGTGAGCCCCTCTCCGAGTCCTGGGGCCTGCATGGGCCCTCATTCAGTGTCTTTTAGTCACTGGCCGGTGCCACCCTGGAATCTGTTTCTGTCAATGGCAGGTGTGAGGAAGGGCACCAGGGCCATCACGCTACACAGGCATTGTGGGTGACTTCTTGCACAGTGATACCCAAAGTTGTCTGTGGTTTCAGAGCCAGGAGACTGGGACAGTGGCTAAAAGGCAGACAAGAAGTCCAAGTCTTAAAAGATGAGTTGGAGTTTGGCACCTAGAAATGTAGAGGCATGCTGGGCAGAGGAGAGGGCTTGTGCAAAGTCATGGGGCCCGAGAATCTACACAGAAGCAAGTGAGTTCATACAGATGACGGAGAGACCAGGAAGTGATGCTGCAAGTTCCCAATGACCTGGGGCAACCAAGGCGATGGTTCTTCTTGCCTGGCTTGTCTGCTCCCCCTTCCCCACTCCTCTGGAATCTGGCTCCAGCCCTGAGCTGGGCTCTCCTTTCAGTTTGATAAACGGTTTCACCGTTTTCGCTTAATTGTTTCCTTCCAGCATTCACTACACCGAATGAAGATTAAATCCAATTAAATAAACAAAGCGCCTTGCACTCACTCTGGCCACGAGCGCCTCATCCATTTGTGTTTGGAGCGAGGAATCCACAGGCTGCCATTTCCCAGTCAGTGGATTCCGCCCTAGGTTGGAGGGTGCATTTTGCCTCCTGCTAGAAGTCCAGCTTCTCTTCCGCAGTTGCCAAAGCACCCAGCAGGGAAAGAGAACACAGTCTAGGCATCCATGCACTGGAGGCTCAGCAGCTACCATCCAGCTGATCTTCAGAATAGCCTTACAAGAGAGAAGTTGATGTCCTGATCTTATAGGGAAGCTCAAAAAAACAGGGCGCATTAGGTGCTCCATGAACCCAGTGAGTGATGGCTACTAACAGATGCCCAGAGGACCCTGCCCTTGGACATTTGAGTGTGTGCTAGCCTGACCTTCAACCTGCTGGCTCCTGCTTTCCTTTGCCCGAGAGCCTTTTCTGGCCAAGAGAGCCCACTCTGCCCATTTCTGCTCCAGGGAAGCCTCCCACTCCTGGCATGGGACAGCTCAGCATTATGCCTGTTCTCCACGAGCTCCCAGTCCTCCTGGCACATGCAGTGGTTGATCTCTTGATACTGATTTCAATTTTTATTAAAAATGTACTGACTTTCCTTCCCTGTCTCACCTCCCCACTCCCCCACAGGTTTCCAGGGCTGAACCCCCAGTAAACTACATGCACTGAAATCCTTGCCTCATGTGTCTGCCTCTGACATTTGAGCATAAGTTGATTTGACTCTGAAATCTACAGCCTTAGCATCACACCATGCTGTGGAGAGGCACATGAAGGATGCCTCACCTTGCCCCTCTGTGCACCGTCATAGAGGAGGGCGAGTAAGGACATTAACAAATAATTAAGTCTGGGAGCTATTATGTGAGTCCCTTTGATCAAGCCAGCCCTGAAGCTCATCAGATTCCTGGACCTTTCATTTAAATGAGCCCAAATGTTCCATTTTTGTATAAATTAGTTTGGTTTGGGCCTCCTATCTCTTGCAAACAGTAATATCTGACTGGTTTATGGATATAATAATTTCGCTGAGAGGGGCTATTGTGTTATGCCCACATTGAGCCTTACTAATATAATTTACTGGACTTCCCTTTGCTCAGCAAACAGGAAAAATTGGCTCCCAAAATTAAAAGGTAGTGGTGGTAACTCTCCCCAGCACCCTTATATCTGAGCTCACCCACACATTTCCGTCCATCCCTGCCCCTGACGGTGCCTCCCTGCCCCAAACAGAGAGCAAATGAACTTAAGTGGGTTTTATATCTCACACAGTAGACATTTATTGTGGCCATAAAATGATTTCCCAGAGACTCCGGCCAGGCATGAGTCCTTTGTGTTCTGAATTTACCAATCAGTGGCAATTTGCTAAAATAATCATCTTCATGTTTGCTGTTAATAATCTTGCTTCAGGTTGTTACAACCAAATGGTTGGTCACTTCCAGTAATGGCCAATTTTTCAGGGATTATTGCTGAAATGATTAGGTGCATCATGATTTCCCAGGGGGCAGGCTTTGGATTGGATCCATTAGCAAATAAAAAGGCTACTGGGCTGATTTGGGAAGTGGGGGGGAGCCTTTCAGAAAAGGTAAATATATGTCATCATGTCTGTGTTTTCTTCCTCAGCTTTACTTTTCCCCCTACCCATTATGGTTCCTCATTTAATCACTAGACAAACTGTGTCTTTGCTCTAAGGCTTAGAGTCTAAGCCCTTTATTGTAGCTGATGGGCCTGGGAAACATTTTACTGCAAACCAGTTGAGTCAGTGAGCCCTCTTTTAGGAAACATCCATTCCTGAGGTCCTTGGATGATCCAGGTATTGGCCTAGCCATTTTGCACAATATCTCATTTAAACCTCACAGCAAAGTCCTAGTCTCCAGTTTGTACACGAGGAGCTGAGTCCCAGAGAGGTCAATTCACTTATTGCAGGCCATACAGCTCATAAATGGATGGTCCGCATTTGAATACATTGTTCTCCAGGAAGCTTGCCTTTCTCATTCAGTTTCACTCATCCAGGTCCCCACTTGTGCTGGGGCCAAGCACGGCACCTGAGAGTCCTGCCGCTCAAAGGTGAAGGGCACTGGCAGGAAGAGCATGGGGAACCATAGAAAGAGGAGTTCCGGTAACACCCAATGCCAGGTGTCTGCTGCAAAGCCTGAGCTTTCCACCTCAGCTCCTGCCACTGGAGAAGCAGGGGAAATGGGGAGATAGAGAAAGGGACTTTAGGGAGAGCATTCCAAAAGAAATTGACCTGAGAAGGAAAGGGAGGAAATGTCTTCTCGTTGCAATTGGAGGAGGCATTTTGCAGAAGCGATCCACAGACCCTCCCTCTGCTGAGAGCTGGAAAAAGTTACACCTGGATCCTTTCCTTTGGCATTGCATGTATACAAGACCAAGCTGGGATACAAATGCTAGTGTTAGAAAAAAAGTGAACAATGGTGGAGGTAGACATTGTCTGATCTGTATACTATAGACTGAACAGCAATTGGGGCAAAGCTGGCCATTCCTGCAATTATATTACCCCTGACACCAGAAGGAGGCCATTCTAAAATGGATCAGTGTGAGCACTGGAAAGAGATCCTCACATGACATGGAAACTCGATGAAAGGGAGATCCCAACTGAATCAAGATAGATGCATCTCTAACCACACCTGGCAAAATGCTTCACCCACAAATTAATGTGAAGGCTTTGGTAACTACTAGTTGTGCTACATTGTATTTTTCTGGATGTTTTATCATTGAAATGTTTTGATATCTTTAATTTTTAAGCTGTTTGTTTTTTTATTAACAAAATTACCACATATTTGCCTTAAAATAGAAGTGCACGACACTTTTTTAAATCAAGATTAGAATTGCCCATCAGTTGGAAAGCTGGGTGGGGGTGGAGGGATTGAACAAAAAATAAAAATAAAGAAAAAACTCATGGACATGACAACAATGTGGTGATTGTGAGGGGGAGGCAGAATGGGGTGAGGTATAGAAGGGTAAGTGGTGATGGAAGGAGAATTGACTTGGGGTGTTGAACACAGGATACAATGTACAGATGATGTTCTGTGGAATTGTGCTCCTGAAACCTGTTTAATTTTATTAACTAGTATCAGTCCAATAAATTAAATAAAAAAGAAAACAAAGATTTTCCATAAAAAATCATCAAATGTCAACCTTCATAGATTTAAAATGGTGGAGAAATTTAAATTAAAGCCCTCAAGGTGATTTTAACAAGCTGGGCATCTTAATACTTAAATTAATCTTAGTAAATTGTACCAAGTTCATGCTATGAGATGGGCCAGTTGATCAGGTCTGTCTGCTTTAGAGATTTATATTGTTCATAACTCATTGGTCAGAAGAGCTCAAATGTTGCTGGCTTAATGACAAGGGTTCTGGAAGGAATCTTTAGTGCCTAAGGAGAGGAGTGCTGGAAGTGGACATCCAGCTCTCTTCTTCAAATCACCTATGTCACCTCTGAAACAAGGCAGGTGAAAGATAACACGTTTCTTCCCTTGCTCCCTTGCTCTGTGTTATGTATTTCAGATGTTTCAGTTATAAGATGGTGGCATTTCTACAATATTAGCCTGAATCCCTGAGTGGCAATGTGGAGCAGAGCTGCCCATGGACCTGCACTGGGGATCTTTGTGAAGTTTTGTCACTCAAATTTCAGGGTTAGTTTGTTTCAGCAACACAAGGACTCATCTGGAGACCCAGGTCCAAAGAATCTCTGCAGGATTTCCAATGGAGGCATGCCTGCAAAGAGGAACTTTCTGGTGTATGCAGGCCCTGTCCCAGTGTCAAGGTGCATGCAACAGATCAGGAAACAGGTGCCCTGATAGAAAGGTATCCTGGCAGAGATTATTACTTTTTGAGGTAGTAGTTTTCTTCAGCTGCACCAGGATTTAAAGCAGAAAAAAACTCTGTAAGTAGGTGATGACTAGAAAAGATTTCCAAGGAGTGTTTTTCTCCAAGTGGGATTTTGTAATAACCTGATGCAGAATTAGAGAATCAGGAACTCAAGGGCCAGGGCTGAGAAAGGTGCATTCAAACATGCTCCACAGTACTACTGGATCCAGTAATGTTTGAAAATAACTGTTCAAAATCCTCTCTTCTGGCTGCCATGTCACACTTTGGCTGCTAGCTCTATTGAGTCTCCTGACTGGATTATTGAAAAGCAGTTTCCTCCTCTCCTTTTTTTCCTCAGCCGTGATAACTACCAAACCAGGCTAAGAAAAATGATCATCGCTATGAGAATAGACATTCTTCAGGTGAACGTGACTAGTCTCAGCTGTGCTGCGCTGAGACAGATATCTGTCTTCTCTTATTAAGCAGCCAGATAAACCACATATCTGCCTTAGACCAGGTTCTCACCGATGTTTGGGTGACTGAACAGGGGTGAGTCACTGACTGCACCTGGAGAAACTATGGGGTTTGCATACTCAAAAGTCTCTAACTCTTCCTCAAGTGAACCTGCTTCCAAATCTGAGGCTGGAATCCATCATGGGTTCCAAGCAGAAGAAAGCTCAGGTTTCTTCACCTCTTCCATCACCTTCAATCGTCACCTGAGATGTGCCAGATACTTGGTCTGCATTGATGTCTGAAGCTGGGCTTTGTGTCTGAATTGGAAGCTTCTCTCGTACCGGAGAGCTTGCCAAGTGAATCACTACACTTTGTGTCACAATAGGCTCTCAAAGGTTAAGTAAAAGTAGAGCTACTTCCCAAGAGATGGAAAACCTTTTCAGATTTTGTTCACCGCCTGGCACATTGAAAACAAAACTGACCTAAATGAAATCACTGCAAACAACAAAGCCTGAATGAATTTTGAGGATTATCATTAAGTCAAGATGCTTTCTCATGAGTTCTGCTGTGTCTGTTCATTAAGCCAAGCCTATCCTGAGATAGGCTGGGTAGGGAGGGTCCTGGCTTTACAAATGAGGAAACTGAGGTGCAAAGGGAGCGATCCCCTGCAGTAAGTCGCAGATTAATCTGATCTCCTGATTTTTAGATACAACCATTTTGCGTGTGGGAATGTGGAGAGAATCCTATTCACACCCTGGATATAAAGCCCAGCT
Organism: Pipistrellus kuhlii; assembly: GCF_014108245.1. Taxonomy (NCBI): domain Eukaryota; kingdom Metazoa; phylum Chordata; class Mammalia; order Chiroptera; family Vespertilionidae; genus Pipistrellus; species Pipistrellus kuhlii. The sequence continues at coordinate 11,812,198 of NW_023425482.1, forward strand.
CTGCCACTTACCCGCTAAGTAATTCTGGAATATTTCCTTAACCTCTCTGGGTCCTCAGGTTCTTCTCTCATATATGACTATAATATTTTTCTCAAAGGTAATTGGGAGTTTAAATGAGATTGCTTTTTGAAGTACCTCGTGTAGTAGACATTTGTGCTGCTAAACATCCTGTGATGTACAGGCCAGGCCCACAACCAAGAATTATCTGTCCCAGCTCAGCAGTTGCTGAGGTTGAGAAACTATGCCCAAGAGTCGTACTAATGTCCTTCCTGACATTCTGAGGTCTTCCTTGGAAATCCCACCATAATTGTGAACCTCCACAAAGACATCTACAAACTAAGTCCATTTCTTTTCAATTCTCTGAGTTCAGCTAGCAGAGGGGTCATTGCACAATGCAGATGAGAGTTTCTCAAGCATGTCTCCCATTTTTTCATCTATGTAGATGTGTGAACACTGCCTCAGTGTTGATAATGTGAGAATTAAGTAAGAAAACACAGCTATTTCAATTAGCATGACTCCTTTCCACTGTCAGGGCCTAATAAATGGAGTGTTCTTACTGCACCATTATTATTATTACCATTCTCATAATCACTATTATTCTATCTTCCATAGTGTCTATCACTGACCCCTTGTCTTTGGGCAAGGCTGTTTCTGCCTCTTTCTTCTTGTCTTTCTGGCCATTATCTTGGGAATCTTTGTTACTCTTTTGATACCTTTACCATCTCCAAACTGGGTGGTGGTGGAGTGAATTTAACTTCCTGTAGCTATTTATTTATCTTGTGAATACCTTTGGTCCAGACTCAAGCTTGAGTTTGAGAGTTTTCACTTCCAATCCATGAGTCACTTAGCAAAAGAGTAAGCTAAACGTGTGACACTCCAGGATTCTTGACAAAGGCTCAGGGACTCTGAAGATATTGCTGATGGCCCATAACAGACACAATAACACCCCCCTCCCCTTTTGCATGGACAGCCTGTTAACAACAGAGATATTAACTTCTATTAAGGGGTAGAAGGAGGTTGAGCAAAATCTAAGGAGGATTCAGTAAACTCACCAAGACGTGTTGTGGACACATCAGAACCAACTTGGGAACTTTTTTACATTTTATGGAATCTCAGATTTAACTGGCATCTCAGATGAAAATGTTTTATTGAAAGATACATATTCAGAAAAGTAGACAAATCCCAAGTACACAGCTCAAACACTTTGAACCAAAAGAATATACCATTTAACATACAGCTCAGATCAGAACTAGACTGTTATTAGCTCCCTAGAAGATCTCTTGTGTTTCTGTCCAGTGACCACTACCATGTTCTCCCTATAGTTCAGGCAACCACAGTCCTGATTTCTGTCATCATAGATTACTGTTTCCTGTTTTTGAAATATAAGTAGTAACAACTGTTATTTTGCTCAATATTTGAAATTCAACCCTGCTGATATATAGAGTAGTAATTTATTACTTTTTACTACTATTAGAATACATGATTCATTTTAAATTATATTCCATAGTGCATTTATCTGTTCTATTTTTGATAGGCATTCAAGATTTTTCAGGTTTCACTAGTATATAATGATCTCATGGACACTCTCATTACTGTCTCTTGGTACACATGCATTTCCTTGGGTTTATACATAGCAGTAGAATTGCTCCAAAATCTTAGACATTACTGCTGTTTGGCTTGAGGAGATAACTGCCGGTGGCTGTCCAAGTTACTCTCCCACAAACAGTGCTGGTGACTTCTAATTGCTTTTCAGTATGGCATTGGTACTGGTCACTTTGAAAGCATTGGTAATGGCCACTACATTCCCGCCCCCATTTTAGCCTATCTCGTTGGCATGTAGTGGTATCTTGTGGTTTTAATTTGCATATTTGATGACTCATGGAATTGAGCATCTTTTCATATTCATACTATCAATTTGATTATCTTCTTTTGTGAAATGTCTGTTCAAGTCTCTTGTCCACTTTTCCATCAGCTTGCCAGTCTTTTTTATTTTTAGAATTTCTAAAAATAGTCTAGATAAGTGCTCTTTATTCCACTCTGTGTATTATTCTCTTACTAAATTAATGATAACTTTGGATGGATAGAAATTATTTATTTTAAAGAAAGCTAATTTATCAATTATTTTCTCAAATATTGACAGTATTTTTATCTAGTTTACTGTTTTCTTAAGGTCATGAAATATGCTCTTTTGTTATTTTCTAAAAACTTGGACTGTTTTAAATTTCACATTTAGGTTTTCATTCAATCTGGAAATTTTGTTTGTGTATAATGTTAAATAGGAGGCAGAATTCAACTTTTCAATTAATTGATCCAACACCATTTATTAAATAAACCATAGTGTTACCCATGGCATTGCTATTTCTATATTACATATAATATTATATATATGTAGATCTATTTCTGGACTCTCTGTTATGTTTCATTGGTTCATTTGTTTATCTTTGTATCAATAACTACACTGTTTAGTTATCATAAGTTTATGATAAGTCTTGATATCTTGTAGAGAGCCCTCCAGTTTTGCTCTTCTTCAGAATTGTTCTATTTTTAGCCCTTTGAATTTTCATATAAATTAGAGTCAACTAGTCAGTTTACACAAACAGCCTATTGGGATTTTTATTGGGCTTGCATTGAATCTATAGTTTAATTTGGGGATAACTAGTATCCGAGTATTTTTAGCCTTTTACTTCCAAAATATTTTATGATTTCATAGTATAGACATGAATATCTTATGCTTCTAAACAGCACAAGATATTTTACCTATTTGACAATCTTTGTATTTTAGTTAATATATTTATTCCCTTTATATTTGATGTAATTACTGATATGTAGTTATATTACACATATATTTGAATTATAATTTCTCAGAATGCTATTGTTTGTTTTCTATTCTTCCCACTTATTTTTTATCCCCCCCCCCCTTTATTTCTTTAGGATTAATCAAGCATTTCTCAATTACTCATTCCCATAGGCTTGTTAGTTTTATATCATTTATTTTTACTTTAGTGGTTATATAAAGATCAACCCATACATCATTAACTGGGTTGGCCTCTGGTTCTGAGTCATTGTGATGATAAATTTTTTAGCACCTTGCAGGGTTGCAGTGTGGGGTCCATGAGGCCCTATCCTGGAGAGGCCTCAGGTGTCCTCACAGTGAACTTGTTAGTCTTTACTCCTCTCCTGACCCCACCTCCCATTCTAGTCCCTACTCTTATTTCCTTACTCCAAAATTTCCTGCTCAATCAGAATCTTCATTTTAACAGGATCTCTAGGTGATTCATTTGCACTTTATAGATTAAGATAACTGATCTAATGGTAAAGAGAGAAAGCCCTGAAGTTGGGGTTTAGATTCTAGATCTATCTGCCTCTTACTCATCTGTATGGACTTGAGCAAATCACTTACCCTCACTGAGTCCAAGTTTCCACATCTGTCAAGTGGATGTAATAGTCCCAGTTAGGTTGTGGTCTTATTGTGAGGCTTAAATGTGTGAACGCATGTAAAGTGCCTGTACAATGCCTGGCAAATATTAAGTGCTCAGAATTATTAGTGGTATCTTTATTATCCATGCCACTCAGACTTCCCATAATGCCACGAGGAAGAGAAGAAAAATTAAAGACCTAATAGACATTGTGCCCTTGTGTTTCCTGTTCACACCTGATGGCTGGTGGTGGACTCTGGCTGGCCTCAGGGCTGTCCCTTCCTGTGTGTGGGTCCTTCTGTGGGGCACTGCTGACGTGGGTAGTGTGTCTTTCCTCTTAGCTGCCACACCACAAACCGAAGCTTCCTGGGGCTCAGGACACCAGCCAGACAGAGAGAACCGCCCTTCCCTGCTGCTGAGTCATACTATCTCTATTCAGACAGGGATCAAGGCAGGTGGGAAGCTCTACAGGCCTAGCGGAGGTGCCCCAGGCAAGGGATTGGGTGACTCATACTGTAACGTGAGTCATACTTATTACATAAGGGCAGATCAACAGCATTCAAATGCCACACAAGCCCAGATCTGTCCCCATAGACAGGGAGGGGGTGAAGGAGGGGGGCTGTCAGGGGGAGACTTGCCCAGAGACACTTCCTGGAATCTCCAAGACAATCTTGCCCACCTGTCACAGGTTCCTTCTTTCATGTATGCCTGAGGTGTATATCATCATCATCATCATCATTGATGTGGTTGTAATTTGAAGCAGACAGAAACATTTCTTCTCTGGAAAGGAGAAAAGTCTGTAGATAATGTACTTTAAAGAGACAGATATTAATTAGCAACCCCCCAAAAATGAGCATATGAAAAAGCATTATCTCCTTAAAAGCTGCGAAAAAGAAGTGTAGTTAGATTAAAATAAAGCTAAGTAGAACAAATACATTTATTTAGCAAGCAAGGGAATAAAGCTTTTGTATCAGTTAACACATTTCTTTACTCTGGGAATGGTGAAGGTGGAGAGGAATGAACACCTACCCTCCCACATGGAGGCCAAAAATCATTAGGTTTTTGGTGGCAAGTTGGCCTTAGAAACACTTGTGACATTTGACTCTCTGGCTTTCTGTTCAAGACCCAATCTGAAATAACAAAGATATATATGAAGATAAAAATCTTTATGGAATTATCACCTATGATAAGGGAATGTTAAAAGCACCTTAAACCTGCTGGCCAGGTACCAGCTTTTGAAAAGTCCTGAACACCATAGAAAATGCCATTGCTAAAATACTGGGTAAAATAATAAACCAATAAACCATAAAACAAGATTTTTTTAAGCCTGGGTGTCAAAGTACATTAATAACACAATAAAAGTTTGCCCCATTCTAAAAAAAAAAAAAAAAAAATTAAAATCCATATGTAAAAGGTGAGAACAAAACATTAAAAAGTTACTTGTAGTTACTAGGATTCAGTGAACATTTTTCCCTCTTGGGTAAATTTTCAAAATTTTCTGTAATTAACATTGTTACTATAATATAAATAAATATAAATGATTATATTATAAATCAATGAATATGTTTGTATATAGCATGAATACATGACATAAAAGTAGTATATACCCTGTTCCCCCGAAAATAAGACAGTGTCTTATATTAATTTTTGCTCCCAAAGATGCGCTAGGTCTTATTTTCAGGGGGTGTCTTATTTTTCCATGAAGAAGAATGCGGTACACATTTATTGTTAAGTGAAAATAAAGGAAATTTATTACCTGTATACGATACAGTAGTATGGTAGTTGTCAACACAAACCAGACAAACTGAATCCTACAGTATCAAGAATTTACTCATTTATTCAATGACAATCATGTCATCATCTTCTGGAACATCATCATAACAATCCAATTCCTGAATTTCCTGGTGAATTTCTTGTGACTCCATTTCTTTCAGAATCAGTGGATCAAATCTCTCATGTTTAGCAATAGCATTCTGAGACAGAGCCTAGGGGGGGCCTTATTTTTGGGGGATGCCTTATATTTCACTCAGAAGGAAACCTGTAAGTGGGTCTTATTTTCAGAGGATGCCTTATTTTTAGAGAAACACGGTAGTATATATAACATACATAATATAAGCTGATTTGATATAATATACAGTAAACTATGAAATTGAACTTGAAGGAGGGGACTCTGTATCTAGTGATTCATATTAATTCAAGTCCTATTCTGCATCCTAATCTCCTCTTTATTAATGTGCAAATGGTGACCAGCAAACAAAAATGAGCTAGTTTGTTACTTGTCCAGTGACCTTTAGAAGAAAACTATATGGGTGTGGATTAGTCACCGTATTAAACTGGTATTAGACAGTTCACTGTAGAGAACTCCTGATTCACTTCCCTGCGCCAGATTCCAGCTTTTACTTGTAGTAGTTATAGTTCTTTCAGCCTCAAAATAGGTAAATCAGGTGGCACCTGAAATGGTACCCACTCCCTTTCATCTTTTTCTTCACTTCTTTAATAAATGTTAAATGGACAGGGTTTTTCTCACCCATAAAATGTTTATGTCAAGGACAAGTAGCATGTTTCCTTGCATTCCCAGTGCAAACAGAATTGTGGAATTCACATCCTACTGGATATCAATAAGACAGAGGTCCTTTGCCCAAAATGTAAAAGAGAGAGTTCCCATCCCCATGCAATCTCCAGAAACCCAGGTTATGAAAAGAAGGAGATTTCTATAGTCCAGTGCATCAATCTGGTTAATCCTCTGATCGGGCTAAGTAGTAGGGACTTTGAAACACACTCACCACTAGTCATGAGGTGTGTACTTTGCAAGCCCTGATCCACCCTGCAAATGCCTTATTCCTGGTACAAAGGGCCATCTTCGTTCCCGTTGTCTCCTAATCAGTGCTTGACAAACTGCAGCCCTTGATCCAAATCCAGCCAGCTGCCTAGTTTTTGTTTTATGGCTCTTGAGCTAAGACTGCCTTTTACTTATTTATTTTTAACACAAAGGTTTTAAATGCTTTTTAAAATATGTACCTATTAGTCTTCAACCTGCCTTTTGGCCTCAATTTTGCCTAAAACGTTTACTCTGTGGGTCTCTGAGGAAGCATTTCCTGAAGGTTTTCATTGTAACCAACCCTCACCCAGCCCTCTCCCCTCCCCACCCAAGCCCTTATTTCCTGTTGAACTAGTACAATATGCCTCATTGGTATCCGTGTTCTGCTCTGTGCCCTCCCCAAACTTATTCTGCACATGGCAGTCAGAATGCAAATCAGAGCATGGTTTCCCTTTGCTTAGAGACCTCCCATAGCTTCTTCTTACTTAAAAAAAAAAAAAAAAAAAAAAAAAAAAAAATACAGCTCATTCTTCAAGCCAAAAGCTCAACTCCTCTCTCACCACCAACTCTCCTCCTTACTCATGGGGTTCCAGTCACCCAACCTTTCATCTTTCTCTCACTGAGCCTTTGAACGTGGCCCCTACAATATAAGGGCTTGGTGACATCATATTCCCCAGAATGGTGCCTGGCACAAAATAAGCACCCAATAAACATTTATTGGCTAAGTAAATGACCTTAAATCTTCAAAGCAACACAGTAAAGCAGGATTTTTTAAATTACCATTTTATAGATGAATAGAAAGAGGTTCAGGAAGGAGGGGAAATCCAGTAACTTAGTAGAAGTGGGTTGGAAAATCAAGACTTTCTGACGTCCCACTGCATTATGATCCCTTCATTCAAACATCACAGCTTCCCTCTGCTACACAGCATGGGACACATCATAGCATCTGTGAACACATGAGCTTCTCTAGAGGAAATACCTGTCCCTCAGCATCTGGGTTATCTGCTCAGTGTGCCTTCTTCCTGGCAGCCCTGTGGTGCTACGAGACTCCAATGAAAGTTTTCCCGTGTCTGGCTTTGGGCTGCGGGGCCCTTTTCATGCTGGAACAATACCATGTAACTATTGCCTAGTGGAGGACTTAGAACACCACCTTTCCGTCCTCTCTCCCCCTGGGAAGCAGGCAGGAACCCCTCCCTACCAGAAGTCTGCTCTCCTGCTGCTTTTTGCTGATGTTCAGATGATTCTGTGAGCTGTACTAGGTTCTTTGATTATGGGTTGGAGTAGGGAGTTGGAAGTGGGGATCTGATACACCATTTTGCAGCATAGCTGTCTCTGTGAACCAGGAGCCCTGTACTGGGTCTTCACCATTAACCATAGTCTTTCCCAAACTTTGGTTATGTTTTTGCTGCGGTCATGGATTTTCTCTACTTAATCAATTAGCTCACTTTAAAAAATAAAAAAAAGTAAAAATGTGTTATTTGGAAATAGCAAAATTTATAGGAATTATCATATACATTTCATTTAGATTCCCTGAATGTTAATATTTTATTGCATTTGCTCTATTACCATTTTCATATATAAATGAGAGAAAATTTTGGTAATTTGTTTTCTAAACTTTTTATACATGTGTTTGTGTAGATACACACACATACAACCATTGTGTGTGTATAATTTCTTTTCTGGGCAATTGGAAAATACACTGTAGGTATGAATATGCATTTTTTAAAATGAACATTCTCACAAAACAGAATAACAATTATCAAAATTAGAATGAACTAGTCCAGGCTCATGTTAGATTCTCCTAGGCCCAGCTCTAGAATCAGCCATTTCTTTTAGAATCCCTGGATTCTTCTAGATGATAATGACATTTGAATACCAACATCTGGATGACAAATAGCTCACTGTTATGAGAATGCCATTGCTCCTAATTTGTATATATAAATTATATATAAAATGTATATATATATATATATATATATTAATTATATATATAATTATATACATTGTATATATAAGTTTTATGTAATGTATAAATATATATAATTATATAAAATATATTTATATAATATATATTATAGTATATATTAATATATGCTATATATAAATTTATTTATATAAATATATATTTATATAAATACATATATATTCCTCAAACACATCTATATATAATTCTATCTACCTATATTATGAATAATGAGGACACATCAATACTTTGAATTCTAATTCAACTCACAAGGTTCATGCTGATATGGCCCCTTTCCACATTTATTTCTTCCTTCTGTGACTATCAGAAACTGTGGTCTCATTGTCCACAATATATTTACCTATTTAATCAACACTATAATACACAGAGAGTGGTTTCAGAGTTGCTAATGCATATTACTGTGAAGGACAACCCTACTAACTACATTTCAGTGTTTGCATGTATTATAGCTAATTTTGTCTTTAGTCAGGGGGATATCGTATGAATATTGTGCTTATTTGGTCTCATTCTTCATTATTCTTTTGAGGTGTTTGTGTTATTCATTTGAAACAGAGTTAGTTCATAGGTTACTATTTGTGTTCCATTTTAGGCTTTTCCCTTCATTCTTGTTAATTTTTTAATGTTAAACAGTAGCCTGCTTCCAAATGTCACAACTCTACAAATAGGAATCCTTGGAGGAATATCTCTCTCCCAACCCTGATCTCACCCATCAACACTCTGCTCTCATTCCAATCCTTTTCCACCACCCCAGTATAACCAAGCTTATTAGTTTCTGATTTATCCTTCCTGTATTTCTTTTTGTATAAATAACAAAATACATGGATATTTTCTTATTTTCCTTTTTTTTCTTACAAAAAAAGTTGCATGTTATAAATAGCCATTGTGCTTTGATTCCCTCCCTCCCCTTAGTAATACCTGAAAATCACTCTCTGTCAGTGAATAGAAATCATACTAATTTTTATTGCGAAGTTATACTGTATTATGAATGGATATAGCAGGGCTGGTTAAGTCATCTTCTCTATATGGACTTTTAACTTGTTTCCAATGTTTACAAATTGCAAACAGTACTGCAACAAATAGAATGGTATGCATGTATTTTCTCACTGTTAAAGATATATCCTCAGGAAAAATTTCTTGATTTCTTGAAGTGACATTGCTTATTGAATGCTAAATGCATGCATTATTTTATTAAATATTGTCTAATTGATATGAAGGTTGTACCAATTCATATTCCCACCAGCAAGACAGTTAAAAAAAACTTATAAAGATTTCTTTTAAATTAAATGTATTTATCACTAATATTTTTTTTAATCACTGTCTAGAAAAAGAAGGTAATCTGGGAAATAAATGCAATATTGACAAAAGGTGAATTTGTATTATGGCAGTAGCTACTGACTGCTGTGCCTAGGATCCTATAACTCTTTAAAAATAGAAATTAGCAAATGTTTATGAAATTTTGATCAACCAAACTCAAGATGAGACATACTTAGTACCTAAGCAGAAGTTTTAGAGGGTGTTGAAAGGGTAATAACGCTGTCTCTTTGTGATCCGGGGTTAGTGCTCCATCACTGTACCATGAGAATCTAAAACATTGGACTTCCTCCACATTCGATATATGTATACCAGTCACCAGACACAGGACCACACTCTGGAAAGCCTAGAAGGTCTCTCACTATCTGCCTGGCTTACTTTTTAACCACCTCTCTTGCTGCTCCCCATATCTTATGAGAACTTCTATGCAGTTGAAATATCATCATAGCTAGTGACAGAGGCATTGCAAAGGAGCTCACCTTGTTTTGGGCACGTATGCTATTATTTAGAGAATCCTCCCAACAAGCCAACAACATGCCCAGGTCTCCCAGAAGTGGGGCTGTGCCTGGATTGAAATCCTGGTGGTGTTCCTATATTTATTTTTCCAGACACAAAGCCCCTCCTGAATGACTTTTTTCTCCTTAGCTCAGGATTCCTCAGATATAAGCCCAGAAATGAGCCCAGATTTAACATTTACACTCCTTGAATGCTCAATGAATGACTGGTGACTGGATGGGGACCATATGGAAGCTTATCACCTGAGCCATGGAGTCCGGTGTGTCAAGCCAGAGGAGGGGGGGAAAAAATTAGAAGTAGTTTTTTCATGAAAGGTTGAAGAAGAGTAGGCATACATTGCTCTACTTCCAAAATAGCAAGAGATAAAGGGTCCCATTTCTTTATTATTATTTTTTTTATATCCCGATGCAAACACTTATTTACCCAGATGAGCATTTGCTTTGCTTCTTTTATTTCCCCCTTGAGCCCATCTCCCAAGGCCATGTAATGAAAGGGGCCGTAACAAGTAAGCCATCAGTAAGCCAGCCTGCCATTCAGTATCTTTTCTTATACAACAGTTATTTGTAAACTAATCAATAAACTTTTCTTATTTGCTTGGCTCCTTTGGATCTTTTAGCAGCCGCCTGCTGAACCATGAAGAAACTTAAAATAGCAATGATCTCCCTTCCACACTGCCTCTTTCCACCCATAGAGCCCGCGAGCCAATCTGTGGTGTTTATACTCAAGGCCATATGAAGCTAATCTGTATGGAAATAAAGGATAGAAATATTCAGATTGAGTTTTACTAAGTGAATCTGAGGTTTTTCTGTTCAGCAAAATAGGCCAGGTAAATGCGTTTCTGATACAGAATAAATCACTTGTTTGAAGACCTATATTTCCCTTTTGCCATTTTGCTTAGTTGTGAAGAATTCAGCCCAATGCATGGACTGTGAAAAGCTCAAATCCTCCCCACTCCACCTCTCCAGGTAGCTCCTGAGTTGATATAATTTTCCTGGAAGGGTGTGAGAGTTCTGCTCTCCAGCCTGGGGCCAGAGGTGTCAAGACTCTTCCCAAAGATCTAAAGAAGAGAGAGGAGAAGAGTCAGGGATACCTTTATAGAGTACCCTACAAGCCAGGCTCAGAGTCTGGATATGAAAAGGACAGTCTCGGGTTGGAGTACTAGAATGTCATCACACATTGCAAAGACTGAGGCATGGACAGAAATGCCATTGGAGAACTTGGGAGGGGATCCCATGGTAAGGCATGTTGTCAGGCCAACATTTCTGAAGCACTTGATTCTAGATGAGGCCTTTTTATCCATTCATTTTAGTTATTAACCAATACCTATTGAAAGCTGGTTTCTTTTTAAGAATACAGCAATGGGCAAGATAGATGAGATCCCTATCCTCATGAATCATGTAGTGTTGATGATCATAAAGCATGGCTTGAGATGTGGGAAAGAAGAAAGTGGAGGGAAAAAAAGGCATTCCAGGTAGAGGGAACAGCAAGAGCAAATGCAAAGAAGCAAGAAGTAGCCCAATGCTTTCAGCAACTAGACTGGGTTCATTATTACTTCATTGTAACCTTTGAGGCTGCAAGTGAGGAGGCATAATAATGGAGATGGCCATGACACTAGTGTTTCTAGTGGGCAGTGGAGAAAAACTAGAATCATCTCTATTTTATGATTCTTCCAAGTAATTCATCTATGTCTCAGGCAGGGAAGAAGCTGAATTTTAGGATTTTAGAGTAAATCTTTCAGAGTAGGCTTTTTGTTTTGGCATGACCAGCCCATGTCAGTCTGTCTGGGATATATTTATGCCATGGGGCAGAGGTGAGGGCATATGCTGGGTTTTGGTCTTGAGAGAAGACCTTTGGCCAAGGTCAGCTGCCTACAGCAGGTGGTTCTCAGATTCAGTGACAGAGCTTGGATAAGGCTCATGTAGGACATCTAATGCACTTAGTGGAGAGTCCAGCTGTAGAGGAAGCATCTGACCATGCTCTGATTTGGGAAACCCGATAAAAAGCAAATGACAGCCATGACTCTCTCTTGTTGAATTATGGTAAATTTTTAGGAGGGAAGTCAGCTCCTATTAGTTGATGTTTATAAATTCAACCACAAGAAACTGCCAAGAATTTACACCTTTTGCTCTGTAAAAATAGAAGTTTCATATGTTAGTTTACACTAACATATTACAGGGACATTGTGGGTCCCTTGATATTTATTATCTCACAAAATCTCACATCACCTATTTGAGGTATATATTATTAAGGTCCTCTTTCCACAGCTGAAGAAATTGAGGCTCAGCCAGGTGACATAAATTGCCCAAAGCCACATAACCAGAGAAACCAGGACAGACATGGTCTGTTGGACATCAAGTCTGACTGTATGATTGATGCAAGAGTGCTGTCCTCCAGTATAGAAACCTGTGGGGCTATTGAGAACCCTAGGGCCTGTGTGAGCAGACATGAACATTTCCTCCTCTACAAATCATAATTTCTGTATTCTGCAATAAATCTGGTTATGAGTGTCTTTGTCCCCTGCTTGGCAGGAACTGCAAGGAGCTAGAGGGCAAGACGTAGACATTCTGCTAGAGACCTAGCTTCTGTTGAGGGTGGAGGCCAGGCAGAATTCTGGAAGTGTTTCAGAGATGACTCAGTCTCTGCAGGGGTTTCTCCTAATGACTGCCTCAGCACCTGTTTCCCCCGCCTCACTGCTTCACCGCAGACCCTGTTTTGTCAAGAAGTCTCCCATGACTGAACGTTAATGTCAAAGTTTGCAGAGCTGCCAGCCCTGCCCCAGATCTTGAGCCCTCAGAGGGTGATAGTAGTCAAGATAGGCAAAGTCATGCTGGGAAACCAACCTCCCTTTCCCCCAACTCTCAGTTTCTATCTGGCAATCTCTCTCCCTCCCCGCTCCTCTTTCATGATACATCTCAAGCAAGTGTCAGCAGGAGAGCTCTATTCATCAGAATCACACAAGACCCTTGGCTGAAGGAGGTTTTCTTCTAGTATGCACTTCTACAATCTCCTTGGTGTTAGGAGGGAGCATGTTGAATTGTGCATTGACACTTAAAGCTTCCACCAGGAAATGACACCATCCCCTATACTCATATTTCATTGGCCAAACCAAGTCAAATGGCCATAGCTATCTAAGGGGGTGGGGAAATATCAAGCATTTATAGTGTGGGAGAATGTGGGCTCATGTCTTGGCCATTAGGCATGGCTCTGTCAAACATATAGCCAGAGGGCCCATTCAAGGACAAGAGGCTGAACCAAGCAGACTAACAACCAAAGAAATCATGAGGTACATCTCAATGCAGTTCTATCACTGAGTTCTGTTCTTGTGGCAAGTGACTGGAATCCAGTAAGCAAGGGGAGTTTGCTTCCCAGTATGCTTCCACATTCTCTTGGTCTTGCACCCCAAGTAGGACTGGGCCCAGCTAACAGCCCTACTTGAAGTGTTAATAATAAAACCCAAGACATTATTCAAAAATAATATAAAAGCCAATGGTAACTTTATGGAGGGACATGCCATTCCAGAATCCCTCTTTGAGTTACATAAACCAAATAAACATTCTGAAAACTTGCTTTGGATAGGTATCAGTTACTGGGATGAAGTGTACACTATAAATTGATTATGTTTAATGTTCATAATATCAAATAAAAGTGTCATAATGTATGTCCTTCTATAATAGAAAGCATCAATGAGTTCTTACAAATTCTGATATATTTGATGGCTTATAGGCCATACAAGAAGAAACTAAGAAGAAAAAGGTAGTGATTTAGTATATATTATATCATTACATAGTTTTGCCCCTTCGTTTATTTAAACTCCATTTAAATCTGGAGGAGATGGATGTAGTGGGTAAAGAATTTAAATAAAATTTATATGTCAACACAAGATGATACCTTCTCTTGTTTCCATTCTTGTTTAAGCCAATTGTCTACATCTAATGTGAAAACAAGTAAAAGTGATAAAACATTCTATAATTATTATTTCTACCAATAACATTAATTTATTTAACAAATGTCTATTTAGTGTCTACATTGTGCTGTGCATTGAACAGTGAATGAGAGGGACAAAGTCCTTGATCACATGGAACTTATATTCTAGTGGAGATGCAGACAGTGAGTGAGGAAACACATACATGTGTAATGGAACTTCAGGTAATAAGACTCTTTTAAAGAAAAACAAAGCAAGGAATGGGGATAGTGAATGACATATCGGTTTTAAGGAGGGTAGTCAGAAATGCTTCTCTGAAGAGGCAATGTTTGGGCCAAGAAATGAACAAAGAGATGAGTGAGTCATCAAAAGGTTTTGAGTTGTAAGTGGTGGGAACCACAAATACAAGGGTTGTGATGTGAGGATGAATCTGGTGTGTCTATAAGCACAAAGACCAATGAGATGGAGCAGAGTAAGTGAGGCATAGTAGGGGAGGTGAGTCTAGAGAGGGAAGTAAAAGTGAGATTATGAAGGCCAAGGCACGTATCTGGATTGTATTCCAAGAGTGATATAACATCACTGGAATTTTATGAATAGCCAAGTGACACAATCTAACATATACTCCTTGGCCAAAATCAGTCTGGCTGCTGTGTGGAGACTTGACTGTGGGGCAAGTAGGAGGCATGCAGACCAGTTACAATATTGCACATGTCCAACTTAGAAATCATGGTGGCCATAAAAGTAGTGAGGAGAGTCAATTTTTGATATATTATAAGACAAAGGCAATAGGATTTGCTGATGGATTGGATGTGAGGATGATTGGGGGGGAAAGGAAAGCAAGGACAATCTCTTAGTTTGGGAATTGAGCAACTGAGTACAAGGTAGTGTCATTTACTGAAAGGCTTAGTGGATAGAACATTGGCCCACAGACTAAGGGGTCCAGGGTTTGATTTTGCTCAAGGATACATATCTCAGTTCTAGGTCTGATCCCTAGTCTTGGTCGGGGATCATGTAGGAGGCAACCGATCGATGTCTCTCTCACATTGAAGTTTCTTTCCCTGTCGCTCCCACTCTCTCTAAAACATCAATGGAAAATTATCCTCATGTGAGGATTACCAACAACAAAAAGAATGAATTACCTGACTGAATATACCAAAATTCAAGGACAGGAAAATTTAACAATAGCTGTTTTAGTGACATAATAAGGATGGAAGCTTTGCAATATTCTGAAAGGGTGGCAAATAAACGAGTTGAGTTACTAGAAAGAGTTGTGGGGTCAAGGATAGTTATTTGTAGGTGGGAGATATTTGGGCATGTTAGCAGGTGGATGGGAATGATTCAGTAGATGATGCAGGGTATGGAGGAGTAACTGAAGGAACAAAGTGTTTGAATAGATGGGGGAGGGTGGGTTTAAAGCACAGTTGGGATGTTTGAGTGAAGTCATGATAATAGGAGAGAAGAGAAGGCTGAGTCTGTGTAGAGATGTAAGTAGAAAAGAAAATGCTCTTCAGATTACTTCTATTTTTTTCAATAAAGTAAGAATCAAGGTCATCTATTGAGAGTGAATTTTTGACTATATTATTGAATAAGTGGGAGGAGGTATTGACTTGGAATGTGGTTGGGTTTTCAGGTGGTGCTGAACATGATATGTGGTCAAAAATCTAAAGTAAGGTCAGGAAGCATGGTTTTAACATTTTTCTGTAGCCACATTCTGCATCTTAGATCCAAGCATGAAGCAAGAAGATTAGTTTAAACAGGATGAGGTTTACCATAGCAGTGGCAGAGGGCTAGTGAAAAGTAAGAAGGTAGAAAATTATTGTAGGGGTGAACCATGGAATCCAAACTTGAGAAAGATGGGTGGCCATGTGTGCATCTGGGATTGGAGTCTCTGATGGGGTGTCAGCACTGTTTGTTAGGGTGTGTAGACTAGGAGAAGGGATATGATGTATCCATTAGTTCTGATGTTTGAAACCTAGATATGGGAAGTGCTGTGGCTATCCTATATAATAAAGAGGTAATATGCAAATTGTCCCTCACACCCTCACAAGATGGCTGCCTACTGGCTGTCAGGGGGAATTAGTGAGAGAAGACCAAATGACTAAACAAGCAAGCTGCATGAGGCGACCAGGCCAGCAAGATTAGTGAGGGATAACCAAATGACTGAACAAGCAGGCTGTGGGGGGTGACCAGGCTCGCAGAGGGGGCAGTTGGGGGGAGGGTGATCAGGCTAGCATGCAGAGGCAGTGAGGGGTGATCAGGCCAGTGGCAGGGGAAAGAGGACAGTTAGGGGCGACCAGGCAGGCAGGCAAGTGAGTGATTAGGAGCCAGTGGTCTAGGATTGTGAGAGGAATGTCTGACTGCCGGTTTAGGACCCAGATCAGGCCTAAACTGGTAGTCAGACAACCCCCAAGTAGTCCTTGATTGGAGAGGGTGCAAGCTAGGCTGAGGGAATCCCCCATGCATGAATTTCATGCACCAGGCCTCTTGTCTTATATAATAAAAGGCTAATATACAGATCGACCAAACAGAAGAACAACCAGTTGCTATGATGCACACTGACCACCAGGGGGCAGATGCTCAGTGCAGAAGCTGCCCCCTGGTGGTCAGTGCTCTCCACACTGGGAGTGCTGCTCAGCCAGAATCTGGACTCACAACTAACGAGTACAGTGGCAGTGGCGGGAGCCTCTCCTGCCTCTGCCACAGCACTGAGGACCCCTCAGGGGATGTCCCAGACAGCAGGAGGGCGCAAGCAGAGCTAAGGGACCTCCCATCCTTCAGTGGGCGAATGTCATGCACTGGGCCTCTAGTTGATAATAATAAAGTCTAAGGTATGTCTTTGGAAGATGATAGCTTATGTGTGCTGCGGGAAAATCACTAGAAAGTGACTAAGGGAACAAAACGTAACGAGGAAATATTGACATGTTATTTTTATACTTTGTCTACTTAAAAAAAAGGGGGGGGGTGGAAATGAATTTCTAACTTGAAGTTATATGAATTAGTGATACATTGCCTCTTTTCTGAGCTATTTTAAGGTTTGCTTATGCTATCTGTTACACACAATGAAGTGCTAACATTTGAGATAAATGACTTTTATTTAAAAGGAAAACAGACTTAGGGTTAATCTTTATAATAATCTCACAGTATATGACTTACACTGCCCATCCCTTCTTGAATGTGAGAGATGAGACAGATTTAGAACAGGATGGGAGAGCCTACAGATTCCACAGCCTCTCCTGGCAATAATGAAAACTGCCAGGAGTGACCTTGAACTTATATGCCATTAACACTTATGGTGATTGTGAATTTTTGTGGTATTTTGTACTTCCCGTGTAATTTGGGGTGTTTCTTGGACATCTGGACACCCCCATGGGTGCATGTTAGTCATATAAATGACATCCATATGTGGTCTTTATGGAAAAATAAGGGAGGAAGATGTTGTGGACTGCAGCCCTAATAGCCAATGTGGTAGCTTGTTACAGAAAGGGCCCCAGTGAATCACATTCCCTGTACACATACCCCTTTGCAATAAAACATGGCTATTTCTTCCATCTAAAAGTAGAGTTTGTTTCCCCATGTTTTGATCTGGACTGAATTTGTGGCCTTTTTTTTTTTTTTTTTTTTTTGACTGAGAAAATGTGGTAGAAGTGACAAGGAATGGCTTCTGCTCTTGTTTTTCTGAAGTAGGGCTGCCTTCATGAAGAGGTCCAGGCTAGCCTTTTGAAGGATGGGAGCTATATGGGATGGCCCCATAGCCAACAGTAACAGGCAGATGTGTGCATGAGGCCATCTTGGGTTGTCCAGCCCCTTTTAAAAGTCACTAGCTGACTGCTGCCATATAAAAGGCCCTAATTAAGACCAGTGAAGAACCACCCTGCTGAGCTCAGCTCAAAGTGCCAGCCCATGGAATTGTGAGCTAATGAGTGTTGTTTCACACCACTACATTTTGAAGTTATTTGTTACACAACAATAGATGGTTGATGCAACCAGTAAGAGTTATTACCAACAAAGACCAAGGGAGGGAGAAAAGTAACATTTATTGAGTGTCTGTTTTGTTTTAAGTAACTCCTGAGAACATTATCTTGATTTTGCCTGATAACACTTCTCCAAGGAGGCATCATTTTCTTCCCAGTAAGAAAACCGGGGACCAAAAACATTCAATAACTTATCCAAAGTCACGTATTTAATAAATAATGGAGCTTAGATTAAAACATGCACAAATCCGCCAAAACTGGTTTGGCTCAGTGGATAGAGCGTCAGTCTGTGGACTGAAGGGTCCCAGGTTTGATTCCTGTCAAGGGCATGTACATTGGTTGTGGGCACATCCCTGATAGGGGGTGTGCCCGCAACCAATGGTAGGGGGTGTGCCCGCAACCAGGAGGCAGCTGGTCGATGATTCTCTCTCATCGACGTTTCTAGCTATCTAGCTGTCTCCTTTCCTCTCTGTGAAAAATCAATAAAAATATTAAAAAAAAATAAAAATAAAACATGCACAAATTCTATTCTTTTAAATATATTAGTTTCACAACTTCAACTCACAAAACATTAATAAATGTCAGAGTGTAAACTATCACATATACATTAATGTTGTATTTAAATTGACTCACTTGAATAAGTAAATATAAAATTAAATATATTTAGAGCAGAAATATTAGGTTACTAGGATGAATGACTATGGCCAATAATTACTAAATGATTTTCCCAGGTGAGCTCTCTCCTGATTACTTTGCATGAATTAATTTAATTCTTGCAGCAACTCTGTGAGATTAGATCTACTGACTTTACCATCCCCATTTTACAGATGAGGGAAATGAGGCATCGGTGATTAATTGGTTGCTCATTGTCACCAAAGAAGTAGTGGCAGAGGCATAATTTGTGCTACTGGCATTGAGTGGGTAGAGAACAGGGCTACTGCTGAACATCTACAATGCACAGGATAGCACCCCTTAACACCACCCAAACAAATAATTATCCAGCCCAAATGTCAACAGTGCCAAGATTAAAAAACCTCATGTCTGCTTCTCTAAATGATAAACAGAAACAAGTATCATTTGCAGTAAATAGAAAGTCCACAAAAACCAAACTTCTGAAGAATTTCTCTAGGAACTATTGCCTGTCAAGGCTAAGAGCCTTGGGATCTCTCTTGTGGAAAAAGAGTTTAGCAGAACATTAGAGAATTGGTAAAGGATAGCACCCTGCAGAGACTCTCTCCTTGATGCAATCAGAAGATTATAGGAGGTTTAGGATTGGAATGAAATCTTGTGCATTTCTAAGTTACTTGCACCATATCTGTGTACCTGACAAATCACCCCAAAGTTGATTGAAAAAGATGATAGCTCATCTTTTGTGAGATGTGGTACCATAACCTGTGGTCAGACTGCACCCACCCTGGGACATATCCAGCCTTATTTATTTTGTAAATAAAGTTTTATTGGAACACACCATGCCTATTAATTTACATATTGTGTAAGGCTGCTTTTGTGATATGGTTACTTAGTGGTAGCAGAGACCCTTGGCCATTTTTTCACTGTTCGGCTCTTTACAGAATAACTTCACTGACCCCTGCCTAGATCTATAGTTGGTACATAAAAGGCACTCAGTAAATACTTGCTGAGTGAATAAAGCCCTGGAAGCTACCACTTTGAGCTGAAACCCTCTTTTTACATTCCCTTTTCCCCCTTTCTACCAGTACTTTCTTCCTCCTGCTCCACCCAGCTCATCCCTGATAATTAATTAATTGTTTGTTTGTTTTTGCATTTCCACTTTGCTCAACATGAAGTGACAGCTCCATTCTTAAAACAAACACTTGTCAGCTGCGTAGTTGATCACTGTAAGCTGCTCCATTTTGGGGCCCAGACATCTAAATGGATCTCCCTGTGAGGGGATGGTGATGGATCACCACGATCTCAGGAGCTGGAGCAGTTCCCTTTCTCCTTGTAGCTGTTGGCATTCATGACATTCTCTCAGCTCTGGTGCTAAGGGATATATAATAGACATGGGAAGGCCTATAAAAGTAACATCTGAAACTGCTGCAGGGCTGAGTATTGATTTATTCATTACTATAAATTTTTGTCATTACTATGCAATTGCTCTATCTCAGGAAGAATTGATAGATGTGATTGGAAGCTGCAACCCACTGTGCAAAACTTTTTCCCCCTTCTATAATTTCCTGTAACTCTTCTAAGGAATCATTATTCCTTATTACATAGCTCTGGCATGCCACCTATTTAGATAAATGTGTGAACAAGTGTGCAGTAAATATTCATAGTGGCCCATGTGTCAGCGATATATGTCACTAATTAGATAATTTAGTGGTTCAAATAAATAAATAAGAGAATAGAAGCACACCCAGGAAAATAGTGAAATAAAACATAGACTCCTTGTAGGCATCTGGGCAAATAGAACAGCTTTTTAGGCTATAGAACCCTCTCACATCTTAGAGGCAAATCATAAGGTCACAGGAGGACTTGAAGGGGCTGCTTACTCATGAAAGAAAGCCAGACCCACCCACGAGTGCGTAACATCTGCCTGGAACTTCTCAGTAAGCCACCCACTTATTACCTAGGCAAGTCTACTCTGGAAGGGACTTAGGGAATCAGTGGCCTTTCACTTATTTCATCTTTTTGCTTTGCTGAGTCTGCTATTTATGATTGTGTGGATATAGAGAGAACTGGACTCAAAGTCTGAAGATGATGGCTTCAAGTCCTGCCTCTGACATGAAGTGAGAAAGTTTATTTTTATTCTACTTGGGCCTCAGTATTCTTATCTATAGAACTAGAGGTTTGGTGCATGAATACGTGCATGGGTGGGGTCCCTTTGGGTGGCCTGCTGGAAATGGGCCAAAACTCACAGTCCAACGCTGCCTGCAGCTCCTACCTGCTGCTCCTGCTCATTCCGGCCCCACTGTACCTGCCATGGGCTCAGGTCTAATCAGTCCCAATCGGGAGAGGCTTACGCTGCCACAACAGCACTTGCCAGCCATGAGCCCTCCTAAGTGGAGTAGCCTGCAGGATCAGGCTGAAACAGGCTCTCTGACATTCCCCAAGGGGTCCCAGATTGTAAGGGGGCACAGGCCACGCTGAGGGACCCCACTGGTGCACAGGTTGGGGAGGAACCAAGGGAAGGCTCTAGGCATGTCTGGCCCATTGCACTCAGTCCTGATCAGCCAGACCCCAGCTGCAAGCTAACCTACCCGTCGGATCATCAATCCCTGGTGGTCAGTGCACTTCATAGCAACTGGTTGACAAGATGACTGTCTGCAGTTGAGCAGCCTTAGCATATTGTTAGCATATTATGCTTTGATTTGTTGTTTGATTGTTCTGCCGTTCAGTCTATTTGCATATTACCCTTTATTATATAGGATGGGAATGGCTATAATTTCAATGATAATGACAATGATGCTCATGGTGAAGTTCAGATGAGACGATACACATGGAAGCCCTTTGTAGAATCTAGATTTCCAAACACACATCAAAGGAAGATTTTGTAAAATTTTCACAAATGACTTCAAGGAATATATACTAGGCAGAGCAACTACTCAGAAAAACATGGAATTAGGAGTTACTATTTTTGGCTGCCTCCTTTCCATCCGGCATTGGACTAGATTCTTACCTATATACTATCAACTAGAATCTGACTAGGTGAAAATATTTTTTTTCTTTTTACATTTTACAGATGGAAAAACAGGATTTGAGACATTCACTGTAACTTGCCCAAGACTGCAGATCTGGTAAGTGATGCTGGACAGAAAGTTACCTCTCTCTGACTTAATCCCTGTGCTCCCAGTGACATGTTATAATGCCTCCAGCTTTACATTGAAAAAACGTTCTTGTGTCGTTGTTGCTGTTTTCTTTGTTGTTGTTGTTGTTTAGAAATAAAAGAGAAGAGTGCTTTCTGAGTTGTCCAGATAGCTTGCCTATATTGACCAAACTCACAGAGTGATCTCTGTTTACATAAATGTAGTTATCCCAAACTTAGTTTGATTAAGCATCTCTGTGGTGACCTTGTGGTACTGGTGTTAAACAAAAATAATTGGATCTACTGATTGCTGAGATCTGCCTGATTAGCTCCTAATGCAGGAAACTGGCCTTAGCCCTTTCCAGTGGTGTGTTAGAATATGAAGGAAATGAATTCACTTTCTCAAACAGCTAAAGCCACTTCTGTTAGACATGCCTACACTAGTCAAGGCCTCATCTGGGCATATTCATTTCGCAAATGGAGATGAATCCCGCACATTACCATTAAGCAAGCATGTAAAAGTAAACTTATTCATATCAGCCCTAGAGCAAGCATATTATCTGATCAAGGTGCCACCTTTCTGGTTTGGGTTTATCTAGTCATAACTGAAAGCACTCATTAACTTATTTAGCAGTGAATTTGCACGTTCTGTGTGTCAGTAGCAGTGGAAGATGATAAGAACAGAAGGATGAATCAGATATAGATGATTGTTCTTATTCATGGGACCTTGGTTAAGAGTTCTTGCTGTAATAATTATTGAACAATAAATATGTGATGTATGGATTGATAAATATTTGGATGTGTGGATAGGTGGGTGGATGATGAATTGATAAGTAGATGGATGAAGTAAATGGAAGTTACTTAATCATCCAGAATCTTTTTTTAGTGAATTTTAAAATTTTATTGAATTTATTAGGTAATAAAAAGTATATAGGTTTCAAGTATACAATTCTATAATATATCATCCATATATTGTATTGTGTGTTCACCAACCAAACTTAAGTCTCCTGCCATAACTATTTATTTTCCCTTTTATTCTCTTCTACTGGCTCCCACATAATTTTTCCTGTGGTCAGTGTCTATGAGATTTTGTTTGTTTGTTTTCTTAATCTCTTCAGTTTTTAAGTTTACTCTGACCCTTAGGAAGGCTCAGAATAATTTACTGATGTCTCTGTAACTAACTTTGGTATCAGAATGAACCTCTTCCATATTAATGTATTTCTATTGTAAATTTTTTCTTGATAATTAGAGTTCTGGACTCTTGCCTCTTGCCTAGTTTTGTCTCTTAGCCAAATCCTTCCCAATTATCATTTTGGTTCTACTTTCTGGAGGGATTTGTATCAGGGTTCATCTCTATTTCCCTCTTCCAGTTTCCCTAGGATCTACCCATTAACCAGT
Source organism: Pipistrellus kuhlii (assembly GCF_014108245.1). Classification (NCBI taxonomy): domain Eukaryota; kingdom Metazoa; phylum Chordata; class Mammalia; order Chiroptera; family Vespertilionidae; genus Pipistrellus; species Pipistrellus kuhlii. The sequence continues at coordinate 11,835,297 of NW_023425482.1, forward strand.
TTATGGGTAGATCCTAGGGAAACTGGAAGAGGGAAATAGAGTAGGTTTCTACAGGATGTAGGAGTAGGTTTCTACAGGAAGTAGGTTTCTACAGGATGTATAAATGAACAGATGCTAATTAATGGGAGGTTGGTGGGTGGGTTGGGGAATGGGTAACCATATTGTTCATCCTTGTTTTCTCAATATCAGCAACAGTTCCTCACTCATAATAGATGATTATAGATTTAGTGAATAGGTGGTTAAATGATTGAATAATAGGTTGTCTCAGCCCTCTTTCAGATGAGAGTCACCTCACCATTGAGAGTTCAGTTTAATCTTTACTCTTGTAATGTCTGCTGCATTCTTGCCTGAAAAATAAAGTCCGCTCAAGTTATGAGGGGGGAAAAAAGTGACTGGGTAAGAAATGGAAGATGATATAATACGTGATGAATGAATGGGTAAATTACTGTATTACTTATTGGGTAAATGAATAGATAAAGGGAGGAAATGATAAGTAAATAAATGATTAAAAGTGAGTATATAGGCAGATACCCACATCAGTAAATGAATGAATGGGTGAATGGATAGATAGATGAATAAACAGGTGAATATATGGATGTTTAATTGCTTGGAAAGACTTGGGTGGATCTAGGGGTAAATAGATGAATTTGTGAATAAAAGACTGGATAATGGGATGAATGTTTGAATTATAGCCTTAAAACCTGTTGGACACAGAGAGAACAGGCAATACATAAATTCTTCCCTGATTATGGCCAAAGTAAACAATCCTCTTGGTTTAGGGGAATGAGGCTGCTGGCTTTGGGAACATTAAGGGAATCTCACACAAGGGCATGGAAAGTCTGACTGGCTGGCCAGAAGAGTGATAATGACTCGTGGTTTTCAAACACTGTTTATAAAATAACCAAAGAGGCAATGAGTGTGTTTTTTGGGTTCCTTGAGGCCACTGTGAGGAGGGATGTAACCTCAATGGGGACAGCCTCATACAAAATGCAGCCAGCACAGAGTGCGTAATTGCCTGGGGGTCACAGACCTACTGTTGACCAGATGGCCTCATTGTTTTCTGCTTTGCCTCTTTCTTTCTTTCTTTCTTTCTTTCTTTCTTTCTTTCTTTCTTTCTTTCTTTCTTTCCCCTCCCTCCCTCCTGCCCTCCATCCCTCCTGCCCTCCCTTCTACCCTCTTTCTTTCTTTTTTTCTTTTTTGTTTCTTTCCCTACCTCACCAAAAAATAATAAATAAAAAAACTTAAAAAGCCATAAAAAAAACAAATCTTGTGCCTGTGATCTATGAAGGTAGAGACTGCTGTCCCCATTTATGGGACTGGCTTTCCAGAATTGGAAGGAGGGGTGATTTACATCAGTTACTGTTTTTCTTGTGTTCTTATAGGCATTGCCATCTTATGATTAAGTGAAATAAGGAGCTATTATTGACTATGTCTATCCAAGCCCATCAAGGGCAGGATTTTTCCAGGTTCGGAGATGAGACTGGTTAGTCCTCTTTAGATGTCTTCTGATTACCTGCTGAGATTTCTACTCATAAAACTTCCATGTTATATAGTAGTTGCTTTGAAATATATTTAATCCCCAATAGGCAATAAGACTTATTAGAGGTTGCTGTGTCAACTTGTTTATGGTAGATCTTCACAACACAAACATAGTAGAGACTCCAAATAAAATGTTAAAAAAAAAAAAAGTGCTTTGGTCTTGTTCAAAGAATCAGAGAAAGAGGCTTTCTGTTCACCATCAAATCCCCTGCTGTGTGTACAATGTCTGGAAGAAGAGGAGGGTTTAGTGAGGGTTCTCTGATTGTGAGTGCAAGAAACCAACTAGAATGAATTTAAACATGAATAGGGAATGTGTTGAAAGGCATTTGGTAGCTCACAGATTACAGGGAACAGTCAGACCACTGGGACGTGGAAAGGACAGTGGCCAGAAATTTACAACTAGTCTCTCTAGCACAAAGACATTGTAAATGATTTAGCTGCCATTGCTTTTTGATGGGGTGCTACTACTCAAGGTTTAAATTTCTGAAAGTAAAAATGTGATTGGCTTAAGCTCTTAGAAAAAGAAAGAAAACTGTGTCTGGACAAATAAAAACAACAGTGAAGAAGAAGGGAGCAGTGGTAAGACTCTTCTCATCCCTTCCCCAACATTGCCCAGAGCCTTAAAAGCTATCTTCTTCCATCACCCTTGCTGTCCCCAGATATTTAGAAGCATTGAGAAAGTGCCTGTATCAGATCAGGGAGCCACAACACAAAGTAAGACTTTTCTGGCTCCAATGTAGAATGGCATACATGGAAAAACCAAGCTCTGTGGGAATCCTGTTACAATATATGAAGAGACAGAGCCTCAATTATGGGTACTCTGAGGACAAAATTTCAGACTTTGCTCTGGCTTTTGTCAGCTTAAGACTCTTAAGGTAGTTTACACAAAGATTTGTATGTCTGAATTTTTCCCTGGCACGTTCTCATTATAACCTAGATAACACAAACCCCAAATATTTGTGGTTAGCAACAATAAGAAATTTTTAAGTTGCCTGACATCTTCTATCCATGTAGATCACCACCTGGGATCAATGTTCAGCTCTGAGACAAAAGGAGACAGAAGGATGGTGGGAAATTTTTCTTTGGCGTGTGCAATGTCTGGTTTTAAACTCCTCTAATTCTCTCTCTCTCTCTCTCTCTCTCTCTCTCTCTCTCTCTCTCTCTCTCTCTCACACACACACACACACACACACACACACTCACCATACACATTACCCCTCCCCCCCGCCAACAGGCTCTTCCAGAGATATGCAAAGGAAAATGTTGATGTCTACTCACCTAAGAAAAGTATTGCCAGCCCACTAGTTTGCCTTCCACCACTTCAGAGGGGGAAGGGGCACTTTCATGATTTTAATGTAAGGTTGCTTTCTGCATCCTCTTTCTTTTGCAATCCCCTGGCCATGGGTTATACCCTTTGCTTTCAGTACAAGCTGGTTTCAGATCATCTGGAGTTGAGCAGATCAACTGTAGCACATCGGTAAACAGAAGACTGTTTACATAAAAAATATAGATTTCCTTTAAGCACTCTGCTTAAGCCTTTAGTAAATCGTATTTACGTTATTATTGTTTATGTTCTCAGAAGTCAGCAGGAGGATGGCCTTGTTGCAGTTTATGTGGTCTCATGATTCACACTTGATGAGGCAGCTATCACGCAGGCGGGGATGAGGAGGGGTAGACTCAGGGACGCACAAAGAAGATTATAGCAGGCTCTCTCATGAGATCCACAGCCTTAACATAATGGTACAGCCAAGGGCCTGGGGATTTCTGAGTCAGTCTTTCAAATTCCCAGACATGTTTATCAGTTTTGAGTTTCAAAATGGGCCCACCCAGAACAAAGCCCTACTGCACCTGAGGTTACACGGTGTCTATGTTTCAGGGGATTTTCCTGAGACCCAAGGTCCTTTCTAGCTGTCAGCTGGGTAAGGCACTCAGCACCTCTACTGTCCCCGGGGTCCTGAAAGCTGATTTGGGGTGACCTGCTGTGCCAGCCTGTGATTGGCTGTTGGCTGAGCTCCTCTGTGCCAGTGGCGCCCATCCAGATGTTTCAGGGCTTAGGTGGGCATTGGAGCGGAAGAGAGTGACCCCAGTGCTGGAGGTTTCCCAGACTTAAAACTTGGTGGGTTGCCGAAACCGGTTTGGCTTAATGGATAGAGCGTCGGCTTAGGGACTGAAGGGTCCCGGGTTTGGTTCTGATCAAGGGCATGTACCTTGGTTGCGGGCATATCTCCAGTAGGGGGTGTGCAAAAGGCAGCTGATCGATGACTCTCTCTCATCGATGTTTCTAACTCTCTATCTCTCTCCCTTCCTCTCTGTACAAAATCAATAAAATATATTAAAAAAAAAAAAAAAACTTGGTGGGTTAACAAATACCAATTGGCAGTTACAAAATAGTTGCAAGGATGTGAAGTACCGCATAGGGAATGTAGCCAATAATATTTTAATAACTATGTATAGTGCCAGGTGGATACCAGACTCATTGAGGGGATTACTTTGTAAGTTATATAAATGTCTAACTACTAGACTATACATCTGAAACTCATAAAGCACTCAATGTCAACTGTAATTGAAAAATAAAAAAATAAATAAGTAAATAAAAAATGTGGTGGGTAATCATCATGAGCTATCTCCTCTGGTGTATACAACTCAGGGCACATTAAGTGAGATGTCTGAGAGAGGATAGGGGAAAATAAGAAGGAGGAGGGCATGTTCTTTTTTATGAGGCATTGGAACAGAATGGGTAAGAGCCTATGTTTTGGAGACATTTAGATCTTTTTTATTCGTTTGCGTGATTCTCTGTTGTTTGTTTTGTTTACAAGACCCGACTCTGCTTCTTGTTAGCTCCATGGCTTTGGGCAAATTTCTTAACCTCTTTGTGCCTTAATTTACTCATCTATAATTGGAAGATACTCATAGGCTTCTGAGAGGATTAGATGAGATAATGAGTTCTGTAAAGCACTTGGCATAGTACCTGATAAATAATAAGCTCCTAATGCTTAGTACCAAGATATAAAAATATTTGTATTATATTTAAAGGCAGCAAGAAGGGAAACAGAGAAGCATCTAATCTGAGGGGAAAGTAAGCCAATAGGGGAAAATTCCAGGTGGAATTTTCTGGGCTATGTTTTAGAGGCCATGAAGGCATTTGGTGTGGGATAGTAGCAATATTTAAAGGAGCAGCCAGTTACAGTTCTTTTGGGTGTAGATTGAGAACCAGAAGAACCAAGGACCTGGCTCATATTTCATGTCCAGTTAGGGACTCCTTGTACTCTGAGTCATCACAGAGACATTCTATAGCATGTTTTCTGAGATCCACATGTCCTGAACATGGTATTTTCCCTCAAAATTTTCTTTGATTAAATGATTAAAGCTCCAGTCAGATAGAGCCATTAGGGAAAAAGTGTTTGGGGACAATATCTGTTATCAAAGTCTGCTAATTTTGGCAATGAGATCTCTACTCTGAAGCTTACTCATTCATTGCATCATTCTTTTTATCAGTAAATATTTATTGAGTATCTACTCTGTGCCAGGCTCTCTGCAAAGTGCTGGAATGTTGTGGTGAGCAATACTCCAGCACTTAGCAGGATATCATATTTGAGCATAGATTCTAGTGAGGGAGACCACCATAAATACAAGTTGTTATAAGTGCTATGATGGAAAAGTAAAGTTCCTATGAGAGCATATAGGAGGGTGTCTGAGAATCTAGGGCACATGTGTCAAACACAAGGCCCGCGGGCCAAATCCGTCCCGCCAGGCCTTGCAATGTGGCCCGCACCGCGCTGTCATCACTGCACTCCGCTGCATTTCCATCACAATGACAGTTTATGACTGTTCAGTAAACCATTCGGCCCGCGATTTAGGCTGGATTTTAGATTTTGGCCCCTTCTCTGATTGAGTTCGACACCCCTAATCTAGGGTGAGGGCTGTGAGGGAGGTCTCCCTGAGGGAGGTCTCCCTGAGGGAGTGGTGTTTGTATTGAAAAATAAAAGGTCTTAACAAGGCTCAATGGATTGAAGGTAGAGGGAGAAGAAGAGTTATATGGTATTCTAGTTATCATTATATATCATCTCATTTGATGAACCTATCTGCATAACAAATCACCCTGAAACTTAGTGGCTTTTAACCATACTTTGATTGCCTCTTCCAGTTCTGAGGTTGACTGGGCTCAGCTGAGTGGTTTTTGCCACAGTTACAGTCAATTGTTGACTTGGCTGGATATTCACAATGGTTCCCTCACATACATGGCAGAGAGTGTTGGCTGTGGGCTGGGAGCTATGCTGAACCTGTCAAATGGAACCTCTCTGTGAAGCATGGGCTTCTCACAGCACAGTAACTTGGATCTGAGAGGTAGTGTCCCATGAGTGTGTTCCAAGAAGCCCAGTAAGGGCCATAAGACTTTTTATGACCTAGCTTCTGCTATGCCAGAATGCTCCTTTGATCCCATTATCATGGTTAAGTTAGTTGCCAAAACCTGATTCAAGAGCAAGAGGGAAATGTGTGATTTATACTTCTCAATGGCAGTGGGAGATGGACATGGGCAGGTGGCATGCTTCGACAGCTATCTTGGAAACACCTCATTAGCTGTGGCTTTTGTCTTGCTGCTCGTTCTGCCTAGGTTGATCCTCTCCAAATATTACATGACTGTGCTAGTTAGATCTAAGTTCAAAATATCTCCTTTCCAAACATCACCTCCTCAAAATATCATTTCAAAATATCACCTCCTCAAAATATCCCCCTCGAAGAAGGTTTCATTGACCTGGATATGGTTTTATTAGCCAGTAGCTTTCTTCCCCATGACCATATAAAATTATTTTCATAGTAATTACCACTCCAAAATTATTCCTTTATTGGATATTTGCTTCCATCGTCCCACATGACCCCTACCTACCCTCACACCCATGAAACGTAAGTAACAAGAGGTCACAGTCTTGCTCACCAGTGTGTCCCTTAGAAACGTGCCTGACACTTAGCAAGCACTAAATAAATACTCATTTAGTGAAGAAAGGGGATTCTAAGCAAAAATAAATGCCACATACAAAGACCCTGAGGCAGGAGTTGAGTGTGGTGATCTGAGGAAATTAGTATGTATTGGGACACAGGACTGAGGGGCGAGCCAGGTGTCAGTGGCTGGGAACAGCATTGCAGCCACATCCAAACAGACTCGGCCTGAAGTGCAGAGTGTACTTATCTTCTGATATCTAGCACTCCGGTTTAAACATGCCTGATGTGTGCTCAAAATGACTTATTTCATGGGGCAAGGAAACCCACTAAGTTTGGGCGATTTGTTAACATTTCCCAAAAATAACTAAAAAACAAACAAACAAAACAGCAACAACAAAAACACCCACAACTAAGGGATGAACTGCTTATGTTCAGAGAAGGTTTTGCATTTTTTCCAGGGAGATACTAAGACATTGTTTCATTTATTTCTTACAACTTCTAGAGGTTGATAGGTTTTTAAATTTTTTCATTACACAAATAATGATACTCTGAACATGGGAAACTTGCCCAAGGTTCTCCAGTCCAATACTGGTAGATGCTGGGTTCAAATACAGGTCTGCCTTACCTCAGAGCACAGCAGAGTAGTTTTGGGTAATGTCTTAAGATGGAAAGGGGGAAATCAGGGAAGATGAACGTCTAAACCAAACCCCAGAATGATATATTTCCCCTGTGGCACTGCCTCAACTTGCTGAGCCCCATGATAACTGGCCAGCTCTGATTACAAGGCAAGGACCTGATTCCTGCCTCAATTACAACTGAATAACCACTAGTTAGGAATCATGAAAGGGCCTAAATGAGTAGAGTGGGATGAGGAAAGGTCCACTGGTTGCCAGAGATGGAGGCAAAGGCAGGCAGATGTGGGGACTCTTCAGTCAAGCCCAAACCAAAGCCACCAGAACATCATGTTCATGACCAGGAGGAGGGGAGGGGGCTGCGGTTGGGGAAATTGCTGGGATCTGTCTGCCAATCACCACCATTTTTAAACTGGGTGCTCACTCTTGGTAAACAGAAGTGTGTGTTTCAATCACATGGGGGCTTCCCAACTGGCTCTCACTTTCCACCCCCCAGAACCAGGGGCTTTCAACCCTAAATCCTTGTGAACTATGATCATTTCAATATTTGTGTGAGTGTGTGTGTGTGTGTGTGTGTGTGTGTGTGTGTGTACATGTGCGTGCAAGCTTGCTTGCCTGGCCTACTTACTTGATAACTCAGTATATGTTTTGAGCTATTTTCCTCTTTATTTTTGTTCCATATGGGGAAAACTTAAATGCATATTTTTTTAAGGAGAATTATAAAAAAAAATTTCTTAAGTTAGACCATCTGTGTTGGTGGAAACTTTAGACCTTTTTTTTTTTTTTTTCCTTCTGGAAAGGGGAATTTCTTTTTCTTATTTTCTCCTGCTTTTTGGAATATCCAGGGAATTAAAAAAAAATCCCAGAGGAAAACATTTTCAAAGGAGATATGGAAATAAGAGAAATTAATATGCCTACCAGATATTTCAGCAGGTTACAATCATCTGGCATTTCTCTGAAGGGACACAAGATAAAGGACATACCAAAGAGTTTGCAGCGAACTTGGAGAGTCAGTGGCCTGTGTTATTTACTTCTTACCTGGGATGCTAAAGCCAAGATCAGCTTCCCCAAAGAAATTCTAGGTAGGTTTGAAAGCTGAGAAGAAAAGTGAGATAAGTGGAGGGCAAAGAGGAGAATCACTCAGCCAGTGCAGCCTGTCACTGAAATTGATGTTCTCAGCCTCCAGTTTTCACCTTGATGCCCAGGGTAACCTTGACCTCAGCTGAACCCCCACCTCCTAGAGCTTTCCACTCCAGTGTGTGCTCACCCCAGGTCTCTGGCTTAGTCCTGCTATTGTCTTTGGTACCAAGCCTCACTCTGAATGGTGAATGGGGTCACTAGAAGGGGACTGGGGAGTCAGCAGGAACTTCTCCACCCATTGGACCCATATCTAAAGATTTTCCCCCAAAAGCCCCATCCCCTGATTGTTTAATCAAATGCGTTCCAGGTGCTGCAATGAAGGCATTTTGCAGATATAATTAAAGTCCCAAGTCACTTTAACAAGTTGAGATTAGTAAGTGGGGGTCTGACCCTATCTGATGAGCCCTTTAGAAGCAGAGGGTTTCCTCCAGCTGGTAGCAGAAAGGAAGTCAGAGGGATTTAAAGCAAAAGGAGGACTGGACTTGACATTGCTGGCTTTGAAGAGGAAGAATCCATGTAGCAAGGACCCCAGAGGGACCTATAGAACTGGGAGTGGCCCCAGGATGGAAAATACAGCCTAAATCCTGCACAGGGCGGAGCCAGATTCTGCCCACAACCCAAACAAGTTTGGAAGCAGATTTCTCCTTAGAGCCTGAAGATAAATCCCCTCCTGGCTAACCCCTGGGCTTTAGACTTGTGAGACCCTAAGGGGGGAGCCCTGCCAAGCCCACCTGGACTTCTGACCTACAGAAACTGCCAGCTAAAAAGTTGGTGTCATTTTAAGCTACTAAGTCTGTACTAATTTGTTACACAGCAATAGAAGATTAACACAGTTTCCATTCATGAACACATTATAGCACAGCACACTGTGGGTTTTTGTTCCGTGAAATCAAAGGACATTGCTTTACTTGTCTCTCAGACAAGTGAACATGAAGGTGATCAGAAGTTGTTTTCTGAAGGAAAGACTGCATGGAGCAGAGACTTTTTAGGTTTCCCAGATTAGAAGTTCAACTTCTTCCCTTAATAGTGTTTGACCTTAATTTGTCAATCACTTTCTCCAGGCCTCACTGTCTTCATCTATAAAATGGAGACAGTAAGAGGGTTGTTGGGATGATTAAATGATAGAATACACAGGATTAAATGATAGAATACTCATAAAGCATTTGATTTACTGCCTAACACACTATGATCACTCAGTACATGTTATCTGTACATGAGATCTTTGCCTGGGTGGATTAATGAATGAATAAACTCCAGGGAAAAGGAGATAAGACACAATTGCCATTAACCCAGCTCTCAGGTTGTGCAACTCAGGCCAGGTTCTGTACTAGATCAGATCAACACATCATCCTGGATCTGTGGGCCTGATGAACAATGCCTGCAGTAGACCTGGCTTCAGGACCAGTTCCCAAGGAAATGGTTAGGCAAACCAAAAGGTGAGCCACACTTGGAAGCTAGGAGAGCCATTGACTCAGCTGGGACACTTGTACAGGTGTGGAAACCACTGCCAACCGGTCATTGAGACTGCTGACTTCCAAGTGGACTGCTCACAGAGGGTCCACTGAGTAACAGGACTGCCTACGCATTTAAACGGCTGAACCATCAGCCCCAGGTAGACAAAGCCAGAATTCACCAAAGCCTTGTTACCAGCATCTGTACATTTCAAGCCTTGCCCAGGAGCCAAAGGTAGAAATCTACAAACATTCTACCCTCCTGTCTTGAGTGTGTATTACTCCTTAAAAATATTTTTTCTGAAGGACATGGAACATGAGACATTGTACTTATGGCCTGTTATTTTTCTTTGTGCGTGTGTTTTTAAAATATATTTCTTTATTGATTTCAGAGAGGAAGAGAGGAGAAAGAGATAGAAACATCAATGATTATAGAGAATCATTGACTGACTGCCTCCTGCACATCCTCCTTCCCTCCCCTGCCCCCCAACTGGGGATCGAGCTGCAATCCAGGCATATGCCCTAGGCCAGAATTGAACCCAGGACCCTTTAGTCCACAGACTGATGCTCTCTCCACTGAGTCAAGCCAGCTAGGGCTGTTATTTCATTATTATTTTTTTTTTATTCTAGAATGCTTTTTCAAATAAACATATATCTTAAAAGTCATCAGTTTTTCACTAAAAAAAAAAAAAAAAAAAAAAAAAAAAATTTAAGGTAAAACAGCAACCTGAGACACAGTGGCAATTGGATCTTTTCATTAGAACTGGGTGTAAGGTGACATCATACAATCAGCCATATAGTGACACAGAGGGTTCTATCCACACCAGTGACAAGAGACTCTCTTGCAAGCTCCCTCTTACCTCTGTTATTTGCAGAGCCCCCATGGAAGTGCCTCAGTCTACCTTTCTTCCCCTGTTTTCCTGCTGTCTAATTTTAGCAAGTTAGAACCCATTGTGGCATGCTGTGGAGGAGGACACTGGGATATTTGTAAATAACTGGCCGATGTAAAGACCCATTTCATCAGCGGGGAAAAAAAGAATGTGGGGTGCCGCGTGGTCCCTGCATGGGTGTGCATTCAGGGACTGGCGCCCAGAGTGGACGAGAGCAGAGAGCGCTGGCCAGAACAATGGGCAGTCACAAATGCCACCTTATGTAACTGGGTTACTTGAATTCACAATTGTGAAGGCCACAATTGTAGGAGAAGGCCTGCCCTCCTTCAGGTGGTGGGAGGGAAGCAGGCTCTCCATGCTCCCAGCCAGGTGCCCTTAACTCTGTTAACCAGCCAGAGGAGGCCCACAGCTGCCCTGCGGAGAGAAGAGCTAGGTCACTCCTCACACTGTGAAGGTGCTTCATAACCGGGTGGCATGTAAACTACACTTTAGGGTGTTTTTAGTTTAAAAAGTGAAGGAGCAAATTAGATACCTCCCCAAACATAGCAATTGGCCATTTGAAAATGATCTGATTCTTTCCATTCAATGCAAGTTTTCGAGCTTGAACAGTGTTCTCTGGATCTCACTTTGGGACTGCAAGACACATGTTCCATAGCTGGATGAAGACATGTGCACGTGGTTTCGCAGAAAAGTCACCATAGCATGGTGTCAGGGGAAGCCTAGAAAAAATGAGTTTTGAAGATAGAATGGCTGCTGCTGGGTTGAAGACATCAAGGACAACTTTGAAGGTTACTTTTCACTTTGTCGCCTTGCACACAGCCCCTGATTTACCAAGCAGGAGCAGTGAAAAGACAAGACTCTCCCTGGCCTGCCTTCCAGTTTCGTGTGGAGCCGTCCCTATCTGCAAGCCCGGAGCTGCAGCCACACCCAAGCACGCCAGGGATGTCTTCCCAGTCACTCATCATGTGACCATCCAATTCCTCAAACTAGCTAGTCTGTCTCGGCTTCTGTAAAAGCCCTCCTCAGGGACCCTCCCGGGCTCCTGTCCCTCATTAGTTAACATGCCCTGTTTCTAAAGTTCTAATAACTCCTGTGTTTAATTCCTGCCAGCATTCACCCCACCCCACTCTCCTGGTCAGTTCACAATCCTGCCACCCTCACTAGTATGTGCCCTGCCGAGGCCAGGGCTCCATTCCTATATCTTTCGCGTTCAGCATGAAGGTGGCTTTGTGATGTGGCTTTGTGATGTGCCATTTCTCCCAGACTCTGGGTTGTAAAGAAGCTTTGCGATCAGTAAGCTCACTTGTAGATACAGGGGAGGCCTTTGTCCTTGTAGTTGTGGTTTTGCTGTACTTACTCTGTGTTTGAGCTGGAGGTGCAGACAGACGCTTGGCTATGATTGTTCAGGGATTCTACCTGCCTGCAGTGTGTCAGCCTGTCGAGAGAGATTTGCAGTTTCTCTTGGAGAGTGTTCCTGGCAGGAAGGGGCAGAGGAACAAATAGCTCGGGGAATCGCTCTCTGTCTTTTGTCCTCAGATGGGACTGTGGGGTGATGATGATGATGATGATGATGACGATGACGACAACAAAGATAATAGCGATGGTGCTGATGTTGACAACGTGAATGCGTGTTTCTGGAGTTCTAAGAACTTTCCATTTCTTTTTTTGTTTACACCACAAAAGAAAACTACAGGCTAGATATGATTATTATTCTCATTTTTTATTTAAAAAAATACTTTATGAAGCTGTGATTGACATCTTAAAAACTTTGCTTATTTAATGTATATAACTTGATGAGTTTAGGGATATAAGGTATGTGTATACCCGGGAGCCCATCGCCACCATCAAGGCCACACTTTCCTCCCAGCCCCATTATTATTATTATTATTATTATTATTATTATTATTATTATGTGAACACTTCATATATGATCTGCCTTCTTAGAAAATGTCAATTTTCTATATAATACAGCATTACATAGGCACTATGCTGTGCAGATCTTCAGAAATTATTTACCTTGCATAATACGTAATACTTCTCTCCCAAGCCCTTGGCAACCATCATTCTCTGCTTCCATGAGTTAAACTATTTTAGATTTCATATATAAAGGAGACCATACAGAATGTATCTTTCTGAATTTATCTTATTCCACTTAGCATAAGATGGGCCTGGAAGGGGTTGTTCTCCTTTAACAGTGTGGAATGAGTTGCCCAAGATCACACCTCTTAGGGAAGCCAGCATTGGTACCCAGCAGCCGCAAGCCCAGTGTCCATAGGTATTATTCCTCAACACTACTCCTACTGTTACAAGTGTGTAAGCACAAGCCCGGTCGTGTTCATATTCACACCTGTGTATACACATGCACGGAGTAGGGTGTGTTATTTGCGCTTGTGTGCACATTAGTCAGGTGTGCACTGGGCGTGTCTGATTCTGTCTGTTCATGTTAGAAGGTCTGTGTATATGTACACTGTGTATACATATGTCTCTCAGCTCCAAAAAAGCACCAGGCATCAGGGTCCAAATAGGGCCATTATTAATACGATGAGAGGTTCCCCCAAGTGGTGGGGGACCTCACCTCTGATTTCTTCCCTCCTTGTCCACTTTAAAACATAAACATAAAGTCAATTGGGTTAGGTGGGGGTTCTGGTCTTATCCCAGGCAGTGCTGCAGAAAAAGCTGTAGATTGTTGGGAGATAAACTTCCACCAGCTGCTCTTCAATGGTAAATTTACCTTTAAATGTCATTTTTAATCTCAGGCACTAGGCATAGTCACCTCCCAGGAAACCGGCTCTATTTATTGTAAGACCCCTTCCAGCCAGGTAACAACACCCTGGCTGCAGGAGCCCATAGCAGACTCCAGGGCCCAGGGGCATGTGTGGGTGTGGATGGAGCAGCCAGGGTGAGATATGCAAATTTTACTGTCAGGGGCAATTCAGATGCAGTCCAAGGACAGTGCCAAGAGGCATTTTGTGTTCTGGGCCATGAGGGTGTCCCCTGAGACAGAAAATCTCCAGGTAGGAAGTGGGACTGCAGAGTGGCTTGTTCAATCCTATTAAAGGTGAGAATGCAGTGAAGGCAGCTGACAAGGTAGAGAAGCTATTGTTTGTTTTATAAAGACAAACACTTGACAGTTCAAAGAGAGAAGCAGGCTTCCTCCAAGGTCCCATCTCTGCTCCCAGTCCCTGATTCAGGGCACAGAATCCTGGCTGGGTTCATTTTTCCCCCTTTATTTTGTTAGAAAGTAAGCTATTTATATCAGGGCTTATTTTGATTTTTAAAATTTTCATATCATTTCATATTATTCAGATTTTCAGGTAAATGATTATGAGCGTGCCCTCAATGATACTAGTAACTAGAGATGTGCTATATACTTTTGTTTTTATCTATGAAAACTGATCATCTTGTTTGAGCCTATATAAAGCTTCACATTTTTCAAAGGCCCTCATCTAAATTAAAAGCACACAACTTCTCTTCTAACATCAAGCCATCCAAAGGTAGTGTCTGAATGCTTTCTGTGGGTCAGAAAGGCCCTGAGTTCAGGGTCCAGCAATGTGCCTGAGGCCACTCAGTAAGTAGCTTAAGGAAAGCTGAAAATCTAAATGTGATGGGCAAAAACAGCCAATACATTTTCTGCTTATAAACTTTGGCAGACCCCTGGGTGTTATGAAATGACCATGCATAATGGAGGATCAATTAAGAGAGTAGAGGGTCAGAAACAAGACATGAGTCTTCATCAATCTATCGAATGAATATCAGGTATGAGAAATAGTATGGTGAAGGCAAAAAATAGTTACTGATGTTTGAAATTCTCAAACAGTGCTTTTTCATTATAGAAAATCTAGAGGTAAAAACAGCCAATATGTACAAAGAGGGGATTTAAAAAAAAAATTATATTTACATCATACGGATCCCTAGATTTCCTTCCACTATTTATTTATTTATTTACTTATTTATTTATTTATTTATTCTTACTCATCTAAGCCTATTGATACTGGAGTTGGAGGAGGGTTGAGCTCTCAGCTGACTATGTGGCAGTGAGATATGGGGCAGTCATGGGATACACACACAAAATGTCTTTCCCCAACACCATTATGACTTTTATGTTTTTAAATTCACACTCCATGCTAATTAGTATACCTTAAAACCCAGAGATGCCAGTGTTCAGGAAAGCTGGTGTTCTGGGTTGATTTCTGTCTCCCACAATGAGATATGCTGAAGTCCCCTAATACCTTCAAATACCACCTTATTTGGAAACAGGGTCATTGCACATTTAATCAAGGTACAATGAGGTCATAAGGTGATGCCTTTATACAGTAGGGGGATTTGGACAAACGCACCCAGAGGAAAGGCCATGTGAAGACAACCATGTGGTAATGGAAACAAAGAATGAAGTGATGCAGGCTCAAGCCCAGGAGCACCAAGAATTGGGGGTTCACCACCAAAGGTTTGGTACAATCAAGGTAAGACTCCATCCAGAGTCTCAGAGGAAAATGGCCCTGCCCTTTAAAGCCCCTTAACTTGAGGCTTTAAGCCTCCAGGACTGTGGAGAAGGCATCTCTGTTGTTCAGGTCATTCATTTGTGGTACTTTGTTATTTTGTTCGTTTTAGATTTTTATAGAGAATTTAGATTTGACATCCATGGGATGAGAGGGTGTCTAGGGCCCAGCCATCGAGGGGTGTAAGCTCTGTTACAGAGCCTGAATGCTGTGTGTGTGCTCTGCCTATTCCTCTTCCTTGGCTCACGGGTACTTCCTGGGGGACCTTAAAGTTGATGACAATGACCTCTTGCCAGATCTACAAAATCTCTATCACAGTTTCTCTTTTGCTGCCGCAGTGACCTTGGAGGGCACATGTTCTACGTGGCACAGGCACCAGATGTCCATTGATTTTATGTTCGTGAGAAATGAACTTGACTTGCATTATTGGGCTTAATTTTGATTTCAGATAATTCTTTCATTTCCTATCCTATTACCCTACCAGGATAATTTAAAGGAGATGTTTAGGCACCTGAGCATACAGCATCATTGGCTTGGCAGGCAGACCTTTAAAAAGAAGTCCACACACTGAGGCTCTTATCCTCCTCCAATCCATGTCCTCACAGCTCAGAGAAAATGGATTTGAATGAAACATAGCAGTTATGGGCTTGGAAATCAGGGGTAATGAATCCTGGATTATAATGTGCACTCCCTATATGGCCCTGGGCCAATTCCCTATATGCTCAGAACCTCCGTTTGATCGTGTGCAGAATGGGATCACTGCCGCTATCTCAGGAGCTGTCGAGAGGTTTGAACTGAATGAGATATGGGAGGATCATTGGTAACATCTACCCATTGATCAAATAATAAGCATAGTGCCTGGCACCAAATCAGTTTGTTTTCTGCACTTCTTTACTTCACCCAGACGCCTAATAACTTTGGTGATCAGGGTGAGCTTCCATCTCTGGTGGTTCAGAATCTGTTTATGTCTGAGCACCAATTACAAACCACTGAACTTTCTTGTGGTTAGATCTCTCTTAAAATTGGCAGCATAAACATTACCTGTAGACTAAGGGTTTCCATGTTTTGTTTCCCAGCTAGTGTAGGGTGGCTCTGATATGCACTTAGGGACTTCAGAACGCACCTTAAATTGCAATTTAAGATACTATTGCTTATTTTATATAAAAGGGAAAATATTCTAGTATATTTTTAAAGGAAACTGATCTTAATAAAACAAAAAGGAGGGCAGGTTTTCTTAAGGTGGGAGAGAGTAAGATTTCAGTTTAAATAATCACTGTCTGCCCTGGCTGGTGTGGCTCAGTTGGTTGAGCGACATTGAGGAGTTGCCTGTTCCATTCCTGGTTGGGCACGTGCTCAAGTTGCAGGCTCAATCCTCAGTGTGGGGCATGCAGGTGGCAGCTGATTGATGTTTTGCTCACATCAATGTTTCTTTCTTCCTCTCTTTCTCCCCTCTTCTCTCCCTATTAATCAATTTTTTAAAATCTTAAGTAAATAGTCAACATCTGTGTTGTTTTTTTAAATGCTCCCTTTAAAGCTGTGCTTTTCACACCTGACTCTGTGCTGTTCTCTATACCCAGAACTAATAAACCACAGTTTCTGGTATGGGGGCCTTGGCACATTTTTTTTTTTTTTTTATGACTTTGAAGTGATTGCAGTGGGAAGCCAAGTTGAGAAACTATCCCCGTGACAAAACCCAGTCAAAGACCCAAAATAAAAATTCCTATCATACTAGGGGTGCAGTTGGTAGAAAGGCTTCTAGAATTTTCCAACCACATCTTTACAAAGTGATCATGAGATAAGTAGCATTCTCTTCATTGTTCAGATATGGAAATGCAATCTTGAAGAGATGGAAGACCTTGTTCAAGTTCACACAAGTTAGGAAGCAGGAAAGTTAAAACTTGAACCTCAGTCTGCCTGCATACAAAGCTTTCCAAGGATAGGGCAGTCCTCATTACTCTGCTAAGTCCTCTTAAGGTGCTCAGACACAGTTCTGGTCAAGAACATCTGAATTGTGCTTCTGCCTCAGATGGATGGTAAACCAAGTCATGAATTTCTAGGAAGCAACAATATGTTATAAAATTTGTAACCCAGGAACCAATGTTACTGATCATAGAAAGGATAGCTAAATTCTCTTCCATTCTATTCTAAGAATTCTGATTCACATGCCAGTCTGTTAATTGCATAGAGCCCCAGAATGGAGTCAACTAGAGGCCTGGTGCATGACATTCGTGCACAGGAGGGGGTCAAGGGGGAGAGGAGGTTGTCCCTCAGCCCAGTTTGCACCCTCTCCAATCTGGGACTCCTTTAGAGATGTCCAACTGCCCATTTAGGCCCGATCCCAAACTGTTGGCTCCCAACTGCTCATCTGCCTGCCTTCCGAATAGCCCCTAAATGCTTCTGCCTGCCAGCCTGATCACCCCTTAACCACTCCCCTGCCAGCCTGATTGATGCCTAACTGCTTCCCTGCCAACCTGTTTGGCCCCAACTGCCCTCCCTGCAGGCTTGATTGCCCTCAACTCCAACTGCCCTCTCTTGCAGGCCTGATCCCAACCAACAGCCCTCCCCTGCTGGCTATCTTATGGCAGCCATCTTTGACCACATGGGGGCAGCCATATTGTGTGTTGGAGTGATGGTCAATTTGCATATTACTCTTTTATTAGATAGGATAAGAATGAGAGAGAAGGGAAGTCCTCGTGGTTGGAGTTGTTAAAGAACCAACCTATAGTGTCACGCTTTCTGCTCACAAACCAACCACCCCCATCTACCCAAATGGACTCTGACTTTACTAAATATACCCTGATGCTCCAGCCTTTGGAAGTGCCATCCCCTTATGGATTCCGCCAACAATTCCTACAACTTTCCTTGTAGGAGTTTAAGTTTCAACTTCTTCAGGCAGATGGTGATTCCTCTTTTGTTTTGCTCCCGTGGCCAACAGCCCTCTCCGGAATGACTCTTCCCACTATATCCCATGGATTCATATTTCCAGCATTGCCTGCACAAGAGGGTCAGCTTCTGTAGGGCTGGGATTATGTCACACTCATTTGGGAACCCAGGACCTAGATTCAAGAACAATATCTGACATATAGCTGATATATGTCTTAAAACAATGAATGAATGTTGAATTGATGGGAAGTTTGATTCTGATGGGCTAGGCCTAGGGATTTCTGGAACAAAGGAGTCCTTGCTAGTCCTCGACTGTGTTAAAAATAAGAGTGCCAGTGCAGTGGGTCTCACCATTTGCTGTCAGCTCATGGATCATTTTATCTTGGGGCAGTCACTCCAGCTTGGAGCCTGAGCTCCCTCTGACGGGAGTTGTCATCTTTGCCCCGTTAAGAGGATTCTCCCACCCCCAGTAATTTCAGGGTAAATGACTTGTTAAATCCGGAGCCCTCAGAATACATCTCTCCCATGTACTTCATATTCCTTGGGCGGTTTATCGCACTTTCAAGTAGTACATATTTTATAGAGAAGGGAGAGCTCTCCAATTAATAGTAATTGTGATCGAAGCAGTAATGCTCGTCTCCAGCCTCACTCCAAGAGGAGACTGTAAGGCCCATCTTAATTGCCACAAAGAGCTATGTCTATCTGCGGCAGTATATAAATAATAAATTAGAGGAAGGGAGAGACTGCAATTCTTACGGTCTTCCGAGGAGGCACGGATATTTATGTAGTGCTGATTGCAAAAAATCTCCTACAAGTAATTATTAGTAAAAGTGGAATGTCTACATTTGTAAGGGAATTTTAATTAAAGGGAAGGTGACTCTCATTATGGGGAAGAAGTAGCGTTTGGGGATTAAAATGCAGGTCCAGGACCAGAGCATCAGCCTTTGATTGGCTCTCACTGCTGCCCCTGGACAATGCAGGAAGCTCAATTCCTCTGGGTTCAATTTCCCCTGGTTTAAAAGACACACACACACACACACACACACACACACACACACACCACACACAAACAGGGGAAATAAAGCAGTTATAAGTGCTTGAAGTGCCTTGGATAAATAAGCTGTGCGGTTGGAGGCTTCTTATCTGATTTGACTCAAGCTGATGCACTGTCTTGAGCCTCAGGAACTCAGGAGCATTTGAGCATCCCCATTGCTCCAATGGCTGCATATGGATCACCTGAGGCCATGTATGCAGTGACATGGAGCCATTTCTGATACACAGTAGACTGTCAGCAATTTTCTGGGAACACTATCTATTGGCCCACTTTCCCTTTGAGTAACACATTTGGCTCCCATGATCCAGAAATAAGGAGGGCATTCATTCATTTTTCTCAACCCCCAAGCCATTCACCATGAGCAGCTAAATGACATACTCTGAATTCGTGTTCACTTTTATTTCCATAACGAATACAGTGATTTTAATATTTTTTTGATGGGCGGAGGAGACAGACATAGGTTAATCTAAGAAACCAGGCAATCTCTTTCAGAGAATTGCACATATTTTGCGTGAAATTCCAGATGTTCCATGAAACCCTGTGCTGATCATCAAGGTACCTTCAGTTAAGGAACCCATGGCCCAGAAGGTGGGACAGAGGAGATTTCCAGTGGGGTTCAGGAGGTGGAGAAGCAGATGATCCTAAGTGACTTATTATCCCTGAGTGATGAGCAGCCTCTCTCTTCCCCTGTAGGAAGATAAGTTAATTTCAGATTCAGCCCAGCCCTCTCTTTGCAAGCCAAAGAGGAAGCTCCTATTCCGGACCTGCATTCATCAACAGATGGTCAGGGTTCTCATTCGGCCTGTAGGAAACACTGGGTTAGTCTTGTCTCCCAACTATCCCAACACCACAGGGACAAAAACAATCAAGAAATAACGTTTAAGAGGAACTGGTCCTTGGAAAGGAAGAACAAAATTCAATCAGAAGAGGTAATACACAAGGAAATAAATGTAACAGAGGAAATAGATAAGTTTAACTTTATCATCCCTTGAATCTTTCAGTGGGGCATCATAACATTCATACAAGGACAACTCTGTTGTTCAACATTCGACTTCTTGGAAATGAAAATTTCAGTTCATTAAGGGAATGACTGGAAGCAACAACAGAATTAAAGGTCAAATTAGCAAACCAGAGCTGGGGTTGGAAAAGTTTTCCTTGTAGAGCTGGGTAGTAAATATTTTCGGTCCCATGGGCCACAGAGTCTGCCACAACTATTCAGCTCTGCCCTTGTGTCTTGAAAGCAGCCACAGACAACACATACATGAATGAGCATGGCTGTATTCCAGTAAAATTTTATTTGTAAATTCTGAAATCCGAATTTCATGTGATTTTCACATGCCACAAAATATTATTCTTCCTTTGTTTGTTTTTTAACTATTTTTTCTAACTATTTCAAAATGATAGAATTTTTATTAAAAATAGAGAATGAGATGGGTTGGGCCTGTGGTCATGGTTGACCTTTGACACAAAAGATGGGGATGACTGATTTTTAAAAATATATATTTTATTGATTTTTTTACAGAGAGGAAGAGTGAGGGATAGAGCTAGAAATATCGATGAGAGAGAAACATCAACCAGCTGCGTCTTGCACACCCCCTACTGGGGATGTGCCTGCAACAAGGGTATACATGCTCTTGACCTGAATCGAACCTGGGACCTTTCAATCTACAGACCAATGCTCTATCCACTGAGCCAAACCGGTTTTGGCAAGGGCTGACTAATTTTTAAAAAAATCTATCTAAAATAAATGAAGATGTGGAAATTATGAGAGTGGTAAGAAAAAAAATGGAAGGTAAATTTAGCTGAATTTTTTTTTCTAGCTGAAATTGAAAAATACATGTCACTCAATTTTTTCATTCATTCACTTATGTATCCATGCTACCCTGATTAGCTGGCCAGTGAAGAGAGAGAATTAACATTTGATCAATCAATATTAAAATGCTAACAAATATGTTAATTTTATATCTCACCTTCCTAAAAGGTAAACATTATTACAGTTTTACAGAGGAAACACCTGATGCAGATTGGGTAAGGTAACTTAGCTGAGCAGCCTAAGAGTTAACAGTAAGGCTAGATGTTGAATCCAGGTTTGTGGGCTCCCGAGGCCCATCCTTATTCAACTTTATTATGTGAGGGCTTTAATTATGTTTGACTTGGTCCTGGGCTCAGCACTTCATATGCAGGGTGTCCCCCCCTAATTGATGTTTCTTTCTTTTCAGATTTGACCCATTGGAATTAATAGCCATTCAGAGTGTGTTTGCATTTTTGGGACACCCAATATTATATCCCATTTATTATTCCATGTAATTTGGAAATTCAGAAATTAAGAAGACATTTCAATTCTTTACAGCTGGTAAACATCAGGGCCAGGAGTCAGCATTATGGATCTAAATTTACAAAAGCACAAATCAACCCACAACCTTAGGAAATTACTAATTTAATGACATAGATGGGTTTTCATTCCATAGACATATAACTTGCAAGGCCATAAAAATGTAAGTAACAGTAGTCACCATGCTTAAACATCTGGTTTTTGCCAGGATCTGTGTTAAGAGTACCCATATATCATTGCCACTGTGACTACTTACAGAGAGGCAAATCCTATTTCAATCCCACTTTTGCAGATAGGAAACCAAGGCACAGAGAGGTTAAGTACTCAGCTCTCTCTCCTTTAGGAAATAAGATTCATAAGAAAAGGGTTTTCTTTTGACTTTCTGCTTCATTCCCAGAATTTAGAACAGTGCCTATTGTGTAAGTAGATACCTAAAATATTGTGAGATAACTAAATGGGTGAAGGAATGAAGGAATGGATGAGTGAGTGAACTTGCATGTTGTGACACAATGAGCAGGTACCAGAGTAGGGATGGCTGCTAGCAACCCTTGACCCCTGCTAAGAAACTTAAACAGATGTGTGAGCAATTACTGACAGACATGAATGAGAAATGAAGAGGAAGATGAGCATATCTGGATTTATAGTAAGTGCTTTGAAAACAGTACACAATTTATAAAACCCAGTTTCTAATCTTGATGGATAAATGTGATCTGCAAAGCCAAGTACTTATGCCCACAATCAAGACACAGCAATGGTGTTTTCTAAACCACATCATGTTTTCTTAATGCATTTTAAGCAAAGAAGCTCATATGGGTAGCACTTTATAAATATTTGCTGTTAGGATTAGTACAAGGGTACAGAGGTGGTTTGTTGGTGTGGCAAAGAAGGGAGATGTAATAAAGCTGTCTGCAGACAGTTGTGTTTGAGCTGAATATTCAGAGAAGAAAAAGGGAGGGAGGGAGAGAGGGAGGGAAGAAAAAAGGGAGGGAGAGAGGAAGGGAAAGGAAGAAGAAGTATTGATTTAGGCTGGTGGGTAGATATATCAATAAAAATATGGAAGTAACCAGATAGATTTCTAGTTCCTGAGAAACTTCATTCCATTCTTGTCCACAGTGGGTATTCATTAAGATTTGTATAAGTTCATGGGAGAGCCTGGACAACCTATAGAGAAAGGATGCTGATGAAACACTCTTGGGAGATGAAATGGAGTCACATATGAAAGGGAATTAGCTTGGTCATATCAGAGATCAGAGCTTCTTGTAGTCATCACTGCTACTGTCCTTCATCAGATCTCCTCTGGGATTCTGCTGGGATTCTGCTGCCCACTGGGAGGACATCACGAGGGGCAGAGAGCTGGCAGGCTGCATTGTCTTTAAGCTGATGTCTCCTCTCAGAGGGTTTAACCAACTTGTGGCAGGACTGAGACTGACTTCTCAGACAAGGAGCATGCACACACATTCATACACACATGATCATGTGCACAACACACTCATACATGCATGGTCCCCTCTACACTCTCACATGCTCCCACACACTCCACACATATTCACACACACACACATACCCTCATTCCCACATATATACACTCAAACATATGCATATGCATGCACTCCCACATGCTCTCATATATTCACAAATAAATATTAACTCACATGTGCAATAGTCTCAGAGAACATTCTTATACTCTTACATTTATGTACTCATGCATTCAAGTAAACATACCTGCAAATGCATTCTTACACACAAATACTCATATTTACATACACCTTCATATTTACACCTTAGCACCCCCACCACCCTTATGTATACACACACATCCACACATAGTCACATGTGTACATTCTCACATATGCTCACTCTAACATGCATTCACATGCTAACCCATGTTCACACACTCAAAGATAATGACACGGGCAAATACATATGCACACTATCATGCAGCCTCACCGCACACACATACATCCTCACATGCACTCACACACACTGGCACACTCACTCAGGTGCACACTCACACATAGACACACACTCACATACACAAATATAATCACTCACACATGCACACTCACAGACAAGCACACTCAGACACATGCACGCTTGAACACACTGTGTATTCCCTGATCTCAGGAATGATTTTACTGTTCCACACAGAATTTCTAAGACAGGCTCTATAAACACACCACGCCTCTCCCACAGATAAATTCTTCTCGGCTGAAGTGAGCCTCTTTGGCTGTCGGGCTACCTGCCTCGTTCAGCATGTTTCCTTCCTGCTAGAAAAACCTTAAAGAACCGGGTCACACACATTTCATTGAAAATCTGAAAATAGTTGGGGAAGGGCTCCCTATCTGCTCCATAGCATGGCCATTTGTGTAGCTGCCGCTCTTCCCCCGCCTTTGTATTATTCAGAAATCCATACATTGTGTTTGCCTTTTGTGTCCAGCTTCCAACAAGCCTCCCTTTGTCCCTTTCACAAAGGCCAATCAACTCTGTGTGGCAAGTAAGTTTCGGGGACTGCGGGGCGTGATGACTAATTGTAATGCAGTCTATATCCTTGAGACTATAGACTGATGTGAGGAGACAATGGCAGAGAGTGAGCCCATTGAGAGGACAGAGTCCCCCGGTCACCCCACGGGGGCCGAGATGGGCAACAAGGAGGCTATTGATGAGGGCAGCCCCATCCCAGCCCCGGCCGAGGCGGAGTGGGGTGGCATGACCGCATCACCGGGCTCCAATGCTGCTTTTGTTTGGCCGGCAGTGAAAACTGGCACATTAGAATGAGTTCTGTTTAGATTGCTTAAAGGCTTGGAGAAGTAATGAAAAAGAGAGAAAGAGAGGCCTTCGCAGCTCCCTCTCGGGCAGCCACAGCCCAGGCCCAATCTGCTGCAGCTCCTCAGATACATTGCCAGGGGGTGTGTGAGCTGTAACGGATAGGAAAGAAATGGGAAGGAGCACACTGATGGATGCTCTTCTCGCTTCTGCACAGTAACAACTGTCTCTTTCACCTGGCTTCTCTGCCTTGTCACGGAGGACATGGCTAGTCTCCAAGGCACCTGTCTTCCTGGGATGAAAATGGTCATTGGGTCTGCCCAATCTCACACCTGAATTCTTAGGATAGCTGATCATGTTTCCAGAGGAGGCTAACACATGTTTATTCATGTGACAAGTGCTTTTCTCTCCTGCCTCCTGAATGCCAGGGGTGAGGTATCTCCTCTCTCTCTCTCTCTCTCTCTCTCTCTCTCTCTCTCTCTCTCTCTCTCTCTCAATAATTTCATTCACTGATTTATTATTTTCTGATTTAAAACTTATTTTCATTTTGCTAAAATGACTTTTTTTCCCATCACAAAATGTTACTGAACAATTAACTCACTTTGGCAGACATACTTCCATTGGCCAGTATTAGGAACAACCTAGAATTCTGAATGCAAATATGCAAATCCAATGTTGGATTATTTTTATCTGATGCTGCTTCTTACTAAGTGGGACTCTAATAAAATGAAAATTAATTTTAAAAATTTGTCATTTAATTTTTCTGCCATCATTACTCATTAGTGTCCTCTTTCCTCCTATTCACATTATTATTGAAGATAAAGAGAATGGAATAGACCTCAGTTTCTTACCCTAGCCTATTTTTTAGCTGATGGTCAAAAAGTTAAAAGGCACTGTGGTTAATAATGTAAGAAAATCTCATTATATTTATATCTTTCTTACTGGAAATAAGTTCTCAATGGAAGAGACTTTTTCCAACAAAGCACCCAAATGTTACCAAAATTCTAAAAGTATATTAACTTTAAATAGACACCTTACTAGTTACAAAACTATAGTTGGGCATATTTAAGATCAGCTTATAATTTTCCCTCTTCAAAGATGAAATTTTGTCCAGCTCGGTGGTTGGGTATTGATGTATGAAGCAGTAGGTCACAGTTCAATTCCGGGTCAGAGCACATGCCTGGATTGTGGGCTCAATCCCCAGTGTGGGACATGCAGGAGGCAGCCATTCAATGATTCTCTCTCATCATTGATGTTTCTATCTCCCATCTCCCTCTCCCTCTCCCTTTCTCTCAGAAATCAATATAAATATATATTTAAAAAAATAAAATTGCCACGCCTTCATGTATTAGAAGAGAGAATGCCCTCCACCCCTCGCCCCTTACCTGAGGGATGGATGCAGGAATTCAGAAAGCTCAGAAGTGGGTGAGAATAATGGTTGGAATGGCCTAGTTCATGTGGAGCCTGGGAACATCTTAGAGGAGGTACGGAGCTTCCAGGGATGAGAAGCATCCTGTGCAGGCAAATTTCTGGGGAGAGCATTAGGGGGAGGGAAGGCTCAGAGAAGGCTGTGAGCTTGACCATTGAAGAGATGGAGAGAAGACAAATGAGGCTCATGACAGGGAGAGAGTGGAAGGAGGTGAGTTTGGGGTTGAGGGTGGGACCAAGTTAGATAAGAGGTTAACTATCCCTTTGAACTTTGATTGACAGATGTACCTACATCTGAATTCTAGTTCCATCATCTGCATGTATGCCCATGGGATGAGTGGCTCAAACTCTCTGAGCTTTGCTTATCTTTAAAATGGGTAAATAACCATTCAGATAGTTCCTTGAACTGGAGTGGGGAAGGGAAGACTTTGAAACAAATTGGATTCCAGATATATGCTGGACCCAGAACCATCATAGTGTGGCAGTGAAGGGGAAAATTGGGAATTAAGACTAACTTTTAGATTCTGGGTCTGGCAACAGGGTAGACAGAAATGCCATTGATATAGATAGAAGAAATCGGCTGAGGAATGATTTAGAGTGAGGGAAGTAAGAGTTTTCTTTTGGTCACATGATGTCAGCAATTCCTAATAGACATCCAAGTAAAGCAGTCAGAGGAGAAATCAGGGGGCATATCTGAAATTCAAAGGAGAAGATAAAGTTGGAGATATAAGTGAGAGGTTCATGAGAATATTCATGGCATTTGAAAACTGGAGTGTTTTCAGAAGAGAGCACTCAACTGTGTCAAATGAGCCGTTGACTGAAAAGAATTCAGATAATTGACCACAAGGATTGGCAAGATAGTGACCTTCATAACAGCTGTTTAGGTGGCATTT
Source organism: Pipistrellus kuhlii (assembly GCF_014108245.1). Classification (NCBI taxonomy): domain Eukaryota; kingdom Metazoa; phylum Chordata; class Mammalia; order Chiroptera; family Vespertilionidae; genus Pipistrellus; species Pipistrellus kuhlii. The sequence continues at coordinate 11,861,736 of NW_023425482.1, forward strand.
GGAAAGAATGAGAGTTGAGAAAATAGAGAATATGGTTGTGGATGGCTCTGGATGAGTTTTAATGATAAGGGAAGGGGGGGGAGGCAAAGAAATTGGTCTCCAGCTGACAGGCATTGTGGAAGGTCTTTTATCATTGAGTTTAGGGTGGGGAATGAATGAATGAATGAATGAATGAATGAACCAACTATTGAAGTCTTAGAAGAAGCCCAAAGCTAACTGCTTTGTGTTGTGTGTGCAGTACAAACAATCCTCTGGCTTTGTGGGCTCCTCATAAAGAATTGCTTGGCATTGGCTTATCAAAGGCATAGTTCATTTATCAAATGCCCTCATGCAAAACAACCATAAATTTTCCTTTCAGGATTGGGGATATTTCCAGGTGTTTCCTGGATGATCCAGGTGGATCTGTGTGAGTACTTCCCAGGGAGGCCTGGTACTTTCCTTGCCTAGCAGGCTAGGTCCTGAGAAATCCTGTTGTAGTTGTCAGACCTACTGTTCCTGTTTCAGGTCTACTAAACTAGCTTTTAGGAGAAAAATCAGACTTGATGTCAGTGTACTTTCCAACAGTTTACCTTATATTTTCCCCATAGTTTTCTTTCCCTTTTTACTAAACTGAATAAATAAGAAAAAGAAAAATAACTCAGGAAAGAAACCAATGCAAATTTTTTTTAAAAAAATGTTTTATTTCCTGAATTAGCCCAAAGCAAACAACATCCAATATTTTGGTGTGGTTCTGAGCACTCCATTCCCTGTGCCTGCTGGGAAAATTCCTCTGAAGGCTACCTCATCAATTAAGCCTGCCTCTGGTGAAGACTTCACAGTCCTCAAATAAGGAATAACAGTTGCAGGCATTTAAAAAGCAATATTTTTTGCTTCCTTTTTTGCTTCCTTTTTGCAGTTTATTTCTGATTTCAAAGCATTGTAATCAGAGAATATGCTGGTATGACGGCAATATTCTGAAATTTGTTGAGGCTAGTTTTGTGACAATACAATGCAATATACAGATCCTGTATCATAGGGCTGTACACTTGAAACCTATGTTATTTCAATGAATTTAAATAAATAAATTTAAATAAGTGAATAAATGAATAGTAATATTTTTTCCTGCAAGTTGGAAATTGATTTATGACTTGTGGGATCTTCCAATTGCATCTAATAAGTGGTTTCTTCCATTGAGTTCTTTTGCCAATCTGAGAAAATCCCCCTGAAGACTGACATGTTTGTGGAACTTACTTGCCAGTTTATTGATTTTGATAGAAAAGAAACTTTTGACATTTAACATACTTTAACTATGTGCATGAAGAAAACCCAGTATCATTTTAATCTAGATAATTACTACATGAAAATCATTTTTCAAGCCATTTAAATTTCTTATAACCTGATCCACCTTTCTAAGGAATTTGAAAAAATCTATGAAAGAGGATACAGAGTGTAGTCTCAAATTGTTAGAAAGCAATAAATGATTGAGAGATTGATAGGTAGGTAGATTATTAGATGGTAGGTATTGAGAGAAAACATTACACTTTTGGATCTATATGATTCTGACATGAGAAATAAAATGAACTTTGTCTCAAAGTTCTCTTTCCATTTTTCTGCACTTTTTCCACCATCAACAAGCCACTTTCTTTGAAAGTCCATCTTTCTTGGATGTTATTACACCTTATGGCTGCAAATGAATGAGCAAGCACCCTGTTCCCTTCTACAAGGTTAAATATACCAGGAAGCACTGATATATGATTAGATTTGGCTCCTCAGATCTGGGCCAAAACATCACCTCTGAAAGACTTCCTTGATTAACTTTAACCAATTTCAGTCATTTCATTAGCACATGAATCCCATGATCCTTTAGGTTAGAAAGATAATTCATCCAACAATCATTTATTGAGCATTTACAATGCTCCAAGAACTGAAATGGGCCTTAAGCATTCAGAAATGGACACAATATTTCACCCTTAAAAATAATTCTCAACCTAGATTCTAGAATGATAAAGAGAAAATAAAATAAAATAAATGTCTTTCTCTTCTGCTTTCTCGTTGTTATTCTCAGGATGTAGAAATAAATTTGCATGTGGTAGGTTCACTGATAATAAAAACAGAGGATTTTTATTTTATTTTATTTTATTTTATTTTATTTTATTTTACTTTAGTCTAGAGGTTTCTTAATTGTCTTGGCTCTTTTGAATCAATGATGTGAAATCACAAGGTCCAACTGACCTCTCAGGCATGTGCCCAGCAGCATGTCCCAAATCCAGAGTCTGTCTTTGTTCATGGCTGAATTGAGTTTGATGTGGAATCTCTGGCTCTATTGAGCTGTATGTGCTAAGGAAGGTCAAGGACTAATCTTTGGTTCTTGGGCAAAGTCTTACCAAAGATAATATCTAAATGTTCTCTGATGACTATTTTATCACAGAGAACCAAAATATTTCAACATCCAACAGTCAGTCATGTTCTTTGCAATTCTTCATTTCTACATTCATTACCTGGGTTAATTCTTAAGGAATCATGACTTCATTCTTTATGCTCCTGTTGAACATTTTCGGACCCTATATTTTTAGTCCCATTCCCAACCCATCATATAGGTCTGCTATTAGAATATATGCTCTCAGCAATGTCTCTCAGATATTCTTCAAGCATTTAAAATGAACAAATCTGAAGAAGTAGCTTTCCTGGCACCTGGAAGCAGGTGGAAATGGGTTACAACTGAATATTAGGCGCCCCTGGATTGTTGATTTAATTAGTACGAGGTGAGGCTGGGTATCTGTTTCTTTACATTTCCTAGCTGATTCTAACATAGTGGATATTTAAATATCCCAAAGTATAGCCTAAATTTCCACATCAGTTAGTAATAGTAGTAGTAGTAGTAGTAGAACCCAGGCACCAGTATTTTTTTTAAATCTCAAGGTATTTCAGTCAAAATGGAGAATCAGCGCCCCAGCCCTGCTGACTATTGGCTCTGTAACCTGACCAAGTCTTAATTCACTAATCTGTAAATTGGGGGTCATCATCCTGACTGTTAAAAAGAATGTTATAAGGATTACATGAGATGATTTATGTAAAGTCCTTCACAGTGTTTAGTACATCATTAATGCTCAATAAATACAAATATCATCATCTGAGCCAACTCAGGCTGTCATAACAAATACCACAGACTGGATGGCTTAAACAACAGACATTTATTTTCTCACAGTTCTGGAGGTTTTAAGTCCAAGATCAGAGTTAGATTCAGGTGAGGATTCTCTTCCTGGCATTTGGATTGGTGCCCTCTTGCTCTGTTCTCACATGGTGGAAATCTCTCCCTCTCCTTCTCTCTCTCCCTCTCTCTTTCCTCTCCCTCTCGCTCTCCATCTCCATCTCCCTTTTCATCTCCCTCTCTCTCTCCCTCTCTTTTTCCCTCTCCCTCTCCTTCTTCTCATAAGATCAAGTCCCACATAATTGAGACTCAACCCTTATGAGCTCATTTATCCTTAACTACAGCCTAAAGACCCTTGAGATAGAGTCAAATTGGAGATTAGGGCTTTAACATACAAATTTGGGGGAGACATAGTTCAGGCCATAGCACTCATCACCATGATTATCTGATTCAAAAACTCTCTCCTGGGGTGACTAACTCTCTGAGTTTTCCCAGGATGTTCTTGGCTTCAGCAGTTAAAGCCCTGCATCCCTGTATACCTCTGTTGGGGACTGCACCTTAGGGTATTGAAACCTAATAATCAAGCTAGAATCATTAGGCATCCTGACATCATCCCTCATATCTACTTTTTTTTTTTTTGCATTTGCTCAATTACCAAATCCAAAAAAAATCTAACTTTAAAAATATATATCTTAGTTGTGCCTCCAAATCTCATTTGTGTTGCCAGCTCCACTGGTTATGCTCTCATTGTCTCTCATCTAGAGCATCACAGATCCCTCCATAATAGTCACCTCTCAATATAAGCCTATCATAAGTGTGTGTCACAATTCTCCGAGGAATTGTGGAAACACCAATTGTTGTCTCTCTGTTTCTTCCTGTTTTCTGATCCCATAGGTTTGGGGTGGAGACAGAACATTTGCATTTCCAGCCTGGGATGCTGACTCTTTTGGTTCCACAACTTTTGGGTTTGGAACTGCACATCCAGAGTCACTGGGGAGCTGGAGCCCACTGGAGATTCCAGAAGCATGTGGGTCATGCAGCAGCAACACATTCCCCTCTGGGCCTTTTGTGGATACAGAATTCCATGTCAGCAGGAAAGCCCTGGCACCAGATTCACATATTGTCAAGTGACCTGCTCAGCTGTGAACTCTCTTTATCCCATCCTTGTTCTTATTCACAATAGTCACTCCTGATTCAAAATGCTGAGTCAGTCATTCTTAATAGATGGTTTAGGTGGGGACATCACTAACTTGTGATTTGGACTGTGTTATCATTCATCATGCTCAAGTTCTCTCAGCATGTTCCAGACTCCTCACCAGCCCAAGGTAGAGTGGATGTCTCCTAACACTGGAAAATGCTTCTGAAACCTTCAACTGGACTAGATATGTTTTTTAAAGTATTCTTTAAACCTGGATCAATTCTGGATTCTACTCTTCATTCATTCATTCATTCATTCATTCATTCATTCAATAAGTATTTATTGTGCTTGCTGAGTGTCAGCACCAGGCATACAGTAATAAGGCCATTCAGTTATATTTTATTTCCTATGAGTTTTAGAGTCCAGGGAAGTTCCTTGATGTCTGAAACTAGAACAGAAACTCAACTGCCCTGATCCTGGCATTCTTTATTATATGGAAGCAAAGCATTTTTCTTCTCTCCTCTTGGGCCTCAGCATGAACAATGTGATCAATTCCTAAGTTTCTACCTTCTGCCAAGTTTTTAAGATAGGGACACATACACTCTCACATGTACACAACTTTCATCATGTCACATGTTGCTCATAACTTCTTCAGTAAAGCCTCTCTCAGCATTGTATAAATTATTGTTAATGCTCAACTAACTGTTCCAAAACTTCTCATCTTAAAATAGCACATATTTTTTGAAAGTTTCTTTGAAATAGGAACTTGGGTGTGACTTAGTGGCATCCTCTGCTTCTAGTTGTCTCACATAGCCATAATCAAGGTTTCTGTGGAGAGTCTGTAGTCCCATCTGAAGGCTTGACTAGGGAATTATCTCATTCAAAGAAGCTTCCTTGATCATTGCTGACAGCATTAAGTTCCTCGGGGGCTGTTGGATCTGAGAATTCAGCTCTCTTTTTACTATTGACTGAAGGTCATGCTCTCTTCCTTGTCTGGTGGGCATACACATGTGTATAAGCTACAACATTCACTAAAGATGAAATCTTACAAAATGGCACTCACTTTGTACCAGTTAATTCTCCAATAAATCATGTTCTCTATTTTAGCTATCTATGTAGATATGTATAAGCCTAGCCCCAGGAGATCATTGGTCACCCCATAGCAAAGGTGGCATCCATGTGAAGGACTGGTGTTCCATCTAATATATGGGACATTAGCCCTTATCATGACTCCTTTGAAAATCCAAGGTTTGAGAGTGGATTCCCCTTCTATTAAATTGACCTCAAGTTTATTCTTTCAGGAGAGGGACATGAACATCAGCTATAATTAACATGGGGAGTGTAATTTGGAGAGAGCTGGCTCACTGAGATATCCTGAGGAATCGGCAAACTTCTTATTCAACACCTCCCTCTCAAGGCATAGAGATCTCCAAGTGAAAACCTCGTCTCAGTTGCTACTCTCCAAAAGCTTTCTCTATGGCAAAGGCTTATAATGTCTAATGGGACCAGAAAAAGTAGAGTCCAAACCAGACATATGTATCTCCCATGATGCTTCAACACTGGCATGTAAAATTTGCAGCACTAGGCCCAATACGGACTTTATGCTATGGGACTGAGTCTCTGGGATGCAGAATGACACCTTAGACAGGGTTATTAGTGGCTTACTTAGTTTGATAGCATCAACTGGAGAACACTTCCTGGGATCTATTCTCAATGATAAGAACTTTTCAGTGCACATATTGATTGGAGATTCATCTGTACCATCTGTGGCTCTGAAAACTAATGATTTGGACCCAAGTTTCATTCAAAGGTGAATACTGAACAGTACCATGTGGATACATAGGAAGCTCATGCTGATAAGTTCTTGTATTCAGCCAGTATTGCACAATGTGTTGTAGGCTAGTTTCTGGACTGCTGGCCTGGACTGAGAATATGTAGGGATGTCATGTTCCATAACCAGAAAGGTGATATCTTACACTGGAGATTCACGTGGTCCCAATAGTTGGAATTTCCGGGATGGTGGACTCATTTAGTACAAAAAGAGAACAAAGTATGTACATTTAGCCATGTGAATTTGGCCAAAGGTCTTATTGCCTGAGAACATTTTTGGGGTAGTGATCCAGACAGGAAGGCTCTACCTAGACCCTTCTTCAAGGACAGCTTCAATGACCACACACACATTTCACGAGCTAAATAGATCAGGACACTTTGAATGCCTGAGTGGGGTCCCACAAAGATGGGGTTGATGAGAATGGAAATTTCAAGTGATCATAGTATTCTGATAGTCAAAAGACTATGAGAGAACTAATTGGGGAAATGTGAGCCAAGCTTTAGTGGGACACATTTTTAGACATCCTAGGCTAGAAACTTGGAACTTCTGATATTAGGCCAAAGCAGTGAGATGTGAGACAAAGTAAATATAACATTAATACTAAAAGTGCATACAATTTATTGAGAATCTTTTATGGGGTCATAGCTTATGCTTGCCATATAATGCTTGCCATATATATATATATATATATATATATATATATATATATATATACATACATACACATATATATAATCTCAAGTGTCTTAATTGGGACCATGCCAGTAAGTATTAATTAGTCTTCCCATGTTAAAGATAAGCAAGCCAAGTCTCAGAGAAGTTGAGAAATCTTCTCATAATTAAACACCTAATAAGTGGTAAAGTTGGGATTGAACTCAGTTCTATCTGATGCCAAAGTTCAAGCTTTTTAAAGCACCCCATTGAGCCATAGGATGTTCTGGAGATAGTGGAATTATTTTATACATTTTGAGCTTTGATAGGAATTCTTAATTACAATTTCTATCAGAGACTTACTTTCTGTTTGAATATTTCAGGAATAGGAAGCTCCCTTTGCAAGACAGCCCAATTTACAGGGAATGAAGGAAATATTTTATTTGTTATTATTATGTTTAATGCTTATTAGTGATTATTGTTTTTTTATATTTTTATTGATTTCAGAGAGGAAGGGTGAGGGAGAGATAAAAACATTAATGATGAGAGAGAATCATAGATCAGCTTACTCCCACATGCCCCCTACTAGGGATCAAGCTCGAAACCCCAGCATGTGCCCTTGACCAGAACTGAATTGGACCAGGACCCTTAAGTCTGCAGTCTGACACTAGTCATTGAGCTAAACTTGCCAGGGCAAGAAATATTTTAAAGTGTTTCTTCATTTTAATCCATATGTACATAATTTCCTTCTAACTTCTTTCAATTTGCAGTTCCCATCAGACATGTCTATGGGACTTCACAAAGAATGCAGTCCCATTCTGTTCTGTGAAAATGGTTCTGAAGGAGTACTGAAGCATATTCCTACTTAAGAATTTCTTTATATCAGTGCACGGGCAATCTGTGACCTGCAGGCCAAATCTGGTTTCTTGTTTTCTTTCTTTCTTTTTTTTTTTCCAAATCTGTTTTTGTACATCAAGTTTTATTGGCCCATTGCCATGCCTACTCATTTATGTAATGTCTATGGCAGCTTTCAAGCTATACTAGGCAGAGTTGAGCAGTCTTGACAGACACAGTCTAGCCCACAAAACCAAAAATATTTACTATTTGGCCCTTTACAGAACAAGCTTGCTGCTCTCTGTTCTGAAACATTAAAATCACCTGGAAAAAAGTATTTAAGAAGTCAATGAGGTGGGGGGGGAAAGAGCTTTCCATGCATTTGGAGTAGCACATGAGAGGTTCCAAATCAAGAAAGAGCTTTGCTTATTGATGGGACTGAAAGGTATTTAATGGCGCTGAGCAAAGAGAACTCGGGGATGAAGACAGGAAAGGTATTCAGGCAACATAACATGGATTCGGTGAGCTTTGGAAATTATCTGGACCGTATTTAATTTATTAAAACAAATTAAGGGTTTAAAGTTAATGAAGCAATATGAACAGACTTGTGTTTTAAAAGGCTCCCACCAGCAGCATGCTGTAGGGAGAAGAGATCAGAGAAGGAAAGGGAAGGACACAGGATGGCTAGTGGAGATCTTCATAACCTAGTTGAATAGCAGTGCTGACTTGGACTAGGCTATCCCAAGCCTATACTGTCAAGACATTCAATTGAACTCCATGGAAAAAATGCTGAACAGTGAACTCTGGGTAGCTAGGAAAATCTCACAGAAGATGGTGGAATTGAGAAGAGCCTTAAACAGTGGCTGGTATTGGATACCCAAGAAAAATCAAGTGTTTTCTCTCTCTTACCACATTCTAATTTAGAAAGAGATCTAAAAAACAAAACAAAACAAAACAAAAACATATCAAGTATGTAATAATTCTCTATAAAAATTCTTGATTTGTATTTTCTTTTCTTCACAAAATAATCAACATTATATCAGAGTTGTACTCACACCCAGTTTAGCTTTCACTCTCCAGCCCATTGAATTTGCTCTAGGAATCTGCCATTTTGAGTGTTTCATATGTTAACCCATTTCCAATAATAATTACAAATGGAATGTTTGCTTTGCTTGATAAAATTTAGAGTTCCTTTGCTTGGCTAATATTTGTTATTCTTCCTTTAAAACCTATTTTTAGGAAATGCTTGCAGTGGTGAACTTTTGAGTGTTTTGTTTTATTCCAAAGGGTGTTATGCTTCATACTATGAACTATGGGTGCATGTATATGAGCAATGTAAATATACACACATAAACATTCTGACAAAATTAATGGAAATACTAGTCTTTAGTCAGTACCATCAAGTTGATTCACATAAATTATGTAAATGCAATCACTGACCCTCCTGTGGCTTAGCTCTTTGTATTAGAACATGGGCATATTCATGATCAAAGAAGAGTTGAGTCCACCAGTGTCATTTACTTTGCTGCTCTCTCCTCCTCAATGTTGTCTAGGATAAGCAACACCACTTTTAATGGTTTGTTCATATATTTAAAATGGGTTGCCAAGTAGAATACATTAATTCCTTATGGAAAGGAAATATAGTCAGTGACATCATTCAAGCCCCATGAGTGATGCATTTCAAGATGGATGAGAGATATCCTACAGGATGCTTTACTGATGTTCTACAATTTGGAAACAGTCAGTATTGATGGCACAGCACCCAAAGGGTATTCTACGTAGGGAGTAAGAGAAATGAAAGAGCCGGGACAGTAGATGAGGCTGTTTCGTGGATGCTTGCAGACCTGGCTGGGCTCTGCGGGGCTCCCTGTTGAATATGTCCTGCTTTGGAATGGGTGGAGGCTTCTCAGAACCCCTCTTGGCAGTCATGGTGAGAAAGGAAAGGAAGGTTGAGGAAGGCCACGTTGGAAGGTGCTCATTCCGTGTGAGAGATGGTGACTGGAAATAGCTTTTGTCCTGGCCAAAGGACGTACCAAAAGACATTGGGTGAATGTCATAGTTTTGGCCAGGAAACATCTGGCTTACTCAGGAAACGGATGAAATTTGAACATAGGCACATCTGTGATGATAGTAGGGTGGGATCCAAGAATGTGAAGAAATTTCAACTGTTGGGAGGGGAGATATAATTGAAAAAATAAGAAAAGAAAAATATCTAATAATCTGTGTTCTTTCCAAACCCCCCCCCCCTAATTTTTAGCAAACAGTCTTATTTTTTAATTTTACTTGGACAGGGTTTACATCAAGTATATTATAAATATCAAGATAGCAGTCTCAAGAAAATACATTTCCAAGGAAAGGCCAAGGAGGGAAGCCAAGCAAAGTCTTCTGGAAGAGATATTTCAAACTTAGTTTTTCTGCAAAACTATTAATAATCAGGGCCCACTTGGGAGATGGCAGATTAGATGCCTAATTAACACATGGCCCTGTGGTCATACTTGATGGCTACTCTCTAGTAGGAAAGAAAACATCTTCAAAATATTTTAAAGATAGCTTGGTCAGATAACAGACTTTAAAAGTAGATTAAGCAATTCAAAGTCAGAGAGGCAAAATGGAGATTAGTGCCGAGGCAATTTGGATACTTACAAATACAGAGGAAACAAGGAGATATCAGGGAGGCATCAGCTGCAATTTAATAAGTCAGGAGCAAGTCCCCATCTGGGAAGGTTTGCATCTCCCACTAATCTGATTCATTCCAGACTGCACTTCCCCCTGTTTCCTGGCCCCCAAAAAATCCTTTATTATTTCTCATGCATTAATTTAGGGTGGGCCAAGAGGTAGGGTGGAGAAGAAATAAAATGAAGAAGGAATCCAAGAAGATGATACAGAGAATGTTTTCAATGTGCAGAAATAGGAATATCTTGGTAGCTTGTATCTTTACGAAAGTTTCAAATGAGAATTTTGTCCAAGCTTGGGGGCAGAAAAGTCCAAAATGCCAACCATTAGGTGGAAATCACCAGAGGAGCCATAGGAGTAAAAAGCACGAGTGTTTTATTCAAAAGGTGTTCTGAGATTTTATAATCAGAATACAGGAGAGAGATGAGACAGCAGCATTTTCCACTCTGAACTCAGAGAAAGAACCCCGTGAGGACAGGTTTCGGCAAAGTCTTAGAAGTTAACGTGTTTCTGGGTCACCATCTGAGAGTTGGGCTGGGTCTTTTGGAGGTGATGGAAGGTATCTTAAGTGAGAATGAAATTCAGCCTGGGCATAGAACTCCCTTTTAAAAATGTTTATTATTGAAAGTATTACATATGTCCCCCTTTTTTTCCCCATTGACCCCCTCCAAACCTCCCCTGCCCTTCTCACTAGGCCTTCACCACCCTATTGTCTGTGTCCATGTTTCTTATCTAAAGCCCCATAATTCCAGGACTTAATTAAATGACCTGAGTATCTATTCCTTGTAGATCCCTGCACACAGCTCAGGAAATACTGTTCTACAGACATCAGTGTCATGAACACTAAGGGTCATAGCCTTAACCTGTGGTTACCTTTTCTTAGCCTTCACTTCTCTTCCATAAAATGGAAATAGCATACCTATCTGGTAAGACTTTTGTGAGAAGTAAGACCATGGTGAGAGCTAACATGGGTGAGATAACAATCATGCTTAGCCTCTTTTTTCACTCCCTCAGCTCAGGGTCTGCTGAAAGGTGAAGGGTCTTCTGATGTAGCATCAGCTTGATCCGTGTGGGAAAAGCCAAGCGTGAGGCATTGGATGAGGTCCAAACCGTCCATAGTCAAATCCATCCGTTCCTCCTCATTGAGGCTGCATCCTGTGGGTAAGGTGGCCTGGGGCCTGGGGAGGATGCTTGAAGAGACAGGTGCCAAAGAGGCCAATAATTCTGTCAGAGGGTTGAGGACATACAATGGGACCTGAAGGCATGGAGCCAATATCAGACCTCCCTCCAAAAAAGGGCAGCCGCTCTGTCTGTCACCAGCCAGGCTTGTACCTTCTCATCATAATACTCTGGAGTCTTCCCATTTTTTATTTGTTTGTTTGTTAATTAGTTATTTTGTGAATTAGACACCTGGTTAGGGCAGCATTCTATCAAGGGGATGAAGACAGGATACTTATTCCATTATCGCTATGTACCATCAAACTCACCTGGCCTGTCTGGGCATTAAAATCTTTGCCAGACCAACCAGTTGGCATGCATCCATTCTGGGCTGTTTGCAAGGCAGGGTAGGACAATGGTTAACCACTCAAGGTTTGGAATCAGTCTCACTGAGTTAGCATTTTTGCTCTTCCACTACTATAGGGTCGGCAACTACGTAATTGCGGGTTTCACACACATATGGCTTCAGTTGAATTTTTAGGTTTGCAGACGTAGTACAAATGTAAAACACATTTTGTTATTTGATAGTTGGCTATTCAGCTGTTAATCAGTAAAAAAAGTTTTTTGATCTGTTTGGTAGTTTTCATTTGGCGTTCGTTGAAAAATGGAAAATCAAAAGGAACATTTTCGTCATATTTTGCTTTTTTATTTCCGCAAAGGGAAAAACGCATCGCAAGCTCATAAAAAGTTATGTGCTGTTTATGGTGACGAAACCTTAAAAGAACGGCAGTGTCAAAATTGGGTTGCCAAATTTCGTTCTGGTGATTTTTCACTCAAAGATGAAAAACGCTCTGGTCGTCCAGTTGAAGTTGATGACGCCCTAATCAAAGCAATAATCAATTCGGACTGTCACAGTACAACACGTGAGATTGCAGAGAAGCTTCATGTATCACATACATGCATTGAAAATCACTTAAAACAACTAGGCTATGTTCAAAAACTCGATACATGGGTTCCTCACGAACTGAAAGAATCACAGTTAACGCAACGCATTAGCAGCTGCGATTTGCTAAAGAAACGTAATGAAAATGATCCATTTTTAAAACGACTGATAACTGGCGATGAAAAATGGGTTGTTTACAACAATATCAAGCGGAAAAGATCGTGGAGCAGGCCAGGTGAACCAACTCAAACAACATCAAAAGCTGATATTCATCAAAAGAAGGTTTTGTTATCAGTTTGGTGGGATTACAAAGGAATTGTCTACTTTGAACTCTTACCACCCAACCGAACGATCAATTCTGATGTCTACATTGAACAACTAACGAAATTAAACAATGCAGTTGAAGAAAAGCGGCCCGAATTGACAAATCGAAAAGGTGTTGTATTCCATCATGACAATGCAAGGCCACACACATCTTTGGTCACTCGGCAAAAATTAATGGAGCTTGGTTGGGATGTTTTGCCACATCCACCATATAGTCCTGACCTTGCACCATCTGATTACTTTTTGTTTCGATCTTTACAAAACTCCTTGAATGGTAAAAATTTCAATAATGATGATGATGTCAAATCGTACCTGATTCAGTTTTTTGCTAATAAAAACCAGAAGTTTTTTGAACGTGGGATTGTGATGCTGCCTGAAAGATGGCAAAAGGTCATTGATTCATTGATCAAAATGGGCAATACATTACAGAATAAAGTTATTTAGTTCCATGAAAAAATTGTCTTTGATTTTCTCTTAAAAAATCCGCAATTACCTAGTTGCCGACCCAATAGTTGGAGCATCTATACATGTCCACTCATGACAAGCTTCAAGGAGCCAGTGATGGGACCTATTTTCATTACCAACTATAGTCCAGTTCCCTCTTCATTCTTCTTCCTCTGAAGGAGACTTTCATACTGGATTTGAATCCTGACTCCTGCATTTACTTGCTAGGTGATGTTGGGGGAAAAATGTTGTTTAAGGGAGCTAATATTACCCATTGGGGGATTCAACAAGGTATAGTTTACCCCTAGCAGGGTTTCTGTTACATGGTGAACTTCCAATAAATGCTAGTTATTATCATCATTTTCTTGGCTGAGACCATCTCTCCCCCAAATGTACACATGGCCTCATGACTTCTTTCAGGGCTTTGTTCAGAAGCTACTATATTGAGTAAAGCATTCCATTATCCCTATGAAACCCTGAATTTCACCCTGCCCATTGTTATTCCACTCTTTCCTCTGCCTTATTTTTATCTATGAGGTTTTCACAACCTCAGATTAATTTATCTACCATTTATCTATTATCTGTCTATCCATCCATCCTTTGATATATCCACCCACCAACCCACCCATTCACTCATCCATCCTTCCATCCATACTTCCTAATGCCTACCCATTATCCATCCATCCTCTGGCTAGTTATATTTGTACTGATTGCCTCTTTCTTCTAGAATATAAGTTTAAATAGGGCAGACATTTTCATGTTGTTGTTGTTTTTTCCCCTCACTGCTATATCCACAGGACCTAGAACAGAGCCTGGCACTTACTCTTCAATAAATATAGAATGATTTCATGAATATTATTATTGTTATTGCTATTAGAATTTAAGTTGGAGCTTTGTGGTAACAGTATAATACTTAGTTCAGAGTCATTAAACTCATGTACTAATCTGAGAGCTAGATAAAATAATTTCCACCTATTAAAATCGATATTATTAGGGTAATTATATAGGGTGTGTTTTTTTTTTTCTGCATTGAGATTAGTGGAATAGTTAGCTCAGTGATGTACCATCAGAATCACCAGATCTGAAGAACACAGGCAGTCACTCATTCACTTGCCAAGAGCATTGCTTTGTTGGGAATTGCCCTTGGCTAATGAGAGTTGCCTTGTCCAAAGTCATGACTCCTTCCTAAAGGCAGTTCACATCTGGTAACTTGTAGATGGCATGAAGTGCTGACACACTTGTCCTAATTCAGGACAACTCTAAAGAGCAAGCCCAGATTCCTGAGGGGTTGGCTGAAAACTTACCCCAACTTCTTCTCATCTCAACTTCTCCTTTTCCCTGGTACCACTTCTTTCACTCCCATGAATGTATTATTCTGAGAGCTTCCTCTTAATACAGTTTCTGCATATAAATCTCCATCTTAGAATCTATGCCCCACTGATATTTTATTACTATTTGTGAAAACTTTTATTCGTTGCATGTGCATATGCCCAACTTTCACATTACACACAGACTCCAAGATATGATTTCTTGAAGGCAATGCCTCTTTCCAATGTGATGCATATAATGCTTCACCACTTGAAATTAGCTTATTTTACCAAATAAATGCTGAGTGTCTGTTGTGTGCCCAGCACTGTTCTAGACTTGGTAAATGGATAAGTTAAATCTATCTCTAGGTTCTCCACCATAGTTACATGTTTGCTGTGATTGAAAGGATTACATTCTATTTCCTTTCCCAGGTTGGGAGGAATCCCTATGAGCCAAGTTGAAAAGGATGTTTCCATTAAACATAATTATCTATTCTATACTGCTTTCTGTATACCCTACCTCAGATCAGCTCAGGAATGTGATTCTGTCTAAATATATACATATATCATCCAACTGAAAAAATGAGTTGTGTTATTCTATGAATCTTCTTGGTGTGTCTAATGTGTCTTGGAGATTTGTCCATTTTTCATTTATTCTGGTCTCTCCATTCTTTTTTTAAGACTCAATAGTGTGGCTGCATATTTTTTGTTTTGGTTTTGGTCTTTTGTTTTGCATGGTTTTCTCTTTTTCTTTTATTTCTTTTTTTTCTTTATCAACAGAGTCTTTAATGGGAGGAAGAAAATATACTTCACTGGCTCAAAATGTCTTGGAACTCTGTCATTTGAACTTTGGACAATTGCTTAACTAAGAAAGAAACAACAGAAAAAGCTTAGCATAAACTGTAAATTGTGTCAAGATAAATCTTTAAATGTGGTTTGCACCTCTGCCCATCTGTTTACCTTCCTTGAAAAATGTAATTTTTTCCTGTATTGATTAAGGTATTACATATGTGTCCTTATTCTCCCATTGTCCCTGCCCCCACTTCCCAACTCATGTCCTAACCGCCCCCCCCCATTGTCTTTTTCCATTGGTTAGGCTTATATGCATTTATCCCCCTTACACCCACCCTCCCCTACCTTCCTTCTGAGGTTTGATAGTCTGATCAATGCTTCTATGTCTCTGGATCTGTTTTTGTTCATCAGTTTATGTTGTTCATTATATTCCATAAATGACTGAAATCATGTGATTTTTATCTTTCTCTGACTGGCTTATTTCACTTAGCATAATGCTCTCCAGTTCTATCCATGCTGTTGTATATGGTAAGAATTTCTCCTTTTTTTACAGCAGCATAGTAGTCCATTGTATGGATATACCATAGTTTTTTAATCCATTTATCTGCTGATGGGCACTTAGGCTGTTTCCAAGTCTTAGCTATGGTGAATTATGCCACTATGAACACAGGGGTGCATATCCTTTCTGATTGGTGTTTTTGTAGTTTCTTGGAATATATTTCTACAAGTGGTCTATACACCAATAGTGAACTTACAGAAAGAGAAACTAAAAGAGCAATCCTATTTACCATCAAACAAAAAAAAAAAATTAAGATACCTAGGAATAAAATTAATCAAGGAAGTAAAAGACCTATACCCAGAAAACTACAGGACACTGAAAAAAAAGAGATAGAGGAAGACATAAACAGATGAAAGAACATACCATGTTCATGGATTGGTAGAATCAAGATAATTAAAATGTCCATACTACCCAAAGCAATCTATAGATTCAGTGCACTCCCCATTAAAATACCAAAGGCATATTTCACAGATCTAGAACAAACTCTCCAAAAATTCATCTGAAATGATAAAAGACCCCAAAGAGTTGCAGCAACTCTGAGAAAGAAGAATGAATACCAGATATCAAGCTTTATTACAAACCACTGTTCTCAAAACAGCCTGATACTGGAACAAGAACAGACATATAGATCAATGGAATAGAATAGAGAACCCAGAAATCAACCCAAACCACCATGCTCAATCAATATTTGAGAAAGGAGGCAAGAACATACAATGGAGTCAAGACAGTCTCTTCAATAAATGATGTTGGTAAAACTGGACAGACACATGCAAAATGAAACTAGACCACCAAATTACACCATATAGGAAAATAAACTCAAAATGGATAAAGGACTTAAACATAAGATGGGAAACTATAAAAATACTAGAGGAATCCAAAGGCAGCAAAATTTCAGACGTGCCAAAGCAATTTCTTCACCGATACTACTCCTAGGGCAATGGAAACCAAAGAGAAAATAAACAAATGGGACTACATCAAAATAAAAAGCTTTTGTACAGCAAAGGAGACCATCAATAAAAGAACAAGTCCACTGCATGAGAGAACATATTTTCCAATGGTATCAATGATAAGAGTTTAATCTCCAACATTTACAGTGAATTCATACAATTTAACAAAAGGAAGATAACCCAATAAAAAAAATGGGCAATGGATCTAAATAGATACTTTTTGAAAGGAGGCATAAGGAAGGCCAGGAGACCTATGAAAACATGCTCAAAGTCACTAATCACCTGAGATGCAAATCAAAACAATGCAGTACCATCTCACACCTATCAGAATGGCTATCATCAACAAATCATCAAAGATAAGTGCTGGCAAGGATGCAGAGAAAAAGGAATCTTCATGCACTGCTAGTGAGAATGCAGACTGATGCAGCCACTGTGGAGAACAGTAAGGAGTTTCCTCAAAAAAACAAACAACTAAAAACGGAACTCCCATTTGACCCAGTGCATGGTTTTCTTTAATTCATCAACTCAGTCACTCAACAAATATTTATCAAGTGCTTCCAAAACCAGCACACCTTTTTAGCTCTGAAAAGTGATGCCCAACCTTCAAGGAGATAAGATTCTCTTGGGGAAATCAGAAAGTAAACAAGAATGCAAACAGAAGAATCTTTTCAGAGAGAATGAAATGTGAAGAAATGGGCTATCATAGATAGTGGGGATGGAAAACACACACACACACACACACACACACACACACACACACACACACACTCAAACTGGTTGGTCAGAGAAAGTCTCTCTCAGAAGGTGACCTTAACTCTGAGTGGAAAGACATGGGACAAGCCAGACACAGGAAAATCACAACCTAGGCATTCCAAGCAGGAACTACAGCATGTGTCAATGATATGAGACAGCAGTAACTGTGGCTTCTTCAAGGACCAAATGAAATCCAGCATGCTTGAGCTCAGACAGTGTACATGTGTTTGTTGAGGGGCTGGGTCTAAAATACCAGCTAGCCTCCAACAGAAACATCTCATGGGATTTTCTATTTATGACAAATACAGTTTGAAATTCATCAAAAATATTTATTAAGCATTTACTAAGTGTGAAAGATAAGAGGGTAAGCAAAGCTAACATAACATCTGCCCTCATTGAGTTTATGGCCAACAAAGAGACAAACTTTCTAAAGAAATAATAATACAAGCACAACATGTATTTGATAACCTAATCTTGCTTGGATCATTATATTTGCAGATGATAAAGTCTATCCCCTTAGCATAACTCTCCCACTAAAGCAGTGAATGTTCCTACTCCATAAAAGTAAATAATGTCATCCACAGGAGCCATTGGTCTTTGAATTAATTTTAACCACACGCCTAATTCTCATTAATCACTGTAACACATCATTTGTTAGATGGTGTCTGGAAGTTCTCATTCATATCATGGTTTCCTTCCCTACTTCCTTGAGTTCTAGAAACATGGCTTCTTTGAAGATGTCAATGATCACTTGTGTGCAGAAATTCTCATTCAACTCAGCAGGTTCCTCCGCTGTCTGTCCAATGCAAAACGTTTTATTTCAATTCCTATTTTAACATGTGTTCTTTTTTATGTTATAACCATGGAAAATGGTTTAGCAGTCTATCTCCCATTTGCCTTCCATTCCATTATTAATATTGGCCTTTAGGGACATCCTCACTTGGAATACCATCATGTCACCTGGTCCCACCTTGCCAAGAAGTAATGGATAAGCTTATTTGGCAAATGACAGATAGGCTGGAAAAAGTGGGACTTCTGACTCAGGTTTTTCTGAGTTTGTAATCTCTTGTGTAGACTAGGTATGTGGCTTTGGGGAAAGAACAAATGTTATCTGGGCCTTCATTCCTAATTTGCAAAATGGGCCTTAAGGCCAGGTGAGTTGATTGAGGAGGCATTTGCTTTAAGTGAAAAATTTAAGAGGGCACCAAATAACTCTAAAAAAGATTTTTTTAAATAGTATAAGGCTTATATAATAAAATTCCTAATTAATGCAAAAAAAAAAAGTTTTGCTAAGGGGCTAGACTTTACCACCAACAATGAAAAAATTGAAGTTTTAAATAAAGCTAGAATCTGACAGGATGATAATTAGGATAAGGCAAGAGAGTCTGAGTTGTACAAATATTGGGTGTCCCCTTAAATTTTGTACCTGGAGCATGTGCCTCATTTACTCACATTAGCCTTAGTCCTAATCTGCCTAATAACATTACATAATGAATCTGTTATAAAAATACATTTGATAATTGAGGTAAGGAATATTACACAGTGACTTATATCTACTTAAGTCACTTCCCCACTTCCCATCTTTGACATTCTAATCTGCCTCCCAAGATGATGCAAGATGGACCAAAGTGAGCCTTTCACTCATTGCGTATTTATCAGCGCTACCTACAACTCATCAACTCTCCTGAGCCCCAGAACCATGGTCTAGCCAACTGTGAGATGCTTCTAAGTGCTTTTCTTTCATATGGATCTCCCTCCTTCTCTCTCAACACAGTGTTGGCAGCATATTTATTTACTCTCTTCAACAAAACCACTGCAGCCCTAGGCTGGGACAACTCTCTGGCTCCCATGACACTTACCCAGACATCATCTAGATCTATGACTTGAAACTTTCCATCAGCCTCCCTCCCGTGCACAAACCGAGACATCATGCACACTCATCACTTCAAATCTTGTGCCAAGTTCTTGCTTTATGCACGCAATTTCAGATCCATGGCTATTTGGGCAAGAGGCCTAATATGAACTCCTAAGTATCTTCTTGGCACCGATTCCCTACATAGTGCTATGGCCAAAATCCTCCTCGCCCACAGGATTCTCTGTACTCACTAGTGCAGAAAATGAAGGTTTTCTCCATTTCCAATGAACTACTTATGGTCCTTCATAGTCACACAACATTCCAAAACCAACAGAATCCTTCCTACAGCACCTAACCATAGCTCCTGACCTACTGACATGAGTTGACCCAAACTTGGGGGTTCAAGAGTCTGACCAAACCTATGGCTTGAGCAAGTGGGAGCACCAGGCCAGCATGATGGTATTTCATGAAGGATGTCACTAGAGAACAATGTGAGTAATGGAATAGGGGAGAAATAGAAGAAAGGTATATTGCTAAACCTTTGCAAATGGAAAAGCTCAAAAGTTATTAATGCAATGTCAGAGAATGCTAAAAATGGGAGTTGAAAGAAGATCTTATGGACTGGACAGATGGCTGAAGAACTTACTGAGATAAATGAGAATTTTTGAATACCAAGTGGTTATTGAAATCTTAAGAGAAGCCATTTGAGAATGGACTCAAGCAAGTGGGAAAGGAAAACATCTTACATAGGACCCTATAATAGTATAAATGGGTGTCCAGAGACAAAATATAATAAATGACTTATAAAGATTATTAATGGGAATTAATAATGTGGTTAAAATCTTCCCTCTCCCATGAGTTCTTATAATGTCCTCAAATCTACTTTGAACAGCTTTGGCTTAGGTAGTTTGGGTATGTGGAAGGATTGGACAAGACCATCCTTCCAGAGAAAATGACCTGGAAAGTGTGTGTGTGTGTGTGTGTGTGTGTGTGTGTGTGTGTGCGCGCGCACGCGCGTGCATGCAACACGTGCTTTGTCAAGAACTGTGCCAATTAAAAGAAAACCTATATTCTCTAGCAGACTCGACCCCAAGGCATTCTTGCACATCGTCAGAAGTTAACTATGAAATTCAAGGACTAGGTTTATAATTGAAGTGCTAAGGGTTTGGTTTTCAAGTCAGACAGGCTGAGTTTGAATCCTGCCACTGTGAGCTCTTGGCTTCATACAAATTATGGGAATAAGAATGGTAATACCAACCTCAAAAGGTTATGAGAATCCAATGAGAAAATTTATTCATATATAAAGAACTAGCCCCCTGCAAAAGCCACTAAATGTTAGGGTTATAGTTCTTCAGATTAATTCAGTTGTTTTGAGTATGCTACTACATTTTCCTAATAAGCCCCATCTAACCATGTTAATCTCATCTTATAATGCTCAAGAGTCTGTACCAAATTCCTGGTTGTTTAACCTAGCAGATATTTATTTATTGCTCATACAAAGTTCATTGTGGGTCCTGGCAACTTTCTAGAATAACTTTTCTCCATATGTTAACTCAGTTTTCATGGCTTTGCCCTCTCAGCTGGAGGCTTTGTGGGTCTCCAGTAGGGAATCCAGGTCTACCTATTGTTAATTTCAGCCTGGGAGGGACAGCCATCACATATGTCCATAACCTTATTGGCCAGAGCTGGTAACAGGGCTGCCCCTAAATGCAAGAATGCAGAAAGAAGAAGAAGTGGATAGGATGAGAAGTAATCTCCATTTTCTCTGCCACCTTTAGAATCAAAATGAAATCTCTGCAATACCATAACTTTTATCTTGCTATCTCCCTTCCTTCTTATCTCCCACCATTGTCCACCTTCTGATTTGAAATACTGCTGCTAAATTTGGAGGCATTTCATGAACTACCCACACATCTATGCCTTTTCCATGATCATCCTAATTAGATGCTATCTCTATTCGTCCACTAGACAACCTCCTATGACTCTGATGTCTCAGTCCCTTTGAGGGCTTTCTTTTAGGGATGATGGATTTTTGTGAGAACTAGATAGAGAAGAGCCCATCACTTTAATGTAACCACTCCCTGCTATTCCTCACTCCCACAGGTGGTGTCTGAGCCTAAAGTCTTTGCCATCATTAGTTTTAAGCCATACTTCACAGTGACCTTAATAAAAATTTAAAGACCATATAACATACATTATTCCATAGCTGTGTTAATTAGTCTTCCATATGACATCATCTCTGCTCCTGGGATTTTTATGGCTGTCATATATCTCATAGGAATGACTTAGCCATTTTCTATTAACTACGTAAAATTCTATTTAGTTTTCCAAGCATGACAAAAGAAATATATTCTCTAAAACATCACTATGTATCTATAATACCAAAATAGTTATAGAACAATTTTAGAGGATATTATCTTTCAAACAAATATGTAAACTTTAAATTATTATTTTTTCACAATTAAACTGATGGAACCAATTTGAATTGTGTGTATTGTTATTTTAGGAGATTATAATGTTTGAAGACTGTCTAATATTTTCACATAAGTGCACCATCAGTCATACATATAATATTGTCAACTTTTGCCTTTAACTCATTATGCCAGTCCTCTGAAAACATGGACCAGTCTTCCTGGTATTCACTTGGTATGTATATTTAGGAATATAGCTGAAATTTTCAGTTCTCTTTTAACATTTTGGCATTTTATGACCACAGCTTCACTCTTCAAACACAAGTTAAATTGTCTTGAAAGGAAGGCAATACAATTGACCAGAGATTTAGAATATTTTTTAAAAATTACTCTAGTTTTATTTGAGATAGTCTGAATAGTTTCATTAGAAGTGTGTGCACTTTACAACTATGGATTTAGTCTGTACTATGTCCAAAGAGTAGGGTCATGAAAAATTAAAAGATAAATCATATTTTTATTTGGTTCATATCAGTTTGACTTGTGTTTTGTTTTGTTTTGTTTACATTGTAAGTTCCTCAAGGCAAAGACAGAACCATCTCTACCCTGTTGTTGTAAACCTTCTAGTAGCACCTTGAGTATATTAAACATAATGATGTCCTGAGGGCAACAGATAATTTAACCAACAAAATAAATGTAGTCCTCCTACTTTCCACTGAAAATTTTAACATATGTTCTTCATCATCTCCAGAGGTGATACAAGCAGAATACATAATTATATTAAAAAGGGTTTTAAGGGATGTTTAGAAACCGGAGAATACCTTGTATTGTCCTTGAGGCTCACATAAGCATCAGGGAGGATGGATCAGTGGTGTCTTTGTTTGAATCCCTACTAAGTTGCAAGTTTCTTGATGGCAAAGAATCTGACAAATGATATGCATGTATCTTTCTACAGATATTTATGGCATACTCCTTTGTGTCTAGTACTGCCCTGAGTAAATAAATGCTTAATTAACATTTCTATATCCTGCAATCCATTCAAAGGAGTTAAGAGTTGTCTTTCTAGTTGGTGGTGAAGTCCTAGATACAAGATGGCAAGTAGTTAGTTGCCTTGGGTGGGAACTGGAGCCACACTTGTGAACTAGAAGTCAGGCTAATGGATCCAAAGTGAAATACCCCTCAGATGCATCAACCTGCTTTAACCCATCAGACTCCCCATTCATACATATTATTCAGCGTCCATTTCTACAAAACCCACATTGGTCTCTGACCCAATGAAAAAGCATGAGCAAGTGTTAAGGTGACCTCATGTCTACATGACAGCCCTGTCCTGTCTGAGTTTATAAGATTTATTAATAACATAATGTCCTTGTGGTAAGATAAAGAAGCATGCAATAAATTTTTTATGAAGGATTGGGTAGCCACTGAGCACAGAAAACCAAAAAGTGGGCTTGTTAAACTTGGTTTTAAAGTTCCAAGGAAAACACATTTATATAGGCCACATAATTATAGTCAGGGGTGAGATTCAGTGCACTTTCTGTTGATCCAGGGGGAAATTGCCCACAGTGGAAACAAGGCTCTAGAACTCGTTAATGAATTAAACCCTATTGATTGGTGGAAAGGTTTAGATTTGAAGACTAGCAGAGAAGCCCCAAAAGGTAGAAAGCCCACAATAGTTAGTTTGAACAGTTTTTGTTGTTTGCATTTTAGGTACCAGATCAATAAAGCAACATTAATAATTAAAAACCAGGATAAATATACCAATTCCAGATTAGAGCTTTGAGCTTTAAATTGCTTTTGCCAAAGGCTTTTTTTTTAATATATATATATAGCCTCTAATCTTTCCAGATGTACTGAAGGGCTATAATGTGACTTCTTAAGCTATAGATTTGATGAGAAATATGAGGTTTTTCCCAATGAGGGCTGTTGAGAGGTCCCAGAACAGGCTTCCTAGGGGGCTGTGTCAGTATGTCTCATGTAAAAGAGCTGCATCTCTCCTTCAGAATCAGCTTAGTGGCTCATAAGACAAGGGGGAAGAGTAGAACCTTCTGTGCATCAGAGGTAAGCTGGTATTCTGCCATGAGGTCAAAGTTTGGATGGTGAAGAAGGAAAAATCTGATTAAGATTGATTGGGAAAGTGCCACTGGGGCTCAAATTCTGTGAGATGTTGGGTGGACTTCAGAAATACAGTGGAAAAGCAAATGCTACCGAGGACAATTTATGACCAGCCAGAAGGGAATTAGGAAGTGGTGCTTGACATTAGTGAAGTCTTATGACTTCCCCAAAAGCTGGGGGAATGAAGAAGCCAAGACCAAACATACTCTTGTGAGTCTAGTCCCAGGGAGTTAGATGGGCAATGATTTCAGTTCACCTAACAGCCACACCCCACAAGGGAAGGGAACAGTAAATTCATCAGGTCAGGATGCTTGGGGACAGTCTCTGTCATGAAGAGCCAATGCTGTCTGAATCCACATTTCCTGTGAAGCCTTTTGGATAGATTTCCTGAGGAGCTCTTCCCATCGGGAAGGAAGTTGACTATGTCCACATTGGTCTGGCCTCGGGCCAGGTACATCTCATACTTAAAAATAAAAGACACACCCACATCCACCACTACTTCATGTCCTTCCCATTTTTTCTGGCTCTCATTTTGTTATTTAATTCACTCATTGTCCAGCTTTTTTTTTTTTTTTCCTTCCTTTCTTTTCTTCTATTATCAACATACTGGTTGTTACACTATTTCTCATGTACGTTTCTTAGTCATTCAATATCTTTAGTTTCCTCGTTCTATTTTGTTATGTCCTCTAATTTAAGGGTTCCTAATTTGCTATAATTTCTGTATCCTTGGTTTTTCTGTTTCCTGTTAAATTTGATCACAGCTAGGGACATTGACATGATTTTTTTTAATATGGACTCATGGAATTTTCAAGTAGAAAATAATTTGCAGATTATGTCCACCAGTGTTTTCTAAAGATTATTTCACACATGATATTCTACTTCCCAACATGATATTCATCTTGCAAAAAAATTTTTTTTCTCTTCTTCTATCAGAAGTGATACACACTAATATCCTCCCTTGGGGAGACTCAGTGCTAAAGATTCTATGGCATGTTTCATTTAATTATTTTAATTTAATTTAGTGTTTCTCAAATTTACCTGACCAGCAAATTATCTTCTATTTATTTTTTCTCTAATAACTATTAGTATCTGATAACAATATTTTGACAAGCAATATGGGGAATTCCACCTAATATCTCTGTTCCATACTATCATTCTCAAACTTCCTGATAGATCAGCACTCATAACCATTTTGATGCCTCAAGTGATGCAAAGGTCACTACCATTTAAGGCAGGCTCATTCCATTGGTAAAAATAATTGCTATCTGTACCTTGCATCTTCTCATCAATATTCCCACCTTTGGTTTTGATTCTGCAGCTTACTATAGAATATTCCAAGTTAGTTCTTATGTCCCTCTTCAGCCTTTAGTTCTTTCAACTTGTTTTCTTTCATACCATGTACCATCATCCCTTTTCTTGATTAGACCTATTCTTTTCCCTGAGACCTAGGTATGAATATTTTTCTGCACATTTTTAGCATGTCCAAATACTCCTGAAAATGTAAAAGGCAATCAGAGTTTCTTTCTTGCTCACCCCTATTTCTGAAATTCCCTAAGTTCAAAAACAGGAATTTTCTCATTTCTGTCACACTTTCAGATCTTGAGAAATTAATTCATTGAACTGATCTCTTCCTATATCTATCACACCCTTTAATTTTTCTTGCATAGAAATCCAAGCTGACTTTTCAAACATATATATTTCAGACTGTTAGTTGGTGTATTTAATTATGCCATCTTCTACCCTACATACCTGGTCTTAATAATTGGTTTAATAATACATCATATTTAATTTTCCTTTCAATCTTTATACAATTTGCTATTGGGAAAAACACCTCATACTACCTCTTTTTACTGCATCCCAGGGACCTACCTCATCCTTATAAAATCTTTCATTTAAGTATTTATTTATGGGAGCCGTCACATTCATTAACTGAATCCTACTCCACCCACACATTCCTCCCTCTTTGCTCAGTCTCATTTCTTGGTACTGAATTGACCCTGAGATTTTCATTTCTGAAAGTGTGGCAGGCTACACCCTGGCTATGATAATCATGTACTGGCTAATACTAAATACATGTAAGCATGGGCCAGGAAGCATGGGCCAGGAAGCACTGGGCTAAGTCTTTTGCATATGCTGTTCTATTTTCTGATCATAACAACCCTGTAAAGAAAACAGTATTTCCCCTGTTTTAAAGATAAGAAAATTGAGGATTATGAAGACTAGGTAAACCCATCAGTGGTCACTCTGTACATAAGGACTAGAGTCAGGATTGATCCAATCTACTTCCATAGTGAAAGACTTGAACCTATGCTTTAGTTGTTTTGAGCCTAATGGCAGTCTTCTATGTCTTGGGCTTTCATTTGGATGTTTAATTCCTATCTACTTCTTTTCTCCCTCCCTTCCCTTCCTTCTTTTTTTTTTTTTTCCTTCCTTGCTTCTTCCTTCTACCCTTTCATCCCTTCTTTCTCTCTTTTTTTTTCTCTTTCTCTCCATCATCAATCCATCATCTCCTTCCCCTCTTCCTTTCATTATTACTTTTTAAAATAAGATTATTTTACTCAATTTTTATTTTTCCTTTTCTCCTCTCTAATGTACACATGAGCCTCTCCCACCATAAAAATCCATGCTCTAGAATGAAAGGGATTCAGGAATGGACATTGGAGACTCAGGTTCTTGTCTCAGCTATGCCAAATGACCCCAATCCTGGGTTCTTAACTCCTACACTATCTTCCTAGGAGGAATTTGATGGACCATGGGCATTTATTACATACTACATACTGTGGCTATAGAAAGCTAAAACATGACTGCTACATATTAAGCTGTACTATTTGCCTCCATGTCCATATTAAGTAGATGGAGGAACTGGGACATTAACCCAGGCTCAGTGTTCCAAATCCCCATTTTGTGAGCCAGTGAATCACTGTGAATTCCACAAAACTGGGGAAAATCAAGAGGTTTTTATGCAATTTAAAGGCTTCTATGGTCAAATAAGTATGAGACACTCTGGGCAAAATAAAATATACTTAGATCACTCTAGTAGTAAGTTCACGAGTCCAGAGAAGGAGCATCTGATTCCACTCTGGATCTCTTCTAGGGGTGTCGAACTCAATCAGAGAAGGGGCCAAAATCTAAAATCCAGCCTAAATCGCGGGCCGAATGGTTTACTGAACAGTCATAAACCGTCATTGTGATGGAAACGCAACGGAGTGCAGTGATGACAGCCCGGTGCGGGCCACATTGCAAGGCCTGGCGGGACGGATTTGGCCCGAGGGCCTTGTGTTTGACACATGTGTCTACACCATTAAACTGCCTCCTTGATGGTTTCCGGAAGGAAACTTGAAAATAAATTGGAGCTTAAAAACATACCCCTATTTGAGATTGTGTAAGACCCAAAGACCTTAATAAGAATGCATACTTATGCTAAATGACATTGCAAATGTAAATGTCATGAGTCCTTATTTCTTGTAAGGATAATTCATAACCAAAAGGCGGGCACATGCTTCAGTGGTGACAACAGAAGAACAATTCTTTACAACCGATTGCCGCCTTTTTTTGTAATTAACATGCTCCATATAGATTGAAAGGTCACTTCTTATCCTCTTCCTCCAACAGTCTTTAATATTTACCAAATAGTGTCTCATTGTTGGAAATGTCACAGGCTCCACAGCGCAGGGGTGATTCCACACAGTGATTCATGATGACTTAGTTCATTAAGAAAATTACAACTCATTTATTTCGATGCTTCGTCTCTTCTGTTCTCAAAGAATTCTCTTTGATTAAAAACGTGAATTATGTTGACTTGTTTCTGTAATGTAGGTGGCTTCCAATTAAAATAAAAATATAATGTGTCTTTGTCTGCAGTATATAGTTCCTTTACAACTACCATTATGAGTTTCGGTACAAAAATTGGGATGGCAAATGCACAGCAATTCAGAGCTGAATTCTTTCTTTCTCCAGTCACTCACATCTCCATCAAATCTGTTTCTCAAACCAGAGACCTGAGAGCCATCATGGAAACCCACCTCTCTTTCTTCCCCATCACCAACCCATCACCAGCTGCTGCCTCTTTTACCCTCCAAACTTCATTTAAACCTGTCATTCTCTCCACCTGCATTACAAGTGCTCTAAATCAAGTCATGTTTGCCATCCAATAGTCTCCCAGATCATCTCCCTTCTATCAACTACATCCTTTCCCCCATTCTGCACAGTAGCCAGAGACATTTCTTACAAACTATCCTATCTAACAAAGAAGGAATATGCTAATTTGACCATCACACCCTCACAAGATGACAGCATCCAGTCCCCTAAGCCCCACCTCATCCAGCCAGAGTCCCCCAGGCCCTTCAATCCCACCTCATCCTGCCTCATCCAGCCTCAGTAACCTCGTCCCCTAAGCCCCACAGGGGAAGGCAGTTGGGGATGATCATGCCAGCAGGGGAGCATTTAGGCATCCATTAGGCCAGTAGGGGAGCGGTTAGGGGGCGATCAGACTGGCAGGCAAGCAGGTGAGCGGTTAGGAACCAGCAGTCCCAGATTGTGAGAGGAATGTCCAACTGTTGGTAGTCAGACATCCTCCAAGGGGTCCCAAATTGGAGAGGGTGCAGGCTGGGCTGAGGGACACCCCCCACCCTGTGCATGAATTTTGTGCACTGGGCCTCTAGTCTATAATAAAAAGACTAGATATGTTTTCACTGAGGTGGACCAACATTCTTATAAAACATGAAAAATGTATAGTAAAATGTACTTAGATATTGCAACAGTCAAAATGCTATGAAAGTTCCTAAATGCTTATGATCCATTTCTGTACTCATCATGGTTTGGTATAAACTTTGCAACTAAGAAATGATCTGTGGCTCACATTTTGAGTTTATATAAAATAGACAGGTTTTAATATATATATATATGTAAGATCACAAAATCACTGATTCTGATTCCCATTAAAATACAAACTTAGCCCTAACCAGTGTTACATGAATAAGAATATATTTTAAAAATACACACTTAAAGTAGTTAACATCACCTACATGGCACAACTGGATCAGGCCCTTGTCCTCCCTGCCAGTATGTCCTCTGAGCCACACTAACTCTCTCAACTCCTCAGAAAGTTAAGTGTCTGCACACAGACTCTTCTCTATCTGTAATGTTTTCTCCACTTCTCAGCCAGGCTTTCCCCTGTGTCCTTCATACCTCATCTTAAATATCTCTTATGCAGAAAGGTGCTGCCTCATTTCTCTACCACTACCAGTGCTAATAAAATGATTTGACACTCCTTCCATTAAAAGGTGGGGCCTATGCCTACCCTCTTTGAATTGGATAGGATGCTGTATTAGTTTCCAGGCTTGTCTTTGAATATTGAGCACTTGCATTTAATGACTCTTGGATTAGGTTATAGAAGAAAGCATCACCATATAGAAAGTTTGACTGCCCAGAAACCTTCATGCTCCAAAGAAGACCCAGTTAGCCACATGGAGAAGCTCCACTTAAAGACAGATGCTTGATCAGGTCACATACCAGGGAGATGAATAAACAAGCCTTCAGGTGACTCCATTTCCAGCTTCCACCTAAATTTGTTCATAAAAGGGACCCCAATGGGAACCACTTAGCTGAGTCTGCCCACCTCAGACCCATTAGATATAAGAATAAGCTATTATTATTAGACATTAAGTTTTTTTATTTATTTATATAGCAACAGATAAATGTAAGAGTTTCCCTGTTGTGTTATTTGATGGTGTCCTGTAATTTTTCCTGTGAGGAATGGACACAGAAACATTGAAATGAGTTTGTCCTGGTTTGAATTTCTATCAGAAGCAGAAATTGAAACAATGATTTCCTTGGAGGTAGCTCCTAGGTCAAATAAAAATAATATTTCCTAGATTAAGTATATAATTCCTTTTCTCTTCCCAATAAATATTTCAGTAAAAAATTGTCATAATAATCAAAGGCAGGAGCAGTGTGTAACTATATTTTCCTTGTTTTGATCAATATCTAAGGAGGTAATTCCAGGAGGTGCTATGAGCCAAACAAGGATGGGTCCTCTGGAGTCCATTGAGGCTCTATCCTACTGGAAACCCTTGGGGGCTATGGAACATGCCTCACAAGTACCCCACTGCCAGTAGTGGAATGCAAGAGAGCTGGGGTGTCTGTTCACCAACTCTAGCCATTCTTAGTTTAAGGTAATTTCTGAAATGTTCATTCTCTGATAGATTACCTATTCATCAAGTTGGTAACAGCTTCAGGCAGAAGGACATGGGGTACCTGCTCAGAAAACACTGTGAAGGCCACTGAAGCAGGAGGGAATGTGGTAATTTCCCTGCTTTATATGAATAGATTGCCTAGTTTCTACTAGGCATGCAACAAATATTTATTGAATGAGTAAAGGAATGGGAAAGACACCTCATTTTATAAAGAATTTAGTAATCTATATATATAAAAGTCTACGTGACCAAAGAATCAGTTAACCAGTCACTATGATGTGCACTAACCACCAAGGGACAAACGCTCAACCCATAGTATTGGGCTCCCTCTTGTCTGGATCAGGCCTGTGGGGATTGGGTCAAAACTGGCTATCTGACAGCCCCCAAGAGGTCCTGGATTGTGAGAGGGTGCAGGCCAGGCTGAGAGACCCCACCAGTGCAAAAATTCTTACACTGAGCCTCTAGTCCTATATAATGAAGAGCTAATATGCTAGTTATACTGGACAGGAGAACAACCTTCCAGAATGATCAGTGGGTGGGGGGTGGGCCGCCAGGCAGCCAGGGCTGCAAAGGCCTACCCTTGCATGAATTTTGTGCATCAGGCTTCTAGTGATTCATATTCTAGAATTCTCAGATTTTGCTGTTGACCTTGGCAAGCCTCCTCCCCTCTCTGGGCCTTCTACATATGTAATAATTGGGTTAGGGTTCATGATTTCCATGAGCCCTTCCAGCTACAATATCTTATGGCTTATGAGTAGAATATATATATATATATATATATATATATATATAGCCTCATTAGGCCAAGAAATCATATTCCAGGCTAAAGAAATTAGTTGGTTTTTTACCAAGAAATGGAATGAGTGTTTTCACAAGAAAATGTAATTAATGGAATCATGAGAATTATATTACAATCTTCTTTCCTTTAAAAAAAAAAGGTTAATTATTGCATAAATTGGGCTACATATACACAATGGAATTATTTAGCAGCCATTAAAAATCAAGTTTATGAGGAGTGTTTTATGACATTGAGATATAGGCATATAGTATGTGGATAAAACATACATATGTGTGGACGTATATACCGCTGGAAGAAACAAAGGAGTATCTGAGCTATCATTTTAGATTGGTAGTGTAATGGGTGGTTTTCATTTTCAAATTTAAACTTTTTTACACCTTCCAAATTATGGAAAACAAGCATGCATTATTTTTATGATCAGAATTTATATAACAAATGTGCACATAAATGTATTTAAATGGTGCAAAGAAAAGGTAAGGAAATGAAATCAGGAAACATTAACAGGCCCCTCTGACCTCACTCACTTGCTCAGAGAAAAGCTATATATAGCACTGACTTCACAGACCTTGGAAGTTACACAAGTTGAATGAAAAGTGCTGCAGATAATATAATTTTAGATGTATATTCAGGCATTATCATTAGACTATGTCTCTGCTAAACTGTTTTATCCTCAGTATCTATATCTGTATAATGGGTTTAGCAATATTAAATTCACATAATGGTTGTAAAGAATAAAGAATATAATAAAAATACTGCTGGAGTTAAGGACAATTACTATTTCATGAAAGTTAGTAAGAAACAGAGCAGAGGGAACTATAGCAAAATACTTTATAGTAAGTGGAGTTTCAAAGGCAGGGAAATGATAGACTTGATTTATTCTGCCAAAGTCTAGCAATCACTTCTGGGTAAAACAATGGGTTTTATGGGATATCAGTGGTGCTGAGGGAGTGAATTTGAGCTTTGAGAAGGGCAGAGAGGGGGTGCAATATGATCACTATTTTCAAATCTTTTAAACACATGATCAAAGGAGCACTGTTACTTTATAACCTTAGCGTTATGGGCTAACTTGTATTCCCTCTCAAGTTCATACGTTAAAGTCCCAATCCCCAGAATGTGACTGTGTTTCAAGAAAACATTTTTAAAGAGATGATTACCTTAAAATGAGGCCATTGATGTGGGTCCTAATCCAAGATGACTGGTGTCTTTCTAAGAAGAGACACCAGGGAAATTTAATGAACAAATTAACTGACCAATGAAATGGGACCAAAAGCATGAATATATGTGACATACTGGCTGATGGGTGAGGGGATGACTAGATAAATAAAGGAAGTGAAGGATTTAAAGAAAATGTAGGCATAAACTATGGATAATAGTTTGGTAAAGGCCAAGGGAAGGGATAAGGGGTGGGTGGAGGTGGACAAGGGTGAGAAAAATTGGGATACCTGCAATTATGTCAACATTAAACATTTTTAATAAATTAAATACCAGGGAGACAACCATGTGAAGAGGCAGCAAGAGGGCAACCATCTGTGAGCCAAGGAGAGAGACCTCAGACTAAACTACACTGTTGATATCTTATTCTTATACTTTCAGTCCCCAGAACTTGGAGAGAATAAATTTCTGTTGTTTAAGCCACCCAGTCTGTGGTATTTTGTTTTATGGCAGCTTGAGTCAACTAATACAGATAAAATTAATGGATTGTTTCATATATACATTTGTTTAGGCATATATATATATATATATATGCCTAAACTAGGGGTGTCGAACTCAATCAGAGAAGGGGCCAAAATCTAAAATCCAGCCCAAATTGCGGGCCGAATGGTTTACTGAACAGTCATAAACTGTCACTGTGATGGAAACGCAGCGGAGTGCAGTGATGCAGCGCGGGGCGGGCCACATTGCAAGGCCTGGCGGGACGGATTTGGCCCGCGGGCCTAGTGTTTGACACATGTGGCCTAAACAAATGTATATTAGCCATATATATATATGGCTAATATGCTAAGTGTCTATCTGGGTAGTGATGTCACATAGCAATGCCTGGCTTCCTCTCCCTAGCAATTAGCCTCCTTGCAGTTTCCTCAGTCCAGGAACACAACTTGCTTTATAGCCAGGTACAAACATTTTACACCTTAACCAAATGTCTGTGAAGCATTTTCCCATGCCTCATCTCATTTGATCCTCACAGAAGTCCTGGAGTAGGTAGATAGGACTCTTGGAATCATATTTTCTTTCATTAGCTAGAAAATGGAGATTTAAAAAGTTTAGAAACTTGACCCAACTGAAAAGTAAGAAATAGTGGACCTTGAAAATGACTTCAGGTTTTCTCATTGTGCAAAATATAGTCAAAAACTGCTGCAGTTAAATATTTTGTTTTCCCTGCATGATCTATAATAATAATCTGCTTCATGTTGATATTCATGCTCTGTTGCTGACAGTTACCCAGTGCTTTTCTGGGCTGGAAAAAGTTTTGCTAAATTAGAAAGCAGGTTTAATTAAGCAAGTTTATCCTATATTTATAAAAGGCTAAGCTGACTGTGCATGTGTGATACATATAAAGCTCTTGTTGGCACCAATAGCACACATGTGTTTCAATCTGTCATTGTTGATTGTGAATTTGGTTGACACTTCTATTATAGAGAAAAGACAAATAGCAATATTAAAATATTTCTTCTAATTAATTTCCTTTCAATGCGCATGAATTCTTGCACTGGGTCACTAGTATTTATATAAGCCTGAAGAGATAAGACACAATACAGATGTGGCTTAGTTTGGGCAACTAAAACAAAATACTATAGACTGAGTGAATCAAACAATAGACATTTATTTCTCACAGTTCTGATACTGAAAGTCCAAGATCAAGGTGTCAGCATATTTAGTTCTTTTTAAAAATATATATATTTTATTGATTTTTTGCAGAGAGGAAGGGAGAGGGATAGAGAGCTAGAAACATTGATGAGAGAGATACATCGATCAGCTGCCTCCTGCACACCCCCTACTGTGATGTGCCTGCAACCAATGTACATGCCCTTGACCAGAATCTAACCTGAGACCTTTCAATCTGCAAACCGATGCTCTCCATTGAGCCAAACCGGTTTTGGCAATTCTTGATGAGGGCTCTCTCCTTGGCTTATAGACAGCTTCCTCACTGTGTGCTCACTTGGCCTTTCTCGCTCTCTTTTTCTTTTTCTAATATATTTTTATTTATTTCAGAGAGAAAAGGAGAGGGAGAAATAGATAGAAACATCAATAATGAGAGAGTATCATTGATTGGCAGCCACCTGCACACCCCCCTCTGAGGATCAAGCCCAAAACCCAGGCATGTGCCCTGACCTGGACTTGAACTGTGACCTCCTGGTTCATAGGTTGACACTCAACCACTGAGCCAAATCAACCTGATTCTTTTTCTTTTTATGGGAACACTTATGCCATCATGAAGATCCCATGTCTATGACATCTAAACCTAATAGCATGTTTCCCCAAAAATAAGACATCCTCCAAAAATAAGACCTACTTACAGGTTTCCTTCTGAGTGAAATATAAGGCATCCCCCCAAAATAAGCCCCCCCCCTAGGCTCTGTCTCAGAATGCTATTGCTAAACAAGAAATTCACCAGGAAATTCAGGAATTGGATTGTTATGATGATATTCCAGAAGATGATGACATGATTGTCATTGAATAAATGAGTAAATTTTTGATACTGTAGGATTCACAGTTTGTCTGGTTTGTGTTGACAACTACTGTTAACAACTACTGTACTGCCTTACCATATACAGGTAATACATTTTCTTAATTTCATTTAACAATAAATGTGTACCATATTCTTCTTCATGGAAAAATGAGACATCCCCTGAAAATAAGACCTAGCGCATCTTTGGGAGCAAAAATTAATATAAGACACTGTCTTATTTTGGGGGAAACAGAGTATCTCCCAAGGACCCACCCCAAAATGCCATTACATTGGGGTTAGGGCTTCAACCTACGAATTTTGAGGGAACAAAGACAATCAGTTCATAATTAGGTGCTAGAATTTAATCACAAGGAAAGAAGCCATGAGAGGGCCGATTTGATTCTACCTGAAGAAGCAATATGAGCTCAAGGAAATATGGCAGTGGCTATATCAAATAGCCAGCACATGTGAATCAAGTACCTACCTTTTCCCCATCTCTGTCTATATTCTTCCCTACTGTCCTGGGTATGGCCAAGCTGAGGCACAAGATATACTCCCAACATTGCAGCAATGAGTTAGTGGCAAGTACAGTAGTATATTCTAAAGTTGACCACGTAAATCCTATATGTTCTTCTTGCAGTGTAATATAGACACCCTTCATCTAGAAGATGCATCTATGTTCCTTTCCTTTGATACTGAGAAAGTCTAAATGTGATACTGCAATACTTCCAAAGTTAGGGAATAAAAGATAAAATAGCCTTTATCTGGTACTTTCTCTTGGGACATGCACCCTGGGAGTCCCAAGCCAGCATGTAAGAAGTCCAGGCTAGAGAACCTACATGGAGAACCACACAGCGATGGAGAAAGAGGCCCAGCTCCCTTTGGTCAAGTCCTCCCAGCCAGCATCAGCCATGAGACTGGAACAGCCTTCACGATGACCCCAAACCCAGCCACCATTTGACCACAAGTTCATGAGACACACTGGTCAGAACTACAGCTCTGAATTCCTGACCCACAGAAACTGTGAGAGAGAATCACTGAGTATAATGGCTTCAGGTCACTAAGTTCTGTGGTGATTTGTTCCGTAGCACTAGATAACTAATCAGACTTAAACTATGAGAAAGTGTGAACTGATCTATCACAAAGCCACTTCTAATTCCAAGTTGGTGTTGCATCATAATCATTCATTACAACTAATATAATATGACTAAATGTTTCTCCAAGGACAAGCAGGGTTCAGGGAAGAAGCCAGGGTCTTGGACTTAATGCAGCTACCCTCTCACCTCTGGTAATCTTTAATGATGACTTGTGTATGCATGTTGTGCCTTTCATTTTGCCCTATGTAAATACATTTCTCTAGCCTCATTATTAACAATGGCCAAGTAGAAAATTAATCAGTGGAAAAAGAGCCAGCTCTTTAATTGATGACTGTGAATGTGGACTTGGGATGAGGTCCTAATGAAGCACGTAGTTGCATTACTATTCCATTTTTCCTCTGACATGTTTTTCTACCACTAATTCACAAAAATAGACATTAGGCTTCAAGTAAGACAATACAAAAATATCCTTAACGAGGTGAATACAGAAAATTGTTTGCTACTTACAACGTACTTGGATTAAAATATTTTCTTCCTCCATTACATTAGCTATATTTTGGATCGAATGCCAAATTCACTGGGTATTTTGGTAAGGCATGGAAATTAACTACCATCTCACCTGTAATTCTCCATTTTTATCCCTTATTTTAGATTTAGGTATTAAGGATTTAGGATATTGTACTGATTCTGTAAAAACAAAAACAGCTAGGACAAATATTATAATCTGAGAACACTAGAAAATAAATATTTGTATGTTTGTTCTGGTGGGTGATATACAAGATAGGGAAAAGAAGGTTTATAGTCATTTGTATTGAAAATAATACAATAATTGAGAAATAATTCCATTTACATAAAGTATAATGCTGAGAAAGCTAACTTATGCTGTTAGAAATAAGGATAATGGCCCTAGGTGGATTGGCTGGTTTGGATAGAGCAGTGGTTGGCAAACTGTGGCTCTATTGACTAATGTGTTTGCCGACCACTAGGATAGAGCATTGACACATGGACTGAAGGGACCTGGGTTCGATTCAAATCAAGGGCACCTTGATTGTAGGCTCAATCTCCTGCCCTGATAGGGGCATATGCAGGAAGCAACCAATTGATGTGTCTCTCTCAAAGCAATTTTTCTCTCTCTGTCTCCCCAACCACTTCATTCCATTCTTTTAAAAAATCCATTGAAAAATATCCTCAGGTAAGGATTATCAAATATAAAAAAAAATTAAAAAGGAATAAGGATAGTGGTTACCCAGTGAGGAAGTAACAAGACATGGGTGTGTGGGGCTTCTAGATGCTGGCCATGTTATGCTTCTTGAACTGGGAGTGGCAATGTGGACATGCGCATTTCTCTGTATGTTCTTCCATAGGCATGTTATACAGTATTATAGAAAGACAAACAGCTAATGGCTTCCTATTGTCTGCAAGTCTAATCCTAAAGCTTTGTGATTGAACATTAAACCTCCTTATGATCATGTTCTAATCTACCCTTGCATCCTTTCTTCCTTCCCCTACCTGCCAATATTTACTCAACTGAACTACCCCCATGTGTCAAACACAGCATACCATTTTCCATCTTCTTGATTCTATAAATGTGGTTTTCTTGCCCGAAATACTCCATTTCTCCCCTGTCCCTGGAGAGTCCCTTCTCATCAAATGCCTAGGCTCAGCTGTAATGTTATATATAGCAGGAAATCATCCCCAATTTTTTTTCCCATGTCCAAATTCCACCTCATGCTGTTCCATTTATTTGCTATATTGTTCCTTAGGTTGCATTGAAAATAAGCCATTTACATGTTTGATCACCTACCTCTCAACCCCTGTAAGCCCTAGACCACATGTGTCAAACACAAGGCCCGCGGGCCAAATCCGTCCCGCCAGGCCTTGCAATGTGGCCCGCACCGCGCTGTCATCACTGCACTCCGCTGCGTTTCCATCACAATGACAGTTTATGACTGTTCAGTAAACCATTCGGCCTGTGATTTAGGCTGGATTTTAGATTTTGGCCCCTTCTCTGATTGAGTTTGACACCCCTACCCTAGACTATGAGGGATCCTCCCTCATCTTTGACTTTTTAAATTCTCAAGTGCCTGGCATAGTTCTTACCACACCATATGTGGTACCAAATGCTTGAATAATAGGTGCATGAGTGGATTCTGGAATGAATATGACTTAGAATACATGTAAAATTAGATTGTCAAATAAAGAAAGTAATGTGGGGACCTGCAATTTGTAGAAACAGCAAAACTGTCAACTTTTGTGTGATCACCCAACGAGGAGATGGGATTTCTTGAGAATTCCAGAGAAATGGTGTTACCAGAGTAGTTATTGATGAAGGTTGGAGGGTTAGGTAAAGAAAATTTTAAACATTAAAACTTAGGAAACTCGGCACCATTTCATCTATTCTTGATATCTTTGGTTTATATGAATACCGTTTTGTTCACATGAAA
The DNA here is from genome assembly GCF_014108245.1 of Pipistrellus kuhlii. Taxonomy (NCBI): domain Eukaryota; kingdom Metazoa; phylum Chordata; class Mammalia; order Chiroptera; family Vespertilionidae; genus Pipistrellus; species Pipistrellus kuhlii. The sequence continues at coordinate 11,899,796 of NW_023425482.1, forward strand.
CAGTTCTAAATGATTTCTGGGTCACTTGTATCATTCACCAGCTGCCATTTCTTTTGCCTTTATGTATTTGGTAAACAAGAGATCATAGTTTCCTTTTGGAATTTAATAATTACAATAATCAAAATAAAAATGAAACAAAAGAAAGTGAGAAATTTTAAGTGAAAGTTGCTCTCTATTCAGAATATGGCAGGAAAGACTTCTAAGCTGCCATAGGGAAATATTGAGAACACGGGGAAGCCTGGGCAAATATTACCTCTGCTTGGCTGATAAATAGGTCATAGGAGGAAAGTGATGTGGTGATACAATGAGACCTATTTTATAACCTTAGTATCTATTACTGTCAAATGTTACCTTGCCACTTTGGAGACCTCATTTTTAAAAACATATATTTTATTACACTAGAAAACAAAATTCACTGAACAAACCCCAACTTACCTGCTTTCCCACTTTCCTAAGTGTTAATCACAACCACTCTATTAGGTAATAGTCCCAGAGAGAATTGGCAACATCCCTCTTGTGTGCTCTTTGCTGGTATACACGGAGTGGCCAGATTATTATGACCTCTGAATGCATAATGATCTGGCCACTTTTATTATATATCCTATATAATAAAAGGCTAATATGCAAATTGTCCCCTTGACCAGGAGTTCAACCAGCAGGCAGGCTGGACAAACCACAGGCTGGACAAACCACCCATGTCCCCTGGCTAGGCTGACCGGACCCCACCCATGCACGAATCCATGCACCAGGCCTCAGATCATAATAATATGGCCACTCAGTGTATATCACTAAGCACTCACCTCCCTCTCCATACAACTGCACATGAAGCATACATCTCATTGCATTTACTAATTCTGCTGCTGTGTATCCACTGCTCTTCCTTGTCTATAAACTTGTGGAGTGGAGAGAACATGCCTGTTCATCTTTGCACCCCTGCATGGCACGTTTTAAAAATTTTTATGTTTGTGGGGGAAAAAAATGAATGGGTGTCTTATCTTTGGCTGATTTTTTGATTGTCTCCAAAGATACATATTTTACGTAGTCCACAACGTGCTTAGCCTTGATTTTGCTCCTACTGAATCCTTGGATTCCAAATGGACTCGTAGGGATTTGAAAGCATTGGGCTGATAAAATATTCACAGAGACTCCGGATATGGATGCTCTAATTGTGTGAGGAAAGACACACTAACCAATGCGGACACTTCCCCCAAATCAGAGCGCAGGAGGAAATGTGTGATGTCACCCCCTTGGGAATCCCATTGCCCACTAAAGAAGGAAGCCTGCTTTTGAAAGTCAGCGCGGCTGTTCGATGCTCAGCTGTCAGTTTTTTTTCTCACATTTATTCTGAATGAGCACAATCCATCCATCAGAGCTTAAAGAGTTTTCCAACAGTACATTGACCTTGAATGTGGCACATTGATTTTCAGTAACGCACCGCAAATAGGGTCGTTACTGAGTCACCCAACAGTGAATGTGATTGGGAACAGGTTTCTGAAATTCCAATAGGGTGCCACCTGCCCCGGATGATGGATCAGCCTACTGTAAACCATCAATCCCTGCCGGGGCCTGGAAAAAACATGACACCTGTATGAAATTTATCATCATGTACACCATCAGGCAAGGCGGGAGGCCATAACAGCGCTTTTCTGTGATGGTGGGCCTCTCGGGTATATGTTCTGTTTTGTTTGCAACAGCATTTATTTACTGACATGCTTCCCTGAGAAGGAACCACTGGTGGTGGTGACAAAGATGTAAGCACTATAGGGAATTACAACTGCAGCAAGGATTGAGCAATAGATAAAAAGCCTATGTCTTAAGCTGTTAGAGGTTAACGCCCGATCAATTAAGGTGATTGTTTCTTAGATTGCATTGGACAAATGTACATACACAAAGGGGACATTAGCACAACCAGAAAGGAAAGAACAAAGAGAAATTAACTGATGCTAAATTCCACATCAAACTGGGAAATGATTTTATGTTCTTTTGAAATGCTAAATTATCTTAATGAAAAGTTTTCCTTCAGAATGAAGCTTTTATGTCCTTTAGTGTAAAAACAAAACAAAAAAACCCACTTAGAATAAGATAAGAGGTTTTATCAAGAACTGAATAAATGTAGGGAACATGCTCATTTTGCAAAACTATGGATTTTGAAATCTATGTCTATTCTTTTGGTCAAATGATGGCATGCTTTACTAATATGAGTAGTAACTGCATTTCTTATTGGCTATGTGTAGTCACCACCCACACAGTATAGGCATTTTACTAATTTTCTAATAACCTTACCTTGTAGATTTGATATTCCTGCCATTTTACAGGTGAAGAAACTAAGAGTCAGAGATCTTGGGGAAATTGCTCAGGCTTCACAGTTAGTTTTCAATGGCAGAAATTAGATAGAAAATCTGGTGTTTATTTCTTAACTGAAGCCCCCACATACGTTAAACTATGGCCCAGTGTCACTCAGTTAGCATGGAAATTAAGTCAGGGGCATTTAGATGCTATTACCTGGTTCTGTTATACCCGCCTTAAAAGCAGCAAGTTAGAACAGATCATGTGCCGATCCTTCATCTAAAAGGGTTAACAGATGTTGCTGAGCATGTGCAATTTGCTGAGGTGCTCCTTGGGAGCTGCTAAGCTTATGATTATCCTTCCCTAATTATAAGCTGCTTGGGAGATGGAAAGTGTTTGGAGGGTCTGAGATTATAATTGATGCCTGTGAAATTCGCACCCCAACCCACCAGTCGTCTCTCCTTGTTTCACGCTTCAGCATTGGATGGACATAATCCCCCAGACCCAGGGGCTGATACCCAGCCAAGCAGGCTCTGCAAAGGTGAGAGGTGAGAGCTGCCAAAGGTCAAAACTTAGCCCAAGCTACTTACAGGACAGTTTGGAAAATGCTCACCTTACTTCTTAGGATAATTAAGTCTTACACTGGTTGGGGATTCCATGTCTGCAGCCTGAGTTTTGTAGCCAGAGGGAGCTGCTTGCTGAGATTCTGATTGTTCTGGGAAGTCTTCTCTGCTTGACTTACTTTCTAGAGAAGGCACAGAAGTCTGATCCCAAAGTATAGCCTCATTCATTCATTCACCTCAATTCCTCCCTCCCTCTCTCACATATTCAAAGTTGGGTTCCCGAGTGTCTGGATACCTCTGGTCTATGAGGTTTTGTAGAGGTGAAGTCTTCTTTGTCTTTTTATTTTGAGCACCTGGTATCAAGATTTGTATATAGAGCAGACCCCAATGCATAATCATTGGAAGACAAAAAATATAATAGAAACCCATCAAGGTCTCCACCATTCTTTTACCTCAGGGAGGCTGTGAGATCATGTGACATAATCAAAGCAAAGATTGTAGTTTTTCCTTGATGGTGACATGGGATCAAGGACGATATCCCTGAAATTTATAGGCACATTGTGGGAATAGTACAGTTGCCAAGATGGTACATTCATTGTTTTACTTATAGTAAAAATTTAACAAATGCCCATTGAAACACAAAATTGTTTGTTAAATAAATGGATGAATAAACATCTACTGAATGAGTAAATAGCTGCCCAGTGAATGGAAACTGTAAATAACTAAATATTTGCTAAATGAACACAAGGATGGCTCTTTGGTGAATGACACGATTTGGCTGTGTGAAGTTTCCCCGCAGTGCTAGAATTCAGGCTGAACCGATACAGTAGACAACTTTGAATCTAACCTTAACAGTGTGTGTATGTGTGTGTGTGTGTGTGTGTGTGTGTGTGTGTGTGTTCGAACTGCCTGAAGATCTCAACTCCCCAACTACACAGTTGATCGCATTAACTGCATAAAAATCTGTCATCAAAATTCCCCAAACTTCCAAAACAATTCTAGTGTCTGTGTCTAAAGGAAAACCTCCCACTCATTTTTGCTATTCATTTTCTCATTTTTGAATGACGAGGAAAATGGTCTCCTGGGTGGTAGGCATACTGTGTGTGTTCAAGGAATGAATGGGGCTTCATATGCTTCTATTCCAGGGGCAATCAGTATTCATGAAGGAAACCGAACACATGACAGATGTGATTAGAAACGACTGTCAAATAATGACAAATACGTTCTAATAAAAACAGACACAGTCTTAACAATTACTTGAAATGTGGGTATTTATCAAACAGAGCAAGATTAAAAATGACCCTATTGCATTAAAGAAATCGAGCTGATGGAATTTTAAATATGCAAGTTGGCCATGTCCCTTTGCTCACACTTTCCTTCCTCCTCACCAGGCTCCTTGCACAGCAATGGGGTGGGAGGGAATTTAAACAAAGGATGTTCTAATGTGCACTGAAGTATTCACATTTTTTACCAATGTTTTCTCCAGAGTTCAACTCTGTAGAAAAATGAGGCCACAGTATGGAGGAGAGTGGGACAGATGACAGCCTCCCAGACTCCAATTGTGAGAAACAATGGAGAGACACAGAAATAGCTGAATGTACTCTGCGTGGGTGAGAGGTGCTATGGGAGCCCCTTGGTAACTGTTGTCACAGGGGCACGGACTACTAATGAAAACGTTCAGGGAGAGTGATCTATGGAAAAATAACTAACCGGACATGGATGACTGGGAATCCTTTCTCTTTCTCCCCCTGCCCTATTCATTTATTATCTATATTTTAGGGACTTTAAAGAAATTCTGTGATGTTTTCCACAAGGCACTGGAATAGCTAACAGGAAATTCATTTAGCTTCCTGTAGATTTGGGGATCATATTTTTAAATACTGTCACTAGTAAGAATAATACTCAGAATATATATTCTTTTATGTTCACTGCCATTATGATTTCTAACTTATCAATATGAAAAATCTCAGAAAACTCTAAAAAAATAAATGGAATTGCTATCACCTGCCATTTAATGAATGTTGTCTACATACCAGTACTGAGCTGAATCCTGCACACATTTTGTGGGGCCTGAACTTAGGGAATTTGGGGACTTCCTTTAAAATAAGTAATACTGTATTATGAATATAAAGTTAGGTAAATAAGTGAATATTTATTTCGGATGAGATTACAAATTACAAATTTAATAAGCTTACAAATGCTTATAAGCATTCAATACTTCTGATTCTTGGAAGGTGCTACGCAGGAGAAAGGTCTCAAAGCTCAAGCTCGATTAGCTTCAGTGAGGTGACTCTTGCAGTATTCTTGACACCACTTTGTGTTATATTATTTAATCCATCTCTCAATTCTGCAAAATAGATGTACCATTTTTGTGATGCTGTAGGTTAAGAGACTGTAGCTCAAAGAGGTTATGTCACTGACCCAAGGTTATAAAGCCAGGTCCCAAGTGGTGTATTATACTTAACTTTTGCCCAAGCATTTACATTTGAGAGTGAAATTTGGTTGTTTTAGAGATGTGGGAACTGGCTCATGGAAGTAACGTGAATGGTTGTTCTTTTATTTCTTAGATAATAAGGGATAGGGCTGGATCTAAACAGAGCATGTCAAACTCAAAGGCTAACACAGGCCAAATAAACAAGGTTTAAGTTTGTGTAGGCGAAAAAAAAAACAAAACAAAAACACTCTAATTTTCATAGAAATATAGGTTAATTTAGAAAATGTAGTATAAAATAGAACAAGAATAATGATAAAATTAATATTTTCTTACACAATGTTATATTGGCTGGGCTGCAAAAATATTCATTGTAAGCCACCCATGGGCCATGAATTTGACATGCTTGATCTAAATTCACCTTTATCTCCTTTCTATGTCTGATTTCTTTCTAGTTAAAATATGTCAGAAGATGTGTTCAATTTTGCTCTGCCACTTTGCACAAATCCATCTGGAGAGTAATTGCATGGGTAGAAAAATGGACAAATAGGACACAAACAACAAAGACGTTTTGTGAATATAAGATGTTTCTTATCCACCATTTTTGATCTATGAATCTTTGTGAGCCTGGTCTCCAGTTCTCTTGCTGGTCATCCAAGTGGCAGCAAAAACCTACCTTGAAATGTCATTGCATAGATCATCTCAGGTGTGGAACTGCTCATTCAAGGGGATGTGGGGAGGATGACCAAGGCCAAGGTCAGCAGACAAGCTGCCCGGCTGGCTAGCTGCTTTGTGTGAGCTTCCTGTTTACCCTGAAACTCTATGTCCAGTCATTGTCCTTCCCCACTGGGTGGACTTCCCATCTCCCTGCACAAGAATATGAAAAAATAAAAAAAATACTTTGTCTGAGCTGATGGCTCTAAGCAGCAAGGAGATTAAGAAAGCACAGGCCTGCAGATCTGAAAGAAATGGTGTATGTCTCAGCCACCGCCATTCACCAAGGCAGGGACTTGAGATCCTCACTGTATCTCTAAGCCTGGATTTATTCATCTGTTAGAAGAAAACAATAGACATATCTACATCATAGGACTTTTATGATGGTTAAATGAAAAACAGGTAGAGTAGTTAGCACAATGTGTAGTACTTAGTAAGCATGAAAAAAGAACGAATAGCTTATAGTATCAGTGTTACTAGCACGGTTGTACTAGTTGTAAAAATAGTAGCGGGAGGAGAGAGAATTATAGTAGGGTGGTGGTGATGGTGGTCATTGTACCAGGAGAAGAATAAGATGGAGTTTTAACAGAGTGGCAGTGGTGGTAATGGTAGTAGTAACAGGTGCAGAAGGATTTACAGATACAATAGTAGCATTAGTAATGGTAGACATAGACATAGTAATAGCTTCTGAAATCAGAAAAGTATTTGAAACTAGTATTAACAATACTTATAACAGCAACAATAATAGTGATAACAATAGCAAGAATAGTTTGACAAATGTTCTCCCCATCGTCATGGGCCCATGCTCCCAAGATTACCAGGACTGGTTGAGTAGTAGGCACGGTATGGTGGCTAGTTTTGAAGAGTCCCTAATATATTTGAACTTCCAAAGAATAGATGAACCTGGCCTATAAAAAATGAAACCATTTTTGACAGATTCTAGGAGAGGAGCCTGGGGTCTGCCAAATGGTGAGCAATGGGCCTCCCCTGAAGGACACACAAGGGAACACACATATGTGGTTATGAACACCCTATTTCATTCATGACCCTTGGCGGTAGTGAAAAGCTTTAAAGGAGAAAAGGAGAGATTGGCATTGATTTGTGCCACTCAACACCAGGCATTGTCACTTGCCCCTTGTATTTCTATGCAGAATAGCAAGAGGTAGAGGCTCACATTATAATTGAAAGAGCAAAGGCTTCCGGGTGTGTAGAAACTTGGCCAAGGTCATGCACTGGCAGAAGGAGCACCAGGATTAGAGTCCTGGTCTGTCCATCTCTCCAGGGACCTACCCAGACTTCTCTGGTGCTCACATCTCCCTCGTCAGAAGGCCTTGTTGGGTTATTGAGCTCAAAAGGCTTAGTGTGCACTTGTTCTCTTACTAACTCAGGGCATTAGTTTATTCTCACCGTGACTGTAACTCCTAAAGAGAAACCAGAGGATGTTCTTTGCATCACACATGATGCCCAATAAAAAAGAAAAGAAAAGAAAACAACAACAAAAACATTTTGTTACTCAACTACCATGTGCTGGTAATTGCCCTCCAGATGGAATTATTTGTGCAAAGAGCCAAATTGAACACATCTTCTGACATGTTTTAGCTAGAAAGGAATCATGCATAGAGGAAGACAGAGGTAAGTTTAGATCCAGTCCTATTCCTCATTATCTGAGAAATAGGAAAATAGCCGATTACATTGCCTTCCTGAGCCAGTTTCCACATCTCTAAAACAATCAAATTTCTCCCTTCAGATTCTGATGCTTAGAGAAAAGTTAAGTATAATGCACAACATGGGACCTGGCAATTGATAAGAAGCAGCTGTGGGAAGAGGAGGACCTGGATGACTGGCTCAGCCCTTTACTAGCTGGGTGACTTTGACCAACTCTTACCCACTCATTGCCTCAGTTGCTCACCTGTCAAATGAGGCGATGTGATAGGATCTCTTAAGGTGAAGAGTCGTTGAATGAATGAACATTTCCTATTCTTGGGAGTTTCTGACATATAATTTATGCTCAGTGACTTTTAGAAATTAGCATTAGTGATTATCCACGTTGTGTAAGGTGGATAAGAAGGAATATGAGGCAAGACAGTATAATCTGAGGAAGCCAGGCTGCCCAAAAAGGGCCTGGAACAGAGGCTGTTTTTCTGGAGGGCTGGGAGGCTCCACAGATTCCTGGCATATGCAAGATGATGGGAAAGGGTGTGGCTCTCACAAAGAATTGGGAACAAATGTATTAATAATGCACTAATTAATAGTCAGAATGTCCCCCTCCTGCTCCCGGGAAGCTGGGGTAGAGGCAGCTGAAGGCCGGTCCTTGGATGCATCTGGACCGGCCAGCCCGCATTTGGACACCGGCGGCATCCTCACATTTACATTCCACAGCCTCGCCACGCATCCTACTGCGCACACTGTGTTCTGATTTGTCACTTTTTTAGGGTAGGATTATGTCTCTGAGTAAGCTGATTAGTGTTAGACTGATTGTTTTAAAATAACTCGAGCGGCATCTGAATTTATTTACATACATGATATTGCCTTCTATAAACACAGCTGTATGCAGAAAGAAAATTCAATGGTATTTTAGGAAGTTAAGCCAACAGTTTAGCTGGAATAACGGCAGCCTTCTAGTTCTGGTTTCTCTTTATTTTTTTCTTTTCTTTCTGGATTAAGTTTCTCCATGAGGGTTGGGCTGAGGTCTCCTGCCCAGAAGGGTCTGAGGTCTGTGAGGGGTACGAAGTTCTGGGGAAGATGTTGCTGGCTGGCAGAAAGTGTCTTCAAAGGTGGCTCTGCAGGGGAAAGTGAGCTGATAGGCAGTTCTGGCACAGATTTCACTTGCTCACTTCTGTGCCAACATGGAAACTGTTAGCAGCATTCGGACTGTTTCAAACTTTTTTGACTTTGTGGATTCTGTGTGCATTTTTGAGCACCATTGTGTGTGGACAGGCACTGGGTTGGCTCTGCAGATATAATAATTAATAAGTAGGATATAGACTCTGCCCAATGGAAGTCAAAGTTAGGCCATCACTAAGAAGGCATGAAAACCACTTTATAATTGAGAATATGGCAGGGACACATAAGGGGTGAATACATTCATCCTGGATGTGGACTAGGGAGGAAGAGCTAGTGGTATGGGGGAAAAATTCCTTTGACAAAATGGCGTGTAAACTAGTAAACTAAAAACTAAAAGGTGAATGTGAATTGGCTAACTGAAGGAACAAGAGAAGGTGTCCCCAGTAAGGGAAAGGAATCTGTTGTGTAGGAATGAGCAGAGATAACGTCAGAAGCCAGAGAAAACAGATTCCAGCAGGCCCTACTGTGGATTTCCACTCCACCCTCAGAACCAGTGAGATCCAGAGGCGGTATCAGCTATGGAGTGGCATGGTCAGATTTGTGTTCCAAAAAGATCACGTGGGCCCACCAGCATGGCTCAGTGGGTGAGCATCAACCTATGAACCAGGAGGTCATGGTACAATTCCTGGTCAGGGCATGCTCCATCCCTAGTGTGGGGCCTGCTGGAGGCAGCCAATCAATGATTCTCATTGATGTCTCTCTCTCTGTCTCTCTCTCTCTCTCTCTTCCTTCCTCTCTGAAATATATATATATATATATATATATATATATATATATATATATATATAGAGAGAGAGAGAGAGAGAGAGAGAGAGAGAGAGAGAGAGAGAGAGAGAGAATATCACTCGGGCTGCCAGGAGAGAGTGGATTTGTAGGAATGCCAACAATAGCCATGGATTATCAGTCAATTTGCTCCTGCAGGAAAACAGGCAAGAGAGAAAGGTGATGAAGGAAGATAGAAATCCACTGTCAGATTTATTTATTTATTTATTTTAAATATACTTTATTGATTTTTTTAAGAGAGGAAGGGAGAGGGATAGAGAGCCAGAAACATCGACGAGAGAGAAACATTGACTAGCTGCCTCCTGCACAACCCCCACTAGGGATGTGCCCACAACCAATGTACATGCCCTTGACCGGAATCAAACCTGGGACCTCTCAATCTGAAGGCCAACACTCTATCCACTGAGCCAAACTGGCCTAGGCTCCATCGTCAGATTTAGATGGAGGTCAGGAGTTTCATCAGTGGGGTTCATGTTTGAGGAATGGGAAATGTTCCATCCAGTTACCATTTTCCTTTTCGTTGCTGGGTGCTGTTTAAGGAGATGGAGCAGGTAGGAGAACCGCTTTAGGAGTGGGTCAAGGAAATGAGGAGCTCTCTTGAACTATATACAATTGAAGATGATTATGGACCTCTGATGAAGACAGTGAGAAGACTGAAGATGCATAGGTCTGAAGGTCCCAGGAAGGAGGTGGGCTTTTGTTTGGAGGTAAAAAAAAATATGCAGAATTGCAGGCGTGAATGAGCTAACCAAGGGGAGAAGTAAGTGCAAAAGAGAGGTTTGTGAAGCAAAGAGCTGCTTTGAAAGCAGCCCTGGTCTTCTCAAGGCACTGCAGGCAGCTAGCCGTTCTGTTCAGCGAACAGGTCGCTGAAACAGGTTAGGGTATCATGGGGTGGGACGTGGGAAGTAAGCTGTGCACACAAAGCAGGGCCTTGATTCCAAAAAGAGGCTTTATACCCCCTGTCCCCTAGGCGTCACAGTGCAGGGTTCATCCCACAAAAAAATTTATGTCAGCGCTTTAATTTTGCCCATTTTGAAACCCGGTGCAGATAGGGGATTTATAAGGCACTGCTGCTTGATCGCTTTTTCATGGAATTCTGACTGTAACACGTCATTCTTTTGATAATTTAAACTCTTGTTATATTTTAATTTGTTGCCAAAAAGTCTTCTGGGTAAAGCAGAAACTTTCTCTAGTGCCCAAGAAAAGGGAAAGGAAAACGAGAAGAAACAAGTTGGCGAGAAGATAATTTTCCTCTGAAAATTCCTCCATGGGAAAGTTATCTTGTTGGAATTGCTGACAGATGTTAAGATGCAGCTGGGAGGATGCAGGAATGGGTTTTATCCCAGTTCTGTCACTCACTAGCTCTGTTACTTGGAGCAAGTCACTTAACCTCTCTGTGCCTCAGATGCCTCGTCTGCAAGATAGAAAAAATGATAGTAACCATCTCAGAGGTTGATATAAAGATGATTTCATTAGAAATTCTAACACATATAACTATTTCCTAAGTATTAGCTAGTAACATTTTCATTTAAGCAATAGTAGTCTACAACATAGAAACCTCAATTGTTATGTAATCAATTACTGATTAATTCTGTGGCTCAGGCAATTATGGTAAACAGCTTAAATTTCCAATAACTAGGAAATGATTAAAATTTCAGCCCATAAATGTGATGAAATATTAAGTAGTTCAAGTTATTTTATGTATGTGTGAGTGACTATATATCACTCAAATGTACATTTTGTATGCAAAATATGCTATTTTTGCTAGAAAATTCAGAATTGGGCATGGGATAGAGACATTGATTTGCATTATACATTTTCTGTAATGATTGAATGCTATTGAATATAGGACTTATTCTTTTGCATATTTCTGTGTAAAAAAACTAATACTTTTAGATCAGCATTATTGATATAAACCTTACAGTTCACTAATTTTGAGAATATAAATGATAAGTTTTGATAAATGTATTTGTTACGTAATCATTTCTACAATTGACATATAGGATAATTCCATGATGCCCCTTCTGACCACTTCCGTCCTCCCATCCCAGGCCCAGAAATCCACTGATTTACTTTTAATAACTTTAACTTTGCTGCATCTAGAATTTTATATAAATGTAATCATACTGTAGGTAGTAATTGAGCTTTACAGACTTCACTTAGCATAATGCTTTGGAGATTTAAGCATGTTATTGAATGCCTCAGTAATTTGTTCTTTTTCATTGCCAAGTAATATTCCATTGCATGGATATATCATAATCTATTCATCAATAGAAAGTCATTTGAGTTGTTTCTAGTTATGGGCTATGTTAAATAAAGCTATTATGACCATTACAGTCCTGTCTATGCAAACCTAAGTTTTCATTTAATTTTGGTAGATAGCTAGGAGTGGATTCCTAGGTTGTATGGAAAGCATACATCCAATCAGTTGAAGGCCTTAAAAGACTAAGGTCTCCTAAGAAAATAGCAATTCTGCCTCTGAATTTCTTTCAAACTCAGAATTGGAACATCATTTCTTCTCTGTGTCCATATCTGCCCTGCAAATTTTGGATTTTTCAGCCTTCACAGTCACATGAGCCAATTACTTAATCTCTTTATACATATATCCTATTGGCTCTGTTTCTCTGAAGAACTTGCCTAATACATTGGGTCTTGCATTTTAATACATGACACTCTGATTTTTAACTGAATTTTTTAGACCATTTACATTTAATGTAATTATTGATATGGTTGAGTTTAATCTATCATCTTTCTATTTGTTTATATTTAATTATTCTGTTCTTTCTTCCTTTCTTCTTGCTCTGCCTGGAGTCAGTTGTTAAGGTGAGAGGATAAATATTTCTATCTTGTTTCACATTAATCAGAAATGAAAATCTGGAGTTGTTACTTATACCAGTGTTTTTTCTGGCAACTAATATTTTTAATCAGAAATTGTAAATATTTTGCAAAAATATAGGAATGTATATTTTAATAGTGAAAAACAAGATGTACATGTGCAGGAGCACATTATTATTATGCCAGCTGTACAAAAACATGGTATGAAAATATATTATGGGTCCTAATTATGTTTGTCATCCCTTGTAGTTTAAAATATTTTTCTAATGTTTTATAATGAAAATTTAGAAATTGCTTTTATGTTGTAAAATTAAATTTTATTTGAAATAATTAATAGTAAATGCTGAGGAAATAATTATAAAGTAGAAAAGTCTCATCCTCAAAAGAATTATATATATATGAATTAATATGCATATGCACATTATTTTTTCATGTACCCAACCCTGTCCTTGACAGTTTTCCCTCATATTTATTTCTTAAATATAACAAACATAGATTAAATAAAGTAATGAAGTTATCAAGATGGAGGTAAAAGCCCAAGAAGTAGGAAATAAAATGAGTGGCAAGTATATGGGTTGCATAGAGAATAGGAAGAGGGTCATGAAAAGGAAGCAAATGTAATTTTAGCAGAAAAACTAGACTAAGGAAAGCTTTGGGCATTGAACAAAACCTGTGAGCTTACTTGCAGCCAAAACAAAGAGGGAAATAGTGGTGCTTGAAACTCTCAGAGATAAGCCAGAAGTTATTTCATCTAGAGGAACCTTTTGCAATTTTATTTTGCCCAGTTCTCACTTCTCAAAGAATATTTATCAAAGAAACATTTGACAGATAGAAATGTTGTGCTCAGCTTTTTGAGGACAAAAGACAATTCCAGGCATCGATGTTTTCCTTAATGGAACTGGATTCCTAGAGAAAAGGGGAGACAAAATACATAAACCTGGAATAGTTTCAGTCTGAGACAAGACAGTGTTTGATTGATCTTAAGTCAAAAGCCTGCAAGATTCCTGTTAAAGGTTGGTCTTCAGTTCTTAATGGATGGGTGAGTGTGGCTGGGCACAGTGGAGGAAAAGGCATTGTAAGGGAAATGTTTGACACAGGGTAGGGTAAAGAAGGAGATGAAGGCATTGCAAATGGTCTGGGACTTTAGTTGGTGAGTGTGACTATTGGGGAGCACAGGGTTATATGGAAGTAAACACACCATTGCTGAGATAGGAGATTATTCCATGCAGGGCACACCTTAGTCCTTAATGTCATGGTGGAGAGAGCATTGACAGTTGACCCACAAGCTCTCAGTTCTTAAATTGTCATATCTTGGCTAAACTAAAAAACTTAAAGAAAAGGAATTCTATGTCTACCACATTGAAGTTTTAATAGGGCTGAATAAAGTTTTATATTTTAATAGAAATTATATGCTAGACTCTGTCCTATGTATTAAAATGCTTTGTTCCATTGTAAAGACAATGCAAAACATACGGGAGGTAATACTTTCAAGTCCAAACACAGTCTTCATATCTTGTATAACATATTGATGTAACAAGACATTTTTAGCCAGCTGAGCTAAGACTCCGAATATCTAATGGAAAATCCCCTGTCCCAGAGACCACAATTTAGCAAAGAGGAGTTTGGGTTTGTTGAAAGGGCTAGGAAGACAAAAGAATGGATGAAATTTCTATCCAGGCTTTTATATGAACCTGAGTTTGAGAGCCTATGAATGGAGGATTGAGGGCCTGAAATATACATGTTGCTGGTGAGTGTATGTGTGTGTTGTTGTTACTGCTTTTGGGAAGAAGCAAGCTGCTCTGGGATAAAGTAATAGAAACCAGGAGGTTCCTTCCAAGAGCAATGACCACCTTTGATCCTTGTATCCGCCAGAAAGAATCTAGTCAGGAGAACACAAACCACACTAGGTGTTTTAGCTAAATAACTTGATTACACAGGCATTGGAAGACTTAAAAAGCAAACACAGGTACACTGAGGTCACTCAGCTATAACTATAGGGCCCCACCCAGGACCAGGGAACAGAGCCTAGATAGAGGGATTTCAGAATCCAGGAGCTCAGAGGAGAAGCGTGGTGGGACAGGGGCTTCTGAGGAGCAGTTGACTCCCTCCACAAAGGGCCTCTGGAGCTGTGACTCAGAAGCCTGGGAAATCAGTATCCCTTGTTGGTGGTCATACCTCCAAAAGACTGCTTCTGGGAGTTCTCCAAGGACTGGAGAGTGGAGTCAATGGCAGGGATTAAATACTATTGCCAAGGTGAAGTGAGACTGAGAGGAACAGCAAGCCAAGAGAAGGTAGCAAGTCCCGTCTCCCTCCATAGCCTTTCAGTCTGCCTCTTGCACCTCCTATTGGCAGATTCCAGTAGGGAACCAGTTGCAAGTAGGCAGTGTCCCAGTCCAGCCTCACAGAGGGGAGTGAGAAGGAGCCCAGTGAATGGGACTCACAAGCTTCAAAACCAGATCCTTCCTGAGATCTAACAAAGGCTAGCTCAGGGTGGGGGTGCTTCCTGGTCACATGAAAACGAACCATCAGGGCCTATTTTGAGGAATGATTATAGGCTTTGTGCTGATATGAAAGCATTCCCCTTTCTTACTTGATTTTACAATAACCCAAGAGGTGAGCATTATTTCTGTTTTACAAGTGGAGTATTTGAAGCCCAGAGAATTTGAGTTCCTTTCAAAGGGTCACAAAGCAAGAAGCTGGGAGAGGCACCAGATAAGCAGAGTTAGTGACTCCCAACACTATTCCTTTTCACCAATTGAAAAACTCTCTCTATACCCTCTTTGATCATACTAAGCTGATATAAATGCCAATCAATAAATTTAATTAAAAAAAAGAAATGACATCTTCCCCAAAATGTGTAAATTCCTTGAGGTCAGCATTATGGACACATCTAACCAGCACAGCACCTGGATAGATATAGGAATTCAGTAAATATTCATCGAAAAAAACAAATGAATATGTTTAACTTCCTCTAGCCTTTTTTTGTATTATAGGAAAGTGGATCCAGGTATATAATTGATACCCAAACAGTTAGAAATTATGGGCAATGCATGTGGATGTCTAAGACATATTTTACCACTACACAAAGCAAAGCACATGCGTATGAGGGCAGAGGGGAGCACATGCCACGGACATGACGTCTTTCCTTCTTCTGAGGGACTACATGGAGTTTTCAAATGAGACAAATGTGAATACATATCTGGTCATTGAATTAACTATCTCATTAAACTATGGCCGCTTCTTCCCCTCCCCCTTGCCCGTCCCCCACCCAGGCCTAGCCTATCATTAGCCGCTATCTGGAATCGACAGTAGAGTAATTTGAACTCTGGTTCCCAAGGGCCTATTCTTTTACTTCCTGCTGTAGGAATACGGTGTGTATTGATTAGATATCAGACTGTAATGGGCTTCCAATCTCTCTGCCTTAAGATATATGATGGAGATGACAGGAAACAGATACCCTGTTACTACTTGTAAATAGTCTGGTTGAACAAAATGGCTGGTAACCTCTTCGGTGCCAGACACTTAGCATCAGGAAGCAGAGACGTTGTCACTCTTTCTGATGCAAAGGGAAGGCATGGGGTTTCCTGTGGGGCCAGAGCCACTGTTCCAGAGTGCCATCAGCTCTGAAAACTCTGCAAGGAGGAGGGCCTGTCTCCAGGGCTAACCCTTGGGGAGTTCAGCTTGCTCAGACCGCTACCCTGTGGGAATGCGGGAAGAGGGCTTGAAGGCTGAGCAGAAGCCAGAGCAGGGCTCCTTCTTTTACCTGGAGTCCGTCATTCCTGGAGCCTCAGGTTTCCGCATCTGTGAGATGGGGGAAATACCCTCATTCACAGCACAATTGCAAATAGTGAGTAAAAGCACATTCAGAGTATAAGACAGAGCTAGTGCCTGGCTGATTTCCTCTCTTTCCCCCCTTCCAACGCTCCTCCTGGAATAAAGGATTCCCCGGGATTCTGACAGTGCGGTTCAGACCCCCAAGAGCACGCCATGGTGGCATTTGCAGGCAAATGACTGAGAGGCCCAAGCTGAGCTGGACTTCCTGGGGCCCTGGAGCAAAGGCTGGGTCTGCTGGGGTGGGGGGAGGAGCTTCCTGCTGGAAGTTGACCTGGGCTTGCCCTGTGGGTTTTGCCCACTTCCTGTGCTAAGGCCTGTGAAGTTGGAGTGAGCAGGGCCCTCACTCGCAGTCTGGTAACTGCAAAGGCAGATCCAAAGTTGACCAGTGACATCCTCCCCTCCTGGTGGCCATGCAGACGCCAAGGAAAAGCTCGGCTCCGCCCTCCCTGATATGGACTTGATCTTGCAAGGAAGGGGGTGTCTTGGATCACGAGCTTCCTTCCCTTTTCTTATCAGGAAAGATGACTAACAAGCACGCTCTGAAGGGATTTCGAAGGATGACTGTGAACTTTTCAGGGGAACTGCAGTGTGAGTTTATACATTTTTAATTGCACTCGGCCTGAAGCTCATTCTCATTTATTACCAGCGCTATCAGCCACTTATCTGCCACTTCTCTAATCTTTGCCCTGCAAACAGACGTGACCCCTGGTCAAGTAAGATAAATGGAGAACAAAAATGGCTACCTGCTGGTAACTGATTGGAAAAGAAGGGAACCAAACACCAGGAGAGCAAGTTAATCCTGGATTCTTTTCCAGCCTTTCTGCAGCCACCGCTTCTGTGGGATGAAAACAAAGTCAGGTGGCCCCAGCCTCCTCCTTTGCTAACATTTCCCCATTTCCCCTTCCGTCGTCCCACCCCCATTAGAATAAAGAGATCAATAAAACCAGCTCTGAGAGAGGAAGGAACCGCTCTCCAAGCCGTTATCAAATGCCCTATCTCTGGAGCACGTGGAGAAGGGCCAGTGTGGAGTGAGTGACTTAACTGCACTTTCCAGAAGCACTGAATTCATAGTATTGGCTTCGTCAGCATTGTCCCTTCCAGAGGTTGCTGTTCATCAACCCAGCAGAGTATTGGAGCAAAGAACCGTGCCTGTTACCTTCACTGCAGAGGGGTCTGGCCAGGAAAGAAAGAGACACGTGTAATGACAGTCACCATTTGTCAAAATCTAGTCACACCAGGCCCACACGAAGTTCCTGAGGTTCAATATCTCCTTTCATCCTTGCAAAAATTATTTGAAAATGGTCTGCTTATTCTACAGATGAGAATGCCTGAGGTTTGAAGAAGTCGGGAAGCTCCTCTTTGTTTGCACAGCTGATAACTGGGAAGCGGACTTTATTCAGAGATCTCTTCCACCCCTCTCTCGCCCAAATCCAAAAGGAAAAAGGAAGGTTGCCTCTTCATCCCCACCATTTCATGTTACCTGCTCTCCATCAGCAGAATAAAGGAGAAGGTGCAGAGAAGTAATCTAATCCAGCCCTTTATTGTTCAGATGAGGAAACAAAAATTCAGAGAGGGAAAGCGACTTACCCAAGGTCACTCTGCAAAGCTATGACTAGGTTCCCCAATTGTGCACCATCAGCCCCCAAACCTTGGCAAAGATAAAACATACTTGTCTGCTATAGCTGTACCCCTTCCTTCCCTAGACACAAGCAGGAAATACACTGCTCCTCAAAAGCATAGACCTATAAGGGTCAGGAAAATGGGGAGACAGAAGTTTGACATATAAAAGTAAATTTCACAGTTATTTTATTTATTCCACAAACTTTGTTGAGCACCTACTATATACAAATCACAGTTAAATTTGCCTGTGTATGTGTATGTACTCTTTTACTTTCAAGTAGCTCTACTAGAGACAAACTTGAACTTATAAGTAAAATAAGGGAAGTACAACTTTAAAAATAATAAAACTGTAATATTTAAATTGGATGTTCTTACCTAGGAGTAAAATGCTGAGTAATTTTGAAAGAAGGAAATAATGACACTATCATTTGCTGAGTACTTATTCCAGGCCAGGCATTCCACAGACATTACCTCATTTAATCCTCTTGACACTCTTGCAAGGTATTATTATCTCCATTTTACAGATGGAGAAACTAAACAGTAACAAAACATCACTACAAACCCACATGCCCAGGAAGCAAAGAAAGAGCCAAGTTCATTGCAAAGCTGATATTGTAGGTAAAGTACATTCCCACTTAAAAGAGGATTGTTAGGGTCATGTAATAATGATAATGATTTTTTTAAAGTTATAATAAGTATATTGTGCATTGGCAGTGCATCAAGTACATTTCAGACATTATTCTATTTGATCCTCACACCACACTCAGATGGGAAGTGCTATTATAATCTCCATTTTACAGATGAGAAAACAAAAGTACAGAGAAGGTAGGTAACCTGTCCGGGGTCACACAGCTAGTACATGGTAGAGCCAGGAATCAAATCCTGTAAGTGCAGCTCCAGCTCCATACCTTTTACCTACCCGGTGCACAAAATTCATGCACTGGGGGAGAGGGGTGTCCCTCAGCCTAGCCTGCACCCTCCCCAATCTGGGACCCTTCAGGGGATGCCAATTCCTGCAGTTGGATATCCCTTTCACAATTCGGAACTGCTGGCTCCCAATTGCTTGCCTGCCTGCCAGTATGATCACCCCCTAACCATTCTCCTGTCAGCCTGATAGACACCTAACTGCTCCCCTGCCAGCCAGATTGCCCCCAACTGCCCTTCCTTGCCAACCCGGTTGCCCCCAACTGCCCTCCCCTGCAGGCCTGGTCCCCCTCAACTGCCCTCCCCTGCAGGCCTGGTTCCCCCCAACTGTCTTCCTCTGCAGGCCTGGTCCCCCCAAAATGTCCTCCCCTGCTGGCCTAATCACCAACAACTACCCTTCCCTGCTGGCCATCTTATGGCAGCCATCTTTGACCATATGGGGGCGGTCATCTTGTGTGAGGATATGAGGGTCAATTTCCATATTACCTCATTATTATATAGGATATGTTTTTCAATAAGAAAAATGTAATTCAGTCAGGATAAGTGTGTTGTCTTTAAAACATGGTTTTATATGCTAGGTCAAAAAAATAACAGAAGGATGGCCAAAACCGGTTTGGCTCAGTGGTAGAGCGTTGGTCTGCGGATTGAAAGGTCCCAGGTTTGATTCCAGTCAAGGGTATGTACATTGGTTGCAGGAACATCCCCAGGAGGGGGTGTGCAAGAGGCAGCTGGTCAGTGTTTCTCTCTCATTGATGTTTCTAGCTCTCTATCTCTCTCCCTTCCACTCTGTAAAAAATCAATAAAATATATTTTAATAAACAAACAAATAAATAAATAAATACTTTAAAAAAAATAACAGAAGGATGTAGGGAGAAAAAAAAGCTAAACATCAGAGAATAATGAAATCAACAATTCTAGACACATCAAAATATCACAGTGATCACTGACTTCAATCAATGAAAAGGAAGTAATGCCTGATACTGTGTTTTCCCTTAGGGATTTGATGAATTTTTACCATTTGGCACATTTTGTATTATTTCCTTCCCTAAGACTTACAGCGCTCAGAGAACTTCATTCCAAAAGCCCCAATTGGTACACGGCTGTGGTTAAGGGACTTTTGATTTCCGCTATTGAATTTCTTACCCAGCAAGGCCATTCCTAGTGGTAAAGGGGCTTGTTCATTGTTCCCTGCAAAAAAGGCCATGCCTGGCTTTTCCATGTGGCCATACATTGGATGAGCACATTTCTTCCACCAGATCTGGGAGACTTTTCCTCTGGCTGGGAACCGCTGACTGGCTTTCTGGATCCCTCTGCCCTGATGGTTTCCCAGGGACTTCCAGAATGCTCTCAGAATGTCCCATTTCATTTCACCCTTTATGCTTCAGGGTACAGGAATAGTTGGCAGTGGGAAGGATGGGCCTCTTTCTTTGTTGCACTGTTTATCTGACTCACAAATAACTCTCCAGGTCACCCTTGGCCCATATGAGCATCTTCTCCTCATAAATGCCAATGATCAGTCCATAGAAACAGTATTACTATACCATCAAAGAGGGCATTCCAGTGAGTAGAAAGTCACATAAGAAAAGTGACATTTCTTGCATTTCTACCTGATGCCAGGCACTTTACATAATATCTCACTAAATCATCATAAAACCCCCGAGAAATTGTCATGACTGCCCCATTTTATAGATGAGGAAACTGAGGCATCTGATATGCCAAAGGTTACAAAATTATTTTAAAATGAATAATTCCAGCTAACATTTATTAGGTATTTTGTGTTGTTGTTGTTGTTTTTTTTATATGCCAGACACCATCTCTACTGCTCGACAACTATTACTTTATTTCATTCCACAATAAACTTGAAGCATAAGCATAATTGTTAATCCTATTTTATAGTTGAGGAAACTGAAGCACTGAGATGTTAAGCAACTTTTCCAAAGTTGAACAGCGAGGGAGCATTTTGAAACCAGCAAGTGTGATTTTTTTGAGCTTTTACTCTTCAGACAGACAGAGCACACCTGTCCAAGGAATCGAAGACTAAGGTTCTAATCACCGCTTTAGAAATGTAAGTGGATGGGAATAGCTCTGGGCAATTGCCAGTCTTGGGATTTAGGGTCAGACAGTCTTAACTGGAAGATTGGTTCTGCTGCTTCCAGCAATATGCTCTTAGGCAAGACACCTCTGGGCCTAATCATACCTTCCTTCCAGGCAAAGCAGCAAAGAACACATCAGAGAAAGTAGGAAAAGTAAACTGTAGCTGTAATTGAGGTCCACACATTCTAAGAACCACAGAAAAACCAAACAAAGAGGAATCATTTCCAGAGTTGGGGGCATAGCTTGTCCATTTTAAATTTCTCATCAGAAGAGCTATTTTCATTTTAGAAAGATAAAAAAACAAACCTAAATCAAAACCAAAATAAATACACAAAATATCCCTCAACAACAATCTATGAATTTATTTTCACTATATTTTTTTCTTTTTTTTTTTAAACATATTACTTATTTGATTTAAAAAGAAGTGAAGACAGTGTAGAAGTGTGTAAAATAAGAGGGAAAGTCCCTGATTCCCTTTGCAGGAGAGATGATTAAGGAGTATGTAGCTATCTACTTATTGCCTGTCTCCCCCAGGAACATGCAATAGCCATGATCTCCTGTCAGAGTATGTGGGTCTGTCTCATTCTTCCTAAGAGCTACCACAATCCTATTATGTGGAGGGCCCATCACTTACTTTTTTTTCACTCCTGCATGTGGCTTGTTTCCCCCTAGCATTAGTTATTACAGGACCAAAAAACATTCTATTATATTTACACTAGAGGCTCAGTGCACGAAATTCATGCACAGGCAGGGTCCCTAGGCTTGGCCAGCGATCAGGGCCAATCTGTGGGGCAACCAGGAGAGCAATAGGCGGTGGGGGGAAGGCCCACTGGTACCTGTATTGGTTGGCCTGGTACCACCCACTTGCTGGCCTCACCCCCCCACTGCCACCACCAGTTGCCTCCCTCTGCAGGGCAACCAGTGAGGCAATTGGGGGCAGGAGGGCCCGCTGGCACCTGCCTTGGCTGGCCTGGGGCCTGTGGGCTGGGAGTAGCTCCTGCACTGAGCATCTGTCTCCTGATGGTCAATGCACTTCATAGCAACCAGTTGTTCCATGGGTCGTTCAGTGGTTTGGTTGATTTGCATAATAGGTTTTAATTATATAGGATGTGTATTCTTATTCAGATGATTTTTGTAAGTTGATTTAAATGAAGTAAAACACCAACTTTTAAATTGACTAATGGGAAGAGCAGTGGAAGGATATTGATATGTATGTAATGTCTACACATGGGGAAGGGATAGAGAGTGTCTCCTGACCACGAAGATCTCTCCCCAGGGTGGGACCCTGCACAGTGCCCTCTGAGTTCCCCCAAGTCCTTCTCCTTCCTTACCCCTCCCTACCAGACCACCTTCCAACCCCTGCCTTCTATCTGGCTAGACCACCAAGGCCATACCCAAGTCATGCATTCCATCTTTAGAATCAGCTATTTTTTTATTTCTCCAGAAAAAATATACTTTTTTTATTTTATGTAATTGTATAATACAGAGCATATTTATATTGCTTTTTGCACTTTAAGTAATTTGTTAGTTTATAGTTGACATGCAATATTATGTTAGTTTAGATGAAGAACCGAGTGATTAGACTTTAGATAACTTACTAAGTGATTACCTTGGTAAATCTCATACTCATCTGACACCAAACCTAGTTATTATTATACAATATTATTGACTATATGCCCTGTACTGTACCTTACATTTCTTTGACTATTCTGTAACTACCGATCTGTACTTCTTAATCTTTTTACCTTTTTCACACACACCCTCCCCTTTCCCACCAGGCAACCACAAAAATGGTCTGGATCCATGAGTCTGTTTCTTAGAACCGGCTCTTTTGGCTCTTTTCGCCTTGGTCTGCCATCTTATTCACAGCAAAGATTTATATATATATATTATTCATTGACTCTTTTGCTGTTGAGGTCCCAGGCAGGAGTCTGGCAGTGGCTGCATGATTCAGGTCAGACACGGACCACATCACTTAGTGAGGTCAATCCTATCAGAGTGAAATTGCACGTCCGAACTAGGCCCTCTGTCACCTCTGGCAAAACGAATGGGTGCTCAGAAAATACTCTTTATCTCCTCCGGAAAACCAAATATTAAAACCAGTTGCCTCGAGTGTCCCAAAGGTTTTCTGCTCTATTTTACCCCCCATCCCCCACCTCCTTTAAATAAGAAGGACTGGAATATTTGTCTCCATCCGCCAGCACTGATCATTAGGTTCCCAAGCTCTTCTTTGGGTGAATTGGAGGTAAGAGTGAATGTCTTAAATCAATTCCTGCTATTTTTGGTTTTAAGCCTCGACTTGTCAGGTTGCGCGTGACTCTCGGGGTGTCTCAGCATCAGTAAGCGGTCTGGCTCCCTGCTCCCCGAAGCCTCCTGGCACTCACAGTAAGAATACATTTGGATTCGTAAGCTTATTTATCTCTTTGGTTCCTTCCCCGCTTCAGCAGCTGGCCTCGTGCTAGCCGGGAACTGACAATTCTTTTTGGAAAACTAAGCAAATCTTTCAAAACTGTTTTCAAGTCTTGTAACAGCACGTTTGTGCTGCTACAGCTAAAGAGCTGTCAGGCCTCCAGCGTGCACCTTGATTTCAGCTCAGCAAACGGAGCAAAATATCCATTTTGCGCATGAAATTGCCTGTGTTCTGCGTGGGAATCTATACTTCTCAGCACCCTGAGCCCTTAGCGGGCTGCGCTGAGCTTTTCCTCGCGCTGGGAAATTGGGTTCCGAAGAATAGGTTCCTGCCTGATGCTGGAAAAGCCATCCCTGAGGAAACAGGATTCAAAGCGAGAGCCATGAATCCGCACTTAAAATGTTTTTCCTCGAAATATATATATGTTTTTTTCTCTTGAGAGAGCGCACAGTTGGTGGGGAGGATGAGCAAATGTTCATGCTCGTCCAAGACTTCTAAAGTCTAAATCGCTCAGAACCCTGACAGCGCGAACTTATTTCATGCAAACAAATATACCAGCAACAAGAATGCCAACCAAAGCAGCCCTTCCTGTGCCATTGGGAATAGCATCGAGAGCCCTCAAACCCTTTCATTTCACTCATCGGGACTAATTCTCAGGAAAGAAGCCTTTGTCCACATGTCCAAGCGCATACAAGGATAGTCATAAAATTTTATTGAAAAGGATGCAAACAAACGGAAAGGAAAGGTATCTGTTAAACAATAGGATACTATTGTAAATTAGGTCAACTGTAGCCCATCAGTTAGATGAAACATTTGACAGCTATTAACATGAGTGTACAAAAATAATTTATAAAAGTATTATGGCACTTTTTTTTTTCAAGTAGGTTTATTGAAGTATAAAAATGCACATATCATAGCATATATTTCAATGAATTTTCACAAAATGAATGCACCCATCTCATGGGAACCTGAGAGGAAAAGGGCATGAGCTCCCAACACACAGGAGCCCACCTCTGCCCTTCTGGCCATTGCTTCCCCCAAAGTCACCTGCTCCTAACACTTCAGGTCAGTTTGCCCTACTTTCAAGTGTGACAAAAGGAGTCATACCTTGTATATTCTTTTGTCCTGGCTTCTTTCCCTGGATATTTTGCTTGTAAGATGTATTCATGTGGTGGTGGTCAGTTGTATTCTCCTCATCTCATTTTATTGTGTTCATGAATATTATTTATCCTTTCTACTAGTGATGAGCACTTGGGTTGTTTCTGGTTTTATGCATTATGTAGGGTGCTTTGATGATTGTTCTTTGGTGATCCTGTGTAAGCATATATGTTGAGTACATACCAAGAAGTAGAATAATAGCTGGTCATTTGATAGGCATATATTGAAGCTTTCACAGCGACCACCGAGCAGTGTCCCCTATGATTATACTAATTTTACTTCTCCCAGAGTGATCTAAAGCTTCAGTTGCTTCAAATAGTCCTCAGCTCAGTGTAGTGTGTCAGAATTACTTTACAATTTAATTTGTGTGAA
The DNA here is from genome assembly GCF_014108245.1 of Pipistrellus kuhlii. NCBI lineage: Eukaryota > Metazoa > Chordata > Mammalia > Chiroptera > Vespertilionidae > Pipistrellus > Pipistrellus kuhlii. The sequence continues at coordinate 11,924,664 of NW_023425482.1, forward strand.
TAAATATTTACACCAAAATGCTGGAAGAAAATATAATACACTAAACGTCAGTAGCTTTGTGTGGATGATGAAATTATGTTTCTAAATTTTCTCTATCATTACTCCTTGACATTTTCTTATTCTCTATGAGGAAAAGCATTTATTATTGTGATTCCTGTCTTGTTCATCAGGCTATAGGTGAAGTGGGGGCATTTGGAGTAGGGATTTACAATTAGACATGGTCTACCTTTCCATATGACGGTCACTTTCAAATGCTAGTGGACCTGAGAGAAATTGCTTATTTCAATGCACATCTCCATGGCCCCATCAAACATTTCTCTACCTAACCATTCAATCATCCACACATTAATATTTACATGCATTCAGTAAACATTCATTAAATGCCTACTTTGTACCAGGCTTTTTGCTGCAAAGAAAGGAGTCATTTAGATATTTTGGGGTCTATCATATCACATTTTTATATTTAGGCATCAATAATTAGCATATCAAGGATATACTGATAGAAATAAATATAATACAAATAACAAATACTTTGTGTGCTCACAACATACTATGCACTGAACTAAGAGAGTTACATGTAGATAATCATTTAAATCACAATCACCTTATGAGCATATGCTTTTTTTTGTTTGTTTTTGTTTTGTTTTTTGTTTGTTATTTTTGCTTCCTTCAACCAATGTGGAAGCTGAAGTTTAAAAGTTATCAACAAGTGAATCTAAAAACCAAGGAAATTAAAAAAAAAAACACTGATGAACAATATTAACTGTTGAATATAATAGAATCAGAGGTATGGAAGGGGAATGAACTGACGATTCTTGGGGAAAAGGGGAGAGGGGGATGTGGGAAGAGACTGAACATAAACTGTGCACCTATGGATGAGGACAATGGGGGGTGGGGAAAGGGCAGAGGGTGGGTTGGGAACCTGGTGGAGGAGAGCAATGGAAGGGGGAAAAAAAGAGGAACATTTGTAATAATATGAACAATAAAGATTTATTTTAAAAAATAAAAATAAATAAATAAAAGTTAGAGACCTTGTTCAAGATTACAAAGCTAGACTGGGATTCAAACCCAGATCTGTAGACTCCTGGTCCTGCTCTTTCACTCACCAACCACACACCTCTTGGTTCTCTTACCTCCTCTCGGGAAGGGACAAATAGAGCACAATGGAAAAGGGGAGTGTGAGTAAAATGGAAGAGACATTGAGCAGGAATCACAAGATAGGCATTGAGTTTGATCTTAAAGAACAAAAAGGGAGGGAGGTTTGGAAGTGGGAGATAAGGTGGGAAAAGGGAATATGATAGACTTTCCACCTATCAAAGGGATGATATAGTGAAAAATTTGAGTGTCCATCTAGGATAAACCAAGATACATGAAGGCCTGAAATTGGCCTCTTACCCTCCTATGCTGGGAAACCTCCTTTCTCCTTACTGCTCCCACCAACTCTGTTCATACACTAATTATCACATTGGTATCTGTTATAGCGGCACTGTCCAACATAGTGGACAGTGCAGCTATATAAATTAATGAAATATAAATTTAAATATAAATTAATGAAAATGAAATAATTAAAATGCAGTGCCTCTCTTGCACTATCCATATTTCAAATGCTCAATAGCCAGATATGACTATAGGCTCCCAGGTATAGATATAGAACATTGTACAATATTCTATTCAAAAGTGCTGCTCTACTGTCTGTTTCCTGTGCATGAGAAGCACATGGGGACAGGGACCAAGTTTGGAGCATGCCCCAATATCTTGTATGGAACCTGGTGAAGACAAAGTGCTAAGTGGTTATTAAGTCACTAAGTTGGGACTTAACGGAAAGGAGCTTTATAATCCATGCCTGCTTTCAGGAGGAGGGAGTAAATCTAAGGCTGATGCTGTGATTGGTGATAGATCCTTGATCAAGGGGCTCTCTAATCAGTGCACTTCCGGTTTTAATGTGTATGTGAGTTGCCTGGGCTCTCCCTCCGTAATGGTGCAGATCTAGATTCAGCAGATCTGGGATGAAGCATAGATTCTACATTTCTGAGAAACTCCCAGGAAATGATGAAGATGTTTTTCTGTTGGCCACACTTAAAAGTATCAAGGTCATATGATGAGGGCAAAAGACAAAAAAATACAATGCTAAGGGACAAATCTAGGAAGTCTGGCTATTGGTATGGAAATTTTACTTTGACATAGGCCCATGCAGTTTTATTATTTTTTTTTGAGACAATGACACATTTAAGCTTCTTAACTACCTATTACTTTTTTGACACTAAGCTATCCCATTTATATTGCCTTTTACAAGGTGAGAAAATCAGATAATATGTTCAGAAATCATATATTAAGAACCCCTACCTCCCCCCCCTTGGCCCTGCCGATACTTTCATCCTACACACAATGAAAAGTTAACAACAACAATAACAAAAGCTAAAATTCGAGGAATAATCCATTACAATTCCATTTAGCAAGAGAAATCTTAAAACAAATAGATCAACACTTTTGAAACATGAGTCCGAGAGGAAGCAAAAAGGCCAATGTGTTTTTAAGAAACTTCGGGAAGAGAGGCACATAAGCCACTTGCTCTTCCCAGGAAGAAAAATCTCTTTGCAAGTCTCTCCCTCCTGCAGGCATCTCCTTCAAAACCGCATCTGACATGGGTCTAATTTCCTTGCTCAATAGCATCATCATTAAACATCCACATATCACAAGTAACATGTTTATCATTTTAACATTTCTTCCAAGATTGAGTTTGAATTATGGATTGGGAAAACATAGATTCTGTTGCATGGGTGGGTGGGGGGACATGGAGATCTATCAGTGTTCTAGAAAATGAAATTTTAATACCAATTGAAAGTCATTACAAATACTCAGAGGCTTTAACTCTTTAAGACCAATTTCATGCCTGAAACAAATACATTTAGTTAGATGGTTAACAGCTCTCCTTAATGCTAGAGAGCTGGAGAGAAGAACACAGACATTCTTTACAAAAGGGACAGGCTCATGGGCTGGGAGATGGCCAGAGAGCAGCAAATTCTTCACTATGTTTCTACCCAACTTCAGGGAATTCTAGAATGTAAGATGTGGGTCAAAAGGATGTGAGATTAAACTATTGCCTCTTTCTAGCCATTTAATGTTGGCCAAGTTACTAAATATTTTCTGAGCCTCAGCCATCTGGGCTATAGTAATACCATTTCTGAGTTATAGGAAATATTAAATTAAAATAATGTATATAAAATGCCAGATACATGGTAACCATTTTTTAAATTGAGGTAGTTATAGTTATAATTTGTGTTTGGCCTTCATCCAAAGATGAAGAATTTGCAAGGGGTAGGATAGGGTATGAGAGTTTTCAAGGACAGAAAGAATCTATTTGTTCACTAATCTGCATCAATGACTTCTTTCCTATCTCCAAAGGCCTCTGTGAAACTGCATACAGATGTGGCTATCAAAGTAATGATTTTCAGAATAGGAGTGAGGGTGCAAAGAATGGAGGGGGGGTGGTTCCTGTACCAACAGGTTGAAGATGATCATCAATCTACCACTTACATTTATTAATAGAATTAACATTGACTGTATCCCAACATATACTAGGCATCACAATAAACACTTTTCATATGTTACATCATTCATAGCAGCCCTGGGCAATCAGTTTGACTGTTACTTCTGTTAAATACAAATTTTCTAACTTTGACACTCTGGGCATTAGGGCCATGTAATTGTTTTGTCTTGGGGAGCTGTCTTGTGTACTGTAGGAGGTCTTGTGACATCCCTCACCTGGGCCCACTACATGCCAGTAGCACCTCACCCCACTGTGACAGCTAGAAATGTCTTAGGCATTGCCAGATGTCCCCTGGGGGACAAAATCACCCTCAGTTAAACACCACTAGGTGATTAACTAAATAAAATTATGTTTATTGACTTCCCAAGATGATCCAGCAATCAAGTGTTGGAGCTGTGATCAGAAATCAGGTGGTGAGTTTCTTAAACCTCACTCTTATGTACCAAAGCTATGTTGTCTCCCAGGATCAGCCTAAAAGGTAAAGAAACTCTGTGTTTTCTTGGATTTTGTAGAAAAAAAAATCTGCTGTGACAAATGAGCATTACAAACCAACCAACCACCTGGACGCATCTGGTAGTTCCAGGTATTGTCCCTGTGATTCTGACCACGCCTCCTATTGCACAAATGATCTGAAACTATTCCTCAGGAATATCTCCCTTGGCCAGTTCATGCCAATCAGGAAAATGTTGACATTTTGCCCCAAACCATTCTCTCTTCCTTATTAACAAGACTTGGCAGTGAATGTCTTCTGGCTTAAAAAAGAATTAAGTCTATTTTCAAAGATGGAGATTTGCCTTCACTAAAGATATTTAAATGACTATAACATAGGTTCCAAAAGAAAATTAAATGAGAGCATTTTGATTATGTTCAAATATGTGGTCAGTGTCCCAAAGAGACAGATTTCATTTAAACGAATGATCTCTGAGTGATTTGTTACAAAGGAGTCCCTCTGGTTCCTAGAGTCCCAACTCTGTAATTGAGCTATCACAGGTAGCTGAGAAAGACATTATGGCTTCAGTGTGCATTATTGTAATAACATGACTTGCTCACATGTACCTTCACGACACAAAGTGCATTCATGTTCGTCTTAACTCATCTCTGAAACACCTCCTTGGAGGTATGTGTTATTGCTATCCCCGTTTTTACACAGGTGGAAGCCAAGGCTTAGGGAGGTTAATGTCCATCAGTCAACACCTGGCAGAGATCAGACTCCAGATCAGGTTCTCTCTTTCCAAAAGGAGGGATAAGTGACAAGTGCCTGGTCAGGAGCATTGAGAAAGGGGTGACTCTTGCTTTGGAAGCCAGGTCCATCTATTTCTCCTCTTGCCTGTGACCAGCATTATAGCTGGGCCTCCAGAAGACCCAGAAAACTGCCCTAGTTAGTACTAGTTAAGTGGTTGATTGGGCAGCCACTCAGGCCTGATGTGCCCAGGTCTATGTGAACTTATGTCTGTCTGCCATGCTACCCACAGAGCCCAGGGCAATGCAAACACAAGTGTGTGTCTGTGGGCACATAAAGAATATCTAAAAACAAGAATGCCAGCTCTCAAACTTTTTACAAGTCAATGTATAATCAAAGGGACTGGCCCAGGCATAGTCCCCAGTGTCTAATTTCATCTAATTATAAGACCCAGACTGATTTGGCCCAGTGGATAGAGTGTTGGCACCACAGACTGAAGGGTCCTGGGTTCAATTCTGGCCAAGGGCACATATCTCAGTTGCAGGCTCAATCCCTGGCTAGGGCATGTCTCTCTCACATCAGTGTTTTTCTCTGCCTCTCCCCCTCCACTCTCTCTAAAAATCAGTGGAAAAATATCCTCAGGTGAGGATTACACAACAACAAAAATGTGTCTCTAAATACTGTCCCAAGTTACCTTTAGTGCTCACCTCCTCACCCACCCCTCATACATCTCCAAATGTCCACTCCATCTGTGCCTCTAAGTATGACTTTGCACTGTCTGCAGCTCAAAGCTTATCTCCATCCTTTAGGGCCACAAGCTTTTCCTGCCCAGAGTACATGAGACTGCTCCAGGAACACCAACAGCATATAAAAGCCATGAAGTCAGAGACTGAGAGTATTTTATTCTTATGTGTCCCCAGGCCCTCACTGAATCCTTGGCACACAAGAGGTTAAGAGAAAGTGAAAAGCAGACTGAGCCAGATTTAAGTTAGAATGCAAGACCTGCAACTCACTGACCATGTGACCATACATGAGCCACTTAAATTGTCTGTAGTATGTAGAATAATGATCCCCAAAGATGCCACATCCTAATCTCCGGAACCTGTGACCATGTGACTTTCATTAGCTGTCAGGCGTCTTCAAAATACGGCCCGCGGGCCACATGCTCCGGCCCGCTAGGTTTTTTGGGCAGTGAGCGCAGCCGAGGTGTTATAGTAGGAATTAGTAGTTCATATAGTCCGGCCCTCCAGCTCTCTGAGGGACCATGATCTGGCCCCCACTTTAAAAAGTTTGAGGACCCCTGCTAGGGGATTTGGGTGGCAGATAGAATTGAAGATGCTAAACAGCTTACCTTAGACAGAGTATTTATCCTGGGTCATCCACGTGGGCCTAGAAGGATCACAAGGGACCTTAAAGTTGGAAACAAAAGGTAAGAAAAAGTGCCAAAATGATGCAATCTGAAAAAAAAGACTAGACTCTGTTTCAGGCTTTTAAGATGGAAGGAGCCACAAGTCAAAAACTGCAGGCAACCTCCAGAGGCTGGAACAATGGAGAAGGGGGTACAGCCTTTTCTTCACCTTGATTTTAGCCTAGTGACACCCATGTTGGACTTACAATCCAGAACTAACTGGAAAAAAGAACCCACTATTTTAAACTACTGAGTTCATGGTGATTTACTGTAATGGCCTTAGGAAACTAATATACTGTCTAAGCCTTGATTTCATCATCTGTAAAATGGGGCCATAGCAGCACATACTTTACAGTACTGACACAAAGGATAAATAGTCCATGAAAGTTCCATGGAAGAGAGCCTGGTTAACATGTGAAGTTTTAGTGCTTCTGTTTGTTGCAAATATTTTTAGTGCAAATATGTTTGTTGAGAATGAATGAATGAATGAATGAATGAACAGAGGTTTTTGAGGTGAATGTGGTAACCAGCCCTTCCTTGATTTACCCACTGAATTTCCCTATTAACCAGTTCCTGGCATGGTTAGCCACCATTCTCTGTGCTCTCATGCTGATTCTCTTTAGAAATGGATGGATTAACATCTGCTACCTCCTGCCCCAACCCAGCTGCTTGAATCTCTGTCAAGAAATAGTAATAATAATAATAGTAATTAACCATTAAACTATAACACTTTGAGAACAGAGGATGGTGGTATCATAATATTTTATTGAAATGATGAAACTGGCCTCAAGGTCCTTTGCTTTCACAAGCTTCGTTTTTGTCTGTGGGAAACAATTCACCCTGAAGAAACCTTGTCTTCCCTAAGACATTTTGTGTGGGGGTTTTTCTCTTCCTTTTTTTCTTTTCTTTTTTGCAGTTCCCCTGTCCCAGGCGTCAGACCTACATCTACCCTACAACAGAACAGCCTGCTCTGTCTTCACTCCCCAGCATTTTCTAAATATTCACATTCCTCAGATGCCAGCTCCTTCCTTATTTTCTCAATTCTGTATTTGTTTATCCTCAAAAGCTCCTTTGTAGCTGCCCACTGGATCTGGGAAAATGTGGAGGCCAGCCCTCTCCCCTTGGGCGGGCCAGGCCCACCAAGAGCTCCATTTTCCATTCTCCACCTCAGGGGCACTTTCCTGAGAACAGAACCAACTGGGAGGTCCCCGTGAGCCAAGCAGCTGACCCAGCCTTTCAAACGTAAACCCATCCTCTGAGGATCTGGGTTCTGGTGAGTGCAGGCTCCCTGCAATCCTGGGGAGATTTGGGAACCCAAAGCTCCTGGTTTTGTAAGTGCGAGCTCCCCATCTCAGATAGATCTCTCAGAGCACAGGACATTTACAAACCAGATAGCCAGTTTGGCTCAGCGGATAGAGTGTCAGCCCATAGACTGACAGGTCCTGGGTCTGATTCTGATCAAGGGCACATACCTCCTTTCAGGCTTGATCCCCAGCCCTGGTCAGTGTACATGCGAGAGGCAACCAATCGATGTGTCTTTCTCACATCAGTGGTTTTCCTCTCTCTGTCTCTACCCATCCTTTCCACTCACTCTAAAAATTAATGGAAAAATAGCCTCAGGTGAGGATTTACCATATTTTCCGACGTATAAGACGACCTTTGAAACGGAAAAAAAGTCAACCAAAAATCGGGGGCAAAAGACCAAAATTGCACAAAAATTACCTGAAGATCTTAACGGCAAAGTAAGTCTTTTCTTTGAAGTGGGGGGTAGTTTTATATAGTGAATATAAACCTAAACCTATGTTTTAACTATAAAATTAGGGGGTCATCTTATACACCTGAAAATACGGGTAAGTCATACATACATACATACATACATACACACATACAAATCAGATATCATTTTATGGACCAGGGTGTCCTCACTGCGAACTATGCCCAAGAAGGTGGCAGTTACCACCTACAGATTGCGATGTAACTAGAAAGCCACCTGACCTCCCTGCAGCCCCACCTTGGCCTCTGCACAAGGCCAGGGGCCTCCTTTGGAAGGAAGGCTGGGAGAGAGTTGGAAAGGAGCTGTTGTGGACCTGGTGTGCCTGCTAAGACCAGCTCTGGGGGAGGACTAGGAAGGAATGGCATTTCCCTGGTTCATAAGAGGAAAGTCTTCTCTCCAGCATGGGCTACAGTAGAATTTAGGGTCCTGGCATTGGGTTCTAGAATCATTTCTTTTTGGGGGATGAATAAGTCATTTTCTCCCTTTGCCCTCTTTAACATCTCCCCATTGCCTTTAGTGAAAGCTCCTACCCCGCTGCAGAACCCTCCGGAATCCTGCTTCCTCCTGCTCCACCACCTCCTTACACACAATGCCTTTGGCTATCCCAAACGCTTACTGAATCCCACTAAACTTCATGTCTTCCAGACTTTGGTGCCTTTGCAATAATACTAATAATATTAATAATAATAATAATAATAATAATAATAATAATAATTTTCTCTGCATGTGAGGTTATGTTCCCTTCCCCACCTGGGTAATTCTTTCTTTGTTGTTGTTAATCCTCACGGAGGATTTTTTGCATTGACTTTTAGAGAGAGTGGGAGGGAGGGAGGGAGGAAAAAAGACAGAAAGGAATATCTATGTGAGAGAGACACATTGATTGGTTGCCTTCCATACACACCCTGACTGGGCTGAGGAATGGAACCTGTGATCCTTCAGTGTGTGGGCCGACTCTAACCACTGAGAACACTGACCATGACCCCACTTGGGTAATTTTTAATCACCCTTCAAACCTCAACCCAGCTGTCATTTCTTCAGCTCCATTAGGGATCTGTCCTAGAGCATAGAAATGGTAGTTGCATAAGGTAATTGTCGCTCGCATTTTGCATATGCTAACTCACTCTTCACTTCCACTCCATGAAGTAATAACACTATATACCCATTTTATAGATGAGGAAACTGAGTCCCGGGATCTTAGGTAACTTACCCAAGGCTGCAAAGCTGGAAGAGGCAGAGCCAGGATTTGACCATAGCAGTCCAGCTCTGGTATTAAAAGCATGGTCTCTGTACCAACTAAAATAGTATTCCAATCCCACCTCGATTCTCACTGACTGTGTGACCTTGGATAGGTTACCTAAACTTCTCTGAACTCAGTTGCCTCATCCAAAACATGGGATTACAAAGAGAACCTACATTAAGAAGTAGTAATGTCATGGCACCTAAAAATATAGTGTGCCCTAAACACCAACCATTGAGTGAGCACTCAGTTAAGACCTGACAACTATAGCGGTGTTCCTACTAACAATAACTAGTGTGCCTTCCTCATAACCCTGAGGCCTGAATCCCCACATGGAGTGCATAATAAGAATGTAGTAACCGAGGAATGAATGACTACATCTAGTTAACATATTCAGAGCACGAGGCACTCATTTCTTGAGCATTCAATTAATATTTTAAAATTATTATAAGTTTACTTGGATGGTTTAACATAGATCCATTTCCACCAGGGGGGACTTACACTTTTTACCATATTGATGAAGGACAGTCACACCCTCCTGCTTGATTTATAAGAAACACTGCAAAGTCTGTTGCCCTCTCCACCAGAGAGGAATAGCAGCACTTTAATTGTATCAGACGATTTATTGCAATTCTTTATTTTTTGTTCTTTAAAGAACAGTGGTGGGGGCGGTGGAAAAGTCAAATGGGGTAAAAGCTAAAGCAGTCCAATCATTTACCCTGCGATGGGAATCACTAACCACAGGGCCAGGGTCAATATTAGGGCAAGTTACTTATCAATGTGGGGTCATTAGTCTCTGCCCTTCCTAGTTCTGGGAGAGCGGCTTGGCCCCGAGCCAGCCCCGGGGAGGGGAGCTGCAGCGTGGACTCTAACCAGGAAAACAAGATGCTAGGAGGTTTTATGCTCCTAGAGCTTAAAGGTCGAACGGAGCTGTGGTTACACTGTCCAGATGCTTTCCGGATGTGCTGTCCACAGGGACAAGCGAAATCCAGCTTGCAGGAAGGAACGGGGGGCCATGTGCTCAGATGACAGCAGGGACTTCGGGGACAGGACTTGGTTTTCCAAAAGGGCTCTGGGAGAGCACAAAGCTCCACATTTAGGGGCCAAGCCAGGGCCAGTGGAATTAAAGAGGAATGTGGCCATTCCCATTGCGAATATAACAGTTACTCTTCATGAAACATACATTGAGTGGCCAGATTATTATGATTTCTGAATGCATAATAATCTGGCCACTCAGTGTGTGTGTGTGTGTGTGTGTGTGTGTGTGTGTGTGTGTGTATTAGAGGCCTGGTGCATTAATTCATGCATGGGTCCAGCCAGCCTGGCAAGGGGAAAGGGACATGGGCAGTTGGCCAGCCTACCTGCTGGTTGAACTCTTGGTCATGGAGACAATTTGCATATTAGCCTTTTATTATATAGGATATACACTGAGTGGCCAGATTATTATGCGTTCAAAGATCATAATAATCTGGGCACTCAGTGTATATTAGGTACTGGAGACTGGGCTGGGTGATTTCATAGGCAACATCATTTAACCCTCAAAATGCCTTAGGGGTGGAGGTGAGGGGATTACTACCACAATTATACAAGTAAGGAAGCTGATACGTTTGAGATTGCACAAGCTGAGCATGTAGTAAGTAGCAGAGAAAGGATCTTCAACCCGTGTGGCATGCCTCCAAACTCAGCCACCCATGGATCTGGGGAGTTGCTTACCCCAAACCCACCCTCTTCTTTTTTCTCTGCTCAACAGCCCGTTTTCATCCGAAACAGCAAATGCCCTCTCAGGATGCATGCTCTCCCAGGAGCCCTTGCAGCTGGACAACCACAGGACAGGCCCATCTGGTGTAAGGGAAGTCCCACTGGTGCCCTTTAGGCATGCATTCACTTTCCTGGGGAGAAAAGGGACAGGTTCATCCATCCCTTCTCCTCCTGCTTCAAGTGAGTTCTTAAGCCTGGAGTTGCAGAAGTCTTTTTCTTTTTTTTTTAATCCACACCTTAAATTTCCAATCCAATGGATATTTTTTTCCATTGATTTCTAGAGAGTAGAAGGGAGAAAGGAGAAGGGGAAAGGGAGATAGAGAGAAACATTGATGTGAGAAAGATACACCATTTGGTTGCCTCTTTCATGCACCCCTACCAGAGCTGGCGAACCTGCAACCGAGGTACATGCCCTTGACCAGGATTTGAACAGAAGACCCTTCTGTCTACAAGCAGATGCTCTACTTAGCAAACCAGCCAAGGCCAGAAGCATATATATATATATATATATATATATATATATATATATATATGAAATGATTCTCACAATCAAGCTAATTAACATATTCATCACCTCACATAGTTATGTGTGTGTGTGTGTGTGTGTGTGTGTGTGTGTGTGTGGTGAGAAGACTAGAGATCTACCCTTAGCAAATTTCAAGTGTATGATACCATATTATCAACAATAGTCACCTTGCTGTGTATTAGGTCCCCAGAACTTGCTCATCTTATAACTGAACATTTGTACAATGGTTGAATGGATAAATGAAATTATAGAGACACACAATGGAATATTATCCTATATAATAAAAGGCTATTATGCAAATTGACCGAATGGTTGCTATGATGTGTACTGGCTACCAGCGGGCAGATGGTCAATGCAGGAACTGCACCCTGGTGGTCAGTGTGCCAGAAGCCGGGCTTACCGCTGGTGAACACAGCAGTGGCAGCACTAAGGATGTCCCCTGAGGGCTCCTGGACTGTGAGAGGGCACAGGCCAGGCTGAGGGGACCGCCCACCAATGCATGAATTTCATGCTCCAGGCCTCTAGTTTAAACATAATAAGAAGGAAATCCTGCCACTTGTGACAACATGAATGACCCAGAGGACATTGTGCTAAGTAGAATAAGTCAGACACAGACAGACAAGTACTCTATGATCCCTCTTACATGTGGAATCCAAAACAAATAAAGGCAGAATTTTTCTTATGCTCATGAAAGACAGAGAGCATTGCAGAGCCCCAGAATTGGGATCATTGATTGGCGACACACCTGTCACCCACCTTTTTAGGACTTCTCATTAACAACACCAAGCCAACAAGGCAGAACCAGCAGCCATTCGCTTCATTAGTCAGGGCTCCCACTTCTCACAGCAGGTGCAGAAGGAGGTACCTGAGAGGTGCCCCTGTTGTTGCCTTTGGGGAAGAAATGAGATGAGTGGAAACTGTAGAGAGGCATACAATCTGAGCCACTGGAACTTGGCCTCAGTAACAAGCAAGCTCTTCCAGATGCCTTCGCTTCCCAGTTGTTCCTCTCTGAGCTGGGGAACTGGTTCTGCTAGGAGGCTGAGCTGCTGGGAGGGTTCTAGCAGTCAGCTCTAACCCTCTAATTGCACTTATCATGTACTAATTAGCATTGAATAAGCAGCAACAGGGCACCCATGCTTGAAACAATAAAGCGACCTCATCCCTACTTCAAAGATGAAGAAACTCAGATCAAGATGTTAACAGCAGCCATTATAAAGGGCCCACAAGTGTAATCGCAGTGAATGCCACAATTAGAACCCAGAACTGCCCAAGCTGGTTGCCTCCCAGGAGCCTTGTAATTAGCCATCCCAATTTCTCTGAGTCCCTCACTAGTTGGAATAATTAAGGCAGCCACAGTTCCTTTCAAGGGAAGCCAAGTCTTGGGGATCTTGATATACACTGCCAGGTGTGAGTCCTTGGGGCTGGCAAGCTCTGCAAAGTGCAGTGTGAGGGGCACTGGCCTGGGCCCTGAAATGAGCCCCCTGCACAGCATAAGGCAGGTGTGATGAGGAACAAAAGCCTTCTGTGGTCCCTAATCTTCTGTGGTCCCCACTCAATCTCTCACCATCTCTCACAGCTGCTCATGCAAGGGGACCTCCCTGAAGAGAACAGCTTTTCCCATCTGCTTGTTTCAAATCTTCCACCTTTGCCTTCACTGTTAACTCTGTACTGAATACCCTTCCTCCTCCAGGAAGCCTTCCCAGACTTCTTTCTCTGTCCCACCAGCTCAAAATATCTTGTGAACTCTTCCCGAAATTACTTATTATAGATTCATGTTTTTCTAAACTATGCTGTCCTCCAGGTCAGGCCTCAGATGTTAGCACATAATGGCTTGCACATAGTATGCCTTCCACAATATTCTCCTAATATGAATTCAGTAAAAATGTTTGGATTAATTTGAAGAACTTCCCCATTATGCACTTGCCCTTGCTCTCCCCCCCACCCCCCATCCTCAATGTTTTGCGTCTGTGGGTTGTGTTTATATGTATGCATGTTTTTCCCTTTATTTTTATTCCCTTTCCCTTTATGGTTATATTTGAATTTTTCCTCTCCTTTCCCCAATTTAAGAAAGCATAATGTGTCTTCTTTGTTAAAATGTGGTTTTCTTTCCTGTGTGAGAAAGTCAATGATTAATACATAACTGGGTCTGCTGGACTTTTAGACACCATGTTGTCTCATCATAATTTTCTCCCAGATCAGCATCTTTTTACCAAGTGTCTGTTCTGTGCACATCAAGAAATGCTAGAGAAAAGAGAAAACAAATTTCCAAAATTGGATCAGTTCTCCTGATGTTCATGACCTGGGCTGGGACAGAGACCTCAGATAACTGAAATAGCCCTTCCCTGATAGAGGCAGCTTGTCACTTCCAGCTCCAGCGCGCTTCCCCGAGTCAGATCCCAAGTCCTAGAGAGAGCAGGAACGTGAGAGGTCTGGGAGGCTGCATGGAGGCAGGTGGCCTTGAGGGCAAGATAAAGGATGCCCCTTGGGGTGGAATGTTAAAAACTACCCATTTATAACCATCTACTCATCACTGGGGACAACTTCAACATGAGACCTTACTGTAGGAATCTTCCCAATGGGTTAGGGCAGTGGTCGGCAAACTATGGCTGGTGAGCCACATGTGGATCTTTGGCCCCTTGAGTGTGGCTCTTCCACAAAATACCATGGGCGGGCATGCACATACAGTGTGATTGAAAGTTCTTGGCCCATGCACAGAAGTCAGTTTTTGGCCTGGGCGAGTCTATTTTGAAGAAGTGATTCTAACGCCAAGCCACACTCAAGGGGCCAAAGAGCCGCATGTGGCTTGCGAGCCACAGTTTGCCAACCACTGGGTTAGGGAAATGGTTCATTTAAACATGTATACTAGTCCAGTTTGGTTTGTGGCAAAGGGAAATACAAAGGACAAGGGACATTACATTCAACCCTGGCAGTGTAGGCCATGCTTCCTGCAGGAAGTGATGTTTCAGTAAAGCTCTGAAAGCTGAGTAGTTCTCCAAGGAAGAGAAGGGAAGACAAAGGGATGTGGAATCATATCCCACCAGAAGAGCTGTACAAGACACAGAGGCCCTGAAAGAAGTTTCTTCCATGGAGAACGTGGCTTGTGAGCCGCAAGGTGGCAAGAGTCTGGAGCACCGATTCTCAAATGTCAACATGTATCAAACTCCCCTAGAGGGTGAGAGAAAACTCAGATTGCTGGGTCTGCCCCAGAGTTTGGGGGTCAGTGGGCCTGGGAAGGGGCCTGAGGAGTTGCATTTTGGGTGCTGCCAAAGCTACCAGTCTGGGAAGCACACTGAGCGGCAAGGGAGGGTGCCAGCACATGTGTGGCTCCCACGATAGTCAACTCAACACGAACTTGAACCCTGAGAAGGGGGCACTACTATTATTTCATTTTTACAGATAAGAAGAGTTTAGAGACTCTCTGAGGCTGAATCTTTTACTCCAGATCCCAAAGGTAGCAGATGTTGAAGCTGATATTACCTCAGTTCTTGGAATGGGAACATGTCCCTTCCCATCCACCTGGTTCTCAGGCCAGCCACGAGCTATGGAGGGGTGGCGTGCCATGTATGGGGACAACAGGCTGTGCTGCCGCTGTTTCCTAAGTGGCCTTTTGGAAAGCCCTAAGGGGGTGATGCAGAGAGGGACCAGGCAATGCAGGCGCCCCACCCCTGCCCCATCTCCTTTGCCCTGGACCAGACTGAAGCGTGGGTGGGAGTTTCCCATGACCAGCCAAAGGAATGGATCCTACAGTCTGTACATTCCATTTCAGATGCAGAAGATTGCTGAGGCAAATGTTGAAAGGACCAATAATATGGTAAAAGGCGATCATTAGCTATTTAATCTTCATCAAAGGTGCCACCAAAATTAATTTCCTTAATGAAGGGAAAATAAAGTACCACCTGGTTGTATGCACGCACTTACTGGTTTTGCATTGTCACACACACCAAGTGCAAAGTTAAATGTGTATATGAGATGATGATTTAGTTCTAGATGCCACATGAATATAAGATTGAACATGTGTGAGCATGAGTGTATAGAAACATACCAGAGAGTTATTAAGCAGTGCTTTATCTTATTTAATACTCACCAAAATCTCACAAGAGAGGTGCCACGTTACCTCCGATGTGCTGTGAGGATTAAGTCAGGTCCCATATGGTACCTGACACCTAATATACCTTCAATAAATAATAACTTGTAATACAATTAGCATTTGTAAGTATTCTAATTCCCATTTTTCTCCCTACCACTTAGTGGCCATGTAACCTTATCCCTTAAGTTTTAGGCCTTTCCCCTTTAAAATGGAAGAATGGTTGGATAGACTATTTCAGAAGTTTCAAAACATTTCTGGTTGAAGAATCTCATCTTGAAACAAAATTTTATGTGGGGTTGGATAAAAGTGGCATTTGGGGGCTGTTTCGGCATAAACTCTCAGACTCTATGTCAAGCCTCCCACTGACTTTAGTTGAAGTCTCTGACTATCTCAGAGACTTTAGTTTCCTCTTCTGCAAAAGATGGGGCTATTCCGAGAACTGAGAGAACTGACCTCATGTCATTGCAGCAATGAGGAAATTGCAGGGTAAAACATTGAGCTCATACAAAGTGCATGTGTGTGCTTTGATTGTATCCTGCCCCCTGATCTGTCCTGTTTGGGGAGGCCTAGCTCTCATCCCCTCCCTGCTGTGGCCCTAGATTTTCCTCCCCAGGAAAGGGAGCTGACTTGGAATCATTGGATATATGCTCCCCAGCACCCCCATCTCCCTGGACTGGAGCCAGGCTCAAGATCGATCATCCGGCCCCTGGCAGACAGAGCACATGCTCAGAAGTACTCAGAGCTCTTGTCAGACAGAATGTAGGCTCAGCGAAGACTATAGATCAATGGGCTTTTCAATATGCCCAATACATTCCCACCAAGATCCATCCCTCTTGTGTGAATCTCAGTAATAGCGGCTGGGGGTGCTTTAGAGGAGTGGGCTGGGGCAGAGGAGGTGGGAGCTCGCAGGGTTCTTTGTACAAGCATTTTTAGAACCTGGGGTCTTTTTCCTGCCCTAGGAGCTCAATTTATTGAGCTGAGTCAAATTACTATACATCCTGACAGCCCTTGCTGCCATTGATCAGCCCTGAAACTCTCACATTGCATCATCACATCAAGAAAGAGCATGTTCTCAGATAGACGTATGATCTGGGAATGACCCCTGGGCTGCATCTGGCCCACTTGGAGAGCGAGGCATTCTGGGAAATTGGCAATCGATGGGCAGGAGACATACACCTGAGTGCCAAGGGTGGTTCTTACCTGAGCTGCTCTCAGTGCACGCCTGGCTAAGTGAGCCAGCCTCGAGTCAGTGTGCCAGGGAAAGAGTCTCAGTGCTGAGCGCAGGGAAGGAAGGGCGAAGCAGAGCTTGGCATTGCCTTTTTAATTTTAAAATTGAGAATGCTAACTTCTCATCACCAGTTTGGATTTTGTAAACCTTGTGCAGACTCTGGCCATTGTTTGATGTATATTGAACCCCGCTAATGTTGTTCAGTGACGGGGTGTGGTCTGTGCAGGGTGCATGTGCATATGTGTGTGTACCGTTGTCTGTGTGTTTATGTATGTCCAAGTTAGCTGAACATTTCTTTGAAAATAGAAACACTATGTCTAATCATTTTTAAAATCACTAGTCCCCCAAATGGAAACTTCTTCATATTAAAACTTCAGCAAATGTTTCCTAAAATTGGATCGGGCTTTTACATTAAATTTTTATTATAAAAGAAACACAAAATAATTACAAACTTTTAACATTCAGAGGATTATAAAATAAAAAGTTACCTATTACCTCTTTCTTAGTGCTCAAATATTCCCTAAAGAAAATATTTACTAGAGAGTTCTTTGGTGAGTATCTTTCCATATATTTTCTATATATCGTATACACAGGCTTATCTAAGCATATACAATAGTTCATTTATGCATTTTTAAATAAAGGGAATCATACTACATACGTCATTTCTCAATTTGTTTTATTAACTTAATAATACTTGCATTGAAGTTGGATGGAATTCCTATCAGAGTCCAAGAGAAGAGAGAGGAAGTCATCAGGAACCTTCAGTGCCTTTGGAAATAGGGGAAATGGTCAGTGTTGATGCTGTGAAGGGAAATCAGGTGACCAAAACCCAAACTGTGAGGCAAAACAGAGGGGAGAAAATCCAGGGGAGAGGTGATACCGGGTCTGAGTGAGGTGAGCATGAGATGAAGAATCTGTGGTCATGTGTGAGACGAGTAGGTGGAGGTTAACAAAACAAAACAAAACAAAACAAAACAAAACAAAAGAACATAATTTGGCAGCTGTTCTCCAAAGGCCCAAGTGAGCCACACCGCCCATCCCTCACTTTTTTGTGTCCCTTTCACCTGGATCCCGGCTGCCTACACTAGTGTTAAACTACAGAACACAGAGGCACCAAGGCAATGTTGGTTCCTGGCCCTGCTTTTATGGAAATAGGCAGCTCATGCTCCATACTTCTTGAAATGTTCACCCTTGGGAGCTCTGGGCCACCATGTAAGAAGTCCAGCTAGTCGGCTGGAAAGAGCACTTAGAGAAAGACTGTGTGGAGAGGTCACATGGAAAGTAGCACAGAGAAGGAGACAGTCACCACGGGTCCCCTTGTTCAGGTGGTCCAACCCTAGCCACCATTTGGCCGCCACAGCTTGAGAGACTCTCAGTGAAACAGGACAAGGGCCAGCCAGCTGAGGCCACCAGTCAACCCACGAAATGAGAAATGATAGAATGCCATTATTTTAAGGCACCGCATTTTGGGGTAGTTTGTTACATAGCAATAGAGAAATAAGCACACAGGAATGGCTTGAGTTTGGGTTCATTCCAGACCTGGGTACTTTCTCAGGAAGAAAGGGAATTTGTGGGCAAGGGCCACATCAACCTAAGGCTCTTGTACATCTCCTGGGTCTTGAAATTGCTCACCTCCATATTCAACATCATATGTTCGTAACTTAGTTTGGTTTGGGAATTTCTGCCAGAGAACAGGAAGAAGACTCCAACTTTACTCCTGGCGCTACTGTTCTAAAAGGACCATGACTTAAGTGAGGTATATTCTACAGGGAGGCAAGTGAGCAATCCAAGTGTGTTCAGTCATTTCTTTATCATCAAAAAGTGAAAAAGAAAAAAAAAAGATAAATGTATTGAGACAACCTAGAACACTGGTCAGCAAATTCATTAGTCAACAGAGCCAAATATCAACAGTACAATGATTGAAATTTCTTTTGAGAGGGGAAAACCGACTTCTGTGCATGGGCCAGGAAGTTTCCATCGCACTGTACGTGTGCACCCGCATGTGGTGTTTTGTGGAAGAGTCACACTCAAGGGGCTAAGAGCCACAAGTGGCTTGAGAGCCGCAGTGTGCCAACCACTGGCCTAGAACATCCGTATATTGTCTGGGAATATAACCATTTCCAAGCAGATTATTTATTTAGCTGCCTAGGACATTAGTTAACAACATTAGTTAATTCCTGAGACAGGTGTCTTTTTTATTAATTGACGTTTTCCATGAACAAGGAACATAAAGACCAAGACAAATTGTCATTATCAGCAAGTCGTGGGTTTTCTTTTTCCAAGCCTGTGCATTAAAGGAGGATAGCATCTTTCATCCTGCAGCATTCCAAAGGTATCTAGAAACTTTATGGGGCCTGAAACGGAGCCATCTTTGGCATGAAACCTGGGAACACCTCTTGCCGTTTGAGGACGGGATGTGCGGAATGCCAACTGAAACTACCCGCAGCGCATAATTACCAGCTGGAATTATCAATTACCAACTGGAGTGGCTCCAGGCCCCAGGCTCAATGCCTGTGACAAACATCAAGGGCTAAAGCCTTCATGTCTTTATCCAAACTGCTCTCCCAGGATCCAAACCTCCATCAGGGGCTCAGACTTACATCTGGGTCCCAAACCTTTTTATTATTATTATTATTATTGATTTTTCACAGAGAGGAAGAGTGGGATAGAGAGAAACATCCATGAGAAACATGGATCAGCTACCTCCTGCACACTCCCTACTGGGGATGTGCCCACAACCAAGGTACATGCCCCTGACCAGTTGATTGCAGCAGCATCCCATACACCAAAAGGTTGCGGATTTGATCCCCAGTCAGAG
The DNA here is from genome assembly GCF_014108245.1 of Pipistrellus kuhlii. Classification (NCBI taxonomy): domain Eukaryota; kingdom Metazoa; phylum Chordata; class Mammalia; order Chiroptera; family Vespertilionidae; genus Pipistrellus; species Pipistrellus kuhlii. The sequence continues at coordinate 11,944,227 of NW_023425482.1, forward strand.
TACATACAGGAAACAACCGATGGATGTTTCTCATATCAATGTTTCTCTCCATCTCTTCATCTATCTTTCCTTTCTCTCTGTTTCTCTCTCCCTCTCTCCATCTCTCTCTCTCTCTCTCTCTCTCTCTCTCTCTCTCTCTTTCTCTCCCCCCCCCCCATATATATTCTTTGGTGGCGATAAAAAACATGGCACCTTGTAAATTCTCAATAAATATTAGTGGGGTTGATTAACACACACAGGAGAAACATCTGTTTCTGGATTTTTCCTTCTTCTCATCAACTTCCTGAACTTAGCACACCCAGAAACTTTTCTCCCCAAAAGACAAGATCATAAATATTCAGCCTAGTTTATCTCTGCCTGGTAGAATCACATTAGCCTGAAGCCCCCACAGAGTCCTGTGGGAAGAGCAGCTATCTCCTGGATGAATGACAGGAAGCCGGCAGCTGGGGGCGGGAAAGGATGGAGAGGAGGGGGCGGAAAAGGAAGCGGCTCCCCCTCATGCCACTGAAAGACTGATGGGTGCATCTCCCAGATATCGATAACATCTGTTGGGCTAACGAAATTGACAGAATTTGTCACAGTCAATCTATGGCTCTAGCAGGAGCAGGGAATGGGAGCATTTGGGAAAGGCACTCACAAGCAGTTATAAAGGGAGCAGGCTCTGGGGACAGGGTGGCTTCCCAAGGCCAGAGGGCTGCCCGGACATGCAGCCCCCACACCACGTTCAGGCATGCTGTGCTAGGGGAGCCATAGCTACATGTGGCAGTTGAGCACTTGAAATGTGGCTAATTGAAGTGGAAATTATTTAAGTGTCAAACCCACACCAGATTTTTAACTATTGAGTCCAAAAAGAAAAGAGAGAGAGAGAGAGAGAAAGAGAGAGAGAGAAGGTGAAAATGTAATTCATTAACAGTGATTGCATGTTGAGTGATAATAATTTAAATATGTTGGATTAAAGACAATATATTGCTAAAATTAATTCCATCTTTCCTTTTTTAAATGTTTTCATTGCATATTTTTAAAATCTTTTTCATATACTTTTTTCTTGGTTTTTTTTCACATGTTTTAAATATTTCATGCATGGCTTGCACTGACTTAGGACATTGAGTCTCCAGTCCTTTTTTTTTTTTGCATTTTTAATGTTTTTTGTCTTGCATCATCCCATTCACCAAAAGGTGGCCAGTTTAATTATTCCTGTTCTGTGCTTTAAACCCGAACACTTGGGTTTAGGGTTTAATCCCAAGTGGAGGAGCGCATGGAAGGCAACTGATTGATGTTCATCTGTTACACTAATGTTTCTTTCTCTCACTCTCTCTAGGAATGGGTTAAAAAATTTTTCAAGTTGTTAGTCTTATGGAACACCTCATTCAAGCACAACACAGGATATATTAAAATCTTCATTTTATTTAATTAACCATTTGATTATTCAATACATGTCCATTGAGCACATCCTAGGCTATCCTCACTGCTATGGGAATGGGAGTTCAATGATCTGGTTAAAGACATTTTATTTAATGTATATTATTGACTCATTAACACTGAACGTGGGGTCAGTAGCCCTATTCCTGAATGAAGCTTATCTAACTCACCTATTTTCTCTGTCAGACACATCACAGTCTTTAGGAACACTGGACAGACTTCAGGCGTGTCCTGGGGGCCAATTTAAACAGCAAAATTGCCAACAAAAGGACAAACATGTAGAACTCATGGCACTAAGCAGACTGTGACAAGGACAGTGTTGACAGTATAAGAGTTGACACAAGAAGGCAAAAGCATTGTTCAACCTCAGCTGGGAACATGTGCATCCGAAAACTCAAAACTGTTTGCCACTCTGTGCTTTCTTTTGGATTTACAAATAAATTTTAGCAAATAGGCAAATTTGCAAATACAGAATCTGTGAATAATGAGGACTGTCTTTGCGGACATCACTGCATGAGCCCTTGGGATAAACAGGAAATGGGGTAGAAGGCTCATGTTCTTTGGGAGGGCTGGAAAAGGAAGCAATCTGATAGCCATCTGACCAGGAACGGGTGAAGAAGGTCTGGGCTGGGGAATTTGATTTAGAAAAGTAGATGTTAGAGGGCAGCTTCTGCCATGAATGGCTTCAATGTTCTTATTAGCCAGCTCCTTTTAGCAGAGACTGACCTGATTCCAGTTCCAGGAGGGCCACTTCATATTTGAGCGACCCTCAGTCAGATCCTCACCAGCCTGCCCTTGTTGTTTTCATCTGTAAATGGGTTAATCTCAGAACTTACTTCCAAGGTTAAAGGAGGCAAGGCTGAGTAAATGAAGATAAAGCATGGGTCAGGTTCCCAGCCAGGGATTCAATAACCCATGACAAGGGAGGGGCAGACCTTCAGGGGTAACATCCTTCAGAGTAAAAAAGAGTGGTTGAGAGTGTAGTTCTCCTGAAGGTGGGACAAGTGCCCACATTTTACCAGTCAAAACAGCCTAGAGGGGGCGTCTATAATTGGGAACTTTATTTCAAAATCCAGGGGCTTTGACCACTGGAGACAGGACAAGTATCCACAGTTATCACCTAAGAATCATAAGTTACCTAAAGGTCCCCATTTCTGGTTCAGTCACTCTCATTCTCTGCTGGCTTCAACATAAACTTGAGGTCAAAGATTGCCAAGTGACATAGACTCCTTGCCCTCAGCAATGCATCATATGAAAATCAACTGAAAACCAGTATTGCAGTGTCATGAAAAGATCATTGGGTTTTGAGTTGGACTGACCTAAGTTTGACTTGGTAGCTCTTTCTCTTACTCTATGTGACTTTCAGGTCAATTACATAATTCATCTGAGACTTGATTTTCCCATCTGGAAAATGGGTGTGATAGTGCAGGACTTTCACTTGTAGATGTATCTCAACTTATTTCTAAAGGGCTTCGCCTGCTGACTACCACCTCATAGGTTCTAACTAGCCATAGCTATTGTTAGAATGTCTGTGTGCACGGTTTGTGGATCATTACAAGACGCTCTTACTTTGGTTCTTATAAATATCCCCGTAGCTTTCCTGTGTGTATCGGTTCACATTTCCATTTTGCTTCCTCTTTCGATCTTTCCCTCCTGGCAGAAAGTGGGCCTAACTGTATCACAGGACAGAATCTTTACTTGGAATCTGAACCTGCAGCAAGAAGTAAAATATATTGGAGTGTAAGAAGAGGCATTGCATTGACTTCCTCTTCCTTGAAATCTATTTCAAAACTCCTGAGGGAAGCGAGACTAATAGAATGATGGTGGAGGAGTGACATGGAATTGTTATAAAATGATGACTGTTCCAAGGCCAAGCTGGGACTTAATAAAAGGGAGAAAAATGTACCTACCCTCCTTCTCCTCCAAACTCAGGAACCTGTTCAACATAATAATTATAAGACCGCCATCCCAAATACTTATAACTTCATGTTCTATTTCAAATACTCTCCTTAAAGGGACACAGGGTATATGGTTTTTTTCTTAAAGTGAGAAGGGGTCTTCTTTTGTTAGTTAATAATTTCACCATTTCAACTTTGAGTTACATATTTAATATGTTTTAAAAACAATAACTACATGTCAATTTACATATATACATGCATGTACACTTTTCCCAGAGAGACATAAAGATACATCTGAAGGAAATTTATGTTACCCTAGATGCTGAGGCTAGTTGATAATAAAGTGGTTGTTTTACTATTTATGTATGAAGTTTTATTCTCCTTAAATAAGGTGGGCGAACTGTATCAATGTCAGCTTCCTGGTTGTGATATTATGCTAGAACTATGCAAGTTGTTACAATAGGAAATGGGTGAAAAGTTTATGGACTATCTCTGTATTATTTCTTACAATGAATGTGGATTTACAGGTGTTTTGTGTTTTTTTTTAATTAAAAGTTTTAAGAATAGAGAGGAAGTAGGGGAAGACAGGAGAGCGCTTATCACATGAGGGGTGTGATGTGTGCATTGTCAGCATACATGTGTGACCACCCATCCTTAAACTCTCCTGCTCTGCTCCTGGTGGTCACACACATGTGCTGACAATACACACATCATACCCTTCACATGTCCCTCATCTTCTCAACTTTAGGATTTGAGCTAAACTTGCATTTCTGCAAAGCCATTCTCCTGGGTCCTTTAGTCCTTTGGACCTGCCCTGAACACCCTCTTAGCCCCTTGTACTCCACTTTAGGGTACCGACCATCACTTAAGAGAGATGACTATGTGTAAATAAATATGCCAACATCTGCCACCAGTGAGGATGTGGGCACAGGCCACATCTCCACTGGCATTTAATAAAGACTTAATAAAAATGACCATCTTTACTGTCTAGGGAATTCATGCTTTTGTCCAAAAAAGCTACCCTAAAATGATGATCATTAAAGTTTTGCATTTTTGTTGACTCCAAAGATAGTGAGTGTAGCATCTACTGTCTTTAATTCTCCTCTGCCTACAGGAAATTCAGTCCAACCCCCGTCACTACATCACCTAACCTCACATTGTGGCCTCCCTTCCATCTGCCTCCCTCCTTCACACACCCACACCCTCTCCCTTCTGCCCGGTGTGACGTACTTGTTCATGTCTCCATTTCTTTGTAACTCGCCCCCCCCCCCCCACCCCGTGCATGGCAGCTCGCCATGTCTGTTCTGCAGCTGAATAGCTCAGCCTTTAGGTTCCAGCTTAAATGTCACTTCCTTAGGGGGGCCCTCTGAGATCCCCTAGCGTCCAGTCCATCCATCAGCCCTCCTGTTTTATGATTCCATAACACCCTGGCCTTCTTGGTGATAATAACAGTCACCGGTGCAATTTCATCTTCCGTGCCTGTGGCCTGCAACAGGCAGGGTCCTGCTACGTACTCTGCTTGTAGTCATGCATCTAGCAGAGCGCTGGTCCTGGAAAATGTGCACTAGAATGTGTTGCGTAAGCATCAGCACCCTTCCTTCTCTGGAAAAGGGAATGATGGCTCTGTCACTCCTGATGCCTCCTGCTGGTCCTCTGCACCCACCTAGTATTCCCTGACTTTTCCCAGCACCCCTTTCCTATGATCCATGCTTCAGTGACCAACATCCCTGAATGCTGATGTTCTGTTCTTGCTATTGCTCATATGTCCACCTCTCCTCCCAGGCTTTTCGCTATGCAAGGGCTGAGTCCAGGCTCTTCCAATCTTTGTTACTCCAACACCTGAACAGTACCTGGCATCCAGTAGGCACTCAATACATGTGTGGCCAAGGGACCCAACCCTCACCCTGGGCATTTTCTCTCATTGCTATGGCTATCCATATTAGCAAGGTGTGGGTATTCCTGAATTTCTTTCCCAACGAGTGGTCCCAGGAAGCCTGAACTTGGGTCTGAGGTCCCAGGCTTGAGTGAAGCAGACATACAGTCATCACTGTGCATCAGGCCTGCCGGGGAGCCCAGACCATAGACGGAGTCACCTGGTGTGGCGGGGAACCTGGGCAGCAGCGCCATGCAATCGATCCCCAAGGGTTGGTTCTCATACACACTCGGGGCTCACAACACGGGCCCAGGAAGGAGCTGGAATTCAGCATGAAGGAAACAAAATGAGCTAAGTGTTCCTTTGAAGGTTTCTGCAGAAAGTCAGATGCTGGGAATAACAGCAGACACCAGAGGTGAGCAAGCAGGTTTGAAATAGAGCAGCAGATATGAGCCTGAGGGTGTTTCCTGGGCTCCAGGGTCCTGACAGAGGCTGGTTGTGGAGTCTGTGCCTCAGCCATGGGTAGGGAGACAGCTGCATCACACTTTAGGGAAGAGACTGTTCAAGGGGAGAAGTTCCCAGTCTCCCCACTTCTCACCAAGCACCCAGGTCTCCTATCCTGACTGCTCAGTTTCTCCTCTGCTCTGGCTGCTAAAGAAGGTCTGCCTCTGCCTGCCTCAGTCCTGGGCCTGGGTGAGGCTCTGAGGACAAGGGGCTGGGGAGGCTGCCAGAGGAAGGGGAGGGCTGCTTCTTGCTACCAGTGAGAGCAGCCCCTGGGCAGGACTTGATGGGAAGCGGGGTGGGGGAGGAGAGAAGGGGGCATACAAAGGGGGTGGAAGAGAACTTTTTAAAGCAAAATGGAGAATAAGAAAGGAAGAAAAAAGATAGGAAAGGGAGCTTTGCAAATTTAGAAAGCGAAGAGTTTGAAGTAACAGTGAATTAGGTGCAAAATATGGAGAAATGGCTTGAGTTGGGTTCTCATGGTCTTCATAAGACAAAAGAAGAGATTCCAGTTTCTTTTTAGTTATTCTTGTTGGCTGGCCTGGGCATCTTTGAAATGAGATTTTCTACAACACTGTGCCATGTGAAATTCGTGTGTGTGTGTGTGTGTGTGTGTGTGTGTGTGTGTGTTGATTTAGACAATAAATTCAGACTGGACCCTTGTGACTTCATAGAGTTGGTCAGCCCTTCAATGACTCCGTTTACTCAGTGGTAAATGGGAATCATGCCTGTGGGATTACCGTGAGGACTAAACAGGGGCGATGTTTTAGAATCAGCCCACGGTAAGACTTCTACCACATAAATATCAGGCAGCAGCGCGTCCTCACCAGTTAGCCACTATGGGCACAGACCCTGTCTTGTCTAGCACCCTGTTCCTTTAGAGACTGATTCCCCTGTCTGCCGAGGGCTGAGGGGCTTCCTGAGATTCAGGACTCTCCTTGCCTGAATCCTGTGCCAACTTTAACTCTTTCTGGGCTGTGGCTCATCTGTAGGTCTGGGCGAACCATCGCCAATGCCTTCCCAGCAATGGGCATGGTTGGGTCCGGAGGGGAGGCCGGGAAGGGAAGAGGGGGCTGGGGTGACTCAGCACTGAGTCTGGGGGTTCTGTTATGACAGGCTCTCCTTTCCCTGAACACCCCACATACCTATGTGCTCCACCCGCCCAGGGCTGTGAGTCAGGTGGGATGACTTGCTCAGGGATCCACTCAGGGAAGGGCCTCCTAGGGCAGGCCCAGCCCTTCCTGCACCTTCCTGGTAGGAGAGGGGCACCTCCCCGGACTGAGGGGGAGAAGCTAGAACAGCCAGCCCAAGCTGAAGCAGAGAGGCCTCCCTCTGCACCTGTTCCCCACTAGGCACCCTATGGCAATGCCATAATGGGTCACTAGAGTGACAAGCCTTTGCCATTTCAAATGAGGGTGAGCAGAGCTGTGCTCCACACACAGCTTTGGGGGCAACCTCCCAGTTTCAATTATTTCCAGGCCAACATTTTTCTAAGGGAAAATGTGATTAGGAAGTTTCCACGCTCAGCTCCTGGGGAATAGTTAAATTATATTTTTCTAATGCCTTTTATCGCTGATACCGTTTCCCATTATTTACCTGTCCTTCGCTAAGCACCCACTGTGTGCCAAGCTCTTTATGTCCTTCCTATCAGCCAACCCTGGAAATAACCCTGGGAGATATTTGTTATTATCCTCACCAAATATTGATATTATTAGTACATTGTAAATCAAAGATTTGGGAGGTTTTAAATGTGGGCAAGGTCACAGAGCTGTGCCTGTCGAATCCTGGACCCTTAGGCCCTCTACACCTCCCCAACCCCTGCCTCCCTCAGGCCCACCCCACCCTGAATGTCCACTAGACAGATACTGTGTCTGTGACCTGGATTTTGTCCAGAAAAAAAAACCAAAGAGCTGAATAGGAGATTGGGTTCATTATGAAAAGAAAAAAAATATGAAGTGTACATATTACTTTAAAAAATTGTTCCTGAACTCATGGTCCTGTCTCGGTTTCCTTCTTGTGTTGATTAAGAAGTCACTTTCACTCTAATTATCCATTATTTATCAGTACCTTGCAGGCTCACAGGTGCTGGTAAGGGTTTGCCCCCTCACCCCCATGCTCCTTGGATCCATTGACCAAATCACAATGCTGTCCCTTCAGTGTCTTATCTATATTTGAATTAATCCACATGATCGTTCTTTAGTTTAAAAAAAAAAAAGCAAATTTGAATAACATTGCATTACTCTTCTGAAAATTGCTAAGAAAATAGATCTTAAAAGGTCTAACACAAGAAAATATTTATGTAACTATTATATGTATGGTGAAGGGTGTTAAGTAGACTGAAAACCAGAGAGGTTGGGACTGGTTGCAGATTACAAGGGTGCAGAGCCTGCATTGAAAGGCTGGCCTGTTCCATTTCCAGCCCTGAGTTCTGAGTTGTCTCCCTGGATTCATTATGGCCTTGGCATTGCTGCAAAGATCATTCACCTGGATAGGTGATCTCACTCAGAGGAGCAAGCATGTACCCCCCAGGCCTGAGCGAATGGGTTACCTGGGCCTGCACTCTCTTGAGCAAACTCCCCTGTGGACCATGATTCCACGGAGCCAGCAAGGTGTGGGTATATTGGCAATACAGTGCTTCATGACAGGAAGCATGTCGTCACCCTCACACTTTCATTAAGAGGACTGGGAGCAGAGGAGGCTGAAATGGCTTCGCGTGGGCACAAAAAATCAGAGATTAATAAAGTAAACCTTGAAAATAGAGGAGCATCTGATTTGAGCTTTTCCATGGACAAGCCCAATAACCCAGAGGAAACTATTAACATACAAATAGACAGGCTTCCCATTAAAACAGCAGCAGCCAGTTCTGGAAAAGACCTCTTCACGCAGAAAGCAATTATGATGGGAAATCGAGTCCGATTGAGGCCCATTTGCAGCAAGCTTGGAAAATCAAAATGGAACCACTCATAATCGAGCAGACAACCCTCCTGAGGGGGAGGGGAGCCAGTTCTTCATTATGATTGCTTTTATTATTATTACTTTGAGAGAATTCAACTTTATACGTTACAAATCTTACTGACTTGCAGCCACTGCTCAGATGGTCTCAGATTGTTACAGCACAGTGCAATGCAGACAGATATATTCGCATACTAACAAAAGAGAAAGAGGGAGGGAGGGAGGGAGGGAGAGAGAGAGAGAGAGAGAGAGAGAGAGAGAGAGAGAGAGAGAGAGAGAGAGAGAGAATCAGCAGGTGTATTATTAAATAGGTCTTTAGTCAGATTTCCAGAGGTTAATAGGACTTCTGAGTCCTTGAGATGCCACTCAAACCAAAAACTTCTAAATACATAGGCATCTGATTTGAGCGTCTGCACATTATGAAAGTCAGATGCCAGGCCTGGGTCCTTTGTAATTTTAAGAGTTGGGATGTGTATGCTCAGACCTTAGAGGCGTAGGTGAATCTAAATATGAGAGGTGAGATCTAAGAAACGTGAAAGCTCCAGGCAAGGACAAAATCATCCTGGAAAACATAAACACTTGTTTCCAAATGGTTATGGAGAAGGTAGCAGACCAAGATGCTCCAAGGAGATCCTAGACATTTCAAGATTTTCATGAAAGTTCAAGAGGTTGCCTAGGATGACATCCCAGGGACTGACTAACTTGGACCCTGACTTGTGCCTTTCATAGCACTGAGCAATTTTACCATGACAACATACTTGACTTTCACTAATGGTGTAAGTTTCTATCTTCTCTACTCTACTGTAAGTCATACAATCTCTAAATATCTTTTAGGAGGAAGACCTGCTTCATGCATTTGACCTAAGATATCCTACATGTGTCAGCCCTGCCTACATCTCTAGCAAAGCGTGATGCCCTTTCTCCCACTCTCTGGCCACAGCTAAATTGGTTCCACAGACTTGCCATACTCATCATGCTCTGGGCCTTCCTCTCTGGGTGAGTGATGTACATCCACCCAAACCTTCATCTCCTATTATACACTCTCATGACATCTGCTTCTATTCCTTCAGAGCTTTGTCCATAATCATAAACTTACTTGGATAACTATTTGATACATGTCAGTGACCCCCGAGGCTCTAAAATTCATTTAATCATACATCTCACATCGCCAGAACTTAACACGTGTCTGGATTAAAGATAAATAAATGATTCCAGCACCCAGATCAGTCCATCACCTAGCCAGGCTGACGAAAGCTCTGTTCAATGAAAAGATGGATGGATATGGGGTCAAATTAGAATCCAAGACTTGTGTCTTTGCTAATACATCACGTTGTCTTCCTGTAAAAACATAACATATGGACCTTATTTTTTTCCAGCTAATAATAATTTTGAAATAAGAAATATTCAGGCGCAAAAAAATAAACTGTGGCCAGTAAAGAAATAGATAACGGTAATATTGTGGTTTGCAATAAGAAATACGTGCATTTGGTCTTTGTCTCCACTTCTATCTGAACTTCTAAACCTTGGCAAGTACTAAGTGGTGGGGGAGAGAAGGTGTCTTTGGTCATGTTAATGAGGTGACTAGGAATGCCCCAGGTCGCTCAGGGATGGGGCTGATTGTCAGGAGAACCAACCCTGTGCTTGGTCCACAAATTCTTTGATACTCTTCCTTTTAGGCAGTAGAGCCTGAATCTTCTCCCTTGCATGTGGACTGGAATGAGTACCGTATTTTTCGGACCATAAGACACACTGGACCATAAGACGCACCAGTTTTTAGAGAAGGGAAATGAAGAAAAAAAGATTCTGAAACAAATAGTGTCCTAAAATATTTTATGTGCATTAAAACCCAACATCACAGTCATAAACACATGTAATCAACCCTGTAAAGTAAACAGCAGCATTTAGAACCATTTTAGAGCCGGGCAAGCACACAGAGACCACACAGAGCCGGGCAAGTAAAAAAACTTTTTTTTTAAAGTATATGTGTAGGCTATATTTGGACCATAAGACGCAGGGACTTTTCCCCCCCCACTTCTGGGGGAAAAAAAGTGCGTCTTATGGTCCGAAAAATACGGTAATTCACTATTTTTGTGTTTTGTTTTGTTTTTTAATCTTTATTGTTGAAAATATTACAGATGTCTCCTTTGTTTCATTGTTGTTGTTGTAGTTGTTGTTATTTTCCCCATTGACCCCCTCCACTCCTCATCTGCCCCTCCCAGGCCTTCACCACACTATTGTCTGTGTCCAAGGACTATGCATTATATGCATATAAGTTCCCTGGTTAATCACTCCCTCCTTCCCCCAACCCAGTCTCCCCTCAGAAATTCCTCAGTCTGTTCCATTCTTCTACTAGTATATCTCTGGATCTGTTTTGTTCATCAGTTTATTTTGTTCATTAGATTCCACATATGAATGAGATCATGTCATATGTATCTTTCTCTGACTGGCTTATTTCGCTTAGCATAATACTCTCCAGGTCCATCCATGCTGTTGCAAAAGATAAGAGTTCTTTTTTTTATAGCCAAGGAGTATTCAACTGTATAACTATACCAGGGCTTTTTTTAATCCACTCATCTGCTGATGGGTACTTGACTATTTCCAGATCTTGGCTATTATAAATTGTGCTGCTATGAACATAGGGGTGTATATATTATTTCTGATTGGTGTTTTTGTTTCTTAAGATATATGCCTAAGTGTGGGATCACTGAGTCAAATGGCAGTTCCATAGTTAAATTTTTGAGGGAACTCCATACTGTTTTCCATAATGTCTACACCAGTCTGCATTCTCACAAGCAGTGTACTAGGGTTCCCTTTTCTCCACATCCTCTCCAAAACTTGTTCTTCATTGATTTGTTGATGATAACCATAATGACAAGTATGAAATGATACCTAATTGTCATTTTAATTTGCTTCTCTTTGATGATTAGTGACTTTGAGCATTTTTTCATATGTCTCTTGGCCTTATGTATGTCTACTTTGGAGAAATGTATATTTAACTCTTTTGCCTATTATCAATTGTATTGTTTGTCTTCCTTTTGTTAACTTGTATGGGTTGCTTATATATTTTGGAAATTAACCCCTTATGGGATGTATCATTGCCAAATATGTTTCCCATGCAGTGGTCTTTTTTGTTATGCAGAAGCTTTTTATTTTGATGTAACCCATTTGTTTATTTTTTCCTTTGTTTCATTTGCCCTAGGACAGTGGTCCGCAAACTCATTAGTCAACAGAGCCAAATATCAACCTTTCTTTTGAGAGCCAATTTTTTTAAAGTTAAAACTAAAACTTTTCTAATACCACTTCAAAATAGACTTGCCCAGGCCATGGTATTTTGTGGAAGAGCCACACTCCAGGGGCCAAAGAGGCTCATGTGGCTTGCGAGCAGCAGTTTGCTGACCACTGCCCTAGGAAATTTATTGTTAAACATATTCCTAGGAGAGATGTCTGAAATTTTGCTGCCTATGATTTCTTCTAGGATTTTTAAGGTTTCATGACTTTTTAAGGCTTTTACCCATTTTGAGTTTGTTCTTGTATATGGTTTAAGTTGGTGGTCTAGTTTCTTTCTTTTTTTTTCTTTCTTTTTTTTTTGGGGGGGGGGGGGCATGTACCTGTCCAATTTTCCCAACACCATTTAGTGATTCTCTGTTAATTCACAGAATGAAGTAGAAGTCAGACTGGGTCAGAAAAGGGCACTGTGCTTCTTTCTTGATCCTCCTCTTAGATAACTTGCCCTAGCAAAACCAGCTACCACATCCTCAGGACACTCCAGCAGCCCTGTTAAGAAGTCCTCATTCATGGTTAGGAATTGAGGTGTCCTGCCAACTGCCCTGTGAGGGAGCTGTCCTAGAAGCAAGTTCTCCAGTCCTTATCAGGCCTTCAAGCCCAAAGCCTTAGCTCACAGCCTGTCTTCAGAGCTGAGCTGCTTTCCAGTTCCTTACTCTCAGAAATTGTATGAGATGATACAGGTTTGTTGTTGTAAACGGCTAGTTGGGGTAATTTGTTACTGTGCAATAGATAATACACCACCCCATACCTGAGATCTGAAACCCTAGAATTAAGCCTCTGACAATGAGTGAAATAAACCAGGTTACAGAATGTACCTAAAGTCAGTCATCACTCTTTTTGAATTTGTTAAGCTACAATGTGACTTTGCCAGAATTAGACCCAACTTGTACAGAATTCTTTCCTCTTCCTCATATATCTGTTCCCTATTGAATAGAAAGATTGATTGCATGTGTTTGAAGTTTAACAAACCTGGGTTCAAGCCATGTCATTGCTCTTTATTATATAGGAAACTGTTGGAAGTGTACTTAATCTCTCTGAAATCAGATGTTTCACCATAAAACAGAGGGTAATAGTACTTACTTCACAGAGTTGCACAATGCAGGGCACCAGGGTTTTAGAAGGATCCATTTAGATAATGTACATAAAATACATATTTAGCACAGTGGTTGGTACTTATTAAGGACTCAATTATAGTAACCATTGTTATTATCTTTAATAATAATTACCCAAATTCCCTTACACCAGCAAATAGAAACTTCCTTGAATTCCAAAGGATTGTGCTTTATGGAACTGAATTCCGGTGGACAGTGTGTTGTAACAGCTGAGTGTTCTGAAAATGCAGTTCATGACTTCCTGCTGCAGAGTGATCTGAGGGGCAATTAAAAATGAAGGTTTCTGAGCCCTGGCTGGGTAGCTCCATTGACTGGAGCATCATCTCATACACCAAAGGTTGCAGGTTCAATTCCACTGTCAGGGCACATGCCTGGGTTATGGGGTTTTTGTTGTTGTTTGTTTTTTTTAGTGTATTTTATTGATTTTTTTTTACAGAAAGGAAGGGAGAGGGAGAGGGTGTTAGAAATATCCATGAGAGAGAAACATTGATTAGCTGCCTCCTGCACACCTCCTATTGGGGATGTGCCCGTAACCAAGGTACATGCCCTTGATAGGAATTGAACTTGGGATCTTTCAGTCTGCAGGCCAACGCTATATCCACTGAGCCAAACCGATCAGGGTGTGGGTTGTGGGTTTGATCCCGGGTCCAGATGTATGTAGGAGGCAATCCTTTAATGTTTCTCTCTTACATCCATCCATCCATCTCTCTCTCTCTCTCTCTCTCTCTCTCTCTCTCTCTCTCTCTCTCTCTCTCTTTCTCTCTCTCTTTCTCTCACCCTCTCTCTCTCTTTCTCTCTCTCTCACTCTCTCTCTCTCTTTCTTTCTCTCTCTCTCAAATCAAAGAACATATCCTCTGGTGAGGATTTAAAAAAAAATTCCCAAAACCAATTTCAGACCCTTCAAGTCAGTATCTTTTGGATAGAGAAGGGTAGCCAGGAAAGAATGGGAACTTGCGTTTTTAATAAGCTTCCCTATGCTGGGTAGTCCAGTGTTCAGGAAATTCCTGTGGAGACAAAAGGGATGCATCTCAGAGCCGGAGGAGAGGACTGCCCGCCTGACCTCTGATATTCACTCGCCACAGTGAGTAAACCTTTAGAATTCTGTTTCTCATGCGTGTAAAGGAAACACTAATCCCCCTTCCCTAGCCTATAGAGCAATTGTAAAGATCACCTGAGATAATAAAAACAGTGACTGGCTATCTAGTGTGGACACAGTTTACAACATGATTATATCCACTTGATCTCATTGCAACTCAGGGCTGTCCGATGAAGTTGACAGAGACAAGACTCAGGTAGCCAGGAGGACATGGCATGGCCAGGTTCAGAGTTGATGCACAAACTAAGGCCTAGGCCACAGATTCAGAACTGAACTAAAATCCAAGTGCTACCCGATGTGCTACTGCTGCGTATCACTCTAATCTTGGTTATGCTGCCAAAACCCAAGAGAAGGACCGAGGAAGAAACTGTTTCATGTTCTAATTGCCCAGATGACAATTATACATGCAAAGAGCAATAATTATGTTAAAACATAAACTGTGAGGCCATTGAAATACATGGTCTTAGCAATGACATTAGATAAAGTGTTAGTCTTGGTGTGGCGAATATTTCTAACTCATGCGCTATTAAATTCACTCATCTTCAATTATAAACCTGATTAACTTTATACATTTGCTTTTTCTGGGTCATTATTTTGTTTCTTCTGCCTAGGTTTAAGAAAAAAGTTATGGAAAATCATTTGTATTCCTTACACGCTCTATGAATAAAGGAAAATCAATTTTCAACTGGATAGTTTATATTTCTATTAATAAAATTAAGTGTCTGCTATTAAACTATGTGGAATGGCTGGATGGGTTTTCACCAAGTTTAGAGGGTATGTCTGGGAAGGTCTGACTTCAAAGTATAGGATGCTTTGTATTATTAAATAGATCTTCGGGTGTCGAAGAGGGTGCCATTCGTAAAGACAGTCACACATTCTCCGGAGTAGCTGAATGGGAAGAACACTCTGTGGCCTAGAAAGGCAACCATGTACCCGTATTTTTCGGACCATAAGACGCACCAGTTTTTAGAGAAGGGAAATGAAGAAAAAAAGATTCTGAAACAAATAGTGTCCTAAAATATTTTATGTGCATTAAAACCCAACATCACAGTCATAAACACATGTAATCAACCCTGTAAAGTAAACAGCAGCATTTAGAACCATTTTAGAGCCGGGCAAGCACACAGAGACCACACAGAGCCGGGCAAGTAAAAAAACTTTTTTTTTAAAGTATATGTGTAGGCTATATTTGGACCATAAGACACAGGGTCTTTTTCCCCCCACTTCTGGGGGGAAAAAAGTGCGTCTTATGATCCGAAAAATACGGTATATTAGATTCCTTGAGCAGAGCAAACAAAGCGCTTTCAAACCTGAGCCCAAGCCTGAAGTCACTAGGTCAGACTCAACTGTCAGTGCTGATTTGGGATCTGATTGTTTGCTCAAATAACAACTCCAGGCCGAGATCTTGAGAATGCTGTAGCTACTTACTGAAAGTGTCGTAGGTTGGGTTTCCCCAAGGATAGACAAGGATTTCGGTGCCAGCAGCTTATTTGGGAAGTGGTCTCAGATGCACTGGTTGAAAAATGGGCAACTTTGACAGCAAGGCAATGAGGCCAAAGTAGGGTACATATGAGTATAGGTTACTGGCAAGGGCATTGGGGCCCAATCCACTGTGTACCGCTGTGAGTCTGTGTAGGACATAGGTTATCCCACCTAAGGGCAAGGAAGCTCATCTGTCATGGCTGTTCCCAGGGTGTTGAGACCCTGGCACTTCTGACTTGCCCTGAAGTTCCTAAGAAGGCCCCCAGGCTGGGAATCAGGATACTTACAGCTAAAAGCCATCAGCCTGACCACTTACAGAGTTTTCTACAACTCACAGGTTGTGTCATGGACACGTTTGTATGTGATAATGATAATGAAATACTGGTAATGCAGCAATAACTGTCTATTGAGTGCCTATCATGTGGTGACTTCTGTAGTAGGCCCGTTATGTGTCTTATTGAACCCACAGAACACCTCATCTCTAAGGCATTACCACTCACATTTCACACTTGAGAGGAGGGGGCAATCAGAAAGCTTCAGTTCCTGCCCTAAGACCACACTGTTGGAAAAGGAAAATCAAACTTGAACCCAGGTCCTTGACTATAGAACTTATATTCTCCACAGAGCAGGTAGCAATTGTAGAGCTGTTTAATGGATGAACTGAACATATACATACCTGTGTCTGTCTTGGCTATTTTTTTATTAAATATATTTTATTGATTTTTTTAAGAGAGGAAGGAAGAGGGATAGAGAGCCAGAAACATTGATAAGAGAGAAACATCAACCAGCTGCTTCCTGTACACCCCCCACTGGGGATATGCCACAACCAAGGTACATGCCCTTGACCGAAATCGAGCCTGGGACCCCTCAGTCCACAGGCCGATGCTCCATCCACTGAGCCAAACCAGTTTTGGCTATTTTCTGAAAGCACCTTTCTCCTGCTCGCCTCACCTTCCTTCAAGGCTGACATGCTCTGTATGAGAATGTGGATCCTATATAGTCCTAGCTGAATGAGTCTATACCTTCTATGTGTGTAAAACCACAGGAAACTGACCCTGGGAATCTGGGACAGGTCACAAGGCCTCAGAGACACTCTATGTTCTATCATCAACTCATGACAGGAACCAACGGTTCCCTCCCTCTCCACCACACCTTCCGGCCTTAGAGGTAAGACGGCGTGCACAACTGAGCTCTATGCGTGATCTAGTTCTTTTCTGGGCCAATTCACAACGCTTATCAACGTTTAAGAAACGATGTTGGGCTCCCAACAAGGTTTGAACTATGCCGATGTTAGTGAGATAGAAAATAAGAGATAATCTATATATTTCCTACCACAGGAAGCTTCTGTTACTCACTGTGGGTTTATGGTTGACAGAAAAAAGTAAATACATAAATAAAGAAATAAAGAAATAAACAAACAAACAAATAGAAAAGGTTTGACATGCTATGAAATTGTGTTTTCCTACTGCAATCAAACTAAACACTGTTCAGAGAAAGAAGGATTCTCAAGGGGGATTCCAATTTTAATCTCTCAAAGTCTCAGTCACCAGCATACAGGGTACATCTACTTATTAAAGCCATAAAAAGTTAGGAATTAAAACAGTATGGTTTGACAGGTATAACTGTATATATCTCCCACCCCTGCCCATGCTCCAAGAGGGAAACTGAGGTCACTGTTTAAATGGGTCCCTGTCTGAAATATTGGCTTCTCCTAGTATTTCTGAATAATGCACTTTTGAGCATGTTTGTCCAACACTGTAATTCAAGTTAATTTCACCCTTCAGGAATCTGTGGGCATGTTGACAGATTCAATGACAACAGTGGAGTTTTATTGGACATGGTGTTCATCGGGCAGTGAGGGGCTCAGGGAAGAATTTGTTAATGGGTTACAAAGACTTTCCTCCCAGGTCACTGGTTCAAATCCAGAACCTGCTTGGCAGTGATTGAAAGTCATTGCCAGTTGGCAGGAGCCTGGCTGGTGGCCAGGGACATGTTGGTCCCCTATTCCTACACCTTCTGGAAGAAACAACCACATGACAGGAGGATGCAATGGGTTCAATGAGAACACAGGAGCTGAATTACCAGTTTTCTTTCACAACAGCTTATTACTTACCAGGTTAAACATGTCTATCAATTTAATAGATAAGGGCCCACTAAATTATTCGAAATCATCTCTCTCTTTTTATTTATTTTGTTGTCTTGGTATATGCATATTAGTTATTTATTTGTACCTGAATTATGATATTTTTAAATTGAGGTATTGATATGTAACATTATGTTAGTTTCAGGCATACAATACAGTTATTCAATATCCTATCTAATAAAGAGGAAATGTGCAAATTGACTGTCAACACATCACAAAGATGGTGGCACCCAGGCCCCTCAGCCCTGCCTGTGTTCAAAATCTTTGAAAATGGAATTTCAATATTTATAAAAGCTTAGATAAGACAATTCAAGGTTATTTTCACTACAACCTTCTATGATTTTGTGATATTAACATTCTGAATTCACATAATACCAGCTGTATTGTATGTAAGCAGATATTATTTAAAGGAATGGCCATTATTATTAAAACAACTCATAAAATCACACTGTTATCTCAAGGACATTCTGTGTGATTTTCCTAATGGCTGGAGTTAATGCCCCTAAACTGTCAGTTGAACATCCCCTGAGGGGTCCCAGATTAAAGAGGGTGCAGGCTGAGGGGTCTCAGATTGGAGAGGGTGCAGGCTGAGGGACACCCCCTCCACATGCATAAATTTCGTGCACCAGACCTCTAGTTTGTATATATTGCAAAATGATCACCACAATAAGTCTAGTTAACATCCATCTCCATACATAGTTGCAAAATGTTTTTTCTTATGGTAAGTACTTTCAGGATCTACTCTCTTAGCAAATTTCAATCATGCAGTACACTATAATTAACTATAGTCTTCATGCTGTATATTCTATCCCCATGACTTATTTGTTTTATGACTGGAAGTTTTACCTTTTGACCTTCTTCACCTGTTTTGCCTCTCACCTGACCTCATCTCCACCTATGGCAACCATCAACCTGTTCTCAGTAGCTATTAGCTTCTTTATTTATGTTTCTTACCTTCCTCATATAAGTGGGATTATACAGTATTTGTATTTCTTTGTCTGACTTACTTTACTTGGTATAATGCTCCCAAGGTCCATCCATGTTGTCCCAAATGGAAAGGTTTTATTTAGAACAATATTCCACTGTACATACATACCACATTTTCTTTAATCATTTTTCCATCCATGTACACTTAGACTGTTTGCTGTCTAATACCCTCCTCTTCACAGTGGCAAAATCCGATTAAAACTGGGGCAAAATATAGGACACAATGAGAAATGAAGAAAAAAAAGTTACTGCAAAAACTCATGTTGCTCAGCTGAGCTTGAACATCTACATGTTTATGGAAGAAAAAAACAAACAAACAAAAAAACAGACCAAAACAATCTTAAAAGGCCGATCTGGCATTGGAAAACACACAGGGACAAACCCCTAAAAGAATGGCTTCAGGAATAAATTTAACAGAATTCCATCTGACCGGCCCTTAAGAGACACACAAGACAAGGAGCCGCCACGTAGGACCCATTATGGGTCGGTTGGCGCCATATTAATTTCAGCAAGGCTGTTCCCAGCTGGAACCCAATCACCGGATCATATCTCTGCAGGAGGCCATCCTTAATGCAGGCTGGGCCAGATAATGAGAACTTGATTCTAAGACTGGGAATTTCCTTATTTCAATGGGCTTAAGCCAAAACCTTTAAAATTATTTTAATGTCATTTTTCTTTTTAATGGGACATGTAAGTACTAGGACAATTACAGGCATTAAAAGGGTTTTTTTTTTGGACTTTCTTTTTGTAATTGCCCTTTAGAGGGTAGAACTTTCAACTCATTCTGACTGTTTCACTCTGATGCGAGAAAGCTTCATAATCTTAAATAAGTTCCTCATATTTTCCTCCCCCCAAAAAAGACAGTTACTACTTTGAGCTTAACCTGTGTTCTTTCCCTCTTCACCAACAAACCCCTGGATTTCCAGAGAGGTGACAAGATTTATCCACAGCTGTTAGCCAAAGAAAAGGTGTGCTAGGACCACATAAGAGATAACATAGCCACATTCTGATTAATTTGCAAATAACCGTACATCCTGCTCCCTAAAATGAGCATTGCACCATTCAGAGTACACCTCTAAAGACTGGTGCTTTGAAGTGTATGTCACAGCCTGAAGTTTTGCTGCAACAACACCACTAAATCTGAGTGGTTCACAACCATAGGCATTTTTTTTCTCTTGCTGTCAGATTTGCATATTAGCTGTGGCTTAGCTGGCCTCAGCCAGAGAATCCACCTGCCTCTCTTTTTAGGACCCAGACTGCAGAGGCAGCACATGGAGAGTGGTCTTCCTATCACAAAAGGCAGGGGCTCAAAACTTGATGCCAAAACCTGTTTGGCTCAGTGGATAGAGTGTCAGCCTGTGGACTGAAGGGTCCCAGGTTTGATTCCAGTCAAGGGCATGTATCTTGGTTGCAGGCACATTCCTGGTGAGAGGTGTGCAGGAGGCAGCTGGTTGATGTTTCTCTCTCATTGATGTTTCTAACTCTTTATCCCTCTCCCTTCCTCTCTGTGAAAAAAATCAATAAAATATATATTTTTTAAAGAATAAAAGAAAGGTGGGCAGAAACATGTAATGCCTCTGAGCACGTTCAATTAGCAAAACAGGACAGATGGCCAAGCCCCAGATAGGATGACAGGTCAAAGGGAGAATAAATATTTGGTGATTTTTAATACAATCTACCACTGCTTGTCACATAACTTGAAACCCTGTGCTATACAGGTGATATTCTCTTAGTGACTCAGCTCATGTTTAGGAGCACCTACTCATTACAGGAACCCATTACTGTATTGAGCTGAGCAAAATGCATTCTTTATATCATGTCATCCTCTCAACAATCCCTAAAGGAAGTAGTTATTCCCATTGTACAGAGGAGGGGTAAAGTTCTATGCCTTGGATCTAACCCTGGCTAGTGGTGGAGCCAGGGTGGGAGCCTGGGACCTAGCTTTGAGCCCTTGTTCTAGTGCATTACCTAGCCCTATGCTGGAGATTGAGGCCAGGAGAGGAGGTCATCTCAGACCCTTGCACACATCCCTGTCAGCCAGAGACAGAGGAGTCTATTTTGGAAATGATTTAAGGGCATTTGGCCACTTCTGGAAACCAAGGTGGCTGATTAGGTTTGGTAATCCTAGTTGAGGTCTGAAGTGAGATGTGACTATGAGCTTCTGAGGCTGACCTCATGTGCCTTACAACCAGGCATTATGAGGAAGAAATTCCAAAGCAGTAGCACCACCACATCATCATCCTCTGCCTATAATCAAGGCTGGCAACACCTTTAGTGTTGGGGCCCATGCCACACATTGGTGGCTGTCTCTAGACTTGCTCCTTCTGTTTTCTTGATCTACTGGTCCACCAGATAAAGTAATCTCTGCCTCTTCATCACAGTGTTTTTGCTTCTCTAAGCCTATGCTATCTAAAAGGGTAGTCACTATTACATGTGGCTTTTAAATTTAAATCAAAGTAAAAATTCAGTTTCTTGCTCACACTAGGCACATTTCAAGTGCTAATCACCATATGTGTTTAATGGCTACCATATTGAATAGCATACCCAGGCCTTTCCCCACCCCCACTGTCCCCAACACACTCTTTCTCTCTAGAGTAGGGGTGTCGAACTCAATCAGAGAAGGGGCCAAAATGTAAAATCCAGCCTAAATCGCGGGCCGAATGGTTTACTGAACAGTCATAAACTGTCATTGTGATGGAAACGCAGCGGAGTGCAGTGATGACAGCGCGGTGCGGGCCACATTGCAAGGCCTGGCGGGACAGATTTGGCCCGCGGGCCTTGTGTTTGACACATGTGCTCTAGAGCATGGCTGAGCCTTCCCTGTGCCCTTCCTCCAGGCATGTATAGCCTTGCTTTCTTTTTAAAAAAAATGTTTTTATTTATTTCAGAGAGGGAAGGAGAGGGAGAGAGGGATAGAAACATCAATGATGAGAGAATATCATTGATTGGCTGCCTCCTGCATGCTCCCTACTGGGGATTGAGCCCACAACCTGGGCATATGCCCTTGACTGGAATAGAACCAAGGACCCTTCAGTCTGCAGGCCAATACTCTATCCACTGAGCCAAACCTTGCTTTCTTTTACCTGAGCTCCTAGGGGCCCTTCCTTTGCCTCTGTAACTTGTTTCTTGAGCTCATGTAGCCCAACTAGTTCGCTAATTCTACAGTTCACTTCTTCTCTGTTACTCTCTAAATAAACTTTTGCTTATATTTGAGTCTTGGCTCTGAATTCTTTCTTAGCCAGAACTCAAGTACAGAGGTTGCTGAACCGAGGTCCAATAACATTCTGGTGCCATTTTTAGGCTAACATTATGGTATGGAATATTTCTATGATTGCTTCTGGACAGTACTGCTAAAACCTATAAGTGTTAGTATCATTATAATGGTACTAAGTCTCCTTTCATTCTTCCTAATCTTGAAAATTGCTTTGGCTCCTTACTTTTCCAAATAAATTTAGGGTAAGTAATCAGAGAACTCAAACAACAATGGTATGCCATTCTATAGAAACTAAAATGAATGAGTTATTTGTATCAAAATTGAGAAGTCTGAACATAATGAGAATATGTCAAAAGATCCAGTTACAAAAGGAATGTGTGTGTGTGTGTGTGTGTGTGTGTGTGTGTGTGTGTGTTGCTATGACACAATTTAGGCAAGCTTTAAAAACCAAAAAACTATTCATTGTTTATAGATCACAATTATAGCTGATATTATTAAGCATTTATCTATTCCAGGATATGTTCCAGGGACTTTAAAGGTACTAGCATTTGCTACTGTACCCAGGATTGATTTACTGCCTTCCTTATTTGACTGAGGCTTAGAAAAGTGAAGTAATTTGCCCCAGGTAACCAGCTACTTTGTGCAGAGTTGGAGCTCCTAGCTAGGCTGTCTGGCCTCCAAGTCTGCACCCATAACCACAGTGCTGTCCTGGATTCAGACCAAATGACACTCGCCATACATGCATGGGGATGTTTCCAGAGAGGGAGAAATTAGAAATGGGCTGTAGGTCTTTTCCTTCTATATAGTGTGTGTGTGTGTGTGTGTGTGTGTGTGTGTGTGTGTGTGTGTGTGTGTGAAAGAGAAAGAGAGAGAGAGAGAGAGAGAGAGAGAGAGAGAGAGAGAGAGAGAGATTGAGAACATGAGATCTGAAGGAAAGATCCCATTATAAGGGAAATGATAACATCAGCCAGATTAGGTGGGTACCTGGGTTTCTGTCATTTTCTATTTGAGTTAAATATAAAATTCTTTTTTTAATTAATAAAGTGAAAATAATGGCATATTATTAGAGGAGGTGAAGCTTCCCAGACTGGCTTACTATCTGTGCGATTTGCTTATGGGACATCTGTGTTGCTAAGAGGTTCCCCTTCTGATTTGCAGAGCAAGATATGAAGACCAAAAGCTTTTTAAGGGGCAGTTGGGATGGACACAGAGCCAGGTGACAGAAGAGACAGGTGGGGAGAGTCCTGGGCAAACCAAAGGGTGGGTGGAGCAGTGAAGCTGGAGAGGTGTCAGAACTCACGGGCCTCTGGTGCTTGGTGTCATCCCCTCTCCCATTTCCTGGAAAGCTTCAGTAACATCCACATCTTCCATGCCCTTAGCAACCAGGTGACTTTCCCTTTGGCAGGTGGAGAAGAGGGGAGCAAAGGGGAGGGGAGCTCAGAGGCCTGCAGTGCATGTGGCACACTGCCAAAGTGGGTGCAGTTATGCTCAGGAGACACAGAGACGCCTTCTCTTCTTGGCACCCAGGAGCCCTCACCGTGGCAGTCGGTGCCAGCAGCCAGGGTCACTGCCCCGGGAAGCTTCTGCCCATCTGCTTTCTGTCCCCTGATCAGTCCGGCTCTCCAGCTGCACACCCAGGTCACCCTGCTCCAGTGGCAGAGCTGCCTGTGAGCCTCCCCGCCCCAACCTCCCAGGCAGGGAGCCTCTTTGGCTGTCTCCCCAACTGCAGCTCACATGTGCAGCTTCTTGCACAATCTCCGTGCTGGGAGCATACAGATGGGAGTGGCAAGGTGGGGCCTATGCAGGCAGGTCTGGGGCAGCTTAACCGTGTGAACGGCAGACACCTGCCAGGCCACCAGCAGAAGGGGAGCTGGGTTCATCCAGGGGAGGGTGGCCTAGGGTGGAGGCAAGGGGGCCTCTGTAGAAAGATCTATCCTCCATCCTCTCCCTGCAGCTCTGCACCAGGGACCCACCGCTCCTGGGAGGTGAGCCCCCTCCAAGGCCAACTCATGGCTTCTGTTCTGTGAGCTCATCAGTAATTATGCACCGGCAGGTTCTGAAGCTAACACTGTGCAAGACACAGTCTAGCTCTGGTCCTGCCACCGCCCCTCCTGGCGCACGAAAGGAAGTTTCCAGATTCTGGGATGGTGGCTGGCCTGCACCTGCCTCCAAGCCCGTAGCAGGCCTGGTGCTGCTGGGTTTCCACACGTGCCAACGCACTCATCTCCATGCCAAAACCCAGAGAAAAATGATAAAATGCTAAATGCTAGGGGGAAGTGTGTGTGTGTGTGTGTGTGTGTGTGTGTGTGTGAGTGTGTGTGTGTGTGTGTGTGTGTGTGTGAGTGTGTGTGTGTGTGTGTGTGTGGTGGCGGTGGTGGTGGTGGAGGAGCAGGGGGTGTAGATAATTTCCAATTGAATTTAGCCCTGTGAGCCTCATTGAGGAGTATACAGGTGAAAGCCCAGATGCTATAAGGCATTATATGTGGCAGGGCTACTGGGCTTATTGAGAGGTGACTGTCACAGTTCACATCTGCTGCTCTGGCCATCTGCGCCCACATCCTCTGTGCCCACAGCCAAGGCCTGCCTCAGGGTCTTTTACTGTGGGAGAGGCAGGCTAGTGCAACAGTCTCCGGCCCAGACAGGACTGGGGTAGGACCTGTCTGAGGTGCAGGTCCTTGGTGCTTGAGCTTTTCAAGCTGCACTCCATTTATTAGAATGGAAATGTCACCTGTTTAGAAGAGTTTCTGAGATTACAACTACAAGAGTATGTTCATGTGGCTAGTTCTCTTATTAAGCCTGTTAGGGACAGTCTCATAGCATCCTGCTTATTATAACGTCAATCATGGATTGATACTGGTTTGTTTTAAATATATTCACTATTAATTAAGTTATGATAGATGCATACATGTGTTTTAAATAACGTCTATCTAAAAAATAAATACATAAATAAACTATGAAAGATACACTTAATTCTTATCTTCCATTTATTTGTTTGTTTTACATGTGTTTATTTTTTGGTATTACAGAGTGTATATATATATATATATATATATATATATATATATATATATATATATGCACTGTAGCATAATGAATAAGAACAGGGCTCTGAATCAGCAGATGTGGTCTTGTGATTTACTCAAAAAGATCTTACTTTGGGACCTTATGCAAGTTAATCAACCTCTCTGAGCCTGAGTTTGCTCATTTTGGAAGACAGTATGCAAAGTAGTTAAAGGCTTCAACTCTAGAACCAGATTATCTGGGTCCAAATTCCAGCTCCACTACTTACTCATCTCTGTGCCTCGGTTTTCCCCACTGTAAAATGGGACTAAGATTAGTACCTACCGTCTTGTGATACTGTGAGGATTACATGAGCTAATCGAAAGTCATGTAATATGAAGTGCGTGAATGACTGCCCAGGACACAGTTATAAAAATCACTATAAAATGGGAGTCATACTAGAACCCAGCACAGAGGTTACGGAAAGGATGAGACATGGTCACGTGCACAGCTCAGAGCAGACACCCAAGTGCTGCATAAAAGGGTAGCTGCCATTGCCCATGCTTTCTTTCACTTTAGGCCAAGAGGCGATGAAACTGGACTGCACAGGGGCCAGTCTGTGCACCCATGGTGCCCTGGCTCCTAAGGATATGAGTTGGTGGGGAGGAGGTTGGGACAGGAGGAGAGAAAGGAAGTGCTCGAGTGCTCATGTCCCAGGAGGAGAATGAAGAAGGCCGGCCTCCGGCTCAGGCAGAAGCTGCATGGGCTGCACGCACCATCCTCTGGGAGGCTGAGCTGCTGCTGCACCCAATCCAGTCACTTTGCTGATCCATCTCCTGCTGCCAGATGCTGTTCCAACCGAACTCTTTGATCCAATGCCAGGCCTTGGCAATGGAGGCAAGGTGTGCCGGGACTCATGGAAGGCCCTGGGGTGAGGGCCTGCCGATCCTGACAGTAGGGCAGGCTCAGGGCCAGAAGGAATGTCCCAGAAGGGTGGGGATGGGCAGGGCCGCCTGAGCCCGATGGCCAGGAAGGCAAAAGGCAGGTCCCAGGAATGGAGGAGCTCTCAGTTCAGGGGCTCAGGCACTCTGTGGTGGCCACAGGAGCTGGCACTGGAAGTAGGAGGAACAGCTTCTCTGCTGTAGGCAATCGCACTGCTTCCCAGAACCACCTCGTTCAGGCCTCACCTTGCAAAGGTGAGACAGTGAAGGCGCAGAGAGTCTAGGGAATTTTCCTGAGGTCATGGGAAGTAGTGTCAAGGGAATGTAGACCTTTCAGTCACCTATCACAGGGCTCCTCAGCCCTGGCACAGGTGCTATTTGGGGCTGCATCATCCTTTGTGGTGGGGCATCCTATGACCCATAGGATGCTAAGCAGCATCCTTAGCCTCTTCCCACTGGTGCCGAAACACTCCCTCCCAGAGTTGTGGCAACCAAATTTGTCTCCACACATTGCCAAATTTTCCTTGGGAACAAACTCAGGCCACTTGAGAACCTGTCATCTCCTTTATTGCAAAGCAGAAAGGAGGAAAGAAAAGAAGAAAGACCTTGAAAGAAAAGGAAAAGAAGCCAAGAGGAATGGAGAGAGAAGAGAGAGAATGATGTGTCTGCAGTGCAAGTGTGACCTCTGGAGCCAGTGCCACGGCTTTTCTAAGCTGGAACCTCCCTCTTGGTGGGCCCCAAAGGGCAGATTGACAGCTTCGGAGCAGCTCTCAGAGAAAGGCTCCCTGTGGCGGCACACTAAGCCTTTCCTCAGGAAACCTGTGCCAGCGTTTGCATCACCAATTCCCCCATGTGTCCCCAGGAAGGGAAGGCGACAAATGCCATGTCCACCTGGGGCTTCTGGGTCTCTCGGCCAGGCCCAGGGTGCAGAGAGGATGACATCAGGTGTGCCAGGGCTTTCCCTCTGCCCAGAACAGCTAACTGCAGGGACGCAGGCCCAAAACAAGGAGGAGAAGACCGGCTCTGGGACATACTTAAACCAAAAAGCACGCACTGCTTACCTGAAATTCAAAGTCAACTGGGCCTTCTTTGTTTGTATTGGCTAAATCTGGGCACTGTAGACAGGCAACTCAGACCGGAAATCTGAAGAGAACTGATATTTCATTCCCAGTCACACCTATCCCAGGAAATTCTGACCTTTCTGCCAGATGACAGGGAGAGTTTCTCCTTGGCAAGAAAGGGACGGGAAAATCAGCATCTGGTTCACGCGATGCTAGAGCCAGCACTTACTGAGACCCAAGTGCATCCCAGGGCCCAGGCTGTTTTACACGCATTGTTTTATTTAATGTCACAGATCATCCGGGCAGCCAGATTTCTGTTCCTACCTGTGCAGAGGGACCCCGCACAGACGCAGAGGCTGAGCTTGCCCAGGATCCAGCCGCGGTTCTCCCGGCCACAAGTGGCAGAGTTGGACTGAACAATGGCTGGCACAGACTTTATCATTCACCGGGGGATTCAGTTCTCCCTTCCTTTAGGAGGTCCCTGTTTCAAAACTGTGCACCTGCATATGCCTGCTACCCCAGGTGAGTCAAAATCTGAAGGCAGCTATGGTAGGTGATAAGGGAGGAAGGACTTGATCCAAGAGGCACAGGCGGAAAGAGTTTGTGTTGGCAACACCCAGCCCTGAGTCAGAGCACTGGGCTCTGTCTCTGCCTGGGAGACTTTGGGCAAGTTCCCTGCCATTGTTTGAGTTCCAGTTTCATTTGCTAAATAATTGGCATAACGATACACACTGAGCAGGAGAGTTAGGATTTAATGAGGAATGCAGGAGAAGTAAGTACTCATCTATTGGGCTATTACCTATCTCAAAGGGTTGTTGGCAAAGAATAAAAAGGATCTGAAGTGAAGACCTGCAGTAGGTGCTCCATAAAAGGTAATTATGGTTACTGTTTAGCAGCACTCTTTGGAATTGGTGATTTGTTTACAAAAGCCACTAAAAAAATGATGTCCCTGTCAGAGAAGAACAGATAAATGACTTCTCTGATAAACTATCTTTCCAGCCAAGAGACCTGGTTTGCTGAACGTTCCCAGGTTAAAATGACTGGAAATCGATGTGATGTAATAGCTGTGCAAAAAACAGAATTCATGTTGAAACTGTTGAGCAGCAGAGCCCCTCGGCGCTAATACAAAGCAAGACACCGAAAGAACCTGCTGTCTTTGATCCTGTTGCCTGCTACCTGTTTGGGGCCTGCCCCACCCATCTGGCCAGCCACTCATCACAGGGATAAGATCTGCCTTCTCCCAGCCTTGATCCCATAGCTCTGGCCTGTTTCTCTGCTCTTGGGGCCTGGCCTTGGAAACTCGCCCCAAACTCAAGGGTTCTCTGCTGCCCTGAGGATAGTTAATGAGCACTAAAAAGGCAGAACAGCCTGGCCAGCATGGCACTGAGCATTGATCTACAAACCAATCGAAGGTCACGGTTTCGATTCCAAGTCAGGGAACACGCTTGGGTTGTGTGCTCCATCCCCAGTGTGGGGCGTGCAGGAGGCAGCCGATCAATGATTCTCTCTCATCATTGATGTTTCTATCTCTCTCTCCCTCTCCCTTCCTCTCTGAAATCAATAAAAATATTTTTAAAGGGAATAATCAATTATTATGAAGTAAGTCCTATGGCTGCTTCCCCTGCCATATCAAGTTGCCCCAGTAAAAAAGAACATCTTTTCATACCATTCCTGCCCCTATAGACAGCTAATTTGGTTTATTCTCTCTCTCTCTCTCTCTCTCTCTCTCTCTCTCTCTCTCTCTCTCTCTCTCTCTCTCTCCCCCCCCCCCACATCCCTTCTCTCTCATCTTCATATGTCACAAACCACTTTCCTAATCAGTGAGCCACATGGACCACACACTATTATCTTAGTTTGAACAACTCTAGATAATGTTTGCCTATTCTTTTAACAACTGACATGGAATTCCTACCTACCACTTAGCTTTTATTTTAAGCAACATCTAGACACACCCACCTGGTTTCATTTGCACACAAAAAGGCTCCTTTTACATATAGAGATTTATAGGTTGTAACTATCTACCTCCTCAAGCCTGGAGACAAGGCTGCACTGGACAACCCCAGGCAAGTTGCTTCACCCTTTTTTAAGTAAGTGCCAGTTATTTGCAATATAATAGCTTTCATGTAGTGGAAACTGACCTTGTGCCAGGCCTTGTGCTAATATCTTATTTAATCAACAATTCGATCTCCAAGCCTCAGTACTGTTATTATCCCATTTTCTAGATGAGGAAAATAAGTCTAGGAGGGAGGAAGCAAGTTGCTCAGAACAAAGAGCTAATAAGTAAGAGCCAGCATTCAAAGCAAAGCCTTTAAAGGCATTTTGCTAAACCTGATAATTAACTCCTGATGCTTTTGTGTGGACTAAAGGCCTGGAGCTGGGTGCTGGGGTTGTCCTCATTTCACTGAGAGCTGAGCTCAGGAGCCATCTGCATGAGGAGTGGAATGAACAGAGATGAAAGGTGCCCCTGGACCTCAGCATTGGGAGTGGCCTGGGAGCTGTCAGGACCCAGCCTCCAGGCAACTGCAGAACTCTCTGTGCATGTGATTATACATAAGATTGTTCAATTAATCGCATTGCTCACCTGTCCCAATGCTGGCTTTATGAAATATCTTTCATCTTGGATCGCCAAAGCAGGTGTAAACGCTGTAATTAGTTGTAATGATTGTTGTAGATTTTTTTGTTTTCTGTTTTTGTTTTTTTTTAATAGTTACCTGCCATAATGTCCCTTTGACAGGGGAGGATGCTGAAACTTTGGGCTAGGCCAGTGGTCGGCAAATTTATTAGTCAACAGAGCCAAATATCAACAGTACAACAATTGAAATTTCTTTTGATAGCCAAATTTCTTAAACTTCTTCTAACGCCACTTCTTCAAAATAGACTCTCTCAGGCTGTGGTATTTTGTGGAAGAGCCACACTCAAGAGGCCAAAGAGCCCATGTGGTTCGAAATCCGCAGTTTGCCGACCATGGGACTAGAGAGAGATTTTAAACATGGAGACTCAAGACATAAACTAGCCAAGGTCCTCCCCACTCCCTGGGAAGCAGGATCCACCTCAGTCACCCTGGGGCCTCGCAGGAAGGATGAGCAAGTCTTAAAGCAAAGCATCGCCTTGGACTATGCAACTCTGTCTCCGCTCCCTTTTGGAGGGGTTCATAGTTCTCCCCTGGATGGAGAAAAGTTGTCACTTTCCATGGCCCTTTAAGGAGGTGTGAACAGTCATTCCATTATAAAGTCAAAGGGGGCTTAAGATTCAAGATGCAATAGAATCACTCAACCAGCCTCAGTTTGCTCAGAGATGATACAAGGGCAGGAGTCATGATAAATTCTAAATCACCATAGCTTTGCATTCTTTTATGAGATGGTTACTCAGGTGCAAGTACAAGGACACAGACAGGCTCAGGAAGACAAAGTTTATTATACCCAGGAGTCCTAGGAGGTGGAGGCACATTGCACAGAGTTACATGGACAGATCCAGGGTGGTCAGAAGCAGAAGACAGGAGCAGGGGAGGCACTTGGGCTTGTCCCTTATTAATAAATAAAAGAGCCAGGATTCAAACCAAGAGGGTTTCTTCTTCTGAAACTACCCCCTGTGCAAGAGTGAGAGAGAACAGCCATGGCTGAGCAGCCTTTTTTTTCAGAGAGGCATAAAGTGGAGACTCACTTTTGGAAAATAAATTCTGCAGAAACAAACAAGGTGGCTTCTTTGGCACAGACACATGAGCATCTTTCACTAATCAGACCCCTAACCCCTCCTCTATTCAACTAGGAATCGGGAAAACTTGTATGCACATGCATCAAAAAACTATGAACAAGAATGTCATGGAGTCCTATTTCTGAAAATGAATGGACACAAAAACTAGGTAACTGGAAATGGCCCCATTATTTATTAATAGATAAATAAATAAACGCATCAGAGCAGTATATAGTATGGAAAATAAACTATTTATAGCTACAGGCTCCAGCATGGATGAATCTTACAATAGAAACAGTGAGGAGAGGTATACACAAGTTAAGTAAGACAAAATGGAGTATAGTGACATTTTTGCAAAGCAGAAAAACAATACACACGCTGTATGGTTGAGGCATACCTGCGTAAGGAGTAGGACTTTAAAGAATTGTATCATAAATGTTTTTAAGGATAAACATAACATTTAGGATAACAGTTACTTGATAAAGGAAAGAGAAGGGCCTTGGGAAGGAAGATTCACCAATATTGGTTTACGATTCTTTAAACATTGTTTTATAGGCATTTTATATTCAGTGTCATACTTCCATCTAGATTGCATATATAATTTTGTATGTTTCCAAAAAAAAATGCATATTTCAGGAGAGAAGCTTCCTAGCAGAAATGGCCCAAAGGCAAATTGTTTCATTCAGTGAAAGTAGATAAACAAACACTTCAAGAAAAAAAATATAAGGATTGTAGTGTTTGGGGGCAGAGGGAACTTGGGGAAAGAGAAGGGTAGAAAAAAAAAAAAATCCTGGAAGCAGAGAGCTGTGAGAATAAGCTTCTGTAGGTGTTGATTTCCTCTCTCCCCTCTCGTGAGATGCTCTCAATTGCTGTCTTCTCTTTTTCCTCCCTCTATGATGTGTAAAAGGACCTATGGACAAGGGAGAAATGGGAACCTGCCCTCCCCAGGGTGTAAGGCTCATGCACTTTCATGGGGGCAAATACAGAGGCAGACCAGAGAACCGGACCCAGAGTCAAAATCCCAGAGTCCAATTTCCAATCTAATATCTCAACCTGCTCGAGGTCTCCATGCCTAACCAATGGGGGCCAAGTGGATAAAATATGATTGAGATAAGCTGCAAAATACTGGGCCTCTCTAAAGGCCTTTGAAACTGTCGACACTCAGGCTCCTAGCTGGCTTGCTCTGCTTACACAGACCTCGCCTCCATTGCTCCCTACTTTCTACATCACACAAGGCAGAACTTTGCCACATGTAAGAAGACCTTCTCAGTTTGGGAAGTTAGTGTCTGAAAAAGGTAGACGAAATTTCCCCCTGGGCATTATGACTGAACCTGCAACAGAAAAGTCTCCTAATAAAATTAAATAGACAATTTTCTGGATATCACTAAGATCTGTTATTGAATACTTAAAACAATTAGGTTTGGATCATGGGCTTAATGTTATTTTGAATTTGTGTATGAGTTAGACACCCAAGAAAAGGATACTTTGATGATGATTATGATGATGATGGTAGCTGTAGTTGATAATGTCAAGGGTGTGTCACACACACACACACACACACACTGATGGACTCATGTATGACCCCCTATTTATTTTCAGAACAATATTTTGATATCAGTACCATCATCTACTAACAAGTGATGACTGGGGGTTGCATAAGAACTTGCCCAAGAACACTCCATAGTTAGGAAGTAGTTGGGCTGGGATTTGATTCTTGATCAGTCTGGTGATAAAGACACATGGTGATAAAGACACATGTATTATATCCAGGACCTGACATATTATTTTCCAGAGATTTCACAGCCAGGAGAATTAACAGCCAGGCTGAGAATAACCCTATTTTACAAAGGGTTTCCATTTATACAGTCACCTACTCAGAGCAATTAATTACTAAGCATTTGTGAGCTGCCTGCCTTCACCCCCAGCTCTGCAAATATCTGTACTTCCACAAAGCCAGGGATGGAAGAAAATAGCAAATCCATTCTGATTCTGCTTGCCAAGCCACAGCACTCCCTCCAAAAATCAAGAGCTGTTACTATTGGCAAATGGCGCTAAGAACCTGATGGTGCTTGTTGGAGCAGATCTCTTCTCTGCTGCCTTTGTTCCGGGTCCTCTGAGCTCCTCTGGGTGACAGTGGTCAAGTCCATGTATCCGTGACCCTCATTTCAGGCCTGGAGTGAGTGCTCACCACATTGCATTGCATTGGGTCTCCAGAACAGCTGTGGACATTAACACTTTTCATGGGCACCTCACGAATGAGAAAACGGGGACCAGAGAGGGGCAGACACTTGGCCAAGATGGAACAGCTCTCAGGAGGCCAGAGGGGTTAAAAGCTCCTGCCTGCTCCAAGGTTCCTGACATTGACAACCTAGCTCACATTAAAGAAAAAGCCTGGAGATATTTTTTGTTGTCACAACTGGGGGTGGGGGCTGCTGCTGGCATCTGAGTAGAGACTAGGGGTGTTGCTAAACATCCCACAATGCATAGGACAGTCCCCACACCCAAGAAAGAACTTTTCAGTTCCAAATGTCAAGCTTGAGAAAACTTGGACTAAGTCTGGTGTTAGGGAAGCGGAATGGGACAGAGTTAAGCCCCTGTAGAAAAGGGACCCTGTTAATAGCGGCCGCCTGTCTGGCTCTTAGTATGTCCTGTGCCCTCCTCTAGGCAGGATGATTCCATACACCCAGAAACAGCAGAGAAAGTTGGTCCCCTCCCCAAATCTCTCTCAAGGGGCACACAGCTTCCAGGAATGTCAAGGGTGGGACCTCAAGGCTTGAGTGGAGATGGGAACAAAGGGGGATGGGGTCCCAGTTTCCTAGGTCAGTGGTTGACAAACTGAGGCTCTCGAGCCACATGCAGCTCTTTGGCCTCTTGAGTGTGGCTCTTCCACAAAATATCATGGCCTGGGCAGGTCTATTTTGAAGAAGTGGTATTAGAAGAAGTTTAAGTTTTAAAAAATTGGCTCTCAAAAGAAATTTCAATTATTGTACTGTTGATATTTGGCTCTGTTGACTAATGAGTTTGCTGACCACTGGCCTAGTGATTACAGATAGGGGCACCCAGTGCCCAGGTTGCAGTTCTAAGGGGACGTCCTGCTTCCTGAGTGTCCCCTCTCAGTGTCAAAGGCGAGCAGGAGAGTGTCTGTGAAGGGTTAATTGCGTATCTTCTCCCCTGGCCTGTCTCCCAGGCAGAGTGAGGGCTGCTTCAGCTCACATGGATATGAAAGACAAACTGTGCAGATTGGAAACAGCTGTCTGCCGAGCGAGCGGGCCACATGGCCACCATGCCATGCAGAGGTTTAGCTAGATGGCTGCCCTTTTGTTTGACTTTGGGGGAGCAGCACAAATAAATACAGTAGGTTCTGTTTAAACCAAGGACTCTGATCAATAGAGGTTTGTATAGCTTACGACCTTCCACCATAAACAGAAATTTGAGGTGAAAATCCACAAATCCCAGATCAATTACCAGATTATTTACCCTTTTGCACTGCTAATGTTCCAATCTGCCTTGCATATTAAATAGCCGGGGAAGAAAAGGATTTTTGTTGCGAGGAAGAGGGAGAGGGCCGTGTGGATTTTATTACTCGTGGCAATCAAAGCCAGTGCCATACGCTTTTTATATAAACTGGGCTGCGGTGATGGTGCACATCAGCTAAGACACATCTGAAATGCCAGGACGTTTCAGCCGATGTTACCAGTAGCTTTAATAATCCCCTTTTCCTTTTGTGCAGGAGTTTTAACCATCTGCCACAAAACAGTTATTGCCGTGCGCTTTGCCATAAACAGAAGTATATCTGTCAGGGCTTCAGTCCCCACTAGGCTCCTTGGCGACTTGCATCCTTGACGAAGCCCCCTGCCTTGGGTTTCTTGGACTCAAGTTTCCCCAAGTGCAGGCTTGGGCTTGCACGGAGGGTGCTCACCAGCTCTGTGCCGCCGTGGGCAGGTTGTCTCAGCTCTTGAAGCCTCTGTTTTCTGGTCTGTAAAATGGAAAAGAAACAATGCTGTTGGCTTTGGGGAGCTGCGGTGAGAAGGAGAAAATAGGCAGCGTGTAAAGGAAAAGCATAGCTCTTGTCTGGCATGCAGGAAGTGGCACTCCTGATCAGCGTCATATTCACGGTGTTCCTTCTCCTCTGATATCCTAAGCTTCAACATATCTGTGATTTTTTTGAATGAGCTCTGATATATCCAGGGCTTGTGGGGAGAGGTTGGAAATGAGGAACAGGGGATGAAGGGAGAGCAGCACTAGGGCCATTTTCCCAGGAGCCACTCCAAAGACTCCAGCAAGCAAAGTGATGAGCGCCTTCAGACCACCCCATATCCCCTCCGGTTCCCAACAGGGGTCTTCTGGCTTGGATATTTGTTCATCCAAATCTGTAGATCTTCCCCCTGAAAAGAAAGGGCAGATTTCTGGTCGTCCCCCCAACCCCCTCAGGAGAGGCCTCTATGAGATTTTGATTTCAGCAAACACAATCCCCACACCATCTGCTAGGCTAGAAGTCCCTCTGAAGGCTGGGGACCTATGCCTATTCTGTCCACCTGTCATCTCCAGTCCCTCTGAAGGGCCCAGCATAAGTCTCAATATACCTTTGTGGGGTCCTCGGGACTGCCCAGGAATCTCGCCCTTCTCCCTCTCTCCTGGATCATAGATGCTGTTTCCCTGTTATCACAAGGCCTCCTCTTTGCTCCCCAATCTGGCCTCCATACAACTCGCAGGGGATATGAGGACCTACCCTGTTCTCCATGCTTCTCTTCCTTTCACCCATAGTAGAGGGGTGACAGAGAAAGCCATCCATGCCCAGCACTGTGTTGAGAGCTTGATGTGTATACAGTCTCATTAATTCACACAGAAACACCACTTTATCCACCTTTTCCAAACAGGGGTGTTAAGGAGATTCGTCATGGGCTGAAGGTGGCAGATGAGAATCTGAGCAAGGTCCTCCTTCCTGATGCTTAAGGATCAGATCGGTGGTTCTCAAACTTCAGCAGCATCAGAATTACCTTGAAGGCTCTTAAGGATGCAGGCTCCAGGACCCCATTCCAGAATTCCTGATTCAGGGAGTCTGGGTGGGGCCTGTGGATGTTCATTTCCAAGGAGATGCCAGGTGATGCTGAGGCTCTTGGCCAAGGACCACTTTGAGAAACCCTGCCCCTAAGTATACTTCTCTTTTTGCCATGTCCCCAGGACCCTTCCCACAGGAGAGCAGGGGCAAAAATCTTCACTGCACAATCTACTCCTTTCCTAAGTTCTGGATATCAAATGGAAGATCTTTGCATCATCAAATGGAGAAGTTAAATCAATGACCAAGTTTTGTCATTTTTCTTTTGCATTTTTCTCAGAGAATCAGTTTACTATAGAATCTACTGTGTCCTATAATTCATCCTCAAGCATTATATATAAGTTGAACTGAAAGTGAAGGTCTCATTAACCAAGTCTTGTGAAACTTTTGTTGGATTAAGGAGTGGGAGAGGGGAGGGAGGTGTAGGGGTGCAGAAATTCTTCTAAATTAACCAAGAGGTCTAATTATAACAGAAGCTGGCTGTTTCTTTAAAGGAAAAGCAGTTTCCTGAGTTGCAATTATTCTGCATATAACACGTGGAAAGTAATGGGGGTGGGGGAAAATGGGAGATTTGCATTCCTTAGTAATGAACTACATAAGCAGTAAAAGCCCAAGTTAGAGTATTTTTTCCAAACTTTTCCTCAATAAATATCCTGTCTCCAACGTATCACAAATTCCAAATTAGCAGCGTGTGGATTCATGAAATCCATTCATTTCTCCATTCATGCATCCCACAAACATTTATTAAAGCCTCTACTTCGTGCCAGGCATCTGCTGGGTGCGCTGGGCCAGGAGAGGGACATGGAGTGATGGTAAGAGAAATAAGATATAGGCCATGTCCTTGAGGGACAGCTGGAGACAAAGGGTCACGGAGGAGATGTGTGTGCTTTGGCAGGTGGGTGGAAAGGTTGGGAAAGGGGTTTCCAGACAAAGGGAATAGCATATAATCATAGAAGCTCTAGTCAACTTTGTTCACAATGCATCCAGATCCCCCTTACCAGGTCATTGCATGTGTCCCCCAGCTGCTGTGCTGACTTGCTAAGAGCTCAAAGCTGTCCCCTTTTCAGCCAATTGAAGCCAACAGGGTATCCTGAATCCCTTTCCTACTAAAGGGGCAGCCCATTGACTGACTGATGGACATAGGGATATCTTGCACCTCTTTGCTTATCTCCTTCCCTTGCCTTGTCTTCTCCCCTTCCTTCTTTAACAAATTAGGTACCTCAGCCCTGCCTCAGGCTCTGTTTCTGGGTAACTTGATCTAAGAAGGAAGTGTAGTGGCTAATGTTTGGTCTCTGAAACCATCTACTTTCATTTGTTATATTGGCTCTGGGTGTGTTAGTCAACTTTGACTAGATCTACTAATAGAAGCCCAATGGATACAAGAAGTAGATTCCCCACCCACCCCACCCCCATCTTTTCTTTGCCCTGTCTCCTTTAAGGAGCACCACCATGTGCATGCATGCGCGCGCGCACACACACACACACACACACACACACACACACCAGATAATAATAAAAAGAAAAAGAAGCAACCAGTGGCTTGGAGACATGCCACATAGATAACCTCTTCCTAAAGACTTAGGAGTTAGTCCCTAATATCTAATCTGCTATTCTGTAACCCCCCAAAGTGTCTGCCTTGGCCTTCCGTCAATGTCCACTCTGACAGACCCATCTATATCAGGTTGAATACTTCTAGAAACAAAAAGCAGATACAATCTGCTTCAATAGCAGGAAAATGCATTCTTTTGGACAGCACATAGTGTCTATATTAATAAAAGTTGGGCAGATTCTAGGACTAGTTGATTCAGTGGTCAATGATGTCAACAAGGATTTGGACTTTTCCCGTTTTCCTACTCTGCTATCACCAATATTGGCCTGGGTTTCCTGTAGGATGCAATAATATGAGAACTGTATCACTGTTCCCACTTGAGTGTCACAAACCTTCCTTCTATCTGATTGGTCTGTCTCAGATCATGTATATGGCTAGGACCAATAGCAGTTCACAGGAAAATGCCATGCTCTGATTGGCTTAAATGAATCAATACCCACTCCTTGAGCTGAAATTGGGATGAAGGCAGTATAGCATGCTGATTGACAGCATGGACTCTGAGCTAGAAGACAGGGATTCAAGGGATGCCTGAGCTGCTTAGTAACTATTAATTCAGACAATTTATTGATTTATCTGTGCCTCAGTTTCCTAATCTGTATGATAGAGATAATATTATGTCCACTTCATGGGGTTGTTATGTGGCTTGAATGAGGTGCTTTGACAGTATTGGCTCATGGTAAGCAAAACTGTTAGCTATTACCATGTTGTGCTGTATCTGAACAAAAGTGGGGTACACTTAGGAAAGACAAATAGGGTAGCAGATAGTAAGTAAACAACTAGCAGCTTCCATTATACTGTCTCCAAAACCCGAGTTGTTTTCCTGACTTCTGAACTCTGTTCAGCTCAGCATCCTGGCCAGGTGAATAAGGTTGAAAAACCACTGCATTTCTGAAATGGTTCTTGGCTTTCAAAGTACCTGCCAAGTATTTGGAAATTGTAGCTCTGAGCCCTCCTCTCAGAATTACCATCTTTCACCTAAGTCCCACCTGAAGCCCATCATTAAACTTCTGAGTTTGGGCAGAGTTGTCCGCTCCAGGAGACACTATCTCATAATGGGAGGTCCAGGACCCACCTGTCTGCCCATCTCTCAGGGGCTGCATCACCGTGGAGAGTTGTCCCGGGCAGGCCCAGCTTGCTTCCAGAAACAAGGAGAAGGCAGATGGAGCTAATCATGTTGAGACCCTTTCTTAGGAGAGCCAGAGATAGGTGTCAAAGTCAGGAGACAGAGGGTAGGAGAAGTAACAAAGGATTTATCTAGAGATAAAGGTATCAAGAGAAGGTGGAAATGTCTCCTGGCAGGGCTGTGTGTATGGGTGTTCAGTTTCATTGATAGTCTGCATTATTAACACTGAAGTTGGGGTTTGCACACTGGGGCAGCTGGATGAAATTCAGATGACCACAGAACCCCTTTATCTATATATGGCATGCAGGTGGACCTGGGACACTGGACTTTTCAGTGGGAAAGAAGTC
The DNA here is from genome assembly GCF_014108245.1 of Pipistrellus kuhlii. NCBI lineage: Eukaryota > Metazoa > Chordata > Mammalia > Chiroptera > Vespertilionidae > Pipistrellus > Pipistrellus kuhlii. Next base: position 11,983,016 of record NW_023425482.1, read on the forward strand.
AGCTTTCAGTGAATTCTCAGAAAGGCCAGATCCACTGTACTGAGATAAACTCCCCAAATAATGAAATGAAACCCCTCACCTCCTTGTTCATTTTCTTTTGGCTTCTCACCTCCAGTAGGGTTAGAGTAACAGCTGTATCTCTCAGCTACAGTAATGTGTGAAGCTGAGGCCAGGACTTTGGGGATGCTAAGGACCCCCAGGTGTCCTGCTGAAGGGGTGATCCAGGCCCCATTCTGTCTGAACCAACAACAAGGAGTCTGAGAAGCTCATTGCTGGACTTCCAGGTGATTCGGTATTTTGCATGAGGGTGAAACTACCGTATTTTTCGGACCATAAGACGCACTTTTTCCCCCCCAGAAGTCGGGGGGGCGGGGGGGGAAAGTCCCTGCGTCTTATGGTCCAAATATAGCCTACACATATACTTTAAAAAAAAAAAGTTTTTTTACTTGCCCGGCTCTGTGTGGTCTCTGTGTGCTTGCCCAGCTCTAAAATGGTTCTAAATGCTGCTGTTTACTTTACAGGGTTGATTCCATGTGTTTATGACTGTGATGTTGGGTTTTAATGCACATAAAATATTTTAGGACACTATTTGTTTCAGAATCTTTTTTTCTTCATTTCCCTTCTCTAAAAACTGGTGCGTCTTATGGTCCGGAGCGTCTTATGGTCCAAAAAATACGGTAATTCCCTAGAAGCTGAAATTCTGCAGCCAGGCAGGGCCCCATTTCTCACTCAGCAAGGCTCAGAATTCCACCCTCCAGTCACATGGGGCAGCTACACAAGTGTGGTCTGAACATCAGACTGTTCCTTACCAGTTCAAACCAGATAAATATAGAGAATGGAAGGCCTGCATTTAGGAAACTTTATAGCAACTTGACACAGTACTTTTTGTTTGTTTAACCTAATAGTTTAAAGCATGGGGCTTGCATTTTCTATGTTCTATTCCTTTATTTCTTTTTCTAAGAATTCACTTTGGTTGTGTTTTATAAAACCATTAGTCTGAAATAAATACAAATTAGTTTCTAAAACAACAACTGCTTTTCACATAGTGTTTGAGAAGCACTGATCAGCAAACCTTTGCGAGATTACTGTCCTGGCACCTCTAAGACATCTCTGTTGCTCAGAGGTGTTTGGGAGGCAGAGGATGGATGAGTCTGAAGCAGAGATCCAAATGTGGAATTTCTTTAAGGGCTCCTGTAACCTGAAAATTCATGCAATTTTCACTCCCTTCCACAATATACCCACTTTCGTTTTAACTTAAAAATAGGGTCACTGTTTTTCATTCTCTTAGTTTCCTTCAAGTTACCAAGTAAAATTTCAGCTCCAAAAGGATTCACAGTGACTCTTTAGTTTGTGCCTGTGCAAAAACACAAATGTTATGTGTGGATTTTTGTATCATTTGAAACAGCAGCCTACACCCTTGGGAGATAGTAGCATTTGTCATTTCAGGAAACAGCTTTGCACCAGATACCCAACAGCATTTAGATTTAAAAGCAACTGAGTGGAAGAACTATTTTCCCCCCCAAAAAAAGCAAATGTAAGTTCAATCGTTTTATACAAATGTGGCTTTCAATGCATTCTTAATGTATAATATATAATAGTTGACATAGGTTTATTGCAAAAGAGCAAACTCTTATATAGTATTACTATATGCTAGGGTATGTTCTAGGTGCTTTTTCAACATAAAAGCATTATGGCAATCCTTTGAGATCAGTACTATTAATATTATCTCCATTTTATAGATGCATTACTGAAGCACTGAAATGCTAAATCACTTGCTCAAGGTGACATACATAAATAGGTGGGAGACCTCCTGCCAGGTAGGCATGCTGGGAGTAGAACTTTTCCAAAGGACTGTGCCCTCCCCAAAGCCATCCAAATGGGACCATCTTAGAGGCTGTGTCAACTGAATAATTACTAATGCACGTCAACTGAATGACTACTAATGCATGAGTAGCACTATCCTTGCATTTTTCTCAGGACCAAAGAATTATAGGGAAGCCAAAGTTATACAAAGGTCTACATTGGACTGTGCTCAGATGAAATGGACTGGGTTATGAAACTGGCAAGTACACTAGCTCTGAATTCACATTCTGCTGTGCGTGTTGCCGCCCCAGTGATAGTCTTTAGTTGGATCCGCATGGAGAATTGTGTTTGGGCCTGTCGAGTTCAAGACACCCTGGCCAGAGCAATTTGCTGAAAAATTTGGGGCAATTTTATAGTCACAGGGACACCCCATCAATTCCACTAACTTTCTTGGACATGCTTGATTTGTCATGGTGTGAAGATTCTGCCTTTGTGAATTATCCACACGCCACTCCGCATCAGCATTCGATTTGGTGTTTCAAGCAGGCCATTTGGTTTTGAAATTAGTTGAAGAGGATGCTATGTAGGGGCCAGGTGGAAAATATATATAATCTGTCTTGTGCTTATTAAAAACAAAATTGCTGTGTTCCGATTACCTGCACGTGCCGCTGAGATATGCTCCTGTGAAAATGAGCTCCATTTGCAGTCCGATTTTGATTTGCAGGCTGTGGAATTAGATTCCACCTCATTGGCTTTGTTTCTTCCATCATTTGTCCATTCATTCACCAAACGTTTTATTGAGCACCAACTATAGCCAGGCCCCGTTCTGGGTGCTCAGGGAGAGGAACAGAAGGAGATGAACAAGCCCTTGTGTCTTTTCTTGAGGAATTCTCAGTTTTGTCAGGGAGACAGACATTAAACATACAATGTTAATTCGGGGTACTTGCAAAAACCAAAACAACACCTATTATGGATCCTAAATTCATCATTTTCTAATAGCTTAGTTGCGTTAGTTATTACAAATACCAGTTACACTGCCTGAGAGTCAGAAACTGGGCTATCATTTTATTACTAGTATTTGTCTACAACCAAGGTTGAAATAACCAATTGGATGTCTATAAGGGTGAATTCAGGGTGATGGATAGAAATGGTAGGTAGCATTTGCTTACTTGATTCACTCATGTCAAACAAAGCCAAGGAAGGACCAGATAGCATTTCCCTAATGCACCTGCATTTATCCCAGGAAAGATAACCCCTCCATCAGCCCCAGGATTCACAAAGTACTTCCACATTCATAATTGAATCACCTCTGAGCCACAGCCTTTGAAGATAGGCATTATCATCCAGGGAGAAGTTAGGGCCACCCAGCTAGTTAGTGATAGAACAGAGTCTCTAACCCAAGTCTTCTCTTTCCTAAAATTCTCCTGCCAGGTTCATTCTGCTTTCCTAATTATTTACTGAGCAACTTTCATTCATTCAGCTTTGTGTTTCACTGTTTGATTAGAAGCCTAATTGCAGTATCTAGATGCTAGGTCATCTACGACACCCAGGCAGGCATTTTATGACTGTAGGTGAGTGGCCATTCTATACCCACAAAAGGAATGCCCTGGCACATTTATAATGAACTCAGGAAGGACACATATTGTAGAATCTTTTAGAATCAGCTTTCTCTGGCCCACTCCTAATTCACCTTCCTGGACTCACAACCTTGCTGTTTTCTGGAAAAATCTTTAAGATTGTCACATAAAAATACAGACTTTTTTTAGTGGGGGAGGGAGAGGAGGCAGGAACTTGACTCAATGGGAAACTCAACTCAGCTCTTTGAAAGTCAGAGTGGCCTTTGTGTTTGGAAATTAACTTTTCACAGCACCCGAGGGGTAGTTATTACTCACTAAGTACTTTTAGGAATTTAAACATGATCGATTAATTGATGGTAAAAATTATATTATGTAAATGCAAATTCACAGTTGAGCTTGGTGTTCACAGTGGCCTGAAAACATTTTAAAAGGCCAGGTTAGGCCTGAGGAAATTGGAAGTTTCAGTCTTTGCTATTAAAAAGGGAAAGAAAAAAAAGTGAAAGAAAGAAAAAGTGAGTTTGCAACAAACTCAATAATGAAGACCAGAATTTTTTTCCTTTCATTTTTGACAATATTGTCACAATCTTTTATCACAATCTAACTGTACCATAGAAAGGCTAATGTAAGGAATCAGGCGAGCTTTTGTTAGACCCTTTTTGTTAAAGAAATTCTGCCTTACAAGCCTTATCAAGCTTATAAAGCTCATAAACACTGGGACCCCAAACAACTTAGGGAGATAGAAAGACAAAAACTGAGAGGAAGGAAAAAAAAAAAAAAAAAGAATGGTGATAAAATGAAATTGAAGAGGGTAACACAATAGAATCTGGAGCCATTAATTTTTATAGCTGATGCAGCTACTAATATTTTATGAGGTTTGGAAATATGAGCATAAAAAAACACCCTCATATCTGCCCTTGTTCTCTCTCTGTTGTTGTTTTAATATGAAGATAAGCCCATCATGTCTGTGCCATGAATATGCCCTTATTACAGTTAAACACCCTACTGTAGTGGAATCCATTCTGTTCATTGGAATTTTTCCAAATCGGTCTCCTTTCGTTTTTGTTTAGTTTGGTTTTCCACCTTTCCCAACAGAAACTCATGCACTACTTCACATGTCATTTCTTGCCCTTGTTTCTTTTTCTTCCTTCCCTTTATTTATTTTTTTAACTTATCAGAGCTTATTTCCAGTTAAATCGCAGCAGGGATTGTGTTTACTAGCTTTCCTGGACCTTATTGCCTGCAATGTCTCCATTTACATGTAGATTTCCACTTTACACTGAGGAGGGAGGTGAGAGTCTTTCTGCTGCAGAATTAACATCAAGGTGAGAAAAATATGAACTTGAGATACAGGCCATGCTTCCCTAAGCAGGGCTGTGTGAGTGCAGCTCCAATATTTGGAGCCATTCATTTCCAAGTCGCCTTGTACCCCACAGAGAAAAACACTGCTCAGCTCAGATCTATAAACATATTGAGGCCACAGCATCAAAGAAATGCCAAAGGGTAGCAGGGACACTAGTACAGATGCTGACCTGATGTAGAGGAGGCTCTGCCCCTGACCTCTTGGGATACATGATAAATATGATGGAAAGGGCATGTTTAAGAACTGTTCACATCTCTTTTCATTGTTAGGAACCCATGTCTCCTAACAATGGAGAAGAAGAAGAAGAAAGGTATATCCATTGAACATAAACTTCAAACATGTATAGACCATAACACACTTTGAATCTTCCCCCACCCCATACACCTTTTTTTTTTTCTGAACTGTGGTAGATGTGTATGAAGTTCCTTTTAAAAGCTGTTAATGAAGTTCATGGCCTCTCACTCGTCTACCCCATTTTATTGATAGTCCATTAGAGAGATGGCAAAATTACGTAGGTAGCCATACTCACATCTACATACCTTATACAGTCCTTTCTTCCTCAGCTGTTGAGAAGACAATCCTACTCCCAACAGGCATTGACCTGGAGTTCTATGTGCTACAGCAATGATTCATTGAAGCAAGTGCATAGCTTTGTCAAGGGCTCTTCAAATATCCTGCCCCACTGCATCCACAAGGAGACGTGTATTTGTAAAATTATACATTTAGGTCTGGTTTAGCAAACACTTGATAAACTACCTCTCCTATAGTCCCAAATAGAACCCTGATCATCCCATTGGAATGACTTCTAGTTTTAGTTATATATGATGCTTAATTAACCACAATGTACAAGCTGTGTGATTTTGTTCATGTTACTTAGCCTCGCTGGGCAGCAGTTTGCCCATCTGTAAGCTGTTAATAATAATAGTACTTGCACCATGAGTTATTTGGGGATTAGTTCATTTAATCCATGGAAAGGCCTTCAAATGGTGCCTGACATAAGCAAGTGCTCAATAAATGTTGGAAATTCCCGGGTCTGCTTGTGCACACACACATAAATATAGAACTCTCTCCTGAAGAGTTAAGCAGCCAGAGGGAAGAGAGATAAAGAACTAGCCATAGACTAAAGTCAAGTATCATCTAAATTTCTGAAGATTCTGACATAGGCAAAAAAAAATAAGGGGTGGAGGGACAGTTTCAGGAAGTATGGGTCGGTAGTAAGAAAATAAAGTCAAACCAGCAGAGCCTGCAGAAATGGGAGAGAAAGCAGAGAAAGGTGGACACTTGAGTGAAGACCTCCCAGATGCCTGACCTAGCTCCAGAGACAAGACCCAGGCTCTCCAGAGAAATCCAGGACTAAACACAGTAAGATCCCCTTCCCACTCTGACAGACCAAGAAAACCATCATTTGCACCTCATCTGGTCTAAACATTCCGTTTACAAATGGCTGTTGCTGGGCATCTTGTGTTATAGATGCTTTATGTTTATTTAAGAACTCAGTTTCAAGGAATGTTTTCCAGACGTGTGGTTCACCGCAATAGACAGCTGTTGATATTCTGATCCCATGAGCATTCTAATATGTTTAAAAATTGCGACACTTTTAAAACCAGATGTTCTACATACGCTGCACAGGGGGGGGGGGGGGGGGGAAGAAAGGAAGAAAGAAAGGGGGAAGGAAAGAGGACTGGAAGACCTGCTGCTGGGCATTACGCCGGAACTCCTCAGGCTCACAGAACATTCACAACAAGTTGAATTGAACCCCATAAGGCTGGTTCTGGGTTTTCTTCTGCAGTAAAGATGAGAGGAAAATGGGGAAGTTTTGTCCTCAGTAAAGACAAGCAAGAGAGCTGCTGCCGAAGTCTGAATGCAGGTCAGCCACTGGTGCTGCTGTGGTTCAAGGTTCTTTGCCCTGGCTATTTTTCTGGGAAAAGTGGTCCCCCACTCTCTTGAAGTGCTGTGTGATGTGACTGCTTTTATAAGCAACCTCCCCTTTCCTCCTTTAAGTGTTCCTTTGGGTGGAAGTGGGCCTTGTCTGTAGTGCTGATGTAGGTATGTCTATATGTGGTGCTGTCACATGTTTAGAATTGGAACTTCTGGGGTCAAAGCACCTGGGTTTGAATCCCAGCCCCCCTATTTGCTGTGCATACTTGGGCAAGACACTTTATATAAGACTCAATTTCTCCCTCCATTAAATGGAGACCACAATGGTACCCACCTAACATGGGAACTAAAGAATTTAAGACACTGCTTGGTACATAATAAACATTTAATACCTTTTAGGTACTTTCCATGTAGGATTTTTTTTTTCTTTAATTCAAACCATTTTAGACCAACTTGCTTTGATACAAAGTTTGGCAACTGTACATTCTCGCCTGGGATAATTGGATAATTGAGGGTGTCCACAAGTCAGTCTTGGAAATCACTAGTCCACACAATTGGAAATGATCAGTTTGGGGAGGAATGGAGTGGTAGTCTTGTGTAATGGAAAGGCGGCATAATCAGACAGCCCTGGGTCCACCCAGGCTCTGCACCTCACGAGCTGTGTGGCCTCACCGATGGCCTCTTTCCCTTGGGCCCCTGTTTTCTAGTTTACTGGCTAAGCATTGACTTTTGGTTAAAGTCCATGAATTGATTTCTACTTTCTCTTCCATCCTCTCTCTCACCATCTCACCCCATCCTATCTTCACATCCAACCACCTTGAAATGAGTCAATGCTTCTCAAACATCTCTGACTTCTTCACAATTTGGCCTCTGTACTTCCTGTCACATTGCTGTCCCGCAACCTCTTCAGTCTTCATGTCTCATCTTCGACTGCTTTTTCTAGTCCTTCGTGCTCTCTTAATCCTGAATGCTTACCGCATCCCAGCCCAGAGTTCCCTGTATTATCTTATCCTACTGAATTATCTCTCTGATTTGACTATAAGGGATTTCAGGGCAGGGGTGGTGTTTTACTCACCATGGTGCCTCAGCAGCCAGTGCAATACTGTTCCTGGAGAATTGAAAATACTTGAATGTGTGAATAGAAGAATGGATGGGCAGATGGAATAATGGAAGGATGACTGGATGACTGACTGGGTGGATAGATGGATAGTTGGGTGGATGTGATGGATGTCTTGAGACTGAAAAATGGATTTCTGACATAGAAAGATTTTTGATGGTTGGTTTTGATTGAGATCCAGAATCTAGAAGATTTTTGTTGGTTGGTTTTAAGATCCAGAATCAGAAAATCATAAAATCAATAGTGACAATGAATTGATTACAAGTCCAGACCTTTTTTAGTTGCTAACTGGACTTTATCTTTGGTGAGTTCTCTGTACTTCTCATTGTAGTCTGCTGAGCTATGGCAGATCTGCTCTGCCTACTTCTCCAGCATCATTTCTCACCACTGGTTGTCTTTTTCTCTGTGCTCCAGGTTCATTTGTATTATCTTTGCTTCTCTATATCTTCAGGGTCTCCTCGCCTACAGTTTCTTAGGCCTGTTCTTCTCCCACGTTCACTTGCCTGATTCCTGAGCTTCACTGTGGCAAATTTAAGTGAGGTTTTCATAATTTGCTCCACCTTTACCTTTAGCCTCCACACTGGGTAAGACCTCTCTGTTATTTGTGCTTACAGCCCCTTCTCCTGCTCAACATAGCACTTATCACAAGTCTAATTATGTAGAAATTGATGTGATTATTGGCTTAACATCTGTCTCCTCAACTACAGTGTAAGTTTGAGGAACCAAGAGAAGAGTATTCATTGCCTTAACCCTAGAGCATTGCTGAGGCCAGACGTAGAGTATGTACTTAAGAAAGGATGCTTGCCATTGAAATTTGTATGTGGAAAGCAGAGGTCTATGAAGTCCCTACAAGTGTTTGCAAAGTGCCATATTGCTATTCAGTTGGCATGAACCAATATCATTGTACCAATTATTTGTAGCATGGGCCCATTTTGATTAGTCCAATCTGATTGGCTACTTTAAGAGACAGTATCTCAGTTATTGTAAAGGGGTTATAATAGATTTTAAAAGGGGTTCTTAATAGATTCCTATCACCCCACATGAAGTTAAGGTCCACTTCTCTGGAGTCTGTAAAGAGCCCATATCATAGAAAGTTCTGGCAAACCATCAGGGTCTCTGCCCACAATCCTGGGCCATGTGCAATCTATGTTTTCCATCTGTGCCTGCCTTGTATGCTTCCCGAACACAAGGTCCTGCACAGCTGTAAGTTACACATGAAGGCTATTCTAGGGTACTTGAAGTCACCGATGATTCATCTCTGTGGAATGAATGGCTCACCAAGAAAGACATACATGGCACAGAACAACATGCATAACAGTTTCTCTTCTATAAGGAATAAATGTTTCAAAAATGCCTGGGGTAGGGGAAATGGATCTCAGAGATCCCCATGGCAAATGTGAGCATCTGCCTTAATCATCAGAGGTGGAGGAGGAGAGAGATAGCCAAGTAGCAACCTATCTCTTCCTAATATGAGAGTATGCAATGCAATGCCAGCCCTGCCCAGATACCCTATCCCAAATGTCTAAGAAAAGAGACAATACCAATAAGACTGTTTAGTATGAGCCAGACCTTGTGCTAAGTGCTTGCTAGGCATTCCCAATTGATTATTTATGTAAATGTTCACAACTACCCCATGAGTTTGGTACTCTTGTTATCCCCATTTGTGTAGGATCAAACAGAACCTTGGGGAAGTTAAGTAAATTTTCTAAGGTCACTTATCTCACAAGTGGTGAGAGCAGCATTGAACCTGGAGTCTGAGTGCTGGACAAGACACACTAGTTTCCTAACCTCTGAGACATGACCTGGGGGAAATAAACTTTAAACAATTAATAACATTGGAAGAGTGCTAAGAAAGGAAAGCAGAAGTGGTGTGAACCCAAAAGCTAGCCAAAGATATTGAACGTTCAATCACTAAGAAGACACACCATGGATGGTGCTATTGATCTTTTCAACAGAAAAATAGAAGCCCATGAAGTCATGATCAATGAAGGTCATGGAAGAGTCTTCCACCACATTGGGAGTTCTATTAGCTCCATGAAAGCAAAAATGGCATTAAATTAATTTATTTCTGCATCTCCGGTGCATAACTCAGGGCCTGGCCCACAAAAGAGCCTGAGTCAAGAATTGTGGATGAGTGGAGGGAAGTATGGACAGAGGTCATAGATTCTCAATAGAAGTATAATATGAGGCTAACATATACTGATCACAATGAACAATGATTAAGTTGGAAAAAGAAAGGGGGAAACAAGAAGTAGCCCTGGCACCAGGGTAATGTGACACTAAATGGAGGGTCTCTTAAGATACTGATACCATCGTTTATTCAATCAAAAACCCAGGTAGTGTAAAAGAATGAATGAGAGGACATTAGTTACTATAGAGATTGGAGATAAAGATATAGAACCTCATCATGGTTTAGCAACTTCCTCAAAGTCAGGACACACACAGGAAATTAAATGGGAAGGCTGGATTGAAATTCTTGTGTTACTAATAATTAAGTAGAAAGCTTCCAGAGTCTGGTGGGTAGATGAGCCTACCCACCATTTGGAGTTAACATCAGTTTACAGATTAAAATATTGTGATCACATTAACAATACCTGCTAAACACAATAGTTGCTTACATTCTTATATAGTACTAGAGGCTCGGTGTACAAAATTTTTGCATGGGTGTTGGGGGGGGTGTCCCACAGCCCAGCCTGCACCCTCTCCAATACGGGATCCCTTGGGGGATGTCTGACTGCTGGTTTAGGCCCAATTCCCATGGTTGTACATCCCTCTTGCAATCCAGGAATACTGGCTCCTAACCACTCACCTGCCTGCTTGCCCCCAACTGCCCTCCCCTGCTGGCCTGGTTGCCCCCAACTGCCCTCACCTGCCAGCCTGATCTCACCTCTAAGTGTTCTTCCCTGCCAGCCTGATCACCCCTAACTGCCACTACCATGGCTTTGTCTAGAAGGAAGTTGGATGTCTGGAAGATGGCTGGTTGACCCAGCCTAATTAGCATATAACCCTTTTATTAGTATAGATATGGAACTGGTAATACAAGTGATAATATGTGACTGATGTTAAGTGATTAGTTTAAAGAATAACATCTTCAGATGTAGCAAATTTCTTGTGAAATTAAATGACCAAGAAAATTTAACATAGACAATTTAGGACTTGAAAATATCAGTAATAGCAGTTGGAGTAGTAATAAAGAAGTAGTAATAGTAATTGCTGCAACACCACCAGCAGTAATAATAGTAAAACAAACAGTTACTTATTGGAGGTTTATTACTTAAACCTCCAATAAGTAACAGGTTTGAGAAATATGATATTTGTATGTGTCTACAGCCATACCACCCTGAATGCGCCCAATCTCGTCTGATATGTGTATGTGTGTGTCTAGAGAGACAGAGAGAGAAATCTTACTTAACTCTCACAAAATATATAATATGTAGTTATAGCAACTACTATCCTCTACCCACTTGATAATGGGGAAATATAAGCACACTGACTAGGTTACATGGCTAGTTAGTAGCAACACAGAATTTGAATAAATTTCTGCACAATACCAAAGCCCGTGCTACAGTTGCCATTGCCTTGACACATGCTGGAGCTTTGGAAAATTTCAAGAAAATGCAAAGCTTTCTGACAATTCAGCAAAGGCAATTATGAAAAAACCAAGACCATGCTTGGTAAATACATACGTCTGGCTGGAGCAGACTGTGAATGTTGGATAAGGTTGACTGGGTCATGGAAGATCTCAATTACCAGTGGATGGGGTCTAGACTGTATACCCTTGGCAATGTAGAGCCTCTGACCCACGCTGAGGAGCAGCATACTTTGAGAATTATTTATTGGACTGGAATGTTGGGCGAGAGGATGGAGGAGGCAGAAAGGCCAGATAGAAGACTGTTGAAATAAGTTCTTTGAGGAGACTCAGACTTGTCTTGTTATCCTATCACGTCCAAGTTATTGGCATCAACTCTTTATTAAGACATTACCATCTAAAACTGCCTCCCTCTTTGGCATTTTCTTATACCTTCCACCATCCTCACTATGGACACTTTAGGCCACTGATCTTTTAGTCATTGGCTATATATATTCCTGCCTAACTCAAAAGCATCATACATGCAATCTTTGTTCCATAAAAATACTGTCTATGCTCTTCAGAAGACCAACTCCTGTCCATCTTATACAACTTTTTGGCCTCAGCATCAGCTCCATTTCCTCCTGGGAAATTCCCCTGACCCTTCTGAATGCCTGATAGCATCCTTCTGTGTATTCTCATCACACCCTGACTTTTGCTTTCACCTCACTTATCATCACTATGTTACTTATTTAAATAATATGCAGTTACTTTATTAACCTCCCTCACTCCTTCTCTAAACTGAATCTTTTTAATGTCAGGGCTGATGTCTCTCTTTGTTCTGTTTTTATTCCTGTGAAACACAACACCAACACCTGGCCCATGATCTGCACAAACAAATATTTGCTGAATGTACTTGGGGAGCATTCAGGATGCTCTGCCCAAAAGTGTGGGGTTGGATTAAGTGGGTTTTGATGAGGAAGTGTGGAAGGGTGGGCTTGCACACAGCTTTTTGTTGCACAACCAGCTTTGAACAGCTGCCAATCTTTGCAGTAGGAAGTAGAAACTCAGCAATTAGCATTTCATCGACCCACTAAACTAAACTCACTCCAAGGACAGGAAGCAGCAACACCCAGGGCATGTGGCTTGCATAGGACACCTCTGACCACAACTGCAGCCATATCTATGCACTTCAGATCCTTGCCCATCTTGACCAAGATAGCCATCCCTATCAGAATTTTCATCTCTGTGTGATAGAGACAGTCACATGTGTGATAAAAATTATATTAAACAACCACATTATCTCTTTCCCAATATACAAATAGAGATACCCTATCAAATCCAATGGAGAAGAACTATATTACCTGAGTTCTTGCATGATAAAACTGTCCATTGCCTTTGTACTTGAGTGACAATTTAACTTATGAATTATAGGGGCCACACAGTTCAGTGACAGAGTCGGGCCTCGAGTTAGTTGGTCTCTAAAACATCACATGCTCTAGAACCTTACTTAAAGGTCCACCATAAACCAGGAGTATCAACATCACTTTAGAACTGCTAGAAATGCAGAGTCTTAAGCCCACCCCAAACCTGCAGAATTCCACATTTGCATTTTTACAAAATCGCCAGGTGATTTCTGTGCACATTAAGTTTGTGAAGCTGGCTGGTGTCTTGAAAATATTGGTGTTGCCTACACTGGGTGAAGAATGTCTTAGGAAGATAGCTCCCAGTGTGAGGGAGAAAGTCCATGGCTGTATTTGGAGCTCCAGAGTTTGTTCATATTTTTCAAAATGTGAGTCCTTGTCAGCTGAGATTTACTGCTTATTTGAAGGGAAGAATAGCTGCTTGAGAGAACCTGCTGATCAATAATTCAAATTAAGAAATCCCATTTTTAATGCTCACACTGCACCAGAATGATGGCAGGGCCCAAGTTGTAATCATTGCAAACTTTAGCCATTAGCGATTCCACTCTGTTGCTGTAGCCAGGAAAAGAGAAAGATGAGAAAAACCACTCTGCTTCTGTTCCAAGATGGTGCTTCTTCAGGACATGAGCAATGGTTTGTATTTTCCTGCAGGAATCTCTCATTGTGGGCTGAGTCATAGCCTGAATAACTGTGTACTGGGTCTTTGTTAATGAAGATGGAGACATGGGGCCAAGAGTAGAATATGAAACTACAAACACAATAAATAGTTTTCTGAGGATCCAGATAAGTCTAACGTCCTCAATGTGATTTTGAGATGTTCAACTCTCTTGGGCTGTGATTTATTTTCTGAGAAGACAGTTCCAGAGAACACAGTCATCCAGGGCACAATAAGAAATGTGAGTTACATCGCAGGAAGACCTTCCTCACAGTGCCAGGCAGAAATCAATGAGGGGATTGTCCACAAGCATCTCAGCTTGGGGAATGTCTTTATACATGTAGCAGCTGGCCATGTGCTAAGAAGGACATTCTCCCAGGAGGTTGAAGAATGCAGCTGATGATCTTCAGAGGCATAGACCAGTTTCTCTGGGTTGCAGCTATGTGACAAAGCCAAAATATTTTGGAAATGAAGTAAAAAGTGTAAACCTGTGATTTGATGTATGCAACACACACAGATAACACCTTGCATGGCACTGGGTACATTGCTATCCAAACAAATGCAGGGTCTGTTGGCAAGGCAGGAGCGTACTGGGCAGGCCACAGTTAGTGTGCCATATCAGGCCGATATTTTGATCTGATAGTCTTCCCAAATGAGGGTAGCTCTTTTTTTCTTTCTTTCTTTTTTCTATCTGTCCTGTAGAGGCCTTAAAAATTGTAGTGATTGCACCCTCTTTACTGGTGTTAAACTAAGCAGCCTCCTTCCTCTGCCAGCATCTCTACTTAAAGGGCTAGCCACATCTCTCAAAGGCAAATGTTTTTAAAGCTTCTTTTCTCATTGATAAATTGTCTGAGCAGAGACAAATTGAATTATTTATCTGAGCTCTGAAAATTAGTATGGGCTATTCTCAATAAGGCTGTGGTCCAATTTTAGAAAATGTATTTGTGGAGCAATAAATAACAATATTAATCCCAGACTCCTTTTATTGCAGTTTGATTCATTCGTTCAACAGATCTGTAGAGGGCCCGGATTATGAGTACTTAGCTTAAGTAGAAAGTTTATGGACATGGTAACATTTCCAGAGTTGAAGCTCAGAAGAAGGAACCTTATCATCCTGGACCATCACCATATCCACAGAGCTTAGTTCACTGAACAGCTCTTGCATTTTAATCTGTTTACTCAATTAATGAAGCATGCAGTGTTATCTTCATGTGGATGGTATTCTTGTTGGGGGCTGGGAGTGCATGTGGAAAGTAAGCAGCTATTATGATACTTCATAGAAGTGTCTGATCCTCTAGGGCAGTGGTAGGCAAACCCATTAGTCAACAGAGCCAAATGTTAACAGTACAACTATTGAAATTTCTTTTGAGAGCCAAATTTTTTAAACTTAAATCTCTTTTTTAACACCACTTCTTCAAAATAAACTCACCCAGGCCGTGGTATTTTGTGGAAGAGCCACACTCAAGGGGCCAAAGAGCTGCATGTGGCTCGAGAACTACAGTTTGCCTACCACGGCTCTAGGGTGGTCTGATCAGCTTTTGGGGGAATCAGGAAAGACCTTTGGAAGGAAAGACTAAGCTGAAACCTGAAAGACGGAGAGAAATAAAAATCCATGGATCTCAGTTGCACCCCTACTTTTCCTCTCATCCCAAGAGACCTCCTTCCTATTCATATGACATTTGGGGAACATTCATAGATATAATTTCATTGAAACGGTAAACAACTCAATGTAAGATTTTAAAATTTACTCCAATTTCTAACAGTTTGTGTATCTGTTAAGTTGAATGTTTCTGGCTTGAATAAACATCACGGCAGCCTTTGTTCTGGACCCTTAGGCTGCCCTCAGAGTTTTTGCAGAGGCTGCCTTGGTGGGAGGCTCGGGGGCATTTCTTGCTGCCAGCAAATGTGTTTCCATTCTGTACACCTCCCCATTTCCCACCTCAGCCTTTGCAGCCTGCGCATTCTGGCATGTCCTTATCCAAGTGGCTTCTCCTTGCTGATGGCCCAGGTGGGAGACAGCCCAGACTGCTTGCACAAATGCTGTCATCTTCTGGGGATCCCTTTATGACGTCCTTGGTTGGGGGAAGCTTCTCAGAGGCTTCCGTGTGGGAGGGGAGTCATAATGTTCTCCAGATGAAGGAACATGCCTTGTGTGAGGAAAACTGTTGCCAAAAATGGATTCACCAAATGAATGACTCAGCATCTATCTCATTTATAAAGTCTTGTGGACCTTTTGGCCTACAGAAGAATTGCTTTGCCTGTCTACACTCCTATCAGTGCACTTATGAGTGCACTTGCTTTGAACTTGCCTGCAGCTTCCTATGATTTGGTGAGCTCTTTGGTCTATACAGTCATTAAAACAATATTTATTGAGCACCTACTGTGTACTTGGTGAGCACAATGGTCATCAAGACAAACACAGAAGTTCCTGTCCTGATGAATATTATATGTGGGGAGGAAAGATAGTCAATTAAATACGTGATTGTAATAAATACAACAAGAGATAGAGAAGGGCACTTCGGTGATATGTGCTGTGGAGATTCTTAGCACATGTATCAAGTCAGAGAGAGCCCTCAGTTGTAATGTGTAAGTTGAGGACAGTAAAATAATGAAAGAGCTTTTGTCTCATTTATTTGCCTTGTGTCTCTAGAGCTCAGTAAGATGTCTGGAATGAAAAAAAAAAGTGTGTTATCTGGAAAAGTGAGGGGCTTATTGCTGAGGTATCTTTGGGGTCTTGCTTCTCCTGTTCATCCATTGGTTCACTGGTTCACTCATCCTCACCATTCCCACCTCTTCTAAGCAGCCTCCCTCCTGGCCCCTCACCTACACTACTGCACTGCATACACTCCCCACCCTCTGCAATCTGATATTCTTAAATGACCAAAAAGGTCTCATAATTTTCCCCACACAAATCATTTCACACTTCCCCGTGGCTCACCAGGTGAACATCAAACTCTATGCCCTTCCTTGTTGAGTCCTCTATTTCCACAACATAGAACTTCACGTGGATTCCTGAATTTGCCACACTTTCACTCTATTGTACCTTTGTACCTGCGATTCTCTTTGCCCCAATGCCCTTTCCATTTTTCCTCAATGGAT
Source organism: Pipistrellus kuhlii (assembly GCF_014108245.1). Lineage (NCBI taxonomy): Eukaryota > Metazoa > Chordata > Mammalia > Chiroptera > Vespertilionidae > Pipistrellus > Pipistrellus kuhlii. The sequence goes on from NW_023425482.1 coordinate 11,999,497, forward strand.
GAACCCTAGCATGGTTGCAGAACTCATACATAGAACTCCATGTTAGTTATGTTTTCCTGAACTTACCTCATTTATCATTGATGAGTTCTACATCTTCAGTAGACTGTGGGGTCTTTCTCAAGAATGGGAATGCTATTTTATTAATCTTTGTTTCCCTTTTCCCTGGCACTAAGTATGAAACACACTAGATACCCAATACATGTTTCTAAAAGGAATAAACTATTTTTACTCCATTGCAGAAATATTCACGATCAGACACAAAATGTTTTCTAAAAGTGATAGCGACCATCACAGGAAAATCTTATAGTTAGTAAATACTGGAAACATTTTCTATGAGCAGCAGCAGAATGACTGTATTTGGCTTCTGTATATACTCTACATACTACCCTCCAAAATGAATGATCTGCTTAGCAATATCTTGTCAGAGTCTCTTGTCAAGAGAAGACCTTCTAGGGACCTCTGAGCAGCACCAAGACAAATGGATACATTTCAAGAGTACCTTACAGACATTATTTTTCGGAAGAGCATCTGTAATAGACAGCTTTTGCCAAAGGCTTTATCCTCCAACAAGCTGCTAGAAAACGGAAGTCAGAACAAATCAGATTTCTTCTTTGAGAAAGTCTTGGGAAAAAGCAAGCCAGCTCTATCCTTGCTACATGAACAGGGCACAACCCTAGACCAAAGATAACCTGCAAACCTTCCCATTAATTGGGGCATTTTCTTAATTAGTCATCAAGAAATGAAAAGTTTATATTGTACTATACTTAGTATCACTGGGATCACTTTACAAGGTCGATTTATCCTTGTACCTTCTGTGAAAGAGTGCTTACTGCTGAGCCAAAGGCTCTCATGAACATAAAGTTGACAATAGCTACAGGAAATTAAGCAGTGTCATCTCCTTAGACACCATCCCATTCATCAAGTTAATATTAGGGCTCCACGAACAGAATGTTCTGGGATTAGTGAATCTTTTGAAAACATGTGGTGACTCAACAAAAATATCTTTGATAAGTGATATAATTGACCCTCCATGATATGTATTTGGCCAAAATTCCCAACAAGGCAGAGAAGAAATTGTGTTTCTGATTTCAACCCTCCCTCCTCTGGCTTTACTAAGTGTTATTTGTAAACAGTATTGCTGCCTATTTCAAATGGTGATTCAGAAGGTTTTGGAAATGCTTTTTAGTGAAATGAGAGAAAAAGCAACAAAGCACATTTAATGTTACTTAAGGAGCCAAATTTTACATTGTTATATTGTCTCGCCTTATAGAGACTCGAATGCTTAAACACTTAAAGAGAGTCTTGAACACTGCAGTGGTCATTTCCATCAAATTCCAAGGATTGGTCCAGTCCAGTTCTGCTGGTGATAGTGTTAATAATATATCTTTAAAAAGTTTCTAGCATGAATTATTTGCAACACAAGTTTGATGGTAATAGCATGCATCATACATTAGTTCTTGGAGCTGAATAATGAATAATGGAGCACGGGTCGATAGAATTTGGATTTCTCCAAATCATTTTCCCTTTGCTCTCTCCTGGAGAAGATAGTCTTTCTGTGAGGTTAGTCCCGCTGTGACAGCAACCCAGCTCAGTTACCTTGCTTAAGGAAGGAGACACAGCAATGCCTTCAGGATTATGCCCTCAGTCCAGAACACTTCCCCAGAGCCCCAGACAACAGTTAGTAATTAATTGATGAGAGTTTGTTTCCCAGACACATTGCTAGAACATGTGCTCTAATTGTTGCACAGGCAGGAAAAGTTCAAGTGGAAGAGAGGGTATTAGATAACGTTTTCTTTGCCCAAACAAATGCAAATCAAAAGTACACCAAGACAATAAAGAATTCCCTTTGTAAAGCACATCTGTAGTCCCCTCAAATGATCAGGATTTTCCTGCCCCTTTCTTTCAACCTCTTCTTTCCTCCTTTCTGGTTCCTCTCTGCATCATCTTACTATTATAGTTATCTATGTTAACAGGTTCTCCTAGGTTCCCACCAGATTTTTCCACTAGTAATTGCCCAGTGCCTAGAAAAATGAGTGATATGTAGTAAAAACTCAATACATACTTGTTGAATGACCTGAATATATATTTGGGATTGGATGAAAGCCCTACCAAATGATAACATGTGGCCCTTGCCAGGTGGCTCAGTTGGTTGGAGTGTCCTCCCATACGCCAAACATGTGGGTTCAATTCCCAGTCAGGGCACATATTTAGGTTGCATCCCTGGTTAGGGTGTGTACAGAAGGCAACCAATTGATGTTTCTCTCTCATATTGATATTTCTCTCTCTTTTCCCTCCTTCACCTCTCTCTAAAAATCAGTTAAAACATATTGGATGAGAGTTTTTTAAAAATGATAACACATAAGTCCCCACTTCTTCATGTGCTGATTCTGATAGCATATATTTTTCCAAAGAGGATTGGACTGGTTCAGTTAGGCACTGTTGTCTTAGCTGAGCATAGCTCTGACACCAGCCTCCCCACAGGCCCACATACAGCTCACCCATAACCTGGCAGTATTTGGAGGTGGGACATTTTGCTTGTCTAATCCTCTGTGACCTAATGAGTGAGACACATGGCACCAAATGGTAACTTTTGCATAAGAAACAATCTCAGGTAATTTCTGTACAGGTATGACAAGCATTAGGTCTTCACCTCATCATTATTAATCACCTGTCTTGTGCTCAGCACCATGCCTGGCCCTATAGATATGAACAGAATAGAATTGGAGGTTAAAAGATGTACCCTAGTCTAGAAGGAAAGATTAGAAGAAGGCACAAGGAAATTTGGGAGGCAGTGGGTATGTTTGTTGTCTTAATTGTGGTCATAGTTTCTTGGGTATATATAAATATCAACACATCAAACTGTATACTTTAAGTCTATGCAGTTTATTTTATATCAAGCCATCTCAATAAAGCTGTTTAAGTAAAAAGATGCCCTCCAAAATGGTGAGGCAATTGTTTACAAGGCGTGGCCATTCCTTGGAATGCCTAGTTGGGACAGACGTTTTTATAGCTCTCCCATTTCACAGTATCTGTCTGAAAGTTGGAGCAGAAAGATCTTCATCTGAAGTAATTATAACTGGGACTGAAGAATGAGCCAAGTTAAACAGATGCAATTTAATGGGGAACAGTGTGAAACTTCTTTGTGACTCAAAAGCTAATGACACAAGTATGGAACTAGGGGGGGAAACAGCTTCACGAGAAAATCCATAGAAGAGATAGAGGATGTTTAATTGAAAATAAATTCATCAGCACACTGTGATTGCCAAAAGAGGAAAGAGAGCGTAAGACTTTGGGATGCACTATCTGGAAGGGAAGAGATTGTTCTGTTCTCCTTCTGAGTTCTTTTCTCAGCTAGAATAGCATGTTTGTTTCTGGTGGATCGCATATTAATAGGAATCCTTGGGTAGGATTTCAGAATGTCTAACCAAGAGAGCACCTTCAATGATTTGCCAAGAACTACGGAATAAAACTTTCCAGGTGCCAGGCATTCTGCTATAAGTCTTTAAGTCTGCAGAGCCAGCCTGTAAGGGAATGTGGGCTCACCATGTTCATCACATTGTTCTGACTCTCCACCCTGTAGGAACGTGGTGGGGTTGCACGTTAAAACCAGGCATAGCCATGTAACTTTCTTTGGCCAATGAGTGTGAGTTCCAATGATTCCTATAATTTTTCAAATACAGACCCATCAGGTAGGTCACTGGGTGAAGACAACAGGTCAGAGCCTGGCCCTAGCCAGATGGCAGTGAACATGAGCAAATAGGAAATCTTAGTTATGTAAAGCTACTGAGATTTGGTAGCTGTTTGTTATAGCACCAAAACAAAGTTCACCCTGACTGATACAGACAGTAAACAGTGTCTTCATATTTCAAACGAGGAAGGAATTTGCCTAAAATCCTACATCGAGTCAGTCAGTTCTTATGTGAATCCTGAAGAGTTGGCTCCAAATCACATGTACTTAATCACTGATACTCGCAGGGGTTAAATCTAATGGAAAATTTTTGGGTAGAAGGAGAAAAACTAGCAATTAGAAAGAATCCAACTTCTGTCTCAATGTAAGAGATTGCAACTAGTTATCTGACAATAGAAGGGGTTGCTTGGAAGGTTTTTATCGATATCTCCCCATCTCTGAAAGTGTTGGAGGTTGATTGACTTCTTTTCTAGGATGTGATGGTGAAAATTCAAACATGAAGAGATGTTTGGACTAAAGACTTGTTAGTTTCTCCTCAGCCCTGATACCCTAGGAGAAAGTGGTAGCTATGCCCAGGGGGCATTTCATAAGCATGTACCAACTACAATAGGCATTCTTAATGAGGGTAGGTGGGTGGGTAGGCAGCTCCTATTCAGCACCTAGGTAACTGGTAAACTAAGTCAATGCTGATAACCCATATAACCTACTAAAGTTCCTCAGGAGTGCTCAGATATTAATTGCAGGAAATGATTTGTCTGCTGTAGGTGGTAATGCTGCCTGAAGCCTTGAGTCAATCAATTTTATTCTCTACTGTCCCTCCAAAGCAAAAGAACATTTTTATTGTTCTATTTTGTCTATGATCCCCCATCCCTGCCCCACACCAGGTTAATAAATGCCAATGTTCTGTTGTGACCTGTGATTCTCTCTTCATCTTAAATTCTGCTTTCTGTTGGTGGGACACTAAGACCCATGGCTCCCCCAGCCTGCAAATCTGAGCCACATAAATCATAGAGCAAGGAGATTTTTATGCAAAATAAAGCACTTTCCATGCTTTCCCCCTCGCAATGATTACAGGATTTTCCCCTGAAACTGAACAATATGTGTTTCATAAATAGATCGCTCTCTCTGTAAGCAAACCTTGGAAATGGATTATTTGTTTGGTTTGCATTTTGTCGTACAGTGTTGCAGCTACCAGCAGCCAGTTCTCACAGACACAGCTCAAAGACGAGGAGAGGGAAGGGCTGCGAGTCATCAAAGAGCCAGTTGCTTTCCCTGGGACTCGCTTACTCCGAGTGGCACACTGTCTCTTAGAACTTAGAGCACAAGATACTCACAACACCTTGACAAGAGTGGACTTCTAATCGCAGGGAGGTGGTTTTTAAATTATCAGGGAGGGACAAAAACAACAAAGGAAACCCAAACATAAAAAAAATAGTAGTAAAAAAGATGTGTTTTAACATCTGAAAGTTCATAGCTTTCTAAGCAGCTGCTTATTTTTAGTAACCTCATGTCACTTCTGAAAAAAACAAAGTTCAATATTTGAGAGAAGTCACCATTCTCTGCTGAAGGTGCCAGGCTATGGGATGTCAGCAGCATTTTATTTTAATGTTTATTATTGAAAGTATTATAGATGTCCCCCTTTCCCTTCATTAACCTCTTCTAGCCTTTCCTTCCACCCCAGGCCTTCACCACCTTATTGTCTGTGTCCATTGGGTTATGCAGATGTGCATACAAGTTCTTTGGTTGAACTCTTCCCATCCACCCCACCCTCCCCGCCTTCCCTTTGAGGTTCAACAGTCTGTTTGATGCTTCTATGTCTCTGGATCTATTTTTTAAATATATTTTTATTGATTTCAGAGGGGGAGAGAGAGATAGAAACATCAGTGATGAGCGAGAATCATTGATTGGCTGCCTCCTGCAAGTTCCACACTAAGGATCTAGCCCACAACCTGGGAATGTGCCCTTGACTGGAATCAAATCCGGTGCCCTTTAGTTCGCAGGCTGATGCTCTATCCACTGAGCCAAACAGGCTAGGGCTGAATCTATTTTTGTTCAGCGATCTCTTTTGTTCATTAGGTTCCACATATGAGTGAGATCATGTGATACTAATCTTTCTCTGACTGGTTTATTTCTCTTAGCATAATGCTCTCCAGGTCCATCCATGCTGTTGCAAATGGGAAGAGTTCTCTCTTTTTTATAGCTTGTCAGCAGCATTCTTTTCAGGGTGAGACACCTGAAAAAAGCAGACCCGGTGCTCACTTTGAAAGAAAGGGCACACTTCATACCAGGGTTCTGAAAGGCATCTATTCCCCATTTCACAGAGAACACCTCCCACCGTAGAATGGAGATGGAGATGGCTCTCCCGGCTCTGTAACCGCATGTCCAGTGGCCACGTGAGAGCCGCGGCTCCCTGCCCAGATTGTCTAAAGAAACCAGGACAATAGGGCCTCAGCAGAGTGGACACAGCTCAGCAAGGAAATTCTGACATCATACAAAATAGAGACAACCTCATTCTTCTGGAATGCAAGGAGCTTAAGTGAGAGCAGGGTTGAAATGGGCCTTTGTACCTTACCTATATCTGAATGAAGCCAATGAGTTCTCAGGTATCCTGAGGTTATGGGAAATGATTTCATCCCACTGCCGTACATGAAACATTTTATGTGAATTATGGATTTGTCCATTTTAAATTAGGCCCTGTCTCTTAGGAAGGTAGCATCACTTCAGAACAGGGAGTTCTGACTGAGTTTTGATTTTGCTTTTCCTGCTTGTTACCTATGAGGTGATTTTGCACATTTCCTTCTTTAAACCTCAGTTTATCCACCTTTAGAATAGGAAAAGAATAGATGATTGGCAGTGTTTGTACAATTCCTGGCATGGAGTAAATGACAATATTCTCATTCTGATCACACCACTATTACCATGATGAGGAAAGATGTCCTAAGTATTTCGACTGGATGCCCTATTAGTACTGTGGTGCCCCTAGTGGGAAAATCTATGCACCTTCAGAGGTGAAAAGATCTTACACATTGTCCTAAAAGGGACCAGTGTTGAAAGCCTGGGTTTGCTCCATTTGAATCCACCTGTGTGTGTGTTGAAACTGACTGAGCCTCAGTTTCTACATTAACAAAATGTTAATTATAATGCCTGGGATAAGGTAGGCTTTAAAATAAACAACCACCTATGTAAATGGCAAGTCCACTCTCTGCACACACCAAGCTTAGCACAGTAGTGTTCCCATGCCCAGCCTTGCCATGGATTCATAGTCAGGTGCTATGGCTTGACAAGCCTTTGAGACATGGGGAGGGACTCCAGAGGCAGCACATGTCACCTGACTGTCCCTGATAAGGGGTCTCTTGGAACGAAGGCCTACCCTCATATCTGTTGTCTCCCTGCTCAGAAGTCTTTATGCCATACTGCTGCCACTCCTGACCATAGCAGTTAGGCCTCCTTGTGCCCCCCATCCCCTGTCTATAAACTCTGAAGAGCAGCTAAAGCATCTGTGCCTCTTTTTCACACTCAACACACAGAACACAAGTAATGTGCAGGAATCATTTATTAGGTACTCAATGAATGAATGAATACTAGGACATGGCCTTCCTTATCATTTAACATTGTAAGAGGTCTTTTATTTGCTGATTACTACCATGCCTTTCTGGGAAGTGGGAAGCACCTGTATGTTGGTTTTCCTTGGTGTCTTGTCCACAGGCTGAACACAGTGCCTGGCATACTCTAGATTCTTAATAAATGTTTGTTTTGTGAATGAATGGAGGAATGAATAAATGAGTAACCCATGGGGTGGCTCCATGAATATTTGATGTTTCTGGCTAAATAAAACATTTGCCATCTGATGACTTGGGTAAATTGGGAGATGAGGTAAAGAATCAATCATTGCCATAATGGCTTTTCTTAGTTTAGGTTCTTACAAGGGTATTTCTTAGATCACAAGATCTCACACATCTAGAGGAAATGATGAACAACATAGATTGATGAACAAAAACAGACTCAGAAAGAGAAGCACCAAACAGATTTTCAAACCTCAGAGGGAAAGTAGGGGAAAGGGGGGGGTGGTAAAGGTGAAGAGATCAACCAAAGGACTTGTATGCATGCATATGGGCCTGGCCAGTGGCCATGGACAATGGGGAGGGAGGGTGTGAGGGCATATGTAGGGAGGGGTTTGGGATGGGATTGGGGGGATGAGGACAATTATGTGATACCATAATCAATAAAAAAAAATGGAGGAAAAAAGAGAAAAAAAAAGAATCAATCATTGAACTTGTTTCTTTATAAACCATGATTTGGGAGCTATAATGAACACAGAATTGTGCATGCATGCATGAAAAGAAACCTTGGTTGTAGACTTTCCATAATGTTTTCATACGTCTAAGTTCTGCCTAGATTTGAAGGTACTTCTCTTTAAAGTATGTTTTCTTCATTCCCCATCTCCCTCACTCAACCCTCCTCAAGTCCAGACCTGTAAATATCAGCATTCTTTTTGGTAATTTTTTTCTTAAAATATATGAAATGGTGTATGATTCATTTCACAGACACAATTCAGGTTTTATAGAAATAAACACAGGACATTACCAAGTATTGGCAAGAATGTGAATGGAATGCTCATATGATGATGGTGAGAATCAAAAACAGTAAAGTTACTTTGGAAATCAGTTTGCAGTTTCTACTAAAGTAACCTATCTGATCATTTAATAAGGAATACTACCATTAGAAATGGGTTCATGTGTCCAAAAAATACATACACAATACACAAGGATGTTTTCAGATGGCTGATTCATCTTAGCCAAACGATAAACAAATGTGGTTCCTCCATACAATGGAATACTAGATAGCCATGAAAAAAGAACAAACTATTGCCGAGACTGGTTTGGCTCAATGGATAGAGTGTCGGCTTGGGGACTGAAGGGTCCCGGGTTCCATTCTGGTCAAGGGCGTGTACATTGGTTGCGGGCATATCCCCAGTAGGGGGTGTGCAAGAGGCAGCTGATCGATGACTCTCTCATCGATGTTTCTAACTCTCTATCTCTCTCCCTTCCTCTCTGTACAAAATCAATAAAATATATTTTTTTAAAAAGAACAAACTACTGGTACAACAATACTACTTCAAATTAGCCTGGGAAAATTCCACAGATATTTTATTGAATGAAAGAAGTCAGGCACCAAGGAGTGCGTACAGTATAACTTCACTTAGAGAAACTTGAAAAATAGGCAAAGCTAATCAGTGATGATAGACTTTGACTAGTGGGTGAGGGGAAGGAGACTAAGCTGAGAAGGAGCACAGGAAGCTTTCTGGAAAGCTGGCAGTGCCTTACAGCTTGTTCTCAAGGTTGAGCTCATGGGTAACCTGTATCACCAACCTGTATATGCAAGACAAGTACACGTACACACACTGCTGTAGGCACAGCATTCCTCGTTTAAACAATGCAATGGCAACAAATGTTAAGACTTTCTAACTGTACCAAGAGTACCTGCCTTTATTCATTGGTACATTCTTCTTATTACTTTTTTTCCTTATTATTTCTTTTTAAATAGCAATGACTAGCTTTGGGTGGTTTCCTAAGTATAATATTAATAAAGTCAGTCCTGCTATTCCAATGCTTGTAACAGAGTTCTCTCAGCTCTTAGCAGGGTTCTCTGGATGGGTGCTATAGAGTGGTGGTAAGCTTGGACTCAGGAGCCATGGGAACTGGATTCACATTCCAGCTTTGCTGTGTGCCAGCTGTGTGACCTTGGACACATTGCCTTATCCCAGTCTGTTTATCTAGGAAGTGGGAATAACATGAGTTTGGTATAACAGGGATTACATGAGAAAATATATCTGAAAGTGGTTAGCCGGGCACTTGGCTCAGAAGAGGAGGAGTTGTCATAGTATTAGTAGTATCAGAAGCCGTGGTTATAGCAGTAGGAAAAGTAATTGGAAAGGGCATAAGAGCATTGCCCTGAACAGACCACAGCCTACATGACTGGGTTTTGAGCTGAAGACGTCACAGGAAGGGGGATATGAGAGCTGGGAGAGCTAATGACAGGGTGGCCATATCACATCAGGACGGAAACCTCCAAGTTTGGTTTGGGGGAAAAAAGAGGACATGGCATACACAATATTGGTTCCTGAATCTGGAACACCCCGTACTTAGGGCAGGACATGTATCCATGTTCCTGGTGTCACCAGAACCCGAAGTGAAGCCAGATGTGCCATGCCCCAGTCTGCGCCCCAGCCTGTGGCTCAATGGGCAGACAGATCACATAATTCTCTGTAATGACTCCCACTCAGTGGGTTGCCACGGGGCAGTGTGGGATGACTTGTAAAGAGGAACCGGGGTTAAACCTGGTGGAGTCCATGTCTGGTTAGATCATTTCAGCTCACAATTACTTTCCGTCACCACACTGGAGCGTGTCTGGTTGTTCATAATGGGAAAAGTGATTTGCTCTGGCATCCACATGGAGAAGGCTGTGTGACTCACAGACCCAGGCCCAGCTCAGGCAACACAGTGTGGCTGAGTCTCTGCTGGGGCGAATTCCATCTGAGATGTTGCCACTCTTCCTAGAAAAGCCTTTAACACTCAGAGACAAGAAAGACATGAACTCAATCAGGGCATAAAAGATGGGTTGTTTATTTCCCCAGCAACTCATGCCAATGTCCGCAGTAATGGAAGCTGTCATTTGTTCAGCACCTATATGTGCTTGGCATTCTGTGTGTAGCATGTCACCGTGACCTCATACCTATTCTGTCTAGGCACCAATATCCTTGTTTTCAAAATGATGAAATGGAGAGTTATAGGAATGAAGTGAAGCTTATAAGTAACAGAGCCAGAAATCAAATTCTTTCATGCCTGACTCCCAAGTCTGGACTTCCAAGTAGAACCTGGTAGAATATTTGAGAGTCTGAATTTAATTGGCTATGTCCAGGCTCTGTACTCAGGATGTCCTCAAGAATGATCACAGTGTTCTCCTCAAAGGACCTATATCTGGATCAGCTCAGTTATCCCAATTCTATTTGCCAACTCTCCACCCTCAATCCAAATATCACATCCATTTGGGAAGGATTGTATGTTCATATAGCTCCTTGCTTTTTCTAAGGAAGTTGCTCACATAGAGAACAATCTTGAGAAAAACTTGCAGTCTGAATAATTCAGTTTTTTCAAGTTAAATCTTACATATATTTTCATTCCTCAAAGATCTCAAAATTAAAAGAAGAGACGTGAAACCTTATTTTGGCTCTACCAAAACACAACACACATCCAAACTCATTGAAGTGCCACATTGGTTGGAGTTTGATGGTAGGGACCAATAAATTAAAGTAGCTACTATTGGCTATCATGCTTAGCACCTAGAAAGTATTCAGTGTTCTATATAGTAATATTTTACTGGCATTCTGCAAAGGATGGGTATTAGTTCCCATCCCCTATACATGAGCCAAATGAATTCTTAATAGGTTTCAGCTTCCAAACAAAACTTGAACCCACATGAGAGTCCCACAGGCCACTGTTTTGCATGGAGGGAATATTTCACCATTGTTTTGGGACAGCTTCTTCTCCTGGACCATGTTTAGCCCTCTTGCCCCATGGAATCTTGGGCTTATTTTGTCTTCCAGTCACAGGATAGAATCAAGCCCTTGAAAATACTATGGAATTCTAGGGAAAAAAGAGACCAATGCAAAAGCATTTGCTTAAGAGAAACTACCTCCTCTTCTGCAGGAGACTTTCTGCCTGCCCATTGAGTGCCAACAGTCACTGTGCCTGGCTAGTGTGCAGTGTTCTCCACCAAATCACCCCTAGGACAGGCAGAAGTGCACACACACACAAATAGTTTGTGCAGAGAAGTGTGGTTGCCTAGGCTTGTGGCATCTGTGCATTGGGAGGTACTTGAAGGAGAATAGATGGCAAGCCTGGGTGTGATGCAGTCACATCTCCCAGATTTACATCTGCTTAGAATATTTTTAGCTCAACACATTTCTTGTCACTGAAACAGAGAGCGAGCTGTCACATAGAATTCTAGATAGGGCCAGGCCTGATTCTGTTTCCTATTTTCCAGCAGCCAAAGGCCCACACTTCAGGACTCATTTGGGTGATTATGGAAAAGATGAAGTCATTGCCGATTTCATCACCAGCAAGGCCTGCCATGTCTTGTATGTGATTTGGTATTTACATAGGTCGGGCTTTGAAAATAATAAACTCCCAGGAAATTGGAAGTGCACATGCCTCCCTACATCACAGTGAAGTACATACTTAATGTAAGGAAGGATCTAAGGTAGTATTTCCCAAAGTGTGTCCTGTGGAAATCCAAATCTGGATAACCTCCATGGAAAGTCGGTTCTGTTACCAAATAATGCATGCATACTAATGCTCCATCTTAGAGGTCCCCAAAGTACATCAACAAACAAAAGTGCAACAGCCATGATACCTTCCTGTCAGGGTTTCCTGAAAAGTATTTGCTCATGGGGAAAACAAAAATTTAAGGAACATCAAGTACCTAGAGGGACTTCTAGGAAATAATTGGCCAACAAATTGGCCAATAATTGGCTTCCATTGTTGCAAAGGCCCAGGAAAACATTTCGTTCTTTTTTCTCTCTCTCTCTCTTTTAAGACATTTCTTCTCAATCTGCAAATCCCAAACAAAAGTCCTGCTGAGTAGATTCTAGTTGGTGATCATTATTTCCCATTGCTGGGATTTTCGGAGGAGCTGAGAGCCTGGAGGAAAATCACCTTCAAAAATACAAGAGACTTCTTTTGTTATTGCCAGTTGTCGTAGCCCACTTGGACTGCTATAACAAAAATACCACAGACAGGAGGGCTGACATAACAGATCTGAATCACCAGATCAAGGTGATTCCGTGTCTGATGAGGGCCCACTTGACACTTCCATAGAAAGCTGTCTTCTCCTCATGTCTCCTCATATGGCAGAAGGAGCGAGGGAATTCCCTGGGGTCTCCTTTAGGGGCACTAATCCCATTAGTTGAGGTCTCCACCCTCATGACCTAATCACCCCAAAGGCCCTATCTCCTCACATTGGAGATTAGGCTTTTCCATGTGAATTTTGGGGGCGAGGGGGCACACATTCAGTCCATAACACCATCTGAGTTAATATCTCTAAAGGAGTGGGCCACTAAGAGGAGGCTATCAAGACTGGAATTTTAAGGCACCTCTGAAGGGCTCTCTAAGTGTAATAATGGGAATAGAAACTTTTATATAGAGACTGTAAAATTAGGAGAGTGTGAGCTGAATTTGAGAGGGCCCAGATTGCACTCAGATTCTGTTGGTGTGATTTCTCTGATGATTATTGGGTGTTTGCATTATTCAGACCTAGTAATAAAATAACATGGTTTATAAAAACAAAAACAAAACAACCACAATATGCACACCAAAAAACCCTCACAGTGGGAGACCACTCATGACCTTAATACAGTTTAAGCAGGATCTTAGTTTGACCTGAACTCTGCAGTCATGACAGTAAAGACTAAGTCCCTCTTCCCTCGTAAGCACTAGTATGACCCCAGGCAACTTTCCAAACTTCCTCCAACCTCACATCTTAACGTTTAACATGAGGATAATATGATAATAACAATAGTATTTGCCTGGGTGACTCTCATGTGGATAAACTGAGGCTACAGATAATCTGGACCTATTCTCAGCATCGGATAAATGTTGGCTATTAGTACTACTTGTTATTTTTGTTGTTCACCAGTCATTACATAATCGTGTGCACTGAAACCTTTTAAACAAGGAAACAATTATTTTATTCTAAGGCCATGAAGAAGAGGCAGCCAGATTGAGGGGGAAGAGGGATCCCAAGAGATTAGAGATGGTTGTGGCAGCCCTGGAGAAAAGACAGGAAGGCAAGCCAAAGGGCTGGGACATGTGTTAGGTGGAGAAAGGAGAGCACGGAAGCAGCCCTGAGGCCTAGCAGCCACATGAGAAAGGAAAGGACACAATTGCAGCCAAAACAAACTTGTAAAACATTGCCACGAAATACCACTGAGCTACTGTGAAATGCTGGGCGTACCTTCAGGGAAAGGTAGAAATAGCTATGCAGTTTGGGTGCTTGCTTTTTTCCCCTTGTATTTCTCATTTAGTTGTGTGTGTGTGTGTGTGTGTGTGTGTGTGTGTTTCCTTTTAATAAATATTGGCTACCATCTGGGTGGACAAGTTTTTCAGGGATAGACAAGCCTGTCTATTTGAGCCAGAAAAAATGGGTACCCGCCACCTACTCAAGGGTGTGAGGATGGAGTACTAGGTGACAAAGCATGTGCTTGACTTGTTTATTAGTTTCCTAGAACTACCATACAAATTTATCACCAATTTTGTGCCTTAAAACAAAATATGAAATCAGCTCAGCTGGTGTGGCTCAGTGATTGAGCATTGACCTATGAACCAGGAGGTCATGGTTTGATTCCCCATCAGGGCACATGCCTGGGTTGTGGGCTCCATCCCCAGTGTGGGGCATGCAGGAGACAGCCAATCAGTGATTTGATCTCATCGTTGATGTTTCTGTCTCTCTCTCTCCCCTTCTCCCTTCCTCTCTGAAATCAATATATTAAAAAACAAAGATGAAATCAAAGTGTCCACAGGTCATGCTCACTCTGAAGATGCTGGGGGAGAATTCTTCCTTGCCTGTTCCTGTGTTAGTTCTAGTGCTCCTAGCATTCTTTGTCTCATAGCAGTCCAGCTCCAACATCTGGCTCCTTCTTCACATGGCCCTCTTCCCTGTGTGTCTCTCTGTATCCTCTTGTAAGAAGGACACTGCCATTGGATGTAAGACCTGCTCTTATCAAGTATATCATCTGGAGACCCCGAATGAATTAATCTGCAAATAAGGTCACATTCTGAGGGTCAAGGTGAACATGAATTTTAGGGGGACAGTCAGTATTCAGTCTACTACAGCTTGGTAGCATGAGGTCAGACTCACTGATGAGGGTTTATTTTTTTAAAATATATTTTTATTGATTTCAAAGAGGAAGGGAGAGGGAGAAAGAGATAGAAACATCCATGATGAGAGAGCACTATGAAGATAGTATTATCACACCCATTTTATAAATAAGGAAACTGAAGCCCATATTGATCATGCAATTCATGAAAATTCATATAGGTCTTCAAGTGACAGAAGTGGGATTTGAACCCATGTCTGAACCCTTGTTTAAAGCACTAGTTCAGCCTTTCTTTAACTTATATATTCATAATAAAACTTGGGAGTCGTTTAATGCAGATTTCTAGACCTGCCCCCAGAGGATTCTGAATCTCTGGTATGAAGTGGGGCCTGGGTATTTGCATCTTAGCAAACATTTCCAGGGACTTTGATGAAAATGCTTCTTGGGAACTAGAGAACTACACTCTCTACAAGAAGTTACACTGTGTCCTAAGCTCACATCCAAAGTAAGGTGACCAACTATCGATATATTGGTTAGCACAGAAAGTTCCTCTTCCTGGGGAACCTGGGACAACTGGCCACCCTACAAGCCTCTCAGATCCACACATGTCATTCCTAGCACAATGCCTGGCACATGGTAGACTCCTAAAAAATACTGGTGGAATGAATGAATGAATGAATGAATGAATAAACACAGTTCACCACGGAAGCCAGGGGTTTGATTGACAGGCTGCCCTGAAGCAAGACATTTAGGGAAATATTCAAGGGCTAACTCAGAGGGACAGCTTCCCCAGCTCCCCTGAGGAGTTAGTCACAGACCCGGAAAAAGCGATGCCTCATCATGTTCCCATTTGTGCTTAAGTGTTCGGGCAACACTTGTCCTTAATGCAAGAAGAAAGGAGAGGGAGACAGGAGTAAATCTTTTCTGTCATGGTTGCTTGTTTTGCCTTTCCACTGCCCTTTCCCCAAATCCTCAACTCTCCCCTTCCCCTTCTGCAGAGAGGATTGTCCACTGAGTGGTGGCGGTTGTAGTGCTGGGAGACTAGCTCTTGGCCAAGCTTTGTCTCACATCTGTTGGTGACCCTCCTTGACAAGCCAATGACCTTTAGGACCCGAGAGATGGCACTGGAAATCGAGAGGATTGAACCCCTTTTCTGTTTGCCTCACAAGGCTAGCTTGAGGTGCTTGCCTATGGACAGGACTGTATAAACCTGGCAAGTCTCAGGTAATATATTTTTATCTCAAATATCTGTCCATTCATCATTCATCAGTGGGTCTCTCTCTCTCTCTCTTTTTTTTTTTTTTTTTTTTTTTTTTTTTTACAAAGAGGAAGAGAGAGGGATAGAGAGCTAGAAACATTGACCAGCTGCTTCCTGCACACCCCCCACTGGTGATGTGCCCGCAACCAATGTACATGCCCTTGACTGGAATTGAACCTGGGACCCTTCAGTCCACAGACCGATGCTCTATCCATTGAGCCAAACCGGTTTTGGCATCATCAGTGGGTGTCTTGAAGCCCCAAGTGCAGAGCTAAGCATGGCCCAGGCTTTTGGAATATCACTAGCTCAGAACCAGACAGGCCTGTAACAAACAATCACATACACAGAGGTATAATTACAATCATTACAATCATGATGATAGAGTCAGTCCACCGAGGAAAGAAGGGTTTCATCAGACCACATCGTGTGGGGAACTGGCCCAATCTCCGGGTTTGTGGGAGGTTTCCCTGAGGAAATTATACTTCGATCCAGAGGTTGAGTTGGAGTTCGCCGGGGGAAGAGAGGACTGGCATTCTAAGGCATGGGGACAGCATGTTCTAACGCACTTTACACAAAACTTTCTAACATCAACCTTTCTTTTCCCTTCTTCCTCTCCTCTCTTCCTCCCCAGTCTTTTTCTCCCCTCACCTCCCCTCATCCGCCTCCTTCTGATGATTTTCTTGTTTTCCTTCGAATGCAGTTCATGTATATATTAATCTGTTTGCTGTTGTTGTTAAATAGAGATGATCGTTGAGCTAGAGAAGGGGCTCCCTATTCACATGAATGCTGTGTGCTTTTCTCCCAAATTTCCATCGAAATATGCCCCAACATAAATGTCAGCGTTCAGGGGTGTGAAAGAACATACAAGGCCCTGGGGACACCTCATTATATTGCAAATCACTCAAGAACACGATTTCTGGTGCAGACCTCGCATAGGCTCCAGCCCCTCTGTGGGCTCCTGGTGGGCCCCAAGGTCTTCCCGGGGCAACGCAGCCACCGTGCAATCCGTTCAGCTTGCAGATCTGGTAAAGGGTCCGGGAGACGCTTCCCGGGAATAGAAACAAGGGGGCATGTTCGATGAGAAACAGAACTCTTTTTCACATCATCTGCTCTGCTTTGTGCTCCATTAAAAGAAACCTTCAGCGTCAGCTTCTGGGCCGAGCCCGAGGACTCTTCGAAATGCATCGCTTTCATGAGGACATTTTCTTTGTTAATCAACGGGGCACCGTGGATTTGCCGCTCCGGTATCGGAGCACGGGCTCTGCAGTTATTTATTTTGCCAAGAGGGAAACAGAACAGGGCTTGCATTCGCCACTCCTAAGTGTATCGTCGGTCCTTCGGCGCGGTGTAAAATTTGTAGTCATCCTCAACGGCGCTGGGAAATAGGCGTCCCAAATATATTCGCCTGCCGCGCAGAGATGTGCTGATGCCACTCCTCACGATTTCGCAACAGAGGATGGGAAACAGCGGATCTACCTGGGAGGAAATGAATCTTGGGAGGAAAACAAGAACCTGGAGCCTTTGGAAAGCTTCAAAAAAATAGAAGGAATCACAAAGGAGCCCCTGGGAAGGGCCCACTGAAAAGTGCCACCAGACCTGGCCACTGAAAAGCACCTGGTTAATCACTGAGGGGCAGGAGAGAAGGCGTTCAGGGATTATGACAGCAGCGAACGGGAAAAGCAGTCCGGCTCCTGCAGGATGGTCAGCCAGGGGGCCCATTGGATCTTCCATCCATACCCACTGCCTGGCAAGCATACCTTTCTCTCTCCTCCACCGAAATTAAAGGAAAGGCCTGACACTGGCTAGAGAATGAGACTCATGTTAGCTCAAGCCATCCGGAAGTCCACAGACCTTCCTGCCAGGTGGGAGAAGCTTCGTGAAAACCAACAGGAAACGAAGCTTTGGTTTGCCACCATTTCACACTTATGAGGCTTGCTGGAGCTGGAGGGCACATGTCTGCCCAGTTCAGCATTCAGTAACCCCTTCCTGTGAGCTCAAGCATGGCCATGGTGGAAATGTTTGCACCAGGAAAACTGTTAGTGGCTTTAGGACTTCAGGGTTTTTTCAGCGTTAACTTGTCAGCACCACCTGCCTCCTATGTACACTATTTTCCATTCTTTATGCCTGATTGCATATCTATTGATTCATTCATTCAACCCCCATTTGTTGAGCCTTTATTACCTGTGGGCATTCTGGAGTTCAGAGAAGTGAGCTGACTTGTAGGGAAATGCTCGGGGACAACCTTCTGCCAGGCAATGGGGATGCAGCTGTTAAAGACCGACAAGGTCTCTGCCCTCATGGAGTTTCCACCCCTTCCACATTTCAGTCTGCGTGTGTTCTGTAGTCACTCATTCATTTTCTGTTTCCAGAAGGGAATTAGAGGCATGTCAGACTGCCCATCAGAGCTCTGGATCAGGTGAAAGAAGCAATGTGGTCTCAATGAGCTAATGGCCTCTCACCAAAAGCAGAGAGATGTTTTATGGCATTGGGGGAGGAGATTTCTTATTGGTCATTTGATTTCCATTCACATTACTGATTATCAAGAAGCATCACAGGTGAACCCCTGGAATAGGAATTCCAGATCTCCCTTTCTGTATTTTTTAAAAAAACATTTCCTTATTATTTTTAGAGAGGAAGGGAGAGTGAGAGAAACATTGATACAAGAGAGAAACATCAGTTGCCTACAGACCAAACCGGAAACCTGGGTATGTGCCCTGACTGGGAATTGAACTGGCAACCTTTTGGTGCACAGGATGATGCTCAACCCACTGAGCCACACCAGCCAGGGCCTAGGGCCCACATTCTAGATGAGAAATCCCAGGAGGTGATCTAGCAGAGGCAAGTTACTCCTGCCAGAAATGAGAAAAGAGCAGAGATTGTTGCCAGAGATCCCAAATGAGACTGCATGTTCTCAGGTGCTCTGTTAAGCAGGACAGGGCTTTCCAAGTGTGGTAACTGCCATAATTATTAATGGCTAGCATTTTTATTATGAAAATAAAAGCATGTGACCTTATAACACCAAATATGAGCCTAGAATTCCCTTTCTAGGAGAAAGAATCCAGGTTCATTTTGTAGGAGTTGTGCCCTCACACCCACCTCTTATCTTGTTTCTTGGGCAGTGGGATGAAGGGGGCTGGAGGACCAGGATTTGCAGTGAGCACCGTTCTCTGCAGTGTCTGACACGATAAGCAAAGAAGATTCCATTGGCTTCCCTGATCCAGTCTCCAGGCTTTAGCCAAACCAGAGCCATCACGAGACCCCTGAACCAGAGATGAGCAACAGCTGCTGGACCTCGAGGCTTCTTGCCCCATCCGCACAGTTAACCACTCACTCTTCCTAACAAAACAAAATGTTCCCGTTTATAATAATTTTTTTTTTAAAGAAAAGTCATGCAAGGCATTAGAGTGGAGCTGAAGCTGGTTGTGTTCAAAAACTCCAAAAATGATAACAAATGTTTTTATTTTATTTCATTTTATTTTCCAAACCATATGGACTTGCCAGCTCAATGCATCACTACTTGTTTATTCTACAGCAGCTGTCGGCACCCTGATAATGCTATAGCATCGCTCCAGTGCAGACTGCCAAACCACAGTATATGGAAATCATCTCACAAATTGAAAGGAAAAAAAAAATAATAAAGCCCCATTTCAAGTCAGATTCCAGCCATGAACTTCTGCAAGGAAGGGGATCTGGGGGAGGGGGTGTAGAATACTATAAATAGCCTTAACATTCATTATTGTTTTAACCAGGAGAAAGTGTGACTCTTCTGGTTAATCACAACTAGTATTTGACCTTTACAAGGTACTATTCATGTTTCATTGCCAAGTGCAACTTGGTGTTTTCTTCTTTTAATTACTAAGCTATGATTCAGAAGTCAGCCACAAGAATGCAGTTTGGAAAATCGATTCCCTATAGGTTTTAGGCGTTTTTATGTATTTATTTGTTTTGACCATGAAAAAACAACCACTCATGACAGGGGGAGGGGGGGCAGCCAAAGACATACATCTGGGCCTGCTATTCTAGGATCACCCAGAACTTTTATTAGAGTCAGTTGACCAAGTCAGGTCTTGTGTCCTACATGGGGAAGAATAAATTAAGCAGAGAATCTCCACAAAAAAAGCCCTGGGTTGGGAGGAAGCAGGTTCTGTGAGAATGGTAGACTCTTGCACTTCTATTTGGCCTCTGTGGAACAAAATCCTACCTCTGGAACTTCCTTTGTATAGTGCAGTGGTCAGTAAACTCATTAGTCAACAGAGCCAAATATCAAAAGTACAATGATTGAAATTTCTTTTGAGACCCAAATTTTTTAAACTTAAACTTCTTCTAACTCCACTTCTTCAAAATAGACTCGCTCAGGCCATGGTATTTTGTAGAATGGCCACACTCAAAAGAGCTGATTGTGGCTCTCCAGTCCAGGTTTGCCGATCATTGGAGTGTAAACAGCTGAGAAGAGGATTCGGCAGGAAGGGGAAGAGAGATCACAAGTGAAGCCTCCTGAAGGGGTAGGCCCTACACATTGCCTCATTTAATTCCTTCTGGACCTCAGTGATGAGGGCAAAATTATTTTACAGATGCAGGGACTGAGGCTCAGAGTGGAGAAGTAACTTGTCCAAAGCTGTTGGTGGTTGAACTGTATCCCCCAAGAAGATGTTGAAATTCTAAACCCTGGTGTTTGCAAATGTGATCTTATTTGGAAATAGGGTCTTTTCAGAGATAATTCAGATGCAAGTTAAGATAAGGTCATCCTGAAGTAGGATGCCCCCTTAACCTATTTTGAGTGGAGTCCTTATAAGAAAAGAAAAAGAGACACAGACAGACACAGGTGTGCCTAGCAAGGCCATGGCATGAGGACACATGAGGAGAATGTCATGCGACAATGGAGACAACGGTTGGAGTGATGCATCTACCAAAAATCGCCTTGCTGCAACAGTAGAAGCCAAGAAAAAAGAAGACATGGAACAGCTTCTCCCCTGGGGCCTTTAAAGAGAGCAGGGCCCTGCTAACACTCTCCTCTGAATTCCTGATTGATTGCAGACGTAAGCCTCCAGAACTGTGAAAGAATAAATTCCTCTGGTTTTAAGCCACTTTGTGATCATTGGTCACTGCACCTTGGGAGACTAACACAAAGGGTTAACATGATTTGGATGCCTTAACAATGGCTGCCCAGCCTTTGTCAAAGTGAGAAGCACTCTGTGCAGGAATTCCAATACACTTCAAAGAATTCCAAAGATAAATGGCAAACACAGGACAGGACAGTGTGAAGGATTGTGGGAGTTGCTCCCGGCCTCCATTTAGGACTCATGTGTTGAACACCATCTTTACATTATGCATGCTACAAGAGGCCAGGTATTTGGAGGAAAGTAAGTCATGGTCCTTGCCTTGGAGAGCAATGATGATGTGGGCATCATCACCTGCAATGTATGGATGAATCCCAAAGAATGGAGATGGGATGGCAAAGGAGATAGCAGGAGCTTAGATGCCAAACTCCAGCACAGGCTGGAGCTGGAGACATTTTCTTAGAATAGGGGGCATTTAAACAAGTGCTCCATGCTATGTGGGATTAGATCAGGCAACACAAAGAAGTGGCAATTGAGGAACAACTTTAAGTAAGGAACTTTGGCAGTGATGCCCACACTGGAGAGTCAGGGGACAGGAGAAAGGCTAAATGGTGCAGAGACTGATGTGGACAAGAAGGGGACGTCTTGGTCCTTCCTCCCAGGAGGGCCTCAGGTGCCAGCATGAGAAGCTCTGTGGGGTTCTGGTTGCCCGCTGCAGGTTTTGAAGAGAGGACCGGCAGGCAGAGTGCCCGAGCTGGTTCTGAGTGACTGCCCTAGCAGGAGAGGAGCCCCAGGAGCCAGTTGTTGGGTCCATACTCACTTTTGCACAGTGGCTTTCTGAGATTAGTTCATTTCTCTGGAACCGGTCTAACCAGTTTAGGTGCTGGGGATCTGCCATCATTTAGCCAAACCTGTGGGCTCCCAAGCCTTGATATATGTACGTGCTGTTCTCTCAAGGGACATGACATCATCTAAGCACTGACAGAGGTCATTTTGATAATGACCCCCCCCCCATAATTACCAAAGTGCCCCATTATCTCATTTGGCAAGAAAAATCCTACTGAAAAGAAACCCCACCTGAGTTGGGGAGGAGGGGGAGGGAGGTAGCTGGTACAGGGTTTAAGGACTGAGGAGCCATTTTGCTCACATGGAATTTTCTTGGGGGCTCTTCAAAGTCAACATTCAGTTAGAAGTAAAGTTTATTCTTCATTGCATGTTGCCGTTCTGGTTTATCCTGGGTTTTGGGCTTACACCACCTAGTGTGAACACAACTTTCCAAGTTTTTTGGTGTGTTTATTGGGTCTATTTTATGTCATTTTATTGAGTATCTATTTTATGTCAGGCACTATGTTAGACTCATATCATTCTGAATATCTGTACATTTTCTCATTTAATACTAATGGCAGCAAGTACTATAATTCCTATTTTACAGACAAAGGAATGAAAGCTCAGAGAAGTTAAGGGTTTTGAACAAACTGAAATAGCTAGTAAGGGGCAGACCACAGGCCTTGAATACTGGTCTCTTGATTTCAACTCCCAATATTTTGATCTACTATGATACCTTTCCAAAAGATTAAAAGATGAAGATAATGTCTTTTATTTTAATTCCTGCATCACCAAAGAACAGGCTCATGATCTACTGATCCAAATGACAAAGGCTTGAGTTTTATTTAGTTAGTTAGCTCTGCCCAATTTGTATGTCCTTGTCATAGCTCTGTCTTTTCTGTAATGCTAAAAATAATAGCCAAAGCATAACTCTACACTTTTTTGTTTCCTTCAAAAATTTTCTGGTGCTAAGTCTTCCTACTCTTATCTTTAAAGAATACATAAGGTTTCTGTGATGATTAAATATACATTCAGCACTATCTCTGGTCCACAGAAAGCATGCAAACATCTAGATGCCCTTATTTCTTTTATTGTAGTAGTGGTATTGGCAGTGCTCATGGTGGTGGTAGTAATGAGGTTGTTGGTAATGGCAATGGTGGTGGTGGTGGTAATGGTGATGGTGGTGATGGTGATGGTGATGGTGGTGGTGATGGTGGTGGTGATGGTGATGGTGTGGTGATGATAGTGGTGGTGGTGATAGCAATGGTGGTGGTGATGGTGATGGTGGTAGTGGTGGTGGTGGTAGTGATAGTGGTGGTAGTGATGGTGGTGAGGATGATGGTGATGGTGATAGTGATGGTGATGGTGATGGTGATGGTGATGGTGTTGGTGGTAGACAGTGGAAGGTGTTACTGTGATATTCTTGGAACCAACCAAGCCATAGACTTAGTCATTGTCCTTGATTCAGCTCCCACTGTCCCATTGGCCTCTACAATCCATTCAACCTTTAATCATCATTCTTGTCTTGGTGTTTCCATATGTCTACTCACCTGATATAAGTCTGTCTTGCTATCTTCCTTTCTCCCTATTTCTCTTCCCAAATTGAATTCTCCATCCTCAGGCCCATTCCAACAGCATCATTGAGTCCCAGCATTCCTCACGGCTGGGTACCACTATGCATTCTTCTTTTCTTCTTTTAGAGACATTTGGCTCTTTTAATTTCTAATCTAATCATGCCAATGCCACTGGCTCCTAGGAGGAAGCTGGTGTGAGAGAGATCTTCTAGCTATTCCCTCTTGGTTACCTACAATCTACCATGACCAGCCGTCACTGGTATGCTGGTATGGGCCAAGTGCATAATGACTACTAGTGTCATACATAAGCATTTTACATTCCCAGAGGGTCTCTAGCCAACTAGAATGATGACAAACACTCTCTGCTGCTGCAGGTAGTGATCTCTTTTTGGCTCCTGCTGTATCCCTAAGCTCCCCATGAATATTGGAGCTGACTGAGAGCACTTCCTTTCATAGACCGAGGGAGCAGCCAGCAGTACTTAGGACAATATGATATTTGAGACTGCAAGCTTTGAAGTCAGAGAGGCCAGGAATTACATCCCAATTCTGACTCTATTGGATGACCTTGACCTTGACAGGTTATTAAACTCTAAATATCAATTGCCACATCTATACAGTAAAGATTCCAAAACCTACTTCCCAGGGTCAGTTAAAGATTAAATGAAACAATATATTTAAAGTGCTGAGGTTTGCACCTAGCATATAACAAATGTTCAGTAAATATTGCCCACAGTTATTTCTAGGCTTAAAAAAAATATAAAGTATAATCCAGCAATACCTTTATTAGGAATCATTCCTCTTATCCAGCTTACAAAGATGCTGAAGACCAAGGTGACTTCAGATGAAAGACCTGGTAGTAGAGGCCCCAGATGAAAATCCTGTGACCTCTCAGGTAATCAGAGGTACAGGGAAGGGTACAGTACATGGAGAAGTGATCTAGAAAAATAAGAAAATTAGGCCTCGCTTAAATTACCTTTACCCAGCATTAATCACAATGAATGCTGCATGAGTTCTATTTTTATACCAACTGTAGAGGTCAAAGCCAGTGGAGATTTTGAATTTTTTTTCTACTCCTCAAATTACTCAGGACTCAAAGTAGAAAAGATGACCTGTTGGTTTGCTGACTGGATATTTTAGGCAAAGTCACGAAGTACTGACTTTCCTGTCCCCAGGACAGAGTAAGGTGATGCTTTGTCAACCACCTGGCTAATTTCATTGCTGTTGACAGTTGATCCTAATAATGTGGTCAGCAAAGTAGACCTGAGGCTCCTCTATGATCCACTCTGGCTCCTGGATTTCCCATACAGGCTGTCTCCATTGATCAGGTTTAATCGAATAATGGCTAAAATTCTGCTTCTCGATGGGCCTTATAGGTCATTTCTTTATGACATGACCAAATTGGCCATAGCGCATTCAATTTGTTTTAATGGCCAACACAGAGTCAATTAAGCGGATTGACTGTGCAGCAATCCAAATTGTCCATTAAGAAGGTGGCCAGAACAACTGGACCAAAGGCCTGTACACCCCGCCCCCATCCCCATCCACTTATTTTGGGATGTCTAGACTTGGCTACGCCTTTAATTTTCTTAAAACCCCTGTTAACTAGTTTTGTTTAATGTTGACACTAGAATTCTTTAGAATGAAGCAAAGCAGGTTGGGGGGGAAAAGATAGTTTTAGGATGATTCTGAACTTTCTGGTCTGAGTAAGGTTGTTGGAAGTAGGCACCGCATGCGAGCTCTGAAGATTTACAGGAAAGGAGAAATTAAACACATTGGTGCAGATTGTTACTGATACTTATTTCAGAAGGAGGAATTTATGTTTCCACATTAGTAGCCCCTAAGGTTGTGATCTGTCTCTATAATAAGAACCTGAATTTGAACAATTGACAATTGATTTCATCTGTTTCTACTTTGCTAATTCAATCTGGGAAGGACAACTACTCTTGCAGGAATTTTAAAGATGAAAAACGCCCCTGTTATATTATTGAATACAATTGATCTTTGAGTATGTGGGCTTAGATATATGCATTTGATTGCTTTGTACAAATACTAGAGACACTCTAAATAAAAAGGCCTGTGTCTGCTAAAATGTTCTTCCTAGAAGTTTAGCAATAGAACATTAGTTATGTCAGTGGAAACATCTACATCTCTAAAATGGACTCAATGATGCTGCTCTTAGGGTTGTTGAAATAGTTTGGAAAAATCTATGCAGATATTTACTCTTAGTGTTGCTGTAACTATTCTTAGTATAAGCATTCATATTAGTATTTAAATACTCCAAGTTCCCTCTAAAACTTTGCATATCCGCAGAAAATATTTAAAAAGTACTATTAGCAATTCTAGGTCATGCCGGAAGTTTTACCTACACCACAAAAACTAACCTATGTAGAAAATATTTATATTCCTGTTTTGCAGTTTATGAAAACTGAGGCTCAGACCTGTACAAGGTTATGGCTTGTGGGACTTGGGTTCCATTCTACTTTTCTCTGAAGCCTTCCATTTTTTCAGGCTGAGTGTTGCCTCCCCACTTTGCTATTGCCCTTCACCACTTTGGAGCATATTGTTCTCCAGGAATTCATGCAAGAGAGCACTCGCAGAGTGGATGATCTGAGAAGGTCTATTTTAGTTGCTCTCCCTTTTGAGTAAATGGTTAGAGCCAATATCAAACACCTGGCATATGGCAGAGGCTCCGTAAGAATCTATTGAATGTGTGGGTGAATCTCTCCTCAGACAGAGAGAGGGTCAGAGGGACAATATGCTGAGGCCCTGATTCCTATCTTGGGCCCCAAGGAAAATCCCGGAAGCTCCATGAAAAACTTGAGCACGTTGGTCTTTGTCATTATATCACTTAGCATGTAGAAGACTAATTGTTTCAGTGGAAACCATTAATACTTCTTGAGGACATAGTTCCTATTTTCTTTCAATTTAGAGAGAAAGATTAGTTTTGTGGCTCAAATTTAATACCTTCTCTTTTCCCCTACATCCTACCTCCCCCTTGACCCATTTGACAACCCCCCAGTGGTCTCCATTTATAGTCTATGGCAAATTTAATAATACCTGTGAAACATGAGGCATCTTATCAACTCTCCTCTTTTCCTATGATGACACAATTAGCCAGATGATAAAACTCTTTAAAATGAAAGAAAACACTAAAAAAAATATTGATTTTCTGGAGCTGTAATATTAAATGTACCATTCCAAACTAAAGTGGGAACTAACATAGAATAGATGCATAAATCTAAAACTATCAGTGTGCAGTGACATTATTTTTAAAAGTATAACAAAAATTATATATATCTAAGCTTATCTATCATTCAATTACTCAGTTTGGATTTCCACTAATAAAATATAAGGACTTGTTATTATATTAGGCAAGTCACTCCTATTATTAATTTGTTAGATAAATGGCTTCTATATCTTGAAACTTTAAATGAAATGGAATTCACTAATCCTAATTGCTTTGCCTTCTACCGGAATTTTTTCCCATTAGTTCAGCATGATTTTTTCCCCTTTTCCACTTGAAGAGAGGAGCCCTCTTCAACTGAAAGCCTGAGGGTATACTTCATGGGTTTATTAATTATCAGGTATTCATTCAGAGGGGTTAATTAAGCAATAACTTTCTGTTGACTGTGGTATACAAAGAATAAAAGGCTTGACTTGGCCTGCTGATTAAGCACCCAGTCACCGTGCCTTCATTTTCCTCCCTGTGGTTGGGGGAAATAAAATCTGTGACCAGCTCTGGTCTTGGATTGCTGAGCCACTCAGGAGGCCAATTAAAACCAGTGTATAGTTACAACTCAGGCCACCTTGAGATCATCCAAAAGAAAGAAGAGACTCCTGCTTCTTAGGGCTTCTGGGGGGAGACTGTTCCCAGAGACTTCCCTAATCATCACTATTCTTGCATTTCACCTCAAAGCTATAACATTTGCATTTTTCCTCTTTTCGACCAATTGTTCTTTTTAACTTATGGCTTCAAAAAGACTTTGGGGTACTTTTGACACAAGGTAAAGAATGTTTTTTGTTCTAGAAAATTTGTGAAATTAAAGTAAGTTAGTGTGGTAACTCCACACCCTAGGCAGATGCGGTGCAGTGGTAGTCATTTGGATTTTTTATTGATAATTTTATTTTTAGAATACATCTATTTAGGTTCTTGCTCAGTGGTTGTGCCTCCCAAAGACAAAGTAGAGGCAGCAGCACGCCATAAGCGCAGGGGAGGTGGGCTTTTTGAGGCCTGGCCTATGTTCATCAAGCAAGAAAAGATAGATGAGTTTCCTTTGATATGGCTCCATTAATCTAGTTTTGAGTGCGGAAGAAAATAATGCAACTTTATGGTCAGGGTCTTGGAATGCTCTAGAACTGTGGTCACCAACTTTTCAGACCTCACGGACCACCAGTGGTCATGTGTTGGTGACCACTGCTCTAGAATGTTCCTCTGGGAAGAGAGAACAAGGAAAGCTCATGAAAAACCTATTCCATGGAGGCTAGCTAATGCCACCTGAAAATTAGATGCTAATAGGAAAGAATGAGAAACCGTACCTCTAGGATGTCTTCTCCTACTCCATCTTCCAGAATTGTTCAATGTAGATGGTACTTTACCTGGGAGGACATGTAGCATATAGTGTAGTGGTCATAAGGAAGCATTTGACATGATTTTCACATGGATTTGAGCCATGGCTCTGTCATTTATTATCTGAGTGACCGTGGGCAAGTTACTAAACTCTCTGATACCCCTACACATATGATCTCATTTTTTCCACACACTAGTTGAAAACATGGGTATTTCTCCATATAACAAATGAGGAAGTAGAAGGAATACAGAAGTTAAAGCATTATAAAAATAGTTAATGTTTTGAAGAATAATAAAAATAGTTCTTTGCCATTCTCTAACTCTGGAGCAGTGCCTGCCTTCAGGAAGCTAACAGTCACCTGGAGAAGTCAGGGAAGCTACCCCACTATAGATAACACCATAGTTTTGATCTGCAACAAGAGCCAAGACAATAATTGTTTAGGGCAGAAGAAAGATACAAATCCCTATAAGAACCAAGGGGAGGCCTCGAAGAATGGTGCTCACACCTCAGGTCTCTGTGATACACAGACCCGGGATCCCTCAAATGAGCACTCAGTCCTATCTGCCTCATCCCAGGCCAATGGGGGAAAGGAAGCCTCAGTCCAGCAGGTAG
Organism: Pipistrellus kuhlii; assembly: GCF_014108245.1. Classification (NCBI taxonomy): domain Eukaryota; kingdom Metazoa; phylum Chordata; class Mammalia; order Chiroptera; family Vespertilionidae; genus Pipistrellus; species Pipistrellus kuhlii. The sequence goes on from NW_023425482.1 coordinate 12,027,952, forward strand.
GTAAACAAAGGATGAGCAGTTGTAACCTGGAGACTACTCATGTTTTTCTTAAGCAACCACAAGGGACAGCCTCTTTGGTGAGTGCACTTACCTTCTCAGCTGCTTCCAATCAAATCTTGCACCACCGAGTTGGTGCATCCCACACACTCAGCAAGATTCTGCTGAGTGGAGAAATTAAAAAAACCAAAAAAACATTTTGCTCTATACCTAGAAAGTGTGCTCTTGGGACTTTGAAGGACAGAATCCAAAATCAACAAGAAAGTATCAGAAGAAAGCAATGAAAAACTAAAGACAGCACCCTGTCTTGGGCCATGTGTTTTGTTTTAAGTTTATGGTGTTGAAGTCAAGGGAAGGAGAGAAACTGGTTCTTCCAGTCTATGTGGGCAGAGAGGCAGGAGAGGGCTGGAAGAGGACATGCAGGGAGCTGGTTGAAGAGAGCTGAAGGAGAACAAGGGAGGAAGAGGAAAAGGGGGACAATGCAATGTATTTGCAAGGATCACAAAGTGCTAAAATTATAAGTAATGTTATTTTGCAAATTATAACTTCTGGCCTGATTTCTGGTATGACAAAATACAAAGACTGAATTCATTCAAATATATAGATAGATAGATAGATAGATAGATGATAGATAGATAATATATAGATAGATAGATAGATAGATAGATAGAGATATAGATATAGATATAGATATGTATATATAGTCATATATGTGTATGCAAATATGTAATATATATAAAATCAGTGCTCGTGATAGAAACTTTGAAGACACAATTTAAGATATATTGTCCATACCCTACTTCCATAACATTAAATGGTTTCCTCTTTTAAAATTTTTAATTTAATTTATTGGTGTGGCATTGGTTAATGATATTATATAGGTTTCGGGTGTACAGAACCTAGGTATGAGCACCATCCTTCTAGAACATTCCCCTTGGTTCAGGTGTATAGTTCTATGTCATCTGTTCACCACACAAAGTCAAGTCTCCTTTCATCACCATTTGTCCTCCCTTTACTCTCTTCTGCCTGCTCCCACCCCACTTTTCTCACCATATTGTTGTCTTATATCTATGAGGTTTGTTTTTTGTTCGTTTTGTTTTCTTTGCTTAATCCATTCAGAACCGCTAGAACTTTTCTGGGAAGTGGAAGATGGTCAGTGAGGAATGAGACCATTTCTAATGATATAGTTGAATAGGATCCTGTTTGGTTTCCATACCTCCCTGTTCTCACACACACACACACACACACACACACACACACACACACACACAGCCCCTGAGTTTAAAATGCTCCCTTTAACAAAGAAAAAATAGTAGTAACCCTCTCTCCCTGAACCTGAATGACTTTTTCAGCTCCTTCCTAGGAACAGAATACCCTTTTGGGATCTGGGGCAGTGCTTGGGGACTTGGACACCCCCAAACAGTGCATAGGCCCTTGGGAACAGAACACTGCAACAACACCTACCACTGCATTCAGTGTCATTTAGCTGTGCACATCGAGCTATGTCCTGGAGCCTCCAGACTTGTTCACACCTGCTTATCGCTCCAAAACACAGAGCAGGCACATCTGCTCCTATAAGACACTTAAGAAAATGGAAAGGAAAACTGCTGTGGAACAAGTCTTTGATGTGCCCCACCTAAGCCATTCCAGACAGCAGAAGTGTAAGGGGTCCAGTGGGAGCTTTGATTTGGTTTCTACTCAATAAAATGCTGCAATGCTGGCTTGTCCTCCTCCCCCCATACCAAATCACACCAACATAAAAGGGAGGCCTAACAATCCCCTTATAAATACGAGTGAAAATGATCAGTTAGGTGAGCCATCTCCTGTCATCCAGTGCTTTCCAAACCCTGAGATTAGAATCCTGTAAGGTTCAATATCTGCATCTATAAAATGGGGCAAAATATCAGCTCATAGTGCACTGGGTGGTTTAAAGAGACCAATAGATGCAAGTTTCCAAGACGCCTGGGATGTAGGGTCCCCCAGACTGTGAGCGCCCTGCCCCTGTCTCCTTTCTAGTCTGCACAGCCCAGATCCAGCAACCCTCTCCTGATCAAACATGCCTTGGCAGCCTGTGAAATCTTGAATGTCTGAATTTGGATGATGGCAAAGGAAATCTCATGCATATGAAGTAAAACCGGGAGCTCAGGAATGATCTGGCAAAGGGAAGTTTGATTTGGAAAAGTGCTCTTTCGTTTTCACATCTTTCCAGTAGAAAAGAATCACCAGAAAGGATCAGAGTGCTGGACATGCTGAAATGAAACATGACTTAGTGCTGGGAGAATTGGAATATGAACAGGAAAGAGGAAGAGAAGGGTAGGTGGGAGGAAATGAGGGAAGCAAGATCCAGTCAACTGTTCTCTGCCCAGAGGTGACTTTAGAATCTGTGTATTCCTACAGCCAATGGCTAATGGTTAGAAATCCATCCATAAAATTTGGTCCAAAGGCTATAATTTTCCCTCTGGAAGATTGCCCCATTGTGTAGAGATTGTGCTTGCTTGTTTGTTTGTTTATTTGTCTGAATTCTTGTAAGATGCTAAAAATATCATGGGACTTATTGTTGAAAAGGGCAACTAACTGTTTCTAAATCAGGATTTCAGTGGATTGTGCTGCCATTATATAGAAGCTTTCTCTGAGAAAGAATAAATATGATGAAAAGGGTCAGGATGCAAATATGCTATCCTGTTTATTTTAATTCAGTCAAGACTTGCCTCAGCCATTTCAGACTGCCAACAGCATTTTAAATATGATAGGATCCCAATGTGTCTGTATTATTATTTACCACTGGATCCGTTGTCCCTTTTCTACTGTGGTTTCTAGTCTGTAACAGTGACCAGTAAGTATGAAATGGGAGGAGGAAGGAATGATAGAGTTAACTCTAAGTGGTTCCAAGTTTCTGGCTATTTCTCTCTCCAACTCACCACTGAAAATTCTATTTCCTAGAAAATGCTTCAATTACACCCAGTGTGTCTGGTTTTAGATGACCTCTGTGCTAACACTGGCTTCTTCCCCACACTCTCTTCTTAAGGAACCTGTCAGAAGGTTGGCTCTCTCCTCTCTGCAGAATATATAACTTGCATGAGTGTTTTCAAGCTCCTCTGGTAGTAAGAATCACCTGAGATGCTTACTAATCACTGCTTCCCAAGTCCTTCCTGTGGATCTCTGCCTCAGTTGCACATTAGATTCAACGGGGGAGCTTTAACATTGCTGTTGACCAAGCTGTCTTCCAGATCAATTCTATCAGAAACTCAGGGTGTGGGAACCAGGCATCAGTAGCTTTAAAGCTCCCTGGGCGACTTCCATGTGCAGCCAAGAACCACTGTTGCTATCATGATCCAGCAGGTCTGCTTTGGGACCTGGGAGACTGCAAGTAATCTAGGTGATTCTTATAGGCAGGGAGAGATTTTGGAAATACGGAACCATACAGTCCAGGGGCCAGATGAAACAGTTTCTAAAAGGTGGTTCCATTTCTCTTAAGATTGGTCAGTTGAACTCACTCCCCCGTAGAGTTTAGTGGTCCAGTGGCAAAGATCTAATCCAATTGGATCAATCACATTCTCTCACCTGGGAGGATCCTGGAAGGGGTGACACTTGGTTGCAGATACTGCCCTGTGTAAGAGCACGCAAAGTAGATTTGTGATGGTCACCTTTATGTCATTATGGTGACTCTGGGAGAGAAGGATGGGATGAAAACTTGGTGCAGACCCACTGAGAGATGTCATGAAAAGAAATGGAGAGGGGAGGAGATGAAGATACAGGGAGAAAGATCTTTTCATCCCAAAAGCTCTCCTTCCATTCCTGGTTTCAAATTCATGAGGCCAGGTGCCTGTTTTGCCCACAAATTCATGAGATACTCCTTAATTCTTCATACTATGATCTGTGTGTTTCTATATATGTCTTTTTTTTTGGTAGTAAAACTGTATATTTTTTTATCATTCTAATCCCTTCTAGTGTTGATCTTATTTTTACATTGTAACCCTTATATATCTATGGCCCTTGTACCACTTCTTAATTTCCCATCATCCATATTTCATCCATTGCCATCATCCCCATCACTCACCTGTTCCCTTTCTCCTGTATCTATCTATATATGTCTTTTTATTTTCTAGGTCAAGTGGGTTCTCTTTTTTATAACCAAAATATCTGTAAGATAGCAGGAACCAGGAAAAATTATATGTTGCAGGAATTCATATGCTCACCTGGAACAATTCGAGTCCTACTTTTTCTAAGTCCATATTGACAGATCATCCACTAAGCCTCAAAGCTTAGATAATGGAGGCCCACTAGCTCTGTAGACTTGGAGACATCAAGTAACCATACTGCTTGATATCTTAAGTCTCAATTTCTTATAAAAATAGGTGTATCCACCACATCACATGGTAGAGGGGATGAAATGGGATGAAATGAGTGTAGCTAAAACAGGCCTGAGTGTACAATAGATGCTCCAGAGATAATACTCTACGCCTTTCTACAAAGTGAGACCTACACACCTTTTCCCAGAGGTTAATGTAACAAAGTCAAAAAGTGAGGAAAGCAGAAATAAAGGATGTCAAATGGGTTTATTTCCTGCAGTTCTTTGCAGAGCACTTTAATGCTTGTATACATGGTGAACCTCCCCAATAGGGGTGTGATAGGCAGAGTTGCCATGTGCCACTTAAGGTTACAGAACCCTCTTATTCATGGAGCATCCCATGGGCCTGGTATTCTACAGAACACACTCTGGGAAATTCCTGGCTAGGCCTGTCATTTTCAAACTGTGCTTCGCGGAGCATAGGGAACCTGAGGGATAACTTTCAGAGGTTCTGCAAAGAGGATGTGGATGATGATGTCCAGGTTGAATAAAGCTCTAATGCCTTCACCTCCACTGGGAAATCTTCCCACCCTACATCATGAACTAAGGATTTGAGTTTATAAAATAAATACATAAAAAAGAACTCAGCCCATATGGCTCAGCGGTTAAGCGCCGACCCATGAACCAGGAGGTCACAGTTCAATTCTTGGTCAGGGCACATGCCTGGATTGTGGGCTTGATCTCCAGTAGGGGGCATGCAGGAGGCAGCCCATAGATTATTCTCTCATCATTGATGTTTATATCTCTCTCTCTCTCTCTCTCTCTCTCTCTCTCTCTCTCTCTCTCTCTCTCTCTCTCTCTCTCTCTCCTTTCCTCTCTCTAAAGTCAAGAAAAACATATTTTTAAAAGAAAGAAAAGATGTACATTTACTTGAAAAGCACTGACCTTCATCAGAGCTTACCAATTCAAAAATAATTGGAAGACGACACATTCACTATTTTCCCCATAGCCAAAAGAAGAATGTTCCCTTAAGATCCTCTTTTCCTAATGACCAAGTTTATTTTTATTTTAAAGCCAGGTTTACTGAACTATGATTTATAAACAGGAAAGGTATCCTTTTTGTATTCACATAATAATTTGAAAGTATACAGTCAGTCATCTTATTTAAAATATAGATGTTCTCAAACACCTCTTACCTTGAACAAGTTGGTTTTCCAGCAAGTTGTTCGTGGAAAAAATGTCTCAGTAGTCCAACCAAACTTCAAATTTCATACTGATACCTCAGCACGACACAAAGCATCTCTCAGGCATCAAACAAAAGAGAGGATGCTTTTGTTGCTAAAGAAATTGATTAGCCCAATCTTAAAACATAAAGAGGCTATCAGGAGTGCTAATGGTGTTAAGGATGTGAAAGAAATGAAGATCCCAGGCAAGTGAAGAGGGAGAAGAGTGGTTGACTTGGCTAAACACAAAATCGGTTCTTGATGACAGCCTTTCTGTAGCGGTGACATGTGAGAAAGGGAAGATGCTGCCTGCTGACCTGAAAGACCCACCCCTGGGAACAAGTGATGAAAGAGATATAGTGTAAGGCTACTGGGGATGGTTGTATACATTTAAGAAAAGAAGTGTTTGAGATTAAACAGTACCTTAGGCATGTACTGTGTATAGGAAAGGTGAAAGGTGTGAGTTCCTATTCCCATGCTTGTCAGTACTTGGTATTGCCAATTTGATTTCTTAAGAAATTATTTCAGCATTCTAATAGATAGGTAGTGGTATATCATTGTGATTTTAGCTTGAATTTCCCTAGTGATGAAAGATCTTTAAGCATCTTTTCATGTGCTTATTATGGTCATCTCTATCTTTCTTGGTGAAATACCTCCTCAAATATTTTATCCATTCTTTTAGTAGGTTGTTTTCTTATTATAGTATTGAGTTTTGAGAGGCCCTTATGAATTCTCAATAAAAATCCTTCATCAGATATTGATTTTGCAAATATTTTCTCTCGGTGTGTGGCTGGCTTATTCATTTTAACAGTATTTTCCAAAGGACAGAACTTTTTGATTTTGATGGGGCCCAACTTATAACTTTTAGGAATGAATTGTACTTGTATTATATCAAGGAAATATTTGCCAACCCAAGGTTTTCTCCTATTCTAAGGCTTATTGCTTTTTTTATTTTTCCCCAGAAGTTTCACATTTAGATCTATGATACATTTTGAGTTAATTTTATATATGGTGCCAGATATGGACCAATGTTCATTTTGCATAAAGATATCCAATTATTCCAGCATCATTTGCTGGAGAGACCCTCCACACTGCTGACTGGTTATTTATACTTATTTCATTAGCTATTTTTAGTAGCTGCCCTAGGGTTTACTGCATACATCTTTAACTTATTGCAAATACATATAATAAAAGACACAACATTAAAGCTCCAATTCTTCTGTGTGCCTGGGCCTGAAGGGTGGGTTTTCTGGAAGTCCCTGTACCTATTCCCTCTTGCAGCCAGACTCTACCTTGCATCTGTGATGGGTCTTAAGTGAGACCACTTTCCTGCTCCTCTCTGAGCAGATCACTATGGATGTTGGTATAAGATAAGGTCCCAGAACTCTTCCACTAACCAGATGAAAAAGGAATATGTCTTTTTTTCCTCCCCCAGCCTTAATGGGTGTTCACCTGTGCCCTACATGTTGCAGTGTGCCTCCCCTCTCCAACCAGCTTAAGGGGTTAATTCTGTAGAGGGAGGGGTTGGCAGCTGCTCCCCTCCTCCAGGTGTGCACTCTCCAAGGAGGCTCAGGATGGCCTAGTCTGAACTCCTTGTGGAAGTCCCTGTGAGTGAGTGAAAGCTCCCATTGTGTCTATGGTTCCTCGTGGTTTCATACTCTCATGTTGGCCTACACTCAATCTACACGCAAGTCACCAAAATGTTTGAGATGGCTCCTGGTGTTGCTTCTTCCCATGACCTGCTCTGGGAAACCTGTGCTCCTATCCCAACCCTAGGCCAGGGCTGTGTTCACTTGAAAATTGGGTTTGCTTGCCCTGTAGCTTCAACTCTCTCATGGAGAAAAGTTAGTTCATCACTTTTCCGTGTTGTTAGGGCAGGAATAATACTCTGTCCAGCTTTCCAGGGTGCAGGGGGGACACCCCCTCTACACACAGGTGTTAAGCTTCCAGCAATATCCTCTCCTCTCTTACACACATACAGGATATAGACGGGATCAACAGGTTGCTTTAATATCCAACCAGTCATTTGCCAGACAATCACTAGGCATTGATTGATCTTCTTGAACTATTGTTGATATATAAACACATGAATCTCATTTTTTTTTTATTCAAATACACTTTTTGGCTGGCAATTTATGCTTGTAATTCTTTTAATGCTATTTAATGCTTATGTCTCTTTGCTTTTGAAGTATAGAAAAAAAAAGTTTAGCACTTGTATTAGTTTCTTAGAACTGCCATACTATGGAAATACTGACTACCACACACTAGTTGGCCTAATAGAACAGAAATTGATTCTTCCACAGTTCTGGAGACCAGTAGTCTGAAATCAAGGTGTAGGCAGTTGTGGTTGCTTTAAAAGGCTCCTGAGGTGTTCCCTGCCTCTCTCCCTGCTTCCAGTGGTTGTCAGCAATCCTGGGTGCCCTTGGTTTGTAAATGCATCGATCCAATCTCTGCCTCTCTTCACATCACCTTCCTCACTTCCTCTCCTCTTATAAGGATGCTTTTTCTGGGATTTAGGATCTCTACCCAAACCCAGAATCATCTTGTTTGAGACACTTTTTTTCCAAATAAAATCACTTTCATGAGTTTTGAGGGTTAGGACTTGAACATATCTTTTTGGGGACCCACAGTACTACCAATGTATGTTTACTAGGTCACACATCTTGCATCATTTTTATAGTTGTAAGGTTTACATTTCACTGAGTCATTAAAACGAGCCACCACAGAGCCATCATGATTTTAATAAATTAATCTGCTTGTAGGGATTAAGAAGAACTGAATTCATAATTCATATTTTGACTAATCCATTTACCAGCTGAGAGACCCTTGGTAAGTTAACCAGGACTTTGTGCCTCACTTTTCCCATCTGTTAAATAAAAGTAACAGTATCTTCATTCTCTCAATGCTGTCCTGAAGATTCAATTAAAGGAGACCATGTAGGCAGAGCAGCAGATATATTAATACAAAGCTCTCATAAATGCTGATGACCTTTCCCTTTGACCTCACATTGCTATTCATTAAATCCACAACCTCTTCCCACACGAATTGGTTATGTAATGTCTCATGGCATTTTTCTGTTCATGCAAAAATGAAAGCAAGAAAGAGGCCTGAGATGGAGTCAGGAGAAGTAGCTTCTAACCCAAGCTTCACTCCCACCCAGCTGCTTAACTGGGCTTACTTCTCTGGGCCTCAGTTTACTTAAACACACAACAAAATTCTCCAAAGTTACTGGGCATTTCCAACTCCCTTACAACCCTGTGATACTGAATTTACATCTTGGCTGGTAGAATAAGTGTCAGGGAAACTTCCAGACTTTCTTCCCATTTATTCCAGACTTTTGCACCATTAGTGATGCATTGATAATCTTTTTTTTAAATTTATTTTATTGGTTTTGTGTTGGTTTGTGTGTTTTGTTTTGTGGTTTTTTTTTGTTTGTTTTGTGTTTTGTGTGTGTGTGTGTGTGTGTGTGTGTGTGTTTTTCAGAGAGGAGGGGAGAGGGATAGAGAATTAGAAACATTGAGAGAGAGAAACATCGATCAGCTTCCTCCTGCACATTCCCTACTGGGTATGTGGCTGCAACCAAGATACATGCTCTTGACCAGAATCAAACCTGGGACCCTGAGTCCACAGGCCAATACTCTATCCACTGAGCCAAACCAGCCAGGGCTGCATTGATAATCTCTTAACTCAGAAAGTAAGATTAACTCAATCCAGAGATAAAAAATAAGACCTCCATTTTCCAGGAAAGAAGGCATGGATTTGGGGGTCAAATATGCTGGTATACATGACTCTGTGTGTGTGTTTTCTGCCAGGCTCAGTGGATAGTCTATTTAAGGCTTGTTTCTCCCTGAGGACCCAGCACTGCCCCAGCCTCCCTCTCACACAGACCAGAGTTTACAGCCACTCCAAACCTCCCAAGTATGTATTTCATAAAAGCAAGACCTGGTTCAAATCCCCTGTAATGTCTCCAAGGGGAAAGAATAGAGTCAATAATCAGGGCTGTGTCTGTGTGTCATAAATTCCCCAACCCCCTATTCCCTCTCCCAGCTAGCACACGCAGGCGCACGCACACACACATAAACACAACCATAAATATATACACTCCCATTTAATAGACTGGGGAATCAAATTACAGTTACAGTGTCATAAAACTGACTAATCCGCAGGGTGTGTGCAGAAGTCTGTGTGTGTGTGTGTGTGTGTGTGTGTGTGTCCACGTGCAAGCATGCAACTGAGAGAAAGAGAGAGAGAGAGAGAAAGAGAGAGAGAAAGAGAGAGAGAAGCCTTCTTTACTTGAGGTACTAAGTTCCCAAAATATGCTTTCCTCTGGGACATTTAAGCAAACTGTCCTCATAATTGTCCTAGAGGCCTCATACCCGACTTAGGGCTGGCTAGATAATTTGCAAAGCAAGTGCAACATAAGAACACAGGGCCCCTTCTTCAAAATGTATTAAGACTTCCAAAACTGCAACAGCAGAGCAAGAAACCTAGTGTGAGAAGTCCTGTGTGCAAGGCCTGGTGTGATTGTGAGGGTCACACTCCAGAAAGTCATCAGCTGGGCAATAGCAAGCCTGGGTCAGAGCCTTACAGCATACAGGATCTATTGCACTGAAAAGTGATGTGGTCATGGGTAGCATCAGGGAAACCAAGTGGTTTCTGGAATGAGGGCAGCCTAGTTGGAATTCTGCTAGGCCGACTACTACTAAGTAATCACTTTGAACACTTCCAGTGGTGACCGGGGCATTTCCCAGAATGACAAGTAATATCCAATGCAATAAGATATATAACCCCCCCAGGTTAACCCATGGCACACAATTGGTGTTCACACTGCTTCTCCTTTGGGTACAGATCTGCATATCTGTTCAAACAAACAAACAAAAAACAAAAAAACAAACAAAAAAAGGTATTGCCTAAACCAGTTAGGCTCAGCGGTAGAGCATTGGTCTGCAGATTGAAAGGTCCCAGGTTCGATTCCAGTCAAGGGCATGTATGTAGGTTGCGGGCACATCCCCAGTAGGGTTTGTGTGCAAGAGGCAGCTGGTCCATGTTCTCTCATCTACGTTTCTAGCTCTCTATCTCTCTCCCTTCCTCTCTGTAAAAAATCAATAATATATATATATATATATTTTTTTTTTTAAAAGGGTATTAAAAGTGAAGACCTTGCAAGCGGTCATTTGGTGATTAGAGCCCAGGGGGATGTGAAAGCCTGACACACCTTTTTCAAGCTGTCCTCTCCATCTCCAAAGGGGTTTCTCCCTTGGGTGGGAAGAGGTAGCCTTCTGAAAAGGCCCTTCCTTACTTAGCATTGGAGTTTGGCACAAAGTGAACATCAGTTGACAGTGGAGACAAGTTGTGAGGGGAGGGGGGCAAGGGAGAGAGAGGGGCAGAATGAAAAGTTGGGGGAAGTTTGAAGATGCCCCCATGTGCTTTCTGGGCTGGCACTGGGAGCTTTCTGGCCGCGAGGTTCCTAGAGCCAGGCCCGCTCCGCGGCTCCGATTGGGGTTGCTATGTAGATGGACCAATGGGGCTCGAGGGGGCGTTGAGCTCCTCCTCTTCTGCAGGTCAGAAGCTGGAGAGCGAAGATGTGGCTGCAGCTTGCCTTTCCTGGCTTTTTTTCTTTTTTAATAAGGAAGGGCCAGGCCAGGAGGATGGCGTTGGCAATGCAGCCTGCGCCTTGCCCGGGGGGCTGGGCCCCTGAGAAGGTTCACTTATCTGACTAGTTCCTCCTCTCCTGGCTTCCCCGGCCCTTCTGGCTTTGCTCAGCAGGGAGGTGTAGAGCAGTAAGCGCGGATTATTTCATTCATTCATTCATTCATTCATTCATTCATTTATTTTCCCTCCTGGTACATCTATCACACTGAAATGTGGTATGTCTTTTATGTTTTAACAACTCTGTCAATTCGGTGAACTTGAGCGAGAGCACCTGCTGCTTCTCTTGCCTCCCTTTTTCGCCCCTGTCCATAACTGACCTCTGAGTCACTTCCAAAAGCTGAATCCCTCCTGCCTCTGCTACACCCCCTAACACACACACACACACACACACACACACACACACAGGCACACACGCACAGCCAGGAGCATTGGCATCGGAGAGCACATTTTCTCATTCCAAAACAGTCCTCGGTTTAGAATATGGAATTGCCCAGGAGGGGAAGTTTCTGGAAGATAGAGAGAGAAGTGAGAGGTACACAGCATTGGGTACTTTGAATTAATCAAAAATATTGTGAAAACAGTCATATTACTGATAACCGGTCATCTGCTGTACCAGACACTGTGCTAAGAAACCACCATGCTTCATCCTACCATATTTAAAGCTTGTTATAGATGGGTAAACTGAGGCACAGAACAGGGATATGCTTGCTCCCGGTCTACAGGCAGAAGCAGGACTTGAACCTGGATATATCTCTGGCTGCAGAACCTTTGGTTCTCTCCATGCCCCTGTGCTGTTGCACAGCTCTAAGGCAGCCCATGTGTGGGGGGTCTGAGGTGCCCCATCTGGGCATGTATCTCTGTGGAGCGCATGTCCACTTCAGGCAGTGCCCTGTCTCTTGTGTAGCCAGCGATGCTCCCCAGGAGCATGTTTATGACTCCAGGCCTCTCCTAGCCCATAACTACATCTAATGCTTGCACGTGATGTGGATCTTCCTCAAGATTCTTCCTTCCAACTCATCTTGATATGGCTTCACCACTGTGGTGGTCAGTAAGGCGGGCCAAATGGTCCTACTTACAGGTGAGAATGATTAGGAGCACAGAAGCAGTGCATCTGGGCCCAAAGTCACTCAATAACAGGGGAGGACTCAAGAGTAGACCTTAGATGTCCCCTCCACTCCCTAGTCAGCTTTCCTGCTCTCCAAGAATGCCTATTTTCTATGAATTATGAATTTAAAACACAACAACAAGATGTAGGTTTTGGGAAATGCAGAAGGAAAAGAGAGAGAGAGAGAGAAAGAGGAAAACCCATGAGAAATAAAATTTATTCTACTTTTTGTTTGGAGACGGCCTGAGAAGTGGTTTCTGAGCCGGGAGCAGGGTTAACTGGTGGAGAAGCATCTGCTGGCAAGGCTGGTTCCTACTTGGCAGAGGGCTACCTACCTTCCTAGCCCTTGTTCTGAACCTGGCACCAGGAGGAAGCCTGTCTGTACTCAGTCTGCTGTTGCCTAACAGCTCGGCAGAAAAGCCCCAACTAGCCATCCCTCTGTCCCTCTTCTATTTGCAGGGGGAGAGGACCTGGGCATACTTATATCTTTCCTAACAAAGAAGAAGCCTGAGAGGTGTGTCTTTTCTGATGACTTGAAGGAGATAAGTTTGAACTTCATACCCAGTATTACCCAGCCAGGGAGAGCCTTTCTAGCTCCACCCAGCCCCAGACACTCCCTCCATCCCAGAAAGATAGTACTGTCTCCTGCCTTAAATCCCCTAGCTTAAAAAGCCTAGCGGAAACCCTGCTTCCAATCTTTCAGCATAAGGTTTATTTGCTAAAAATGTTCCTTTAAAATCTATGGAAAATAAAATCGGGATTGGAGCAAATCAGATTATTGTGTTTGTAGATGCTGATAAAATTACTGGCTGTTGTCCCAGTGTCCTGCTATCTTCTTAGGCAGCCCTGACTTTTAAAAAAAATGTTTGCAAAGTAGCTTTCTTCCTGAACACTAACCTAAACCCTTCTTGTTTCAGCCTCTCCTCCCTCCTGAGCCTTGTCCAGTCAGCGACCTACACCATACTCTGTCTCTCCTGGTGGTTTCAGTATTCTTTTTAGCCAAGAGCCCTGCAATTGCCTTTCTCTCTTCCACAATAATTTCCTTCAAGTATGCTATGCCTCTATGCTAGGCACTGGGGATTCCCACCCTTCTGTTATAGTCAAGTGGGAGAAACACTATTCCTCCCACCCCATCAGACACACAGACTTACTGTTATCCATGTTACAAAGGAGACACGCATACATGACATAATCACAGAGCTACAGAGCACAATAAAGGGACTTAAAAGTCATTTGGAGCCATCAAAACAGTCTTCACGGATGTAGTGAGGTTTGAGCTGAGGTTCCATGGGTGGACCTAGTGCTGGGGATGAGAATGGATAGGAAGAAGAGCCGGCATGGACAAATGTCCTCTATTGGGTCTGACAATCACGTTGTCAATCCACTGTGTGGTTCAATCTATTTTCCATAGATGGGAAATTACTTTTCCTTGACACTGGTAAAAATCATCTACTCGAAAAGCATTGCTCTTTCCCCTCAGAAAGAAATTGAGACCATATGTTTGCCTAGTCTTGCTAGGTTTGGTGTACAGCTCAGCAAAGGGATAAAACCAACACATTTTTCACTGCTTCCATAATAAGGGAGTGGGAACACTGGAGCCCTCCCGATTTCTGCCTTCACCCAGTGTAGCTTATATTATTAAGAAATGTTAAACTTTCAGTGCCTGTGAACTGAAAGAGTTCAGATTCAAATGCCACCTGGATTTATTAAGTGCTGCATAGAAGCCTGGTATTTCCCAAGTATGACCCCCTGGGAGATCTCACAACAACTTTGGGAGATAGAACTTTTCAACCCCTTTTTGCAAATAAGAAAACCAAGGCCCAGGAAACCCTTGGGTCCTGATGCCCAGTGTGTGTCCTGGATGCAGAGTAGGGATTAGGATAAGGTATTCTTTGACAGTGCACAGAACGAATGTTTTATGTCCCAGACTCATGAAAGATCAGGTTTGGACAGTATTTCAGAGTAACTTTGTTGTTGTTGTTAATTCTTACATAGTGCTTGATCTGGAACATTCCTGATATGTCCCCCCTCTACCTGAATCTCTTTTCTACTACAGAATTCACTGCCTTTTTGATGAAGCCAGGTTGAATGTCAAATCTAAAAAGCTCTCACCTTTAAGATTTCCGGTTGACCCAAACAGAAAACATTACCTTTTTAGGAAAGCAATTGATTCAATGTTTAAACAAAGACAATAGGCATGAACAGAATCAGGTGTACTAACAGCAAAGCCCTTGATATCAGCCCTGCACCTAAAGGAAGAACCAAGAGTAACTTCACAATGAAGATCATAATCTAAGTGTCCAAAGCCCTTGAGGGCTATGCTCCCATTGCTCCCTACAATCTCTCCTATGTCCATAGGAGCCTGAATTATGACATTAATGGAGTCAACCATTCTACTCAATATTCTTCCTTTGAAAACCCTTCTAAACTTAATACTATCAAGTTCTCAGGTTCACCTTTACATGCATTTGTGTCTGGATTGGTGATGAAGGAAACGGGGAGCTGCCATTTTTCAGAGCATCTGGGTCAGCTTCCCAACTCCACAGGCATCCTATATTCTTGTTGTCTCTCCACTTGTGTGTTTCCCTGATAGACATCTATTAGCTTGCACCAATTCTAAGTATCAATCACAGCAGCTTCCTCAGATACAGTCTTTCTTAGTCCATCCATCCATCCATTCATCCATCCACTCATCTTTTCAACAACTATTTACTGAGCTCCTACTATGGGAACACTGGAAGGATGAAGCTAACAAAGCAGTTCTGTCCCTGCTTCCATGACATTTACAGTCTAGTGGAAAGGAAAAGACAATGTTTAAAGGACCAGTTGTGAAATATCAAGTCCTCATAATTATGCATGATTACATTTCCCCTTCAAAATATTCCCTCTGGCTTCTGGCTCCTGGAATGGGACACATGGAAGAGAGCATCGTCTCAGTCAGTTACTAACACCACTTCTATTTCATCACCTTCTCTGTTAATTTCCTGTAAGCACTGCTCATGCCCTGAAATTACTGTTGTTGTTTTCCTTCTTTACCAGTTGATGATCTACCTCTACTCCACTAAAACGAAAGCTCGGTGAAGGCAGGCACTTCTCTAGTTCACTCCTCTTCTGAACCTACAACATCACAAGAATTCTTGGGACCAAGTGGGAGTCCCATCATATTTGTTGGGCCGATAAATGGACTTTTTCTTCAAACCAGAGTGAGGCAGGAATGCTAGAAGCATCTGAGAGAAAGTAAATAGAAGTTACTGGAGGCAATTTGATCCACCTGTACTACTGGCAGTGTCCATTTCCTGGCTTGAGTTATTGTCACTCAAAGAGGCTCCAGTATGCTCCTTAGGAATCATCTGGGGAGTTGGACAGGAGACTCGTCTTTATTTTAAGAATTTAACTACTGGTTAACAATTAAATCCAAGTTCAGAGATAACTTATTGAATTTGCAACTGAAGAGATTTCTGTTTTCTTTTACTCACTAACCACCTACCCCTCTCTCTTCCCAGAAATAGATGCCAAACATAAAGCCCACATACTTAGCAGTTGGCTATGGAAGCACATGATAATCTCTCACCTTGAATAAGGAAGGGAGAAATGGAAAATCTGATCCCCAGGTGGCTTTATAAGAACTGAAAAAAAAAAAAAATGGAGATGCTGGCATTGTCCAGTGCTTATAATATTTTCCTTTTTTAAAACAATCATTATGTTTGTGCTTGCAGCATGCTTGGTAATCACTTCTGCTCATCATTCTCTGCATCAGCACATCGTTTTATCCATTTTGAGGAAGCTGCAGTGGAGGTCAAGGGTGGGTGAGGGCCTCTTTCATGAGGCCTAGCACAGATAGTTCAACCCTGAAATGGAGCCACTCCAGAATAGCCTCTTCTGTCCTTGCTGATATTTCCTCTGAAGATTAAGTTTGCCACTTGACACATCGAAAAAGGGTATGCCCACATTTGAATGGGTTTTACCTGCAAAGAAAGGGGCAGCATCTTCAGGAAGTTGTTGTCAGAGCTGGAAGGGGGGTGGCTATGATCAGAGTACCAGCATCTACCCTGTCTTTGTGGCATGGCACCAGCAATTAGGGATGTCGTCTCTCATCCCCTAATTGCAGACAAGGAGGGGGCCAGTGGGATGTCACTGGAGGAGACAGAAGATGGATGGCCCTGAGAGGTTCCTCTGTCCTATTGACTCAGACACACCCGTCTCTCTGTCTCACTGCCTTGCATCACCTTCAATTTGGCCAGATGGACATCAAGGGGGAAATTTCGTCTGGACCAGGAGTCTTAAGACACTAGCAAAAAAGAGCTGGCTCTTGGGGGAAATGAGGACGGGCCATTAGAAGTTGGGAGCTGGGGCCATTAGGAAGCAGCAGGACGATGTTGATGCACGGGGGATTTCTGCTCGATAATGGGAAATGTGAACACAGGTTAGTGCGGTGATTACAGCATCCTGGAGGGGGGCCCTGAGGGGCCAGGAATAGATTAAAACTCACTCAAGCAAAGCTTGGGGGAAGGGACGAAGGTCATCCCTTCAGATTCTGGGGAAGGTATCCATGCAGTCAGGGACGTTCTACTCCACTGTGCCTACAGGAAGGGCCCATCAGAATGTCACACTGGGGAGTAGAACACACATATCCGCAGACTTGGGAGAACTGGACCCCCAAATGGGGGCAAATGAAATGCAAAACCAGAACATAGTGGGCTAAGTAAAGGGTCTGCTACACTCTGGTGTGACAAGATGGCCCAGTCTCCACTCTGCTTCAGAGGCAATTTAGCAGCACCCTTTAAGAAAACAGATTTAAAAAGCACTCAAGTTTATTCTGGAAAAAAAAAATTAGATATTCATGCAAAGATTTATAGGTAAGAAAGGGTACCCGTGTCATATTTATATTGGTGAAAAATGGAAAATAATCTAGATGACCAAGGACAGAGGAAATAGCTAAATCAATTGTACATTCCTACAATGGCACTTAGCAAACCTTTAAATATAAAATCATGTTAATGACATGGGAGAATGATTGTGGTATGTCGAGCCAAAAAAAAAAAAAAATTGCTACACTAAAAAAGTGGATAGGATCTAATCCCAATTCAAGATAGAGGAAGAATGTCCGAAAGAAAATAGAACAGACTGTTAATGGTGGTTATCTCTGTGATATTTTATATTCTTTTCAGAGTATTAAATAGTTTTAAAATTATCTATGCATTGTGTGTGTGTGTGTGTGTGTGTGTGTGTAACTAATACATAGATTAGTTATTCTCCCCTCTTTATTTTTCTTACCATGCTCTATTCTTTTCCCACCTATGTTCACTGTCTGACATCCTGTAGATTTAGTTGCTTATCTGCTATAGTGTTACTATTGCTGCATCCTCTAAAATATAAGCTTCCTGAGGGAAGGGACCGTGTTGTGTTCAGTGCCAAACTCCACTTCTATTCACTACATCACACACGGCCATAGACAGAATTCAATAAATATTCATTGAATAAATCGATCCACTCTTTTTGTAATTATAAAATAAAGCTTATTAAAATATAAAAAGAGAAAAAGTATATAATAATTGCAGAGAGGGTTGCCCCCACTCCCCCAATTAACAATCCATAAGAGCCTGCTAAATTAGGCAGATTAACTATGCAGAATCCTCTGGCCCCACTGGACTTCTGAGTCACCAGGTCTAAGAATGAATCTGAGAAGCTCAGTTTTAAAGGGTCACTTGTAAATTTCAGATCCATTGCAATTAGCATTTCTAAAAACAAAGAGAGTAGACTGCAGCCTTTTTTACAGGCCCGAACTTTGCATTCTTCCGCATCTTCTAATCCAGGTTTGTCCTCTTGACTAGGGTGATGTCTACCAGTGTGGCCTTGTGGGAGAATACAAACATTTGCCATGTAATAGCTAAGCTCCCTCTAAATAATGCCAGTGACAAAGCCTTGATATGCCAAGACTGTCTTGGAGGGCTGTGGTTAACCACTGAATAGTCCTCAATGCCCACTTCTCAAAATGGATTCATGCATGTGCCTTTTTAATTTACACAAATGATCTAATGGAAATCTAAATCATAGAAGGAAAAGAGCTGTCCCTAATTTCAACCCTCCCCACAAATTAATCTTTTTCCCGATTTCTCCCTTCCGGCCCTTGAATATTTAAATTTTATAAATTCATAATCATTACATTGATATGTTTCCAGGATACAGTTCTTTTAATTTCATGATCAATATCTATCCCACTTTCCCTTTTCTGCTGTTCCGCCCACACTATAGAATTTCTTTGTAATAATTAATTCTTACCCTTTCTGTGAGGCTTTGCAGCTCTCAAAGTATTTTCATGCCTATTATCTTATTAACAGAACCAGATTCCTTTATTTAGATAAGAGCTTTGTTCTTTCTTGTGAAAACTATCTCAGTGGGGACTTACTCAGCAACGTGCTTAAAGCATGGGCTATGTAACTGGAGCGACCCAAGTTCAATTGCTGCCACTTAATAACAATGAATTTAGACAAATAACGGAACCTCCCACAGTCTGTTTCTCTTGTCTATATATACAATGTAGGTATAATCACAGTACCAGTCCATAGTCTGACCATGAGGATGAAATATGATAATCAGTCATAAAATACTCAGCACAGTGCTGATATAGAGTAAGGGTTCCAGCAATGTCAGTTATTATTGTCATTATCATTGCTATTAAATATATTAGATAAAGGCTTTTCCTGACTACAGGAATGGAGAGGAAGCCAACTGCATTGGACCTGACCTAACCCCCAAATCTAACTCAGTCCAATCCAGAGTTTTCAACCCAGAATAGAAAAGAGAAAGACACATTGTGTGCAATGCCCTTCACTGATTTCCTGTCTAACAAAGAAATTAAAATTCTATATTATTGGATATCTTCTCCTGGGACAGAAAGGTAATTTCTGAGATCCAAACCCTCTGGAACCCCAAAATGTTCATAGTTTATAAATATTTGGGACCTACTTCTCTTGAGATGGGATATTTTTAGGCTAGGGTGGAGATGAGGCTATTTGGGGTGGGGGGGGGGGACTCCTCACTACCAAACTTCCCATGGGGAAGCAAGTTCTTGCAAGTCTTGGCAAACTCCATTGTTTCCAAGAGTTCAGTCTCAGGTAAGCTTTGGACAAACACCTGAGGCTCTGAGAGGCTTAATTGAAATGAGCCTGAACTTAAATGTTTTATGAGGTACGCCCATCGATAAGTTTCTTGGCCAAGTTTTAGTGGGCCTTGATACGCTCCTGGTGGTGCCTTAGAAGTCAAGTCTTCACTGTGGATACTTGATTTGGTTTGACCTTCCCAGAGCCCAGGGAGCTGTGGCCCACTCTTGCCCATCAGTGCACAAGCCTGAGCTCACTGAGATCTGCAGCTGCCTGGCAGCTCAGCCTGGCAGCCATTCCTCTTGGTACAACTTGTCTTGAAGTTCCAGAAAAGCCAGACCTCACCTTCTCCTCAGCCAAGTCCTCCAGGCTGGGACCAAAGTCTCTCTCACACATAACAAGGGAACACCTAATTCGAGCATCTTGCCAAGCTCCCATGTGAATTGGGAGAAACACGGAGCCTGTCCTGGGAAGGAGATGTAAAAATACCCCCCCCGGCTGGATGGAGCACATGGGGTGATCTGAGAGAGGAACCAATTAGTCTTCCAAAATTTGCCACCTTTTATGGTTTGAACAAGCTTCTGCCCATCCAAGTTCAGAATCATCTTGGAAACCTTTCTTCAGCTGACCCTCAATGTCCAGAATGTAAATTCCTCCAGGTCTCATTTATTTTCTCTTCATATCAAGAATCATTACATACATATTGCAAAAATATTAGACAACTCTTACCCTGAAAGCTTGAGTGCAACATTATCACAAGAGTCCATGTAATTTTCAAAATGTTTTTTAGGCCAACAGGAAATGAGCTGAAAAGACACAAGTCAGACATGAGGCCCACATTCATGTTACCCTTCAGAATGTTCTGGATCAGTCACACCTTGTCAGGTAGAAAAGCCAAAGTGAAGGAGCTCAATGCAAAAGTTTACTATGGCACACGGTATTACAAAGGTGTTGATGAAAGGCAAATGGGGTATAAGGAAGCAAACATGAGATTAGCAATGGCTGAGTTCTCTGTCACAAACTAAATACTGAAAAGTCAGCCCTAACCAGTTTGGCTCATTGGATAGAGCATTGGTCCTCAGACTGAAGGGACCTGGGATTGATTCCAATCAAGGACACATAGCTCAGTTGCAGGCTCCATCCCCAGCCCTGGTCAAGGCATGTGCAGGTGGGAACCAATTGATGTGTCTCTCTCACATCAATGTTTCTCTCTCAGTGTCTCTCTCCCTCCCTTCCACTCTCTCTAAAAACCATTGGGAAAATGTCCTTGGTGAGGATTAACCAAAACAAGCAAACAAACAAAACCCTTGAAAAGTCAGAAAGCTATAATTATTTTAGTGCGAACACCTATATTTTCACATACATTATCATGTATCATCTCTAGATACTCCCAGTTTCATGTTATCAGAGACACTTTGTTTTCTATTCTTAATATCTAATGCATGTTATCAGTCTCCATGGATGTGTTTGATTCAGGAAAGTAAGAAGCCCAGGTCTGTCAAGAGCGCATTTTTAACTAAAAGGAAGGGTGGCTGGAGCTTGGGTGGTGTGCTGACTCCTTCCCTGCACTGATGTAAGGGTTCCATGACACATGAGGTTTAAATACGCCTTGGAAGTGTCAGGCCCAGACAAACACATGCATTGTCAGTTTTCTGTGTGCTGTGTGTGCCAGTAAAACAATCCAACATCTTTTCTTCAGGGTAATGTTGGCACATGTCAAAGGCATTAATACTCCTATTGGAATGACTCGTTTGGAGGAATAGTCAAGTCTGAAAGATGAGACCAAGGGAGTGGGAGAAGTCTTTACAATTGTTCAAGTTGTTAGGAGCAGCACCTAACAACTTTTCGGTGTTGTGTTTTAAAAAGAGCAGTCATGGTATTACTGCTGTGGCATCATAATTTGATACCTCCATCGCGGTTGTTGTAATTTGTATGCTGCATTAACTTCATCAACTTAGAAGTCTAAATGAAGGCCCCGAACCAGGGGGTTGGACATGAGTGAGGCCTCCCCTGCTGGCTGCATATCAGGAGTGCTGGCACCTGAGCCTTCAGCATCTGCCCTGGCCACTGCTTCCTCTTCCTTTCTCTTGTGATTCCCAAGACTCCTGTGTACCCTTCTTAAGTGGATGCTGATAGCACCCACCAGGCTGGCCTATGGGTCATGTTCAGGGGTGCTGTCCTCCCTTCAGAGTCTCCTGTCTACCCAGTTAGAACTTTGTCATCATTGCTGTTGCTTGTTTTTGCTCTGTTCTGTTTGGGGGAAGATTGGGCTGTAGTTTTGGCTATAAATGAAATGAAACAAGACTCTATCAATGGAAATGGAATGTGACCCTGTTTGAGCTATGGGCCCAGACCCTTTTTTATGAGACCTCCAAGGAACTGCCCTGACATTCCCCTCTTTGGAATGATAGCAAGTGTGTCTCACTTCCAGTGTCCATGCCTGACCACCATGGGCCCCAGACCAACTTTTCATCTCTGTGCTAGTGTTGACCTCATCCCAGGAAGATGGGCAATTTCAATTCACTTTCAAAGCATACATCACCATACTCATCCTCCCACCCACACCTAACCCCAAATAAGTGACCACAAAGCAGTAGTTTGATACCCAGACAAATCTCCAAGCCTGAGACTCTGAATATTCAAGAACTCTTTTCACAGGTTATCACCATAGTGGTCTAGGATGGTCTACTTTCTGTTTTTTCTCAGTGGCTCCTTCAAGATAAGACCATGCAACCAGCAGTCCTCATCTGTTTCATACCCTTTAATATAAATACAAGCCACATTCATAAGCACAGCTCAGACAGAATCTCAGTGGGGAAAAAAGTATTTCAGCCCCCGTTCCCCAATAAAAATATTAAAAATAGGAGAACTATGGTTCAATCAAACATTCCCTTTTAAGGCACCCAACTTTTCACTCTCAATCTGTCTTCAGCTTCCTGATTCTTCACAGGATTTCCTCAAGAACCCTGGTGGTGCTTGTGTTATTTATATACCACTGAAAGGTCCCTCCAAGTAATTTTTCTCAGACAAGGTAATAGTACCCAATGGTGTAGTCATGTCTTTACCAGAAAAAAAAAATGCTTACAGATTTGAAGTGATAGATTTTTCCAGCTTTGACAAAACCTACAAAGGATTTCAAAGGCAAAGCTTTAGTTCTGACATGTATGACACTATCATTTTTTCATGTTTGGTAGCTTTTTCAGCACATGCAGACCTTGCTCTGAAGTGAGACCTCATGGCCATATTCCCTCTCTCCGCTCTTCCACCACCCATTCCATGCCTCCAAGTCCCACCAGTATATACACTCATTGCAAGGAAGGCCTCTGCAAGCGAGAATTAGTTTAGACCAGTTGTCTTCCCTCTGTTGCTCCAGACCAACATTCCTCTAGAACAGTGTTTCCCAAAGTGTGGTACACATACCCCTAGGGGTATGGGAAGAGTTTGGTGGAGGTACGCGTTGCAGTGGAGTTTGGTGGGGATATGCACTGCACCATGCTTAGCTGCACCTAATTCTACGTTCTCATGAGTACGAGGGGTACTCAGCGTTACAAAAATTATAGAAGGGGTACACATATGTCAAAAGTTTGGGAAACACTGCTCTAGAAGATCTAATCGCCTATGTGAACAGAGTTGCAAATCAACCTCTCAAGACTGGAATATTCTCTCATGACATTTGATGTGGCTTTCATGCTTGAATCCACTGGGGTTTTTGACATTGTTGCTTTTTTCTTCAGTTTACAGCATCATCATTTGGCTTCTCTCCCAATAGAGTTCACAAGGGTTTTCCCTTGATCCTCAGTGTCAGCTACTTTGTAAATAACTGTCTACTTGTTGCAAACCCATTGAAATCTATATGTGCCATGTAACTTCTATGAGAAATCAAGCCATCCTGAGGGAATCTCAAGGCACAGTTTAGAATTCTATCATCAGTTCATTGAGGAAGGCAGCCAAGAACAGACAACTTCAAATTAAATTATTTCCTCCTCCCTCCCTTCCTTCCTTCCTTCCTTCCTTCTTTCCTTCCTTCCTCCCTCCCTCCCTTCCTTTCTTCTTTCCTTATTTCTTCCTTCCTTTCCTCCTTCCCTCCTTTCCTCCTTCCCTCCTTTCCTCCTTTCCTCCTTCTTTCCCTCTCTCTCTCTCCTTCCATTCTTTCTATTCCTCTTTTTAAATTCCTTTTTAAAAATTTCCCCTACCAGTGTTGAAATTTATCTGACCATCTCTAACTCCTTAAAAAACTGAATTTATGATCATATTTTACCTAAGAACACAAAAATTGATCTTCTCGTGAAAATGAAGGCATACCTGACTCACTTCTTGAGCTTCTCCAACTATCAGATTTTTTCACTTTTTTTCTGTCCCCTAACAACTTGAGCCTAGTTTAGAGGAAACCTTCTGACCTCCTTCTACAATGTGTCCTCTTTTTCCTATAAACTCAAGATATCAAAGGCCTTTCTAGGGAGAAGGACCACCCCCCACACACACACCCCCGAATGTGCCTATTGCCTTTGTATATTTCAAATGTTCCCTTTAACGTTTAAAACTGTCCGGGTCTTCTCATCAATTATAGACCTAATTGATACACCTAAGAGATCTTTAAACCTGGTTCAGACCCCAATTTCATGGCTTGTGATGGGCAATCACAAGCCCTCTCCAAGATTTTCCAGGGGTTTGCTCCCTCATGCTTCTCTACAGCTTCTTGGATGCTTTGCTTTTCTCTGGCATCAGAGTAGATACAGAATTCAGCTTCCATTGATTGACTCAAAAGTCCACTCACTAATTATGTGAGCATTTTAGTATACTTTATTTAAATTTGGGGAGAGTGCTAGAAATGGCCACAGTGTGATGTGTGAACCCCCCATTTCCCTCAACTTTATTGGTTCCACTCCTTCCTCATTCTCTCTCATCTCCCCTCTGCTGTTGAGCAATAAACACATTCCTCTCCCCTGCCCCTTACAAAGCCCAGCTGATCCTATTAAGGTCTCTGAAGGCCTCCACTTATATCCCAACTATTTGTCAAGGAAGTTTTCTAAATAAATGTCTTATTCTTCAGGAAAGTCTGATGAATACAGTGTTTGCATGTAATTAAACCTAACTACATTTGATTTAATTGTCCTTATCTCAATTCTTACTGCCATATGGACAAAAGTAAACTTTGGCAGAAAACATAGGAGAAAATAAGATGAAATCACAAAAGAAATGAAACACATGGGCAGGGGAGAGGAGAGGCGAGGGAGCAGGAGAAAGAAGGGAGGAGCCCTTGGCACCAGAGTTTAAGATGCTATCCCTCCTGAACAGTGGTCCAAAATTTTCCCGTGAGTGCTTGTTCCTGGGAGTATTGTCAAAGGATTAGATTTGTGGAGTCTCACTCCCAAAGGCCTTGACCTTGTTAAGGTCTACATGACCACACTTTAAACTCTTCTAGAACATACTTCAGCTTAAGAAAGATGATATAAAACAAAACAGAGCTAAATTGGGGAGTATTAGAATTATTTTTCTTTTTACCAATTGATTTGAACTATGCAATGATCATTGTGCCAGCTTGGATATCTCATTTTGGCCTGAGAATCTGAAGTGGCACAAATAGTGAACACTGCATGACACTCTCCAGGACTTTTTCAAATCCAACTTCAGCTTAAACAATATACACATTAGCCTTATCCAGAGCCTTTGCAGATAGATATAAAGTCAGGTCACCCAGGAGGACAGTGCTGGCCAGATTGCTGGGACATTTGCTGGTCTTCTTTTAAGAAAAGTAATGGAATAATACAAGGAAAGTGCCTAGTACTTTGCCTATTTGCCTGAAACCAAATATTGGTCTAATGAAAAGGACAGTGATTTACCAGTTGGAGACAGAATGCTGAGCTCCCCACCATATGCTATCCACAGTACTTAGTCAATGTCTTAACTCTGAGACATGTGCCTAAACCAAGTGGTGAGCCAAAACGAGAGGCCCGAAAACCAGGGACATTCACAAAGGCTTTATCTGCTTTAAAGCTGCCATCACAAAGGCTGTATGTGATCCTTGCTCTACTTTCTTTTTTTAAAAAAATATATATTTTATTGATTTTTTTACAGAGAGGAAGGGAAAGGGAGAGAGAGTTAGAAACATCAATGAGAGAGAAACATCAATCAGCTGCTACCTGCACACCCCCTACTGGGGATGTGCCAGCAACCAAGGTACATGCCCTAGTCTGGAATTGAACCTGGGACCCTTGAATCCACAGGTCAACACTCTATCCACTGAGCCAAACCAGTTAGGTCTTCCTTGCTCTACTTTCATTCCTTCCCAATTGTTATTTAGGCAATTGTCGCAGTCTTCCCTCCCTGCCTCCCTCCCTTCCTCAATCCTGTCCCAATGCTTATCATGTTTCTGGCCATTTGCCTTTCTCATTGACAGAGATGTGCCTGACTGTAGCAGACCATGCAGGCAATCAGAGCTCTCTACTCAAATACCAGGGACGAAAGTTGATGCCCTTGGTCTTATGGTCTTAGTACGTTCAGGATGCTATAACAAAAATAGCATAAATGGGGTGGCTTAAGAAACAAATATGTATTTATTTCTCACAGTTCTATGGTGGAAGCCCAAGATCAAGGAGCCAGCAGATTTGTTGTCTGGAGAAGATTTGCTTCCTGGATCATATATATCCAGCTGTGTCCTCATATTACAGAAAGGGCAAGAGAGCTCTCTGGGGTCTCTTTCACAAGGGCACTAATCCCTTTCATACACCACCTTCCAAAACCTTCACCTCCTAATACCATCTCATCAGAAATTAGTTTTCCACATTTACAGTTGTGGGGGACACAAATACTCAATGCATAGCACCCTTAAAACTCAAAGGGCTCCCACATGGGCATCAGAACAGGATGAGAAAAGAAACCCCACATCAGAGAGCCTTTATGAAATTAGTTCAATGCATACTGTACATATATTTAAAAAGGCTCTTTAAGTTGACACTTCCTGTTCTGCCATCTTGCTGTTGATTTTGATCATAGCCCCAATCCAATGTCTTTTTCAGAAACTCTGTTTTCTTGGGTTCCCCATCTTGGTTTGTATTTAGAGATAGATGCTGCCCCATATTCTTCTAAATATGAACCTTTTAAGGAGAAAAATGTATACCCTTCAGCCAGAAAACTACATTCTCTTTTCAGGAGAACCCAAAGAACTCTATAGCATTGTAGAAGGTTTTCCACTGCGCTTTATTCTCCACGTTTCAGTCAAGGCCCTTGGAGGTCAGTCACCTCACTTCCCCAGGAATTAAAGCACCTTGTAAGACCTTCATGAGGGTCCTCAGTCTCCATTCTCAAGGTATGAAAGCAATCATCCACTTTCACCTTTCTAAGTAAAATAAATGCAGCCATTGTTCATGTAAAGGAGTTGAGTGTTCTATTGGAGGCCAACCAATGACTTTGTGATTTCAGATGTAGATGGATAGTTCAGTAAAGGACCCGTATCCAGTCTTGCTCTCCTGATACTGAAAACAAGTTTTGGGCTAGATCTATTTCACAGAAATCTTGCTAATTCAGGGGCCACTGGCCTGATGACTTCATCATCTTCCATGCAGATATTACCTTGCAAAATCCCTAAGCAATAGTATGAGAATACTTATTTTGAGTTCCATAATTCATTGCACATACATTAGTAATCACAGGGGGAAATAAAATCACTTCTGGTGTGAACCTAGCATGGTGTGCTTCGAGCGCTATCTGATTCATGGGAGTTACTTAAAATAGATGGCAGCAGAATGATGTATTTTTCAGAGAGATTGTCATTTTGGCTTGCTCTACAGCTGCTTGATGAATGTAATTTAACGCATTTCAGCTTTTTTGAGGTCCATTGAGAGGGCTCAACAAGTACATATTCTTATGATACGGACCTTCCCCTTGGCCAGGAACACAGAAAACCCACCACCAGCCTCTATCATATTGTTGAACTTCCCTCAATATGGTAGTCTAACGTGACATATCTGCAATTAAAGGGTGATGTCTGTTGACACAATGCCACTAAGGCCAGTTAAACATTGTTTCTTAGAAAATAAGAGCAGGATTCAATCCTGAAAACTTTGGTAGTGGTCCAGGGATTGAGTCATTTGGCTCTCTCGAAGCGTCTAAGCTAGCTGGAACATGTCAAAAAGCGCAAGTTCCCTTCACACCATGGAAGCAGGAAAGCAAGAAGCAGGAAAATGTAATTTGAAAATAATGCAGTGCTCCAGGGATCAACTGTTTCCCTCACAATTTAGGTCTAATCTTATTCATGGATGTTAACCCCTTGCACTGCAGCTCACCAACTGTGCTGGGTGGGAAAACAAGAGGGGCCCATCTATATTACTTTGACATTCAACACATTTTTAAGTATTTGACTGTTTGTTTGTTTTTTTCTCTTTTGCCTCTTGCAAAAGAGCTGGGAATTGAAAGATTAAATCTCATTTAATTTATGGGCACCTCCCATTTTGATAGGAATACTTGGAATGTAATATATATTTGTTTTTTTTTAATGCCTTCAAGAAAATCCAAAAATGTTCCCAAGTGACTTGTGTACTCATGTTTGCACCATTACAATTTTACACAAAAATAAAACTATCCAGTGGAGAAGAGAGAGACAATATGGCTACTCCTTTAGAAGAAAAAATATATAGTTATATTTTTTCATTACTTTTCTATTGCTGTTGTGACAAAATTGGCTTAAAACCACACAAATTCATCATCATTTTACAGTTCAGTAAATCAGAATTTTGATGGCCCACTAGGCTAACATCAAATTGTCAGGATTGCATTCCTTTGGAAACTCTCAATGAGAATTCTTTTTCCTACTTTTTTTTTCCTTCTTCTTCTTCTTCTTCTTCTTCTTCTTCTTCTTCTTCTTCTTCTTCTTCTTCTTCTTCTTTTTCTAGAGTCCTTCTGCATCCCTTGGCTTGTGGCCCCTTTCTCCATCTAAAAAGCCAGCAATGGCGGGTTGAGTTCTGTTATATCACATCACTTTAGTGTCCTCTTCTGCATCTCTCTTCCACTTTCAAAGTCCTTTGTGTTACATTGGGCTCATCCAGAAAATCCAAAATACTCTCTCTATTTTGAAGTCTGCTGATTAATTCCCACTTCCCATTCAAGATAATGTAGTCACAGGTTCCAGGCATTAGAACATGGGCATCTTTGGAGGGCCATTATTCTGTCTACTATAATTTCTAATTTATTCTGTAAAATTTACCAAGTAAACTCCAAATGCAAATGAATCCTTCCCCATCTGTTTTTCTACAAAGGAAAAACAACTGAACTTGACTTCTTACAGCAATTACATAAGTGAATGAGGAGTTATAAATTTATAGTAGAAGAAGAAAGGTGTGTTTTTTAAAAAAAAAATGCACTTTGGTTAAGAACCAAAGATCCTTAACTAAAAATTTGCGGAAAGTACTGCTATAAACAGATGACTATTACACTTACATAGCATCAAGTTAACTTAAATTTAATTTAACTCAAATATTTATTAGGAGTGAAAGCAAACATAAATGTTGAAAACTCAGATCCTTATTTCTCAACTGTCTTCTCATTTTCCCACAATATATTTCTGGCAGTTTGGAGGTGATTTCTTAGATTTTTATTAACCGGTAACAGAAGGGGTTTATAATAGCTAAATTCATTCCAGAGAATAACTCATTTGTTACACATTGTTGCAACTTCCAGAGAAAGGGGTTAAAGGTGGGGGGGGGGGGGGGGGAAGAGAGCATAAACTCAGAAAACTTGGTTGCCTGGAAGCTGAAATAATTTAAGAGAAAAATGGTCACCTCAAGAGATATAGGGACATTATCCATGAAAATATGTTGCTTTCCTGTGCTAAAATTTTTAAATAAACAGAATGTATACATTCGAAAATATTTATAAGCACCTATTCCATGCTTAGGAACCAAAGGTATAGGGTGGAAATGGCAGGCAGGATGCCTTCCCTTGTGAAGTTTATATTCTTGTAAGGAGAGTGAGCAGACACATAGATACTTAACATAATTTAGAGTGTGTAATAGGACACACACACACCCCAAAACAGATGGAGCAAACTGAATAATTAAAGAGAATTTCATAAAGGACTATTCACATTGGTTGGGCAGGTTCAAGGTGAACCAAGGTGTTCAGCAGGGAGGACTCCGCAATATCAATACTCTGATTTTACGTCCTCCTGCCTCTGACTACCTGTAAGAACCTCTCATGGCTAAATCCAGGGAGCTCACTACTGTAATCAGTAAAGATCAACCCCCGTAAGCACAGAAGAGGGTGGAAAAGTGTAGAGACTGGGCCTTGAGGGGCAAACTCAAACCATCCAGCACCTTCTGTTGTGTAAAAATGCCTTGAAGTAGTGAAATTGATGTGTATTTGGGCATAGGACGGGGCATGGGATTTATTTAAGTTGGTGTTCAAGGAAGACCTCTCTTGGGGAGGGACATTTGAGCAATGACCACATAAGCAGAAGACACTGATGCATGAAACAGGGCAGATGGTTCTTAGCAAAAAGAGCCAAGTGCAAGTAAGTGCAAAAAGACTGATGTAGGAATAAACTGGATGTGCAGTAAAGGAAAAGTTCACTGAGGCTATGACAGAGTTGGATAGGAGAAAAGTGGCAGGAGATGGACTTAGAGAGATAGGTGGTAGCTACTTTATTGAAAGCCTTATCTTGGGGTATATTTCTACAGAAGAAAACACTGAGGTGAGGGTTTGAGTGCAAACAGCAATTAGGAAAGGGATTCCAGGAGGCATGGGAAGCAGAGTGGGGAAGTGATAAGGGAAGAGAAGGATTCCAATGAAGGTGATGTTATTGACTTAGGACACAGGTGAGCAGGCTTGGCCCCTGGTACTTCCTGTGAAAGGAGAAAATGGGCTTCTTATTCATCACTTCCCACCATGGTTTTCTGTGGACTGTTCCACGAGTATCACTCTCTAGCTCTTCTGGAGAAGAGAGAATATTCAGGTGAGGCATTGGGGGTGTTTACAGTAAGATACTGCTAGGAGGAGGTGTGCTCTGGAAGGGTGCACTGGATGATGGGGGTGGGACATCTTCAGAGTCTGGAAATGGTCTAAAATCATTTGGATTTTTTTTTAATTGTGATGGGAAACCATCAAAGGTGATAAATTATTCACATTTTATCTCTAACTGGACCAAGTGACTAGATAATAGGAGTACAAATGAGTTATTTTTAAAAATTGAGATATAATTCACATACCATAAAGTATGCTCTTTAAAATGTACAGTTCAATAGATTTTAGTGTATTCACAGAAGTGTGCAACCATCACCACTACCTAACCCGGGTATATTCTCATCACCCTAAAAAGAAACCTGATGGCCATTACCAGCCATTCCCCAGGAGTGGGTTTATAAATGGTGATGTGGAAGGCTGGCAGATGATGACTCAGTGTCCATAGCAGAAAATCTCAGTGTAAAGGAAAGATCATTGGCTCCCCAGTTACACAGCCCCTTGGATTACTCTTTCATGGGCAAGTCACTTCTCTCTCTGACCTCAGTGCTTTTAGCTATAAAATAGGCAGCAGTGTGATGAGGCCCGCGGTCAGCCCTCATACACATTGTACTGGTATACTGTAGTCACCACGTGTTAGAGGCAAGTGTGGGTCAGTGGATTGTTCACTTTGGAAAGACAACCATGTGACAGTGCAAAGCTTGATATTTGGAAATAATGTGTAAGAGTTAGAAACATAAGCAAAACTTGAAGTTAGAGAAAAAAAGTTTTGGTGTTGAAGTAGGAAATAAAGATGCTGAGAAGGATTAGTTGTTTGCTTGGGAGTTTTGTTTGGAGAGATGTCTTCCAGCTGAGCTGAGAGAGATAGAAAGAAATACTGAGAAAGAGGAGTCATCTAATTAATTGGCATGTGACTGTTCATAATATTCTCTTATGAGCCTTCCTATTTCTGTAAAATCAATAGTGCTCTCCTTCCTGATGTTAGTTTCATTGGTCAGGGTTCATTGGTCATGATATTTTTTTCTAGTTTGGGTCCATTTACACTGGTCTCTGTAAGTATAGGTGTGTTATTGTTCTGAGTTTGAAAAGTGATGGTTCTTAGAAGGTAAAAGGATTGAGCAAAAACAAAACAAAACAAAACAAAATAATTTTTAAAAAAAACCACATATATATTATACATAGACACAGAAAACAGTGTGGAAATAGCCAGAGGGAAACCAGGTAAGGGATAGGTAGAGGTGGCCAAAGTGGGAGTAAATGGGGACAGAGAGACTTTTCTTTGGGGCATGGGTATATGATGTACAGATGATGCTTTGTTGATTTGTACAGTTGAACCTGTATTGTTTTATGAACCAGTGTCACCCCAATAAATGCAATTTTAAAAATAACTATGAGAATTTACCACATGCATGAGATATTTAAAAAGTATGGTTCTCCTTGTATTTGATGACTGAATTTATGTACATACTGACTTATACAGAAAATTCTCTCCCTTTGGGTTAAATAGGACTGGCTATATTCTGAAAGGTGCAGCCTTGGGCTAGTGGTAATAAGGGGAAATTATTGCCAAGAATACCAAAAATTTTTTCAAGCATTTTAGTGCTTAGCTTCTCTATCAAAATCAAGTTAAACCAAATATAAATCTTCAAATGTAAATATTCCTTTATTCTTCAATGCTTTCTCAATATTTGTCCTCTGCATACAGAAGGTACATATGCAATCTTTTTTTCCTTAGAAGGATTCACCTCACCCCGTATCCCCACAGAAGTCTCTCTGTGTAAGGTGAAGCTAGAAAAGAAATCCTATCAAGTAACTATACATATATTCTATTTTCTAAAGCTGAGACTTCACATAATCCATCTCCTCTCCATTCATGGTCTTGTCTGCCCTACCATCTAGCCAAACCCTACATATCCATTGACATCTCTTAGAACAAAAAAATAAAAATTATTAGACTTGTTTTATGAAAATAATTATTATGAAGAGCATGAATTGATCTGTTCATTGGAAAAGAAAAAACAACAATAACATGGTCTTGTGCAAAAGGTAGCTTAGTCATGCGTGAGGGATAGGATGGTCTGGGCAGTGGTTTAGTGGAAGGAAAAGATATACTGAGAGCAGGGCATCACAAGACAGCTGAATATATAAACTTAAAGTCTAAAATAACCTTCACCTCCCTGACAGATATACGTTCATGTGTGCATAGGCACACATTCACATGCAGACACAGGGAGACCTTCCTTTTGGCCCCACATATTTGACTTCTGGCCCATTTTACTCCATTTCCTTCTAATGGAAATGAAAGTGAAAGCAAAATAGAAGGACCTGAGGTCTTTATCTTTGGGGATCCAATGGAGACCCCCTGGACACCCCCTGACAGAAATCAGAGGTGAGTGATACTTGTCCTGAGCTTTGTATTAGCAAAATTGACTCCTACATTTCATGAATGGAATCGTGTGTCTGTGCATTAGATTGTCCATACAGACAGGCACCATTTCTTCCCATTCCTGTACATACATGTCACTACTTCCATCAAGAGGAAGAGTGCTCTTCCTTTGAATCCCAGCTGTCCTCCCAACTTGTATTGACCAACAGAATGCAACAGAGTAATTCTGTGCCTTAATAAGTCAGGAAGCTTCCACTTCCATCCCCGTGGGAGCCAGCCATCATGAAAAGAAAATTTAGACAACTGAAAAATGAGAATCCATGTGGAGGGGGTTTCATTTGTTTTTAAAAGGTCTTGGGTGGTTTGACTTCTTAAAAAACATAGCTTTCATCTTGAAATAAAAGTAGAACTACGTTTGTGAGAAAGAGGACTGAATGTTGGCTTGTAAAGTCAGATCTGTCTTTACATAGATTCCCGAAACACTCTTTTAAGACCTAGTTCACGATGCTCTTAAAGTGTATCTTTGTTTTCAGGAAGATGAATATGATGTTTCTTAGAGAAAAGATGAGTCAGGACTGGGTCAGGGTGTCATCTCCTTTGGTCTTGAACACTTCTTTGTATGGAGATCTCACCAACTGCCAAGGCTGAGGTTATCTTCTTGTTGCTGCTGTTGCTAATTCTCACTTAAGGATATTTTCCCATTGATTTTTAGAGACAGTGGAAGGAGGGAGAGAGACAGAAAGAAACATCAATATGAGAGAGACACATGGATTGGTCACCTTTGCACAAACCCCAATCAGGGCCAAGGATTGAGTCTATAACTGGGGACCCTTCAATCTGTGGATTGGCACTCTATCCACTGAGCTAAATAGGCTAGGGCTGAAGTTCTCTTTAGAGATGTCTCATGTTCTTTAGTCAGTGTTCTAGCAGGATTCTTGCAGAGCCACAAAAAAGCCAGGTCTCATCCATGTTATGTTCTCCTCCCACACTAATCACTCCAAAGAAGAGAGTTAAGGGACTAGGCATAGTTCATTAACTTTCCCAAGCCTCATGGGTAAGTGTCAACTGGGTGTGAAATGGGACCCTAGTGAAAGAGAGAATAGGACCCTCCAGAGCCTGACTCATCCTAACTGAGAAGGATGGGACTTTTAGAGA
This sequence comes from Pipistrellus kuhlii, assembly GCF_014108245.1. Taxonomy (NCBI): domain Eukaryota; kingdom Metazoa; phylum Chordata; class Mammalia; order Chiroptera; family Vespertilionidae; genus Pipistrellus; species Pipistrellus kuhlii. The sequence continues at coordinate 12,061,808 of NW_023425482.1, forward strand.
AGAGCCAGGTTTCTTGATTCATTGATTCAGACTCATCCCATTCATACTTGCCATCCATTCATTGCACAAAGGTATATCTATTACCAAGCAAGTGCAGACATTGGGAAGTATCTTTAAATACATGAATTTTAATCTTCAAAAAGGCCTGCAACGTAAGCATTTTTTGCCCCATTTTACAGTCTGATTCAGAAAACAAAGTGTCAATGGTCACATGTTTAGTCATCGCCAGAGCCAGAATTCTAGCAAAGTCTTCATATTTCAAAGATCATGTTGATTATACCCCTCTAGAGTTTTCCAAATGTCAATGAATTACCATATCCAAGTTTTACATATATTGTAATTTACTTAATATTTTAAAAGTTTACTCACTCTTTAAATAAATTAATTTTTAGGAGCGATGAAAATAAAGCCCGGTTGTCTAATTCTGGCTGGATAAAAGGCCCTTTTCAAAGACTGAAAGGGAATCTTAATCTCTCTGTTAAAAGGGGAAACTAGCAACTATCACCCAGAGGTGTGAGAAATGTACTGACACCCAGTTTAACATCATCCAACACGAATGAGAATGAATGAGACTTGTAAAGGGCAATAAGTTCTCAACAGAAGTCTGTGCTTTGAGGTGTCATTTTTTGATGTACCATTTAAAACCAGTTCCTCTACCCCCTTGGGTAATACCCCTCAGTGTAGTATCCCTTCCCTCATGAGTTTATTTAAAGAAGGTCTTGAAAGAGACAGACAAAAGCCAGTCAAATACAATGAAGAGAGAAGAGTATTATGCTATCATGATCTCCATGTTATTTTGACCATGTACCTTTATAAATTTCTTTACCATACTCTCCTATATATATTTATATTTCCTTTTTAAAAGAAATGTATATAATGGTATGCTGATATTTTATACACATTATAAAACATACAAAGGTAGAAATTAAAAAATAAATATGTTAATATATTTCCCCAGTTTCCCCAAAGTAAGCCCTGCCTTGCCTTCACTTTGGAGACTGGTTTTAGCTGAAAGTACAGGAAGTACAAAGACAGGGAATCCAACCCACCAACAGAGATGAAGCAGAGGTTCAGAGAAAGCTCTCTGAAGGGAATGTCACAAGAAATGATCCTGGTGTCATCAAGGTGGAGAAAATTCAGAACCAAAATGCCAAACCTATTAGGCATGTACACATTACATTACACATGCTGCAGAGAAGGAACCAGAAAAATGGAATGAGAGACAAGATGGTTGGGGGAAAGCAGAGTTGACTCATGAAGGGCCTTATAAACTAAACTGAATTAAAGCCTTGTGAGGGGGCAATGGTGAGCCAGTGAAAGGTCTTAGCAGGGAGCAATACAAGCTCCAGAAGATTCTTTCTCCATTCATGTACACACATACATTGTAACACCCGCACAAACAAGAGAGAGAAAAACCAGTCTACCACACAATTCACTTTGTAGAACTCGTTCATTCAATTTTGTATTAGGAGCCCAATTTGTGCCAGGGACCATAATCAGATGGGATATGCAGTAGTTACTAAGATGGCCAAGTCCAGGTAATCAGATAGTTTTCAGTTATGAGGAGGAAATAGACTAAATATTTATTTATAATATCTAATTAAAAAGATAAATAATTTAAAATATAAGAGAATAATGGCAGTTGGAATAGCAGTGCCCTGAGATAGGCAGGGAAGGCTTCTAAGAAGGAGACAAGTATGTCAAGATGTGGACAGTATGAATAACACAGCTCTAAAGGGTTTGGGAAGGGTTGTTCAGGCTATGGGAATGAATATGTGAGTATACAAATCTTGTCAGGTTTTGAAAACAAAAGAGGCCTGGAAAGCTGAGTTAGAATGGCAGTGGAAGGACGGCGAGCAGATAGGTTTCATTAGGTCAGCAGAGACCTAATGATGCTTGCAAGGCAAGTCAAAGAGCATTGAGAAACCGATGGCAGATGTCTGGGAGGGAGGGAGGCCTTGGACGTGACATTTTGAAAAGCTCACGCTGGCTTCTGGGAGGCCTGGTGGTTGCTCTAGCTGGTCTCTCCCTGGGGAGGTAGCTTGGACTAGAGTGATAGTGATAAGTAGAGACAGGCAGACATTTGGGTAATATTAGCTTGGCGATTATGAGGGAGAGAAGAGAAGAATTTGGGGAAAGATACAGAGACCAAACTCATGATGTTCTGGCGAAAGCCCAGCTGCATAGAATAACAGGGAGATGCTCAGTCTGCAGGCAATATAGGGGGGACTGCCTCATGTCAAGACCACAGTAGGGCTGATTGCAGCTTCTGGAAGAAGACAAATTTCTCCATTGATCCTGAATGTCCTCATGTCCACATTTAAAGGGTAGCCTGTTAACATTTTTATTTATCTTCAAAAACTTATGCATGTCCAATGCTGTCTTCCAAAAGAGCACTGGATTATCAAAAATGCTAATTAAATCTGGAAATGTGGTATTGATCAGGGGTGTTTTCTTCTAGTCACCACCAGGCTCTGGAGTGACTCAGGGAGAGCCGTATGCAGACATGAATAATCTTTCACATCATCACCATTGCCCTTGAAGAAGTCATGTCTGTAAAGCCACTCACCAAGACTTCTGGGGGACCACCTGGATAAGGCATGAGTGGACTCCAACTGATTACTCAGGCCAGACTATCCCTTAATAGAAATTGAGACTAGGAAAGTCCTTGACTGTCCCCATGAAGCTGATCTTCAGCCAGAGTCAGCTCCAAGTTTATTTGTTTCCTTCTTCTGGCTCCTTCTGTTGGTCCTAATGTATATAATACCTTGAGCTGCCTCAAAGGGAAAGGGAACTGGCATGTACTGAGCAAGAAGACACCTGCTACAACCAATGCCTAAGTCATCAGCTTTACATGGTTTATCTCATTAGAGGCTCATAACAATGTTTCAACAGGTGGAGTATTGCCTCTGTTTTATTAACAACAAAAAAACAAAAACACAAAGTGTAGTGATGTTAGATTTATTCGAGTTTCAGAGCTAACATGTGGTAAGTCCAACTGGACCTCAGATAACAAAATTATCTGTGTACATTTATACAGAACTGCATGTGGCCACCAACAGTCTACATGGTTATGCATACTGACCATATGATTTTCACCCTAAGTCACCTGGAGGATACAGGAGGTGAAAGACCCGTCCTATCCCATATGATGAAGGTGCTTCTATTATCCACATAATCTGAGGTCATCAGATAGGAAGAGCTGGGATTTGAATGTGGGTATTCTGGTTCTTCTCCCTGTCATAGATTTTCCCAAATGTGTTCCTTTTCATTTGTTTAATTTTGAACACAATCTTTTAGAAGACAGTAATTCTAAAGCCAGCACAAAGCTCCTTACTGAGAGTCAGGAATGAGAGATAATCAAACAAACATTTTCTATAATGAATGTCATACAAACCCAACTGATTGGCTTCCCATACATTTACATGTGTCATCCATGTGTGGGTATTTCAAAAAACAGATAGTATGTGGTCTTGGAGACCTATCATGTAATTATGTGTGATCTTTAACACATGGCCTCAGCTTTCTGAGCCTCAGTTTCTTTGCTGTTAAAAAGGAGCTAATCACTTCTGCATGAGACAGAACAACGGACATATTTAATAACATCCAGCATGTAGAAGCATTCAAGAGGACAGCCAAGGATTCTCCTAGTCTCACTTCCTATCCAGGGGTGGTTTGGCTTGAGTCATCAGTTGGAGTCCACCCCACCCCTTTTCCAGGTGGTCCCCAAAAATTCTTGGTGAGTGGCCCTACAGACATGGCCTCTTCAAGGGTGATGGTGATGATGTGAAAGATTATTAATGTCTGCATTGGGCTCTCACTGAGTCACTCCTGAACCCAGTGGTGACTGGAAGAAATCACCCTGATCAATACCACAATGTCAGTCCCTTTCCTCCTTCCAAGGAACCCTGGTAAATGGAAAGGAGATAGAAAAGGATGGAGAAGGAGACAGAAATGAAGTGGCATTTCTGTCGCTTCAGGGTTTTCTTTATGTTCAAAAATGAAGTTCTTTTTGGATCCACAGTTGCCAAAGAGGATTCCAAAATGATGCAAGAGAGCTCAGAGGAACCATGCAATGTGTGTGATAAATACAGCAGCATCATAGAAAAATATTATAGAGGGAAAAAGTCTTATTAGTCAGATAGAGGAAAGAGTTGGCTTGCCAATTAAAAACAGTTTTGTTTTGTTTTTACGATCTGTGTGTGCCTCACCCAGATACACTTGAGGCCACACACAATAGGGACAATAGATGGTCAGGCTAATGAGCATCCCTTCTGGGATTGGCAGGGGGTTAGGGGGGGGGCGCTGAGTTGGACCCAGAGTCTTACATGTTATTCGGAGTAGAGAAAAATAGAGACATATAAAGATAATGTCCCCACCCTCCATTTGGGACAATTGGCCAATAAGCAGCAGAGACAAAATGATGGGAATGTATTCAAGTGTATTAAGAAAAAAAAGATATTACAGGACAAGAAGCCATAAGGGAAGAGGAAGGGAGAGGGAGAGAGAGAGAGGAATGGTGTGGAGAAGGAAAAGAGGAAGGGGATAAAGGATTCAGGGTAGCTCTTGAGGTTTATAGGTTCTGCAAGAAGAAACATCAAGGAGTTGTTTAATAAACTTGGGATAGAATCAAGAGCTTTCTCTTTAAGGCTGAGTGATAGTGTAAGGAGTAGAGCTTCTGATGTTTATGAGGATAGTCTTAAGGGTAAAGACTGTGCTTTGTTTATCTTGTGGAACCTGCTGCCCAGCACAGTGCATGACACATAGTAGGGGCTCAGGGAGTGTTGAGTGGGTCATCACCTATGGCAGAAGAGTGATCATCTTGATCCTCATGGGACCCTGCTATCCTGTAGTATGAATGGAGTCCAGACCCTACCAGCAATGTAGGGTGGAGGGTGCTAAATGGGGAGACAGAAAACTCCAAGTACTCCAGTAAGGTGTATGGGATGGAGATGCTCAGGGGCCTAAGAGAAGAATTTCTTTACCCCAATGCATGGCCCACAGATGCCCAAGCAGCATCAGAGTGCAGGTGTGGGCTCTGTGCTGCAGCATGAAAAGGAGAAACCAGGAATGGGCAGGGCACTGCGCCTGCCTGGACCCCTTTCAATACTGCAGCCCACCAGACCAAGCAGATTTCCACCCCTTTCACTCTCCCAAATGGATTCTTTTGTTTGTCTTTCTCTTGACCTAAACTCTCAATTGAGTATCTTGGTTCACCAAGATTTTTAGCCTAAAGATTCAGTCTAATCACAGACTAGAGAGTCATGGAGGAAGAGAAGGGACCCATACTGAGTACTCCTCATATGCCCAGCACTATGCTAAATACTGTACTGTCTCCTCCAGCCCTCACAGAAAAAAATATTGTTATCCTGGGCTCATGATGAATTATATGATGATTAGAGATGATTTCCAATTTGCTCAAAACCCCCCCTGTTTTTTGCCTTTAACCAGCCCCCAACAAAGCCATATGGGTAGTCACTATATCAACACTCATTGTTGAGCTGGAGATAGTGGTGCTGGTGGTGGTGATGAGAAAGGGGACAGTGATCATTTATATAATTTCATAACCCTGACTTATTTATAGATACGGAAACTAAGACTCAGAGAATTTAAATCTTTTACCCAAGATCACATAGGTGGTAGATGAATTCTTAAAATGTACCAGAGACTTCTTTAAAATGTGCCACCCTGCTGGAGATTGGAGGGTGGCGAGTAATGAGTTGAGTTTAAGAAACACATTCTCCCTTCATGCCCAGTTGTGGCATTTAGGCAAATTATCCCTTTCTAGTGATAACCAGTAATCAGAGCAGTTAGATGATCTATGACTTTTCTGCTGCCAATTTTCAAAGGGCTGTTTGCAGACTCCTCTCTCTTATTCCAGGGCCTTAAAGTCACCTCACAGAGGGAAGAAATGAAATGAACAAGGCTGACCAGAAAATAAGCTTGGCAAAGAGCACCAGGGAACAGGGAGTAAATCTCAGCCATTTAATATCAGTTTTTGTCTCTTATTGATCCATTTTATTTTCATTTTTCAGAACAGGAGCGTCCCTGCAGTCTAGCTCATCAGTGGCCTTTAAAGGCTTCCTATTGATCCATGAAACTATTGTCTCAGTTTGCATTACCCCTTTTGGAAACACCCATTGCTTTTTGGTCATGTTCCATATTTAGTTCACATCCCAAACATGGTTTCATTTCTGGGAGTAAGGAGCAGATATCTTGGACCTCAAGAAGCAGTGGACTTGATTTCCTAATGCTTCTGGTACCAGCTTTTGGGCTCCATGAAGTCTCCAGCTCCAAAGAGTGATGGGGAATGTTGGCAAAGAAGTGAGGGTCTAAGGAGGACTCTATGATCTCATCCCAGAGGGGAAAATAAGAGTTGAAACAAGAGCCTTCATTTCTTGAACACTTTATCCAGGATTCAACCCACAAGAACCCCGAGAGAAGAAACTGATGAAGAAACTGAGGCTGAAAAATATTTAGTTGCTTGTGGGAACACACTCAGCTTTGACTCCTGGTTGCATGAGTAACTACCTGCATATTAAAATAATTTGGTAAAGGTTTCACATATCCAAGATGAGAATCATGATGGAACTTTCTAGAGTTGCTTTAAGATTCCCTTGAGATAATGTATCCGAGGCCTGTAGGAGGGTGTTCAGCACAGGGGAAGTGCCCAGTGGATATTTGGTGAATGAGGGGAAACCCCCTTCAACTGTGTCCTTTTAAGACTCATTCATGTACCCTGTCCTCCATCGTTAGATGAAAATTTAGTTCTTTCTAAAACTAATACTTCAAATAAAGTCTAGATTTCAGACAAAGAGAAAAATGTATTTTAAAATGGCTAGTATAGAGTCTTTCAGGTAGTAGTAGATGCTCAATAAATATTGGTTTATTCACTTATTCATCTATCCCTAGCTCCTGAGGAACTAACCGTATGTCTCCAACATCTACCAATTTCCTTCTTCTGCACTTTCAAATGAAACTTGCCCTCACTCCTTATTGAACCTTTTCCAATATATTTTTGCTAAGCAACCTGAATCTTCATTAGAAGTCTTCATTTCTCACTGTTCAGTTTTTGCTTCTTAACTCCTAGAAGCTGCTTTCTGACTTTCCAAAGCTCAGATCTTTCCAAGGTTCTGTTGACCTGCTCATTACTTTATATTCATCCTTGTCAGCCTTTCCCTGGCTCTGGACAATGTGCATTATCCTCTCTTCTTTGCCAAATGCTCTCCTTCCTTGGCTTCTGGGTAATTTCATTATTTCATACATTTATTCACTTACTCAACATTTTCTGTGCACCTTTGTGTATTGTGTGAGGGACTGGAGGTAGGTGTGACTTCTCAAGGAGTGTCAGACACAACAGTGGATTCTGATTGTCTCCTCTCTCTTCCACCCTCATCTGATTGATTCTTGTAACCCCTGCTCAGATAACACCTTCTATTCTACAAAGATACCCTGACTGCCTTTTAACAGGGGCAATAAATTACTATTTCCATTCTATCAGACTACTCCTGTCACTGCCCATAACCCTTTGTTTTGCATCTATCTCTCACTGTGTGTTTCTCAGGAGCATGACATAGACAAGACTCAATAAATATCTATTGTGTTAAGTGGAGTATTTTCAGTACTTTTCTTCAGTCTTTTGCTTGCTTCCTCTTTTTCATTCTGGCCCATAAATTGAGATATGCCTTTGGAAACCTAATTATTATATATTCATGATCCTAGAACTTGCTTGCTGATCATAAAACAAGCTTTGAAAAATAATTCTTGTTTATTCTACTGGAGTCTTTCATCATCATCTTGCATGTAACCATACAAAATTAAATTTGTGTTTCTTTGTCAACTGAGACCTCAACCCTGTACATCAGGACTTATATACAGTATTATTGATGCTGCTGATCTCCTTGTCAGTCTTCTTTTTTATTAGTTTCATGGCTGGAAGTCTGAAATCAATGAGTCAACAAGGCCATGCTCCCTCTGAAGGCTCTAGGGGGGAGACTGTTCCATACTTCTCTTTTAGCTCCTGGTGATGGCAGGTTATCCTAGGTGTTCCTTGACATTAGGCTGTATTACTCCAGTCTCTGCCTCCATCTTCACATGCCCTTCTTCCTCTGTGTGTCCATAGTGTGTCTGTATCTTCACAAAGCTTACTTATAAGGGTCCCAGTCATTGAAGTTAAGGGCCACCTTAATCCAGAATGGCTTCATCTTAACAAATTACATATAGAAAGACCCTATTTCCAGATAAGACCAGTTTGGGGGAACATTATTCAACCCAGTATATTTTTCAATCCATCTTGATAACACCGCCAAAATCAGATTCCCAAACAACACTTGGTTATGTCCAAGTCTCAAAAATCTGAAACAAGTTTAAAGTCCTTTACTTCCTTCATCACCATAAGCTGCTGAAGCAGCCTGTTTTCAATCATAATACACATTACCTTTATTTTAAGTACTTTAAAAAATTGTGACCCTGATTAAATTCCATAGAACAAGAGTTTAATTTGCCCTCTTTATCCTCATTTCCCAGAATGCTGCACAGTTCATGTGTGGGTATTCAATAGGCAGCCATTGAATGAATATCAGTGAGTTGAATATCAGAGTGAGTTGAATATCAGATTTTGAAGAGTCCTCCATTACCTATCCTTGCACCATCTGCTCTGGTCAGCATTTGCTGAGTAAAAAAAGTAGGTGCTCTCAATAAATACATGTTCTTGATTGATTAATCCATCAACCAGGTTTCTTGATCTGAAGCATTTTTAATGTTGATTGCCAGGAGGCTGCAGTGGGGGGCAACAGAGGGGTAAAAGGATGGGCAGTGGAGACACTTGATCAGCATTCCACCTTAGCACTTCTGGGGCCTGTCCAAGCTTTCCATTTGCCTGAGAACTCACGTCTAGCCTTCTAAGAGAAATAATAACAACTCTGGAACCATGGATGGTGGGGTCCAGGACAAAGAAATTAAGATCTATTAAGAACAGGTAATATGGCTTCTTTTCAGTACTGAAAGCATTTCAGCAAAGCAGGAAGCTACCCTAAATTGAAGAGATGTCCAGTGACTGCATTCTCTCTTGGATCACCCATGGATCTATAGTAGTGAATAGAGTTTGGGAGAGGAACACTGCGTGGTCACATGCCTTCTAATAAGCCCTGATTTGCTGTAACTTGTACCAATGTCTCTAGAGAAGAAAGGGGTCTATAAGCTGAATGTGATTGTCCCTAGAATGAAGGTAAAACTACTGAAATCTAGCCATTCCATAGACTGGCTTCAGTAGAAGATTTTTAATGGCTATCTAGGACACACACACACACACACACACACACACACACACACACACAAGAAATAACTGAAGGGCAGTCCTGGAACCAGTCATTTCATATGGAATTTGGTCCCAGGTCATCACAGTTGTTACCTACACCTGAGTCAACTCCCACTCCTACCTCCACCCTAAACTGATGTGACCCAAACCAATAAAGATTAGGTACCTGGTAGGTAAAAAAGCCACATGCACCCATTATTTTATTTTCCTGTATTTTCTTTTCTAAATGTCCTAAGTCACCCATTCTCTTAGCACTTATTCTTTTGGGGATTATAGAACTAAAGCATGCTTTATTGTGTTTCAGTTCCCTTGTATCTATTTCAATAGAACTGCTAATACCACTCATTTTCAGATTTTGTGGGCTTAATAGATTGGCAATATGAGGTCATGTGTCCAAAAGGATAATTATCATTCTGGGCACTGATTGAATGGTTTCATTGTTCTCAAAATATATGGAAGGCAAAAAGGACTTTTGTATAGCTTTACCTGATAAGTGTGTGAGTGTGTGTGTGTGTGTGTGTGTGTGTGTGTACAATTCCTGAAACTTCACATGACTCAATTTGCCATTCCAAAATTACAGAAAGTTAATATTGTGACAGGGGAAGTGGTATTTTACCAGCAGATAAATTAAATTAGTATTTTCAGGAAATGCAAGCTGTGCAAAAGTTGTTTCGACTATTATCAGCCTGTTGGATCAAAGTGGTTGAGAGTTTAGCATATTTGCCTGTTCGTTACCCAATTTTGCTAGTTTCCTAAATTTTTAACACTTGGAATTGGTGGGTGGAGCAGCACCTTCCCATGACTTTCCATGGTAAGAACACTGGTTGACAACACTTCTTCCATGACCTTTTTTATGGAGGGAGTGAGGGCCCCAACTTTGTGTTTTCCCAAAGGAATGTGGGTGTGAAATGAGGGTTGCCAGTCCATAACTCTTTGAAGATCCAAAAGGATTGACAGGAAAGATTCTGGGAAGGAACATTCAGCTTCAGACTCAAAGCAGGAAATAGCAAATCCTTGGGAATAAGAGTGTGGATCATATGATTCTGAATATAGCAACCCATGACTTTCAATTCTTAATGGCTTGATTAGTGCTAAGCCACAGGTGGAGATGCTAAGAGGGACCCTATATGGGAAATGTGCCTTGTGTGCACTTCCTCTGTATAGCTACCTAGCATCCATATGGCAATAAATTCCCACTGTTTTTCATATAACCTCCCTACATCCAAAATCTCAGTGCACTGGGTTTGGATCACCAAGCAAATTTTGTTGCCCTTTTGCTTTCTATGTCTTCCTCTACCTGTAACACTGCTCCCCAAATCCCTCATCACTACTATGCATCATATAGCGTTAAGCACTCAATAATGCTCAAAGATTCATTCAGCCTAATCAACAGGCTGGATGTAGGGACACACAGCCTTGGGTCTGAGTGTCACTACACCATTTACTAGGTGAGTGAATCAGAGTAAGAGACTGAACCCCCTGAATCTCTATGTTTTGATATAGAAAATAGAAATAAGAGCACCCACCTTACCCATGCTATTGAGATTAAATGTGCCTATATCATGAGTCATATTCCAGAAATGGGGGAAGGAAAATGCCTTCTCTGGTAGAATTTTTAATATTGTGTTTCTGTTTTAAACATAATTGAAAGTAAAATAGATAAAGCATAGTCTAGATTATTTGGATGCCCCTTTATAACCAATAACTGCCACTGCATTTTAGTGCCAGTGGTTGCAAACAAGTTGGTACTGTATAATTTGATTGTATGAATGAGAAAAGGATAGAGGTGAAATAAATTCAAAATCATGCATTACTGTTAAATTAGTGTCAAGTAGCTTCACAGTCCCAGTATCAATGGGGAACAATTGTCAGGTACTTGAGTACCTGAGTCATCATACTGTGTTGGCATGGGGAACTGAAATGTACCTGTACTCTAGCATTCAGTACCACTTTTATGCAGCAAGTTTTAAACCAGCTTTCTATAAACCATATCATCTGTCCCATTTAATTAAAATTATTAGCCTGAATTTTAAATATATTGTAGCTCTCTTAGCATTTAAATTATTAATATTATTTTTTATCATTTCATAGGAGCAATAAGCATTAGGAAATTAAACAGAATTTTATTTTCTAAATGTTGAAATAACATTATATTTTAATACGTGCCATTTTTTTCTGTACTTTAAATGGATTCTGTGTGTAACTAAATTGGAGAAATATTCTAATAGTGTATGGGAAATTCTACATGGTAAAAGGCTCCAAGGAAATGCACAAAAAAGCCATTTCCTTCAGCATGTTTGAGGATATAAAAAATAGTACAATAATAAATCATAAAAATATTTATTCATCACTTTCTATGTTTATCCATAAACATACTAAAGATGTTGCATATATTATCTTTCTAAAGAGTCATAAGCATTTGAAAACACAGGAAGTTATCCACTCTAATATACCACCTTACTGCTCTCAGGGATTTGACAGTTTACTGAGGAAGTGATTCAGGCATATAAAGAATTCACAGGAGGTTATGAGTGTCAGTTGCTAAAGGAAAGGTGTGTGTGCTCCAAGGAAGGAGGGATCTGTCAAGGTGGTTGTCTAGAAGGTTTCATGAAGTGAGGGTCAGAACTGGATAGACAGGATGGGTGCAATGAGAACAATGAGTGTCTATCTGTTCTTCCAAATTCACTGTCCTTGGCCTGCCCCTTGCTCTGGATCCCTGGCAGCCTTTATAGATGGCAGACACAGCTTCTCTTGCAACTTGGCTTCCTTTTGGGTTCTGCCCAATGCTACCATCTTGTTCTGTAAAATATTTGGGGAAGCTTTCTACTTCTGGAGGTGCTCTGCTTCTGGAAGTCTTACAATGAGTGTCAGGTCAGATCATCAGTCGGACTGGATGTTCAGGATGTAGGGTCTGGCAGTGGTCCTTGACAGAGCAGCTTTACCAGAATTTTCATGGGTATCACTTTCAATGTTTTTAGTCTCCGTGTTGTATATTACTCATCAAAGTAGCTATTGGTGTCCCCTTGGAAATAGAGCTTTGATCTCATGGGCATGTAACAGAGCACATAAGCAAGGCACCCAGCAGGATTGGGAAGTATCAAGGTAAAACCAGAGAAATCAAACCAAGATCTCGACAAAGGCATGAGCTGATTAGGGGAAGGTAGGAGGAGAAGGGTCTGGCTCTTCATTCCCTGGCCATCCCCTTCTTGGTGAGTTGGCTGCTCCCCCAAATAAAGACCAAATTCTCTGATAGGCAGCCCTCTCCATACAGACGGCCTCTTGGTTCTTGCATTGCTTCTTCCCTGTGGCCCTTCAAGCTCTTGGGTAATGCATATTCTCAATCCCAGTCCTCTTGCTAGGCCTGGGAACCTGAGTGGTCCCCTACGGATTTCCTAAACCCTGTTCTCACCTCTGCAAAGTCCCTTTACTGAACTCTCTTATTACCCAGTTTGAATATGCAACTGCTTCTCTCTAACCTCTGACTGAGACATGGAGGTTTTGGGTGATGGGGGTCACTATAAGGGACTATACAATGGATGGTGGGCTCTGGGAAGAAACAAGGTATACACTAAGGTAAAGAGGACAGTGAACACTGAATAAAATCAGAATAATTATTAGTGTTGGAATGCACAAATCTGCTTTGTGCCTGACCAGAAATTAGGATCTTCGGCTCCAAAATTCCTAATCCTGAACATACCTTCTCATTGCTGTTCCCATTTTCCATGAGAGCAAGCAGCCTCTGCTTGAGTTCAAGGTAGTGTACCGATTAAGTGGCAAGGTCTGAATGCAACCCAGGTTCTCTCCAACTCTACCTCTCTATGCTCATTCAAACTTCCATCAACCCCTCAGTGAGAAAAACAGTCTGATGGGGATGAGATACTGGGCTCAAGGCCCCAATTCTCTCTGGGGGACACTCAAGAGGAATACAAGTTCCTCTCCCCACCTGCCGGAAACCCCAGGGTCCTCCCCTCATCCCACCCTTAGAGGGAGGGCCAGCAGAGCCATCCCTTTTGTAGGATGGGCTTTCTTGAGCTTTTTCTTCCTCCAGAGAATGTTAGCTGGAATGCCCTCTCCACAGACAACCAGAATCAGACTCAGAACTTTCTGTGCTCCTCTAAGTTACTAGCTGTTCAGGTTGCACCTGGCTGCTTTGCAAGGCCCCCAGGTCCTAGATTCTGGCTAGCTGCTCCCTCTGGGCCGGGGTGAACCTGCTCCTCAGAGCTATGAGGCCTACAGAATGAGCATGCATTAATTTGATTTCCTTGTGGTTAAGACCCTGAAAAGGCCTACTGTGACTATCCAAGAAAATCCAGGCTTCAGGCATGCAGACCTGGCAAGGAATGTGCTGGAAAACTTGGACACGTGACAAGATTTAGGAGAAGGAAAGATCTTTAGATATATATAATATTTCTTGCATTTGTGAATGTTTTCTTTACATGTTTATTATTACATTTTTGCAAAGGATGGAATATTTTATTGGGGAAGGAAGGAAACACAGATTTACCAAATCAGAATCTGCATTTTAATAAGATCTCCAGGTAGCTTAAGGGCACATGGGTTACAAGGCCATATAGGACTCAGTGATCAAATGTACCATGCATTATTTTATTAAGTCCCTTCGAGCTCAAAATCATGCTCTGTCTAGATTTTTTTTACTATATAGTACAGTGCAGGAAAATATGCTGTGAGAAATACTTTCACATCTATCTTTGAGCAAATGATAATGACAATTATTATCATTATTACTATCATTTATTGAGTACTAATTATGTGCCAGGCCACTTGTTGAATCTTTTATAAGAATTAGCTCAACTTTATTCTTATGATGGGCCTACAAAAAAAAGGGGCTACTATCATTTTAGAAGTGATGTTATTGGGCATTTTTTAAATGAAGTATTTCAAATAATGATGTTATTTCTACTACAACTGATGGTCATGATGATAGCACTTACTGAGCACTCTCTCTCTCTTCTAGAGACTCTATTACCTGTTTGTTTGTTTTTAATTTATACCTCAAACAATCCTAGGAAATCAAGCATTATTAGTAATCTTCTTAAAAACTAAGGTAAACAAGGCTCTAAGGTTGCATATCATGTCCAAGGTCATAAGATCCGGATCTGGACCCAGGACTGTCAGAAGTCCCTGTTCACGTTCTCAATGTCATGCATGAGCAGGAATGTGCTAATTTGTTTCTAGTTCTTTAGTGTATCCTTGGGGCTTCACCTTCCAATGCTGGGCTCTTAGCAGGCCACTCTCCTCCCACCCAACCCCCCTCGGCTCACCCTCACCCTCACCCAGGCCCCAAGCCTTTGTGCATGGATAGACAGAGGGGGATCATGGCAATGCCTCCTCAGCAGGGATGGGCTTAGGGGAACAGAGGACTTTTTTCTAATCACAGCTGCACACAACAGGGCTATAGGCATCAGGAGCCTCAGACATTCAGACTCTGGCCGCGTGGCAAGCATCCCAGGACTTTGCAGGGAACAATGGGTACTGAACTGCAGGTGACCCGACCTGCTAATCGCTGCCTGATTACCAGCTAATCAGTGCCTTGTTTGGGACTCTGAAAACCAAATCCCTTTGGACTGGGCTGGGCCCTAAGAGGCAGTCACCTGGTTAATGTGCCAGGGTGAGGCAGGGGGTCATGTGTTCCAGCACAGAGTGGCCAAAGGCCATCATTGGGGACGTGGTCACGGGGTCTGTCTCTCTCCAGCTGGTCCTGGACAGCTATAGCTCTTGTCACTAGCATGGAAGTGAATAGAGGCAAAAGAGTTAAAGGCCAATCTGTGTAGAAAAAGCTGATCCAGGCTTCTGGGCACAGAGAAAATAAAAGACACTTTCCCCCAGAAACTTTCTGAAAAGAGGTCTCAGAAATAATTCAGAGAAAGGTATAGTTACAACACCACTAACAGCCTCATGGCTATAACCACTGTCACAGCCACCACCATTACTAACCCTATACTTACCACCACTACTGCTGTTGTTGCCACCACCCCCATCTTCAGTACTAACATCACCATCACTACCACCAACAGGATCACCACCACGTCCTTCATCAGTACTAACATCACTATCATTTCAACCGTCACCACTTCCATCATCACCACCATCACCTCTATCACAACCAACAGAATCACCACCACCTCCCTCATCAATACTATCATCACTATCATTACTCCCACCATCACCACTACCATAACTACCATTATCACCTTTAACCCACCCTCATCCACACTATCACCACATTAACATCTTTACACCCCTACCACCTCCACCAAGAACACTGCTACTGCCACCATAACACAGCCACCATACCTTTCATTGCTACCACTACTGTACTGTCATACACTAAGAAAGCAATTTTGAGTAGTGTTTTAAAAACACTGGTTTGAGAATCAGATAAATTTAGGATTGACTCCATGAAGTACTAGATGCTTGAGTTTGGGCAACTAATTTATTTGAAACTTAGTGTCCCCAAATGGAAAATTTGAGATAAAAATATAATCAACTCATAATATTTTGGCTTATATAGGTCCATTTGTCACAATGCTTGGCACAGAAGAAACACACAACAAAAGCTCACTCTCACTATTGATCATTATTTCTGCCCCAGCTTCATTTCAGTACACAACTTCTGCTATTGCATCATTGCTTGACAATGGTTGGGGACAGGACCATTTTATCCTTCACCATGATATCATGGGATCCTCTAAGCTGCCTGGCATCCCTGAGAAGTATGGATCTGGTCATGGTTCCATGAGTTGAGGAAAGTTTCAATTTAGAGTTAGCTGTGAGGGATTGAATCAACATCTACTTTTTAAAAGCCATGTGTTCTTCAGAACTTCCCTAACCTCACAGATACTCCCTTTCCTCTCCTGAAAAATGGAGAATGAAAATCTCTCCCTTACAGAATTGTGAGAGGATTACATGAGATATGATAGGGGAAAGCCCTAGATCAATAGGGACACAGTAGGCATTCAATGTAGTGAGCTGCTGGCCCACTACTTCAGCTTAGAAGAAATAATTATCAGAAAGTGGAAAGCTCATGCCTTGCTCTAGAAACCTTCTTACTGGAGGGATATAACCATGTCTTCCTTGCCTTGGGATGGTGATTCACTTGGTTGGAACATTGTTCTGTACACCAAAATTATGAGTTCTATTCCTGGTCAGGGCACATACCTAGGTTTCAGGTGTGATTTCGGTCTGGGTGCCTACAGGAGGCAACTGATTGATGTTTCTCTCTCAAATTGATGTTTCTCTCTCTTTCTATTTCTTCTCTCTCTTTCTCTCTCTCTCTCTCTCTCTCTCTCTCTCTCTCTCTCTCTCTCTCTCTCACACACACACACACACACACACACACACACACACACA
This sequence comes from Pipistrellus kuhlii, assembly GCF_014108245.1. NCBI lineage: Eukaryota > Metazoa > Chordata > Mammalia > Chiroptera > Vespertilionidae > Pipistrellus > Pipistrellus kuhlii. The sequence continues at coordinate 12,078,495 of NW_023425482.1, forward strand.
CCACCCCAACTCTCTAAAAATCAATAAAAGTATATCCTTGGGTGAGGATTTTAAAAAACAAACAAACAAACAAACAAACAAATAAATATGTCTTCCTCTCCCTGTTCCCAAGAAAGCTGACCTCTACACTCTGACCAGTTCCCCTAGCCTAGTGTACTGCTAAGGTCTAATAAAATGTTACCTTTGCCCAGTTGCTTCAGTTCTAGGAAGCTGTTCAATGTTTGACTATATTTCTCCAAACTCATTTAAAAACAGTTCATCAGGTTAGTTTGGATGAATTATTGCTCCTTGGGAGTTTTCCAAACCCTGGATTTCGTTCAGAGAGAGTTGGATTCTGTTCCATTCTTGGAATTCAGCTCTGCGACCCTCTCCGTGACCCCTGATCATGAATACAGTGTAAATAATCTGCTGTGTCCTGCACTAAGAGAGAACTCCCTGACCTCCTGCTAGCAGAATGGAACCACCTCTCTTGGGCTTCCCAAAGCGAGAATGTTAGACAACCTCCTTCATTTCCCTCCTTCACTTTTCTGGCTATAAGTCATTAATATTTTGGTAGTATACATTAATAGAATAGATATGCCCCCAAAATGTTACATGGTAAAAGACGAGGGGGGAAAAAACCTTTCCATCATCAAAATTGGTTCCTGCCTAGACTGTATGAAATTTATACCACAGTGAAAAAACCCTCAGTAGAATTTCTACCCATAACCTGTAACACAGGCTGCCCATGGAAGGTCAAGAGAGGCAGTGATGAATTATCAACCCACACAAAGAAATGGCTAAGAATTAACTTTAGCCAGCTTAGCACCTGGCTGGGGCTACGCTGGACCCTGTTCACCAACATCAGGACAAGTAGACTGCCAGTGCTTCATGTGTTGAGTTTTTCTCCTTGTAGAAGCCTGATTCAGCCTCTAAGTAAGAAAGAAAGAAAGGACACAGGAAGGAAAATCTGCTGGCAGATACTTAAATTCTGATTTGAATAGTTTCTGATACCTCCCCCTCCCCTACAACCCTGAAACATTTGTGAAGATGGACTGATCCTGCTGATTTCCCTCTCACCTGCTAACAGAATTGGATCCCTTATTTAGGCCAGCCACCCTGTTGTTTCATTGCCATTTGATCTTCCCAAAAATCCTGACTGATTGTGTCCTTATTTTCCACCCAGTGCTGCATTTTTGAGAACTTCACATATCGATAACTGGTAATTCCATCTGATTTTTTTTTTTTCTATCCTGCATGCATAATATTCCATAATGGGCCTCACAGCATTTTACTTCCTTGTTTCCTCAATTGAGAACCTCTTGGTTGCCTTCTTGGTCCAAGAGATGACTCTATGACATGTTCTTATAGTCTCTTTTATGGACTTTAGTGAGGATTCTTTGGGATATCCTAGAAGTGAAACTTGCGTCTGCTCCCTCCCTTGCTTCTACTGAAGATAGATACTTGATAGTATGAGATTATTCTTTAGGATGGCTTCACTAATCTATACTCCCAAGAGCAATATGAGAGGAATTAAGTGTTCCCACACCTCAGGCCAATACTTGGCATCCCTTAGCTTTCTCATTTTTGCTAATCTGATGGGTAGTGAGCTGTATCTCTCTAGATTGGATTTGCATTTCTCTGATGACTAATGAGTTTAAACTCCTCTTTATATTGTGAATTTCTACCTCTGTGAGTTGCCTATCATATCCTTTGCCCCTATTACTATTGGATTTTATGATCCTTTTCTTGTTAACAAGTGTCCATCACATATGCTAAATTGATCCTAAGTCAGTTTTAGACATTGAAAAAATACTGTTTCAATGTGTTTATGTTTTTTTCAATCCTCACCAAAGGGAATTTTCTCCATTTATCTTAGAGAAATAGTGGAAGGGAGGGAGGAGGAAGAAAGAAAAAAGAGAGAGAGAAACATCAATATGAGAGTGACACATCCACTGGTTGCCTCTTGCATGTGGAACTTGCAACTGAGGAATGCTCCCTTGACCAAGAATCCAACCTGAGACCCATTCATCAGCAAGTCAATGGTCTTACCACTGAGGAAAACTGGCTAGGGCTCAATTTGTTATTTTTTAACTTCATTTTTGAGATACTTTATTAATAAGAACTCCAAACTTTTGGAATAATCAAAACCATCAACTTTCCCCCCTTATTGTTTGTGAGTTTGGGTCTTGATTAGAAAGTTTGTTCCACTTCAAAGTCATAAAAATATTCCTCTACTTTATTTTTCTGTTAACTTAATTTTGCCTCTCATTTAACCTCTTATGCATCTGGAGTCCACCTTTGTGTATAATAATATAGGGATATAGATTTTCTTGTTCTCCATATGGTGAGTTTCTCAATACCATCCACTAAGTAATCTAACCATTCCCCAGGATGGATAAGCTGTGTTCATCATACTCCAAGTCCTCATTTATAAATAGGCCTGTTCTGTGCCTTGCTCTCTGTTCTTTAGCCAGTACCATACTGATTTTATTATTATAGTTGTGTAGGATGTCAGTATTTTGTAGGGTCAGCCCCCCCCCCCCCCCCGCCCCACCACCACCATTCTCCTTTTTCATGGTTGACCTAGCTCTCTGGGGAACTTTGCTCTTCTGCATCGATTTGAGCACAATCTTTCTGTGTTTCACAACAATAAATTTAAAAGAAATAAATAAATGCAGCTGGGGTTTTGCTTGCGATTGCATTGGACTTGCTCTTCATCCTTTAAACAAAGCAGGGTGCATATGCATCTCAGGTTCAGAACCCAAAGTCTCCGAGAAGCACTCTCATGGCACTTTGATTCCAGATGAGTGTGCCACTCCAGCGGAGGACAGTGGCTGTCTCTGGACCTCACGCCCCAGGGGAGCCCAGGGTGGCGGTCAGTTTGGTTTGGGCAGTGCTGCTAATGGCTGATCCTTTCTTAAGTAATGACTCTGCTCAGGAAACTGTGCCTCAAGGCTCAGATTTCCCTCATTTAAGCTTGTGGCTTCTTGGCCTGGAGCCTGTTCCCTTCCCAAAATGTTTGTTAGTGTAGTGGCTTTTTATGGCACTTCATGGAAAAATGAAAGAGGAGGGGGGAGACGACTGTATCTGCAAACCAGCCCATCTTTAACCTTCTCTTACTGGAACTCCAATCCTCTGCATACCTTGGTAGCAGAAAACTTCAAATACATTCTTTTTTTCCCATCCAAGCTCACAATTGGAATGTTCTTTACCCCTCAGCTTGAGCCAGGACAAATGTGACCCGGGCTCTGAGAAGTAACCCATCCTTTAGCAGAGTTGTAGGGCAGTTTTTGCACATTTACAAACAGCTATCTGCGTGAGCATCAAGAGAGGGCTTGCTTGCTGCGAATCTGAGGGTGGAGGCCACTCTGCCATTGCAAGATTGATCCCGGAGGCAACGTTGAGGGGCTCACTTTTCGGTCCCCTGAGCCCCACATCCAGTTTTATAGTCACACCTGGAAAGCTCTTAGGTTAATCAGGCAGTTCCTCAGCTTCTGGAAAAGGAAGCCAGCAGGCCTAGGGCGGGAAGTCAGAGATGCTGGCTGGAGGATCAACAGAGGGACCAATACCGGGTCTCCTCCAAGAAATGTCATGTTTTTCTTAGAACCGGAGCCTCTATTACACACAAATTTGAGATTATCTCAGGCAATTATCTAAAATTAACTGTGGCTTTCATATGAAAAACATTTAGGGGAGGATCAGATAAGAAGGAGGCCTATTTATAATACTTGCCACGGGGGGGGGGGGGGGGGGGGGGGGGGCAGAGTGAAAACAAGAAGGAGAGAGAGCGCAGGCTGCACAAAATGATACCAAATGTACTTCAGGCACCATAAGCCACAAGGCCAGCTTTCTCTCTCTGCCCCTCATCAATAACAAAAAAGAGAACTTTCATCCTGCTTATCCATTCACCCAGAGTCTCTTTAAGAAAATTCTGTTCCAAGGAAGGAATGCTGGCTTTCTGTCTCCTTCTGGATACAAACAGGATCAGTGACTGCAGGTCAGAGCCCCTGAGATCAGCATGGATCAAAATGTTGGTTCCTAGGGTTTGAAATACTAGCCAGTGACTTCTGGCTCTGAAGTATTGATAGTTATTTACAGGCGGGAACTCCTTGGAACAGTGAACAGAATGAGAAACGGGAACGGGGCAGGATCCAGTTGAAGATCCCATTTGAAGTCCTCCAGGTCACACAGATGCACAAAGAAAGCGCTTGAATGCCTCTCAGCATCTGTGCTTTGCACTTAAAAAGAGCAATTCAGTAAGGAGTGCACTGCTAGTATTCCCGTTTTACAGAAAGGCAATTAAGGCTCAAAGAATTTACTTGGCTGGAAAGAATATGGGCCAGAATTTGAAGTGGGCCTGAGTTGAGAATTCACACTCTCTTTTTAAAAAATATGTTTTATTGATTTTTTTACAGAGAGGAAGAGAGGGATAGAGAGTTAGAAACAGAGATGAGAAAAAAACATTGATCAGCTGCCTCCTGCACACATTGGGGATGTGCCCACAACTAAGGTACATGCCCTTGACCTGAATCGAACCTGGGACCCTTCAGTCTGTAGGCTGACGCTCTATCCACTGAGCCAAACTGGTTTTTGGCAAGAATTCACAGTCTTGACTATCACACAACATGACCTTCACTTGACCACTGTCATCCCTATTCCACATGGAATCCCTGCTGCATCTATTCCAAGGGAAGGGAGAGGGGATTAGGTATGGTGTGTGAGAGGAGGGATATATTCTAAGCAAATACTTCTTAAGCAGATCAGTAACAATAGTTCAAATAAAAACCTCTGTAAGTTGAGTGTGCATTCTGCTAAAGACCTGATGTATGTTTTTGCTTGTAATTGTCACAGCTGCCATGCATATAAGGCCATTTAAAACAATTTAATTTTTCAATTGCATTTGACATTCAATATTATATTATTTTCAGGTGTACAGCATAGTGGTTAGACATTTACATGACTTACAAAGTGATCCCGCAGAGTTTAGTATTCACTTGACACCATTCATAGTTATTACAAATATTATTGACTATATTCCCTATGCTTCATTTTACATCCCCATGTCTATGTGTAAAGGTCAATTCTATACTTCTTAATCCCTTCATTGTTCCCTCCGGCCCCCCAATAGCCACGCTATGGAAGCAACCTAAATGTCTATTGATAGATGAATAGATAAAGAAGTTGTAAAACATATATACAATGGAATATTACTTGGCCATAAAAAAGAATGAAATCTTATCATACAAGGCCATTTTACAGATGGAAAGCAAGCTCCATGCCACCAGAAGCTGAGTGGGATTTGAACTGTCAAAGTCACAGGACCATTCACTTTCCATGATCCCTCCTCACCACTGAGACCCCAGGGGCTTCAGGCTATGTCTGTACTGTTTTTGCCACCGCCCCACCTAGACACCAGATAGCAAACAACAAATGATCCAGAACACCAGAATCAGCCCAGTGGGAAATATTTAACCCACGTAATTCTAGACTTTCTGGCCCCACCTCTGTTCCCTGCCAGAGAGAAATGGCATGAGGCGAAGGACAGTTTTTATAACCTCTTTCAGCTCAAAACCATGTTTCCTGTGCACTTAGCAGGTCTTAATGGAAACCAAACATTCTCTCAGGCACCTATATTCTTAATGCCCCCAGTCAAGTGCCCACATGGTGAAGAGAACTGAACCAACAAAAACATTTTTTTTTTAAAGTATCAGAACACAGCATGGAAGGGACCATCGCTAATTCAAAGAGGCAGACTTATTTCCTAAAGGTTACAAAGAGGTGAGTCTTTCAACAGATTCTAGCTCAAGGACACATTTGCAAAAGCATAATCATTCCTCTTGCAAGGTTTGTTTACTGGCCATTAAAAAAAAAAAAAAAGTAAAACAACTTTTACTTTTGGCTCTCTGAATAAGGATTGTTTTTCCAGCTGTGTCGTCTGAGGAGGATACAAGAGGCCTGGTTATTTCTTCCCACCCCCCTCCAGAATGGGAGCAACATTTCTTACACAATTTTGTTAGGGCTGAACTGCACAGAGAGCGGTTTATTTATGCTGTTTTATCGCACACCTGTTTGGATACGGGCTGTTTTCTGGTATTTAAACAAACCACTTCTTGCCAATTGCTTTATCTTACCGGGGTCTCATGCTTTTGCTGCAAATGTTTCATATTAATTCAGAAGGAAACACCAATTGCTCCGTGAAAATTAGTAGCGAGGACTGAAATAACCTAATTGTGACTTACTCCTAACATGTTATCATTGAAGCACTATATCCCAGGAATCCGTTTAAAATGCAGTAAAAAGCCATTTCACTGTACTTAAGGGGAGAAACAAGATAAAGGCTTTTAGATGAAATCCTTTAATAAAAACGTTTTTTAAGCCATTTGGAGCTAGTATGTTAAAGAGAAAGAAAAACATTGCCATTTTAGGTCATAGTGAGCCATATTACCAACTATGGAAGTTTTGGGGTACACAAATAGTAGTCCCAGAATTTGGGTAAAAGACCTAATTTCAGTTTTATGACTCTAAATCATTTAAACTCTAGGTACCTCTCAGTAAAGTGTGGGTCATAATAACTAACCCTGGGTGAGACATTTCAGTTCAACCCATGGTTACTGAGTAGCTATTAAGGGATAAGTCTTGTGCTAGGCCTCTGGGTGCAGAGATAAATGTGACCAGGCCTCCATTTCCAGCTTTCCACACTTGATAGCCCATTGCATAGTAGGTCTTTATTCCATGTTAAGGGAATGTGAATTTGTATGTTTGGATTCATACATAGCTAATTATAAGCCAATACTAAATTTGTGAAATTAAGAACTCAATGTTTATATGAGAGGGTTGATTTTATGGGCAATTTTAAAACAGATGGGAATGCTAGCTTAACAAACTGTACTAGTTAATGTATTGCTGAGTAACAAATTGCCCCCAAAATCTAGTGGTTTGAAACAATAAACCTCTATCACCTCCCAGTTTCTGTGGGTTAGGAACCTCACTGTGGCTTACCTGAGTGCCTTTGCGTTAAGGTTTCTCATAAGGCTGCAGTCAAGGTGCTGGCCAGGGCTGCAGTCTCATCTGAAGGTGCAAATGAAGAAAAATCTTTCAAGTTCAATCACATGGTAATTGGCACCAATCAATACTTCGCTGGCTATTGTACTGAGGGCCTCAGTTCTTGCTGACTATTGGCTGGGGCATTCCCTCAGTTTCTTACTGTGGAAGATTTTCCATATGGCAGTACATAAAGTGACAGCTGACTTCTCTTAAAGTGAGTCAGAAGAGAGAGTGTCTTGACTTGATAGGCTCAAAATATCATAAACCACAGAGGGATTTAAGTAAAGGCATATTATCATATTTGCATTCTAAAAGATTATTTTGGCTTGTGATCCTAACATAAGTTAAGCATAAGTATCATTATCACACCCCCCCCCCCCGCAATTTCCATTGCTATTGCAAACACAAAAATAGTTGAACAAACATGTTCTGGCTGCCTACCTGGTTGGGGAGCATTAACAGAGTTCCTAGATATCTGAATTCAACCCACCAAAGTGTAGGTTCAAGTCCTCAGAACCAGACAGGCAACATCAATAAAGGCACTCCCTGGTTTAAGCAATATTTTCAAGATACTCCCATGACCACAATTGACTTCTTGGGTTTCTAAAAATTGTAGATTGAGGAGATAAGGTGGAAATGGAGCTGGCAACAAAGTTGACTTGATTCTACCTACTTGCTGTTAAAATATCCAAGACCACTCTTGCCCTAATCAAATCCAGGTATTTTCTTGTGCATCCAAACAAATATATCCCTCAGAGGATAAGAGAAAAATACGCCTCAGTGTGAGAAGTGCCTACTCAAACAACTCAATTCACTTAATTACTTCGAATCTTAATTTTATTTTCTGGATTATTACAATAAGATCAATATCCACCTCACACCATTGTAATGAGAGAATTAAATGCTACACTATGTGAACTCCTTAGCCCAGGGTCCATCACAAGTTTTGCTCAAAAATTAGTAGTTTGAAAATATATATATGCTTGTATTGGTTAACTATAGTTACATAATAAATGACCACAATTTTTTGTAATTTATATATATCTATATATCTATATATCTATATATCTATATATCTATATATCTATATATCTATATATCTATATATCTATATATCTATATATCTATATATCTATATATCTATATCTATATCTATATCTATATCTATATCTATATCTATATCTATATCTATATATATATATATATATATATATATACAGTTTAGCTCTCAGGAAATGTGAATTGGCTAGAACAGGCTAATCCAGGCTGGGTGTGGAGAGTGGTTCTGCTGATCTTGACTGGGCTCATATACATGCCTGGTGCTCCATGTGTCTCTCTTCCTTCTCCTGGGATCAATAGGCTAGTCTGGTCCTGGTTACCTCATGGCATTGGCAGAAACACAAAAGAGCAAAAGAAACACACAAGACACCTTAAATCCTAGGCTTGAAATAAGTGCACTGTCATTCTATTGGCCAAAGGAAGACACATGGCTGAACAGAAAATCAAGGGCAGAGACATGCATTCCACTCTTTAGCGGGTGGGACTGAAAAGTCACATGACAAAGGTAAAATATCAGAACCATCAATATAATCTGCCAAAACATAGATATCTGGTATGGTTGGCTTTTCTTTATTTAAAAAAATGTTGAAATATATATATATATATTTTTTTAACAAAATGAATATTTTTAATGGGAACGATCTAGCATGTGATTCAATCTATGTTTCTCTTTGCAAGACAGTATATAGCACAGTGTCTAATATGTAGCAGGGTTTCCATAAAGATTTGATTTAAACTGGTTTGGCTCAGTGGATAGAACATCAGCCTGTAGACTCAAGGGTCCCAGGTTTGATTCCAGTCAAGGGCATGTACCTTGGTTGGGGGCACATACCTAGAAGGGAGTGTGCAGGAGGCAGCTGATCAGAGTTTCTCTCTCATTGATGTTTCTAACTCTCTATCCCTCTCCCTCTCTGTAAAAAAAAAATCAATAAAATATATTTTTAAAAGATGTTCAATTTAATATAGAGATGACATTATAGAGGAGCTCAATCAGACAAGTATCTATTGAGGGACTGTAGTTACAAGTGCATTTGTAGGTCATTGACAGTCACTGGAAGAAAAGGTACATTTTGCTTTGACCTTAAACAGTTGGTAGATTGGCAGGCTAAATAGACCTTGTATCAGTGCTTTTGCCAGGCTATGTTGTAGGAACAAACAACCCCTATATCGCAATGGCTTAAAATAGCAAAGTTTTACTTAGTCCTTTATATTGCATGTCATTGCTTTTATCTATATTTTTTCTCCAGTTGCAGATCCACACTGAAAGAGCAGGCCCTATCTAGTATAAGCTTATTTGTTATAGAGGGAAAGAGTACAGTAGTCAAATTATTTAATGGTTCTTTTAAAAGTTTTCCACTGGGATGTGACATTTATCACTTCCTCTCACATCCTTTGGCCAAAGCAAGTTACATGGCCTGGCTTGACATAAATGGGGTGAGAAACTGTACTCCTCCCATAGGAAGGAACTGTAGGTCATGTGATGATAGGCAAAGTTACATGATCCTCTTACAGGGAGAGGAACAGACAATTGGGAACAATAGTAAAATTAGAATAATTTCAGATAGGACTTGTACACAAAGAAGAGAAATATACACTGCTATGCAAATGATATCAGATGATAATATGCAGTCCTGCCTACAAGGGACTCAAAATTGATTTATTTGGGCAGATAAGGTACCACCATTAAATTGGCTGCTAGTGAGATGTGTCAGAGAAATGTATAAAAATGTGAATATCTTGGGAATTCAAAGACCGGCTGGGATCTGTGAACTAGAGAAGTGGAGGAGATAGAACTTTAGCTTTACTTGAAGGATAAGTAAGGTTTATAAGAACAGAGAGAAAGACAGTGGCATTCTTAGTATGAAAGGTGCATAAACAAAGATGGGGACTAGGGCAGGCAGGGACTGGTGCAAAGGAAGTCATTTATGAAGCGGGAGATAATATATGAATAAGAAAGCCATCGTCAGGTATAGGCCCTGAATGCCGGTCTAAATTTAGAAAAAAGGAAAGTTACAAAGAGAAAGCAGTGTGTTCAAGGACCCTGTTTCTCAAAGTGATATCCACAGCCCAGAGCCTCGGCCTCCCCTGGGAAGTAGTCAGGGTGCAGAATTTCAGACTGTCCTCCACAACTCAGACCTGAGAGCTCCAGGAAATCACAGGCTTTCCAGGTAACCCCAATGCATGTAATAGTTTGAGAAATGGTGCACTGTAAAACTACTTTAAATGAATTAACAAGGTGAGATTGCAGACAGCATGACCAATGCCTAGTCTTCTGTAGATTTATAGCACCAACTTCTAAGCATCTTGTTGGTGATGACAAGAAACATAGGGAGAGACAAATGCTGTTGATAAAGCATCAAGAAGGCATGATGCCTGCAAGGGTGGAGTAGATAATTCACAGACAACACAGAAACTTGGGGACTGGACTAAGAATACCTGTGCCATGATAGGAAAAGGAAAGTTGGGGCAGCTGGCAGGAGAAGAGAAGAAGAGCTGTTTTAGACACACTGAATTTGAATTTCCAGAATGGCCTAACCATAGAGATCTCAAATGATGTGTTGGAAGAGTGTCTGGAGCAAAAAATAGTGCCAATGTCATTGGGATTTTAGGGAGGCTGCTGGTAGTGCTTGATTGTTATGCTATGTTGGTTCTCACTCCACAGTCAATGCCTATTGGACAGAGTCGGTGCTCAGAAAATACTTGTTAAATAAGTAGCGGCTGAAGGTCTGAGAAGAGGTCATTCACTAGGATGGAAAGTGCAGCGCAGCACTGTTGTAGTGTGGAGCAACATGCAGGTCCCCCAAGGAGCTTGTTAGAAATGCGGTCTCCTGGAGCCCACCCAAGCCCTGTAAACCCCACTCTCCCAGCATAGACCCTGAATCTGACTGTTTAGATTCTAACACTTTTGAGGACCACCATTGTAAAGACAGAAAAAAGAAAAGAAAAGAAAAGGAGAATTCAAGGTAAAAATCTGGACATTGTTTACCATTGGGAGACAAGGCATGTGCAACTAAGAAAATGAAGTGAAAACAAAGTGGGTGAAGATTTCCACAATCCATCAGGATTCTCTAAGCATCCAAGTGTCTTGATTTTCCTACTACAAGAAATGCATAGTTTTGTTCCTTCTACTTCTTGGAGGTAACAATAAGTTTGCTACAGGGTAGAAAAAGCCCTATTTCATTTTTTTTCCAAGCCCCAAATGAAATCTGCCCTTATGGAATTTGTCAGATATACCTGTGGATGTAGACTTTCATGAAGACCTGGGAATATGATGATTAGTAAAATACACTCCCCACCCTTGAAGCAAACATTGCCTGGTGTGACCAAGTCACAATGAAAGTCCACATGCTGAGAAAGTCCATATCCAGAGATGGTTTGTACAAGTGTTGGCAAGGCACTAAGGAGAAGTCAGGTACGCATCCTCAGGGATTCAGGGAAGGCTTCTCAGAGGTGGTGACACATGAGAAAAAAGCAGCAATCTGCCAAATAGACAAGGCAGGCACAAGACTTCCAGAAAAGGTAAGGGTGTGGGGAAAAGAACTGAGAACCCTGTGATCCGAATGGACATTTGTCTCTGGCTGCTGGGCATGTGAACAAGGACAGGTAGTTGAGAATGGAGAAGAGATCCCAGATCTGTGGGTGGAGCCCAGATGACACGGCCTAGCCTATGGAAAGCCATCAGGCTGGCACAAAGGTGGGGCCAGGAGGAGGGTTGCCCCTCCCTCCTATGCTGCCAGGCCTCTACCCCAGTGCCATGGAGGGCAGCACCTGGAGAGAGGGAATGAGTAGAGCAAGTCCCGGCACTCCCGTCCTGTGACTCATCCTTGGCCTTGGAGCCCTCCTCTGTGCCAAGAAACCTGGAGCTGCTATGGGAAGTTTCTGGGAAGCCGGGCCTGGGCCCGGCCAGGGCCTCTTCCACCCTCCCTTCTCCACACAAAGGCTGGGACAGGCAGCAGTTGAGCCCTGCTGGGGCTCTGGGATGCCATCAGATAGAGAAGTTAGACTCATGTCAATTGAGACTCACTGAGGACTGAGATCAATTGCTCCAAGATGGGGAAACTGAGTCCTACTGAAGGAAGGTACTTCTTGAAGCCACACAGTGAGATGAGAGTAGAACATGTGGTCAGACTCACAGGCATCCCAACATGTAATGTCCTTCTGTCACATGAGAATAAAGGAGACTCAAGAGTCCAGGCTTCAAGTTCTTTGGAATGGCTGAATGGCTGTGGCCATTTCTGCTTTGTCCATGCCTGATTTTAGGTTGCAGTGCTTATGGGAGTCTCTGTAACACAGGGTGTGAGGCGGTGAAGCCTAGAATGTTTGCTATCTGGCTCTTTAGAGAGTAAAACAAAATTGTTGACTCCTGGTCTAGCCTAAGCCTGCTCTAATTTCAGCATGAAATTGCTAAGGGAACTGATATAAAATAATCAGTACATTGGGGGGGGGGGGTGAGGAAACAGGAATGTACCAGTTTATAAGAATCCCAGGGATAGCCAAAACTGGTTTGGATCAGTGGATAGAGCATCTGCCTGCGGACTGGAAGGTCCCAGGTTCGATTCCTGTCAAGGGCATGTACGTTGGTTGCGGGCACGTCCCCCAGTAGGGGGTGTGCAAGAGGCAACAGATCGATATTTCTCTCTCATCAATGTTTCTAACTTTCTATTACTCTCTCTTCCTCTCTGTGAAAAATCAATAAAATATATATTTTTTTTTAAAAGAAGAAGAAGAAGAAGAATCATCCCAGGGGTTTTGATGCAGATGGTCCAAGACCACACTCTTCTTTACAGAGGTCCAGGGTGCAGTTCCTGGCTCAGAGGCCCAGAGCTCCGCCAGCTGTCACAGAGCAAGGTCCACCAGGCCTCTGCAGGGTTTCTCCCAGCATGTCACAGGGGTGGCCACAGAGGCAAAGGCCCTCTCTTACTAGCTGTGTAGCTAGTAGGTTAGGTGGGATAACAACCAGTGGAGTCATTTTCCTTCAGGGCCTCAGAATCCTCATCTATTAAATGAGGCACTCGGTCTTCATGTTTGCACAGATACCCTTTTCTGCTCTGTAGTGGCTGGTGTAACATAATAATTGTGCACTGTTACCAACATACCCAAAACCCCCATGATGGTGGCAAAACACTGCAGAGCTGACTTAACATCAGTTTTCTAACTACCACCTTGATAGCCAACAAAGTTCATAAAAAAAGACCATAAAGGAATGCTGTGTAGCTAAACCTGTACATTCTTCACCAGCAACAAGCATTTATTAACAGTATTAGCCATTGTACAGGCATTTTTATTGAGCACCTATTATGTTCCAGGATGCCTGCCAGGCCCTGAGAGTACAAAGAATCATACAGGCCCTGTTTTTAAGGAGCTTGCACAACAGTTGGTCCATGATCCTTGGACATTTACCATATTCACTGCTGTAATTTGGTCCAGTATTTATAAGAAAACAGAGGAATATGTATGTTTTGTGTTAATTCAAAACATATAAGGATATTTCAATATGATTTGTGTTAGGTAAAAGAAATAAAAAGAAATGGCCAACAATAGAAGGCTGGCTAGTGCTCAAATAAATAAAAGATTTTTCAAACAATAGAACAATATGCAACCATGGAAAATTGTATCTACAGCAGGGCTGGTCAATAATATACTTTATTGACATTGGGAACTAGGGTACTTGTTTGTTGTAGGGAAGCTCCCTGTACATTGTAGGGTGTTTAGAAGACACCCCCGCCCCCAACTCATTTAGATTTTGCTATAATGTTCTGCATTTCCCAAAATGACTAAGACAACTAAAATGTCTCAGACATTGTGGAATGTCCCCTGAGGGACAGAATTGCCCCCTCTCCACTTTGAGAAGTATTGGTCCATGGTAAAATTTCAATAACTTTAGAAATTACATATGCTATGATAGGCAACAAAACCAGAAAATAAAAATTAGACAGAGTGTGCGATCTTATTTATACAAAACAATCACAAGGAGAAGGAAAAGGGGAGGGGGGTGGGGTGCAAGAGGGAAGGATGGGAGGAAAGGAAGAAAATCTGGAAATGAAAAGGACTGAAAAGAAATAGCCCAGAAGTTTAAAACTTGTTGCTTCCATGTGGCGAGATTATAATCATTTAGGTTCTGCTATAATGTTCTGCATTTCCCACAATGACTACACGTTATTTCAATCATCAGAGAACAAAATGTGAAGAAAACTGAAAAATACCAAGAAAATGCACAAGAATAGATGCTATTTCGGATTTGTTTAGGTGGCTGTGTTGACAAAGCATGTTTTTGTAGACCTCTGATTTCTGAAAATGGCCTCTTCTTTCAGATTCTTCTTGGGCAGGTAGACGTGGGCCACGTTTCAAGCTGCTGAGTCCGTGGCCCTGTGGCAGGATGTCACCACAGTTTAGCTCAAAGGGGATTTCCCAATCCTCTGCAAACCACGGGTTCAAACCCAGCCCTGTTCATAATGATACACATTTATGCTGAGCTTACAGGCTCTTGGATCTTTCTAGAATCTGCCCCAATCATTTCTGAGAAGCTTCGGGGCATATTTTGTGGTATCTTAAAACAACTACTTTGGGCCAAAACTGGTTTGGCTCAGTGGTAGAGCGTTGGTCTGCGGACTGAAAGGTCCCAGGTTCGATTCTGGTCAAGGGCATGTACATTGTTTGCGGGCACATCCTCGGTACGGGTTGTGCAAAAGGCAGCTGGTCAATGTTTCTCTCCCATCAACTTTTCTAGCTCTCTATCTCTCTCCCTCTCTGTAAAAAATCAATAAAATATATATTTTATTTTAAAAAAAAAACTACTTTGGGAATCTGCATGACCATGTGTTGATATTACTGTCCAAACTGCCACTGGGACCCAAGCCTTGATCGCAATAAAGGGAGTCGTAATCTTTTTGCAGGTCGCCCACAACCCTGCTACCTCTGTCCACCCCGGATGTCTGTGCTGACCCTGCGTACCCCAGGTGCTTCCTGGGCAGGTATGTCCTAAAATGCCAAACTGCTCTGTGCCTTGAAGCTCCCATCTGGAGCAAGCAGGTGTAAACGCTCTTTGCTTCTGCCTTGACCTCTCCATCCATAGCTCTGTCTAGACCAGAGCTTAACAAACTTTGACTATAAAGAGCCAGAGGGTAAATAATTTAGTTTCTGTGGTCCATACGGTCACTGTCACAACTTCTCAGTTCTGCCATTATAGCCAGAAACTAGCATAGGCATTATGGAAAACAAACGGGACAGCCTGTGCTTTAATAAAACTTTATTTGTAGACTCTGAGCTTTCAATTTTATAGAATCTTTAACTGCCATAAAATAATATTCTTTAAAAATGTTGAATCGCTTAACAATGTAAACAAAATGATGAACGCCTGGGCCACACAGAGTTTGTGAGGTGTTAGGTCTCAGATTGGATTTTGCCTGCGGGCCATAGTTTGTCAATACCTGATGAGGACCAGGAGAAGAATGTGGATGGAGCTCAGTGGACAAACTGGAGCAGGAGCCAGCAGGACTCACTTGGTTCATTCACTCATTCATTCATTCAGTGGCATTTATAACTTTCTGCCCATACATCAGGTGCTGTATTAGGCATCATTGTGTATAGTACTGTATTTAACACACACCACAGCACAAAAACACAGAAGATATCATCCTTCCTGCTTCATGGATGAAGAAAGGGAGGCTCAGAAAGTGACTGTACCAGACAAAGTTGAAGGTGGGAGAGAGCACAGGCTTTGGAAATGGACAAAGTTGGTTTCTTTTCCTCCCAAATATTGCCTGCTTTCTCATCACCTTTTGAACTTGGGAAAGTGACTTGGTCCCTTTAAGTAAGAAATATTCACTTGTTAAGTATATGATACTGGTCCCCACCTTCCAGGGTGTCTGGGAGGGCAAAACAGCCTTGCACAGACAGCCATAGGAATCAGGGGTGAACTTGGTCTTTCACTCTTTCCCTGACCTCCAACAGATCCAGGACTCCAACCCTGATATCCCAACTTCAGATCCCGGGGCCTCTGCATGGGTTCAAAGGAGACATATACTTCTTAGTTGTTCACTAGGAAAAGATTCTTTTCTAGAAAAACAGGAGATGATGACTCAAGTCCCCTCCAAAAGTGGACTGTTTCATCCGTACACATTCCATTTAGAAATCAGTCTCACAGATTGAAGATTAAGAAATGACTAGAGCCCTCAGCCCCTCTCTCTCCTCTTCCCTGAGACTGGGCTTCCTCACAGTGAACCAAGACAGTGAGCCTCCTCCTAAATGTCCTGGCCAAGTCTCTACAGCACAATGTCTGCATGGCCCTGGTGCAGCACACCGGCTGCACCTTAGTAATCACTCAGGAAACAGTCTGTTATCACAAGGACCAATGGAGGAAGAATGGGTCAAGAAGACTGGTGCAGCCCCAACCGGTTTGGCTCAGTGGATAGAGCATTGGCCTGCAAACTGAAGGGATCTTGGTTCAATTCTAGTCAAGGGCATGCACCTTGGCTGCGGGCCCGTCCCCAGTAGGAGATGTACAGAGGCAGCTGATCGATGTTTCTCTCTCTTTGATCTTTCTAACTTTCTATCCCTCTCCCTTCCTCTCTGTAAAAAAATCAATGAAGTATATTTTTTAAAAAAGAAGAAGATTGGTGCAGATGTTGCCCACATTTTTCACTGAGCAGTCATACCCAACAGTCCTTAAACAAATCACTACAGGTCTACTTCAAAGACATTGCAGGTTGGGTTCTAGAACACTGATAAAGTGAATATCACAATAAAGGGAGTCATAATCTTTTTGCTGGTAGAGGATCTTGCCTTCACTTTGTGAAAGAAAACCACAGCATCTGTCCAGCACAATCAAGTGACGTGCAAACAATTGAGGTCAGCTGGTGTTTGGATTTTCCTTCCCTAGCACCCCCTTCACGATATGAAACAATGCGAATGTAGGGAGACCCTGAGTTATTTAACAACGGAATCTCTGACATCTCTGTCCACCCATCATTTCCAGCTCCTGTTCTACAGCGGACTGTGTGTAGCGCAGGTGTATCCATCCGCAGCTCCCCATGGTGAGCCCATGGTCCCTTCATCCTGAGGCTGTAAAAAGGAGGGGTCTGATGCAGATCCAATGCTAAATTGTTTATCACTCAAACCTGGAGCGTTCTTGAGGTTATCAATCACCAGCCCATGGCCACCAGCCTCCAAACTTGACCCTCCTTGGCCCCCCTGCCAGCCCCAGAGAGCCACAGTCTTACAATTCAGGAGAAACAGGGCCTCCCGCAGTCACATGGTCACATGGTCACGGGGGTTGAGTTTAGAACTCAGAATTTCTCCTTTTGACTCCAGAGCTATATTGGGAAAGTTGTCTTTTAGAAAAGTAAATAAGAAAAGGGCCCCTTGACTCCTAAAGGCCATATCTGAAGGCAGATAGGCCGCTTCAACGGCAAAGGGAAACAGCTGTGGAGCTCCAGGGGCTGCTCCAAAAGGAGGGAGTGCACAGTGAGGCCCTGGTCCCTGTCATCACCAGGCATCTCAGAGTGACTTCTGCTTCTTAATGACAAGAGAGGACATGCCTTTCTCGTTTCTTGTCTTCCTACGCCATCTACTTTACCAGCGGAAGCCCCCAACATCTAAACTCTAAGAGAGAGGGGGATGCACCCAGTGGTTGAGCCGGTGTTACCAATAATTGTTGCTAAAGAAACTTCCTGGCCTCTGCAGAAATGTTTGCAGTGTAGAGGTGGAGATGCAGAAAAGAAAAACGTAGGCAATCTAAACTGCCAATGATAAGGTAAGAAGAAAACCAGTTGTATTCCAAGAAAAAAAGTCAGATTCACAGTTAGATTCCATTTTTTAAAGGAACAGAAACTATTGCAAGCAAGATACAGGAGAAACTGAAAATTTGTTTTTTCTGGCTAGTATGCCAAGTCTAGGCAGGAAAGAAGAAGTAGAAAGCAAGAGGGAGGGAGGGAGAGAGAGAGAGAGAGAGAGAGAGAGAGAGAGAGAGAGAGAGAGAGAGAGAGAGAGAGAGAGAGAGAGAGAGAGAAATAAGCAAATAAGAAAGGGAAGGAGGGAGAGACCAAAGGAGGGAGGAAGAAGAGAAGGATGAGAGCAAAGGAGGGAGGAAGAAGAGAAGGATGAGAGAGAAAGAATTAGGAAGGAGGAAAGGAACAAATGTGAACAAATCAACAAATGACAAGAACAAGGCTGATTTCTACATCAGGTACAGGACTCCTAATGACTAGGACCCTCAATACTTTTAGAGGCCCACAGAATGTTTTAATTTTAATTTATCTTATAATCAGAAGAAAAAAAGTGAATATAATTATAATGAATATGTCATATTGAAACTTGCCTAGATTATATTCATATTAATATCAATGTAGCCATAAAATATAATATTTAAATTAAATTTTATGGCAGAAGGGGGCCATAACAGCAGAAATTTCTAGGACATACCAAAATCATAACACAGTACTAAGAATAGGAGGGAAAGGGGGAGGGGAGAGAAGGAGAGAGGAGAAAAGATGAGGAGACAAGGACAAAGAACAGTGAAAGAGACATATATGATATAATCCTGAAATCATGGGCATGGAACTAGAGGTTGTTAAAGATTCTTCCAGAGATAGATTCTTGTGTTATCTATTTAGAGAGCCTGGCTTATAACTTGGATGCAATTACTAAACATTGTACTTTAACATTCCAATGATCTACAATACACTAGAAGACCCTCAAAGACAGTAAGTTACTTTAAATTATCCTGTGTTTTCTTTCCCATTTCTGCTCTAACACATTTGTGGGTTTCAATTAGTTAAAATATTTCAAGTCATAGTTCTAACTATTAAACTTTGAAGGATTGCTCCTTCTTTTTTCATTATTGATTAAAGTATTACATATGTGTCCTTATCCCTCCTCATTCCCTCCCACTTCCCTACTCATGCCTTCTCTCTCCTCCCCCTACCCCGGTGTCTGTGTCCATTGGTTATGCTTATATGCGTGCATTCGGGTCCTTTGGTTGATATCTCCCCCTTACCTCCACCCTTCCCCACCTTCTCTCTGAGGTTTGATGGTCTGATTGATGCTTCTCTGGCTTTGGGACTCTTTTTGTTCATCAGTTTGTGTTGTTCATTACATTCCACAAATGAATGAGATCATGTGATATTTATCTTTGACTGGCTTATTTTGCTTAGCATAATGCTCTCCAGTTCCATTCATGCTATTGCAAATGGTAAGAATTCCTTCTTTTTTACTGCAGCATAGTATTCCATTGCGTAGATGTACCACAGTTTTTTAATCCACTCATCTGGTAATGGGCACTTAGGCTGTATTCAAACCTTAGCTATGGTGGATTGTGCTGCTATGAACATAGGGATGCATATATCATTTCTGATTGGTGTTTCTAGTTTCTTAGGATATATTCCTAGAAGTGGGATCACTGGGTCAAATGGGAGTTCCATTTTAGTTTTTTGAGGAAACTATACTGTTCTCCACAGTGGCTGCACCAGTCTGCATTGTCTTAAAATAAAATCTTAGTCTATAAAGAAACAGATCAAAAAAAAAAAAAGAAAAAAGAAACAGATCATGGTCAGGGTGAGCAGAATACAAATTGGCAATTCTTCCCAATTAATCTGTATTTAAATTCAAAGTAATTCTAATCAATATACCAGCATGCACCTTGAGAAGATACCAAAATTTCATATGGGAAGAAAAAGGGGAAAGAATACTCAAGAAAATTTTTAAGAAGTAGAACAAAATAAAAACTTACTAGGTATCAAGGTTTATTATAAAGCTCTAGCAATTGTGGCATTGTTTTAAGGAGAGAAAAATAGAGAGTTTCAAAATAAAGTGAAGCATTTATGATAACTTGACATAGAGTGTAATGGACATAGATATTTGTGGGGTGGAAGAGGACTCCATAATCAATATTTGATTTAAAAAAAAGATAAATAAGTTAGATATATCCCTCATTACACACACACACACACACACACACACACACACACACAAATTCCACATGGAATAATATCTATTATACATGTGTAAAGCAAAAATTAAAAATTTATCAGAACATATTGTAGAGTATCTTTATACCTTGTGATAGGAAACTATTTCTTAACCATGACTCAAAAAGTATAATATGGAAAGGAAATTATCGGTGAGTTTGGTATAATTAAAATTTAAAAATTATGAACAACAAATACACTATATATAAAGCTATAAGACCACAAAGAAGTTATTAACACCAAATAACTATCAAAGGGTTGATATCCAGAACATCTACAATCAATGAGAAAAAGGCAAAGAAGCCAATGATAAAATGAAAAAATATACTAGTGTGAATAGACAAGCCAAAGAGGAGAAAACCCAACAAGCCAAAAAGTCAATGAAAAGATGCCCAATCTCATTAGTCATAAAGGAAACACAAACAAAATTAACCCCAACATACCATTTCATACTCATGAGAGTCTAGAATTGAAAAGTTGAATATCACCAAGTGCTGAAAAAAATGCAGAGCAAATTCTCATACTCCTCCAATCAAAGTTTAACTTTCCACAGTCACTCTGAAGATTAGTTTTGCAAAATCTAATGAAATAAGATGAGCATAACTGTGACCCAGAAATTTTACTTCTATGACTCTGCCCTGGAAAAACCTTTGCACATGTGTGCATGATGAACAGGTACTCGAGTGTTTTCTGCTATAAACTAGGATGTTTATAACAGCCAAAGTGGGAAGCCATCCAGATGTCCATCAACAAAAGGATGGATAAATGATCTGTGACGTATTCAAACAGTGAGATGCTCCTCAGAAGAGAAAATAAATCAATTAGAAATGCATGCATCAAAATGAATTAATCTCCTAAATAATATTCAATGAAAAAAGAAAGTTACAGAAGATTATTGGTTACATGAAACTTAAAATATAATGCAATTAGATTGTTTGTGGAAATTTATATATTTAGTAAAAGCATGAAACTAGGAGGCTCAATGATAATCATCAAATTCAGGGTAATTAGTCCTTCTGGCAACAAATGGAAAGAAATGGAATGGGGCAAATACAGGTACTATAGATTTCAACTATCTTTCTAATGATGTATTATTTAAGGGAAAAACATAAAAGTGAATATGGTCAAATAAAGACTTAAGATGTAACAAAGTTGATGACTGCATGGCTAAGTTATATTATCCTCTATATTTTTCTATGTACTTGAAATATTTCATCTTATGGCAAATATGTATATTTTCAAGCATATGAGAAATGCCTATTACAATTGTAATGAAAAGAATAAAATCCAATTGTTCCCATATACCAAGCGAAAGGCATATTGAAGAGAAATAAAAGTCTGGGAGAGAAATCATTTCCCAAAGAGGGAACTATTGAATGGAAGCGTACTTTTTCTTGTTGACTGCCTGATAACTTCTGGAGTTTTCTCCTATTAAATTTTAAGACACTTGTATCAAGTATCTTAGACTGAGGGAACCCAGAGTCCCTGACTCTGGCATCTATTTCCTTCTTCACAATAAGTGATGCCTATCAAGAGCTACCATAGACTCTCATTCTACATTTCCCCCACCACTGCTAGGGATAAACAGAAAACAAAAAATATTGGGACCATGGTCAGCACACACAAGATGGCCCTGGGTGTGCTCAAGGTGGTATGTGCTAAAGGTGATTTGGCTATGACCTTCTCTGAGGGCAAAACAAGAAAAGGAACCTGATCAACCCCAAAAGACAGCGTCAAAGTTTTTGGAGGAAAGCACAACAATTTTGAAAGATTACCATCTGAAAGAAAATGCTCCCTCACATTAAAATTAAGTAAAACATGAAAAGCGAAGTCATGTACCCCACACACAGCTTGGACACAGAACTGGAACCACCCAGCACATACAAAACTAACTGTCTATATTATATCATCCGAACATGACCGTTCCATTGTCTTGCTTACTGCCTTTGGCACTGTTCAGGGTGACTCTTTCCCAAGCACTGATTGTTCATTGCTGGAAAGACCCACCTCTTCCAGGGAAGGCACCAGCTGAGGATTGGTGCCCCAAGAGTCTTTGAATCCTTCCTGTCTCCCCCCCCCCCCCCCCCCGCCATCCTAGACTGTTGTATATGATCATTATCCAATTCTAATCAGGCCCCCACATTAAAGGAACTACTTAAACCAACCTTCCA
This sequence comes from Pipistrellus kuhlii, assembly GCF_014108245.1. NCBI lineage: Eukaryota > Metazoa > Chordata > Mammalia > Chiroptera > Vespertilionidae > Pipistrellus > Pipistrellus kuhlii. The sequence goes on from NW_023425482.1 coordinate 12,100,714, forward strand.
ATTCTCAATAAATTCTGACCTTGCCTCCTTTCTCTGTGATGGCAGTGTTCTTTCTTCCCGTGCAAGCAATAAACTCAGCTTTGCCTTATAAACAAGCTGTGTGGTAATATTGGGGAGCTGGCAATAGACAATCATTTAATTTTTCCCCCTGTCTATGACTATTGAAAAGTCTTTCCAGTGAAGGAGGAAACAGCCTTGCCATTTGGTCTCAGGATGCTTGGCCACTTCCTAAGCTCTTGCCCAGTTGGGTTCTCCCAGGAAGGCCTGGGCATGTCTGTGATTCTGCCTTTCCTGGGCATTCTTGCTGAGAATAATCAGAATAATTCTATACTGTTCCCTCATTGCCTAACTCTTGGGAGCTCTTTAGCACCAGAGAAGGATAAAGTCAGAAAGCATTCAACCCAGACTCCCCCTTCCTGAGAAAGCTGGAGAAGGCTTCCAGCTTGGTTTCTCAACATGTAATCTGAAAGCAGATGGAGCAAGAGGAGAGGGAGGAGGAGTTAAAAAGGAAGGAGGAGAAGGAGGAGGAGGAAGAGGAAGAATTTCATTATCTGTGAAAGATGTGTAGGAATTGCTACTTTTAAATAAAATGGGGCATTTAAACAAAGTAATGGCAGTAGCTCTCAGAGCTTCCATACTGTAGCTGGGACCCTGACCCTAAGTTAAGTTCACCTGGCAGGACTGGGGTAGGAAAGAAGGGGAAGCAGGGCCTGACAAATAAACATGCCAAGGCCTCAGCCCAAGAGACTCTGACTCTGTTGGTGTCAGATCATAGCTAGTCTTGCAAGTTCTTCAAGTGATTCTAATGTGTATCTGGGATGGACTTCATTACTTTTGTGTGCTAATATGCTTTGAGATGTTTAAACTCCTTTTCCATGTTTATTTTACCATATGTGTATGCCCCTAGTGTCCCCTGGTAAGACTAGCATAGTTTTCAGTAGCAAACACTTGGAATTTGGGGGTTTTCTGTCACAGATTTTTTTTTTAAGTTGGAAAAAGGACATAGTATGGATGGTAATGTCCAATACTAGGAAATGAGTATTTTCCTCAACTTCAAATCATGTTAATAATTTCAACAATTGAAGTTCAGTGAGTCAAAGAGTTTGCATTTATTTTCTCATTTAATCACTAAAACACCTCTAAATACTTGGTGCTTCTATTATTGCCATTTTACAGATGAGAAAACTGAGTCTCAGAGCCCAATGTCACACAGGTAATTAGTAACTCTCAGAATCAGGACTTGAATTGCATCTGAGTGCCTTTAGTGCCTCAGTTCTACAATCAATATGCTCTACTGTATTTATTTGTTTTTTCCATGTGGCCCATACTCCCATCCAATGATTGGTTCTAGAATCCTAGAGCCCACCTCGTTGCTCATAAAAGGAAGAGGGCCTGGCCACTTCTCTGTCTCTTCAATGAGTTCCACAAAAATAGCTGTTCGGAGCCTGACTCTCTAGTTCTGTGGGGTTTGTGATTAGCCAGCGTCCCTCTTTAACCTGGTCCCCTCTCCCACTCCACCCCAAGAAGAAAGGATGGTCATTGTGCTCCAAGCTCCTGGATTCCCCCCTCACCCCCGCCGCCCTGTGAAGGCAATGTGGGGGTCACACACCATTTGAATATCTGGAGCCACGTGGTCACGGGGCCAGGGCTCACACAGGCTGCGCGGAGTGATTTGCAATCAGTTGCAAGTGATTATACATTGTTTCTCAGCCATAGGCACAAGGGGGCCCTGACAGGATAATGAGATGCAGCTGACGGAAAATCACAGCTGACTGTCAACCACACGGGTTTGCACAGCCCTCTGGTACTGCAAAGGAGTCCGCCCCGCTGCAAAGGCCAGGAGCAGAGCTGAAAAATTGCAATGCTGCACCACCTCCCTGAGCCAAGGGAAACTGACCGGAGGGCCCACCGCGTAAGTCTTAGATAATTGGATAAGGACAGGACACAGGGCCTGCCGAACTACAAATCCTCCCAGCTGGGGCTGCAGTCTTCCTAAAATGAGAGCGCGCACCAGAACAGGCAGCCTGGCAAGAGGACAGGAAATCAGGGCAACAACGGACAGGGTCCCTTTATTTTGCCTGCTCCCAGAGAAACGGGGTGCTTTGCCCCCATACGTGACCTAGTCGGGGACAGGGAGTGAGGCTGAGTGTCTTCCTCGCTGTGCTCAATGAGAGAGGCTGTTCAAACTACCTTTCCGTGGATCACTTCATTAAGGGCCAACTTGAGCCCCGTTTACCCTTCTGTTGTCAAGAAAAGACAGCTGTTCGCTCAAATTGAGGTCTCCTTCTTCCATGACGGTCATTACCACCTCCCCAGTAAGAGATAACGGGCTTGAATTTCCCAACTAGATGGGGTTGAACAAATCTTGATTCTCCTGGTAAAGGCCATGATTGCCCGGAGTGACCCGGCCCCTCGTCTCCAGCAGCAATTAATCTGACTTCCATTTCTGTAATTTCTCACTTCTAGAAGGCTATACAAATGGAATCATGTATAATAGTTTGTGACCTTTTGGGGATTGGCTTTGACACTCCATATGATTATCTGATTCACCCATCAGTCAATAGCAAGTTCCTTTTTACCACTGAGTAGTATTCCATGGTATGGGTGATGGACATCCATCATGGTCGGTTTAACTATTCACCTGCTGAGAGGCATCTGGGTTGCTTCCAGTTTGCGGCTATGGCTATTGTGAGTAAAGCTGCTCTGCATATTTACAAATGGCTTTTTGTGTGAACACACATTTTCATTTTTCTGGAGTAAGTGTCCAAGAGTGTAAGAAGGGGTTATAGGATAATAGCCTATTTAGTTGGGTAGAAGTTACCAAACCTGTTTCCAGAGTGGCCTACCATTTTACGTTCCCAACAGCAATGTCTGGGTGATCCATCCTTCTGCATCTTTTCTAGCATTGGTGGTGTCACTATTTTTTATCCTAGGCCAGTGGTCGGCAAACCACGGCTCGCGAGCCACATACGGCTCTTTGGCCCCTTGAGTGTGGCTCTTCTACAAAATACCATGGCCTGAGAGAATATATATTAAAGAAGTGGCATTAGAAGAAGTTAAAAAAATTTGACTCCCAAAAGAAATTTCAATCGTTGTACTGTTGATTTTTGCTTCTGTTGACTAGTGAGTTTACCGACCACTGTCCTAGGCATTCTGATAGGCGCGTGGTAATATCTCATTGTGGTGTTAAAGTGCACTAAACTAATGGCTAATGATGCTGACATCTTTTCACATCTTTATTTGCCACCTGTATATCCTCATCAGTGAAATATCTACTCATGTCTTTTGTCGATTTTCTAATTGGATGACTTGGTTTTTTGTTTTATGGGGTTATATTTTACTGTTGAATTTTGAGAGTTTTATATATATTCTAAATATTAAGGTGTTGTCAGATATGTGGTGAACATTTTTTCTCTCAGCTCGAAGCTTGCCTTTTTATCTTCTCAATGGGATCTTTCACAGAGCAAAAAGTTTTCATTTTGATGGGACCCAATTTATCAATTTTTCCTTTTGATATCAAGTCTAAAGTCTCTCTGACTAGACCTATTAATAGATCCTAAGGATTTTCTCATATTACTTTCCTAGAAGTTTTGTAGTTCCATGTTTTCCATTTGCAACCACATATAGGATAAGTCATATATTTTACAATTACAAACGGGAAAAGATGGCTTAAAATAATACAAACTGATTTGCAAAAACACACGTGCCTTCTCTTTGACCAATTTCACTGCAATATCAATTTACCAGTTGTCTGAGCCATTGGCCTATGACAGTGAGTCTTAACCCCTCTGTGGAAAGAATTTTGAAAACCTGCAATACCTGACTATTTAATCAGGGGGAACTGGCCTCTTTTCCCTTAGCTTGTCAAATAAAAAAGTGACAACAGTCAGCACAACAATAGCCATCCAGTGTGAATGAATCAAAATTATATCTATTGTCTTTTTTGTCAGATTGGCAAAATGTATAATATATATTTTGGTGTGCCGCATAATTTTAGTAATTAGCTTATATGTACTATGAAATGAAAAAGGTTGAAAAATCACTGGTCTATGAGAATATTCTCTCTAGGAATTTTTTTTACCCTAAACATACTTCTAAAACTTCGGGAATATTCTGATATATGATAGTTTCCAAAAAATAATTTTTAAAAGAATATGTTCCTTTCTTAAGAATTATGCTTGGCTGGTTTCAGATGGCTCCTGAGATTTAAGTGGTCTCCACAGTGTCTCCTCTATATTCCAAATAAACAGACAATTCAGAAAGTTCTGTGACAGAAGGTGACCCAAGCACTCTAGTCTTATGGCCTCAAGTCATCTGCCCAAGGGCAAATAGAGAGCATTCTTTAAATATTTCCACTTTTTTTATAAAAGCAAACCTCTGTTATATTCCTTTTATTAAGTAGCAAGCACTTAGAAATGGTAAATATATGTTAAAATGTACATTAATGAAAATATGTAAGCATTTGCTGGAGTTGAATCATGTATGAGCATTTATTCCAATAATGCGGCAGTATGGGAGAGCAGCAGGTCATCCACAACATCTGCTCTCCTCCCATCATAAACCAGTTGCTTATATTGAGTAGAAGGACAAGATTGCATGGGGAAGTAGACAAAGGGAATAAAAATGGGTGTGCAACATAGGCAGTTTACAGGTCCTGCTGGCTGGGGTTTGCAAAGGCCTGGGGATTTTCTAAAGGCTGAGCCTCTGGTTTCTGCAAGTAGGTTGTTCATCTTGCCATGATAACAGACAGCTCCCAGATGTGGAGGATGGATTTCACCTCCAGGTGAGCCCCTATGCCCCACTTGCAACTCCAGTCAGGTTAGAATGTGCTTCCTTTAATCAGAACAAACAATCACAGTTACCAGAGCATGGTTAATATTTCTTATAGTTATAGCTGGTTCCCAATATTCGATTTCTGCCCCTAACAACCTGTGTGCTTTTCCTCAGGTGAAGCTTTCAGCCAGGCTTCCTCTTTCAAAGGCATCAGACCTCCTTCCCCATAAAATTCTTCCTTAATTTTATCCAGATTGGATGATTCTTTGAATATACTAATTCTCACTTTCACATAGCTGCTTGCAATGTCTAAGCATTCTTGTAGCACTCTTAGTCTAACCCTCACAACACTGAGTTAGTATGGGCTGGATTGGGGAGGGAAGAAATGCCTGCATATCTATGCATAACTGTATTTACTACAAATGTTGAGGATATAAAGCAATTGTAATAAAGAATAGAAAGCATAACATTTAAAAATAATATTGAAATATGCAATGTCCTTTTTCGTATATTCCACATAGTACATTGATTCTCCCAAGATGCTTTTCTTTATTTTCTTTTTTGTTTGTTTGTTTGTTTGTTTGTTTGTTTTGGTCAAATATTTATATCTGTAGCCCACCTCTGGTTGAAATCCTATATAATAAAAGGATAAAGGGCTAATATGCAAATTGTCCCACTGGTGGGAGTTGGATAGACCGGGAGTTAGACTTGTGTTGACCACCAGGGGGTGGCACAGAACATGGTGGGCATCAGTGATGTAGTGCTGACAGCTGGCAGCAGTGGAGGTGCTGCTGGCCCCGTTGGGCCCCAATGAGAGTGGGACCGTGGCGGGATGGTAGAGTAGGTGAGCGGGCAGGGCCAGGCCAAGACAGGTGCCAGCTGGAGCCTCAATTGCCATGGCAGTTGCCCCTGATTGCTGACCAGGCCTACGGACCCTACCTGGTCATGAATTTTGTGCCCCAGGCCTCCAGTAGAGTAATAATAATCCTTCCCCCATGAATGTTTATGGATAGTTTTATTTACATTGATGAGTATAGTGAAAGTGATGAGCTATGTAGGAACTTTACTTATTCATGAATGAGGTGTGTGATTTCTTTGCTGATTCAGATAATAGCTTTCAAATACTTTCTTTAACTTTGTGTTCTATTCACAATGTCATATTTACAAACAGGGTATAACTTTAATAGTGTCATATTTATAAACAGGGTATTACTCCAACTCATTCGTTAGTCTGAAGAATCAAAATAACTCTAAACAAAGCCAGGATGGGTAGTGTTTGCCTGTTTCTGTGGTGTAAATATTCCCATGGGTGATTTCTTTTTTCTTTTTTAAAATATTTTTTAGTGATTTCAGAGAGGAAAGGAGAGGAAAAGAAAGATAGAAACATCAATGATCAGGGAGAATCATTGATCAGCTGCCTCCTGCATGGCCCTCACTGGGGATTGAGTAAATAACCTGGGCATGTGCCCTTGACCAGAATCAAACCCAAGACCGTTCAGTCCACAGGCTGACACTCTATCCACTGAGGCAAACTGGCTAGGGTTTCCCATGATGATTTCAAAGCTACATACCTAGTGGCACAGAACACAATTGGGAAGAGATGGATAGTCTCAAATCATTATATTATATAATATCTCTACCATTCATATATGATGAATGTAAATAAACTAAAGAGAATAATTTCATGTAAAATAATTAGAAAAGGTCAATTAATTTTCAACAAAGGGAGCAAAGCATTTCAGTGGGAAAAGGAATTTACCTTTATGGGAAACAGTGAACTTTGACTCATATCTCACACCATATACAAAAATCAATTTAAGATGGGTAATATACCTCAACATAAAAGCTAGAACTATAAAGCTTTTATAAGAATACTAGGAGAATACCTCCAAAACATTTAAGTGAACAAAGGTTTCTTAGAACACAAAAGTAGTAACCATAAAAAAAAAATGAGAAAAATGTACTTTATCAAAATTAGGCATATATCCTCTTCAAAAAACACTTCAAAAAGTATATAGACAAGTCATAAACTTGGAGAAAATAGTTTTAATATATCTGACTTGGAATTCACATTTAAAATATACCAAAAAAACACACACATATATATATATATGTATGAAACTCAATAATAAAAAGATAGATGACACAACTTAAAATAAAATAAATGGGCAGAAGACTCAAACAAGAACTTAACAAAGAAAAATATCAAATGGTCAATAAGCACATTAAAAATACCTTAAACATTAATCATCAAGAAAATGCAGATTAAAACCATAAGATAATATTACACACTCACTAAGATGGCTGAAAGATAAGCTATTGAAAACATATAGACTCAAAAACTTGCACAATAATATTTCTGGAAACTTTATTAATAATATAAATAACTATAAGAGAGTTCAGCCCTAAGTGGTTTGGCTCAGTGGATAGAGTGTCGGCCCGTGGACTGAGGGTCACAGGTTTGATTCTGGTCAAAGGCATATACCTTGGTTGTGGATACATCTCCAGTAGGGGGCATGCAGGAGGCAGCTGATCGATTTTTCTCTCACATTGATGTTTCTAACTCTTTATCCCTCTTCCTCCCTTTCAATATAAAAAAATCAATAAAATATATTTAAAAATAGAGAGCTCATATGTCCATCAAAATGAAATAGGTAGACAGCTAGTGATATACTCATACAATGGAATACTATATAGTAATGAAGACAAACAACATACTTTACAACATCAATGACCTCAAAAACATTAGACTGAGCACAAGCCAGATACAAGGTTACTTCTGTACTATTCCTCTCAATTGAATTATTGAAACAGACAAACTAATTTGGGATGAAAAATAAAAAAAGCAGTGAGTCTTAAAGCTTTTTTCTTCTTGACATCAAGAATTCCAGTTAATGTAAAAACCATTAAGTGATACTGTATACACACACACACACACACACACACACACACACAACCTGACAGATGATACCAAACCTGACAGCCTTCTTCACAGAGGCACAGAAACCAGATTTTTCCCTGCTAGTACAGAATCTTATGTACTCAGGAAGGCAAACTGTAAATCAATACCCAAGTCTTAAAGGTGACATTTAAACAACTGTACATCCTGGAGCCTTTCAGGATCTCAAGATCATTTTGTTCCTGTCTGTTTAAATAATTTATGAGCATCCAACTCCACATCTTGCAATATAAGATTAACCTTCTCTTTGTCTGTGTATGTCTTCATCCAAATAGCCAGGCATTCAGTCGCTAAATATTATTGAACACCTACTATGTGCCAGGCACTGTACTGTGCACTTCAAACATAGTAGTAGAAAGGACAGTCACAGTCTAACCTGGAACTTACATGGGGAGCAGGCTAGAATAGACATCCAATTATGGGTGGCATAAAAAATTGTTAAACTTCTATTGTGATGATTGCTATTTTTTTTTAAGGAGTTGTGCAGTGTAGACTTCTCATGAATGTGTTTACTAAAAGTCCTGATCTTACCTTGTATTGATGGGATGAGAGTAAATATCAAGAAGTGCTTCCTGGCCCTAACTGGTTTGGCTCAGTGGATAAAGTGATAGACTAAAGGGTCCCAGGTTCAATTCCAGTCAAGGGCATGTACCTTGGTTACAGGCACATACCCAGTAGGGTATGTGCAGGAGTCAGCTGATCGATATTTCCCTCTCATTAGTGTTTCTAATTCTCTATCCCTCTCCCTTCCTCTCTGTAAAGAATCAATAGATAGATAGATAGATAGATAGATAGATAGATAGATAGATAGAGATATATATTTTAAAAAGAAAGAAAGAAAAAAATGCTTCCTTGAGGAAGAAGCTTTGGCACTGAAAACCAAGAATATGCTTGGAGCGGGCTGATATTTAAGGCACTGTGTCAATGATCCTGATACACAAAGGAATGTGTATGTGTTTTTAAGATACTCAGAAAAAGTTTATCATTAGAGAAGGTAGAGACACAAAGTGAGTCTGGTTAAATTGGCCTTGCCTAATATTAGCAGGTCTCTGTTAAGAATGTTCACTTTACCAATAAAATCCATGGGAAGCTTTTAAAGAGATTTGCATGTTGGATGAATATGATCATCTGGCCCTGGGGTTTAAATAGACTGAGGGGTGTGTGTAAAAGCTGAGGGGAAACCAACTTTAGGCCAGCACAGGTACCTAATAAACAAGTGCCCCATTAATTACCAATGCAAAGCATTGCCTTAATTCTGTGGACTATAAAGATAACTTAGATAGCCCTACTGTGAACAATTAGCAACTAGAGATGCTCTGATTTTTAGACAAAAGACAGATATCTGAAATTCTTAAGAGAGATAGTTAACTAGTTAACTGCCATTTGTCCAAAACAGAATCCATCCACACATGCCACGATATTTTGAATTTAATTGTATGTATAGATGCTTATGGCATACAAAGGGTTAAGAAGAGCCAGCCAGAAGAGGACAGGAGGATGGACAGACCAAATAGCCTCAGGAGACAAACACCTGAGAAATAGGGATGTGCCAGTTACTATTTTTTAATTTGTTATTTAGAGCCAGCAATTAATGAGAGCTCATGCTGCCTCAGAGCTGCACCAAGTGCTTAATATTTATGACAGTTAATCTTCACCTCTATCCCTCAAGGCATATATTATTATTATTATTATTATTATTATTATTATTATTACAAAGAAAGAACTGGAAGTTCAGAGAAGGGGAACTTGAGGTTACACTATTTGTAAAAGGCAGGACTTAAACCCAGGTCTCCCTGTTATCAAATGTGGCTCTTCATTACCTCTAACCTCTTGCCCCAATTCTCCTTTGCTCCATTCCCCTTATATTCGGGAACAGTTTTGGGCTCTTTTATACTTTGCCATAACTACAAAGAACATTAGCTGTAAAGGGGGGTCTTAGAATTCAGATATGCCAACCCTCTTATTCTTAGGGGAAAAACATGAGACTTAGAGATATGTTGGGTCTATCTAAAGTTCAGCTAATATTGGGCAAGTGAGGTACAGTACCCCCAGTCTTCCCATGGATCACACTACTGTTTATCTCATTCACTTCTTCTAGATCTGGGATTTTTGCATAGTAAAGTCTTACTAAGTCCATGGCCTAGTTGACGGAGCGGAGCAGTTCTTAAACACTGGTCTCTGAACAGAGTAATCATCAAAATGAGTTTGAGGAAGTGGGAATCAATCTAGATGCACACACACAAAAAAAATCTAGTTTGTCTAGTCTCTTCTTCAATACAAGGAAGAAATGTTACTTAACCTGTATTAAGCATTAAGCATCTTAGAACTTGCAGCTGTACGTATTACTTAATTATTCACAGATCGCTTTGGGCCAAATGGTGTCTACTGGAGCAAAAAACCTTCTGTTCAGTTACCTATAACCCCAGTGCAGACAGGCCAACAGGCAAACTTCATCTCACAAACAGCAAAGGAATGGCCCCATTTGGTAGAACAGTGGACTAGTTCGGATTTTCAAAAGAGACATTTGTTTTATTTATATTTCAAATTATACATCAGTGCCTAAAATGATGCACTAAGGCCCTCGAAGATATTTGATGATCTAGTCTTGCATAATTAAATGCAATTAATATGTAGCTATTCCAGGTTCTGGAATTAACAAATCCCTCAGCAATTCTTGTTGGCAGAGAAGCACCCACAGGGATTCCAACTGGGAATAGTCTCTTCTGGGGAGGAGGGACCGAGTTTTGGCCACAGCAGACATTAAGACTCAAGGGTAATTCTCCCAGTGTGCAACACAGGGCCTGGGGATTGTTTCTACAGTGAGCAAGAGCACCCTGGAAGCTCAGGGTCTACTGGTGGCCAAGTTATGATTATTTTAGCAGAATTCTTCACTTTAGTCTCTGGGTGCACCTGGAAAGAAACTTTACCTTCTGTTTTATAATTGAGCTGTTTGTAAAGAACACTCACTTCTATAACCTGAGAGGAAATCTCTGCAGGCTGCTTTCCCCACATCTCTGTCAGTAACCTCACCTTTTGGTGAGGAGTAGATACTTAATTTCTGGCACAACAATATGTCTTCTCAACCTACACAGAGACAGGAGGCTCTTTCTTCTTCCTGTTGGATTACCACTATGGTTGTTCCCTGACTATATTCATCACCATGGAAAAACTTGCTCAGTGTCATGGCTAGGAAAAAAAAATCTCAGAGGCATTAAAAGACAGACAAGGTGATGCAAAGCATAGAATTTGGATTAAGCTCTAAAAGGTTGTTAATTTCTTCTTCGCTGTTTACTATTTGTGTGACCTTCGACAAGTTAAATAAGTGTTCCAAATCTCAGTTTCTTCATGGATGTAACATTTTTTCAGGCTGTCACGATGATAAAATCAGATCCTTGTGATATAGGATCTTGCACAGTCCCTGGCAACATGTTAAATCTCACAATTATTATTTAAGAAAAAAAATTGGCGCCAAGCCCATATACCATTTTATACTACAATAGTTAATCCAGAACGACTCACCTCCTTTCAAGTGTGTGGCAACTTTAAGGGAGTGATAGCTCAGAAGGATGAGACAGGTTCCTAACAAAAACAAGAGACAACCAATAATAACAGGGGATTTGCCATAATAGTTTCTGAAGATATTTCCTGAGTAGTGTGGAGTTCTCCCACAGAGGCCAACCATGAATTTGACAAACAGAATGATTGTTTTGGTCTGTGGTAGGTCAGAGAACAACGGTAGACCAGAAGGCCATGGAAGGGATTTAGATTGGGTAAATCTTTCAACTTCTTCTGACAAGTTAAGTATAGTCAGCCTTGACAGAAACTACCAATGGTAACTTCTGGATTTCCAATGACACCTTACCCCAACACACACACACACACACACACACACACACACACACACACACACGTTGACACCTTGTTTCAGTGTGTTTGTTTTGGAAAAGATAGTAAGTGTGAATAGAATGAGACCCTCCCTAGATTCTTAAACTTAATCACTTCTTGGATTTCACTAAGTTGAGGAATGATGTTTCTCACTGAAACTGTGAAACTAAATAATGAGGTCATAGACCATTTAAAAAAAAATCTTTATTTTTGAGAGTATTACATATACCCCTTTATTTCCCCCATTAACTCTTTCTAGCCTGCCCTTACTCCTCTCTCCCCTCATTCCCCACCCCACTCCAGGCATAGGCCATTTTTGGTAGCTGCTTAGGCCAGAGACCAAAGGCTTTTAGCTTAGATGTAACACATTAAAAAGTAAAAACATGAGTATATAATATATATTTGTATTTCTTAGTGTTAGTGAGCCTTTTGCCTAATTTTTTTTCCTTTGGTTTCTATGTACACCCTCAAAATGCTTATGACTAACAGCACTTGTTAATGACGTAGATGGGATCTCTGGAAGGCTCGCACTTCTATTATGTGATGAAAAGGAAGAAAGTATTATGTATGAATTAGTTTGTCTCCCGTAACCTCATGGTATCAAGAAGAATAAATGTCATCAAGAAAACCAAGGTCAAACACAGGAGTGAAAGCCCCAGTAATAAATTTAAAGAGGAAGCCCTGCTAATAATAACAGTGATAATAATAATGATGACAAAAATTGGACTACTTGCTGAGTACATATGAAGTACTGTGGTAAGAGTGTCGCATACACTCTCTTTTGTAATTTTCATGATGAGCCATTTGTTTTCACCATTTTAAACGTGTTACTACTGAAGCTGAGAAAGATCCCTGAGCACATAGCTGGAAATTGATGAGGGAGAGATTTGAATTCATTTCTATAAAGTCTTAAGTGCTGCATGGGCTCAGGTTAAGGATGAACTATCTAAGCCATTGACTGCATGTTGACCATGGGGCCAGCACTGGGATAGATGATGAGGATATAAGTCAAATTCAACTCAGTGGTACTCCCTTGAGAAGTCACAGAGAGAGGTCCAATACATAAACAGATCATTGTGCAATTATCTGGGAAGTTACAATAAATGAGAGGTGTTGGTCAAGGAAGCCCTAGAAGCCAGAAGGAGGAGGCTTCTTCCTGGCTTGAGTAGAAAAACATTTCAAGGGGAGAAATTGGATAAATAAAACCACAAAGGTAAGAAGGAGTAGGTAAGGTGTGTGTTGGAGAATGACCAACAGGTTGTGTGATGGAACAGACTGGGAGACAGGGAGTGGTAAGTGAGGAGAATGAAGAGGTTGGCCAGGGGAGATCAGGGAGGATTTTATGACCTCAGCCATGGAAGTTTAAGTAATGATTCAAGTTTCAAAACAACCTCTCTGAATCCAAAGCATAAATTAGTCTGTAAGGAGTCATGATTGGAGGCAGGAAGTCTATTTAGGGGAATGCTGAAATAATCCAGGCAAAAAAAGATGGGGCCTTGAGCTGTGGCCCTTATAACTGAGACTGGGTAAATTCATAAGATATTTATGAGAACCTGGGGACTAATTGGGAATTGATTGGATATGGAGGAAGAAGTAGAGGAAGATCTCGGTGACTCTAGCTACATGACTGTTGGGACATAACATCGTCCTAAGACCATCCCATGGAAAAGTAGAATAATTAAAAAGAAATTCCTTGTTCTTTCCTGCAAGCCCTTCATTTCTTGACCACTCCTAGAAATTTCTTCCTCAGATCCAAAATTTCATGTGTTGAGATAAAGGCTTTTCTCTCAGACACTGGTTGGTTCACAAGGGATGGACTACTATTTCATGTCTAACTCATGGTCCAACTCTACAGCCAAACCACATGAATCAAGGTTGTATAGCCACTGTCTTCTACAGAGCCACTTGGCTTTTTCCAGCTTCTAGATCCCATGATTTATGGGTAGTTGAGTCATCTCTTTCCAATATGGGAAGTTGCACCAAACACCTCCTTTTTAATCAGTTACTTTCAACCTGCATGTGTTGAGATTCTGCTTTGTCAATCATAACAATGTGTAGATGTTTTTCTTTGGGCTTACTTACCTGTCCCGACCCATACCAGACTTACTAAGGGTTGACTCTTGACTAGCCTTCTTTAACATGGATTTCATCAGGACTTTGGAGATTTTATGGTTCAAGACCCTGCTCTTTGTAGGCCATAAGCCCTCAAATTTTCAGTTCCTGGGGCCTTTTTCACTTGCTCTCAGGAATTGGCTTGGTAAGTATCTTTTACACAGGTGACTTGAATGTCTAAGCAACACATCTTTACTGCCATCCCTTAACCCAGCAGCAGCTCAAATAATTTTTTGAAACTCTGCTTGTGATCTCTCATTCTTTGCTTTCCTCCTCCTCAGAGGCAAGTCCAAACTCTGTAAAGGAAGAGCCTCTGTGTGATGTGCAACAGCAGAAAACAGACCATTATCATGAGCTATGAGGGGGAGAGGGACTTAATGGACACCACTCACCTGAACTGCTAGAGCCTGCAGCTACAGAATCTAGAGAATCAGTGTGTAGCACGCAGACAAATATTCCCACATACATTACTTGTTCATAAAGAAATGGCTAAGGAGAAAAACAATGACAGCATCAAATGATGGAGAGGATGTGCAGCAATCAGAGCTCACATTTATTGTTTCTGGGAGTATAGAATGATAAAAACCACTTTAGAAAGTATTTTTCAGAAATTAAGCACAAAATACCTAATCACCCAGCAATCCTACTCTGAGATATTTATGCAAAAGAAGTTAAAACATAAATCTATATTTTAAAAAAAAAACCTTATATAAGAATGTTGATAGCAGCATTACTCATAACAGCCAAACATGGAAAAAGACCAAATGCCTATCAATAAGAAAATAAATAAAATGTGATATATTCATACAATGAAATAGTACCGGGGTGGGGGGAATGGGATGAACTACATATACTCAACAACCTAGATGAATCTTTTAAAAAATGTGCTGAGTGAAAGAAATCAGACACAAAAGTACGTGCTGTACAATTCCATTTATATGAAATTCTAGACTATGCAAACTAACCTATAGTGATACAAATCAGATCAGTGGTTGCTTCTGGGGTAGAGAATTGACTGGAAAATTGCACTAGAGAACTTTTTGTGGTGATGGAAACATTCTATGTCCTGGTTGGGAGCGGTGAGGTTGCACAGTATATGTATTTGTCAAAACTGAGTCAACCGTACACTGAAGAACATTTCATTGTATGCAAATTATACCCCAATTTAAGAAAACCATATTGAATACTTTGTTTCTTAGTCTCAGAGAAAAATTTAGACTTAGGAGACAAAAAGAGGCCTGTGGAAATCATCTGGCCCCTCGCATTATGTAGGTAAAGAAACTGAGTCCCCAAGAGAAGTGACATGTTCAAGATCACACAGAGTTGGTGGCTGAGGGAAGATAGAACTCAATGACCTTAACATACAGGAGAGTCAGTGGCCTCAGTGAGTGACCACATCCAAAGGCAATGTTGAGAATTACTTTAATCCTATACTCCTCTTGCTTTAATATTATCAATTAATTTTCCTAGGACCTCAGTCATCCTGCTGTGCACTTCTATCCAACTATGCTCCATGCCCGTCCAAAGCCCCTTCTGATGATACTTCACTAAGGGCGATAATTTCCCAAGCTTTGTCACCATGAAGACCACTGCAGAACTAGGCTAGATAGAATGAACTAGAAGTATTCATTATCTTTGGATATAGGAAGTCTAGTTCATTGGTCATCCATCAGAGTTTCATCAGCTCTGAGGACAGATAGAGGAAAACCCTTACATCAGGAAAAATATCCTGGGGCTAAATTCAAGAGAAACACAGAAACTGTGGAGTGGTCAATGACTCAGGTTAAAAATGGAATAAAGAGAAGATTTCACTTAGTTCCTCACATCATCTATGCAAACCAGGCTGGGCTACTTGCTCTGCCCTAAACAGCCATTCTGACTTAGTAGATTCAGGCTCTCCTCCCATTCTGACCTCCATTCCATTGCTGTTTCCATACTCTTTACTTTAACCAGATGTTACTTGGATATCCAAGAAGGTGGTGAAGAGGGTCAACAGGGTGACATATAGTCTTCAGTCCCATCACCTCTAAAAAAGGAAGGAGAAGAGGGTGTAACATACCTAAGACAAAACCTAAACTCTTAAATACTCAGAATGGAAATGCTCCCTGTAGGATCTGGACACATTGCATATCAACTTATATGGCTAATTTTGTTCCTCAGCTGTTCCCTTGTTCAGCCAGTAGAGCCCTCAGTAGGGTATCCCCCCACCATCTCTTTCACTGAGGGCAACCTGTGTTAAACATCATGGAAAGGCAGGCCTTGAGTTCCCACTTGAAGGCTCTCTTTTGGAGAGAGGAATGCTAGCTACCAGCTATGCAAAACTTTTTGTAAGCTCCAATGGGCTATCTCTTATTTCAATGCCAGGCACTAAGTGTCTGCTTAAAAAACATATTGATTGCTTTCTGGAATCAGTTGCTTTTCATCTCAGTGTATTCTAGGGTAAGGAACCAACTTGAGCTTTGAAGCTCAGCCAATCTGTAGTTAAGGAACTGAGTTGCCATGCTAAACCTCAGCTTGCTCATTTTCTACCTGAGAAAAACGGTGCTACTTAACGCAAAGCAGCGGCTTTTAGCTTGGAGTTCGTGGATTCTTAAGCAGCTCTTAAAATTGAATGTAACTTTTGATTCATATGTATTTTTATAAAGGAGAGAGGTTTCTATTTCATCAGATTCTTTAACTAGGTCAGTGACTTCTTAAAAAAATGAGAAGAAAAAAAAAAGAAACCACTGTGGCCTTAGACTTTTTTATAAAGATAGAGATAACATATATGAAATTACGAGAATGTGAGAATCCACCACAAGCAATGTTCAATCCCTGGCTTGGGGGAGGGAGACTTCTCAGCTTTGTAACAGCCTCTCCAAACCCTTAAGTGTCTTGCAATCCCACAGATAGGTCTTCTGAGTGACCAACTGAGTCGTCTTAGGAAAATCCTTTTCTCTCTGGTTTCTTGTCTGTAACATGAAGAGTTGGACTTGATGTTCACCCAAGCCTAACCGGTGTTAACATCCCGACTCTGCAGACGTATACCAACATCTATGAGGTTAGATCTGCGTCTCATTTTTCAGAAAGTTATGGAGGGTAGCTTCTGCTTTTTTTTTTTTTTTTTTTTTTTACCTCCAAGAATGTCTCAGTTGGTGAACAGAAGTTAGGTTTGGTGCAAATAAGAGGAGGAGACTGGGAACAGGGTAGGAGGGCATTTTCAGGACTGTGCAAGGAGCCAAGTAGATAGAGGCCTTTGAGTTCCTCCACTGGAAAAAGGTGGGGTCAAAGTACCCCACCTTTTGGGGTTTTAGAGAAGCAAAAGGGTTCAGAGGAGCAGTATGGGTAAGGGTGGGGTTCGGGTCAGGTGGGTCCACCTTCTCTGCTTTCTTCCAATTGTTCAATTAGCTGAAAAAGGAAACTGAGATAAACACTGGTGTTTAGAGGGCAATAGATTTAGACAGAAAAGAGCCCCCTTTTGGTGCTCTTCCTCTTTGGCTTGCTTCCAGATGTTCTTGATGGGCTTTTGTGAGAAAAGCACACCTCCCATAGACCCTATGTTGGGGCAGACCTTCAAACTCACCCTCTAGTTGGTTTGGAGAGAGAAGGACCCCTCCCCCCATTGTTCATAGACCTGGTGTGGGCACCCAGGGGAAATACACAGAAAACCTAGTCTTCCTTGGTGAGTTCTTACATGGCTACAGTAGGTGTCGCGAGGCATAAACTGTGACCACATTGAACAAAATACATGCGATGGCAAATTTTTGCCCTGGCTGACTTGGAGATGCGATCCACTTTCAGGATGTTGTGAGTCTCCACCCTTTCTGTGAACTGGATACCTTAATATAATCAACTTTGAGAGTGTCCTACTAATGGCTTTCATTGTGTTAGAGCAAGTTTAGTAATTTGTCGACCCAGTGAGTTTTTTGGATGCCAGATCTCCCTGTGGAGGAAAGGACTATGCTAACTTCTTTGCCATCAAATGGTCATGGGAATATCCTTGAAGGGAACCACCCAAAGCCAGAGAACTTCTAGACCCTGGCATGTGGGAAAACGTGGTTCCCTCTACATTTATGGGGCGAAGGGGTGGGAACTGCCCCACCTGCTAGTTAGACTGCCTTGAGTCCCATCCTACACAGGCTTGGTAGCTCCCTAAGAATTCCCATAGGCCAGGGCCCGATCGGTTGTCTGGGTGACACACCCATATGGGCACAGCCTGTACTAGGCCACTAGGCCCTGGATTCCATGACCTCATAGCATTTCTCCAGCTTCTGGTGCTTGTCTTGTCCTGTCTATTAGATTGTGAGGTTTCCGAGGATAAACTTGGCTTAAAATCCACCTTCTTCTTGGTAGCTCCCCACACCAATCCCTTTAAGCTCCACTATGTAACACTCCCTATGTGTATCTCAACTTCTCTTGAGATATGTGTCACTCCCTCATTTGAATTATAACTATTCACATATACATCTTGTTTGTCACTCTCCTGTTCATTCCAGAGTTCATGTCTTTCTCATTTTTATTTGCCTCTCTAGCACCTGCTTGCTGTCAGTGTTTGAATGCATTTGTTCAATCATCACCAACTCATTCACTCAAGAAAATGTATTGAGCACATCAGCCTCTGCCATCACTGAGCGCACAGTCTAACTGGTAAGTTTGATACTGTCAAACTGTCCTTTAAAGTAATTTTTTTTAAAAAAATAGAAAAGTTGGAAACTGTGACAAATGTCATGGGAGGAGGGTACCTGATGCCTGGGAGTGTAGAATATCATGATATGACTGAAGCAGGAAAGGTTTCCCTGAGGAAATCACAAAAGTGGGTAGGAAGCAACTAGGCAAGGAAGAAAAAGAGCGTGGTTAGGAAAAGAGAATGTCATGTGCAAAGGGCCTGTGTCAGAATCAACTATGGTGTCTGCTAGGACTTCAGAGTACTAGTGGGGCAAGGGCAGGGAGCATTAAGGGCAGGCTGGTGCCACACAGGGCTGGAGAGGGAGGCAAGAAAAAGTGATTGCCTGCATGATCAATTGAATGAATGAGCGGATGAGTGAGTGAGTGAGAATACTCCCGCCTCTTCACTGGCAATAATGAAAGAGTATTGGTTTGAAAGCCAAGATGGTCAAGTACTGATCGCCTCTCTACCACAAGCTTTTCTGGGCTATGGGATAAGTCTGTTGCCCTTTCCGGGCCTCAGTTCTTCATCTGCTATGATGACAGAGAAGTGGTCATGGCGGTGATGTTTTACATTTTTCCTGTAGACACACGTGTAAAGTTGCCTCTAGGATTTGGTAATGTGTGCTGTAAGCTTCTACCAGGTTTCACACAAGCAAATGCCTCCAAGGCCGCAGCGGCCCCATGGATGCATCAAGCCAGCCCGGTGTTTGATAATGGGGATTGATGTGCAGCCTTCCACCACACTGTGTCTAGTAAGAGCCCATTCCTACTGGCCTACAAGTTGCTAGTGACTACTTATCTCAAATTTAGCAGCTTAAAACAATGCACATTTTATTATCTTGCAGATCTGGAGGTCAGAAGTTCAAAATGGGCTTAGGGTTGGGGGGGAGGTAGAAGAAGGCAAATGGGGGATAAATGGTGATGGAAGGAGATTTTTATCACTTTATTAACTAATGTCACACCAATACATTCAACAATAAATAAATAGATAAATAGATAAATTCCTAATTGAAAAAAATAAAATAAAAGACATTGGCAGGTCTGCATTCTTTCTGGAGGTTCCAGGGGAGAATCCATTTCTTTTTCCAGTTTCTAAAGGCCACCTGCATTCCTCAGCTTCCTGCCTGTGCCCTCTGACCTCTGCCTCCTCTGTCTGCCTCCGACCCTCCTGCCTCCTTTCCCAGAGGACCCTTGTGATGACATTGGACCCTTCAGGATAATCTCCCCATTGAGATCCTTCATTTAGCCACATCTGCAAAGTCCCCTTTGCCCTTTAAGACAAAATATTGGAAGGTTCTGGGTTTAGAATGTAGATATCTTTGGGGGGGGGGGGGAAGTGGGAGGCTCTATTCTGTCTCCACAGGAATATATTAATTTATGGAGCAGGTGGCTAGAGCCCTACACAGTCGGGCAGGAGGTTAGGAAATATTTGAGACCCTAAGAGTCTATGGGTCAGAAGTCCCACGGAATCTGGGTCTCAGAGTCAAATTCTAATCAGTCTGTTCCCACCCCAACCTATCAGTGGGGGGGTGGGGGGGAAGGCATGTTTCTCATGCAAGCATCCTCCGACCAAGGGAGTTGATACTGTCTGTTTCCCCTGCTGAGCACAGTTCTCTGCAGGCTTCCTTCATCCATAGGCTCAGACTTCACCTTCTCAGGGAGGCTTGCCCTGACCATCCCATTTAAAATGGCAAGCTACCCTCTGCCCAACTGTTCCCACCCTCACCCTCTGTTGAAATGTTCTCCCTGTTACTGTTTCATGCTCTGTATCACGTGTACACTTATGTAGTTTATTGTCTCTTCCCTCCTGTTGGAGTGTAAACTCCAGTCTTGTGCTCAGCACTTAAAGCAGAGCCTGGCACAAGTTGGCACTCAATACCTACTTGTTGACTATCTGACTGAATGCATGACCTTGGTTGGGGCCTTTACATACCATGTTCTATTGTGGATGAGCAGTGGGTCTACCTGGAGGGGCTGCCATTGCCATCCTGCTCCTCCCATCTGTGCCATAGGAACGTGAGCACACCCTTCCCCTCTCTGGGCCTCTCTCCCCAACTCTAGAAGGAGGGGCTTCCTGAAATGGGGGTGCTTATACTTTGCAGAGGAAACAACTGCAGGGTTCTCAGTCCCAAGCTGATGTGCTATTGTGGTTATTTTTATGCTAGACCCACTGAAATGCATTATGTTATGCTGATTTATGGTGTTGAGTGTATGTGGATTACACACGCTGAACAAAATACCACTATTTTTTTTAAATGGAATCTGATACATAATTGTTTATGACTTTTTTTTTTTCAACCTTCACTTTGAAAAGAATCATACGATGCTGGTTAGGACAGTTTAGGGAGAAGGAAAAAAACAACAACAGTATTTTCCAAAAGCCCCCAGTGACCAAGGCTTTAGGTACACGGTCTTGTCAATAACAAAGCAACCCTTCAAAATCATAAGGAAGGGATTGCATCATGTGGCCACTCAGAGCTCTTCCAAGTTCATGTCTACATCAACCCTGACTTCATGCAGCCTCTGAGGAGGCGTGTGCTCCGTGCCTTCATGTGAAGCCAAGCGGCCCGGGGCCGTGGCCACGTGCCCACTTGTGTAAGTGCACCCCAGAGGACATGTCACCCAGCAGCACTGCCAGGGACAGTGACATCCATTTCAGTCTCACATCGAATAAATGCAGTTTTTATTTCCAAGTGCAGTGGCGAGAGTCCGTGAGCCAGCGGCCTTTCCCTGCCCCGTGCAAGTTAAAAACGCTGCCTGCTTCCTTGCTCACTCCCGCCTTAGCCCCGCACGTTTAAAAATACACCCGCCAGTGGCTCTGCATTTGAACATGTATTTTGCATCTGATCATTATGATGCATTTAAAGGGCAAAATTAGAAGGCACAGAATTAGACCGGCAGGCTTAATTAGCCCATTCTTTTATTTCTTTTTTAATGGGTGGGATTTGGGCAACTGTCTGTGCCAGGGGCTCAAAGACCCCTAATGGGGTTGGTGGAAATACACCAGTTCGTCTGTCAAACCAGTCACTCAGCAAGCCCAATGGGGGATTAACTGTGCACCGAGAAATGTGAGACCCACGGAGCAAGAAGACTGCACCGTCTTGTCCTAAGAAAGCGATGTGAGTGCAATTACAAAGTAATCTATCAACACATGATAGAGGACCTGGCACATGGCGACCCAGAGCCTGATGTAATCATGGTGGCAACACGGGTTTATATGTAAAGAGATGGACTCCACACTTAATGCATTCGCCAGGATAATTACCACCCGCAACTCCACCTGAAGATCCATTTCCCCTCCAGCCCTTGCTGCACAATAACTGAATGCCTTCCTCTGTACACTGTTGCTGGTCACGGCTTCCAAGTCCGTAAGCTATTCACGGAGGGGTGCCTCAAGCTGGCCAGGACAGGTTTGGAGACTTCCAGGGATCTTCCAAGCACCACACTCTGGATCCTCTGCAATGAGATTTCGCGTCCCTGATAAAGTTATCTTGATGGCTGTGCTGAGCTCTCTCTCTCTGCCCAGACGGGTGGATCCATCTCCAGTGCTCCAGAGGGAGTTTTTCTCTTTTCAAGTTGCCATGGCCCTTCACAAGCCTAGACAGGCCACGGGAAGCTGAGCAGAGGCGAAGTGATCCCAGGTCTGAGTCACCCTGGTGAGTCAGACGTGTCGCTTTTTTTTTTTCTCCAAGCTGTGGGCTTCTTCGCAACAGAGCCTGTGTTGTTCTTTTGGCAGCAGCCAGATCTAGAAGTCATCTGCGCGCTGAAAAAGGGGGCTCCCCTGTGCTGACCCCACTTCAGGCTGCCGGGGATCTTCTCAAAAAATCATGCTACAGCTGGCCGCAGAGCTACAGAAAGGGTCTGAGATCTGAGTTTGAATCCAGTCTTGTAAGACCTGGATGGTTCAAGAAGGACACATCAGCTCTGAAACATATAGAATTGCTGTCAAAATTCATTTACTGAAGAGAGTGGCTCTCAACCAGGGGCCATGGTGCCCATGGGAGACACTTGGCCAGGTGTAAGCACAAACCTGATTGCCACAACCAAAGCCATCTTTACCGCCCATTGTGCGGTCTTTGGAACTATCCCCAAATCCTTAGAGTTGTGAACACTTACTTTCAACATTTCAAAAGCTTTCTAAAGAAAATGGATCACCCCAAATTCCGTAGACAGAGAGCTAGGGGGACAGGGCAGGGAAACCATGCCCCTGCTACAGTCATACTGCCAATGTCAGAATGTTTTAAACTGGTTAACATGCTCATGAGAATTGTTGGTTATTTCCTTAAAAAAAAAAAATCCAAAGCAGAAAAGCAAAAGGGAAAAGACTAGGTCACCAGAAAGGGTATAAAATATTTCCATTTCTAAAGCCTCATTAGGAACTGAAGTTTCCCCAGCTCTGAGCAGAATTGCTTCACCCGCAGTCCAGTAGGATGACAACATGATAGCCTCGGCCATGACTGGGGGAAGAGGGAGGAGAAGCTGCATGGAAACATGTGACCTGCAGACCCTGGGAAGGTGAGAAGAATCAGGAAGGTCTGAGCAGGAGTCTCCTGGGGCCTCCTTAACTCCTTGCAGTAACACCTTCCCTCCATAGCAAATAGGGCTCCCTCACCCATTGCACCTGCAACAAAGAAGTAGCAGAGACAAGGACGAATAGCATTCTGATGGTGAGGTAGGGAGGGAAGGAAATGAAACCCAGCAAAACCCCACCACGGGATAAACGGAGCCCAGGCTATGCTCAAAAGATTCCCATACACCAGGTTTTTAGTGTGCTTGGTTTACCATCCAAGGGAGCACAGCTGTAAAAAGAGGACTCCTGGCTGGGAGCCAAGGAGGGGGAAGAAGGGGAGAGGTGAATGAGGAAGAAGAGGATTGTGGGCAGACTATTAAATCCCTCCCTGCATAAAACCTTTGTCTATTTCAGATAGATCACACTCCCAGAGCAGCCCTTACGTGCTGTTTACTCAGTGTGCTAATTGCAGTAATGGAACCCACCCCAAGCCATGCTCACTTTCAGTCCAGTTTCCCTCATATGCTTCCTTAGCCTATTTGTGGATATTCCTCTCAATCCCCAATAATGTGCAAAAGTGTTCAGAAATACGTAATTATTCATTTTATTGCTATTGATGCAACCGACACTGAGTGGCCATTGCCGCCCCGGGGTTTTGGACAGTGGGGACGCCATCCAAGTGTACTGGGAGTCAGAATGGCCTTCTTTCAGGATGGGATGTGAAGCACATTACCAGCACTTTGCCTACAGAGCTTTTGGGAGCTTTTGTGTGATGTCAAGTTCCTATTATCACGGGAAACTGTAGTATTAATCTCTCATGGGGCTCATTTTTATCCAAAAATTAGCAGTAAGAAGAATAGCCCATGATCTTCACTTAAATAGCTGTTGTGAAATGCACCTGTCACTGCATAAAGGTCAAGGTCAACCAGTCGCTCAGTGTGCATGCTTTGTCCATCAGCCTTGTGAGCATATGTAGTCAGAAGTTGCTCATTCATGTGTTTTGTTCAACGTATTTCACCCTCTACTACACCTTTAACCCATCAAATCCCCGCCCAGGTTCTATTTTCCTGCAATACCCAGTTTCTCTCAATCTGAGACGTTGACTCCTCTTTCTTATGGTTTTTGCTGTAACAATTTACCTCACCCTTAATGGCTCAGAGCAACTCATATTCATTCTTATAGTTCTGGAGGTCAGAGTATCCACATGGGTTTCTCAAGGTGTTGGCAGGGATGCATTCCTTCTGGAAGTGCTGGGGAAGAATCCATTATCTTGCCTTTTCCAGCTTCCAGAAGCTGCTCACATGTTTTGGCTTCTGGCCCCTTACTCCATCTTCAAAGCCAGCAGTGAGAGTCAAGATCCTCCCCAAATTACATCAGCCTGTCTCTTTTATTTTGCCTCTTGTGCTTTTTTTTTAAATATATATTTTATTGATTTTTTACAGAGAGGAGGAGAGAGGGATAGAGAGCTAGAAACGTCAATGAGAGAGAAACATCGACCAGCTGCCTCTTGCACACCCCCTACCAGGGATGTGCCCGCAACCAATGTATTAATACATGCCCTTGACCGGAATCTAACCTGAGGCCTTTCAGTCCACAGACTGATGCTCTACCACTGAGCCAAACCGATTTCAGCGCCTCTTGTACTTTTAAGAACACATGTGATTACATTGGACCCACACTTATAATCCAGGATAATCTCCCTATCTGAAAATCAGTGAATTAGCAAATTTAATGCCATCTACAACCTCAATTTCTCTATGCTGTGTAACCTGATGTATTTACAGATTTGGAAGAGTAGGATATAGGCATCTTGGAGCCATTATTTGACTACCATAGTTCTTCTGGTAGTCTGTATCTCATCTTCTCTATTTGGTATTTGCAAAATTAATCTTTCAGGTCATATCTTTCTGAGATAATCTTGGATCCTAGGACTTTCCTGTTCAAATATAGAATGTACAAGCACACATACACCATCCACCTACCACACATCCATCCATCTCAGCCTTGTGAGATGGACCAGAACTAGAACTCAAGTTCCATGAGCAATCCCAAAATTTTGGGCTATATTCTGAGTGCTTAGAATAACACCTGATATATGCTCTGCAAGCACTTAGTAAATATTTCATGAATAAATCAATCAGAAGAGTAAGTTCCAATTTAGGAATGGTGTGAAAATTAATGACTGGGCACTAGAGTCATATACAGGATTCATTTCCTGCCTGGACACTCAAGAGGTCTGTAACTCCCCCAGGGAGCCTCAGGGACCCATTTCTACAATGAGGAAAAAGTCACCCATCTGGCAGGACTGCTGAGGATGAGAGTCTGTTCAGCAGGCCTGGGATGTAATAATGTAGAGGCCAGACTTGTCTTTCTCACTGTAGCAGTTATCATCTTGTGCATGAGAATAGACATCGAGGCAAACCAGTGCCTCAGATGTTAGAGGTGCTTTTGGAGAAATGCATTCACATTCATAGTTGGGAGACAAAGTAGGTCATGGCTATTCCCAGCAGCCATATCAAGGAGTCTTCATAGATGTATCAACACTTCAACTGAATCTGAAATGTTTAGTAGATGTAACAGAGATGGCAGGTGGGAGGAGGGGAGAGGTATTTAGGGAGAGAGAACAGTTTCAGAGGGGTGGAGCTAGAGGCAGTTTATAGGATTTGAACCAAGGGAGCAGTTGGAGGCCCAGGGCATGTCAGGTAGTGGGGCTGGCTGAAGTGGAGGAGAGAGAGGGCTTGAGCATGGTCCTGTGTGCTCTGCTAAGTTGTACTAATGGTTTGAGATGGCCATTGACAGGCTGGTCAGCAGGATGGTTAGCACAGACATATTCTTTATTTCCAATTCTATACTTTTTCTCTCTCACTCATTCACACAACTGACACACAGTGATTTTACAAAAATACATACACAGGGGACATGCATGCCCACTGAATGCACATACAATACACTTACTGGGATGACAGATGTATTTGGAGTCTACACCCCAGCTCATAAGCCATGCATACACATAGAGGATATATACCCAAAACAAATGAATCACTGAACATGTGGTCAAGCATTCATGTATACTCAAAGGCATAAATGGAGCATGCAAATATACATGTACACATTGACTGTCCATATACAGGCACATTTGGTCAGGCAGCACACACCTAATATGCCTAACACACAGGCATGTGAAGAAAGCTCACACTCACTGACTACGAGTACATGCAGGACACTGACCATGCAAAACTTCCCACACACTTACTGAATATGTCCATACTCAAACATATACCCACAAACACACATCAGATCAACACACACACACAGGCCCCTGAGCATGTACACGGAGACTCCTCATTTCTTTCTGGAACGTGTCTGAGTTCCAAGGCAAGCAATTGTTCGGCCTGGGGAAGACTATGATTATTCTCCCAGCCACAGCAGGCAGAGCAGCTCAGGGACCTGTTTTGGATTACACAGTCTATACCTACCTCTCTCCCCCTCAGCAAGGGCGGTGCAGGAAAGAAGCTCTTTAGCCTTCCCCGAGTGCCCAGTTTCCTACCAACCCAACCCGGTGAAATCTCCACAGCCTGTGACTACTGGACATCGTCCAAAAGCATTGCTGTGTCTTTTGCAAGAGTTTCCCCATGTGCAACTCACTGCCTAGCCCTCCCTTCCAAACGGAGCTGGCAGGGGGCCAGGCCACCCTGTGCTGGGAGGGGTGGGGCACAGAGCCAAGTGCTCAGCGGCTCCCAGCGCTGCGGGGCCCTCATCAGCAGCGCTCCCTGGGGCCCTGTTTGGGTGATGAGCCCAGCCAGCACTTGAGCTTTGCCGAGAGGAGCCCCGCACAACATCTGCTTGGCCTATCTGGGGCCATTCAAGCACAGCTTCCTCTTCTGCCTGCACTCATCTAGGAATTGGGTTCCAATGAGCTGGAACCTCATGCTCTCGCCTGAAGTTTTGACAAGTTGCTGTTTCCTGGCAGCAGCCGAGACGGAACTGTGACCTCCATCCAAGTTAATGAGTGGAAGACGCACCGTGTACCTGCCACCCTGTCCCAGTTCACTTGCCCTCCTCCACAGAGCTAATAAACAAAGTCACACCTCGTGTTGGGTGCAGGGCCTCCTCCTTGGATTCTATTCCATGCCCTCAATCAGAGCAAGACAACACAGATGCAGCCCAAACCCCTACTCTGTCAAAGAAATGGTGGTGTCAGTGTCAGTGTCGGTGCAGGCTAGCAGAGGGATGCTAATAATGTAACTCAGATGTTACCCACGGCCCCCAGTCCTAGGAGATTTAGGTTCAATTAGCCCAAACCCCTAGCTCACAGATTTTCAAGGATCCAGAGTTGTCCTCATCATTGCTGTGAATTCCCCCAACAGTTATTTCCTCACTTTCTCTCAACTCCTGAGCTTGCAGACACCTGCTTGTGGCTTCCAATTCCACTCTCAGGAAGCTGAAAGAGAAGTTTGCATTGAAAAAGGATTTCCACATTCAGTGCACTCCTCAGAAACATCTTGAGTGTGGCGGCTTAACCAGAAGGTTAATGATCACCACAGGGGGTACATCTCAGGGCACAGTGGCCAGCGGACTTTAGTGCCAGCTCACTTCTCCACCTGCCTCCTCCTCCCCTCCCTGGGGCAACACCAACCCCTCCCAGCTCCATAGGCCTGCTCACATTCAGGCCCCGAAAGATAGTCCCCAATACCCATGTCCAAAAAGATCTTTCTGAATATTCTTCTCTCCTAAGAATATTAAAATTCTGCCCTTAAAAGTTTTTCACAACAGCTGCCAAGAAAGTAAAATATTCCCCTCACATTACATAATGAAGCCTTGTTCAGGAGAGAAATGCCTTGAACAAAGGTGAATAAACATCACAAAAGTATACTCCCAGAGGGAGAGCACTTGCAGAATCAGGGAGAAGCTGACAGCCATCCAGTCACATAAGTAAGATGATGGGCAATGGGTGTCCGGTCTGACCGTTGCTTACCCCAGCGATGGCCACAGGGCTTAAACTTGAGTCAGAAGCTGGAGCCCCTGAGTCGGGCCCCAGGAAATTTCTGTCCAGGCAGGCTCTGGGTCTTTGTTCCAGGCTGACAACAAAGGCCTGTGCTCTGAACACCCCCCCCCCCCCACCCCCAAGTCATTGTGGTTTCTCCAGGCCAAGAGGGGGAACAAGGGGCAGGAGCAGGTTACAGGCCTCCTCTGAAGGGTTGACTAGGGGCCATTCATACACAGGACGATTTCCTTTCAACAAAGTCTGCTTGTTTCCCCCAAGAGCCCTGGGGACTCTGTGCCAAGACAGAATGACTCACTGGCTCCCAAGCCTTGCCTCACTCTGGACACACTCAGCCAGGGCCCTTCTCCCTGCAGAGCAGGAGAGCAGCTGCCATGGGGCTCCAGGTGCGGATGTGGGCTCTGCAGAGTGAGCTCACACAGGAACACAACACAGGGAAGGTTCCACACTGAGCCTTCGGGCCTCAGCCCCGGGGCAGCATCCCCTGCCCATGCTTGCTGGCTTCCCTCAAGAGTTCAAATATTATCACTTTAAACACAAGTTTGATCTCTCTCCTTAAGCCCACTCCATTGAAAGTCTCTGAAAGGAGGTGCTAGCCTCAAATGCAAAAGTGTGGATCCTTATACCAGTTGGCTTGCTACAAATTCTTCTCAGTGTTTTAGAAGCTTCCAGAAAAGCCCTGTCAAATGGAGAAATGTCTTTGTCCAGATCAGTCAAATTCAATCATAAACACCAGTAAAATATGTTTATTGATGATGACCCAAATAAGTTCAACTGGTTGGCCTGATCGAGTTTGAGTCATCAGCTAAGAGATTAATACTTGTTACTGGCCCCACATGGTCCGAGAGGATTAAATGAAGAAAGAGAATCCACCATGGCAGATGGTAACTCCAGGCTGAGCGATGCCCTTGGCCTTACCAACACCATCTTATTTCATCCTCATCCATCTGCAGCACAGGGCTTCTGGGAGGATCGGTATCTTTAGCCCAGTGGTCAGCAAACTGTGGTTCCCAAGCCACATGCGGCTCTTTGGCCCCTTGAGTGTGGCTCTTCCACAAAATACCACGTGTGGGCACTACGTGCAGTGTGATTGAAATTTTGTCGTCCATGTGCAGAAGTCGGTTTTCGACTCTCAAGAGAAATTTCAATCATTGTACTGTTGATATTTAGCTCTGTTGACTAATGAGTTTGCCAACCACTGTTTTAGTCCATTTTGAGGAAACCGAGGCTTGAGGAGATAAAGTAGCCCAAGTTCACAGAGTCAATAAATATCATATTACCCAGTAATTAGTAGGACAATAAGATAGCAAAAGGAGCGTGCTCACAACTTAGAGATCCAAAAACATTTTAGTGGTTTGTCAGCACTTTAGAGGCACATGTATTAATTAGCAGTGGGTATGCTAATAATAAAGCTAGTTTAGCTTTTATTAAAACAGTTTCCATATGTTCTTGACCACATAAGTCTCTAGGTAAATTATTTCCTAAAACAGAAAGTTATGAACCCACAGGTCATCTTGACTGGTGTTTCTCATGTTTCTTCCGAGTGAGGAGGATGGCACTTCCTGTAAGCCATGCATTCTATTGGGGCTAGAAATGAAACTGATGACCAAAAAAGGCCTGTGGCTTAAATCGGGGGCAGGTTCATCAATCTGAGCACTGTTGGCATTCGGACCCAAGTCCTTCTTTGTAGGGGGAGCCCACCCTGTGCATTTGAAGGATGGTTTGCTGCATCCTTGGCCTCAGCCCAGTGGATGCCAGTAGCAACCCCTGTTGTGGCAACTGAAAAATATGTTTAAACATTGCCAAACGTCCCCTGTGGGCAAAATTGCCCCTGTGGAGAACCAGTGTTACTAAAGAGGAGAGGGCCATGAATAAAACACTCATAGCTGTCCACATGGGGGGCTCAGATGACCAACCCTGAACATGATTTTTTAAAATAATAATTATAATAATTATTATTATTATTATTATTATTATTTCGTAGAGGTGATACCTAAGTGGAGATGAAGGCCCCAGTGGGCTAGCCGGAAGAGGCGCCTGAAGGGGAAGGGAGATGGGCTTTGAAAACATAACTCAAAGGCAGAAAGAAAAGCATGATGTGGAGCGTGGAGGCAAATGTGATTCCGATTTGGGGTTTGTGCTGCTCAATATTCATATCAGAGCTCTGGATAAAGACGAAAATCGGCCTTATTCGGTGTGCCGTTGACACAGTGCAGGGAGAAATGGCAGAATCTGTATCAGAGAAGGTTTCATTTAGACAAACTAAAATTCTGATACACTAATAGAAACAAATGTAAACTCCTGCATTGTGGTTCCAAAAATACAATCATTAAAACAGGGAGAACCTGTCTGAAAGGCAGAAGATTTCAGAAGACTGGGTATAAGCCAATGCTTCTCACACTCATTCTCACACAAGAATGTGAAAGGCTTGTTAAAGCACAGGTCCCCGGGTTCCACACCCAGAGTCTGTGAATCAAGAGGTCTTGGGTGGAGCCAGAGACTTTGCATTTTGAACTAGTCCTCAGGTGATGTGGATGCTGCTGGTCAGGAGATTAACCTTTGAGAACCACTGAGAAGCCTTAGTTCCCAAGTCTGATCATAGCAAAGGGGTCAAATTAACAGGAACATGGTGTCTAGTTCAAGAAGGTGAGAAACTCGGTGCTCAGACTACAGCTGGCATGCCGGGGCGGGGGGGGGGGGGGGGGGGGGGAAAGGGGACCAGCTATGTTTCCATATATTAAGGGGATCCTTGGGAAACTGGAAGATGTCCAAAGAAAAGTGAGGAAAGTAGATTCTATGAACAGTGCTTGAAGAAAAGTAGGGTGTTTGGCTGAGAAAAGAGAAGTTATGGGAAGAATCTGGAGCTGCTTCAAATAGCTGAGGGGCTGTACTGTGAATAATGGACTTGATTCATGTTTTGTTCCCCGCAGTCAACCACAGTAGTTCAAGATCAGGAAAAACAGGGTGAGAGTATCAGAGACAGAGGTCTGGGTGCAACTTAAAGCGGGATCTTGTGGTAATTACAGCTCTAATGCCACACCATCCAGTTGAAATATAATGTGAAGTTTATATGTGTTTTTAAATCATCTAGCAGCCATAATAGAAAAAGTAGAAAGTAAAAAAGAAACAGGTGAAATTCACTTAAATGATCCTTTTAAAATTAAATTTATTGGGTGACGTTGATTAATAAAATTCTGGAGGTTTCAAGTGTAAAATTCTATAACATCATCTGTATGTTACATTGTGGGTTCACCACTCAAAGTCAGTTCTCTTTGTGGCACCATATATTTGACACCCTTTACTCTTTGCTACCTTGCTCCTACACTGAATGGTACTTTTCATTTAATCAAATATTTCCAAAATATTTTCACTTTGACAATGCAAATCAAAATAAAAGTATTAATGAGATCATTTACATTCTTTTGTTTGCTTGGAAGAATGTACTACATTCTTAACGTAGGGTGCGTGTTATACCTACAGCTCATTTCCATTCCCAAACCAGCTAGACACCAGTGCTCTGTTGCCACATTGGCCCTTGGTCCCTTGCCGGACAGCTGAGCTCTGCTGAACCATGAATGGGTCACCAGGAAGTGAATCCTAATTTGAATCAGTTGCTCTTCCCTGTAACTATCTCTCAGGTTTAATGACATTCAGGCCTCACTCCTAGATTCCTATTTCAAATTAAAGTGAACTTAATTTTAAGTTTTTTAAATATATTTGGAGAATTTCATAACACACTTTAAGCTATGTGTAGGCAGCCTGGGGCACCCTAGGGAGAGATGGTATCAGGCTCTTGCTTGTAAGTGACAGAGACTCATTCGTCCTAGCTTAAGAACACGCCCACATGGGCTCATGTTTTTAGAAATCCATTGGGGCATGACTGGATGCAGATATGTCAATAGGGCCACCAGGAACATGGTCCTGTGGACGACAAATTCACTTACTGAGATAAAAATGTGGCTACTAGAAACTTCTGTCTTAAATCATCCTTACCATAGCACTCTCCATAGAATAAGCTTCTCCCTCCAAATAGTTTTGAAAAGTTCTAAATCTGGCTTGCATTGGTAGAGTACTGCTCACAGCAGAATTCAGTATTTGTGGAATTTCTATTAGGTGGGGACTCTCACCTCCAGAGGTGACAGTGCAGGAA
This sequence comes from Pipistrellus kuhlii, assembly GCF_014108245.1. Classification (NCBI taxonomy): domain Eukaryota; kingdom Metazoa; phylum Chordata; class Mammalia; order Chiroptera; family Vespertilionidae; genus Pipistrellus; species Pipistrellus kuhlii. The sequence continues at coordinate 12,132,752 of NW_023425482.1, forward strand.
GTCAGCCTCATATACCCTTCATGGATGGATCCCTAGAGGCAAGGGAAGTGTTTGGCAGACACACAGTATTAGATGTTCACCAGACATGGGCATTCATGATGGAGGCCAATGGAACAGTTTATCCTGGATTATGAAAATCGCCTTTTGAGAAGCTCCAGTTTCTCTTTACTACGAATGCTCTTCTTGGAATTTCAGGGATGAGGAGCTCAATTTAAGACACTTGAGAGTTAGGGGCCCCAGTCTGAGTCTTGCTTAATTTTTGACCAGTTAATTTTAACAAGTTTTGTCCCATGTGACTGAATTTGGGGGAACTGATAAAACAGAATGAGACGTGTGGGAGCTTAAAGAATAAATCTACATGTACACAGTCCCAGGAAATTTGGAAAAGTGAAACTTGATTCAAGTAGGTGGTAGTCTGTTGTTTCTCCTTCCCTCCCACAATGAATGTTCATCCAAGGTAGCGACTGATCTCACACCAAAGACCCCTGTAGTCAGAGATGTGAAAACTCTTACAGGACTCCAAGGTTAGCTGCTTCAGTGCCTGACCATCCAAGACGCAGGCAGGATGTGCATTTCTCCAAATACCTGCAGCCCTCCCTCACAGGCATTCTTTGTGTCGGTTACCCATTCCACTTTGCTCACTAATTTCCTCCCATTAGAGTTTGGTTTCCCCAAAGTTTATGTGCTTTCTCTGCTGGCATGTACCTAAATGGCTCCAAAATTCAGTTAGTGATTTAAATAGGGCCATGGGCTGATGCCTGAAATCCTCACATGTGCAATATTTTAGTTGGGGAGGAAGGGAGCAAGATTCCAAATATTTTCCAAGCCAAAAGATCTTGGGGATACCGCATAACTGGCATGGCTCAGTGGTTAAGCATCAACTTATGGACCAGGAGGTCACTCTTTGATTCCCGGTCAGGGCATATGCCCAGGTCTTGGGCTCGATCACCAGTGTGGGATGTGCAGGGGCAGCCAAACAATATCTGTCTCTCATCACTGATGTTTCTCTCTCTCTCACTTTCCCTTCCTCTCTGAAATCAATAAAAATATTTTTTTAAAAGAAGTAACAATAACCAGAAAATATTAGCCACAATGTGGTAGGATTTCCCTTTGAAATTCCAAGTGCTTTATTTGCTAATTTGTGGGCACCTAATTCATCCTTCAAGAGCCCCCAAAACTTTGAAAACTCTTCTCCAAAGGGTTCTATGTGCACTACCTTCTTCTGTCCCTCTGCCTCGGTCATTACCCTGACCTGAGACTCCAACGCAATGCAACTTAATGGAGTCAGACAGTCCAGGGTTCAAATCTCAGCGCTGTCATTTCTTAACCATGTGTCTAGAAAGAAAGTTTTTAAATTTCAATGGGTCTCAATTTCTTCATCTTAAAAAAAAAAAAATCCTGTCTTACTAGGTTGCTTTTAAAAGTACATGAACTAACATATGTAAATTGCTTGGTGCACAGACACACAATAAATTGTAACATTATAATTATGATCCCAGTGCACTGTGGTTACTTGTCCCATCCGCAGGGACCTCCTCTAGGGCAGGGACTGTGTCTTGTTAAACTTTATGTCTCAATCCAGAGTATAATAAAGACATACATGTTTGTTGAAATAATCACATGAATAAATAGTGAATGCACAGTTGAAGACAGAAAAGTCAGCCCGCAGCCAATCTCTAGGGGACTGTGGCTCTACAACAATAGTATTATACTATCCCAAACCCTTTCGTTTTCAGTCAAATGCCTTATACCATATTGGACTGAATTACATGAAATGTTTCTATGTGGGAAATCTCCTGTGATTTGAACTGATTAAGAGCTCAGAGTCTTGAGTTAATTTTCAATGTCTTTCAAATATCACCATATAAACAGTTGTATTAAATATCTTTCCCATCTACCTCCTCCCAACTACAGTGACTAATCAGCGGCTTGCAATCAAAATAACAGTGTTTGCAAATGGAACATGCCTGGTTGCAAGCAAGGCTATAAGTATACCAGGTCCTGCAATGTGGGAGATTGATTCCTGAATTAACCCCCTCTCCGCACCCTGTTTTGGAACTAGAGAGACTGCCTGTTAAATTCAACTTGAAAACAGATACACGCTCATCCCATTAAAGTCTACCATTCGACATTGTTCCAGGTGCCTTTAAACCTAAAATTTAGAGTCAGGAAGCGACAAAAGGTAGTGGGCTACCAAACCATCTCTCAGCCCAGTTGACTCAGAGGCAGCCAGGCAGGCCAAACACCCATATAAAAAGTTGTCTCTTATTTGGATTTGAAAAACCCTTCAGCCCATGTTGTTAGTCTCGTCCTGACCATATTTTGTAAACACAAAGCCCAGTTCAGTGGTCCCACTGAGACCACATTGCCCAATAAGGAGGGAAAGGGCATTTACAGGAAGGCCTGAAACCTTCCCTCAGTAGCTTGCATTTTTGTAAGTCCTGTATGAAACCTTCCTGTGGGCATGACTAATAGATCCACCTAATTAAATTTTTACAGCATTCCAGGGCTGGAGTGTCAAATGTTTGCTTCCAGCTTGTCTCCTTGTAACCCTGTCAAATTAAGTCTCCCATTGCATCCCCCTCCCACACGCACACCTTCTTTAGGGGCTGTCGGCTGCATTCCAATGTCAGATGAAATCAGAATTTGGTTGATGAAATGAAGAAATGGATTGCCAAATAGTTGTTGCAAGAAAGCCTATCTTCACCTGTGGAGAGAGGTTAAGGGGGGGAGGGGTTGGGGAAGGGGGGATACTCCTTCCTGTTAAGATAGGGTTGGGTGCAAATGGGAAGTTGGAAAAGTCATTTCCAATGGGTGAGAAGTCATCACTGCTGTTATCAGTCCGTCTTCCTCTAGAACTGTAAAGTGTGCATTTAGCACGGTGGAATTTTAACTTTGGAAATGTACTTAAGGTTTATGGATTCTGTGGACTTCAGGAGAAAGGGCTTTGCTGAGTATTATCTGCAAAAGGTGATTTGTTGTTGTTGTTGTTGTTGTTTAATGAGACATAGGTCTCAGAGAAGTGGCACAGATAGACCATGTGCTGGTCTCCTCACTGGAAGGTGAGGATTCATCACAAAATGGGTAGATGATTTGAGAATGTGTCCAGAGCTTCTCCAAACACAGAAAGAGGAAATATAACCTAATGTTATTATTGAATGAGTATCACACTCAAGCCAGGACACTGTGGGGAGGCAGTGGGTTCCTCCAGGGATAGCACAAGAGTATGTCTAAAGCACCTACTTGGAAATAGGTGCTCAGGTTGGACACGTCAGTCAACCCCTGAATGCTTTCCAAGCCAGAGTCTCCAAGTGTGGTCCATGTCATTTGCATCAGAATCACTAATGGGGCTTGTTCAAATGCAGGACTTCAGTCCTGACCTGCGTGGCTCAGTGGTTAGAGTATTGGCCCTTGTAAGGTCTCAGGTTCGATATCTTGTCGAGGGTACATACCCGAGTTGCAGGTTCTATCATCCCCAGTGCCACGTGCAGGAGGCAACCAATCATTGTGTCTCTCTCATATAGATGTTTCCCTCTATCTCTCTCTGTCTTCCTCCTTTCCTCCCTTTCACTCTCTCTCTCTTAAAAAAAAAAAAAATCAATGGAAGCAATATCCTTAGGTGAGAATTAGCAAGAAAAAAACAAAACAAAAAAATGCAGGATCTCAGACCCAAACCAAGCCTTCTGAATCAGAATGGAGGCAGGGACTCTGCATGCTGAGGAGCTCCCCGCAAACCCCACCTGCATGAACTTGGAGATCCTCACTCCAGGGCTGTTGGGAAGATCAGAACAGAACTCCACACAAAGATGGGGCTGGAGGTTGCAAGTAACAAGCAGGGCATGGAGTAACTGAGGCCACAGGGAGACCTTGCTCAGGGAACCAGGTCACTGGCACCAGGAAACTCTTGTTTTCATCAGCCAGAAGGTCCCTATGAATACACAGAGGTTCACTCTTGCCCCATCAAAGAGCTCAAAATGATTCTCCTGGTCTAAGGCCTTCAGCAATCAGTCATAATGGGGAATCTTCTGATATCTTCCACTGTGCCTTTACCTAACAGCCCACCCGTGATGCATGTACTCAGAAATACACTTGCACACTCAAATGCATCCACCTCCACAAATGTATAAAGACCCACCCTTGCAAACAAATATTTCTGTGCAGTTTGTGTGTGTGCATATGATTTGTGCTCCTATGGCTGCACGCAAATGCCTAGCACATACACATCTCCTTATCTGCTTGCCCTAACACCAAGATGGTATACCTCAACTCTTGTCGAGTCAAACTAACTTCCCTTTGAAATGGCATTCTTTCTAATTCATCTTAGGAAAATCGTGCACCAGTAACAACTCTGAAAACCATGACCTCCAAGAGCTCCATTCTAATGTGAGAATCAGCTGACTCCAATGGCAAGTAGTTGACTGGAGTCAAAGTAAGATGAGATTGTCAGAAATTTACAATGCAGTCTAGTGGGATTCCTTGGCAGCCATTCCTCATGGCCCCAGATTAGCTTAACACCACCTTGGACAAAGAAATAGAGCAGTTTGGGAGATCTCATGTGGCTTTTGGAATTGCATGGCTCCAAAATAGTCTTTGGTGAGCTTAGGCAAGTATGAGATTAGGCAAGCTATGTGATGTCCTAAGCCTTAAGTTCCACCCTTACAAGCTAGATGTTTACAAAGATTAAGTGTATGAAAGCACCTAGCCCAGGGTCTGGGACATCCAACAGTAGAAAATGATTGGTCAATGATTGGCCTAGCAGAGTGCTAGGATCCATAGATTTGAGATTCAGAAAGTTCTTGGTTGGAATCTTGGCTTCTCCTCCTATTGATTGGGAGATTTTGTGCACGTTTTGTAACCTCTCCAAATGCCAGGTTTCTCATCAGAATAAATATAGCAGCTGCACCAAACTCATACCATAAGAAATTAGCACCTGCTACAGAAGATAAACACTTAGGAAGAGATTGCTGGTTTCTTATGCTGCTCTTTTTTCTTCTCTAAAAAGGAAACTATCTTCTGGGAAGGAAGGATAAAGGTAGCTATTTCTCCCTGGGGGAAACTCAAGACAGGAGATTGACTGAGGCAAGGAATTTGTTAGAGCAGCCTTCATTCCAGATAACACAGGTCACTAAATAATCTTTTGGGAAAAGAGTTAATCCCTACTTCCTGTGTCACCTGGGTTGAAGGAAATCTCCTCTTGCCTATGGTCTGTCTTTACATCAAACTTCCTTGTAGAGGAAAGGAATTTTTCTACTTGAGCTGGGGGCAGTCCTTTCTGAAGGGTTTAGCTTTCTTAGGCAAGGAACCCCAATCTTTTCAATCTGGTGAAATAATTTCAGTAGGTCTGTAGACCTAAGAAGGCCCATAATTCTTAGCTGTGTGTCCTTTGGGGAGTGAATTAATCTCTGAATCCCTATTTCTTTATTATTTTTTAAAAAATAAGGAGAATGAGGCCTGCTCTCAGGGTGTTCATGGGATTGAACAATTGAGGGCATATTGAGGGCATAATAGTTAAGTTTTCTGGTGATGGAGAAAAAGAGGAGCTCCATGAGGTCTCTTCCCCTCTTCAGCCTTCTCATTCCTGGGCAGAAAGCCAGCACTGTCTCAGAAGGTTGGGTAGAGGACATATTAGCTGATTGGACACCAAAGATGATTGTGAAGTGAGGGCCTAAAAGATTATTGATTCCCCAGAAAATTAAACAGAGGAATACCATATGACAGAGCAATTCCATTTCTAGATGTCTGCACAAGAGAATTAAAAACAGGTCTTCACATAAATAATTGCACCCACAGAGAACTATTTGCAATAGTCAAGAAGTGAAAACAACCCGAGGTCCGTTAAGTGGAAGAATGAATAAACAAAATCTTGCATTTGGGGTCCATTTATACAACGGAATATTATTTTGCCATAAAGAGGAAGGAAGTACTGCTACAACATGGATGCACATTGAAAACTTTATGCTAAATGAAAGAGGCCAGGCCATAAAGGCCAAATGTACGATCCCATTTCTTTGAAATCTCCAGAATGGGTAAATCCATAGTCAGAAAGCAGGTCAGGGGAGGGTGAAATGAGGAATGAAAATGGGTTTCCTTTCGGGGTAATGAAAATGCTTTGGAACTAGAAAGAGAAGATGGTTGCACCGCATTGTGAATGTTTAAAATGCCATTTAAAATGGTTGCCTTTAGGTTATGTCCCTTTTACCTAAATTTGGGGGTGCACACACACACACACACTCCAAAAGAAAAAAAAAACCTCCCAAGTTAATCTATGGGTGTCTTGATTTCAGAATGAAGAAAACAGAAGCAGAAAGGGGCAGTGATTGTTGAAACACTGATTTAAACTGTGCACATGGAGGGTAGGGCAGCCTACTAAATCTCTTTAATTAAGACAAAGGAGGCAAGAGGGGGGCGGGGGACACAGTAGTTTAATAGATAGCTAGCAACAGAAAGAGACTCCAGCCAATGGCTTTTCAGGAGAGTCTGGAGGACATTTCACCAGGGGAGGTAACCCGTGAAGTGTGCAAACACCAGCGCTCATTCCTTTATCCCCACTTTCCCCGGCCCTCTCCACCCGCTCTCTCGGCTTGGCATGCGTCCTATTTTCCAAACAGCAGCTGCGCACAGTTGAATAGTAAATCAAACACCCTAAAAAAAACACGTTGTTTTAAAACAATGTCTCAGATTTCCCAGATATTTCATCCCTATTTTCCTTCCCCCAAACACCCTTGGCTCAGACTGTGGTTGTAGTGAACTGGTGCAAGCAGTGAGCCTGCCTCCTGGTCACCGGGGGTGCGTGAGTGACTTCCCTTGGAGAAGTGGTTTCAGGGACAGAATTTACAGGCAGAGAACATTTTGGGCTGATGTCGTACGTTGTTGGGAAACACGTTGGCAGCAAATGCTCTTGAACAGGAAGGGATTGGTGGCTAAGGTTTCCTGGGGACACGTCTCCCCAGGGTAAGCCCTGAGCTTCCCAGGCTGACATTATGAGGGTTTCCATCCTCAGGGCTCCACAAGCCACTCTGCAGAAAGCCTCTGCTAGTAGCCCCAGCGAAGGCCAGGCAAGTTCCAACTCAGTGTCGGGGGAGGCAGTTTCCCAGGGGAAGAGGCAAATGGTTGTGGTGAGAGCTTTTCCAGAAGGGGCAGTGCCAGGCTTCCTGGCAGATCTCACACCCATCCACACATAAATACACACCTGCAATCCCTGTGCTGGTGCTGCCTCAGCCACCAACTTAAGTTAGGGGTTCTCAACCTGGATACTATTGGCAATTAGGTCTTATCATTCTTGGTTGGGGGATTGTTGAAGCATAGAAAGTTTGGATGGCCCTAGCTGGCTTGGCTCAATGGATAGAGGTCGACCTGCAGACTGAAGGGTCCCAGGTTCGATACCTGTCAAGGGCACATGCCCAGGTTGTGGGCTTGATCCCCAATAGGGGGTGCCAATCCATGATTCTTTCTCATCATGGATGTTTCTACCAGTATCTCTCTCTCCCTCTTCCATCCTCTCTGAAATCAGTTATCTACACTAATAAAAGAGAAATATTCAAATTTACCATACCTCCATGATACCCACCAGCCAATCAGCATTGAATATGCAAATTAACCCAACAAATTTGTGGGTTAATTTGCATATGCAGGCACAGAGCCAAGAATGAAGGCTCTGATTCAAGCAAAGACTGAAAATTGAAGATTGAAGATGACTGAAGACTGAAGGCTGAAGAGGCTTGGCTTCTCCACTGTGGCCAGAGTGGAGAAGCCAAGCCTTGTCCAGAGCGAAGTCTGGGTCCCGGGTGCCAGAGAAAAACTCGTGCCAACAGCCAGGGGAAGGAAGGCCTATTTTATGAATCTTCGTGCAATGGGCCTCTAGTGTGTGTGCATGTGTGTGTGTGTGTGTGTGTGTGTGTGTGTGTTTAAGAATGTTTGGATAGCTCACCAAAGTGACATGCCATGTAGTTACAGACATATGGGGTAGTCACTCAGAGAATATTTTAGAGCACCTATTCTGTAGTGAGCATTATTAAAGGGCCCACCAGGCAGCAAATATGTGTTGAACATCTATAAGATGCCAATACTATGGACACAAGACAGACCTAGACCTACACACATACTTTCCCACTGTGAGGACAGAAACTAAATAGGTAAGCAGATTTTCTCAGCACAGCTGACACACAGGACTTGGCCATACTTTGATGTGGGGCTACTGAAAATGAGGGTCCTTAGGGCTTTGATTCAATTTAGCTTTAAGCCCTTGATGGGTGGCTCAGTTGGTTGGAGCATCCTCCCATACACCAAAAGTTTATGGGTTTAATTCCTGGTCAGGGCATATACCTAGGTTGTGAGTTCTATCCCCAGCTGGGGCACTATGGGAAGCAACTGGTTGATTGATGTTTCTCTCTATCTAAAAATTAATAAAAACATAGCCTCATGTAAGGGTTAATAATAATAATAAATTAGCCTTAAATTTTAACTCTAGACATCCCCCCAACCCCCATCTCTCTCTTAGGGACCTAGCTTTCCCCCTGGATAATTAGGTCCAGAGACAATAACTTGGACCTGACAAATGATCACAGGTTTGGAGCTTTGACAGGCTAAAGATAACATCTTGACCTAGGTTATGTTGCAACTCTAAGGTGGAATGACTCCCTAACTACTTTCCTGTAAAACCAGATAGAGGGACACCAGAACAGGCCTTAGAACTGTCCTAAAGACCTGAAAAACGATTTATTAGCCTTCTTCACCTTTGACCAATCAGCTCCCAGAACAACCTGAACCCCTAACCAAGGTGTCTTATGATGTTGCCCTATATAATATGTAACCCACATGCCATCAGGGAATTCAGGCTTTTAAGCATTAGCTTCCTGTTTGACTGAATGGCACCATTCTTAATAAAATAACCAGTCTTTCTCCACTGCAATCCTCGGTGCCTAGTGTTTGGCAGTGGATGGACTCCTTCTGTTGGATAACACTGCCCTGTGTATTGTAGGAAGGTTAGCAGCATCTTTGGCATCTACTAGGTTCTAGCAGCATCTTCCGGTTATGACAACCAAAAATGCCTCTAGACAATGCCAATTGTTGTGTGTGGGACAAAATCAACCTCTGTTGAGAACTCCTGATTTTCAGGGGATTTATTTAAACTAGATTTTTATTGATTACAGATAATAATGGAGAGGGAATGAGAGATAGAAACATCAATGATGAGAGAGAATCATTGATTGGCTGCCTTCTGCATGCCCCACACTGGGGATCGAGCCTGCAATCTGAGCATGTGTGCTGATCAGGAATCAAATGGTGACTTCCTGGTTCATAGGTCAACCCTAACATTTGAGCCATGCTGGCCAGGCTGACATCAGGGACTTTAAGCCTTAAAATGGGTTGACTGATATAAGTAAAAGTAGAAGCCTGTCAAGAGGGAAGCAGATGTATTCCAGAGATGATCTCCCCGAGACAGGAAAATTCAGAGGTAAGACTGCCCCTGGAATCTAACAGAGTCAACCCTGCTGAGACAGAAGCCACTATTTTAATTCTTCATTGGGCCAGCCAGTTTATCTGAGATTATCAGTGCCCCTCAGTAGATGGTGTCTATGAGATCAGGGACTTTGTCCCTCTCGGTGACTGTAGTATTCCAAGAACCTGGAACAGCATCAGATACAAAATCCTGGCCCATTAATGAAAGAATGAATTAATCTGGACAACCTCCATCTTAAGAGGCCTCCATAATCTTCGCCTCTCATGTCATTACCTTCTTATATTTCTCCCCTTGTCTTTCTGGCCTTTTCTCTCTTCCCTTCGATACCAAACACACACACACACACACACACACACACACACAAATACACTAATGGTCCCAGGAACAGACACACATACCCACCAGCAGACCAGCAGGAAGTTAGAAGTAAAGACCAAAAACATGTCTTTGACTCAGTGTTCTGAGAAAATCAACCATAGCAAACCCAACAACAGATGGCAGGAATGCAGACTGTACGGAAAACATCAGCCAGCCTTGGAGCCTCTGGGCATCTCCTGACTTGTCACAGCCTGAAGCCTTGCTGCCCTCCCCACGAGGTCACCAGAAGTTCTGAGCTCGGGCCAGGAAGCTGTGTGACCCTTTGCATCAGAGTCATCCACTTTACCGTCACATCTGGAGTGAAAAATAACATTAGAAGGCCACTCCCTCCTCCCCCACTCTGTGGTCATGCAGCCCATATAAAGTGGTTCCAGTCTCCTGGCAAAGGTTATTAAAGGCTGGCAGAGCCAGCAGAAAACATAGCCTTTTATTTACCCAGATAAATATGATACTCGCTGCATAAATTTGAGGCCACTTTGTTAAACACTTTAGATGCTATACTGCACCCAGAAGACCATGACTGCCTGTAGATTGAGGACAATGATTGGGAAATAGCAAACCAGGCAAATAAATAAATTATATATGTATTTATTTGTTTTTTAACAGGCTTTTCTAGGCAGGCCACAAGGCCTTTCTCAGGTAACACACACTTAGAATGCTAAAATAAAGAGTGACCTCTTGATCGGAAACAACTGAACTCTGATTCATTTTCCTCCTGGGTAGCAGCTCGGCTTCCGTCCATCTGCCGTTCTTGGTGAGACACAGGGAGTTGAGACCCAATGGCTGCTACGCTAAATCAAAGCCTCCCTCTCTTTTGCTAAACTCTGCATTGAGGAGCTGTTACAAAATGGGGGGTAATGTCTAATCAATGTGTCCAGCCGACCCCCAAGCCCTATGGCCTCCTTCTGAGTTGAGTGGGTATAAACTGCATGCCATCCCACATCGGGGGACTGAGTCTGAGAAAGAAGCAGGGTTTCAAGTTCTTCCCAAATGCCAGCTGGTCTCCTGTGTGATGAGGGGTATTATGGTGTCTTATGACATTTAAAGTCTCTGAGGAAACTTCTGGCTCTTTACAGGTCCCCTTGCTCTTCCCATTTCGCCCAGATAACACTTATGAGCATCTTCTATGTGTTTGAACACTTTATGAATCCATAATGTTATCGAAAATGCTGTGAGGTGCTATTGCCATCCCTGTTTTACAAATAAATAATGAAAACCTAGGGAGCTGAGGTAAATTTCCAAAATTAACACAGCCATTAAGTGCTGACAATGTGATCTGAATCCAGGGCATCTTCTGTCACAGCCAACACTCTTTCCAAGGCCGCTGTGTGGTTTAGTAGGCGCCAGTGTTCAATGCATTTCACTCCTCACTCTCCAAATAGGGCACTCCCGACGCCTCCATAGCTTGTCATCATCTCCATGATAACCATCAAGAACATTTCCATTTCCATGCCAGCTCTAATCTGCTGGTGTGGCTGCCTGGACCATGGTGCTTTAGTAGCCAGACTCAATGAAAAAATTCCCGGGTGGGTTAGTGATGCCTGCTCTGGGCGCAGCAGTGAAAATGAGTGGCATGTATGCTACCTATTTGCCATGCTCCTTTTATATGCTGATGACTGTCCAATTTCCATTGCCAACCAATATGTTATCTTCTGAACTCCAGAGAAAGATGAATTGCCTACTAGGCATCTCTCCTGGAATATCCCACTGGCATCTCACACTCTTCAAATCCAGACCCTTCTCTCTTGGTCCCAATTATTGAAAAACCATGCTCCACCCAGATTTCAAGCTAGATGAGAGTCGAGCTTAGCTCTTCTCTCCCCTCCATTCAACACTGTAATACATCTTTTCAGTTTTATTTTTCAAAATTTTGAGACTCTGCTGTTATCTATATTTTCTCACTTTTAGAGTCTGGGATATTCCCTCATTTAAATTATTGAAATAATTGACTAACTAATGCTCTTGCTACTAGACTTACATACCCACTGCCAGGTATTCTTTCTAAAGCATCAGATATAGTTTCTCTTGTCCAAATATCTCTGTAGCTCCTTAAGGTCCAAACTCGCCAGCTGGCATGCATGACCCTTCACTATGAGGCCTTACTCTAACCATTGTTATCTCGCATGCCCTTCCATTAGCCATTCCATCACACATCACTTGTGCTTGAACTGTGTAATCACCTTGCTGTATTATTTCATTGTTGTTTATACCTTCTGTGCCTTTGCCCAAACTGTTTCTTTCAATAAGAATGGCTTCCAAAAGTCAGTGATTTTCTCTAGAGTCATCTATGCCCTTGACTGGCAGGAGCCAACAGCCTCCGAGGACATCCTCCACTCTAAGAAGCACTGTCTAGAGGACCCAGTGTGACTACCCACAGAGAGGCTTGCCTTCCCCCAGCCTGCTCTCTCCTGAGTCCCCTCCAAGCAGCAGCTATTAGAGGTGCCCTTTGGATAGCATCCCCAAGGAGGCTGGATGGTGAGACCTATGACCCGCAGTCACCCCTTAACAGTGCCAGTGTACTCCAAGCCCCTTAGCTGGTGGGGTTTTGCACCAGCTCACAACTGCCATTGCATCCAGGCCACAGCTTCTCAGGCCACACAGCTCACAGTGAGCCATGTGACATTTGGCTCTGATATAGGAATGTGAGCTCCTTGAAGGTAGGGGCCAGACAGAGACACCTCTGCCTTTCTGTTGTGCCTGGGCTTGGTACCTGGTCCAAGGCAAGTATTCAAGCAGTGGCTGTCCATGGGTTGAGTTGAGTGAACCAGAGAATAGATGAGTCAATCTCAGAACCATCCCTTATTAGCTGGGGGATCTTGGTCCAATATTTTAACCTCTCTATGCCTCAGTTCCTCCAATCACAGAACTGGGATAATAGTTGTGCTATGATCTTGGGTTCTTCAAACCTTGCTATCAGTGGGTAGAGGATGAATGGGTGGGTGGATGGATGGATGGATGGATGGATAGATGAATATTCCTAGTGATGAATTGGTGGATGAACAGATTAAAAAATTATTCAATGGAATCACTTTTATTATGTAATTAATTAAGAAAAATGTCCTTCCATCACTGTCAAACCTTCCATCCTTTCACATACTAAATCAAGTGACCCAAATACAAATGGCTCTTCAGAAGACAATCAAATCATAGTAACTTTTGCAGCCCTAGGAATAGCATGAAGACTCCCCCTGGCCACTCTCTTTTACCAAACACTTTTTCCAGAAAGAAAAGGAAAGGGAAGGGAGGGGAGAGGAGGGAGAGAAGGAGACAGAAATGAGCACCCGTGCCCACACACTCAGATAAATGACTTAAAGCTGCACCGTCCTTCAAAAAATATATTGTCACTTTACCTAAGCCTCTCTCCTCGCTCCTCGTCTCCCAGGGAACAGCAGTCCCCAGGTCTGAGGTTTTGCCTTGCAGAAGGTGGTGAAGGCTAGATCTTGAGCTCCCAGCCACTCTGCCTTTAACGTAACCTGTCATCTGGGTAGCACTGTGTATGAAGGCCAGCTGATGGAGAGGTGCCCAGAAGGAGCTGCCCCTGAAGGTTTCTTCTTAACCTGTCAGAGATCACCCCTTCCTACCTTGGATTTCTCACCTGTGGCTAAAAGACCTTGCCCGCCCTGAAAACCCAGACCCTCTTGTTGGGGCGCTCTATGGACCCCCAGACTTCTTCAGCCCCTCCCTGGCTCCTCCGTATCAGCTGAGTAATCTCCCAAATGCTCTGACACACAGCTGCAAGAGATGAAAACTGTACTGTTGATAGATGAAACTTTGGATAAGATTACATGGTTTTGAATATCTTGATGACATATTTGTCTGAAAAGTCTTTTAGAGGACGGCCTAATATAAATGCACGGAAATGTTTCTAATGACTAGCATTTGTCTACAGACTTCGTTGAGAGAAATTAGCATTCATGTGTCTCAGAGATGTCATTTGCATTTGTATGTGGGGACCAACTTTTGAATAATCATTTCTTCCAGCCCAGAAGAGTTAACTGTTTACTCTGAACACAGGCTGGTTTCCTTCTCAGGCTATCTTCTGGTTCAATCTCTGGTGTCCAGAAATAGGTAATGAGGTTCCAGGCATATATCCCACTGCTCCAGACCTGCTGGAACCTCCTAAGTGGTCCTGAGATACGATTTGGATTAGCAAGTATTTATTTGGCCTTGCTCTGCCCTGCCCTCATGCACCTAACTGCTATAATCATCTCCCCTGTCCCCGGAGTTCCTACAAACTCCAGGCCCATTAGATTAAAGTCTGAGGCCTATCTGGTCACAAGGGTACTTGGAATTCTCCCAGCTGGTTGCATTGGAAACCCATGGAAAGCAGCTAGCACACAGATAAAATGCGTCCCATTCCCTTAAGTCTCTTAGAGGTCTCCTGGCTGAAGTCCAGGGTAATTCTCCTGGTCCAATTCTGCAGTAAGTACAAGGAGAAGAAAAGGCCTGGATAAAGTCAAGCAGAGCTAAGTTCTAACAAGACTCTTATCTGCTCTGGGATGTCCAGGAAGAAAACTAACCTCTTTAGGCATAATTATTTTCATCTGTCATCCGGGGAGGTAATTTTACCAATGGCCCTGGATTACGAAGATAAGAGTTGATCTGGTCTGTGAAATCCAAGGACTTGGCACATAGTAGACATTTAACAAATATTACTGGCTTTCCCTGGGTTTCCAACATTTCCCCGCACTAACTTCAGGGTGAATGAAGTTCATTTGAGAGTTTCATGGAGGGTCCTTTTATCTAGGCAGAGCAGAACAGCCATGGATTCATTCATTGTGTGAGCTCTGGGCCTCCCGTAAAATTCCTCTGCATCATTATCCTCAGAGGTTTTACTTGTAGTGTCAGGAGTAACAACCCTCAGACTGTTCTGCCTGAGTGGCTGACTCTGGAGGCAGAAAGCCCAGGGTCATGTTTGGCCCGCAGCCCGGATCTGCTCTGGGACCCAGCACCATGCATGCAGGAGGTGTTAAGTAAATGCCCAGAAGTGCACTGATGTGAGTTCAGAAACTTTGCCAGCACCATGCTGCCGCCTCCTAGAACGTCCAACAGGAACTCTGATGGTCTGTGTTCTAAGAGATAAGTACCTTTAATAATAAGGTAGAAGACGAACTCAAGAGAGAACAACATTCACAACATTCTGGATCCCTCACTCCAGGCCAGACTTTGTATTGAGTTCTATATGGTGCCACCTCACTCAGACACACAACAGGCCCCCAGCCCTCAGCTGTTACCTCCCATCTCCACAGATAATTGGGTGTGGAATGGGAAGAGGTGGCTTGGAAGCCTGGGATTGTTTATCAAGGATGCCTGCACCTAGCCATCTCCATCTGCTATTCCTCTCACTCAGCTTCATTTCGTTTTGAAGCATGAGTAGCTCATTTCTCCCAGAAATCTCCCCTAAACCTCCAGATTTGGGGATCTGTATTCCCTAACTGGCTGGATTGAACTTTTTGAGGGTCCAAGAACTGGAAGATGATGGTAGTCCTGCATGTATTTAAAAATGGAAACAGCCCTGGCCAATGTGGCTAAGTTGATTGAGCATTGTCCCCTGCACCAAAAGGTTGCTGGTTGGATTCCCAGTCAGGACACTTGTCCAGGTTACAGGCTTGATCCCTAGTAAGGGGTATACAGGAGGCAGCCTACTGATGTTTTGCTCTCAGATCTATGTTTCCCTCTCCCTCTCCCTTCCTCTCTCTCAAAAAATCAGTAAAAAATAAAAGTGGAAACAATGTTAGACTGTACGAGAAGTAAAAGAAATCTAAAAAAATGTCAGCCTTTCCCTCAATCACGACTTTGCTTGTCTGCGTCTCTATCCACTTGAAACCTCCTGGAGGGCAGGCTTTGGTGTGGAGCACAGGGTCTGACACAAAGGAAGTGTTCAATTCCAGTGAATGCCTTCTGGATGATAACAGGGTTCTCTCAATTTGCTGGTGTGTCCCAACCTGAAAATGACTGATCTCATGAATGGGGATCTCCCTTCCCTTCCCTTCCCTTCCCTTCCCTTCCCTTCCCTTCCCTTCCCTTCCCTTCCCTTCCCTTCCCTTCCCTTCCCTTCCCTTTCCTCCTCTTCCCTCCCACATGCACATGCAAGGCAAGGAGGAAGGAATTGAAACCAGATTTGCTAAAATTATTTTACCTGTTTCCATTTTTTCAACCATGCCCTGGGTGAACATCCCATCAAGCTCTCCGCCACCATGTTAATATCTCAAGTGATGCTATCTTGTGGCCCACATCTCCTGCCAGAAACAACGCCTGCTCCCAGAGATTCCCAGGCCACGTCCCACCCTTTTTATATCTGTGAGGGCAGGTTGAGAGAGGCAGAGCTGATCGTCCTTGAAGCCTGGATTTTTCCTTTTCCATCATTATACCTTGAGAACATTTTTATGTGCCTCTTTGCCACTCCACAAACTCAGTGTTGAAATCCTTGGCGATTCTCTGAAAAGCAGAGCCTCAAGAGGGACCAAGCATGGCCGCCCACTCCCAACACACTTTTCCTAAGCACCAGAGAACTACACCTTGTCCTCAGGCTAGGAGCCACTAAGGAGAATGGCACAGAATGTTCTAACATTCTTTTCATTGTTATCTTGAAAGAAACAAATGAGCTGTGGATGTGGCTACTGTAGCCTTTATTTTGACTGAGTTGATTGGTCACTGGAAAAGCACACCACTAAATGAATATACACTTATATATTCATATATAATTGATATGTATATGACTTTCCCCTCCCTTTTGTCACCAGCTATTTATCTTAAATATCTATCAACAATCTGCAAATCATGTAGTTTCTAATTGCATTACCATTTAAAGGAAAAATGTATAAACTGCCTCCCCTCCACCCCCAATTCATTCCACCCTATCCCTTAGGGAAACTTAAATTCTTAGAATTTGGATCCTAAAATGTCTGGATGAAATGGATACAGTGATAACACTGGCCATGAGTGTTTGTCACCAAAGTGTAACTCTCTGGAGCACGTGTAGGAGGAAACACAACTGAGGGTATTTCTAATCTTCCATCATAAGATTTAGAGTGTGGGCTGGATTGTGAAAATAGGCAGGCAGTGAGGCACTGTGTATAAAGGGGCTTTGTCCT
The DNA here is from genome assembly GCF_014108245.1 of Pipistrellus kuhlii. Lineage (NCBI taxonomy): Eukaryota > Metazoa > Chordata > Mammalia > Chiroptera > Vespertilionidae > Pipistrellus > Pipistrellus kuhlii. The sequence goes on from NW_023425482.1 coordinate 12,149,684, forward strand.
ATGTGTGAGCCCCGTTTTAAAAGCATGCCATAGAGCTTCTGGAACCTTCACTGATGGGGATAATTACAACAGCATAAAGGACTGGGTGTGTGTTAATCAGCCTTTTTCCCTCATTCAACTTATATGTCCTTTTGGTGTGCACCCCTCCCCCTCCTCCACATCCACTCTCCACCTATATTCCTTCAGCTCTGTGTTTGGGGCTCCAACCTACACAGACACATGAATGGAATCCCTAAGCCCTCCGACTCCCATCTGGGTCAGGCCTACAAGTAACATTGGAAGGGGGTGGGGTATCTCTTGCCCCTCTCCTTGTGCAATCACTGTGGGCTGGTTTTGTCCCTTGACTGAGGTTACAACTAGAGTCAGGCTATACTGTCTACTTGACCATCTCTGTCTTCTCTTTTCTCTCTCTTCTCTTCTCCTCCTCCTCCTCTTCTTCTTTCTCTCTCCTTTCTCTCTCTCCTTTCTCTCTCTTCTCTCTCCCTCCCTCCCTCCCTCTCTCTCTTCTCTCTCTCTCTCTCTCTCTCTCTCTCTCTCTCTCTCTCTCTCTCTCTCTCTCCCCCCCCCCCTTCACTTTCTCACTGGATAGACCAAATAAATCACTATGGCTGTACTTCTCTTGAGGTGCTTAGAGGAGAACCACATAGAGTTTCCCTTCACATCTTCTACTTCTCCCTTTAGACATATCAGGGCTCAATAAAGAAGATTGTGAATTCAGAGGTCAACACTCTGGACCCCTGAACTAGAATCAAGGTGTGAAAAAAGGCAGTGCTACTATGACTTGGGGTTGGATACATACTTCCTTGGGTCATCAGTCCAGTTGATGTGATAGCCCGAGTGTAGTTCTCATCTGGCTCTCAGAGAAGAGGAAGAACATAGGAAGACAACTTAGACTTGTCATGCAGCTCACCAGGGCATGTGCTCCTGTTGGTTAGTGTCAGTGTAGACTCTCCCCAGCTAGCCAGGTGTTTTGAGCTCAGAAACGATGGCTTGTGTGTAGTTTTCTATTCCTCTTCAGGACCTCTCCCAGTGCCATGCACCTGAGAGCTTATGAAATGACAGTTGATTGGCAACTATTTGCCTTGTAATTTTTTAAGGAAGGCACAAGACCATCTCCTGAGGCTTCAAAGAGGCAGGCAAAAGGGTACATTTAAACTCAAATGTAAAGGAAGAATTGCTTTGCCTAATTCTGAAATTATATCATAATTTTGCAAAATCAAGTCATTCAAATCATATCCTATATAATAAAAGGCTAATATGCAAATTGACCAAATGGCAGAATGACCAGTCATTATGACAAGCACTGGCCACAAGGGGGCAAACACTAAAAGCAGGACCTGCCCCCAGCCCACAGGCCCCATTGGTCCAATTGCAGCCTGCCAGCCAACTTCTTGGTCCCTCTCCCCAGCCAGCAGGCTCTGATCTCCCACTGTGGAACAAGGATCTGGGGTGAGTAGCGGCAGATTCTGGAGGCACCAGACCAAGGCAGTTGGGAGCAGGTGGGGTCTGATCACCCTGCCAGTTGCCCCACACACAGAGGGTGACCAGTGTTGGCAGTCAGGGGCAGAACCAGCTGCTGGCAGCCAGAGAAGATTGTCCTTGATGACAGGCCAGGCCTAGGGATCCTACCTGTGTATGAATTTTGTGCACAAGGCCTCTAGTTTAAATAGATTGTTCTAAAATAAATAAACCTAAGGGAAATGTGTTAGGAACTATAAATTGAAGGCCTGAACTCCTTTGCTCTATCTTTATCTACTGCAGAACCTGGTATATCTGAAAGAAAAAGAAAAATCCAACCAGTGTGGCTCAGTGGTTGAGTATATTGCCATGAACCAGGAGATCACTGTTCAATTTCCAATGAGGGCACATGCCTGGGTTGTGAGTTCAATCCCCAGTATAAGGCATGCAGGAGGCAGACGACTGATGCTTTTTTCTCATTCTTGATGTTTCCCTCTTCCTGCCTCTCTTTGAAATTAAAAACAAAACAAAACAAACAAACAAACAAAAAAACACACATACATTTAAAAAATAAATTTGAAAAATCACTCTTCAAATACTCTTGTAGCTAGGAATGACCACATGACTCATTTCTTATAAATAAGATGTAAGTATTCCAATGGTACCATCAGTTTTCTTTCTTTTCCTGTTTGAAATGCACACATGATGGCTGAAACTCGAGCAGCTACTTTAGAAAGCTGAGGGGACAGTAAGAAGGAAATGACATGAAGACTGTAGAAATGGTGACTTTGATATTACTAAGCCACTGAACTAATGTGAGCAGCCAACTACTTCCAGAACTCTGTGTGTGCATGCGAGTGTGTGTGTGTGTGTGTGTGTGTGTGTGTGTGTGTGAGAGAGAGAGAGAGAGAGAGAGAGAGAGAGAGAGAGAGAGAGGAAGATTCACCCTTCTTTGTTCAATCACTTATTTCTTTGTTAATTGGTTATTCTGTTTCTTATAGCCAAAAGCACTCCTCTTTGATTCTCAATAAAACAGCTTCCTTTTCTCCAACATCCTATTTGCTTTGTAAGTTGAAGTCTATGTTCCACAGACTTTCATTTTTAAGTGAAAAGACTCCATTAGGAGTAATATGAACCCAATTGACCTCAACCCTGCCTGATGCCCAAGACCTCATTTTACCCTTTTCTCGGCAACTCCTGGAGTTCCCTGAGAGCCGAAGCGTGTTGGCATTTACCACACTCCCCATGGAACTGGCATTGCATCAAAGGCTGCGGCCGAGAGAGAGAAAGCAGGCTTCAGCCGGTCCAAAGAGGATATTGGCAGTAACTATCACATATGGAGAGGTTAATCCAGGCAGAGCATGTTCTAATCACTAGCTGGACACACCATATCTCCAATACACAAACATTTTACCCCCATTTTACAGGTGACAATCTGAAGGTCAGAGAGTTTTCATGATTTGGCCAACACCCTGAGGCTTAGGAAGGATACAGAGAGCATGTGAACCCCAGTGTCCTAGCTCCGGTGTGGATGTCTCCCTGTGGGATGAAGAATTCAGTGTAGGAGTTTGTTTTTCTCATCTGGGCGTCTGAAGATACCAGCAGGCCGGGCCAGGCGCCAATGTGCGTTTAAGCAGACTCTGCATTTCACCTTCAAAGTGTTTCGTGTCGAATCCATGGAGGTTCAGAGGATGAGGGTTTGGGGCTATTGAGAAAGTGGCTCTCCACTCTCTAATTTGCATGCTGGATGCCTATTGAAAGTTGCTATGGTGATCCGTTTGACCAGAAGTTTCCGCTGAATCATCCCAACACATACATAAAAACATAAATGTGGTTTGAGGACCCGGAGCCATGCAGCCGGGGGAGATGTCTCCCGTTTTCAGTTGTGACTCACTCGCGGTCATGCGTGGGCCCATCTGTGAGGAAGGCAAAAGCTCTGCGGGCAGGTGTCACTCCCAGGAGAGGGTTGTCTCTGCAGGACACAGTGCAATTGCCTCTGGGCGACCTGAAGACAGGACACACGAAAGCCCACCCCTGAGCAGTGCCCTGCTCCACGAGATCCTCCCAAAGCTGCAGGTGATTTCAGTAAATGTCCCTTTTGGAGACCCCTAAGAGCAGAGACTGCGCCGGGCACTGGAGAGCTGAAGGGAGCAGAAGAGAGGGGCTGGGGACTCTGGACAGCAAGGAGGAAAAACCAATATACGGGCGTGCTGTCCGGGCCCTGCTGTGGGCAGTGGTCTGCTGCAGGACATGCTCTGGAAGAACTGGTGGTGAGATTGCATGACATTAGAACATGGGACTTGGAGCACACAGACTTGGGTTCAGATCTTCTCTTTGCCCATTGCAGTACTGGGTGCAGGCCTTGGCAAGTTTCTGAACATTGACATTGATTTCTTGGGGCACAGAAATGTAGAAAAGAACACCTCATGCGGCTTTAAAAAATAGTGCACAAAACAGAGTCTACTGCAGAGGCATGTGGTATATCCTCAGTCAGTTTTGCTTTCTTTCTTTCCTCTTCAGCAAAGAGATTCAGCCAAATGACACTGCTGTTCTTGACTGTGAACCAGCATTCGGACACAAACAGTTAATGGAAAAATTACATAAATATAGAGACACACACACACACACACAGATTTAGAGCTCTAGAAAAATGCCCTGTGTTTTTTCTTTTAAAGTAAACATTTCTTGGCATCTAATCGTCATTTGATATATGTGCTGTGCATCTACATGACCATGCATATGGCTATGGAGACATTTGAGTGAGGCCAGTGTCATGTACATTACCGGGGGGTGAAGGCGGGAAGGGCTGTTTGGAACAAGACAATGTAGAAGATTTTTCAAAGGAAAAAGTCGAGGGCAGACAGAATGCCATTAAAGGGGAGATATTTTAGTTCAAATTGACAGGGATTTTTTTTGAAGCTGTGTAACACATTACATTAGCAAGAGTGTGGAAAGACAAATACAGTCTTTTTAGAAAATATTTTGTCATAGCCAAACCCTAAAATATTTAGACTTTTTAGCCTATGTATGAGTTGGATTCTCTAGTGATATATATATATATATATTTTTCTATATCTATATCTATACCTATACCTACATTGTACCTATACCTAAATATATACACATTAGTATATCTATAACTATATCTATAGATATATACTTTATTGAATAATCATATATATATATATCTAATCATATATAAATCTCCATATATATATACTAGCATGCATTTATATATAAATATATATATAAATAAATATATACTAGCATATATATATATATATATATATATATATACACACACATACATATGCACTAGTATATATATGGAGATTTATTGTGAGGAAGTAGCTCACATGGTTATGGAGGCTGAGAAGTTCCTCTCTCTGCTTTTTGCAACCTGGAGGCCTCAGCTAGAGTCCAGAAGCTGGAGGGCCCTGGAAGCCCAGTGTGTGCATCCTAGTCTGAGGGTGGAAGATGTTCTCAGAGTTCACACAATGAGACAGAAAAGGGGGGAGCACATTCCTCCTTCCCTGCCTTTGGTTCTGTCCAGGGCCTCAGTGGAGTAGATGATGCCCACCACATTGGGGGCCTCTACTTTCTGAGCCCAGGAGTCAAATGCTAACATCATCCAGAATCACCCTCACAGATACCCCCAGAAAGAATGTTTAATCTGGGCACCCCAAGGCTTGCTCAAATTGACAAGTAAAATTAACCATCACAGCCTGGTAACCCCATGGCTTTATATTTATTGTAGAGAAATTATCAGATGTTCAGCAATTGTACAAGGATATAGAGCAAAATAATATGTATATTCCTGGAAAAACTGGAAAGGATTTTAATGCCCCCAAATAAGCAAAATAATCAAATAAATTATCTTCTAACCACACAATTAAGTTATATGTGGCCAATAAAAACATTCTTTCAAAGAGTATTCAATGGCCTGGAAACGAATTGATGGTATATTGCAAAGTAAAAATTTGGATATTAAAAGTAGATTCAATCTGCTTCCAATTCCATTAAAAAATCTTTTAGTTTATACATTTGCATATTTGTATATTTGTATATTTTTGTATATTCATTATAAAAATAACAGAAAAACACCATGAACAACTACTGTTTCTATGTAGTCTTCACTTCATTCTTATTTTATTCTTTCTCCTTTTTGGTATTCTCAAAGTTTCTGTAATGAGCAAAAAATATTATCAAAATCAGAAAGAAAAAAAAAAGAGAGAAAGAGAGAGAGAGATCTGATTTACAAAAATGCTCAGGAAGTCAGACTTGAGATGCTGGTCATTTTGCTTTAGCATAATCTTTCTTTACAAAGTAATTGGGACTGCTCCCAAAAGGGGAGGCAGCAGCAATGCATGGAGGGTCAGAAAAAAAGTGCTTGGGTGTGCTGCCTCTGACCCCAAGGACAGCAAGGTGAAGAGACAGCCAGGTGGGTACGGCAGGCAGAAATCCGTGCCCACAGTGAATGACAGCTGTCAGAGGGCAGATGAGGGTGTGTTAGCTTCTGGAAGACTTCGAGCCTGTGGCACAGGCAGTGACTGCTATTGCTTTGGGCCTTCGGGGGTGCATTTGACCATGAAAACAGATTAAAAACTAGAAGCTCCCAACATCCTGACCTTAATATTGTCCTTATTTTCTCTGCTTTGATAGCACCTCCATTTCCACACCCCTCCCCTCTTCTCTGTGGCCCGCATATCTGTGTTACCACAGGTTTACCTTGCTCGTGGCTCCAGGGCTGCTTCTACTCATACTGCGTTCTGTCCCTCTTTTTCCTTCAATGTCATGCGTGCCTCATTGCAATGCCAGAGGGTGACAAGGAGAGAGGGAACAGGATGTCTGAGCCCTGGACTGAGGCTGTGCGGACAGCCAAGAAGGCCTCAGAAGAGCTGGTTTATTTGCATCTGTCTCTGCCTCCCTGCCAAGCTGTGCGGGCTTGAATAGGTATCTTCTCTGAATTTCAGTATCTTGACCTGTAACCCAAAGAGGAAAATATAGGCTTATCATGAGAATGAAATGCATCCATTAGCAGCGGTAACGATGAGAGCTGCGTAACAGATACCACAAACTTAGCGGCTTAAAACAACATCCACCTACTATACCACAGTCTGGAGGTTTGAAGTCTAACGAGGTTCAGTTAGTTGAGTTCTCTGCAAAGGGGCCTCTTTGAGGCCAAAATCAAGGTGCCGTCTGGGCTGAGCTCCTAACTGGAGGCCCTGGGAGACCTACTTTCCAGCTCATTCAAGTTGTTGGCAGCACTGATTTCTCTGCAGCTGTGGGATTGAAGTCCCTATTTCCTTGTCAGCTGTGGTCTACAGGGCAGGGCACTCTCAGCTTCTGAACAGCACCTGCATTCCTGGCCACACACACCCTGCACCTTGAAGCCAGCAACAGCAGATCAAGCCCTTCCTGTGCTTTGAGTCTCTCTGACCTTCCCCTCTGGTTCCAGCTAGAGAAAACCCTCTGCTTTCAAAGGACTTCGGGAAGTTAAAGGTAGTTCAGGTAAAATCACTCAAGAACAACCTAACCAGTGTGGCTCAGCGGTTGAGCATTGACTTATGAACCTGAAGGTCACAGTTCAGTCCCCTGTCAGGGCACATGCAGGAGGCAGCTGATCAAGGATGCTCTCTCATTATTGATGTTTCTATCTATCTCTCCCTACCCCTTCCTCTCTGAAATCAATTTAAAAAAAAAACACACTTTTTTTAGAAAGAACAGTGCATGGCATATAGTAGCTGGCATATAGTAGTCAATGATCAATCAAGGTCAACTTTGAAGACAAATAGAGTGCACAATACATAGAAAGTTCTAAATAGATTTATGTGGAATAACTGAGAGAGTGAATAAATGCATGAATGAATAAGTGAATGGCAAACAAACCAGCAATGCAAGTAAGAGTCCCTATTTTGGAAGGCAGAGGCAAACAGCGAAGGGACGTCTCCAACTGTGAGGGGATATTCCTATATGGATCCCATCAATCCACAGGAAGTGAGGTTTCAGTTAATATGGCTACTAAGTAAGGTTTCATCCTGCAGCAGGAGAGCACCTGGGTGAGGCTCCTGAGCCTGCTTTCTCTTCTGGGAACACACCTAGCTGCCGGCCCCAGGAAGTCTTACTAGGATTAGAGACAAAGGAGCCAAATTCTGTCGCTAAGTACTTTCCTCTGAAGCTTCAAATTGCTCTTGGAATCCTTATGTGCCTCCAACACAGACTCTGCACTCAGCACCCAGCAACCTCCCCACCGGAGGGAGGGGCAGGGAGGCAGATGCTGGTGGGGCTCTAGCTGGAGGGAATTTCGTGGTCATGCCCTTAATAGCTCAAATTATTATAACCTGAATAGTTGTCTGAGAATTATCAAATTATTAGTAGTAGCTCTAATACCTGCTGACCAACCCAGCTTCCAAAGAGAAAGAGAACTGAAGACGAAACATGGTGTCTGATGGACAAGATATTCCTGATAAATGTATAAGCACCACAGCTTTCAGACCTCCTCCAAAGAGTTTTTATAACTCCCTGGAAATATTCTAGCATTGAACTTTAATCAAATATGTTATATACATCCTGCACATTTACTGATTCTGCCCAGGGAAAATAATGAAATCTTATGTTGGACATCTCCAGCTAAGATGACTCCTTTTTTCTTGGGGGGTAACTAATGGGGCTCAGGTCACTCCCCACCAAGTTTGAAGAGCATTGCAGGAGCTGAGAAGCAGCCTGAATCTGAAAGGCTCAGAGCAATTGTGCTAATTTCTGCTTTTCAGGCTCAAGCCTAAGACAAAGGCTATCGGAGGTGCAAGTTGTTGACATTAAGGTGAAGCTCTTACAAATGAACCCATATCATAGGGTCTCTTTCTCTGATGCTGTGTTCCCCCATCCTGTTACCTTGGCTACTCCAAAGTTCTGATGGAAAGAATAAGACAAGCAACCCAGACAAAATACTTTGTGGAAATGCCTCCCTAAGGCGCAATATCATGCTACTGTTCTGACCCAGATGGTTGAGAATCCCAGTAAGTTAATATTAGCCAAAATTCTGGAAGAATGAGGAATCTGGCAAATCAAATATTCTTATTACCTGCAGCTCTATCATGAATATTTTGGATTCCAACTTTCTTGTTAAAATGTCTTCTAAATTCTTACGGGAAGGGATGCTGCTGGCATCCAGTGGGTGGAGACCAGGGGTGCATAAATATATAAATATGTCCTACAACTCACAGGATAGCATCCACCACAAGAATTATAATCTTCAATGTCAGTAATGCTGAAGTTGAGAAACCCTTATACAGAGGTGGGGGAGGGTCTGCAATACAGGCTCATATATTATGTGATCATCTAGGAGAGATTTAAATGAAACAAAAAGCTCTTGATAGGAGAATCTGGTGGGGACTGTGCCATCAACCAGCTGCACTTGAACACGCTAATATATTGAATTCAATGCATTTGATCATTCCTTTGGCCAGCTTTGTGAAGAATGGCATTTTCTAATCCAGGCAGGAGACACAAGATAAAGGCTATGTGCACAGGCTCAATGTGCAAGGAAGGCTAGAGTTACTGGAAACCACTGAGAGAAAGGGAGAAGCCAAGGAGACCCTTCCAGGCCTTCTAGACCTTTGACAGGAGCTGGGTTTTATTCTAGGTACAATGGACTGTTGCAAGCAGTGCGTAAGAAGGGAGGTGACCCAGCTTATGCTTGAAATACTTTGCCCATGTTGTTCACGATGCAAGTGCTAAAGGTGTCTGTTAGGTGGTAGACTTTGCTCCCTGATTCTGTGGTGAGGAGTCCTGGCAGGCAGAGAACTCTCAAGAAGCCATTGTGTGGTCTTGGATGGGAATGAAAATGAAAACAGGCAGTTCCTCAAACTACTAAACATTGTGTTTTCAGATGACCCAGCCAGTCTGCTCCTAGGTATATACCCAAGACAATGAAATTACATGTCTACACAACAACTTGTACACAGCTGTTCATAGCAGTACCATTTCTAATGGTCAAAAGATGGAGGTAATTTAGACGACCATCAACAGATGAATGAATAAACTAAATGTGGTGCATCTATCTGATGGACTGTTACCAAGCCATAAAAAAATTAATAAAATATTGATGCATGCTACAAAATGGATGAACTTGAAACATATTAGGCTAAGTGAAAGAAGTCAGACACACAATGATCCACTAATACAAAATATCCAGAATTGGCAAATCTATAGACACAGAAGTGGATTGGTGGTTACTGGGAGCTGGGAGAGGGGAAATGAAGAGTGTCTGCAACTGGGTACAATTTTGGGGGTGAGCGGATGAAATACTCTGGAATTAAAGTGTGGTGATGGTTGCAAAACTTGTGAATGTTTTTAAAAAACATGAAATCGCACACTTTAAATGGTTGAATTTTTGGTTTTCTGAATTATATCAAAAAGATGTTTTTTTAATAACAAGTGATGGATGCACAAAAATGAATGAAATTGTACTGAGGGTGTACTTGAGATAGGACCTAAGGACTTTGGAGACTGGTATCTATCCTGTGAGGGAGGGAAAGAGGGCAATGGAGGCTGCCTCCTGGTATCTCAACTGATGTTGCTGCTACTGCCTGTGATGATTCCTTTCTGCCATCATCTTTAATCATTTCATGATGATTTCCTCAAAATTGACCTCTTCCTTTTCATCCGCTGAGTGTAAAAGGGTGGGGGAGTGCCTTGAGGTAGGGAATTTGCTTTATTAGAGAAATCCAAAAGCCTACTTCTTGGTGATCTTTTTACTCTTCATCACCAGACGACCTTTAACCCCATGGATGCTTAGGGCGCAGGCCAACAAAGCATTGAAAATGTGGCAGGTCTTTCATCAAAAGGATGTGGTACATTGTAATGCATTTGGCTTCCCCAAGTCACAGTCAATGTACAAAGAGAGAACTATGGGGCTTCCTTTACTTAGAAACTTATCTTAGTTTTTGTACACCTGCAAGTGTGACTTCTGGTAAAGTCAATTACAAAAAAAATTCTCTTGTGCTGATGAGAAATGAAGATAGGAAAAAAAGAAAAAGAAAAAAAAGACCCACAAACACTTAGGATTACCATTAGATAGCAAGTCTTTGTCTCATTTTTTTTTTTTTTTTTGAGGATGCATTTTAATCTGCTTTAAATTGTAGTGGCAAATAATGAACATGCTTTTGTCTTCACGGGAATGAATGTTGCATCAGTGTTAAAGGCTGGGGCAGAAGTCGACTTTATTCATGGGATCCCGAGACAAGGAAATTCCCTCTGGCCCCAGGAGCCACCCAAGAAACACACTCTATTATATTCATAGTGATATCTAATTTTCAAAGTTATTGACTTTTCATTCATCCATTCCTTAATTCACATAATAAACCAGTTTCTACTGTACTCATTTGGAGATATGAGCATAAGATTCCATCCCTGACCTCAAAAAGCTGGCAGGTATATGAAGAAAATGACAAATAATAGTCAGTGGTAAACTCTGTAATAGAAGGATTCACTGGGTGGGCATGTTATGAATATTATTAAGGTAGGCATGTTGTTAAGAGGCACATGGTCTTTTGTAGTGTGTCCCTATAACCCATACTTTGGGGGTATTAGAAAGAAAAATAAGTGACTTGGTTCATTATTTTCTTTCCCTATATTCATAGATCATCTAAAGTCGGCCCTGGAATTAAAGGGCCTGAGGTTACTCTCTTAGGATGTCTCAAGGCTTAGGTTAGACCTCAAGCCCAATCAACCAAAAGCCCTGTGGTTTTGGTGGCACCATGCCCACCACCAGCCCCCTCCACTGGCCCTTGCTTCCCATCAGGGGAGACAGAGGAGGCGGGTTTTGTTTCCCAAGCCTGCACCTCCTCCCCACACTCTGCGCCCCCGCCCACACTCTGTGCAGTCATCTCGGCTCCTTGGTGTGGGAGGATGTTCACCACAGGCTGGTCTGAGCCCAGGCTCCTCATCCCGCAACACTCCCCCGCAGCCCTCTGGTGACTCGGTGCCTAGGGAGGCTTCTGCCTCACATGTGTCCTCCTTTCCCAGGCCCTGCTGCCCCCACCTCCTTGGCAGGTGGCCCATCATGGTTGACCGACAGTGGGTCTGTGATTTTTTTTTTCTTCCTGCTTGGGCAAAGCCAGGGTGGGTGAGTCAAGGAAGAACCCAAGCTGTGGTCTCCCTCACCATCCCAGGGCCCCTCCTAACTTCCTGGCTGCTGGCTTCAAGGCCGGGAAGGAGCCGCCAAGCCACCCCATCTGAAAAGCCAGCCTGTGACCAGCAAACTGGACACACTTCATGCAGGAGTCACCGAGAGAATAAACAGGGGACCCTGCCGACCGTGTCATCTTCTCAGAGAGACTGTTCCCATTGCTCTCAGTCTCTAACCTGGTTAGGACCTGGCTCATTCCTTTCATGCTCTGCACAGCAGTTGGGGTGAAAGGTCACTTTGGTATATACGATTTTGTTTCTCTCTTTCTGAGCCACAGAGCTTCCTCCAAGGAGCAAGCATTAACCCCTGGTTCTCAGAAGCAAAACAAGTTGAGTCACACATTTCTATGAATTCTCTCTGACGATTAGTAAAAATAGCAGCAGCCCTGTTGACTGAGGGCAGGCGTCAGACTTCACAGAGCTGGGCTATAGGGGAGCCTCCCAGAGACATGGGGAGCCCATGTCAGCCCAAAGTATACGACATGGCAGGGAGAGTACAGAAGAGAGGCCATGCAGTCTAGAAGTCAGCAGAGCCAGGATCTCATCCTGGTTCTGCCAATCCTGTTGTGACTTGATCAAGACTCTTCTTTGCCAATGGAAATTCCTGTTTAAAGGAGCTATGAGTTTTCGTGATAAAATGCATCTTGGTGGGTAATCTGATTGACACTGACTGTCTGTACAACAGAAATGGTACTCATACAGGTATATTGACACCTCTTAAGAGAAAATAAGATGGAAAGCAGGAATCCTTTCTTGCTATCATGTGCCAGGCATGGCCTGGAAACACTGTTATGTGCTTTGAAATGGAAATGAGAAATATGGACACACATATCGATTTGTAGACTTTGTGGTCCTTTGACATAGCTCCCACGTCTTAGAGAGAACAGAGCCTAGAGAGCCAAAATGACTTTCCCAGTGTATCCTGAACAGCCTATCCATCGGGGTGTAAGACAACATGTAAGTGCCAACTCCCTTAGAGCAGTGAGAAAAGTCCTGTCTCTGAATATGCTGTCAGTAATTCCTTAACTCCATAACATATATAAGGACATATGGCTGTAACGCCTGCATAGCAGTAATTTTCAATACAGCACAGCACCCTGATCCAGTCCTGTCACTCTTTCTCATAGTGTCTCTGCTCTCTGTTCCTGTAAGACACCAACATGGGCACAAGTATAAGTCCTGGCTTTATGTTTCCCTATATCTTTTCTCTTTCCCCTTCATTGGTTTTGTAGACCAACTTCCCAACTTCTAGTTGCATACTGTAAGAATTTGTGCAAAATCTATATAGACAAGCATTTTGCAATAAGGGCAATTATCGTGAGAATATATCACTGCATTTGAGGAAATTAGCCAGTTATATTTTATTTGTAAGTGCTAGGGAAAGTTAGCACAGTGGCAGATAATGGGAGCGTATATCACATGGCACCTTCTGTTGTTTCAGGTGAGTACCCTGGTTTCTAGAACGGGTTCAAGAAAACACACCTTTGAACCTTCAAGAGAATATTCAATTGCATCCAAATCAGTTGGCTCTCACATTAGGGAGACCAATGAGAATAAGCCAGTTGTTGTGAACTTCTGTCTGTGAGGTGTGTTCCATCAAGGTGAAGCTTAGTGAAGGCTCACTGAAGCTGTTAGAGGATATTTTATTCTCCAGGTAAAACTGAATTATCAAAGTGCATTTTATGTGTAGAAGATTCCCCTGGAGATAAAATAGATACCAGTGAGGAAAAAAATAGTACTCCATGAGATTTTCACTTCTGGGAAACCAAAACATAAAACATACTAAGTGCTGGGGAGAGGGGACATATCCACAGCAATGACTTCCTTTTCTGTTCAGACGCTCACGTCTGTTCTTACTTGAAGCAAGAGGAAAATATAACATTGGTCCTTTTGGTCACCAATAAGCTGTTCACATATATTCTGAGGGGTTGGTATGTCTAAGAGGCAAAGATATATTTGTGCCTAGAAGATATTGCAAACAATTTTTAAAAAATCTACTGTTGCCTCAGTGGCCTTTCACATGTTCTGTGGGGCTCCTAATAAAAGGCTGCACTCTGGACAAAAAAAATGGATGGATGGATGGATGGATGGATGGATGGATGGATGGACGGACGGACGGACAAGCAGATGTAATGCTATATGAATGAGTGACAGGTTTATTTATCCCTTAATCTACTCAAATAGCACTAAGCCTGATGTAAACAAACTTTCTATAAGCGAGGATCTGATACTTGGTGATCTCAATAATGGCTCAACTAGTCACTGCCCTTTCAGGTCTTGGTCTTGAATGGAACTCAGAGTCATCTGACACACTTTGATATTTGTTCATTCATTAAAACCTAGGAATTTGGAAGCTTCACAGGTGTCTTCATGCCTCAATGAACCACGTGAGTAGGTACTTGGGGATAATTAAAGGATCCCTATTATTCCAAGACATTTTCTGACCATTCTGCTTTGGTAAAATGAAACCCAAGAGTGAGGCTATGACCAATGAAAGAAAACTTGTCTTCTCCCAAGCCTGTCATAAGATAGTGTAGAAAAGACAAAGCCTAAGACTCCTGCTGGGTCCCTTCAATCCCTTGCTCAAGTCACTTGCCCACCAGTCTTAATATGTCCCCAGGCCTGAATCACCATGAGTCCATAATTTTCAAGTGCATTAATCTCATGGAAAGATGATGCCAAAGAAACCAAATATATCCAGCCAATGTGGCTAAGTGGTTGAGCATCAACCTATGAACCAGGAGGTCACATTTCAATTCCCAGTCAGAATACATGTCTGGGCTGTGGGCTCAATCCCCAGTGGGGGGGGGGGGGTGCAGGAGGCAGCTGATCAGTGATTCTCTCTCATAATTGATGTTTCTATCTCTCTCTTACTCTCTTTTCCTCTCTGAATCAATAAAAATATATTAAACACACACACACACACACACACACACACACACACACACAAAACAACAACAAAGGAACCAAATTAGAACCAGAGAATAAAAGTATTCATTTCACAGAGAAATCAGTCCCTTCATTGGTGCAAGTCTCTCTTGGGATCACCTGAACAGGTGATTTCTTAAGGCAAATAAAGACCTAGATACCACTGTGATCTTCACAATCCTCTGTCTACAGAGTAAAAGGTCCTAGCATATTGTATCTTTTTAGTACTATGTGCCTTGGGATGTTTTCTTTCCTTCTTGGCCAAAGTCTTTATAGACAGTAGTCTTAATTCCATACTATCTTACTGTGATAGAATTTAGTCCACAGGCCCTTCACCTGGGACCATTTAGAAGCCATGTGCTGGTTTGAATTAGCGTGAACCAGGACAGAGTTTATGTCCTGGCTTATGGTGCTCACAGAATCCTGAGGCAGATAGATGAGTACAAAGGCAATTATGAAGGCTAGCAGGAGGGGCTCTCCAGGTGGAAATGATCTGTATCTTGACTATGGCGATGGTCACTCAAACCTACACATGCAATAGCATTGCATATTATTCCTTTGAACTGCAGGCATATCTACAATCACCTCAATTTTTTTCATTAAAAAATATACAGTTGCATTGTTCAGTCACAAAATTCATGCCAGGGGCCCTTGAGCACAGGGTGAAAACAAACCATCCCTCTTGGATTAGGGAGAAACAGTTAAAGAAGGCCTCCCCAGAAAGAGGGTCTCACAGGTGAAGTCAGCCAGGGTGAAAGGAGGGGTGAGGGAAAGGAAATGCAGGGTGGGCAGCACCTGCCCCTGCCTCTCTCTCAAGCCTGTTCTCTCACTGGTCTGCTGTGTCTCTGCTTTGAGCCATTTTCTCTAAGAAGGTCTGGTCCATCCGGTGTTGCTCAGTGGTTGAAAGTTGACCTATGAATTAGGAGATCATAGTTCAATTCCAGGTCTGGGCACATGCCTGGATTGCAGGCTTGATCCCCAGTAAGGGGTTTGTGTGTGCAGGAAGCAACCAATCAATGATTCTCTTTCATTATTGATGTTTCCATCTTTCTTTTCCTTTCCCTTCCTCTCTGAAATCAATAAAAATGTATAGAAAGAAAGTCTGATTTAATTTATACCGGTACTAGTTTTCCCTTACTCCCTGTCTTTTACAGGTCATTTAATAGTGGAAGAAACTGAAATATTTGACTTATAGAATTTCCCATTTTCCAGATTTTCATTACTGGTTCTTTGTGGGGTCTGCATTATGTATCTCTTCCCAGCAGTTCCTGCAAATGGGTAGTTTTATTATTGTTATTGTTGTCATCATGATCGCCATTGTTATTATTACATTACTACAAAATCATCCCAGTGTTGTTGAAACTGTAAGAATGTGGGCAATAATATTCTAGTAGCCGGTCGAATTCTGGTAGCATATGACTTTAAACTAAGTCATCTCACCCTATCACATAGAAAATGGATAGCAATCTCTTGTTGGTGCCCAAATTTGGGAAGTGATTCCAGTACAAAGAAAATATATGGACTTGTGCAAGTGATAAGAAGATCTGGCACAGCAGCTCCATTCAGCTCTGGGAGTTGCTGGAAACTGAGCTTTCTGACAGTAAATTCCAATAAAGTTGGTGGGTGTGATATTAATGACTAGACTCTTAGTCACCACAAGGGAACTAAAATCAGACAACAGAAGCATGGTAGAGGGAGGCGAGATATTAGCATGATTGCAGATGTGAATGTAATTTCAGGGTGTTATTATAATTGTTTCTATGCTTTGATTAAATGCCTCTCATAATACTAGGCTATAAGGTTGGAGGCAGGAATGAAGTGAGGAGATCCCATGGTTTTCATTTGCCTTCATATCTACACTGTGAGAAGGTCAAGAGAGAGGGGACATGCTCATCATTAAATAAAACACAAAATACTCACTTCTCAGCAGTATCTTAACACTGGTTATCTTAACCCTGGGCATCTTAACACTCAAAACCAACCTGCAAACAGACCAATGCATATTTGTGTGTAGCAAACACGAATTTAGGGATAGTCACAGAAATTTCACACAAAAAAAGGCATTTTAAAAAAAAGCGGGGGGGTGGGGGGGAGAGATTACATTACAAAAGCTCTGTATCATTTGAATTTGCCCCTTAACTCCTTTTCCACCTGTCTATAAAACAGATTTCACTGGATCATTTTCACTGAGAGTGTCCAACAGGATGGTCTTAGGGACACAGGGTGAGCCTGGTATCTTTAAGCTCCCACTACTATTAGAAGCCAGAGAGCTGGAGATCTAGAAATTTCAGCTCGCCTGATCTTTCTTCTCCTTTTAATAAGTTGTTCTTCTCGTGTGACTGAAACAAGCATAGGTGTGTAAGATGATGATGTTGTCATAGCAGAAACAGGGTTCTCTGAACAGTACACATAAAATGATTAAGCTGGTCAACACTCATTCAACACCTCTGATGTTCATGCTAATGATGGATGTTGTAGGGATAGGTACAAAGATGGGCTGCCACTTACCATGTGATATGATACCATATGATATGATTTATATGATGATATATATAATGCTATATTATAGTTATATTGTTTATTATACTAGAGACTCCGGTGCACAAATTCATGTATGTGTGGGGTCTGGCCAATTGGGGGCAGGGCCAGCCGGGGGGAGGGACCATGGGCAGTTGGCTGACTGGCCTTGCCCCCTGGTCAAACTCCCTGTTGAACTTGCAGTCCAGGGGACAATTTGCATATTAGCCTTTTATTATATAGGCTTATATTACATCATACCAAAGTAAACTACATTACATTACATTATTTTATAGTATATCTTGATTTGTCTATTAGTTTCTTGCCTGTCTTTCCCTATATAATAAAAGGCTAATATGCAAATTGACGAAACAGTGGAATGACCCATCACTATGACACACGTTGACCACCAGGAGGCAGCTCCTGCACTGATTGTCTGCCCCCTGGTGGTCAGTGCACTCCTGCTGGGGGAGCGTCACTCAGTCAGAAGCCCTGAACTGGGCTCACAGCTGGCGAGCATGGCAACAGCAGTGGTGGGAGCCTCTCCTGCCTCCGTGGCAGCACTAAGGATGTCTGACTGATGGGTTAGGCCCATTCCCCACAGGGCCTAACCCATCAGTCGGACATCCCCCGAGGGCTCCCAGACTAGAAGAGAGCACAGGGCAGGCTGAGCACATCCCCCCCCCCCCATGAGTGCACAAATTTCATGCACTCGGCCTCTAGTATATTATAAAGAGAGTGGTTGAGAGCAGGGACTTTGCAACTATGACTGGATTCACACTTTGTACTGCTCACCAGCTGAGTGGCCTTGGAAAAGCCCCTTAACATCTCTGTACCTTAGTTTCCTCCTCAGTCAAATGCAAATAACAGCAACACATATCTTATGTTGCAAAGATCAATGAGTTAAAACTGAAGGCAAGATCTGGGTGAGTAACATGCACATGTAGGCTGTTACAATAGTAATGTTATCATTTGTAGGCGGGGCTCCATGGTGCTGAAGTGGGCAGTAGCTCCCCCATCATTCAAAGAGGCTCAGAGAAGTCCCCTGGTCCCTGTCCACTCCATTTTGGAGTCCAAGTCTGAGCAGATCAGCATATTTCATCCTTTGCCACAGAGATAGGTTCAGGCCTATCTGGATAACCTAATGACTCAGAGCAATTCAACCACCCAAACCATGACTTTGATCTGGCCTGCTGAGGACTCAAACCTACACTATTGGACCTATCCTGGGGGGAGGGGGGATTTAGTACTGGAGCTGCTCCCACCATCATCTCCCATTGGGAGGCCTAGTGTCCAGTCAGTAAAATATAGTGTAGGGACTGTGGGTGAAAGGAAGCCACATCCAATAACATCATATGGCTTCTGTCCCCAGCCATGCCTGAAACTAGCTTTGTCCCTGCATATTTTAGTCTTGTGAACCAATATATGTTCCCTTTGTGCTTCAGCCTAGTTAGGTAAAAAATTTTTTCACCTACAACTCAAAGAGGGCTAAATGGCATTCCATTATTTGCTGACAACCGAGACTCAAAGAACCTATAAAAAACTCCTTGGAGAGAGCACAGGAAGTAAGTAGCAGAAACCAACCTTGAACCTGTTTCTGCCTGACCATTACACAGTGCTGCTCCCAAAAGCTATAGAAGGTTCCAGAAAACAGGTTAAGCCACAACCATAAAGATCTGCAATCGAAAGGCAAGAGCCTGAGAGGGCTTGGGGAAGCTGTGGCATTAACAACTAACCTTTATTAAATGCTTATGAGATGCCAGTCACTGTGCTACACTTCATGTGCAACCCTGTATGTGAGCTGTGGCTTGAAGTAGGAGCAAGATTTGGGCCTGTGCAAATGGGGGCAGGCCAGCATTCTTACTTAGCAATTACAAAACAGTATCTATGTGCCTTAAGGCAGCTGTGACTCAAGACTGAAAAGGGCCCTCTTTGGCAGCAGCAGCCAGGAAAGTGAACAGCACACCTTGCTTACCCAAGGACTGTATTTCATTGCATCCCTTCATTCATCCCAAATCTCATCCCAGCAAAACATACAGATTTCCACTCCGGTTCCAGGGCCCACACATCTCAACCATGTTTTCCACCCACTTCCATCTTGGGAAGATATAGGTTAATTAGTGACCAAGATAAGCATCCTGGTAATGGAGGGATGGGCCAATTGTACTAGTGAGAGGTGAATGGAAGAATTGTCTTGTTGCAATGCTTCCTGTTGGAGCCATGTTTTCTGGGACACCTGGCAGTACATTCTGTGTGGGCTAGTACTTCAAAAAAGAGGTGGGAATCCAAGCGTGTGTTTAGTCACTTTCATTGAATGAACAATTACTGGGCACCTACTTTGCCTGTGTTAGGCAAAGGAGTTGGGAAGATGAGAGGTGTTGGCCCAGCTTCATGCAGGGTAGGTGGGGAACTAATATGGTACCGTGAGGACTGCATGGCAGTGAGCACAGAGAATGAACGCCCAGCCTACTGGGCTCAGGGCTCAGGGAAAGCTTTTCTCTCTCCCTTCATCTCTGAAATCAATAAGAAGACTTGAAGAAGAAGAATAAAAAATAAAAAAAATAGCCAGAAGATAGGGCAGAAGGCAGGGCAGAAGGGGAGGGGTGGAGTTCCAGGGGAGCAAAATTATGCAAAACTCGGGAGAAAAAGACCTACTTAAGGTTCAGGCTATAATTGCAAATCAGGAGCATAAACACAGGAAAAAAACATTTCCTGAGTCCCTAGTATACACTAGGCTCCATGAATGGAAACTGTGGGAAGAATATAAACTCATACTTAGGCCCATGCTAATAGATTGCATTCATTTGAGCACTTACCAGGGTGATATGTGCCAAGCTCTTGATGTACATGCTCATCGTGATAAATATATATATTCTTTACCTTTAACTGAGGAGGAGACTGAGGCTCAGGGTGGTCAACCAACTTGCCCAGGTCTCATGCCTGGGATTGAGCAGAATTCACACGCTTGTTGGCCTGGTGCCAAACTACAGCATCTCTTGAATATGTTTCCTTGTTCAGTGACCCTCAAAAATCGATGCTTTATTGCCTAACTGCTCTGCCAGCAGAGGCTCTAAACATTATAAACTTAAAACTTAAGTATCCTCTGGCCTGGAGATGTTTGGCCCCGCCATTCTGACCCCAAAGATATTCTAAAGTTATCATTCTGACCCAGCAGTGCTCTACAACAGTGTTTCCCAAACTTTTGACATATGTGTACCTCTTCTATAATTTTCGTAATGCTGAGTACCCCTCATACCCATGAGAATGTAGAGTTAGGCGCAGCTAAGCATGGTGCAGTGCATATCCCCACCAAACTCTGGTGCAACGCATACCCCCACCAAACTCTTCCCATACCTCTCAGGGGTACGCGTACCACACTTTGGGAAACACTGCTCTACAAGAACCCAGTATGACAGTTTTGTCTGTGTGTATGAGTGTCTGGTCTGTGTTTACCTACCTACGTTCAATCTCTAAAAGCTGAGAACATTCCCTCCATGCAATCCAGAATCTTTCTTACCTCCTCATGCAGTTCAATTCCTTTGCAGCCTGAAAAAAAAAAAAAAAAAGAGTTGGAGCCCAGCTGGTATGGCTCAGTTGTTGAGCATTGACATATGAACCAGGAGGTTGCTGTTCAATTCCCAGGACACAAGTGCAGGTTGCAGGCTGGATCCCCATTGTGAGGCATGCAGGAGGCAGCCTATCGATAATTCTCTCTCATCATTGATGTTTTTATCTCTCTTCTCCCTTCATCTCTGAAATCAATAAAAATAGATGTTAAAAAATGAGTTGGAAGAAGAAATTGAAGCACTTTGCTGAGGTCAAAGGGTGAATTAATAGGCTTTCTCTAGGCTAGCCTACCCTCCCCCACCACAATCTACCGCACACACATCACTGGTCCCTGACCAGCAGCCCTTCACAGAGCCCAGAGCCCACAGTCAGTGACACTTGCCTGCAGAGTCCCCGTCATTCCTCCGAGCCCTGATGGTCCCAGGCTGGGTCTGTAAAACCAGACAGCACCAAGCCCTATGGCTGGACAAGACCACAGATATCAGGTCATAAAGTCAGTCTCTTTTCTGCTCCTGTTTCCAGGTGTCTCTGATAGGGACCAAGATGGGAGCCATGGTGGTCGGATTCTGCAAAAGCCTGTAGTTAGGTCCTTTCATGAGATACCAGGGGGACCAGTTGCAGTTCAAAGGTTGAAACTCTGAACTCTTTCTATTTGAGAAAATGACTAGGAGCCTCCTGGCTTCAAAACTGGCATGAGGAAATGGCAAGGAAGTTGGCAATCTAAACAAGAAAAAAAAATGGGAAGAAAAAATAGATCTCAAAGATGCTTTTCTGCATAGACAGAACTCTTATGCTTTGGTTTTCCACACACCATGTATTTTTTATTAGTCTCTGAGGTCTCAATTCTGGACAATTTTGACAGGTCAGAGGTTTACAGAAATCTGGGTGGGTGACACATCAAACCATTAAGCAATCTGCCCTCTTAGACAGAGAGCTTTTCTGTCTAAGAGGGCAGATTGCCTACACCAGAAGAAAGTAAAGTTGCTTTAGAATTTATTAGAAGGATGTGTGTGGACATTCAGATGGGGCAATTTAGTTTCAAATGAGCCCAATTGCCCAATAGGCCAATTCAGGTTGGGTTGTTGTTGTTGTTTTCAGCTTTATTGGGGTACTAGAGGTCGGGTGCACGAAATTCATGCATGGGGGAGGGGGGTCGGTCCCTCAGCCCAGACTGTACCCTCTCCAATCTGGGACCCCTCGAGGGATGTTAAACTGCCCGTTTAGACTAGATTCCGATCGGGTATAAACGGGTAGTCAGACTTCCCTCACAATCCAGGACTGCTGGCTCCCAACTGCTCACCTGCCTGCCTTCCTGATTGCCCCTAACCGTTTCCGCCTGCCAGCCTGATCACCCCCTAACCACTCCCATTCCAGCCTAATTGATGTCTAACTGCTCTCCTGACAGCCTGTTTGCCCCCAACTTCCCTCCTCTGCTGGCCTGGTCAACCCTAACTGCCCTCCCCTGCAGGTTTGATCACCTCCAACTGCCCTCCCTTGCAGGCCTGGTCCCTCTCAACTGCCCTCCCTTTCAGGCCTGGTGCTTCCCAACTGCCCTCCCCTGCTGGCCATCTTGTGTCCACATGGGGGCAGGATCTTTGACCACATGGGAGCATTGTGTGTTGGAGTGATGGTCAATCTGCATATTACTCTTTTATTAGACAGGATAGAGGCCTGGTGCACAGGGTGGGGGCCAACTGGTTTGCCCTGAAGTGTATCCTGGATCAGGGTGAGGGTTCCTTTGGGGCATGGGGCAGCTTGAGTAAGGGGACTGTGGTGGTTTGCAGGCCAGCTACCCCCCTGGCAAGCCAAGCAAAGGCCCTGGGTCTGGAATTTATTTACCTTCTACAATTGAAATTTTGTAGCCTGGAGTGGAGCCAAGCCTCCTGCTCACTCAGTGGCTGCTGCCATTTCTGTTTGGATTTGTTTACCTTCTATAATTGAAACTTTGTAGCCTTGAGTGGAGGCTTAGGGCGGCTATGGCAGGCAGAAAGCTTGGCTTCCTCTGTTACCTGGAAAACCCAAGCCTCCTTCCTGCTCTCTGTGACTGTGGCCATCTTGGTTGGGTTTATTTGCATACTCACTCTGATTGGCTGGTGGGCATGGCTGTTGGGTGTAGCAGAGTGATGGTTAATTTGCATATTACTCTTTTATTAGGTAGGATAATTGACAAATAGAAATTAAATAGAAATTATATAGATGTAAGTGTACAATGTAATATTTTGGTATATGTATACCTTATGAAGTGACTACCACAATTTAAAATAACTATTACCGCATATAGTTACCATTTTCTGTGTGTGTGCATTTGGGTATAGCAAGGACATTTAAGATCTACCCTCTTAGCGAATTTCAAGTATACAGTACAGCAGTCATTGTATTCTATAGTCACTGTGACTGTAATGATACAGAAGTTGTTAACTATAGTCATTGTGATATACAGTAGGTCTCCAGAGCTTACTCATCATGCATAAACTAGAAGTTTGTACCCCTTGACTAATATCTCCCCAGTTACCCAGCCCTCTAGTCCCTGGTAACCACCATTCTACTCTCTGCATCTATGAGTGTGACCTTTTAAGATTCCACATAAAAATGAGTTCATACAGTATTTGTCTTTCTGGGTCTGGCTTATTTCACTTAGCACAATGTCCTCCAGGTTCATTCATGTTGTCACAGATGCCACGATTTCCTTATTTCTTAAGGCTGAATAATATTTCATTGTGTACACTGAGTGGCCAGATTATTATGATCTCTGAACACATAATAATCTGGCCACTCAGTGTATATTAGGGTCCAAGGCCCTGAATTCCTGGATGGGTGGGGTTTGGCCAGCCTCCCCAGCGAGAGGAGACATGGGCAGTTGGCCAGCCTGCCTGCTGGTCAAACTCCTGGTCAAGGGAACAATTTGCATATTACCCTTTTATTATATAAGATATACACTGAGTGGCCAGATTACTATGAATTCAGAGATCATAATAATCTGGCCACTCAGTCTATATCACACGACATTTTCTTTATATACTCGCCCCTGGGCAAACACTTAGATTCTAGCCATAGTGAATAATGCTGCAATGAGTATGGGGGAGCTGATATCTCTTCGAGATGCTGGTTTCATTTCCCTAGGATGTATACCTAGAAGTGAGATTTCTAGATTGTAGACCAGCTCTATTTTTAGTGTTCGAGAAACCTTCAGACTGTTTTCCATAATGGCTGCACAAAATTTTATTCTTACCAACAGTGTACAAGGGTTCTCTTTTTGCCACATCTTCACCAATACTTATCTTTTATCTGCTCGACGAAAGCCATGATAACAGGTGTGAAGTGGTATCTTGTTGTGATTCTGATGTGCATTTCCCTGATGATTAGAGATATTATAAGGCCATTTAATTAAAAATGTCCACTAGGGGACTTGAATGATCGGGCAAGTCATGTTGTGTAAATGACTGGGTGGGGAGGGAAAGTCTCCACTGGGGCGCCATTGGGTATTGTACCTTCTGATCCTGTTACCAACAACTGGGGGAGATGGTAGGAAATTCAGAAAAACACAAACCATTCACAGAGCTCCTCCGTGGCCTCATCTCACAGACACAGTCTCTAATCCCCACAATATCCCGTTTTGTAGGTGAGAAAACTGCTTCTGAGAGGTGAAGTCATAAAAAAGGCACATCAGTTTCACCTGCAGCTGCCACAAAGCTGGGAGGCAAATTAAAACAAGTCAATGGCATATTCTAGATCCACAGAGATTCACACAAGGAGGGACCAGGCTGAACCTAATGAGATGAAGCCTACTGGGCATGGTTGTGCATTTCTGCGCTTGGGCTCAGAAACATAAGCACAGGAATAGAGGAGGGGGAAATGTGAGAAGAAAAGGCCCCGGGCCGTGCACAATGAGTCACCGGTTTTATGTGTCTGCCGAGGCTCCTGCAGAGAACAGCAGCCAGACTTGGCTCCGGGAGGCGGAGGGTGGCAGTGGCTCTGTGCTGAGAAACTCACATCCGCGGATCTGGGTTCAGTTCTAGGACCTGAACCTCCAAGGGGTACGATGGCCAGGTGGGCACATCTGGGATTCAGCCACCTAAAGGCAGAGGCACTTAAAATTCAGGCTTAAGTAGAAATGCTGAAGATACTATGTTTAGAATGGAAAATTGAAGGTAGGGAGGAGGTGTCATCATATTGGTTGTTTTCTACTCCCCAGAGAACATGAGGGATATAAGGGCTCATGGCCTTATGAGTGTATGAAGTCAGGACTTGTATATAGAGGAAGGGGATATGACTTCATACTAGACAAACATAAAGCTTGGCTGACAACCTCAAGAACTGTGGGAAGATAGATGGACAGGGTGCAAGGTAAAATTGAGAGGTAGTGAGCACCCTGTCACTGGGGGCAATCAAGTGCATGTTGTTGGGCCTGCACTTGGACTTTGGTAGCTGTGAGGAACTTTAGTTTCTGTGGACCCCATCTTCTATAAACACTGAATTACATTTTATGACTATGTTGGTATAATGACAGATATAATACGATCTGCTTTATATTCATTTCTTTTCCTCTGATTTTAAAAGAAACTTAAATGTTCTCCTAGGCCCCGGACTGACTCATGGGTCCTAGGCACGGTGTCTGCTGGGCCTAATAAAATCGATCCTGCATGCTGCCAACTCAACATGCCAGAATGTTGTAAAGAAGGTAGGAGGCTGTTAAGGTAAGATCTCTAAACTCACCCATCTGAGATTCTCTTAGATAAATTCTGCCAATGGAGAGAGGAGTGCTCCAAACCACTTTTTGAGGCTATTAAGGTGGGTGTGTTACTGCTAGGAACACAAATTTTAAAAAAGCTGTGTGTATACCATGATTCCATTCTGTAAAAAGTATATGCATGGACCCCAATTATTATAGACTAGAGGCCCAGTGCATGAAATTCGTGCAGCAGCTGCCAGCTGGGTCCTTTCTTCATTCCACGCCACCCCCTGGTGGACAGCGCATGTCATAGTGAGCAATTGAACTCCAGGTCAGTCGAACTTCCGAGGGGACACTTTGAACATTAGGTTTTTATATATATAGATAGTAACACCTGAGACCAGGATTAGAGGATTGGGGTGAAGTGGGAAATAGTGGTTCTTTTGTTTGGTAGCCTCCCATTTCTGTCTTATGCAAATGATTGTATTTGACAGCATGTGTCATTGTTACAAAATAACTAAATAAAAATATCAGCAAAGGCCTATAAATGTGACTTCACTTTTTATTGTAAGGAGGGTAGTTTAGCCCAGTTCTCTGTTTAAGTAGAAACACTGTCGTGATGAATGATTCTGGGAGGATGTTACTGGGCATATCTTGCGGGTCAGAGGAACAGAACAGCACAGAACAGCAAAACCCATCATGCAACCAACAGCTAAGATATAAAACAAAACCATAGCCAATCTCATTCAGAAACACACAAATTCAGCAATCATTGCCGTTAACATACTCCTCCTGGTAGTCACATAAGGAGTATTTCCTTTGGTCTGAGTTTTCTAAAACTCCAGGTTCCATTTCCCAGGTCGAATGGCTGGTAAATGCCTCTGGAGCAGTCCCTTCCAATCACCCCATCTCCAGGGTGACCCAAACTTCCTGAGCTAGCACCACCCACAGCCTGTCCCCTGTCCCCAGAGTGATCATGCATAAGAGATGCAGCCTGAATAAACAATGTCCCAATATCAGGTCCCCTTATTCTTAATCCCTGTTTTGTTTTGTTTTTTTCAATCAGTTCTGATTTCAGCACAATAAAAATCTTTGAAGGGTTGAATGCTTTCAAAACAAATTCCCTCATGAGTGTAAGCTGTGAATAGGATCAAATGGGATGACAATGGAGGAGGAATCATAAGCAGTCTCTAATGAAGGAGAGGGGAAAAAAAACTAAGGAAATGGCTATACCTTAGAAAAGGGAATAAGGGGGATCTATTGATTCGGAATGGCCAGGGTGGGGAAAGAGGGCATTTAGCATTTCCATCTATTGCACTAAAACTGTAGAAGTGCTTGCATTCAAATGTTAATGTTTGCACAGAACTCTCAATCACCTCCTGTCTGCCAGGCTAGATTGGGTGTCTTTTTTAGGAAGGGAACTGAGCAAATTTGGGGAGACCTGCCCAGGAATTCTCACTGGAGAAAACAACTGGGTTTGCGACATCTCTTGTGCAAAACGAAGAGTATTGAATTGAAGGATGTATATTGTGTTTTATAGGGGGACTCTAAGGAGACCAAAACAAGCAAACAGACAACAGATAAAATTCACAGAAAGGGAACAGTCCCCAAACTCAGTCAATGCGATTCATTTGCTAGCAGGGTCCCTCCAAAAGCTAGAGAGGATGAGTTAGAGTTTTTCCCCTGGATCCACAGTCTATGTCGAGATCCTCCAGTAAGCATCCTAAAACAGTGTATGGAGAGCCCAGACCCTCCTTCAGCACTTGCCCCTCGCCCACTCCAGTCATACACCCCCATCAGAAAACTCCTCCTTTTGAAAGAAGCCTACCCAATCTCATTTGTATTTTGCCTCCTTCTCAAGATAGAATACTTGAGATTACTCCCCTCCCCTTGTAGCCTCTTTTCACCGAAATCAAATGTGAGCTGTTCTCTAACTGCACCGGAAAATCAGAATTTATTGTACATATGTTTGTGTTCCACTTAATAAAAAACCCTATATTTTAAGATAAACTTTGTTAGTAATTCATGAGGTAAGTGACTATTTATGCTAATCAGGCAGAAATATATTCTCAAGCATAATGCATTACATAAATTTGAATGCAAAATGTTCAATTATGAGGTAAATACAGGTAATGCAAATAATAAATTACCTCCAATAAAAATTATAAAAGATGTGTCTTCAAAGAGAGATCGGCTTTAACTTACAACTGTGAATCGCTTAAAGAGAAAAGAATTAATAAAGGCTGAATTACTCTGATGATTATTTAGCACATAATTCACCTATTCATAACGACTCCTAGTAATCAGGCGGTTGTTTCACATTCCCCAATATGAGGCAAGACTGTTTCCTCAGCAATTTTGCCCTTATCAGATTATCTCGCCTGATTCTATTAATTTTCCTCCGTGAATCTGCAAACAGTGATTTGTGATTTTCTTACCCTGCTAACTAAAGACTGTTATGAGGATATATCTAACCTGCTAAGAACAGTCTATGTGATCACCCAGTTACTTTTTTCAAATCACTTTAGCGAGGTTCACAGTGAAATGGGGCGGGCCTGGTTAGTTCTGTACCAGAAAATCAGCTCCTGGAAAAGCAAGGACACTACACTTCTTGGTGAATTTTGTTCTTTTTCTGATTATCTCTGTCAGATTCCAACATGATCTACCTGAGGAGCTGTAACTCACCATCAGGGAAAAAAGATATATACCGTATTATTTTTAACTTTTAATCATTGTCATTTGGACACGAACAGGGTTTTCCTTCTTTTTGTCCCAAGTTGTTGGGTACTGACACGAATCTACGATTGTGTTCTGGATGTTATGGTTTCACAATCTTCTACATGATTCGACTCATGCCCTCCTCCCTCCCAAACTTCTATAAATATTCACGGCTTTCTGAAACTTTAATACTACTGGTTTGAATTGGTCAATAATGACAAAAGCATGGTTTTGAAATTACTCTGTATTGTTCTACAGAGATTACTAGCGTATGTACAGCAAGGGGATATTAAGCAGCACGGAAACAGGGTTCGTATTATATTTGGATTAGATGGGCTTGGAGAGAAGTGAAACAAACAATGTGAGGACAGAAGTCTAAAGAGATGTGGCCTGCTGTAATTGTGCCGAATCAAAAGCCTGAATAGTACTAATTAAAACAAGAGAGCTCGATTGTTGTAAAAGAAATGCCACTAACGGAGAACTGTAAATGTTTGGACACCCCTGTGAATCACTAAATAACAAAGTAAAAAGGACAAAAATGAGAATTTAGTTGTAAGTCTGAGAGCACTACTGCTACACATCTAAAATAAATAATTCTGGTCCTCTCTCTCTCCTTTTTTTTTCCCTCAAGAGAAAATAAGAGACTAAGACTCTGCAATATGAGGAAGAAAAATACCATGGCTTAACAGCAGTGTACAGGAATAAACCATAAAAAATGTGCAGATAATAATACATTTAGCTGCCCAAACATGAGCATTTAATTTCTAAAAATGATATATAATTGTAACAATTAGGTGCATGGCCATGAATCTATATCACATGGTCTTCCTCATGAGCAAACTTTGTTTATAAATGTTGTTTATGAATGCAGAAGTTTCAGTGCTCCTGACCAAAAATACTTTCATGACAGACAAGGATCATTTCTTACAGCTTTTAACAGAAATGCGTTGCCAAAGGATTAATATATATATATATATATATATATATATATATATATACATATATATATAAACAAAAAAGAGGCAATTCATCTAACTGCATTTAAATTCATGTTTTACATGAATAATTATAAACTTCAGACATTTGTGGCTAATGATTTTTAAGAAGCCTAGAAACCTATTGCTATGAGCAATGCTAAATGACATAATATGTTTATGTAGTTTAAGAATTTCCTCTGAATAAACAAGCTGTAATCCCTTAACTTCATTACTAGGTAAAATACTGTTTAAGAGGTGGAAAGCAAAGGAATTCTGTTAGGTTGCATAAATATTGACATAACCATCACTCTTTCTCCACCAAACTGGTAATAGACATACTTCATTCCATCCCTACAAAGTATTCCCATAAAACCAAAACTACCCTTATAAACAGCTTCGCTGAAGTAATGATGAAAAGAAAAGGGGCTTTTCTGGAAAATACCAACAGCACCGGCCTTTTAGGATTCTGATGTGCCTACAAACCCTTATTGGGGGATTCTCTCATTAGGATCCCTGCGGTCTGCTGCAACCCAAGGCTGCCAGCATCCGAGAAATTAATGCAGGTCTGATCCGGAGTCTGAAGCCAGTGAGTGACACCTAAGGTCTCGTTACAAATAGTACAGTATGCCGCGGGGTGGGTGACAGCCTTCTGAAGTGCAATGCTCAAGACGCGGGGCTTAATATATGACTAAGTGTCAGAAGTCAGGTTTTCTGAGAATTACTTTTCAGATAAACAACTTTATAGCACTGCATTTAATCTTACTTACTAGAGACATCTCATTTATCACTGAATTACAAGTAACTTTAATTCTATT
The DNA here is from genome assembly GCF_014108245.1 of Pipistrellus kuhlii. Classification (NCBI taxonomy): domain Eukaryota; kingdom Metazoa; phylum Chordata; class Mammalia; order Chiroptera; family Vespertilionidae; genus Pipistrellus; species Pipistrellus kuhlii. The sequence continues at coordinate 12,179,521 of NW_023425482.1, forward strand.
GATATTGCCATAAAGCCCGCTGGAAATCCATCCTGACACTTTTAAAGGGCTTGGGGCCCTGTTACATGGGATCCACTTGCTAAAGGCTCTGAGACAGGATTACACTCCAAAAGGCTTCTGTGTCCCCTGTCCCCTTGGTCGACATTCAAGGAGGACAATGGAGGAAAGATAACTCCCTCACCTGCCTGCACTGTTCTCAGCCCCTTACCGGGTTCTCCCCCCTGCAGTCAAACTTCCTGCGCCTCTCTCCTCCTCCCATCTTGGGAAACCAGCTTCTTTTCACTTCAACAAAACTGGACACGGATCAATTTCAACTGACCTTTGCCGAAAGGTGGCGCTGTTGAGGTAAAAACCAACTCGATCCAACAATAGTTTTCACTCTTCGATCCTTTTGCAGGCTTTTCAGAATTTTTTTTTTTTTAATGCACCCTCCTAGCATTTTCCCCTCTCACAAAATAAAAAAAAATAATAATAATAAATATATAGCATTAGCACCAAATGTATTTCATTAATTGGAAGCATCAACATCCAAGCAGGCGGGCTGGTCTTCCAAACGCTGGGTTCGCTCGCGCACGCTTGCTTTTCCCCCAAAGAGTAAATCTCAGCTTCTCCGACTTGCCTATCGCTTTAAAATCTTAGAAACTGAGTTGTTGGTTGTTTCTTTTTCTCTTTCTTTTCCTTTTTTCTTCTTGCATAAGCTTTAAAAGAATCGATTTAGAAAATTGAACAGTTATTAGCATCTGTAATGGGGAGGTGGAGGGGGGGGAAGCTGCTCCCCACCCCACCCCCACTCTGCGTTTCCGGGCTTGTCCGAGAAACCGCGGTTTAAAATTTAACCCTTCGAAGGGAGCTGGGGAACGACGGGGTGTTGTTTTTCCACCCCCCTGGTCCCTTGTCACGATCCAGTATAAAATAATTACTGAAACATAAAAGTGCAAAGGGCGTGCGGGACCCTGATAAACAGGGGTCAGATTTCATAGGGGTGAGTGAGCGCGAGCGTGTGTGTGTGTCTGTGTGTGTGTGTGTGTGTGTGTGTGTGTGTGTGTCAAAGAAGAGAGAGAGAGAGAGAGAGAGAGAGAGAGAGAGAGAGAGAGAGAGAGAGAGAGAGAGAGAGAGAGAGAAGGAAAGAAAGAAAGGGAACGAATCTCAGAGGTCAAACTCCAGCCATAGTCGGAAGCCCGAGGGCTGAGGCGGGCTGCCCATACTCGGAGCTTTCCCGAAGTTAACTCCCCCCAGGGCACGCGACGCCAGCGAGCAGCCGGTCCCCGCGTATAATGGCCCCTGAACAAGTCATTTTGCCTCCTTTAATAAATAAATTTTTTTTTAAAGAGGGAGATAGATAAAACGGGCTTTCTCTCTCCGCGGACCCCGACCCACTGGCCAGGAGCGCGGCGGAGCAGCGTCAGGCATGCAGTCGGGACCCCGGTGCCCCCGCGCGCGGGGAACGCGAGAGGGACAAAGAGTTGGGGCCAAGTTTAAGCTCTGGGCACAGCCAGGCTGGGGCGGGGAAAGGGGAGGGGGGGGGAGATCCCTGGGGCAAACACCTGGATGCCGAAGGTGGAGCGAGGAGGGAGGGCTGCCAGGCTAAGTTACAATCCTGGGGACGGGGAGCTGGCAGGGGAGGGCAGCCAGGCCGATCCCTGCAGAGTGAGTGAGTGGAGGGCAGGCTGGGACTCCTCCGGAAAACAGGCTTCTTCTTCGAGCTCCAAAGCAAATCAAACTGACCTCCCTGTCCTCCCAGGTTCCCGCAGCCCCTCTTGGAAAACTCTTCGCTCTCTCTCTCTCACCAAACTTTGTGCTCCGCTCTGCTCGCTCCGGGGGAGGCTGTGGCGCGGGAAGGGTTAAGCGCGCCCGTCCCAGCTGACAGTCAGCTGATTGGGCCCTGATTGACAGCTCCGAAAAGTTTCCTTGTTTCTATACTATTATGCTAATCGCGGCCGCGCTCGCCGCCTCCCATTGGCCCGGAGTGCCAGTCAATTTCCCATCTGGGCCTGACGTCACAAGCACTATAAAACTCAGCAATTGCTTTAAACTCTTCTTGCTGGATCAGAGGCTTTAAAATCTTTTTTCATCTCCGGGCTGCAGCTCAGGCTGCTCGTCGGCTCGGGTCTTCCCCCCCCCCCCCCCTTTTGCTCTCTCTCTGCCTTGCCTTTCCCTAGGACTTCGCTATTTTGCTTTAAAAAAAAAAAAAAAAAAAAAAAAAAAAAAAGGCAAGAAAGAACTCAACTCCCCCCTCCCTTCCCTCGAGCCCGGCGGCTGCACCTCTCTGTCTTTGCACTTTGCACGGAGAAAGCGCGCGAGGGAGAAAGAGAGAGAGGAAAGAGAAGAACAAAAAATTAAAAAGAGAGCCAGGCAGAAGAAGAGGAGGCGAGAAGCATGAAGTGTTAACTCTCCCCCGTGCCAAGGCCCGCGCCGCTCGCTCGGACAGCCGCCCGCCGCGCCTCCAGCCCCGAGCGGCCGCCGCGCGCGCCCCGCCTGCAGCCCGGCCGGCGAGGCGAGCCCTCCTTATGCAAAGCGCGCAGCGGAGCGGCGAGCGGGGGACGCCGCTCCACCGGCCCGGCTCCTCCGGCTTCGCCGCCGCCGCAGCCCGCGGAGGACCTTTCCGAGCCTGAAGCCGCCGCCGGCTCGGCGCGCACTACAGGAGAAGCAGGCGAGGAGGGGCCGGGGCGAGCGAGCATCTTGGCGTGAGCAGTGGGGGAGGGAGGGCGGACGCGGGGGGCGCGGGCAGGGCGAGGGGGGGTGTGTGTGCGCGCTCGGAGGTTTCGGGCCAGCCACCGCCGCGCGAGCTAGAAGCAACCCCAGCCCGGCAAGCTGGCTCACCCGCTGGCCACCCAGCACAGCCCGCTGGCCCCTCTCCTGCAGCCCATCTGGCGGAGCGGCGGCGGCGGCGGCGGCGGCGGCAGGAGAATGGCATCAGAACTGGCAATGAGCAACTCCGACCTGCCCACCAGTCCCCTGGCCATGGAATATGTTAATGACTTCGATCTGATGAAGTTTGAAGTGAAAAAGGAACCGGTGGAGACCGACCGCATCATCAGCCAGTGCGGCCGTCTCATTGCCGGGGGCTCGCTGTCCTCCACCCCCATGAGCACGCCGTGCAGCTCGGTGCCCCCTTCCCCCAGCTTCTCGGCGCCCAGCCCGGGCTCCGGCAGCGAGCAGAAGGCGCACCTGGAAGACTACTACTGGATGACCGGCTACCCGCAGCAGCTGAACCCCGAGGCGCTGGGCTTCAGCCCCGAGGACGCGGTCGAGGCGCTCATCAGCAACAGCCACCAGCTCCAGAGCGGCTTCGATGGCTACGCGCGCGGGGCGCAGCAGCTGGCATCCGCGGCGGCCGCCGGGGCCGGCGCCGGCGCCTCCCTGGGCGGCAGCGGCGAAGAGATGGGCCCCGCCGCCGCCGTGGTGTCCGCCGTGATCGCCGCGGCCGCAGCGCAGAGCGGCGCGGGTCCGCACTACCACCACCACCACCACCACCACGCCGCCGGCCACCACCACCACCCGACGGCCGGCGCTCCGGGCGCCGGGGGCAGCGCGTCCGCCTCGGCCGGTGGCGGCGCGGGCGGCGGCGGGGGCCCGGCCAGCGCCGGGGGCGGCGGCGGAGGTGGCGGCGGCGGCGGCGGCGGCGGCGGGGGCGCGGCGGGGGCGGGGGGCGCCCTGCACCCGCACCCGCACCACGCCGCCGCGGGCGGCCTGCACTTCGACGACCGCTTCTCCGACGAGCAGCTGGTGACCATGTCCGTGCGCGAGCTGAACCGGCAGCTGCGCGGGGTCAGCAAGGAGGAGGTGATCCGGCTCAAGCAGAAGAGGCGGACCCTGAAAAACCGCGGCTATGCCCAGTCCTGCCGCTTCAAGAGGGTGCAGCAGAGACACGTCCTGGAGTCCGAGAAGAACCAGCTGCTGCAGCAGGTCGACCACCTCAAGCAGGAGATCTCCAGGCTGGTGCGCGAGAGGGACGCGTACAAGGAGAAGTACGAGAAGCTGGTGAGCAGCGGCTTCCGAGAAAACGGCTCGAGCAGCGACAACCCGTCCTCTCCCGAGTTTTTCATGTGAGTCTGACACGCCATCCCAGCTAGCCACCTTGCTAAGTGCTCCGCGGGGGTCCGACTCGGGAGTGGGGCTTGCTACTAGTTCCAGAGCCATGCTGGCCACCACCTCGCCCCCCTTCCCTACCAAGTTTGCCCCCCGCCCCCAGATGTCCCAAACACACACACACACACCCTGCTCCGAGTTGGTGGCGGTGGTGGCTGTTTTTAAATTGGGGAGGGAATGGATGTCTGGCTCATGGATTGCCAATCTGAAAATCTCCATAACTTGGTAGCTTGTTTTTTTTATGCCCCTCCCCCCGGTCCCCTTTGCACAATGTTCAAAGATCTCAGCAGAGTTCTTCATGCTCACCTTTGAAGCCTGCATCATTTACATATGTTTTTTTTTTCTTTTTCTTCTTCAGTTCATGAGCTGGTGTTCCATTTTTCTGTGTGTGTGTTTTTATTTTGTTTGGATTTTTTTTTTTAATTCTACTTTTTGGAGCTTGCTGTGTTGACTTTTTTTTTTTTTCAACCTCTACCTTCAACTCCTTCTCCACCCATCTCTTCTGAGATAAAAGAGGAAAAAAAAGCTAAGATGTTTTGTTTTATTCTCCACCTGAGTTCTTCATGTGAGATTGAGCTTGCAAAGGAAAAAAAAAGTGAAATGTTATAGACTTGCAGCGTGCTGAGTTCCATCGGGTTATTTTTTTTAGCACTGTTACGCTAAAATAGAGAAAAAAAATCCTCATGAACCTGCCACAATCAAGCCTGCATCAGCCTTCTGGGTGTGACTTGTGAGTTTTGGCCTTAGGATGCCAAACCTGAGAGTTCAGTCTGCCATTAAAAAAAAACAAAAACTCATTCTCATCTCATGCATTATTATGCTTGCTCCTTTCTCTTAGCAACGATGAACTATAACTGTTTCAAAAACTTTATGGAAAAGAGACATTATATTAATAAAAAAAAAAAGCCTGCATGCTGGACATGTACGGTATAATTATTTTTTCTTTTTTTTTTCTCCTTTTGGCTTGGAAATGGACGTTCAAAGACTTATGGCATGGCATTCATACTCTTGTTTTATTGCCTCATGACTTTTTTGAGTTCAGAACGAAAAAGTGCAACCCTAGAGCCTTCTCCCCATGAAAGTTTGCATCTGCTCCAAAATTGCTTTGAGTTACTCAGAACTTCAGCCTCCCATTGTAAATGCACTGAAGGCATTCCTTGTCAAAGATGCCAGGATGGGTTAAAAAAAAAATTTAAGTGGCAAACATTCAAGAACTCCTAATGTTTTCTTTTGAGTAAGAATGGCACCCCACTTTGGGGGACTCAAATTTGTGCTGTTTCCGAAAGCAGTCTAAAATTTATTTTTTCAAGAAAAGAAATCTGCCCCGTTATTTTTTTTTGGTTTGTTTTAGTTTTCTTTTTTTTCTTTTTGCTTTTGGTCATTGTCAAATGTGGAATGCTCTGGGTTTCTAGTATATAATTTAATTCTAGTTTTTATAATCTGTTAGCCCAGTTAAAATGTATGCTACAGATAAAGGAATGTTCTAGATAAATCTGAAAAGAGTTAGGTCTGTTTAGCTGTAGATTTTTTAAAAGATTGATGCACTAAATTGTTTACTGTTGTGATGTTAAGGGGGGTAGAGTTTGCAAGGGGACTGTTTAAAAAGTAGCTTATACAGCATGTGCTTGCAACTTAAATATAAGTTGGGTATGTGTAGTCTTTGCTATACCACTGACTGTATTGAAAACCAAAGTATTAAAAGGGGAAACACCCCTGTTTATATCTGTAGGGGTATTTTACATTCAAAATGTATGTGTTTTGTTTTTTTCTTCAAAATTAAAGTATTTGGGACTGAATTGCACTAAGATATAACCTGCAAGCATATAATACAAAAAAAAATTGCAAAACTGTTTAGAACGCTAATAAAATTTATGCAGTTATAAAAATGGCATTACTGCACAGTTTTAAAATGATGCAGATTTTTTTACAGTTGTATTGTGGTGCAGAACTGGATTTTCTGTAACTTAAAAAAAAATCCACAGTTTTAAAGGCAATAATCAGTAAATGTTATTTTCAGGGACTGACATCCTGTCTTTAAACAAACAAACAAAAAAAATGAAAAGTAAATCTTACCACAATAAATATAAAAAAATCTTGTCAGTTACTTTTCTTTTCCATATTTTGCTGTGCAAAATTGTTTTATATCTTGAGTTACTAACTAACCACGCGTGATGTTCCTATGTGCTTTTCTTTCATTTTCAATTCTGGTTATATCAAGAGAAAGAATAATCTACAATAATAAACTGCATTTTTTTTTTTTTTGATTCTGTACTCAGTTTCTTAGCGTGCAGTTTAACTGGGCCCAACACCGCATGTGAAGTGTAAAATGCACCCTTTTACACTTTTCTCCAGAAGAAGGATTAATAGAGGAGTAGGGAGGCGGTAACTCAGGGTGAAGCATAGGCTGTTTGGTGAGGCGGGAGGAGGCCAGTTCCTTTTAATAATTAGCAATATTTAATATAAACATAAATGATGACCTGTCATATTTTACACCCCACAACCCTTCCCCGCTAAAGTTTTCAAAGGAGTTGAGCTATCAGTGCCCTCTGGTGAAAATAAACAACATTCCCAGCCATAGAACAGGGCCTTCCCAGCATGGCCTGAGCATCTGAGCCAGCAGCGTGCCCATGGAGATGAAGATAAGCCGGGAAAATTAGGCATGGCAGAGGTGGCTTGGGTGCCTGTGCATATTACGGCAAAGATCAACGGTGCTCACTTCCGGGCTAAAATTGATTCTTTTTCCCTTCTTCCCTTCCGCGCCAGGATTCTCTTGTTAGCAAGGCCTGACAAGATTTAATATCCACACTTTGGACAAATCAGAGTTGTTTGTGTTTTAACTTTGAAGGTCATTCTTCTTCAATAGGAAAAAAAAGAAAAATCCATCCCTCACTTACAGAACTCCAAGTACATATCTGGGTTTAAGCTCTGTTATTAAATAGTATTTCCCGGTCAATATTTAACAGATGAGCTGGTAATGATTTCAGATCACCTCCGTCCCTGAAATCTGCTCCCCAAAATAATGTCCTGGTGGAATAAAGGGTGTGCTTTGATTTGTGGGTATCTACCCCCCAAAACATGCTGTGTATCATTTGGAAAGTCTTGCGCTACCTTCCCTAACAGCACTGACCTATTTTAAAATGACACAAATTCATGCAACTCTTGGTCAACTTCCCCTAGAATTCTCACACGAACAGAATGTTAGACAAAGCCAATACTGTTTTGAAAATAGAGCGAAGCACCATGACTTTTGCTTTATTTCGTTCTCTGTTTCTTTTTTAAGATAATATTGCAACTCTGACCAAAGGCCTTATTTTGAAGAAAACAGGTAGTGCTTGGCGCTGATGAGTTCTGGCCAGTTTATCATCATGTCTTCCTCCCACCCCCTCCCCGCCCCCCTTTTTGTTTTTCCCATAAACAGCTCATACCCTGTACATTTTGACCTTCCTTTCTGTGCCAGTTCAGATAGGGCTCCCAAATACACATTTAATTTTGCCTAGCAAAAGTTTAATAGTAAACCACTTCATGTGCTAGATGTTAGTTGCTCTCTGCTTCCGAGATTTTTCCCCCCCTTGTCTTTCCTCTGATCCTGACTCCGAGATAGGCCGCCTCCCCCTGAAGAAGCAGAAATGAAGATGTCACTGATGCAGAAAAGCTCAGCATCAGATGACAGATTTTAGGCAAACACATTCTTAAAATAAGAGGGACATGCAGGATGGAGTTATTGTGACGATCTCATGAGGAACGGGACTTGGGAGAAAAAATACAGTTGGGTAACAATTAAGGATTTTGATAGAACCCTACAGGCAGTTCGATATAATAAGAAAGATCTGGCCCAAAACATTAGAAGGCAAATAGAGGGGTGCCAACAAAAACGGGGGTTTGGTGGCTGGCTTTAAGAGGAGGTTAGTGCCTCGTGAAAGGTGTTTTTGGAAATAATTGTTACTGAGAACTTCGAAGTAGAGCCGTGAACACAAATACATGCTTTTTTTTTTTTTTTTTTAAACAAAGAAATCCTAAATTCTGCCTAAGTGTCCCTGTTACAAATAAGTCACTAAATTAAATATAAATATATATATATGATGAAATCTAGCTTTCCCTTTACACTGCATTTGAGTCTTTGTCTAAATAGTGTTCAAATTCCTTTCGTTCCAATTACAGAACTGAGCCCACTCGCAAGTTGGAGCCATCAGTGGGACAAGCTACATTTTGGAAGCCCCAGCAACATGTACTTACCAGTGTATTTCATGAAATGAAATTTATGTGAGAATTGTGCATTAAAAAAAATATATATTGTCAGTAGCCATAGTATTATCTGCAATGGTAGGCTACCACCTGCCCCTGACTTCCGTTGAGTCTCCTTCCTTTTTTAAAGAAAAGATGTTTGCGTTAGAGAACAAGGCTCTTAAATATATAACCTCCGTATTAATCAATTATGCCACTTGTCTGAGGGTCGTCTACACTGACCCGTAGCAAAGCGATCCGGTGCTTGTCGCTTTAAGACGTGCGAAACTGGAATAGGCGCAGTTGTTTTCCAATGTAATATTCGTTTTTTAAAAACCCACTGAAATGTAAAAACATAGATGCATATACATTTATAGGAAGGGAAGGATCCCAAAGGTACCGGCTAGCAGTTGTAAAGCATATGTAGACATGCGCTCTCAATAGTACTTTTTCACGCTTCATTGTTTCCCTGGCAGATAATTTCACCAAGAAGAAAAAATATATATATTTGACTCACCCTTCTACCCCTTCACCCCCCTTCCCCAAAGCAGATGCCATGGGCAGAAGCTCTAGCAGAGCCTGGCTTTCTCGTAGGCCCCAGCTAATGTTGTATGTATCAGTGATGTCAAACGTGTTTATTTATCAGACTCAGCCATAAATGAAAACAATGTGTAGCAAAATACCAAGTGCAGTCAAAACACACACCCTCCTTGTGTGCTTTTCCCCCCTCCCCCTTTTTTTCTGTCCCCATTCACGAGATGACTTCTCCTTAATTTCCCTGCTCCTTGTATGTTTCCTTTCTCAAAACCATGTCATAACTTTTTACAACGCATCTGCCACATTAATAAGAGCAGCATCAAATAGGCAGCGATTCCACTTCCTGATCGTGGGGAGGAAATGATGCCTCAATATCATATTTATTTATCTGTCTCCATGCCATAACCACCCGGGACCCCTTTCCACACAGGCCACTGTCAAGGGGGAAATGCCCTATATTTATTACTGAATGTAAGATCCTAAAGCTCTGATCGTTTTGCCCTTATATCTCCCTCCCCCCTCCCCACTCCCCCACCCCCCGTAGTTATTTTTATTTAGTGGCAACGATTCTAGATCCTTCTGTTCTTAAACAGGACTTCCCCTTGCCAAGCCACCAGCTTTCCTGCTAAGTGCAGCGAGCAGAGGGCACATGGCAGCCACCCTCGCAAACACGGGGCACAGCTGTCACAGTAGCTGCATTCCTAGCATTTCCCTCCACTAAATAACCCAAGCTGTTGTGACACACGCAGAGGTTCCCAAGTGCAGGGCTGGGGGTGGGGGTGTGGGGGTGTGGGGGGCTGAGGGAGCTTTTGCTGTTGCTGTTGGCTTTGTGAAGGCCAACTTACTTCTGTACCCACACACGCTTGGCTTCCTAAAATGTAGTCCTCCGGTATTCTAGGCCGATCAATAAATGTAAAAGTCGGCTTGCTACACGGGTTATGTCTATTTTTTTTGCCTGTCAGTAGTTAACTGACACAGGTTGGAAGACGGAAAATACATGAGTGACAACCTTCAGCCGTTTGATTTCCGTGTCAGGAGAACGCACAGCCAGGCTCCGGGGCCTTGCTCCTCAGAAACATCCGATAAGACTCCCGGCTTGAGATTGCTGAGTTGCAAGGAAATGTGTGTGTGTGTGTATATATATATATATATATATTTTTTTTTTAAATAACAATTTTGCCCTTCTATGAAGAAAAGTCTTTCTCTCTCTCTCTCTCTCTCTCTCTCTCTCTCTCTCTCTCTCTCTCTCTCTCTCTCTCTCTCTCTCTCTCTCTCTCTCTCCTTTTTTTAGGGAAACTTTCTCTATGACGATACGTTATCATGTTTGTGCCAGTTCTGATTATCCCTCAGGATGCTGCATGAATCATTAGGAGTGGGTGCCTTGTAGTTTGAAGGGAGAAAAAAAAACACAAGAGGAACCCTGAAGTTTGTTTTCACTCTGAGCCCATCCTAAATTTAGAAGATGTCCCAAGTCCAAGGCAGAGCACACAGCAGCCCTCAGGGAGGTGGTCTAGGGCCCGGCTGTGGGCATCAGCTATTGTTTGTTTGTTTTTGCATTTGTTTTGAAACCAGAGCCAGGGCCTTCACCCACCTTCTGATAACACTGCACTTGTCACTTTTGATATAAATCTTCAAAAATGGAGACATCCAGCGGCCCCAGAAAAGAGGAATTCTCTCCCATCCTTGCTCTGCCCCGGCTCCGGAACAAACCCAGCTCTGTCTTAGCATTTTTGTCTCGAGCGGGGGTAGAGGACAGGGTGAGAGGATTTCAGTCTCGCAGGCTGTCTCATGATTGTCGGGGCATAAAGAAGTACAGTCCTGCAACAATGTGGGAACATCTTTACCCTTTAGAGAGAGGGACAGAACAAGAAACAAAGCAAGTCAAATTGCTGTGCACGAAGGCGGAGCAAAATCCCCCGGGCGGGCTCCGGCCTCCTGCACAGTCTGTGGGAGGTGAGAAATGGGGGGACCCAGAGAGAAGGGAGAGGGGGACCTCCAAGGGACAGTCCCAGGAATAACCCTGGGAATTCACTTGCTCACTAGGTGAAGTCTGATCTGGGATCCACACGCCAGATGCAAACAAGGTTCGGCTGCCTGTGTCTTTCAGATAGGCTCACGTGGGTTTCCTTTTTGAAAATAATGTTAGAGATCAAACCCAAATCGGGGGGAAACTGTTCATGTCTTCACTTCGAGGCATTTACAGACATATCCGTCTGTGACTTCAGGGCGGTGATGTTTTAGACCGTCGGGCACATTATACCGATGTTTATGTGGCCACCACAATGGGTTGGATGGCCTCGTGACAGTTTTTATTGTTTACATTTGAAAGGCTCTTGCCTGTGTGTTTCCCATAAGTTGGCCCACTATAACCAGGCCGAGACAGAAAGAACACACCCGCAGCACACCAAATTAACATTTTTATGTGAATTTGCTTCAGAGTTGGACAGCTTTAAGAAACTCACAAGACATATTTTCCACCAAGAAGCTAGGGTTGGAATGAACATAATCATCCACTGAGCACCTCTCTTCTTGTTTAAAAAAAAAAAAAAAAAAAAAAAAAGTCATTTTTTCCCCCATTCTTTTTGTTGAATAACAATTTTTTTTTCTATAATTAGGATTCTGGATTGCAAAATCGCATCCCTCCCTTCACAGATTCTTGGATCTTTTCTTAGGATTAGAAAGGGGCCTTCATTCAAAAAGGGAGGACGAGGGAGGGGTGTCTGTGGAGATTTGGGAAGGGAGGGGAGGAGAGGAAATAGTTCTGTGTTCAGCCCCCACGCCCCAAGTCCCCACACAGCCCGGGCCTGGATGTGAGCTGCACACTGGGGTTTTGGATTGAGTTTCTCTATTCTAAACATTCTGATCACCAGCCTTGAGCGTTTCCACACTAAGATTCCAGAGAGCTGCTTTTCCTCGTGGCTGGTTCTTTCGGGTGGGGACTAAGAGAAGTCGGGAAATCAGAGAGAGCTGGGCAGGGAGGACTGAAAGCCGCTCCCCTGAGAGATTCCCCAAGGAGGATGCTTGTGAAGGGGGCCCTGGGCTGAAGAATCGGGTCAGCGGTGCAGATGCCCATTTTGCAACGCAGACTTGCTCCGTAGCCTCGTCCACCTCCGGAGGCCTGGACCCATGGGTTTCTGGCCTTCGTTGGCAGGTCTCCTGCAGGAAAGCAGGTCTGAGGATGCCAAGATGCCAGGAAACCCTGAAAGAGGCCCAGAAGAGTGGAGAGAGAGCTGGAAGATGTGGCTGTGCAGGGCCCATGAGAGTATTACCAAGAGAAGCCCACCTTGGCTTATGACCGCCATTTGCCAGGGGTCACCTCTAGGCGGTTCCCAGGGCCCCTGCATCCAACTAGGAAGGGTCTTTTTGTAGGGTGACTGACAAGCCCTGGCCAACCCCAAGATCCCAGAAGTCCCGAAAACAGTGATGTCCTGAGCTCCCAGGCTCCAGCCTCTTAACTGCCCGACCTCTGTGCCATTCCAGTGTTCTCTCTATCATTTTTCTCCTGCCTGGTCCCCCGGGGGCCCTCAGAGACTCCGAAGTCAGTACTTGAGTCAGTACTTGGACCCATTTCATCGCACCTGCCCCAGACAGAGGCGAGTGTGGGGAGCAGGGCCTGCAGCTGCTCTGGGAGAAGGGTAGGCACATGATCTGGGTGTTTAATGCTGGCTGGAGCTTCTGATGCCAAGGAAGAGCCTGGAAGCCCAGCCCGGAATGAAGGCGATGAAGGCAGGGAGGATACTGAGATCGCCCCTTCTCCCAGTTTCCATGCGTTCCCAACCCCCCCCCCCTTTTCCCCTCCCCCAAACACTTTCCCCTCTCACCAGCTTCCTCCTTATATATTAATATATCTGCACTGCTGGGCCCATCCACCCTGGGCATCACCTTGGCTCCTGTTGGCCGCATTGAGTAGGGCCAGGTGTGCCCCTCATCCTGGGGGTTCCTGGGAAGGCTGCCAGGTGTGGAAGGACAGGGGCTGGACAGAAGGGATGGGTCCCAGCAGCAGACTGAGGTCATGGCGTTGTCCCTGCGTAATGGCCTGGCTGAGACCCCAACACAGCAGCTGTGCTCAGAGGCCCGGAGGCCTGCGGGCTCAGAAGCTAGCCGGGGTGCCCTTCCAGATGCCCCAACACTGCCTCGGTGCCAGGACCCCGAACTCCCTGTGTCCACACCCCAGCAAAGGACTGGGATTTGTACTGGAATTTGGTTTAAGATTTCCAAGAGAACTGTCCCAGCCACAGCCAGCAGCGCTCACAGGGACATCAATACTAGCTGCTCCGCTGCTCTCCCAGATGGGCACCTGGAGGGAGGGAGGGGGATTGAGCCCCGGAAGGCTCTGCCCTTCACCTTGGGATCCCCCAGTCCTCCTTCCAGCTGCCTAGGAATCCTCTGTAAATAAGACCAGAGCCTCCAGATCACTGGATTTTTATTTTATTTTATTTTTTTTACTTCATTCATTTTCCAGCCCATTTTCCAGATCTATCTGGTTAGAAATGGAGGAAGGAGGAAAAGAGAAAGAAAGGAGGATATGCCAAAAGCCAGTTTTAAAATCTTTACAGAAATCTCCATGTGGCTGGGGTTTTCTGTGGTAGTTTGATGCTCATTATAAAGGAAAGCAGGTCAAGCAAACTTTATGAGAGTTTTGCCAACCGCTCCAGCATGAGGCTTTGCTTGCATTCGGGAATTTAACACAGTTGCAGTCGGATCTCAGGGACTCAGAAACGGTTTTAAGAGGCCAAACTTTAAAATGATTCATTCAGAAAGGAGCCCTTCCCTGGAGGGGCTTTTGCTTATAGGGACTCTCAGGTTTTTAGATCTTGGACTACGGAGGAGTTAGGCAAATATCTTTGTGCCTTCTAAAATCTCTTTTTTTTTTTTTCCTTCTTTTTCTTTCTCTCGAGGAAGGATTTATTAATATTCATATAAATATGCTGAAACTAAAAGTTAATGATCTCAGCATCCAAGACACTTATACTGTCAGATTATACTAAACTCCTTGTGGAAGGGAATGGGGGGGAAACCCGAGGTAATCATCTGAGATTAAATCTGTTCAAAATGACGTCTGACGCGTTCTGTATTCAGGCAGTGACTCCAACGTATTTTTTTTTTTCATCTGCCATTTATCTGTCTATCTATCTCCTATCTAGCTATCATTTATCTAGCGATCTCTAGAGCTCTTTAAAGTAACATTGCAGAGGAGGAAGCTATTAAAAGATAAATCTGCAGTTCCTTACATTATGAAATAAAAATAAACACACGACAGGGCGAATCAGTCTACTCTATATTTTGGTAGGCACGGGCAGAGCATAGCCTGAAATGTCAGTCTTAGCATGATCCATCCATAAAACCTCAGCCCCCCTTAGCAGGACTCCGGCCAGCTCCTCCGGGGACACGGGCTGACCTTCCGTTGCGCATTGTCAGGGGCCACTGATCATGATGTTTCCCTGCTTTTAAAGACTTTGAAAGTCTTCCTCGGAACATCACTGCACATTCCTATGCTATTCAAAAATATTATATAATTATTAGATAAATAGATCCAATTGTCAGAGGCTCTGTGCTGGCAGACATCTGGCCTGGACTGCGCCATAGTGGTCCAGCTCAAAAATCTCTTTCGCTCCCATGCGAGACCCCCTGCCCGCAGCACGCTTCTTCTGAGACTAGCCCCCCGGGTGAAGGCGATGAGAACAGAGAAACCACAATGCCTTTTGGCCTCTGCTCGGGTGTGCAAACAGAAATCTCTTCCCCCCCCCCCCTCCTTTCTGCAAGCGAATGCTTCAATAACAGGATGGGGCCCCCAGGTAGCCAGAGAGTAGAGGTCATCTTGAGGAAAATGACACCAGTCATCTAAAGAGGACATCTACTTTATGAGATTTCAGGCCAGATGCCAAAGATCACATTTAATGAGGCCTGATTCGTTTTCTCCAAAAATAACAAAGACTGTCAGTGAGATGGTCAGGAAGGCGAAGGGGCATTTTTTGCAAAGCCTCTCTCTGTTCAATTATTGCTTTGTAATATTTTTCTAAAATTGAAAAATGCCTCCTAAGTATATGATCTCATGTAAATATCCCTTGCAGAAGCTTAACATATGTTTGCAATGCCCCAGAGGAGTTACAAAAATACTCTCTCCTCGATCTCTTAAGCTTTTAAACCCCATTCACTTGCGTTTCTAAAAGAATCTGATGTTTCTAAAGATTTTTGTAAAAAAAAAAAAAAAATAATAAGTAACCTTATATAGGAAGATTTTTTTTGTTGTTGTTGTTGTTTTTTTAGATTAGCCATTTGAACTCCAAATGGAGAACAATTGATATTAATGATAACCCTTCCAGGTTTTATATCTTCAGCATGGTTCTTGTTTCTTTTTTTTTTTTCTTTTTTTCTTTTTTTCTGGCATAGAAATAATACACGTGGCAAAAGATTAATGTATCCTGTTACATGAAGAAGAGTAGTTTGTACCATAAGATTTTAAAAGCATTTTTAATGGGAAATGTGAAGGAAAGCTTGTAATATACTTGGAGTGGCTCTGACAGATACAAGAGTACAGACTTGTATATCTGTTTTGATGCATCCTCAGAACATTTAGAAAAAGGGCATTTGAAATAATCAGAAATTACACAAAGTGGAAATTTAAGTAAAGAACGATTCTGTGCTCAGTTATGCAGCCTACAGATCTTAGCAGATGTAGGAGTGTAGTGTATCTCTCTGTGCACATCAATTGTAGGGTAATCCGAATAAAAAGGGGGGGATTAAATTAAAAAAAATACTGAATATCCAAGTTGGAAAAAAATTAGACCAACTTACCCGTGTATCGCAATTACTGTACACAGATTTTCTGTAGCCATGTTGAATTTTTAAAATTAGATTTTAAATATATTTTGACAGTCTGAACTTGTACAGGGTGACTAACTATAGGGAGAAATGACAGGTCTGCTTTGTTATTAAACTGCTGTCTGGAAAATATTGGACTCCGTACAGTAAGTGATAATTATTTTGCCACTTACATTAGTATGGCTAATAGCAATAAGGGGTTTTTTTGAACCATAGAAAGCTAACTACTTTGAATTACTGTGCTTTGTTATTCACTGTGAAGCAAAAAGCCCTTTTTTTTTTTTTAAAGCAACCTCATTTTCATATTACTGTTCTAAGCATTCCCTGCTACTAATTTAAACAGAGAGGAAGTTAATAAATACAAGGGTGGTATCTAAATGGTTCCATTTGTTAAGAGAACATTTGCAATTAAGGTCAGCGGTACCAGCAGAAGAGACCAGAGCAGTGAAGGAGGAAGGGGACGTAGAAGAGGATATGCCCTGACTGTGTGCCAGCCAAAGCAGAACCAGTTTGGTTCTCTGAGGGACGGTGATCTATGAGCATCCTCAGAGACCACCCCGCCCCACTGTGAACCCAAATTTGCTCAGTTCTCAGTTTCCAAGCTGACCCAGGCTGCCAGGCCAGTGGGTATCACTGTCTCCGACTCCCTGGGGTGGGAGCCATGGCCAGAGCTTCGAAGTGACCTTGCATAGCAAGCCATTCCCTTCCATACAAACCCCTCCTCTGGCAGGGCTGAGGCCAGGACGCCAAAGCCAGTGGGACGAAATCACACTCTTCTTTTGGTCTCATTCTGCCCTTTTCAGAGATAGTTAGGCTGCCTTTAACGTACTGTCTTTGAAGCTCTCTGCGTGGTTATTAATGACCCTTTGTTTATTTTAATATATTTACTGAATCAGGTACCCAAGGGAATCCTCTACATCAGTGATGTGAAAGCTCCCGTTGCCTGAAGTCAAAGAGGTACATCTTGCTTTCTAATTTGCATGTGCCTGCGTTACTGAGTTTTCCGTGAGGGGGAAAGCGAGCGAGAGCAAGGAATGCTGATCGCTCTCGGGGTGTGAAAAGCTCCTGTTTCAGTCCTGCCAGTTCGTGGGTTTCACAAGTGGCAGAAACAGTGACACCGGGGGAAGGGAAGTGATGCAATATGTGTGAGCAGCATGCAAGCATTTCTGTGTTTATTTCGTTCCATAGGTGTGGCATACAGAGTCATTAATCCAGTTGGAGTAAATCTCAGAGCTTTAGTCTGGGCATCAGTCTATGGACAAGCAAAGAGCCAGCTAGTCCCTCTACCTGAGAAGTTGGGGAAATCTGTCCAGCTGGTGCCCAAACCCGGGGTTCATGGACATTTCTAATCTACAGTCTCCTGTCATTCCCTCCATACTCACATTTGGGAAATTCAGGATAATTGCAAAGCATGAGATGTCCCCCTTCTGCATGCCAATGTGACTAGGAGTTACTCTCTGCTTCACTTGGAGCAGACAAAGAGGGGAGGAGATGGGCAGGAGGCAGAAGTCGGATTTTCATCTATAAAAAAAAAAAAAATGAAATGAAGCTTTTTAAATGGGTTTTTCAATGCCAAATATCCCGGTGTGAATTTAATTATGAATCCTCTTCATTCAGAGAACTAGATCAACACGCTTACACCAATAATTATTGAGTGTCAACCTGTTATGTATACGTGTCACCTCTCATTGGCTAATAGAAAGAAGTTTGATTTTTTTTTTTTAATTGAAATTTTTGCCTGCTGAGAAATGTGCATGAAATACAAAGTTTTTGTTTTCTAGAGAAACTGAGAAGGCAAACATCACAATGTTGAACTGCAACCTTTGGCAGAGGAGAAAGTTTCACGATCCAGTGAATTTAGAGTTTCCGAAAACAAAGCCCCATTTCCCCGCAGTATTTCAAAAATGATATCTGAATTCTTACTTTTCCATGCTGCTGTTATATTATGAGAATCTTTGAATTGCTGGGTTGTGAATATTTAACATGGTTTCTTTCCGAGGCTTATACAAAATTAACATTTTCTTTAACAGTTCTCATACATAGATTTTAACTCAATGTATCCCTTTGGGATTAATTTGTGTGTCCATGTGTGTGCATGCAGTACCAATACTTAATTCCTTCCTTTTGTGTTCACTTCTTTTATCCTTGTCTTTATAATTGAAATTTGAAAGCCATCTATTAAATATGATGATCTATGTCCACCAGCCAGTTTTGTAACATCCATTTTGAGTAAAGAATTAATGAACTTTTAAGGCAAGGTTCACGCCGGTCCTGGCCTCCCTGGTAATATTTCATATAAGGTTACTGGTGGGAGAGAAATCAAATTTCAGCTGCAAACATGATTGACAGCTGAGAGCAAGCAAGAGAAAGGCATTTGGCCAGATGGGGAATTTGGGGAGGGAAGAAGACAATTCCTCAAAGTTACTCTGTGATATTAGATATTATAAACTGATATATGAAAAGCTCAATACTTGATACTCTTGGGAGAGTTAGTTTATTTTTCAGAAAGTCACTTTGGTTAAGGGATTTCAGCAGTGGAAGCCAAAAATGGAAAGCCACTCGCTTTCTGCTCTCTGGGTAATTGCAACTCTGTACAGCTTTGTGGCTTATTTCTGGCAATTTCTTTGGCTAGAGTATGAAAATTAAATCACAAGCCATTTGAGAGGCCATTTAATTACGCTTCATTTAGTCTTAGAAATACAGTCTAGATTATATTATGGTTCTTGAGCATATTACAAAATATCCTAAGTGCTATCACACACACACAAAAATAAATTCTCCATTCTGTAGCATCACTTGATCCCCACTACTATTTTCCATTAGCTTAACATACACAAAATATCAAAATGCATGATTTGTCCTGAGGACAGATCTCCTAACATAAAGATCCACAGAGACCATCACACACTGTATTTGATGTAAACTTTCCCATGGCACCATCTTTGGGTAAGGTGTGATGTTAGTTAGCATCGCTGCCATGGGAACAAGTCATGTTGTTTGGCTCTAATACCAAGGATGCTTTTGGAGTTCACCTTAAAGGCTGTCTCTTACCTAGGCTGCTCAAAAGGAGATAACACAACTACTCATGGTTTACACCAACGTTGAAGGCGGGCCTTCAACACCCATTCTTTCATTTCGTGTGAAACACTAATTCAGAAGGTGGTGCTATTGGGACCGTGGCCTGCTCAAGTCTGTGCTATGCTCATTTCAGATGTTCCTGACATTAGCTAAGACCCATCCGGACACAACTAAGCTTTACAGAGCAGCTTCCGCCAGGGCAGATGGGATACAGACGTAGGGGAGAGGCCTGTGGCAGCCTCTCTGTCTCCTATGGGAGAAACTGATGGAACTCCTGGGAACAGCACCTCCTGGGCTCTGAGTAGCCATCAGTATTTTTTCCCCCTGGTCTTACCACCAGCAGCGCGGACGTGCTTCATCCTGATTGTATCTATCCAGCTGTGAAGGCTTTATTATTGTATGAACAGGGATAAAAACCAAAACATCCCCCACCCCCAAACAGTAAAAGCCCTCAGACACCTTGTTTCTCTTTTGTTAGAACTCGCCTTCCCACGCTGCCCGTAATCCTCCAGAAATAAAACGCAAGCATGGTTTCTCCATGCCGTGTGTTGATGTGGATGCCTTAGCCCAGCTATTCAATTCCAGTGTCAAACTTAAGGTGTCGTAACCTTGTTTCCCTTGCAGAGCGCATCAAAATATTTTAACAGAAATGGTGAATCGGGTGTCCTCATTCGAAGGACGCGTGAAAAAAACACAGACTTTGGATTTCGGGCGCCTCTGTCTGAAAAGCCCAGGTGAAAGCAGTGGACGATCTTAACTCTCTGTCTTCACTTCAGGCCCCTCGGGTCTTAAACACTCAGTCTTTAGAGCGAGTCCCCTCCTGGGAGACAGCGGAGAGTAGGATGCTGCGGTGCGTGCAGATTTGGAGAGGGGACCGATTGATCCATCACAGCTCCCATGAGTGCACCCTCAGCAAATGACATCAGTGTGTGTGTTGGCACTGAGAAAAGAAGAGGAAATAATTACGTTTAAAGCGTTTTATTACTGGGGCTTGCCCAGTTGTTTGCTGTTGCTTGTTTGTTTATTTAGAGTCCGCTCCCCCAGCCGCCAGCCCACCCTCTTCCTGCCAGGCTGTTTTCCTTTCTGTGGGCGCTGGCCCACTCCTGAGCTGATTTCATCTATTAATTATAGCAGGGCAGGTACCGAGTAACGAGCCTAATGATGCCATATGCACTCATATTATTTTTAGTCATCTCTAGGATACTACCGAAGGGGACAACTTGAAGAAAGAAATACTGTGCATGTAGGGGAGTGGGAGTGGGGTGGGGAAAGGAAGGAGGGATTTTTGCCAGAGTACAGCACTCATTACTTAAAACTAAACGATGCTTCTGTAAAGAGCTTTTGTTTTAAAAGCACATGCTCAGTCACCTGCCAGAATCTCAGATTTACTGCTCCCGCTCACCGATGCCAATATTGAAACTCCCTTCACCTGCCACTTGCTGAGTCTTTCATTTCCTCGATCCCAAAATTACTGTAGGGTCCTCGTTTAGGGTCTGTGTTTTTTTGTTTGTTTATTTTTTGTTTGTTTGTTTTTGCTTTTCCTGGCACCAAATGAAATGATTAGCAATAAATGAGCTTAAGTAGAAGGGCTGGGTTTGCTTTTTATTTTTATTTTTTTACAATATTTGGAAAACTCTGGGACAAGGACAAGCCAGTGGGAAAATTTGGTGGGCTGCTCTTTCCAGCATTGACAGGAAATATAATAAAGCTATTAACATTCACACAATTTCAGATGGGAAGTAATGCCCACTGGGGAGCAGGGGAAAGCAGTTTCAGAACTGTGGGAATTACAGGTATTGTCCCCTGAGACAACAGAGCTACCGATGGGTATAAGCCACTGGAAGATATTAACACCTAATTAACCATCCAGGGTGCGTCCTGCTACCATGTTTCCCCGAAAATAAGACATCCTCCGAAAATAAGACCTACTTACAGGTTTCCTTCTGAGTGAAATATAAGGCATCCCCCAAAAATAAGGCCCCCCTAGGCTAAACATGAGAGATTTGGTCCACTGATTCTGAAAGAATTGGAGTCACAAGAAATTCACCAGGAAATTCAGGAATTGGATTGTTATGATGATGTTCCAGAAGATGATGACATGATTGTCATTGAATAAATGAGTAAATTCTTGATGCTGTAGGATTCACAGTTTGTCTGGTTTGTGTTGACAACTACCGTGCTACCGTACCGTACACAGGTAATAAATTTCCTTTATTTTTATTTAACAATGTGTACCGTATTCTTCTTCATGGAAAAATAAGACATCCCCTGAAAATAAGACCTAGCGCATCTTTGGGAGCAAAAAGTAATATAAGACACTGTCTTATTTTCGGGGAAACAGGGTACTTAATCACAGGTGAGGTGAGAATGACAGAAGAGAAAGGAAGGGGGAACACTGGTTGGGTTTTGTTTGCCCTTCCCTCCATAATATGATCTAACAGAGTTCTTACAAGCAGCCAGTGAGGATTTCTTATGAGCTATTTGGGTCTATTGAAAAACACAGCAAGTTCATTTGCTAGCAGGTAGGCAGTGCAGGCTAGGATGAAATTGTTCTGAAATTGACTTGGAGATCAGGCTCCTTTACACTGGATCCTACAAAGTTTCTTTCTTCTTCCCTGGCTCCTGCCAGCAGAACTTTAGGAGGGGGTTTGTAATAATTTAAAGGGATTCTGACACCAGAGTTGATGCCCCCAAAGTTAATCAAAAGAGAAGTGTTTTGTTACCGATAGCAGATCATTCAAAAGCTTGAATCTATACTGCTATGGCGTGCCTCCCGCTTTTTTATGTTTTAAAATGAGGTTTACTCCTGATGTACAGGAAATGGGAGCAAGCAGACACAGGGTTTCTGATTGGGCTGAAGAATTGGAATAGTGAGAAGTGAATGTTCTGTTTACTTTCTTTACTCGTCTTCCTTATGTTCCTCCTCCTCTCTCTCTCTATTGGAATGATTAGAATCCTTTCAAAAAATTGGAAGGTGCACAGGATGGTTGGACCGTGTTTGGAAGCATGCATCACACTTTAGAAAGCCATGCGGGTCTGCTGGGAAGGCTGAGGCATGGCTTTCCTCTCTGCAGGAGGGTAGACAGATCAGACATTCCTTCCCTGGTGCTGGCCTTTGAGATCCAAGCTAAGAACTGCTTTCTCACTCTTTGTTCCAGTGGGTAGCACATACTTGAAATTAGGTGCTGATGTTCAACGGGCTGCTTTGTTTGTTATTGGATTTCCCAGATATTTTGTTTCTCTTTCTCCTCTTTCTCTCCTCTGAAAGCCTGGACGCTCTCTCTCACATTGCCTAGTTACTACAGTGGTCGGCAAACTCATTAGTCCACAGAGCCAAATATCAACAGTACAACGATTGCAATTTCTTTTGAGAGCCACCTTTTTTAAACGTAAACTTCTTCTGACACCACTTCTTCAAAATAAACTCGCCCAGGCTGTGGTATTTTGTGGAAGAGCCACACTCAAGGGGGGCTTTCGAGCTGCAGTTTGCTGACCACAGGCCTAGTAGCAGGAAAGTGCCTAGTGCACGGGGCTGGCTCAAGCTTTACCAGGTGTGTTTGGAGGGTGGAGCCTGGGTTCCTCCTCCTGATGAAGCACCCAGTGTGTGATGAGGGCTTAGGAGGCCGTGCTACTCAGGGCGGGGCTCCCTGCTGCCTCCAGGAGGTGGCTGTGCCCTGGAGGCTTCTTAGGCTTAGAATCTTGCTCTTTTCCTGGACACTGGGCTTTCCTATAGGCTCAGGGGGCAGTTTACAATGTTACTTCTGTGTGCTTTGATATTTGCTTACTTAGTAGCATCCTGACCTGATCCTCTTCTAACGGACAAAAAGATCAGTGCTCACAAAATAGCAGAAATAGTGTGAAGTGGCGGTGCTATTCAACCTCCCTATAGATTTGCAGGCGGGTAATAGCCCCAGCTCCCCAATTGAGCTGGTGTGATTTGAGTTGGAGGGTTTGGCCCTTGACCCCGGAAGTAAAGTGCGAGTCCACCTGCCTCGCTGCCCGAAGGCCGGAAGCTGCAGCTGTCGGGCCAGAGCAGAGTTTTTTTCGGAGGCGGGGTGCAGGTCGCCATTCCAGAGAAGAAAGCACAAAGTAAGGACTTGTTTTTATTTCTTTTTCCTCCTGTTTTATTCGAGCTGGTGGATACTGGTAGTGACAAACTTCCCACCCCCGTTTTGGGGAAAAATTGAGCGTTGAAGGCATTGGTTAGCAAGGCACGTGGGGCAGGGTTTGGGGTGGCAGCGGGCCCCGCCGGGCGCATTTATCTGCCTTCACTCAGCATTTCACAGCGTCGCCCAAAGTCGCCGTCCTCAGGGCATCATGGCCTCTCACCAGCAAAAGGGCACCTGCCTCACATGCCAGGGTTCGCTGGTCCGATTTTCACTTTGGGAAGGACGGCCGAGTGCGTGATTTTGTTGTAAATGTGTCGAGTTCTTTCCAGACCTCTTGAGGACGCAGCTTTTCCGGGAATGCATCTTTTTACTATTTCTTTAAATTTAATTGGGATCAGGCAATTGCTGGTGTATTTATTTATTTATTTATTTATTTACCCCCCTCTCTTTCCCCCTCCTTCTCTCCCTTTCTTCCCTCCTTCTTTCCTTTTTTTCTTTTTGCTACATATAGCAAGGAGCAATGAAAGTGACTTGTAATTTATAATCAAAGTTTGGTGTCACTGAACTATAACTGGCTTTGGGATTTTGCTGATAAAATAAATATTTGGGGGAAAAACGCACCTAGCAATGAGGCTTGTACAGTAGAGGCTTGTCAGTACACACACACACACACACACACACACATACACACATATATGTGTGTATGTGTGTGTGTGTATGGGAATGTATAGGCAAGTATATTCTTCATACTGGCCTTGGAAAAGCATCGTGCAGTGCCGTGCTTTTCTGTAAGCATCTGAGCATGAGGATACCCCAATACGAATGTAAGCACATTTTCTTTAATGAGCTTCTAATTTGGCTTTTAAACTCCCTTCGTAATTCACATTAACTTACTTCTCCAGTTATATTATTTTTGCACTAAAGAGTCAGCGTTTACGTGCTCGGATTCCGGGTGTGTAAGCTATGATGCTCCTTAGCTGGGAAGAGCTTTTTTCTTTCCTCCTAACAAGGAAGCTCATTTAGAAGGAAATCTTTATGTGAAGTGCTTGTCAGTTGGCATTTTTACTGGTTTGCTAACCCAAAGGTAAAATATAAAGCCGTGTCTTTTCCTCACTGGCTTGTTGTTACTAGAAGGGTCCCTCCCTTGTTAGCTTGATAAATAATTTTACTAGGGGGACCTGGCTGTATTTTTATGCTTGCTGTCTCTTTTCTGCTTGCTGCAAATAAATTTCTGTACTCAGAGGACACTAAAACTCCAAACACATGGTTCTTCCCATTTTGTTACTGGTCGCCTGAAATATTTATTTCACCTCGTGTTTTTAATTAATTTTTTTTTTTTTACAAAATAATAATTTCTGATTAATAGCAAATAAAAATTAGTCCCATGTTTCTTGGGGCAATTGGGTTGGAACCTGGAAGTTTAGCTTTTTGGAAGGCTGCATGTGTCAAACCCTGTCTCATATTTGTCAGATTGATCAGAAGTATTTATTGGGGAGCCCAGAAGTTTTTCTCATTATCGATTTCCTTGTCTGTCTTTCCAACTTTAAATATTAGTTGTTAATAGGAGAAATGAATAGAATTCTGTCTAGAAACAGGGCACTACATGATAAAATCTTTATGTTTGTGAAATGATACATTGTGTGAAAGTGGAGGTGAAATTGATGATAAGTATCAATATAAACATTGTCAGCCACCTGAGACCTAGGCATTTAGACCTGGGATTCCTTGCTAATGGGGAGAGGTAGGTGTGGCAAAAATGGGTGGTTCTCTGGTACAAACTTAGACAACACACTGAAAACATTCCATTAAAATAAAAGAAAGATTAATGTGTTTTATAAATTATAAACACAATGACCATAACACAAAATAGGCATATAATAAAAATGTTTCATGAAGGAATGATGTTTATGCATTGTAGTAAAGTAAGTGTTCATTAAGTGAATGCCAGATTATCACATTCATTGAAATATGTTTTGTTTGTTTTTTTCAAAGCAGATATTCTGCTTGGTATTTGCTAGTTTGTTTTTTTGTTTGTTTGTTTGTTTGTTTGTTTTTTTGCTCACGAGTGGAGTTTTATGTTCTGAAATTGGAAAATACTTTTACAAAGGTACCAGGGACATAAATTTGAAACCAGAATGCCAGCGCATGTAACCAGTGCCAAGGGTATTGGGGAGATTGAGTCAGCAGTTATCTGGAGCTCAGTTTTTGCAAAGATCACAAAAATGAAGATGTAGGTAAAAAGGGGCCCATACAGGAGTTCTCAAATATACATGGAGCCCCAAAGGACAGGACTTAGAGCATTCCGTTTCTGAGGCTTTGAACATAATATTTCATCATTTCCCCCATAGATGTAAATAACACCGGTTACTAAACCATGTATGTATCTTATTAAACATATTTACAGATTTTGCTTTCAATATCCCACTTCTCAGAGATGAGCTAGACTTCCAGCTGAAGACTCCGTGCCTCTCAAACTCTGCCGTTCTAGAGACTATTGAGAATCAGATTTGTAAATATTGAATGAAGTGTTGATAGCTAGCATTTCTTCTGGTCACTCTGGAGCCATCCCAGTTGGTTGAGAGTTAGAGAAGACTTTCACGGATTGAAGATCAGAATGTCCCACCCAGCCCTGCCCTTTGGTGGTCATTCAAACATAGCAATGACAGCTACCATTCATGGCGGGGCGGGGGGGGGGTTGTCTCTTGGGAACTAAGGCCTATTCCATTTTTGATCCTAACAACAAGTAGAGAGGTACTGTTGTAATCCCCTTTACACAGATAAGGAAACTCAGGCCCGGAGAAATTAGATATAATTCAGCCCTACATCACAGTCTTGTGGATATTTCTAGGTAGAGCCCTAATCAATTTATTCCCTCCTTCCCAATTAAAAAAAGCCCAGTGTTTAATCTCAGCAACAGATTATGAACTCAGTTGCCTTCTCTCCTTGGTCATCTTTTTCTCAGTGGAGTTGAGTAAAGCTTAGGGGGGAAAAAATGCATTATAATCTGTCTAGTATCTAGAAGACCCATGATAGTTTTCTTATGCTCTTGACCCGAAGGACCCCTTTAACCCTAAAAACAAATGATTCTGTAGTTTGGTTTTGGTAGGTAACAGAGCAGCCTTTTCCTACTCTAAGATAAAGATTGTCATTTCAAGAGCATTTAAAAAATAATAGATGGCACATTTCCTTAATACTCTGTAATGTGTAAAGCACCAGGTGCACAGCCGACACTCAGGAAATTGCTGGGTAGTGAAGATAAATCAGTGTTAAATCACTGCATTGAAAGCCCTCTTTAATAAAAAGTTGTCAGCAAAATCTGTGGTGACATGAAAAAGAACACACACTTTCTGAATCTGTAAAATAGGGCTAGTTCCTCAAAGGCCAGTGCAAAGGATTAAATGTGATAATGTATGTAAAGCGCTTGGCACAGAGTAAGCACCCACCATGGCTGGCCTGGGTCAGTATTACATAGAATAAAACTTTGACCTTGACACGTTGCAGTCTCTGCTTGAAAATAAATGTCAAAATGGGAAGATCAAGAGGAACTTAGGAGTTTAGAACTATTAGCTCCTCTCCATTGAGAAATATCACCATCCTGAGATTTTTTTTTGCTTGGGGAGTTCTGTGATTAAATAATTTAAGGATTAGACAGAATTAAATATTTACTTTGCTGTTGTTTGTCTCAGAAATTTTGATGCTGGTAGGTACTGTGGCAGTCTGTAGAGACATACAACAGGGTTGGCACTTGGTATCTTCCAAACATATTTGAACATAGAACCTGTTTTCTAACCCATCTCATGGAACTAGCATTACATAGGGCAGTTTTGAAAAATGATTGTTGGAACATGGAAGTCTGAGTTATTTTATTTAGTACCAAATAACCCCTTTACTAATGTCCGCCAAGAAATCCATGTTCTGAAAGATTCATTTCTGTGTTTGTTTTGTTAATCAGAGCCTCTAAAATAGCCATAGGGTTTCTGATCATCAGGAGAAAAGGTGTAATTCCATGGGTGTTTACTCAGTCAAAAGCATTAGAAAACCTTGTCAGGAGGTTACAGCATGGTTCTTTACAATACTAAGAATGGCGCATAGATGCCATAATGCATTCATGGCTTCCCTATGAGGTTTCAGGATCAAAAACCCAAGATCACTGTCAAATCCATCCTGGCAATTTGTGACTAGATGAACCTTCCTAGGAAATCAGAGGTTCTGGGAATATGTTCATTTCCTAGAATCTTGGGCATAAAAATTCTGCCTTCAGGTTTCTGTTAGATTATTATTAGAATACAGGTATACAGTATATTAAAAGCATGAAATACAGCCAGGGCTGGGGGAGTTGGGAACAGAGGTTCATGTCTCTGACCCTCTTCCTTCCCCTCTCTTTGCACATCTGCTTCATTCTTCCTTTTGAGGACAGACAGGACTTCCTGCTTTGGAGTACATGTGATTACCACACTTATCTTTTGGTCCCCTTCCGTAAATGTCCCCAGCAGAGTTGGGTTAGAGATTCTAAGTTCCAGTTCTCTGAAAAGATAGCTGATTGGCCGACCTTGGTCAGGTGTCTATCTCTCACCCAATCAGCAATGCCTAGGGGTGGGCCCTCAGGGCAACTGTCTGACTAATCCAATGGGCACTTCATAACTTGGGGAAGGGAAACTGGTACCCAAGACTTATGTATACCCCTTTAGGAAATAGACATGAGTAGAATTAGATCATGAATCTAGAGGCTGAGTTGTCAACCCTGGATACACCTGGGGAGCTTTTAAAAATGATGCCCTGGTTGGTTTGGCTCAGTGGATAGAGTGTCAACTTGTGGACTAAAGGGCCCCAGGTTCAGTTCTGGTCAAGGGCATATGCCCAGTTTGTGGGCTCAGTCCCCAATGGGGGGCATGCAGGAGGCAGCTGATAAATGGTTCTTTCCTATCATTGATGTTTTTATCTCTCTCTCCCTTCCTCTCTGAAATCAATAAAAATAAATATAGTTTAAAAAATGATGCCCTGCCCCAGACCAATTAAATCAGAACCCTTAGGGGCTGATGGGATGCAAACATCAGTATTTTTTTAATTCTCAGCCCAGTCAAGATTGAGAGAATTCCTAGTAGGAGAATCCAGGGACACAGTTATCTATAGAAACCCAGAAAGTGAAAAACCCACTTGTGACTTGCCCATATTTTATTGTTGTGTCTTACAACTCAGCACTTTTCAGGTTCAGTTTAAAATTAAAAGGGATGAACAATTGCTTTGTGTTTTCCCTGTTCATTTGGCCTTCCCAGTCCTCTATTAAAATCAACTCTGTTTTTTAGAAGGAAGGCTAAGACAGTCAGATAAGACACAAGGGGGAAGTGAATTGGAGGTTGTGTCTGGAAACCTCCAGTTTAGAACTGCCTTGGCCACTGAGCAGCCTGGTGACCTGAGCAGGCCACATCCTCTGATCATTTTGCTGGGTCTCAGTTCTTTTTTTTTTGGGGGGGGGGGGGAAATAGGTCAATTGACATAGAATGAGAAGGCTTCTGTGAGTCTATAATGCCTCATAACTGACCAGTTTACCATAGATCCAGCACATGAACCAGGGGAGATAGTGAGGGTTTTGAGGTAGCAGAATGGCTAATTTTATTTTATTTTATTTTAGTTTAAAAATATTTTTATTGATTTCAGAGAGGAAGGGAGAAGGAAAAACATTAATGATGAGAGAGATCTATTGATTGCCTGCCTCCTGCATACTCCCACTGGGATTCAAGCCCACAAACCAGGCATGTGCCCTTGACTGGAATTGGAACCCGGGACCCTTCGGTCTGCAGGCCAAACCTCTATCTACTGAGCCAAATCCTGCTAGGGCAGAATGGCTAATTTTAAACAGGTGTAGCTCGTTTTTAATTCTTCATGGAAACGTGTGTTTAGTTATTGAGTTACAAGAATAGATGTATTTCAAATTATTTGCACAAACTTTTGCAGATACCAATGAGATATGTTTCTCTCATTTGTCATCATTACAACCACACACTTATTTAGTGTGTGATTGGGGTTGTAGTAGAAACAGGACCAAGGAAAATGGTGCTGGCTGGAATTAACCAAGATGTTTGATCACACACTGTCAGACGCATTGATCGTCCACTAAAGCATGGCATTGAACCACACAGAAACGGCCCACTCTGAATGCACTCCTCACTCCACCTTGTAAGACAATTACCTTTTAAATTTCTCATCTCTTGGGCTCTAAACTCTGTAGGCATGGCGTTCACGCCTCATTTATTTTTGTGTCCAGCACAACCCTGTGTCGGTGAGCAGCAGACGGCACCTGCGCCTCAGATCCTATCTGGAAAGTGTCAGGGTGGACCTGAGTAAGCGACTGGGTGCACAGACAAACAAGCCAACAAATGGGTAATAAGAATCTAGTGAAAGTTTCTGAAAGGACAGAGATGACATCTCTGCCATCTGTCAAAATTACAAGTTGTTCTCTTAATCCTCTCCCAGCTTTTCAGCAGACCCTTATCCTGACATTTCCTTGACACTTTGGTGACCGAAGTTTCTTTTCCTGGATGGCTTGTTAAATATAGTCTGCACCAGACCTATTTCTTAATGTCCTCTTTTGGAGAGCTATTGGAAAATGGACCCCTTTTTTCTCTGGCTGGTTTAGTACCTAAGTTATTACGCTTGATTTTGAGCTTTAATTCAAGGAATGCTTAGTGTATTCCCTGTGTAATCTAGAATATGGATTCAGTATCAAAGGATTCAGAAACAAATAGGACACAGTTTGTGCTCTCAAAATTCATTACTGATGGGAACAGACAGTTAAAAAAATAAATGCTGGTCCTGTTTGAAGATGGGGTTTGTGAGGAATATAGGAAAACGATAGTCATTTTTGTCATTTTGTGATCACCATATGCGAAAGTACAGCAGTCCGGGTAGAGCTGGAATAAACAGTGTCTTTCTGGGTGTGAGTTGGGGAAGGAAGGATTGCCTTGGACATGGTCTGAGATGGGCAAACAGGGGTCAGATGGAGACAAAATTGAAAGGCACGCCTCAGGGGACATAGCAACAGAAGACAAAAATCAGAAGAGAGGAATGAACTAGGAATGACATTTTGCACGTTTGCCTTCCCCAAAGTCACTGCTGCCTGGAGTTTATTGTGACAACTGTGAAGCCACCCAGGTGTTCGTCCACCTCTTGATCAGTCTGAATCCGCTCAGTGTTCCCACCCAATAAAAGACGCATGGGTGTAGATTGAATTGAGAGCCCTATTGTTCACTAAGCCATGGCAGCAGTTTCTCTGGTTCAGCCCTTCCCTATATCATCTGCATTGTCTCAGCCCAAGTGTGAGGGGGGCATAGAGGAGGGGGACATTCCAAAGAACTATGGGGGGATTTGTTCACGTATCTGCCATTAACATCAATCGCAGAGGCAGGCCAGAGACGCCTGGAGTCCTTCCACACACCTCTTTGAAAAACGTCCCCTCTGGTGTTGCTACCAGGCTCCCCTCCACTGATACAGGATTTGGGGCCTTTGAAGTCAGTTGTGGAAATTTCACTGCTTTCTTTGACTCGAGCAAATTGCTCCAAAATGCTACAAATGTAAGAAAGAATGAGGGAGCTTTAGCTGCAGCTTAGAGGTGGAATCCCCTTAAACCATTAACAGAAAAATGTGTTTCTCCTTTCAGGTTTTAATTTGTGTTATATTTTAAAATACAGCAATGCCGTTCCAGTCTTCTCTAAGGACAAGGAAAAGGAGAGTGAGTTGGGTGCCTGGAGGTGAGGAGAGGGGTATATTCTGCAGCTCCAGATCTTTGAACCTGCTGTGTTTGGGGGGCAGACCCTGACTCGGGGGCAGAGCTGCCTGCTGAGAAATGGTATGAAACTACCTGTCTGATGTGGTTGAAAAGCATTGCCAAGGTGAATCGAGGTAAATTGTGGAGGCCAAGGCTGGAAAGCCTGCAGCCTCATGGGACATGATGAACCCAGGAGAAGACACAGATGCAGACTCACTGCTTCAGTCCAGGGGTAGTGGTTATAAATGTGCTTAAAATTCGGGGTAATGGGGAGTGAGGACACATATGTAATACCTTAATCAATGAAGAAATTTAAAACAAACAAACAAACAAACAAAAAAATTGCCTCAGGCGTCCTCTCATTTAAGGGTAGGTAATTGAGCGTGGATGCATTTTCTGAAAATTTTCCCAAAGTGTCTTACTTTATTCTCATAGTTTGCTGGCACTGTACCAAGTGAGGAAGAAGCATGGGGGGTGGAATGACCGGTGGAAGCACCGAGGCTTCAGTTACCACCTCCATAAATTTAAGGACTGGGTACAAATCTTAGGTCTCAAAGCTTGTTTGGTTTTCTTTCAGCTGAGGGCCTGCTGTAAAATGAAAGTGTATGTGGGCTCCCTGAATAAAAGAGAAATGAGAAGCTGCTGGAGGTGGGGCTGGCCTTCCAAGTTCATCCCCCTTCTCTCTTCTCTCTGTGCAACCAGGACTCCATGACCTCTGCAGCCAACTTTGAAACACTTTTGGGAATTGTTTTCCAGAGAAGTGCCAGGTCAGATGGTCTTTGATGTAGCAGAAGACCCTCTCCCTCACTGGGAACACTTATCAGTTCTTCAGGGTGGTATCAGGCCTTTGAGACTTTGGGAAAGTCACCTGCTTTCCATAGACGGGGCTGATAGAACCAGCCACAGGCAATTCCTATCCAAGTTAAATGAGAAAGCTGAGACGGCATCCACTCCTGCAAAGCCAGGAGTGCTCATTACCTATGGGGCAGTCAAAGTGACCAGTCATAACTGCCTTTTTTTTTTTTTCTCTCAAAAACTTTTTAACACCCCCCCTCCCCCCCGAATTCAAGGGAATCCTATAGTTTAGCTGGCAAAAGTTGACTGCTGCCGTTTTTCCCTTTATACCACACTAGACAGATCCAGGGTCTGTATCTTTTACTCCCATGACCAGCATGTAGCATAGGGAACCCCACAGAGCACACTCCCAGCGGGTGTTTGCCAGATTGACTCACAGCGATGTGTCGAACCTACTCCTATAGGCCCGCGAGAGCCAGCTGGGTGCAGCTCCTCTCAAGTCCATACTCAGGAACTTCCCTTTGGTAGCATGAAAGAGGCCATATGATAGGAATATTTGCAGCACAGAATGCAAATGCTATAAAATCAAAGCCCTTTTCCTCCCAACCCTATGCATCAGAGAGCCGGTTGTTAAATATTTAGCAGCACACCCCTGTTTGGGATGTGAAGATGAAAACATGGACATTTAATAGAGCAGCATCAAGTGGATCAAATGCATCGCTCACATTGCTGCTCTGATGGGAAGCATGACATAAGCAGAGGCAGGGAGGTCACTGTGTGCAGGAGCCGGCAAAGGAGGACCTTAGGAGAATGAGAGGTTCTGGGCTTATAGGAATCAGTGACTGGCTGTTTCAGGCTATGGGGATCAGGATGGGGAGAGACACAGCCAGGTTAGAAAGGGAATGGCTTTGGACTTGGCAAAGGAAGGTGAGCGTGGCTTGCCTAGGGTTGAGGAAGATAGGTGAGTAGCAGGACAACTGTGGAAGATGATGGATGGAGGGAGTAGGTTAGACAGGGCCTTGGAGGATGCTTAGGTATTGTTGAAAGTTGAATTCCATTTCCGCCTGCAGCAGTGATTCCTTTTCCCTCGCATATACTTCCAACTTAATGCAAAGTTTTAACCTGCCAGCTTTAGTGGCCTCCTTAACCTCTTGAGCATGTGCAGAGACAAACTAAATAGCTTCCAAAATGTTTAGAAATTTAGGTAAATCGATGGAAGAGGGATCCAAAAAAAGGAACAACGAGAGCAGCTGGGCAGTCTGGGGCTGTGGTTTGAGGTTGAGAACAAAAGGAACCACTCCACGATTGTTGCTGCTTCTGTCCAAGGTTTGGCCTGACGGGTCATGGGACCAACCTCAATGGTTTTTAATTGTCATGCTTGATCTTTGGTGCCTCCCTGAGAACTGGGGTCAGCTCCCTCATGGTCAGCGGTTCTCCACCTCAGCTACTCATGAGAATCATCTGGAAAGCTTTAAACACCCCCGTGCCTAAGCCTAGTCCAGATCAATTAAATCAGAATTCGGAGGTGGTACCATGGCATCCATACCATTTTTCAAAGGTCCCCAGGTGATTGTAGCACTCAGTCGAGGCTGACAATGCTATCAGATACTGGCTCTCAGGATTCAGTGAGTATCAGATCACCTGGAGGATTTGTTAAAACTCCTATTGCTAGGCCCTATTTCTAGAATTCCAAGTTCAGGCATTCTGGGGGAGGGGCCTGATAATGAATCCCCAGGTGATGCTAGAATGGGCCACATGTAAGAACCACTGCTCAAAGGTAACTGAAGCAGCATTTAGCAAACAATCTGATGGCTAAGTCAGGTAGACTCCCATTCTCAGTTCTGAAGTTCTCACCTGCTTGGTCTCACCATTTGTTTAAAGCACTGGATCTTAACCAGGGTGACATTGCTCCTCAGAGAACATTTGGCAATCTCTGGAGACAATTTTAGTTGCCATGACTTGGGGACTGGGTGCTACTTGCATCAGTGGGCGGAGGGAGGGACACTGCTATTAGCACCCTACAGTGTATGGACAGTTCCCACAATAAAGCATTCTCCAGGTCAAAATGTGAATCGTGCTGAGATTGAGAAACCTGGACTGAAGTCCCTGAGCTTCTTTTGGCTTCATGTATGAAGTGGAAATAGTCATACTTGTCCTTCTAGATTGTTGCTAAGAATAAATGAGATCCTAGAGTGAAAGCACTGTAGGCAGGAAGTGCTCAATAAACTACAGTAGTCTGTGAGTTCCAGTGTTGTAAACTTAGCTGAGAAACTTGACTTCCATGGACCTGTTTATTCAAGTGTGAAATGGGCACAGTAGGACTCAGCTCCGGAAGGGTAGTAATAAAGATTAAATGAGATAATACATGCAAAGCCCCTAGAAGTGCTCAATAATCACCCTCTGTTATCATGGTTTTCTATTATATCCTTTCACAGACATGGCTCTCTCCCATAAAGCATCCAAGATGCTGACTTAACGACTTCTCACTTTGCAGGTCTGTGATGTATGTGGGAAGTTGGCCAATTTCTTGTTTCCAGGTTGTGAGGACTCAGGAACAGCAGCAGGAGTAGGTCGGCCTCTTAGCATCCAAGACTCCCAGGCCAGATGGTGTTCAGAGCGCCCCACTGCATGGGGCTGGTCAGAAAGCCTGAGGTGTATGTTTCGCTTACATATCTCCAGTCTTAGCACGGGTCTGCCTTAATGAGAAATTGGTGACATAAAATGTTTAGAAAACAAAACCCTTGTGGTACTCACATTTCATAGGTAGGCAAGTTCAAGGCAGGGCCCCCTCACCCCTCAGCCCTCCCCACTTCCAGAGGGAGCAGGAATTGGACTCCATTGCCTGGTTATTCAACCAGCCTGTGACTCCTGATGTGAGTTATGGCAGGAGCCCAGCGATGGACCCCAGGGGCCAGCAGGAGCCATCCACAGACACAGTCCTGCCACCCTCCTCTGCAGAGAGTCCCCTGCTACCATCGGAACGACAGCCTCAGAGGCAGACTGTCCTTCCTCTAATCTGCATGCAGAATGGATTTTAGCGACTGGATTTTATTGAGAAACCAGCTCCCTCTTCCCCACCCCCAGCATTGGAAAACATATTGTCTTCTTCACTGTAGTTCATTTCGCTCTCCGTGGTGATTAATGAATTAAAGATGCAGTGTATTTATTCTTTTGCCTGATTACCATTCTGTAATAAATCTAAATGCTGGAGTCTGTCGATACAGGAAGGCCAACCTGCCTCTTTGGAAAATAAAGGTTTGTACATTAAGCTTAACTTCCAGCTCTCCAACACAGGAGAAAATTCACTTTTAGAGCCTTATAAAAATAAGTGGGAGGCCCAGAGAGATACTGGCTGGCTGACAGCTAGAAGATTCCATTGCTGTGAAGGAGAAGGCACTTTGCACACACCACCCCGGACATGGGAAGGCCAGTTGACCAATAGATGGGATTGTTTTGGGGCATATTGAATATCAGACTGTTCTTGGAGGTGATGGTGGCAGGAAGGTGACATCGTGCACACCTGGTGCTTTCTGGGAGTCACGCTGATCTTTGGCTGAATGACCATCTTTGTCACGTCATTTGACTAAGCAGGTCAGGGTGGGGATGCTGGTCCCAGGGAGAGCTCCTGGACAGGGAGGGAGAGGGGTTTGCATGGTGGCTAATAGCATCTCCATTGGAGTCAGACAGGCCCTTGTCCAGCCCTGTCCTGTCACTTCTTAGCTGTGTGACCCTGGGCAAATTTGGTTTCCTCATCAATCCAATAGGGGCTCTACTTTCTCCTGCCCAGGACTGTAGGAAGGTAGAGTTGCCCCAGTATATGTAGCAGAACAGGAAGGAAACAGAAAGAAATGAAAAAAATTAGGTTTGCAATACCAATAGCAGATTCCTTTTCTTTCTTTTATTTTTCTTTATAAAGAGAAAGCCAGAAACAAAATATTTTAAAAATCCCCTTGGCTTGTGGCTTATATGATCCCATTCCTTATCTGCCACTTATTGGACATTATATATCCTTATACTTATATTTTACATATATATAATTCATACTCAGATAGTAATAAAAAATCAGATCGAATGAGTCCCCCTTCTAGCTAATATTTGCATTTGAATGATAGTTGGTCTCTTAATATGCAGTTTATCCATTGCTGGACAGCACAAGGACTACCTTCAAGGATCCTATAAAATCCTTTGAAAAGGGATTCAACATTCAGCCCAAGTCCATTTTTCTAGAAAGATGGTCCCTACCTTAGTCAGAGCCTCAAGCAATTCAATCGCCAGAATTGGAAAATAAAGCCACCGGTCCCAAAGGCCTCCTGAGATTCCCGTGGCTGGCACTGGTGAGGAAAAATCAGTGCCCTTCAACCTCATCAGAACTAAGGATGCAGGCAATCTAGGCTCTAGTTCAGGGTTGCCACTAACTAGTGGGGCCCTCTACATCACTCTTGGACCTCAGTTTCCTCCTCTGGGAAATGGGGAGAATAAGTGAGAGGGTTAGATGACCAGGATGCAGTGTGAGCAGGGTGCCAGGCCAGGATCAACCCCTACTATCCCTCACCCATTTACCCCACCTTCACCCTCTCTCTACCCCCTGTACATGTTTGGTTGGCAAGAGGCTTCCATGGTTTCTTCCCCTGGGAAAAGCCTCAGCCTCTTCCTCCACTGACCAAGAACTTGGGTAGCAGGGAGAGTTGGAAACTTTGCAATGTGGCCCTAACCCCTGATCTGTACCACCTCTCCTGACCAGCCAGACCTCTCCCACTTCTCTCCCATTTCTCCCAGTTCCTTTAGAATGCTGGCAAGTTGCAATCTCACTCTAACTGGGATGTTACTAGACTCACAGATATAAATGAGCCAGTATGTCCAGTTTGTTCATAGCTTCTTCTCCTCTCCAGACTCGGGGCTCCACTATGACACCATTGACCTTAGTCCTCACTCTTTCCCCCCCAAATTCCTCCTTTCTCTTCCCCTGGAACCAGAAAATGAACGTTCTAGGTAATAGAAGAATAAAGTATTTCAGCAAGGCAGGCATGCTTCCTAGGACCAAGAAATACTCCTGTCTTCTCCCCAACAAAGCAACATATTGTAAAGGTGGAGAGGAGAGTCTTTCCTGCAGGACTGCAGGACTTTGCATTTAATTATGCAGTGAAAGCTTCTTAGTGGGAAGTCCCAGGAGGCCTGAGGGTGGCAGCTGAGAGCGGGGAGAGGACTCTTTTGAAAGCAGGGTGTGATGCATTTGACATGCACCCACCTGAATTAATGAAGGCAAATAGTTAAGCATCCAGATACATGGCCTCCTCTGTTCTCAACCCATTGAGTTCCATTCTGAACTGTGTGGATGATTCTTATAAATGTCTCTGGCTTTGGAGAACATTTTCTGTTTATCCAAGACATTGCCCAAAGTCGCACATATTTGGAGAAAAACACACAACATCATTCATGTTATTTTTTATTTTTATCTGCACAGTCTATGTTTCTGTTTCTTTTATTTTCAATACTGTGATGTTTCAGCTTAATTTGATGGAGGATTGCCTCCCCTACTTTCTCATCTCAAATTCTTTTGAGTTCTCTGATTTAGCCAACTAGGTCTCCACAGAAATATGTGATTCACAGAATTTCTTTAAAGGATAGCATTAGAGACATAGACACAGGGAGACACATAAACTGAACAAACCAAAACAAGCTTATGGTAAGAGAACCTTCAAGACTCCTGTATGCTTTGCCACATCTGCCTATCAGATATCCAAACTGTAAACTGATGTGATAGAGAGGAAGGAAAAAATAGCGTGAAATATGGCACATCAGCACGTTTCATTTTCCTTGGCTCCTCCAACTTAAAAATTGAATCATGTTTAACATCTTAATTAGGGACAGTAATGTACAACATTTTTTTTAAATGAACATCTAGTCATTTACTCTGGAAGTAAGTTATAATAATAGTCAATTTATCTGCAGTGACAAGTCAGTAAAACATGGGAAGACTCATGATTTTCAATCACCAGGTATTTGTTTCCTGTTTTCACTGCTGAATGGAAGGCAGGGTAATAGGTAAGGAGTGTGTGCAGCTCAGGGTGGATGTTGTGACTTTTTAAAGCCACTTTCTGGCTTCCCCTTGAAAAATCCAGTCTATTTTTTTGCCAGCTGTCAGAAGCTCAGAATTTGCATGGAGACACACATTGTTGAAGAGAAGGAATGTCTGGGGCCTTTTAAGTTCTTGCAATGTGGATGGCCAGGGTGTTTCAAGTGGTAAACCGAGCTACTATCTGCTTTTAACAGTGGTTCATTCTAATGAGTGTGTTCCTCGCATGCACAAACGATCAGTGGCCAGTGTCAAGGGGCCTCAGGAGGCGAGCTCACTTCTTGGTGGTGCAAGCTTGGTTAATAGCTAAGCCCACTCAAACCACGGCCAGTGTCCTCTGGCGTGGTGCTTGTGTTTGACAGGTTGTAGTGTGGTTTCAGAAAAGGCAGTTAGATCAAAGTAGATAGCCCCCAAACACACAGCGACCAGGAGAGATTGAGAAGACACACTCCGGTCAGGGTTTTGTGGTGTTTCTATTGGATCAGAAGAGAAGTGCATGCAAGCAGCCAAGGATAAACAAATTCTGTAAATAATGTACTTGACTTCAGAGAAAGGACATGTGAAGGTTACCCTGTGATCATCTCTGAGAATTTAAAAGCCTCGTAAGGCTCAGGAGGGAGTCGCTAGTACAAACATGAGAACCAGGTTACAATTCCTAGAACTAAAGGAAAGGTTGGTGGTTTGGTTTTGCCCAGGAAAGCCACTGGGTGGGGGGAACCACACCTGGCTTGATGGTAAGATTTAGGAGGACAGGTGGTATATTCTCTTTGGCTCGGTGGTATATTCTCAGGGCCCAGGACTATATTCTAGCTTTTAGTGAAAATCCCCCATTCTATGCTTCTCAAATGGGCTCAACTACCCTGTGCTTCATCCTCTTTGTATAATGGAGTTGATCCTAAATTTTTGACCCCAGCCTTCCCTTTCTGCTTAAGTGAGAAAGTAAATGATAATATAAAGTCAGTTCCAATATTGCTTTCTGATTTTAACTCAAAGAAATAAAGGATTGAATTATGGTCACTTGAAATGACCAATCTTAGTAATTAGGTCAGCCAGAGAGAAGGCTACATTGACTTTAAACCATGGCATTCCTTGAGATGGGTTGTTTGAACCAAACTTTCTTCCTTTGTTCATTCGTTCCTTCCTTCCTAATCCCTCTCTTTTTTAGTTTAATGCTTCTAATGTACTCTTCCAGAAGGTCTAGTTCAAGCATAAATGGACACATATCCCTTTTATACTTTTATGTTAATCATACTAATAAAGTGCCTTCCCCCCCCCCCCCCGACCAAATTGATCTGTAAGTTATATTGGCTTGGATGGTCTCAGGCTGGCTTGCTCCTTGTGGTTATCAAGTTCTAGGAAAGGTTCACATTCTGATATGTGTGGGTGGGTGAGAGGCCACCATGCTTCCCTTGAGCTGCTCCCATCACAACATGAAGTGTTTACTGCCCTCTTCCCTGATGCACCTGTCAGCCTTGGCTTGGCTTCAAGGTCACTTCTCTCAGAAGACTTCTCTTACTGACTAAATAAGGTTTTGAGTCTGAGATTGATGACCCTATACCACCTGCATATCTTTCATATGTGCTCACTTGGAGGATTATACTAGTATTCTCCTGTATCCTTGCCCCTCACAGAGTACTCAGCATATACCAGGCATTTAATATGTATTAGTTGAATACATGAAAAACTACACATAACGCCTGTCTTTGTCATAATAGCTAACATTACTGAAGGGTTACCATGATTAGGAATCCCTCTCAATCTTCTCAACACTCTACAAGTTGGCCACTGTTCTGATCCCTCTTTTGCAAATGAGGAAACTGAGTCCTAGAAACTCTGACATGATCAAGACCTATAACCAGTAAACAGAGGGGCATTAAACTAACTAAAAACATGATACAAATTATAGGCTACATTCAGTGCCCAGAACCAAAGTGTCTTTGTTCATTTATGCTCTGCATTCGAGCTCACTCTACTGATAGACCTCGTGCTCTGCACACAGCCAGGGTGGTTCTCTCTCCCCTGCACCCCGAGGCCTGGAAAAGGCTATGACAAAGTGGTTGGCAAAGAGAAACTCCAGGTTTCTCCTCCTCCACCCTCAAACTGCTGACCTTGGACATTGTCTAATTTTCTCCTCCAAAAATGGAAACTTCAAGAAATTACCTTGGCAGCAAAGTATTTTCTAGCTCTTCCCTAGCAGCCCAAAGACCGATAGAGGAGTTGGCACTAGCAATGGAATTGAAAAAAAAATCTCACTAGCTGAAGTTGGTCATATGGAGTGTTGGCCAAAGAGAGCTTGCATGTGTACAAAGACAGCATGGTGGAGAACCTATAACAGAAAATTACCAACAATAACTGACAGGATTCCAGTGTTTTCCTTCAGACAAGCATTGTTGTAATCTTTTCACATATGTTAAGTTCTTACAATAACCCTCGAGTGTGGTTATGATTGATCATCCTCATTATTCAGATGAGTAAATCAAGGCATAGATATCACATAGCTAATAAGTGAAGGCACCAATTGTGCTTGAAATTAAGAATAATAGAAAGACATTTTCAAAGGCTACTCAAGTATCTACTCTCTCTGCTCAATCCTCACTCCATAATTTCTATTATATGGTAATTTTGAGTTCGTCACAAATCCCCAACAAATCCCCAGGCTTCAACCTTTTTAAGGCTAAGTTCCCCTCAAATGGGATCCCTTAACTTTAAATCTTCTGAAGGGCTTTTCTTATGGGTTCAGGTGGTAATGGCCAGGGACCAGAGAAAGCAGGAACCCAACATAGTTCTTTATCTGAAATCAATATGCTAGATCATATCATGGCCAAGCTTGTAGACATGCAGAATAGACTTTGAGAAGAGGCTTGAGCTAAGTGGTGAAGGTGATATAATAATTTACTGGCTACCCAAGGGGAGAGAAAGACATCCCAGAAAGATGGAGGCGTGAGGCAGTAAAATGCATTGGCTATTACTGACCATATGATATGAATGATAAGGTTAGCCACAGTAGTATGCTGAAGCACAAGCTGATTGTCACATTTTCAGGAATTTGGTGAGTTAATTTTTTAACAGCCATTATTTAAAATTAAAGTATTAGAAAATTATAACAATATATTATAATAAGGAAATTATAATAAGGTGATAAATAAACAAAATCATACTTCTCAATTATTTTACTACATTTTATTATTTATGCCCTCAAGGTTATGTATATTTATTACATAATTTTTGTAGAAATACTGTATACTGATGTGGTAATATACATCTGTTCCCTATACTGCAGTTAGTCATGTCACATTGGTGGCTTAAAATCAGCCATAATGGGAATTTTTACACCACAGAGATTGGCAAACACTATAAATCAGGGCTTTCCTCCTGTTATAGAACTGGTTGTTAAACATTGACCAGCACACCACTGCTCAGGGTAAGAAGGGCTGGGTATCAAAGGACATAGAATGCATTTCAGAGACCTCAGATTGTAATTTATAGAGTATTGGTTCTTATCTTAGCTCAGGATCTTGTAAAAAGAGAGTCTGAGATAATCATTAAATCATTAAGCACAGATCTTTTACTTGGATGTGCAATCCCTGGACAGCAAGGATAATGTCACAGGGAAGAAAAAGATGGGGGATGGGAGCAAATACAAGGTGATGGGCTGTTGGACAGGCAAGGCCTTGAAGAATTGAGGACAACACACAAAAGTGTGTCCATTACAGTTATATATGTATATAATTGATTTCAGAGAGGAAGAGAGAGGGAGATAGAAACATCAATGATGAAACAGAATCATTGCTAAGCTGTCTTCTGCATGCCCCCTTCTGGGGATTGAGCCCGTAGCCTGGGCATGTGCCCTGACTGGGAATTGAACCATGACCTCCTGATTCAATGGTCAATGCTCAACCATTGAGCCACACTGGCTGGACTGTCCATTACAGGTTTAAAGCTTTTGGGCAGTGATTGCCAACTGGTAGTCTGTGAGTTCCGAAAGGTTGGCAACTGCTACTTTAGGATACAAGGGTCTTACTTGGGGGAGCTGGTCATATGGTCAATTTTCTGGGACCCATCTTGGTAATTCTGGGTTTTTATAATTGGGAATGGGCTCAGAAATTACTCTTTTTAATGAGAGATCAATGGGCGACAACCAGAGGAGAGATGAAGGGGACTTCACTTTTTAAGCATCCTCATCCACCCTTATCATCCTGTCACAAATTCTTTTGGACATGCTAACAGACCTCACATCCTTCCACCTTCCTAATGCGTGAGGAGCAGAGTAACCAAGAAGATGGGCCCTATGGCCCATCAGACACAGATATGGGATGCTTTACCTGATCACATTACCCTTTCAGGTCTTCAGTTTCCTCATCTGTCAATTGGAGATCCTGGCCTTTCACCTCCTGGGGTTGTTGAGAGGGTCACATTAGGCGAACTGTGCCCTGCAATCAGCACAGTTACCTGCACATTAGGTTGCTGAACAGCACTGTAGCTGTGATGGTGGTTTGGGTTGTTATTATTAGCAGTGGTGAGAGCTAAGAAGTGAGGGCCTATTCACTGAGTGAAAGAACCAGAGAACTCTGGTGTGTTCCTGTGTGCCAGGCTAGATGCCCCTTCAAGAAGGTGAAGAAAAGAACACAGAGGACTTTCTGCCTTCCCCTTGGGCTTCTTTGGAGGTGCTGATGCTGCTGGGAGCAGGCTGGCACCTGGCAGCTTTCTGACCAGGCTGACTCCAGCCGAGCCAGTCCACAGGCTCATGGCAAATGGCAGGCAGTGTAGCAGAGACAATATGCTGAGGCATCTCTTTGACAAAGGTGCTTTCTGAGCACACGCTGACTCCAAACTGTCTGCCGCAGTCTCTCCCAAAAGGAGGCTTCTGTAACGGGGGTGGCATAAGGTTCCAGGAAGATCAGGATGGGCTCACACCAATCTCTTCTCTGGCTCTGGCTCTGGGCCAGCGGCTCCAAGGGCCCAGGTCCTTTGCAGGCTATTCAGCCCACAGCTGGGCAGAGCAGGCTTCTCTTACTTTATGGAGTTGGAAGAAGCCAGCGCAGTCCCTGGAGATGCTGTGCCATGGGGAATGAGTACTTCTCTCAAAAGAGACCTTGATCTATTGCCAACACAAAGATTCAGTGTGACAGCTGGCATTTTTTTTTTGAGCACCTACTATGTGGGAGGCATTTTATTTTCTCACTTCACTTAATCCTCCCAAATATGCCAGGTTGGAGCTGTTAATAACCTGAGTTTAGGAGGGGGGAAACAGCATCAAAGGTTATATAGATTGGAAATTCAGACTCAAGTTGCCCACATCCAAAGTATCTGTGTTCCTTTACCTTTGCCTCATGGAAGTGTGGGGCCCTTGTCACATCTTCTGTTGCCCCCACATCTAATTGGTGTGGCAGAATGGGATCTGGTAGATTGGGGTTGGAGGGGCGTTGGAACCACATCTCTGCTCTCTCATTAGGCAGTATTTACCCTGCACCAACTATGCATCAACTCTAGAGCTGAGTCCAGTGGCAGCAGCTGCAGGTGGGACAGCACAGCACCTGGCTAGGCAGTCTGTGGTTTATGAAGCCCAATGTTAAGAGCTGAGATCCGCCGGGACCGGTTTGGCTCAGTGGATAGAGTGTCGGCCTGCGGACTGAAAGGTCCCAGGTTCGATTCCGGGCAAGGGCATGTACCTTGGTTGCGGGCACATCCCCAGTACGGGGTGTGCAAGAGGCAGCTGATCGATGATTCTCTCTCATCAATGTTTCTAACTCTCTATCCCTCTCTCTTCCTCTCTGTGAAAAATCAATAAAATATATTTAAAAACAAAAAACAAAAACAAAAACTGAGATCCTATCCAGAACAAGGAAGGAGAGGGGCCAGAGAGAAGGGGGAGGGTAAAAT
Organism: Pipistrellus kuhlii; assembly: GCF_014108245.1. NCBI lineage: Eukaryota > Metazoa > Chordata > Mammalia > Chiroptera > Vespertilionidae > Pipistrellus > Pipistrellus kuhlii. Next base: position 12,222,887 of record NW_023425482.1, read on the forward strand.
TACTGGGGATCTGGAAAAGTGTTACAAAAGAGGTGAGATGAAATAGTTTTACAGGAGGATGAGGAATTCTCCAAACAGCCAGAGGAGAAGGGGTCACAGATGAGAACATAGGTGCAAAGGCTCAGAAGCACAAGGGCAGGACGTTCTCCAGGGAGCAGCCAGCATGTCCCTTTGTCCTGCTGGACAGGTGCAGCAGAATGGCCATCTGGACAGGACAGGTAGGTGTTAGGGCAGGTAGGTCTCGGGTCTTGATACCAACGTAAGGAGTCTACATTTTATCCTATCCACATTTTGAAGCTATATCATCTTTAGGATCCTGAAGTACAAAAAGGACCACAGTGAAGTTGGGTTGAAGCAGGAGGCAGAAGTAGGTAGGGCAAGGTCCAGCCTTCAAGACCAGGAGTCTGCAGGATTTTTCTGCAAAAGTCCAGATAGCAACCATTTTCAGCTGGCTCTGTCACAGTGATCCAACTCTGCTGCTGGAGTGAGAAAACATCCATAGTGATATGGAAATGACTGGGCATGACATAGATAAATTGTATTTACTGACATTAAATGTGACCTTCATATATATTTTTTATGTGTCATAAAGTATTATTTTTTTATCTAAAAAAAAAAACCTGTCTAAAATGTGAAACAGCTGGGATGCTCAGAAACAGGCATTGGGTACATGGCCCAGAGTTTGCCAATCCCTGCTCTAGGACACCATGATGGAGGGTAATAGTGCTCAGGGCTATAAAACAGGGACACAGCTTCAAACAAGAGTGTGAGGAATGGGATCTTTGTTTCAAGAGATCCGAGAGACAGCAAGGTCCACATTTTTCTCCCTTGGAATTATCATGGATAAATTGGGAATGTCCTGAAAAGGAGATGGGACAGATCCAAACTTGATTATGCCCTTGTTGCTTTGTTTTGTTACTCGGGGGTGTGCACTTCTACCATGAAAACAGTGTAAGAAGGCGGATGAATGACTGAGAGACTGACCATACCTAACCTGTTTCACAACCAGAAATAATGCATTGAGTGCCCTTTGCCGACCTGCCAGGCATTCTGAGAGCAAGAAAGAGGAACCTACTCAAGGACCATTGCCTGTCTGTAGTCAGAGAGCAATCCTGGGCGAGCGAGACCTGTCTTGACATCTAGCAGTTTTAAAGCCGTCTCTTCCTTGGGTGACCCCTGTGAATAGTGAGGTTCTTGACAGTGCTGTGGCTCCCGGTGTGGGTTTTGGAGAGGATCTGTACAAAGTAGGCAATTGTGCACTTAGCCCTGCTGTCTGTGGAGCCATGGTGTTGTTCATCTGGATATGCCATGGCCCCTGCCATGGGGAAAGCAATTAGTGGTGGCCCCATATGCCATGGTTCTGGAGGTGACCTTCTAGCTGGAGAGGTATTTCCTGAGCCATCTCTGCCTCTCTCTCAGGTCCTCTGGGATCCTTTTCCCTTTATAATAATTTGGTTGGGAACCTACATGCAGAAAGAGTCTTATATGTGCCTAAAATGTCAGTACACTAACCACAGGGATTCTTCCTCTGGCCACAGCTTAGTGGGTACAAAATTCTACCTACCCAAGCTGAGAGAATTACACCCCATGATCACAGCCATTGAGATGGGCAAGGGCAGTGAGGAGGAGTGGGGGTTTGTTTAAGGCCATGCTTCTTACAAGGAAGAGGGTAATCTCTTTTTTTCTTTATTGATTAAAGTATTAGATATGTGTCTTTATTCTCCCATTGCCACTCCCCACCCCCCTGCTCATGCCCTCACCCCCCTGGTATCTGTGTCCATTGGTTATGCTTATATGCATGCATACAAGTCCTTTGATCTCCCCCTACTTTCCCTCTGAAGTTTGAACATCTGATTGATGCTTCTCTGTCTCTGGATCTGTTTTTGTTAATCAGTTTATGTTGTTCATTATAATTCACAAATGAGTGAGATCCTGTGATATTTATCTTTTTCTGACTGACTTACTTCACTTAGCATAATGCTCTCCAGCTCCATCCATGCTGTTGCAAATGGTGGGAGATCTTCCTTTTTACAGCAGCGCAGTGTTCTATTGTGTAGATGTACCACAGTTTTTTAATCCACTAATCTGCTGATGGGCACTTAGGCCGTTTCCAAATCTTAACTACGGTAAATTGTGCTGCTATGAACATAGGGGTGCATATATCCTTTCTGATTGGTGTTTCTTTCTTGGAATATATTATAGGAGCGGGATCACTGGGTCAAATAGGAGTTCCATTTTTAGTTTTTTGAGGAAAGGCCATACTGTTGAGGAGGGTAATCTTGCGAGCCAGATGTGGCCCCAGCTTAAGCTGACTACTTATGGAATTGCTAGCTGCTGTTAACCCATGGAGTTTCCACATGGGCCACGTAGTGCACTCTCTCAGTATGTGATCTCAAAGAGTTTACTGATTGGAAGACTCGGAGAGTCATGGCTAATCAGCTGACTCAGTGTTGGAAGAGGAGCAAGAGCCCAGCTGGAAAGCATGATTAACAGAGAATTGATGTCCATCTCTCTCTCCCATCCTCTCTCTCTCCTTTCCCCTGATTTTTGTGCAGGGGTGTAATTGTTGCCCCCTTCTGTATGTCGCCTTTCCTGCCGCCCCAGAAAAATCTTCATTATCACTTCTCTTTTTGTCCTTTTCTCCCTAATCACCATGTCTTTAGTCATAACCTTAAAGTTAACTTTGATTAATGATCCCCCAACCACCAAGCCAACATAGCTATCAATCACCAGGCAGAGCACTGGGCTCTGCAGACAGAGGGGAGGGCAGCAGAGCTCCGAGTCCCTTTTCTTATGGAGTGTCAGGGTTTGGGGGATCAGCATGTTAGTGAGGCAAATTAATGTGGCTGGAGTGGAGAGATGGAGGTGAGGCATTGCTGATGGAGAGAGCTTCTTCAGCCTTGGTTTATGCTGCCACCTGTGCTGGTTGGAGCGCCTGCATGGAGGAACTCAGCTAATTGCTCTTGAAATGGAACCATGCATGAGCTTGCTTTCCTTCCAGATCTTTTTTGTTGTTGTTGTACTCCTTGATTTTTGAAACCATTACTGATAAGGTGCTGCCATGGGAATGGCATTTCCTCCACAGATTCATTGAAGAGAGGGCTTCACCCTCTGTGTTAGTGGAAATCAGGGCTGCCCAGAGGAGGCGGCTGTCTTGCCTCTCCTGCCAAGGCTTCTCCATGGCACTTTTTCAGGTGCTGCAAGATGACCCACATCAGTGTCAGGCTTTGGACAGACAAAATGGAACCAAAGGGGATCATTTTCAGTGGAGTGTCAACCTGAAAGGGAGGTTTCCTCACTGGGGAGGTGGCCAGTGTAATTGAAGCTGGGCTTCACTGGCCATGCCAAGGGCCAGGGGAAGAATCAGCTCAGTTCAGTCCTTGCTCAAAGCACTCAAGTTCCTCATCTTGAATTTAACATGATAACCTGAAGTTGTGGAATCACTTGGAGCTCCAATATGCTTTCCAAGGCAATATGTCCTGGCTTTCGTATGGTGGAGAAGACTGTACTGGAGTGGAGTTAGCTCTGCCACTGCTGACTGACCTGGTCTCAGTGTACCCAGCTGCAGTGGGTGATTCTCTACAGTGTGGTCCCTACAGAGTTGTTCTGCTCAATGAGCAGGTTCATCCTCAGGCATGCGCACTATGCAGGGACATCATGACTGTTTGATAAATGCTGCCTGCTGCCTCCCAGTTGTCCTTGTTGTTAATAATCATCATCAACCTTTGAAATAGATCTCAACAGTTATTCTCTCCCAGCACTTTGCATGCATTAGCTCGTTTAATCCTTATAACCACCTTCCAAAGAAGGTAACAATACTGTTATTATATAAGTGAAAAAAATAGGCTAAAATACTTTGTCTTTGTGTGTGTATCAGGAGGAGGCTATTTAATTTCTGAATAATATTTACTTGCTAATATAGACGCCTAATCAAATCAGCCCAGATCCCACCATCCAGAGGCACACACTGGTCACTAGTTAGCGAACATCCGTTAAAGGGGCATGGGCAGGAAACCAAGTATGAGGCTCTCAGATTGTCAGCTATAGACTTTCCCAGTCTTCCTTGCTGCATACCTAACTTCTGGGGTATGTGTCATTCTCCTTGGGGAACCTAGCACAGGGTTCATGTGTTCATGAGTTTGGTAGGCAAGACATGAAGGCCCTGTTTCTTCTGGACATCAGTAGAGAGGCACCAAAGAGGAAAGAAGGAACAGGGCACTGTGACTCCATGAAATTAAAGTGTTTTCCAGAATGATACCAGACGTTTTATCTTCGGCCACCCATGTAGCCTCACACTAATCAGTGGTCCCTGGAGATACTGGGCAAGAAGACTTTCTTGTGGAAGTGTTTGATAATGGATCTATAAATCCAGAGACTGAAGACCAACCAACCAGCACTCTCCCCTGCCCAGAAGCTGTGTTTACCTTGTTTTACCATAAGCTGCTTTTCTTCTTAAATCTGAGATATGAGTAATTCATTACACAATTGGACTTCATGGTTTGTTTATGCTGATTCCTATTACAGAATAAATGACTACCTGAAGTTTAAAAAAAAGAAAACTAATGAAAATACAGCCATCAATCATGAACATTTATGAATAAAGACTTTAAACATCCATACTTAGCAATATGTATGATATTTAGAAATATATCTGAAAAGACTTATGTAATGTGTTTTAATCAAATCTTGAAGAGAAATTGGCCAATAAATCAAACCTTGAAAAGAAATTGGCCAATAAATCAAATTTGGAAAGAAAGTGACAGATAAATCAAATTTAAAAAAGAAAACAACCACCACATCAAAACCATGATATGTTTATTAAAGCAACGGATCTCAGCTTTTCATGAACATGTATCTTTCCTGAGCCCACATATTAGGAATGTATTTAGGAAGCAAGCTTATATTATATATGCTAGTCCGTGTATGTGTGTGTGTGTGTGTGTGTAACACACACATATATAATTTGTAAACCAAAACAGTGAGTCTAGTAGACTGGGATATAGGAAACAGAGGAGAAAGAGGATCAATTGTAGACAAATACCAATACTAGCCTCTTACTTGGCTTCTAGGATTTATGTTGGATGGTGCCTTGTATAGGACATCAGCAACTGAATGGCTTGAGGTCCAAGGCAGATCTGATGGTTCTAAAATACTCTTTCATAGGAAATCAGCGTTATATCAATTCCAGAGGGAACACTTTTTTGCATCTGTACAGCAACATATAGGATATGTTATTTCCCTTGCTTTAAAATTTATTTAATTTTTAGGAAGTTTTCACAAAGGTATTTTAAGTATATTTTCAAGATCAAGTTTGTGTGTGTGTGTGTGTGTGTGTGTGTGTGTGTGTGTGTGTGTTTGGGAGTGAAGGACAGACATTGGAGTCACCAAGTCTCTTTTTACAAGCTATTCCTTCACCCATTGTACCAAATATACCTTATTTCAAAGAAAAAAAAATTTTAGACTGGACTCATGTCCTACCCAGTAGTACGTCCTGGCATAGACATGAATTAAATGTTTTTACATTACTGCCCCCATCAGTAAACTTGCAGCTATGAAATCATATGTCCCATTATCTGGACTTAGAACATTATATTCTCTGTATATAGATTCCTCCCTGATTTCCAGTTCACAAATATATCCTAGAAGTCCATCCCTTCCCTCCTCTTCTACCCCCGTGACTTCCAATAATATCAATAGTTGCTCAGGTTAAGGTATTTACATGACATTTCTCATGTGCACATGAGGCAGGTACTCTTATTTCCCCCTTTATGGAGAAGGAAACTGAGGCAGAAAGAGCACTAGCCTAAGGTCCTATGAACAAGATCTTTCCCCTTCCCACATTTAACAATATTGACTCATATCTAAACCTATAACCACGTTGATGTTACCTGGAAGGCCGGCTCCCAATTCCCCATCTTACTCTTGACTACATGATGTTTCTGCCTGAATCCAGCAATAAAACACAAAAGATAGAGTTCATTGCCAACTTCTTCCAGTACTTATAAAAAACAGCTCATGTGTCCTCATGTGAAATAAGCTGCTTCTCTTAAGGCCATCATGGTGTTACATCAAATGGAATAGCTTTAACTTTTAGAAGCTTCCATAAAGATAGACTCCCCCACTGGGAACCTTAACAACATTATGACTTCCTGCATTTTTCAAACATGCCAAAATTTCTAGCTCTTCTCCCATCTCAGGGTACCTTCCTGTGTACAGAACCTGGTATAAATTATGATGTATGATTGGAAAGCTAATTATAAGTATAGTTTAGGATTAAGTCCATAACATCTCACTCTGGGAAGAAAAAATAATTCTCTGGTTGATTTTGACTTTCATCTGTGTTACTGAGCAATTCTATTGAGCTAAGATGTCTCAAATTATCTTGCAATTGGATGGCCATAACCCTATGCTAGGGCTTTTTGGGTTTTCCCCCACATAGATCAAATTTAAGGGTCCATCCAGTCTCCTTAACCCTTTGATAATATTGGTTGATACATTATGTGTGTGTGTGTGTGTGTGTGTGTGTGTGTGTATACACATACATACATATATACAGGGTGTCCCAAAAATGTATATACACTTTTATTATAAATGTATATACTCTTTGAATATGAAAATAGATTTCATTTTCAAAATGTAATAGAATCAGCTGTTAAAGTGTGTATACCTTTTGGGACAAGTTATATATATATATATATATATATATATACACACACACACACATACATTTTTTTATTGGTAGATTTTGGAAAGTCCACTATTTTCTATATTTTCTACTGGATTCACTAGTTTTCCCTAGTGGTTTGTGAGAATTTAAAATGTTACATTAAGGTTGACTTCATGGGGGGCCATGGAGCCATGGAGGGCCCTGTGCTGAGAAGGGCCTCATACTTAATTCAGTGTTGTGCTGCCTCCTTCTTGACATGCTTGATAAATTTTGAGCAAGGGGTCCTAATTTCTTTCTTTTTAGTAGACCCTGTAAAGTATGTGGTCAGCTCAGCTCCGCATTCCCATTGCCACCTTTAACAAAATACTTACCTTCTCCAAGTTAGATTTGCTAGCATTTCAGATCCACAAATTCAGATTTTCTGGTATACTGTTCTGTAGTCCTTTATCCTACTGGTCTTACTTTTTCCTCATCACATTTTAAGGATAGAATTTAAACCATGGAAGGAAAGACTCAGAGACCATCTATTTAATATTCTAGGAATTAAGAAGGAAAACAACCAAAAATATATGTCAAGTAACCTCTTAGGAAGTGAAGAAAGACCTTGCCCAGCTCAGAGGGAGCCCGAGGTCCCTGAGCCACGATAGTTTGAGCTCTTGAACTCATACATAACAACCTTGGGACCTTATGGGTCTCACTTCAGCCATAGCCAGACAGGAAGAATACTTAGGAGGATCAAACTCACTCTATTTAGTGTTATCAGTTTAGCACCTCTTTCTGTAATTTCAGGTTTGCCACTTTTAATTGGCAACTTAATATTGAGCAATTTTCAAATATGAATGTCATTTGTTATACAATATTGACTAATACATTAAATAAAACAGTATTTTAGTATTTTTTTCTTTGCCTATTGATATTTAAGTTTTGTATAAGAAAAAAATAATGATGGGCCCTAACCAGTTTGGCTCAGTGGATAGAGCTTTGGCCTGTGGAGTGAAGGGTCCCAGGTTCGATTCCGGTTAAGGGCATGTATCTTGGTTGCGGGCACATCCCCAGTAGGGGTGTGTAGGAGGCAGCTGATCAATGTTTCTCTCTCATCAATGTTTCTAACTCTATTCCTCTCTGTAAAAAATCAATACAATATATATTTTTTAAAAATGAGTTTATAAAAAAAGAAAAAATAATGATGGAATATCATTTAAGAAAATAACATTTTGAAATCACTCAGAATTTCTTAATCTCTAAATCAGCACTGCCTGATAGAACTTTCTTGAATGATAGACATGTTGTATATCTGTGCTGTCCATTGTGGTAGCCACCAGCCGTGTATGACTATTAAATACTTAAAATGAGGCTAGTGTGGCAGAGGAACTGAATTTTTAATTTTAGTTAATGTAAATTGAAATAGCCATATGCAGTTAGTACCTACTGTATTGAACAGCACTGAAGACTTAGCCTTCTTACTTTTGTATATGCTCTTCTCCATATTCAAGCTTATTGTTTTCCCATAGCTGGTCACGTTTTACTGCCTGCTATTGGGCTTTTAAAAACTTATTTTTATAAACTTTCCCCCATATTTTAGTCTAAGACTCAAAAATGGCGGGTCTTGGAATATGGTTCCTGATGTTGGTACAAGAGGATTTTGGTGCACGGGATGATGCCCAACAAACGGAGCCACACGGACCAGGGTGGTACCATTCCCATTTCACATTTGAGCAAAGTGAGAATTGAGAATGCCACTTGACCAGGGTGATGATGTTTGCTTGCTGCAGCGCCAGATTTGGACTCCAATTTTCTGTGGCTCCTAACACATTCTATTTCCAGTCTTGCCTGTCTACAGGCAACTGAGATATAACACTGACAGACACAGGCACAGGTAAGGACCGGCAGGAACTTTGAGTCTTGAACCTTTAAAGCCTGGGAAGAATCTGCTTTTATTACTGTTGTCACTTTTCATGATGTTATCACCTGGATAACTTCATCCAGTGAAATGCAAAATTCATGATGACATGGTTCTGCGTTTTTAAGAATCTTGCCGTTTTATAGATTTTTATTTCGTATGTGGCTGTAAGCGAGAGATGGAGAAAGAAAACATGACTGTGTGCACGTGTGCATACACAGTCATAGGATGCGTTAGTTTCTATTGTAGGAAAGGTTCTGCCAGCTTGTGATACACAAGTCACTCAGACTCCAAATTATGTGGAAACCAACCACCTGACATTCCTCCCCTGAAGTCGATCATGATCTGCTTGTCATGGTCATTGGGATTAATCTAGGCTGGGACAGTGCTGTGAATTGCTTTGGGGTTGAGGTGTGAGGCCCAAAGGGGAAGGAAGTTAATCCCTCCCAACCCAGGAAATTCATTTGACCCGTCAGCACAGGCCCCAGAAAGTCCAAGCTTGCAAGATCATGCCCAGAGCAGCTTTGCCACGGTCAACAGATCTGGCCCCTGTGTACCCAGCATGCAGAGTTCGGGTTGCAGGGGGAGGAAGAGCAGTTCCCTCTTTTGCTTGCTGCTTCCCTTTGTTAGCCAGGGGCCCAAAGAAGTCTAGGGTCAATGGGGGTGATGTGATTTGGCACCTTGCCATATTCCTTATCCCTGGAGTCACTGACCCAAGTTGCTTGGGACACACCGGTCTGGAAACTGGCCTTGACTCTATCTAATCCAACAGGCACTTACTCATCACGTGGCCTGGTCCAAAAATAACATACACCATGGGGGCCTTGGGGACAGCTAGCAAGAGGCCCCCACAGGCCCAGGAAACTGCTTTCCTGTTTGCGTTCCTGGCCCCTGGCTTCGGCATCGTGGCGCTGGCCTGGCCTTTCCACTTCCTCAATATACTGAGGGCCCTCTGCTGTCCCTCTTCAGCTGGGTTTCTGCACAGGCTTTCCTGGACCTGGGCTCCACGTGCACAAATGCTCATGAGTATGTGGAGGAAATTGTCACCAACAGGCTGCAGAGCTTGGAGTCAGGAGCCCTGGGAGAACCAGCTCAGCTTCATATTATTCCAAAACCTGTCTCAGGCCAGCAGGATGCAATGCCAGTACCAAGACCTCTTTATAACCATCCAGAACCCTAATAACTTAGCTAAAAGCAGAGGCCCTGATAGCACTATATTAAAATCCAGGCCCTGCCATTCACTCCCTGAGCAACTATGCATCTATCCGTTCATAGCTCCAAGCCTGGTGTCCCCTCATCCATAAAAGGAGAACCATCCAGAGCACATTTCCGGGGAGAGGGTGGTTTGGGCAATGATGTACATACTGTTCCTACCAGGATCGGACAAGACTTTCCGCCCTCTGCATTACTGCTTCACTCAGCAAGGATTTGGATTATGGGCACAAGTACTCTCAGTACCAACAAGTGCATTGTCTGCCCCTTGTGACAGAACTGTTGGAGATGAGGAGACAGAATAATTCAAATCAGCATCTCCAGAGCTCTGGAGTGTGTGGTTGCTGTGAAGGCCCAGGCGCTTCTTGAACAATAATAGCAGCAGCAGGAGTACTAACAATGGTCCTGGTATCAGTACTGGAGTAATGGTGATAGTGCTAATGGTAGTAACTATGGTAGCAGCAGCAGAAGTAATAGTATTAGTGATAATAGTACTAAACACAGCAGTAGCAGCAGTAACATTAGCAGTCAATAGCAGTAGTAATCATAGTGGTGATAATATTACTAGTGGCACTAGTACTGGTACTACCCATAGTAGTGGTAATAGGAGTAATAGTTAACCTTGATAATGCGCTATGGCAAATGCAGCTGAATTCTTTCATGGATCAACTCCTTTCACTCTCTCAATAGCCCTAAGATATAATAGTTGCTCTGTCTTCATTAAACAGATGATCGGCCCTGATGTCCACAGTGAAATGCAGAGTTGTTTATTCCCAGCAAGGGTTGTTAGAGAGTACTGCCTCATTGTCCCCCTCATTGGACTTTCACCCATCATGGTATCACCTCTATGGTCCACACAGGGAAGCAGAAACCCAACAAAGCGGCAAGCTTCACACAACCTTCACCATTGAGCAGAGTGGTGAAGGGGACATTGAGGGAATGGGAGAAGGAACATTGCGAGGGGCTATCCCAGTCCTCCAGCCAGCTTCCTCTTTAGGTGGCCAGCAGGCCCTTTGCTGTGTGGTTACCCTTGTATTCCAAGCCACTGATTTTAAGGTGAGGCTGAGTCAGTAGCAGATTGGTATCAGGATCCTTTGGTTCTCATGGCTCTGTTGGTACCAGTGAGGCTGCACTCAGGGACCCCAGAGAAGCCGACCCATCTAGACCGGCCTGGAGAGGGTCTCTCTGCAGTTACAAGGAGATGCTGTGTTCCATTCCAGCTTTTCCTCAACACGTCCATCACTTAACTTGTTTAATAGTCCTGCCTCATTCCTAAACAACCTCAAGTCTTCCATCTGACTGGGGGCAGCAAGTGACCTCTTAGGGATCCTTTTGGCAGTGACTCTAGGACTTCAGCCTCAATTCTCTCCTTTAGCAGAATTAGCCTTACAATTGGAGCATCTCCTAGGAGTGGGCTCCAGAGACTAATCTGATCATGTTTGCCTAAACATTTTTATTATAGGAACAATACAATCTAATAATACTTAATAAAAAGGATAAATGAGAAACTAAAAATTATTCATAATCTCGTCAAAGAAAAGTCACATTACTTTGGAGAACGTATGGCAGTCAATTTTCTAGGCATACATGTTTTAGAACCGTGGTTGGCAAACTGCTGCTATTTGGCCCCTTGAGTGTGGCTCTTCCACAAAATACTACGGCCTGAGCGAGTCTAGTTTGAAGAAGTGGCGTTAGAAGAAGTTTAAGTTTAAAAAATGTGGCTCTCAAAAGAAATTTCAGTCGTTGTGCTGTAGATATTTGGCTCTATTGACTCATGAGTTTGCTGACCACTGTTTTAGAGTGTTTATAGAATTGTGATCATGTAGCATTTATACAGTATTCATCCTGTATTTTTCCACTTAGAGCTAAGATGTGTTTAAGTAACTTTGTCCAAAAATTATTTGTTAAAATCTGCTGTCATACTTTTTGAATAAGATAATTTAATCATCCAACTACTATAGGATATTTAGGTTGATTCAAATTTTTTTCCTACTAGAGATAACACTGTACTGAACATTTTTATTCACAAGTTTATGTTGGAATCTCTGCTTCTTTGTTTAGTAGAAATGCTAACAAGTGGAATTATTTGTTAAGGTGTGATTTTATAATTCAACACATAAAATAAATTACTTTTCAGAATGATTGGATCAGTTTATCCTTTCACAGACACTACAGGAGATAGCTAGTTTCCTTTTAAAAACAAAATATCTTATTGTTTTAATATCATATATATATATATATATATATATATATATACACACACACACATATATATATATATCCCTAATATGCAAATAGACTGAATGGTGAAACAACGGAACAATGGGTCACTATTACGTGCGATAACCATCAGAGGGCATGTGCAAAACATGACGGTGTTGGCAGCAGTCGGCAGAGCACAGAACATAGTGGGTGTTGGCCGTGATGGGATGGTGGAGTAGGTGAATGGGGGCGCCAGACCAAGGCAGGGCACCAGTCACTGTCATTGGGGTGAGCCTCTGGTGGTTACTGAAAACTCTTTGCTTCTGTGCACTGTGGTCCCACCGGGCACTCACACCTGCTGCCAGTGCCGATCTTGCTCACACCCGCTGCCAGGACCCAGAACCTGCCCTGATCACTTGGCGCTGTCAGCATGGGCAAGCAGTGACTGCCAGCCTCAATTGCCCCTCAGGACTTCTCCACCTCCTCCTGCTCCTGAGGGGCAATTAGGGCCGGCAGCCACCTCTCGCACCCACTGCTGGAGCTGGCCCCACTTGTTCCTGCTGCCGACTTTGCAGCTGCTGCTCGCACCCACTTCTGGCACCTGGTCCGGATTGCTCGGTGCTGTCAGCAGGTATGAGTGGCAGCTGCTGCCCCCAGTTGCCCCTGAGGGCTTCTCCACTTCCTCCTTCTCCTGAGGGGTGATTGGGGCAACAGTCACCACTCATATCTGCTGACAGAACCAGCCCTGCTTGCACCCACTGCTGGCACCAGCCCCAATCACTCTATGCCTTCAGTAGGTGTGGGTGGGGCTGGCACCATCAGCATGTGGGAGCAGCAGTGGTGGGAGTAGTGCTACTGTCAGACAGGGGGTTGGGGGGCATGGTGGGAGGGACCGGGCAGGGGCACAGAGGATGGGCAAAGACCTGTTTCTGTGCCCACTGCAGCCTTGTGTCCCACAATTCCTTTTAAGGTACATGAATTTGTGTACTGGGCCCCTACTATGACATATAGTACATACTGTATATATTACACTTATACATAGCATACAATATCTTATATTTACATCATTGTTTACTCTTAAAATTTTTTGTTTTTATATGTAGCCATTTTTATTCTTGCTTCTAGAAAGTGTCTGTTCTTTTCCTTTTATCCCGTATTTTTCCCATTTGAAATGATTGTTGCTGTTTTTCTTGTTTATTTATCATATCTATTGAGTATTAACCCTTTGTCATATTTGTAGCAAAATATTTCCATATTTAACTCTTTTAATTACACTTATAGTTTTACATGTACAATATTCATATTATATTCAATTGAGTTTAACATTTTCTTTACTTCTTGTTTAGAAAGTTTCCCCATCTATATCAGTTACTTCTTTACCCATACTCTCTTCATTTTTATGATTTTGATATCTGAAATTTAAATCTTCAATTTATCTAGAATTTATTTTGGTATTTTATATGACATACTGACTTGATTTTTCATAAATAACTAATTTTTAACAGAAATTGTCAAAAGAACCTTCATTTTTCTATTGGTTTCAATGCATTTTTTATTGTGCTTCAATTTTACACACACACACACACACACACACACACGGAGAGAGAGCGAAATCTATTTTGAAGGATATTTCACTTCATTGATTTATTTGATTCTTATAATAGGACAGAACTCGTTTATTATATTTATGATTAATTTTAATATTTGCTAGAGTTAACATTCTTTGCAATCTTCTTTTTCAAAAAAAATTTTTGAAATTGAAAAGGAAAAGCAATACCTTTTTTTCTTCCCTCTGAGTAAAGATGAAGAATTGAATTCACACTTTGCAGCAGGACAGTCAAGGACTCAAATTCTGACTTTCAGATTATTAATTGTAGGCCCAAGTTGTTTTATCTCCCTGGGATTCAGTGTACTCATCTGTGAAATGGGGTAAGAGAGCATTCAGTCAGATGATACCCTGAGAAATGACATCAAGCTTGGAGTTCAGGGCCTAAAATACACAAGGTGCACAGTCAATGGTGACTGTCATTCTCAGGTTCAGAGGTTTCACATTCCATCTCTGACCTCATCTGGTGGGGGAAAAATAATGCCAGCTATCTCCTTGGCACCCAGGGTCCCTGGATTTGAATTTTGCTGCTTTGACATTTCAAGGTGGCAGGCAGATCTCATGGCATCTGAAGAATTTCTAGGGGACACCTGTTCTCTACTCCATGTGCCACAAACAACAACCTGTTTCCAGTTGAAAAAAAACAACAACACAAAACTAATGGGATTCAGAGACCTATAGAACAAAATCCAAGCTAAAGTGACATCCTTCTGTGGTCAGAATAGGTCAGGAATACAAGATCAACGAGTCTGGCTTTGAAGTAAGTCTTGCTGAGTTTGTAGACCAGCTCCACTGACTTACAGCTGTGTGACCTTGAGCAAGCTACTAACCTCCCTAAATGCCAATGTTCCACTATAAAATGGACATTTCAGTGTCTTCCTTCTAGAAAATGTGTGACAAGGAAACACAAGTATAATTGTACAACACTCATGGAAATGCCTACTGTGGTAAATATTCAATGATCTTTAGAGGTTGATATGATAAAGATGTTATCATGTATCAGTGTGTATTTGGATGTACCTGCTAGTGCAACCTCACAATGGAGACCAGGTACCTCCGAAGTTCAAACAACATGTCTGAATATTACTCTGTGCTGTGTGAAAGCAGATTTGAGCTGAGAATAGATTCACCAAATAATACACTTTATCATTCAGTAAAATGTGCTGATTTGGAAAGTTGAGAGCATGGTCTTCCCAGGATCTTATGGCTTTGAGACATGGTGAGCCTCTGCTACATGCACACCCATCCCTACACACACACACACACACACACACACACACACACACGCGCGCGCGTGCGCGCGCGCGCGCGCGCGCGCTCACACTCATTCCCCATACAGATGCCTGCTTTATATACCCAAGTATGGAGTACACACAGAAGGTCACCCTTCCAACATGAAATATGTGTCTTTTGTTACTGTATTTCTTGAGTGGCAGAAATTGGTAATGAATTCCACACTCTAAAATTTCATAAACTGCCTGGGCCCAAGTTTTATAAAAGTATGCTGCCTACTCAAGACAGTGTTGGTAAGAGCTGCCCTACATAGTGTGAGTATAGGATCACGATGTCTCATAACTTAAAAGATGCCACTCTATTTCTCTATTGTATTCTGTTATGTTCTATCTGGTAAGTCTTTCTTGAGCAACTATTGTCTGTGTAACATGTTGTACCCAAGGTGAACTGGACATGATCTTGATCCTGGAAATACTGACAACTATATGAAAGAGGCATAAAAGCAGGTCATGAACACATAATTCTAACCTTGTCTCCATTTATGATCATAATGATCCTCAGTGAGATCTCATACAGGGATTTAGATGACCCGAAGAAACAGGGCTTGATGCTGTCTCCAATCCTTTATAAATAACACATACTATATGTAAATGTGGGAGGAACATAACTAATACTAATATTTCTTGCTCTTCTTCTCTTCCTGGACCCAAGGATATGTCCTCAGACCTCTTGATGTTAGGCATGGCTACATAACTTGATATGACCAATAAAATACAAGCAGAAGTGATTAGTGCCATTTCTGGGCAGCAGCATTTAAAAGTTAGGGCAGGATTGTCTAAGCTCCTCTCTAATGCTGTGGCAAATCAGGAAGCCACGTGTTGAAAGAGTGATGTGAGAAATGGTGGCACTGCCAACAGCCAGAGTCTCAGAGTAACTGTGTGATGTGAAAAGTGATGGGTACACTTGCCTCTGTAGATTCTCATTAGAAAGTTGGTGCAAATGAGAAATGAACTTCTAATGGTTAAAACCACTGAGACTTGATGGCTTTGGTGAGAATTGCAGAGCCTCTCATTGAAGCAAGAGTGGAAGTTCATCCAATCCCCACAGCAAGCTCGAGAAGCAGGTGTATTTTTGTCATTGTTATTGTCATCATCACCAATGCATGAGAAAATTAAAATTCAGGCCTGGAGAGACTAAGAGGCTAGCCTCCATGGAAGAACCTGGGCTCAAATTTTGGATGTTACTTTTCAAAGCCCCTTTGCTTTCTCTTGATTCCTTATAGACAATACCCTGAAAAGGGAATGAAAACTGGTCACTATGCTAGTCTTTAAGATGGGTGCAATTGGCAGTATTCTGTGAATTGCAGGTGAATCACAGGCGTGGAGATAAAGAATGTTGCATGTAATGTAGCGAAACCCACAGAGGGACGGACATTTAGTAAGTTTTATGGCATTACATTCCAGAGAAGCTTTCTGGCGCCTTTGCAAAGTGATAAATAGTCTCTTGAATCCAGGTGCCCAATTGGCCTGACTCCTTTGTTCACAAGAGCAAATCCACGTGGTAATATAGTGAGATAAAGGGCGACACGGGAAAAATGGGAACCAGAAGTGTGTACAGCATCTTGTTTATTTTTTTTGTTTGTTTGTTTTACTAAAAGGAAAAAGTAGATTTGGATTCTGTTTTCATTGAGAGAAGTAAAACAAACAGAACTTCCAAGGTCAGGAATAAAATGTGTGTGTGTGTGTGTGTGTGTGTGTGTGTGTGTGTGTGTGTGTTTTCACTACCCCAAGTCGAACCTCCTTCCAACATCATTTATCCCTCCTTTACCCTTTACCCTCTTCTACCTCCCCCATCCACCTCTGATAATCACCTCGCTGTTGTCAATGTCTGTGAGTGTGTTTGTTTGTTTTAAGATTCCATTGTCTGTCCCCAAGCTGTACTTCTACATGGTCAACCTTTGGCCAGTCACCTGCCCAAGTAGATTGTAATTGAAAATATAACTTGGGGACAAAATGATCTCATAAGATTAGTTTGCAAGGATAGTGGCAGTGAGGCCTCCAGGTGAACTGAGAGGGTGGGGGAAGCTCAGAGGATGTCTTTCCCATGCCCTGAACCCACGTGGTCTTGTCTCCTTACCTTCACTCTCTCCCTGAAGCCCTCATCCAGGGAGGGCGCAGGCAGATTTTGACGGCCTTGTTCAGTGCACCCAGTTTAGCAGTTATTGTTTGGATGGCAAGGGAGGAGGGAAGATGCTATTTCCGAAGGGAGGACACCACTGGATAAGAAAATTCATCTCTCCACATCCTCAGGAGCTGAGTTAATCACTGGGAGGTTATACAAAGGTCACTGGAGCTGCCTGCCTGTTGAAATAAAGGTGACAGGAAGTGAGCAATGGATCACTATTACTTTTTCCCCAGCACATCTTTACATTCTGTTTCTGGAATCCTCACCTCTGGACAAAAAATCAGGTTATGCACGAAGTTAGCACCGAAGGTGATTGGAACCGATGTCTGTCTGTCTCTCTCTCTCACCTTAGTGAATGGCCATATTGCCCTATGATTGAGGTTTAGAACAGTTTTAATATAAGGTATTTTTAGAGCCCATATATATATACCCACTGCTATTGATTTAGTTGCATAAGAGACAGAGAAGCAACAGGGTAGCTGGAAATGCCTCTGACTGGTCCTTTGTATGGATATAGAAACAGAGAAACCCAATACAAGTCTAAGGCCACTGCTCTCTTCTTTTTAAAAGGATCATCTTCTCTTCTGTTAATAAAAACGATAGCCCTTTGAAGAATAGATAAATAATTTCTTGGCCAAAGTTCTTGGTCCATGGCTACAGTCTAACTTTGATACAAAGAGGCCAGTGAAGAAAAGATAAATATAGAGAGAAAAGAAAGAAACTAAGACACAAGTTATCCCAAAGGGCATTCCTGCATTAGTCATCTTATAAAAATTATATGTACCACAGAATATCTATTTTTAGGAGTCCAGGAGGTTATGTGAAGCAGTTCAGATGTTGGCAAAGACCCAGATGCCAGCTCCCAGCAATGATATTGGATATTTGGATATTTGTTTTCTTTATTTTAACTGTGCAAAGCTGGTACTGACCACAGGGATATGTTGGCCACTTGGGGACAGCGAGACAAGATTCATGTGCTCCTTTAAAGACATCTGAGGTCCTAAGTGATTTGTGTTATTTTTGTCCATCTTCTGGGCCTGAGCACTACACACACACACACACACACACACACACACACACACACACACACGAGGAGTTTATGATACACATTCTCTATGATCACACCAGCCATAGGCCTATTTCAGGAGCAAAGAGGATGTCCCCAGCTCTCACACAATGGCCATTCAACTTTTATTAGAAGATCTTCTGGGAAAGACGTCTCCATTTCTCCTAATAATCTGATTAGGGTACTTTATTTCAACTGCTTCTCACACGTTAGCTCTTGCCTGAGTTTATAGGGGCTAGGTAATTTGCCCCTTTTCTCTAGAATAGAGTACGTTGGCTCTAGCTACAGAGCAGTTGAAAATCTGGTGGATTTAGTGATTCAAGCTGTAGTAACTGCACCTGAGATGCACAGGCTTCTCTCCCTCTGCACATTGCTTTCACTTTTCTGTCCTTTATTCAGTGAGCCTCTGAGCCAAGCGCTTCTCAAGGTGCAACTCTCTTCGCTCGAAAAACTTGTCTCACCAGGGCTTGGGCGGTGCTGTGGCAGGGGACTGCAGAACTTGACAGCTGGGCTTCCATTTGTCCACGCCTGCCTCCCTCCTCCCAAACCAGAGTCAGGCCTGTTTCTACCCAAATGCCTTCCAAGTAACTGGAGAAATCCCAAGATGCTTCTCTCTGTGCTGTTGGGGTAGATTTAACCACAAACAAAATCATAAGATAGCCAGTTCCATTTGAATTTCAGATAACTGACAAATACAACCTTAGTATAAATAAGTTCCATGCAATATTGGGCTCTACTTATCTGGTATACTAATAATTGTCCACTGTTTATCTGCAATTCAAATTGAACTGAGCATCCTGTACTTTACCTGGCGCCTTCTTTAGGGGCATTCCCATGGGCTCCAGCCCATCTAAGCCCCTCACTTTCAGGACTCACGGCACTTAGAAAATAGCACAGGACACCACACCACCTAGGTCCCACTGGTGGCCATTTTCTTACTCTAAAGAGGACCTAAATATTCCCTGGCCTAGGAAATGACTCTTGGGACCATAGACAAGGAAAGGGAAGCAGTAGATGGGGATTGTTCCTCCCGCCCTCTTTGAATTTCAATTTTTTGCAGTTGGGAATTGCTGGAGATTACCCCAAACGTGCAGGCCAGAATAGGACAATCATATCTCTATAGCGATAGAATTAAAATGTCCCATGCAGGCACCTGCTTTACACCTAGGATGTTTAGGGTACATGCTTTAGCTGTTGACTCTCCTAACATTGAGTGAGGCAGGATTTTAGGATAATAGATTGAGGAGTTGTGGCTTCCCCCAAAGTCTACAGCTAGGTACTGACAGCACAAGTCTTGACAAAACCTCCTGGTTTCTCTTTCATTGGGCCTGTCCCCACCTAGTGCATCTCTAACAGACACAGCCTTTGGCAGATGCTTGTGTCCTTCTGGCCACAGAGAAATGGCTCAAGGAAATCAATTGCCATTTCTTCCTTCCCTGGGCCTGCTATGCTATTATCTCCAGTGTACTAAGAGGTAGCCATGACTATTTTTGAAAGGAGACGATAAACCACAGTTAATCATTCATTTCTTTTTCTCATTTAGCATTCTTATCATTTAATTTATTTTATCTGTAAAAGCAGTACATTAGAGAAAGTTTGCAAAATTCAGAAAAACATAAAAATGAAAATAAAAACCATACAGTCATACTCTCAACAACCAGAAAAACCCCTTTTGTACATTTTGGCTTTTTTGTGTGTACATCTATTTTTTGAAGCATACATAAATACATGTGTCCATTAATATTTGTGTAAAGTTCAAAATATCCTTAAATATTTTATCCTGATTTTTCATTTAATGTACTCCCTATACATGTTCCCAGTGGATTTAAATGCTCTTTGAGAAAAATAGGGCTTAAGTGCTCACTGGCATCCATATCTGTTTCCTGTAATGCCCTGGGGGAACTCTGAATTTTAAAGAGGCCCTTTAGGCCCTGGTGTAATGGGACAGCCAAATGGGAGAGCTCTGGATGGTTAGAGATGAGTGTCCACCCCTCACCCTCCTGAACTGCTCATGAGACATCAGTAAACCAGCCAACCATGTGTGTCCCCAAGTGGCCAACATATCCCTGTGGACAGTTCCATTTTCCTATGTGAGGAATGGGAATGTGCCCTGAGTCCTTCTCAAGTTAGATAAAATGGAAAGTTAAACAATGCTTTCCAAGAAATGTTTTGGGATGTCTTCAAGATTGGGCAGTCCATAAATACATAGCATTATTAATGTTAAGACTCAAACATTGTTCTAGCTCTTTGAGAGAAAAATTCTCTTCTGACACTCGATAAACATAAAATGAATCATCCTTTGTTGGAAATTAAATTAAAATAATATTTACTGAGTGCTTAGTATTTGTACATCCATCTATGCATTTACATAGCATTCAATAAATGTCAGCCACATAGCCAGGCACTATGCTAGGCACTGATGACTCTATTTAACCCTTGCAAAGACTCCCCCTGAAATGTTATTTATGCAATTAAAATTTTTTTATTTTAAAACATGGGCTAACAGGAAGTTGGTAAAATAGTACATAAGTTTCGAATACTCTTCATCCAACTTTCTCATTAATGAATTCATCCCTCCCTCTCTCCCTCCCTCCTTCCCTTCTTTCTTTTTAAACCAAGGCTTAGGATACCTGAATAGTTTCTCTAAATGCAAACCCAAAATAAAATATTTAAGTACATTATTAATTAGATAAAGTGAGTTCCTAGGTGTTCACACAAATATAAATGGATACTTGTATTTACATACGCCTCAAAAATATATGCAAAATAAAAGATCAAAGCATTAATGAGGTTTTTCTAATTTGGAGTAATTTGGAGAGTATGAGTTGAAATTATTTTATTCCTTGTTTTTCTTTATATTTTCAACTTTATGTTGGCATCCAGCTAGCGAAGGGTCAAACTTGAATCCATTTGAATCTAAAGTAAAACGCCTTCCTGCCTTGGTCATAGGGAAGGTATAACCAATTCACAAGAGCCCGGATGGAATTCAGAATCTCTTACTTCTGGAAGTAGGAGTTCTAGTCACTTATCTGCCCCAGGATGCCACCAATGTAGCAGTTGAGTAATAGGTGGTTTTCTTTCATTGGGGGAAGAACTTGAGTTGGCTTACAAAGACTATAGGTAGGAATG
Source organism: Pipistrellus kuhlii (assembly GCF_014108245.1). Taxonomy (NCBI): domain Eukaryota; kingdom Metazoa; phylum Chordata; class Mammalia; order Chiroptera; family Vespertilionidae; genus Pipistrellus; species Pipistrellus kuhlii. The sequence goes on from NW_023425482.1 coordinate 12,244,086, forward strand.
AAAATAGAAACTCCTGACAGCTTGATTTCCTTTTGTTGGCACCAAGCACTGTTCCTGGAGCTGGAGGAGACCTTTGAATATGCAAAGGCAGGGAAATCCTGCACCAGGTCACCAAGCACCTCTATGGGCTTGAAGTGAAGGCACATTATTGTGGGCATCCAGCTCTGAGAACTGTCTGCATTTCCGAGAATCCCTGAGTAGTTAGTGATCATAAATAAAGAAGGCAAAGGCTGCCAATTTCGTTTTCAGAGTTTTGGATTATTCTGTCAGAAATGCATGTATGCATATGTATTCAATAATAGCGCTAATATAGTAGGAAGCTCTCCACTGGCTTCTCTCTTGCCTCTTTTCTCCCTTCAAATTGATATCTCAGAGCTTTAAGTCAAACTGTGTTTTATTAAGAGAATGGGTTATTTGAGATATGGTGGTGACATTAACCAGGGCCAAGCCCAGCTGTAGGTCTGCCAAGATCTTTCATGCTGAATCTGAATTTCAGTGCAGAGAGAGCTGTGCTTTGCTAAGTTTTGCTTGGCTTGGATGAATTTGCTCAGTTTCTACCCAACTGGCAGCGTTTTCACCAAGAGCAGGATGGTTTCCCAGCTGCTGGGACAGTGTCTGTTGATGGTGTGGGTGGTTTACAGAAGCTAGATGCATCCAACCTCATGAGCTTGGCTTTCTCCTCCATGAACGGGATTCCAGAAAGTCACATCATTGCTGCTGGGACTGCCACAGAAGGAGCGAGGAGCTCCTGGCACTTTGGAATTAGACATGGCCAAGGAACTGAAGGGGGCCGAGAAAAATTATTGAAATATGAGGCCCCTGACAACTTGAACTCAAGTTCCTTTCGGGAAATGGTTGCCTTCTTTTTTGTTGGTCTTGAGCCAACAGGTTGCTGGCACCATCTTGCTAAAGAGACCTTTCTCAGGACACACTCCCAAGTCCCCTGAGAACGTTCTCTACTTCAGATGCTTGGGAGTTGTTATAGATGCCCTCACATAATCTATGTGAGAGGCAGTCTCTGATGATTGTGAGATGAAATGCTGGGGCTCCTGTCAGGGTCAATATTTGGTGACCTCATGGGACAGGAAGTCTCCTGTCCCATGAGGTCACCAAATATTGGCTTTAGGAAGGGAATTTGGTGGACATTTAGTCTAATTTCTTTTTCCTACTGGGACTTTGTCCTCTGCGCCTGTAGAAGGGAAGTATTTTTTAGATCCTCCAATATGAGATGCCACAAAGCTGAATGACTTCTTTTGTGTGAAGAGCTGATTTTTCTTCTTGAGGTTATTTAGATTCCACTTAAGCAAGGTAAGAAGGCCAGCTTCGAGCTATATTTGGAGACAGCGAAGCAGATGAAACCCTATATCACGGAAACCAGGCAGCTCCGATATTTTGTGGGCAATTGAATTTTGGGGGGGAGGTTTGGGGGACCAAGACCAAACCAAGTCTCTTTAGTACAGATCCAAAAATATGGTCTATCCCTGGAAACACGCAAGTTTACTAAACCACAAATGACCCGCAGCCACTTCCAGCTGAATGGAGCCAGCTTCTCCTCCAGCACTGATGTGTGGGAGTTGGCTCAGACTGGCTCACAAGGGCCTATTGTTAAATTTTCAGAAATTTTGTGAGTTGGTTGTTAGACACAGCCGTTATTAAAAATTAAACAAGGCAAACTTACAATCAAATAAAATATATTTTAAATATACTAATACTCAAAAATCCTTACTTCCTAATCATCTTAGTATGTTAGACTATTATCTATGCTCTTGATATAATTTGCATCTATTGTAACTATATGGAGAGGTGCTACTGCACATCTCTTCCCAGTTGCACATTCGGTGATGCTATGGTAGCTTGAAATTAGTCACAGTGGGAGTATTTATACCAAGAAATCTGCAGGTGCTATAAGTCAAGCCCTTTTAGCTTTTCTTTTCTTTCTTTCTTTTTTTTTTTTAAGCAATAATCTAAAGCAGCAGTCGCCAACCTTTCGGACCTCACAGACCAGCAGTGGTCCATGGACCACCAGTTGGTGACTGCTGATCCAAAGGACCCATATCCCAATACAGGGTGTGGCTAAAGTAGCTTTACAGTTGATTGTATTGAAAATAACGCAATAATTAATTAATAAAAATGCAAGATAAACTCTGTGTTTTGCATACTCAGAACTGTAAACCTTCTTTGGCCTAAAACCAGCAGCTGGACCTCCAGAATCAAGGAGTGTGTGTGTGCCTGGGCCAATTGTCTATGGCCATTCATAGAACCTGCAGTTAATATGAATCTATTCACAGCTGAGACAAAGAGATCAGAAGAATGTTGTTCATGGGGTTGAATAATGTTAACCCTCACATCATTTCATTTTATTTTCACTAATGAATTAAAGGGCTTTTTAATGCTATTCCACTACTGTCCTATGGAAGCTTGGCATTTTAAGGCAAAGAAGGTGATTTCCACAAGAGTCTCCAATAATCTTCTTTCTATGGTTCTAGTGGCTTTGACTAGAAGCCATGTGTAAAGGTTAGTTACAGCATCCTTTCTCTAGCATGTTTACCTTTTGCTGAATACATAGTACTCTTCATAGAAGCTACAGTTACTGCTAGGAAAGACATCCACTCCTAACTATAATGGGTTTGTGACAAATGTATCAAACTTTTCTATAATGTCATTTGTAGATATTATCATTATATAAAAAAAAATAGAAACCAAAATCTTAGCTGCTTTAAAAGTGAAGCATCCTTTTTGTTTAGATGAAGGAGACTTAAATACATATAATCAAAAACCATATTTAAAAAGACAACAAACAAACAAACAAAAATTCCACCTGGAGCAATGAAAAGTAGCCAGCTAAATTGAATGATTAATTTTTCAGCTTTAAAGGAATTTGAAAGTTTACTATGGTTTATTTATTTATTTTTTATCACTCCTATGCTTTCTCTTGCTTGCCTTTCTAAATTGATCAAATTGCCGTCAATATTTCGGAGAAGAATGAAAAAACACCCAACATACTAAGTCTTTGTTTGATCCTCCCCAATGCTGTGTCCCCTCTGAGTGCATGGCGTGGACAGAGGTATGTTTTAATTTCTGTTGTCTTGCCAAGTCAGAATGGGATTCACTGTTCTCAAGGTCTCTGGACTATCACTTTACCCAAAACATCCATCCCGGGTATTGCGGGAGGCAGAGCAGCTCTGCATAGCTATTTATTTTAAGTGCCTGATTAAAATTTCATGAAAACAGGAAGTCAGGGGAAAAGAATAGATTGCAAGAGCGATGAAATCCGGGGCTTTGTAATTTTTAGCTCACAGGGAAAAAAAAAACCACGTTAAATCGTAAGGAAGGTATATTTTCAGAATCGTGCTGTGGCCACTAATGGCATATTTTGTCACTGGCTGGGGAGCTGGTGAACTAAGAATGGGTCCAATTTTTTAAATCTTATTACACAGTTTTGCTCTCATTTAGAAATTGTCACCTTAAAGTAACCTAATGCTGCTCTACTTAAAGCAAACCTCACGCAGCTATCTCTGTGTGCATGTTTGGCTGCATTGTCTTCTATCTAAGCAGATATAAATGTTGTCCTGACACAGTTGAACAGCACAGGATCTGTCCGCCCCATAAGTTGATGTTTCCTAAGAACTTAATCTTATCTAAGTCCCATATCCAATGGGATAAAGTATTTGGGGGAAAGAAAGTAATGACATATTTTTTTCCGGATGATAACTGAATGATTTCTATATTTGGCCAATGAAAAATAATGTTATTCCAGGGCAAGTATCTGTCAACATTTGGCTGTCTAGGAAATCAGCATTAAACAGAGGTGCGCGTGCATGCACACACCTTCCTCACCAAAACCCTACATCAGACTAATAGTTGCAATGCAACCAAGTGCAATTATAGGGGAACAAATGACAAATGAAAATATTCCTGTTCTACTGTTGTTTCTGGAAGTTCCCAAGTCCCAGATGACTGTTGGATAGCCAACTTTATCCTTGGGGATCAGAAGCCACGTTCTCATTTGGCTGACCAGACCAGAATAATTCCAACAGGCCAGTGGCTAGGTAAGTTTCATCTGTCCATCTCAGCAAAGTCCAGTCACAGAAGAAGGCATTATCCTTATGAGAGATGGGTCAGAGTGGATCAAGAAATCAAGCAAGGAGGTAGTATGTGGCTCCGGCTAATACAGTAAATTAACTCCCTGCAGAAGGGTTAAGTCGATTAGATTGCTTGCCAGGACTAGATTTAGATTGAAACTGACCTGAAGAGGGATCAGAGGGTTTATCAAGGAAGCATAGCAATTGGGGATGCTGATGGGTACAGCTGGATGTCAGTATGTCCCTTTAAAAGCTCCCCAAATCCCCTGGGGCCTGAGAAGGCTTGGTTGTATCTGGAGAATCCATGTACCCCTGGGTTGGGTATATGTGCATTTTCCAAAATGGCTCGGAATAATTTCATGCTGCCAATCACAGGGTCATCACAACTACATTACTCCAGGATAGATAGAAAATTATGTAAACCACAGTAAACTTTTCAGTCTGCTCAATGTTAAAAAACCCAGTCATTTAATTCAGGCTGTTATTGGCCTAATAAATTTATTTCCATGGAACTGAGTTGATCCATAGGCCTTGCTGGATAAGTATATGCATCATTTGGATGAGTTATTTACCCTCTCTATACCTCACTTTCCCCTTCTGTATAATGAGGTTTCTAGCATTTGTTGACCTCAGTTGCCACTGTTTCAAGAACTGGCTTCACTCACCTTGTAATTCTTTGCTTACCGCTATGTAAGCTTCACTCTCTGGGCAGCTAACATCTCTTGTCTGTCAGTCCAGTGTTGTCTCTCAGCAATGTGTCTGGCCACAGTGGACGTTCAGTATTAAATATGTGTAGAATGAATGAATGCTTAAAGATCATGTGAAAATAGAAATTACCAAGTTATGCCAAAGTTCTTTTTTAAGATTTTGGAGATTCAGTGTAACCTCCTTTCCTATACTGGAGTTTGATCCAGCACAGAGAAGGGTCCTCTGGTCTCCTTACCCCAGTGGGAAAAGAATTCACCCTACTTGCCCCTTGGGAAGATGCCACAGAAGGGTGTTCTCACCTTAGCTGTGAGGCAGAATTCCTGTCAGAATAACCATGGTTGGAAGATGAACAGTTAATTGAATGAATAGATACTACTTTGGTTTTGCCACATAGATAGCCCTGTGCTCCCATTTCATGATAATATTTACTATCAAACAGTATTGATCAATGAATCAGGAAAAGTGCAAGAAAAGAAAACCAATTAAATGCCAAGAGAGAAATCTCTTGGGAGTGGCATTTTTATGATCACTCCAATACTAAAATTATTCAGAAAACCCTCAATATTCTTTTTCATTCTTTCTATCTTTCTCCCTGTGCTGGGTATGATTTTGAGGCAATAGATACCATGTCTCTCCTTTGGAATTTGGAAATCTAAACATGATTCTCCCAGGAAGATGTGCTACTCTGAGTTCTCCAAGTGCATGGTATTGATGAAGTAACTTTCTCCAAGAAGCTTCAAGCATTTAGAGTCTTAATCAAATTCAGCCTTACAACACTCTGTGATATTAAATGCATTTTGATCAAAGCCCCAGCAAGGAAGCCATCATTGAACCAATCCAAACGCAGGAGACTTCCTTGATTTAATCACAGGCTTTTCTAGGCTCCGAGGACTTTGCTCACAGCATTCATTCTGCTTTGCCCTCGGATACATGCAATGTGCATGTCTTTGCTCCTCTGGCTTGATTGTAAACTCCCAAAGGGCAGGGACAAACTCTCAGTGGTCATAATGTAGTCACCCTCTGCCAAGCACAGGAATAGTCACTATACGTATATGGAGCTTCATAAATTCATTCATTCATTCATTCATTCATCCATTCTTTCATTCAGGTAATTATTTCTTCCACTAGTGCATGCAACAGGAGGTGAAAATACAAAGCAAGTTCTTTTAGCAGTTCTCTGTAGGTAAATGGATCTCTGTAAGCTTACTGCTCTTCCATATAATGAAGTCAGTGAGGCACTGTCTTGTCTACATAAGGAGACTCGGGCATAAGGTGAAATGTGACCAATAGCCTAGAGAAGCTGAGAGTGGGATGGAGATCAAATGATCCTGGAGCAGGGGAAGGTCCATGGTTTTGAGGCTGTAAGCAACTGGATTTCAATCCGGGCCCTCCCTCTAATTAACTGTGTTTCCTTGAGTTAGATACTTAACCTCTCTGAATCTCATAAACCCCAGGACACTCTCTCTGGTCCCCTACACATCTCAAATTCTCTGCCCATGTGCTCACTGCACCCTTAACTAACACACCTCTCTTTTCACAAAGACCATATTCCACCAGCTTTCCCCAACTAGAAGTTGAGCTCTTTGGAGGCAGTGACTATATTTTATTCACCTTTATTTCCCTGGAGCCCAGCATTAGTCCTGGAAAATGGCGATGGTAATACTAATGCCAATCACATAGATTTGTAACATAGAGATATATTTATCAGAGCACTTATAGAAAACATATGAAAGCTTTTGCAACCATTTAGTAATTGAAATGAGCAGTCCTACGGAAATGGATGGTATTATCCCCATTTTATAGCTGGGGTAACAGAGTCTCAGAGACATGAGCCTGGGTGAATTTCTTCTGCTGGAAAAACATGACTGGCTGGTGCACAGATTGTGTTGGTGATGGTGAGCGTTTGCAGGGGATGAGAGGGTTGCTGCCCACCCCCCTCCCAAGAGCCTGATAAGTAGAAGGCTCTGTTCAGAGTGGGTGGGAAACAATTCTGTTTGGAGGCCTTGAGCCCTAGAATTCCGGAATCCACAACAGGAAGAACCTGGAGATCCTGTAGGAAACATGTCCTCAGGATTAATGGTGGGTCTAAATGCTGAGCGAGGACTTTTCCCTTTCCTCATCTGCATTTGGGAGATCTTTACTTTTCCTTTTTAAAGATCAATGTGCTATATTTCTTTTTTCTGAAGGGACATCTATTAAACCAATGGTGGTTGAGCTCACAGACAATTCCCCACCATGTAATTAACCCCCTCGGGGTCCCATTAAGATCCAATGATGTTTTGTGATTTTATTAACTAAAAGTAAATAAGGGCAGCATCCATGGTGGAGATTGGGTTTAGAACTCCCGGGCTTTGGAGCACCAGGGTGCACTTTAACACTCGGCTCCTGATCCCTCTGAACAATGTGCAAGCATTTCCCATGTGCTCTCACCTCTAATGCACAATTCTGTTGAATCCCATAGGAAAGTATAATATATTGGTTAGGAGAATTCTTTTGAGCCAAGCTCCAGCATTACTAACTGAGCAATCTTGGGTAAATTATTTAAACTCTGAGCCTCAGTTTATTCATCTAAAACATGGCAACTACAGTAATACCTACTTCCTCAGGGTCTCTAAGGATGGAGTAAGATAAGCAGGTGAAATGCTGAGCAGGGTTCAAAGCACATGATTACTGTACTCCAAATAATAAGTATTATTACTAGCAAGGACAATTTTCAGCAGGTGGGTGAGCATGGCCCAAGACCACCCTATGACAGAGTTGGGCCTTAGACTAGATCTGATTGGGTCCAAAGCCAGGGCTCTTTTCTACTTAATTAGTACCATGAACTATGTTTTTCTTTCAAATTGGCCACTGATTTTTGGACACCAATTATGTAGTAAGAGAAGGCATTTATTTGTATGTACCTAGCCAGATTTCACAATGCTGAAGACAAGAGATTGGGAGTAAGAGGGAGAGGGTAGTGTGTGTGGAGGGAGGTGGGAGAGGCTTTCAGAGCCATTTATGTGCCTGGGCCACTCCTGGGGCTGGAAAGGGGCACAGGGGCCTTAGTGGGCATGGTCAGGAAGCAGGGTTCTCTTTTAAAATTTCATATATATATATATATAGTGTTTCAGAGAGAAAGGGAGTAAGGGAGAGGGAGAGAGAAATACAATAGAAACATCAATGATGAGAGAATCACTGACTGGCTATTTCCTGCATGCCCCCTACTGGGGATCGAGCCCACAACCCAGGCATATGCCCTGAGCAGGAATCGAATGGTGACCTCCTACATAGTTCCTAGGTCAATGCTCAACCACTGAGCCATGCTGGCCGGGCAGCAGAGGTTTCTTAAGGGTCTCTTAAGCCACAGTGAGAACTCTAGTTTCTCTTCTCAGAAGGACTGAGACCATTGAAGGACTTGAATTAGGGGTATGACTTGGTCTGAATGATAAGATTATTCTAGCTGCTAAATGGAGATGATTAAAAGGCATGATTGATGGGCAAGAGGGGAAGTCAGGAGAACAGTTAGCAGGCAATTGCTGAAGGTTTTACCAGTGTATATTCATTACCTAGAAGACCCCCACACCTTTGTAATATTTGTACAATCCTTTTGGCTCAAAGTATGAATACATATACCTGGGGTATTTGTTCAAAGCAGTTTTGTCTCCCCATAGGCCTCCTGCATAACCTCCTACTCAGCTCACCCTGTGCGGACATAGACTCTTCCAGTGAGAGAAATTAGTGTGCTGGGAGAGGCACACTCCCAGGATGCCAGCTGGAGGGCCAAGTCAGGATGGGTGGATGGTTACAAAGGTCTGGGGCTCTAATTCCTTTTCCTACCTGGTGACAGGTCATGGGTATGACTGGATACCTGCACTGTGATGCCAGAGCATCCTGGAGGACACACTGTCACCGGCCTGTGGGTTAGGACAGGAAGTGTGAACCAGCGCAGCTACAGCAGTGCAAACCACAGGCAGGAAACTTGGGGATATGAGAGCAGCATCGCCTGGCTTGGGGCTTGGCCTGCTGCCGGGTTACAGGCCCTCTTGTGTCCCCAAGGACCCGGGGATTGTTAGTGATAACAAGTGATAAGGAGCTGAGTTTTATATTGCAGCTGGTAGGGAGGGAGGGAGGCAGAGGAGCCAATGCCCATTGCTTTAGGGATAACAACTCTCCAGGGTGCCAGAGAAACCTGCTAGCACCATGGGCCTGAGGTGAGAACTGAGGCTCTTGGGAATAAGTCTTCTTAGAAATGTTGGGGCTGAAGGCCCCCCATAACATCCAGTTTAGACAAAGCAGGCTGCAGACCCCAGATGTTTTGTACTATGACAGAACTCATCCCTCTGGGAGTTATAATAATGCTCAGCCTGTCTTCAGAGACTGGGATATTTTACGCCCAATCTCTGGAGGTTCCTCTGTCTTTGGTTGCCCCTGAGGAGGTCACATTGTTGTTTCTAGGTTCTGGGTAATAGCTACAGATATGCCAGTTTGTGCTGTATGGTTTTAGGCAAGTCACTGACACTCTCTGATCTTTCCCAGCCTTCTGTGTACAAAGACGATTATCTTGGTGGCTCAGGCACAGAGAGGTTATAAACATCAAGCAAGATAATAAATGTGAAGAATTTTGGAGAGTAGAATATAAATGTTTTTAGTATTAGTAATAGAAGAAGCAATAAATTAATATCAGTAGGCCCTTGTTGAGCATCTACTATGTACTAAGTGTTTGGGGTGTCCAGATGTGTAGCATATGGATTCCACCTCTAGGAGCTTATGCTTCTCATGTATATAATAGTAATATTAGCTAAGATTTATAAAGACCTACTATGTGCCAGGCACTGTTTTCAGTATCCTGTGTACTAATTTGATCATCACAATACTCTGTAAGGCACTATTATCACCATTTTATAGATAAGGACACTGAGGCACAAAGAGACCAAGTCACTTCCCCAAGTCAGGCAGCTGGTAAGAACTGGTGCCAGGATCAAATCCAGACCAGCTGGTTGTATACTCCATATTCCCAACAGTTATTCCATATGGTCTGTTGAGTAAGAAGCCCTGCTGGTGGTTTTTAGGGTTCACCATGATAGTTATACAAGATTTGTCTGTCTAAGCTCAAAGATTGGGTTATTACCCACATCCCCATACAGCCTTGTGAGCTTACCAATCAGAAGTTCAGACAGAGATAACTAAACTCCTTGGAGGGAGAAGTCATTGACACAATGTCACTCAGCCAGCATGAGTCATCTTTCATGCTCATTCAAAACAGAGTCATGGCAAGTTAATGAGGGGTTCTCACCATCAAGTCCTGGGGAAGGAGAGGGCTTACACCGAAGAAAATAGCCACTGCAATCATGCGGTCCACTGAGAAGAGAGCTGGGGAATAAACATCCAAACACTCTTTCATCCATCCTGTGCCAGCCCGCATAGAGCCCCCCACTGGCCAAACCCAGTCAGCATCCGGAAGGCAATGGGATCCTTCATTGATGGAGGCCGCACATGGCAGCCTCCCAGGGTAGAGAAGAATGGAGATGGGATCTGTGGGATTAGACAGAGAATACTCAGAGGGATGATAACTGTTTCAAACCAGAGTTTTCTGCCAGTGGAGCTGGAAGCTTTAATCTTTCTGTTGGAAGAACATGGTGGTGCTGGTACCATCCAGGGATTGGCTTTGGGAAATCAAAGCTCTGGGTAGCAAGTTTATGATACGGTTCAGTTCTCAACCGACAGGCAATTTAGGATGCCCTGCTTTGAAATCATGTGCAAATGTTATATTAACACCCATCCTGAGAATTCCTTCATGTTATCTTTAGGCAAACCAAGCTCATCTTTGCAAAGCTAGTGTTCATGGAACCGTACTTATAAACCACTCCCTCTCCAGAAATATAAAAATAAAAGAGTAGCAATCCATTTTTAAAAAGAATTGTGCTACACATTTGAAAGATAGGTAATGGGAAGTCAGACAAGTTGGGAGTTCCAGATCCCTCCCCTGTGAATAGACAATGACGACACTCACTTTTCTCCAACAAGCTGGAAGAGCTCATTTCCCCGCGCAATGAAAAGCCTTGTGCATTGGGACAGAAAAGTCAACTGTGATTTATCTGAAGACACTGTTAAACATTTAAGAAATTAAACGTACTAAAATGGAGGGGAAGGAAGGTTAGAATAGATATTCAGAACAAATATCAAATGCCCCACTTTTGCGTTGAAGGATGGGGGGAGGTGTTCTTTATATTGATTCTATTCTTTCATCTGATGAGGATTTATTGAGCTTGTACTTGCTTGGGAGATGCTGAAAAAGATGAATTTCTACATCCAGTACATTATGCATGAGTCTCAGCCTACCCACGGAGGGAAGCGGCTGTGCTGTTTTTATTTTATTAACATATTGAGTGTATCCATCTTAGCTAAGCACTTCCCATAGTTCATCAATATGCTCATAAGGCAGGTGCTATGATTGTACCCATTTTACAGTTGAGGAAAGTGAGGCACAGGGAGGTTAATTAACTTGCCTAAGATCCCAGAACTGGTGAAAGGTGGAATTGGAAATCCTACTGAAGTTTTGATTTCAGAACTACTGCCTAGAACCAATTTGCTTGATTGTCTTCTGTAGATCTGCCCTTACCTGCAAGATGATCTCTGCATAGATCAGTTTAATTAAGCTTCTACCACATTCCAGGAATGATCCAGGGAGCTGGTTCACTGTCTTACATCCTTGTGACACCTCTATGAGGTGACTCTCTTTGATTATGCTCTAATTGGGGAACTTGAGACTCAGCAGATTTTGTGACATTTCTTTGGCCAGTCAGTTGCAAAACTAGGATTCAAAATCATGTTTCCATGCCGTAAAATCTGTGTTCCTTCTAAATGCTGCCTCTGAGCTACCGCTGAGGCAAACAGTCAGTGCCTAGAGTGAGGGGCCACTGCTGAAGCTATAGGGCCTAGTCCATTCTCTACCCTGGTGTGGTCTTGTGTGAACTTGTATGCTTGCACACATGTATGCATGCAGTGTTGCTTGTAGTCCTTGCAGGCCCTTTTGTGTACATTGGGAAACGGTGAAAGGTGCCCTCTTTGGAAAGTAGTCAGCACCTTTGGGCTGGACATCAGCCCCCTCTCCAGCTGCTAGAAGTTTACATTTTCTTCCCCCACCCCTCCTCAGGTGTGTGTGTGTGTGTGTGTGTGTGTGTGTGAAGGTAGGTGGAGAGTGTGGAGAGCCTGTGGCACTGTGCAGCCTGCACTGGGACCCATCCTGGGAACACACAACCAATCATTCTCATCGGTTGTAAGAATGAAATCAATATCAGCAAAGCCTACGTATTTTTCTGCCACAAAACCCAACTTGGGCACATCTGTTTCTTTATGATATTTTTACCATTATTTTCCTCTCATTCAATTATGGATGATCTGGGAGCTATTAAACAGTTATTTTCATAAATGGTCCAACCTCGCCTTCCTAGGATCCTCAAAGAGTTTTCCCACCACCAGGTGGAGAGAAGTTCCCTCTCAGGAGAAAGACAGCTTGGATGGTGAACTGGGAATCCAGGTGGGGCCCTCGATGCTCCCCCAACAGGACCCCTTGAGATAACTCTCAGCTGTCTTCTACCCCAAGAGCCCCTGAGCACTTCCTTTCCATGGAATGCAGAGTCCATTGCCCAACAATGTATGCCCAAACCTCAAAGGTCACATACAAAAGTGCAGAGCTGAAAGGTTTTGTTTTCGTTAGCCAAACCCTGTACTGGTTTTCAAGTTGTCTAGAAACTGGCTTGTGGGAGAAATGATTGAGACGGGAGGAATCCATGAAGCTGGGGGAGCCTTCCTAGAGATAAGCCTTTGCTTATTGGTGCCTCCAGCTTGAATTCAAGGTAAAGACAGATGTTTTTGTTCAAAGAACTATGGGATCTTGGAAGAGGTTGCCATAATAGGTAGTGAGTTCTTTATCATGGGGAACATTTTAAAAAAATAATCTGTAATAGGTGTTGGAGAAGAAATGCATGCATTGGGTTACATATTGGAAAAATGACTTCTCGAATCTTTTTCTTCCCCGGAATGTCGATCAGCTGTCTTGTCAAGCACGCATCTGTGACTGTCCCATTTGCCACAGCTAGTCAGAGTGGTTCCTGATTACAAACACAAGCCAAAGGGAATGTTGAGAACTGACACATGTGAGCTCTGAGCCTACATGGATATGGGTTCCAGTGTGGCTCTGGCATGAGCAGTGTGACCTTGGACAAGTTTATGGAACATCTCTAAGCCTCAGCTTTATTGTCTATAAATTGAAACATACCTATCTTATAGGGAGTTTTGCAGATTCAGTGGTCCCCTAGATGCCAAGTGCTTAGCACTGTAGCTATGGCAGGTATACACATTTATTGGCAGTGAGTGCCAGGCCCAAGCTATTGTGAACCCAACAACATGCTTATTTTATATTGCTGCACTTGGGTGGCTCTCTGAGCTCTGAATGTATTCTGTGTCTCCCCTTGCTTTTGAAATTAATATGCATTAAATGCAGCAATGCTTTTATTATCAATAAAGATGATAAAGCTTTCCTGGGTAGTATAGCCTCTCTGAAATGAAGACCTGAATTTTATTACTGTTTATATTCAGATTTTCGACTATCCTATGGCTAACCTATTTTAATTCTCTCTTTCTCTCTCTCTCTCACACACACACACATACTATTATTTTAAAAGTATGTTTTCTCTGCTATGGGAATATGGTGAGGTATTGGAGGGTATTTTTCTTTCTTTTTTTTTTTTTTTTTTGCAAAGGAAACACCTTTTCAGGTTGGCATGATATTAATAAAAATAATAAAGGAGAAGGTTTGGAGGGAAAAGGTAAATAAGGCAATTCATACATCATTGGGGAGAGACACAGGAGTGAGGCAGAGAAAAATCACCGTCCTGTGCTGTGAACTGGGGGATTTTCATGAGTCAGCTCGTTTTCTGCTTTCTGGGCTCCCAGCTGCTGCTGCTGCTGCTGCGGGGATGGCTCTATACTCTCAGAGAGGCTGGGCCTGGCTTGGAGACCTCTCATAATTAGCTGTGTTTCTTTTCTGCCACAGGTGCTAATAGAAGCATCTCTTCACGGGTAGCCACTTAAAATTCAGAAGATTCCCTCCCTGCCCCAACCATGTGTGCACACACACACACACCACATACAGGCAAACATACATGCACACGTTGAACAGTGGTGACAGTGATGGCCTTCAGGTATCGGGTACGTACCTAGGTTGCAGGAATGATCTATTCATGATGTGCAGGGCCCAAAGCAAAAAAAAAAAAAAAAAAAAAAAGCAAAGTGGGGCCCCTTGTTCAAAAAATATGAACAATCCAGGACAGCAAAGACTTGTAAGTGCCCTGGGGGCCTGTATAGGTCACACACTCAAGAAGCTGTCCCCCGCTGTTGCCTTTTTAGGTCACAAGCCTGTGGGCAGGACAATAAGTAGAGCCCAGCTAGTTTTACACAGAATGGTCCCTTTGATGAACAGCTACCTCAAAAGTGGGTGAAAATGCAACAGAACCTTCTATTCTGGAGTACAGTACGTCAGATGGACAACGTATGGCCGTATCCCAGAGGAGTGGGCAGAAACAGCAGGCTTATCTGAAAGGGTGATCGGTGACAATCAGCAAATTGATGGGAGATGCCCCACCTCTAGGGATCCATCAGAAAGCCTTATTAAAATTCTAGAAGTATATAACAACAATTGAAGGCTCCTCTAAAATCATCTCTTCTACCAGCCTAATTTTCTTAATGTGGACACTCAGGCCCTGAGAGAAGGTAAAGATACTTCTAGTAAGAGAGAGTCCTTATTGCATCCCTAAACACTTTACATGTATTTAACTCACAACCAACACAGGCGGTAAGCACAGCTGTTATGCTCATTTTACAGGAAAATAAACCGAGGAGCATTCAAGTTTACTAGCTTTCCATAGATCACATAGATGGCAAGTGGCCTTATGAACCTGATTCTAGAAACCTCCTTTGTAAGTGCTCTGTCATATCCAAAGCAATGGAGGGTCAGGGCCATGGTTCTCACTCCCAGTTCAATATACACTCCCCTTTCCTGGAGCTGCCTATTTCCTGCTAGGAGTCGTCTGATGGCCCCTCTCCATTGGGCCACTCGTGAAAGCCGGAGGTGGATCTTTCAGCCAAGTGAGTGCTCACCAGTAGACACAGAGAAGGCATTGAAAGAGACTTGTCAGAACCAAAGAAACAAAAAAAGGTTCCGTCCCTTTGAAGAAGAGAGTGCAGTGATCTCAAAACCAAGGCCTGGAAAAGCACTCATCCCCAGAGAAATCAAGGCCAGGCCAGGCCAGGCCCCAGGCTCCTGCCATGAGTGAATTACACGCTTGGGCCAAGGTAACAGAGGCCTTGGCCAATATCCCCAGGTCTTTCCTGCCCTGCGCTGGCCCAGCTCCAGCTGCATCCAGCGAGGCCTGGGAAGATAGCTAGGAAGACAGGAGAAGGCCTCATCGGAGCTGGTCTCAGAGCCCCAGCAGGGCCTCGTGTTCCTCCCAGCAAGGACCTCCGTTGCCAACACACTTGCCAGCCAAGCTGTGTAAACATTTGAGCTCTTCTGGCAGAGCCACTGGCAGAGGGGAGAAACAAGGCTCTCCCACCAGCCTGGATGTGGCCTAATGTGCCCTGCCTCGTGCGGACTTCCTTTCTCAGTGCTACTCCACCCTCCCCGTCTCTCAGAACCACAGGCCTGGAGGGCTTTCTTAGAGGCACGTGTGGTTCAGGGCTCTGTTTCCCTTTGCAAAGGTGTGTCCTATTTTTATTGTGCTTCTGCTTAGAACACCCAGAGTTTGCTCCCCTAGTACTGAGCCTCACAGATGGTGTCAGCAAGGCAGCAAACGGCCAAGTGACTGCATTGAGGGGACCCACCTATGTGTCTGGGATAGAAGCCCTGAAGAGAACACAGAGACATAACCATGAAAATTAGCACACTAGTGATTATGATTTTTAGTTTAGTTTAGAAATTTAGAAATAGACCCTTTCCCCCCATTTAAACAGAATGAGATTTGGTAAAACCCAACTCCAGTATTTTTAGGCCATGATAATTAGTTATTGTAGATATATTCACAATGGTAACAGACAAACTTTGAAAAGAGAAACTGGTTATGAATACTATCAATAAATAAAATAGATTATTTAGCAGTTCTTAATGCAATGACATATATTTATCAGTTGACTTATTATAGATTTCCAAAGTATACTGTTAAGCCCTAGTCAGTTTGCCTCAGTGGATAGAGCATCAACCTGCGGATTGAGGGGGCCTGGATTTAATTCCAGTCAAGGGCACATACCTTGGTTGCTGGCTTGAGTCCCAGTCCCTAGTTACAGAGTGAATATTCACCCAGTTTTACCTCCCATACTGCCATTAATCCAACTCCAAGCTCTCTTTCTCTCTGCGTTTTTCATTGGGGGAATGAATTCCATTGCCAAGTAGGAGACCAGTCCTTCCTTGTAGCCTAAGGGTAATGGTGGCTCTTTCTCCTCCTCCTCCTCTTTTTCTTCCTCTTCCTCTTCCTCTTCCTCCTTTTATTCTTCCTCCTTCTCTTCCTTCTCTTCTTCTTCTTCCTCTTCCTCTTCTTCCTCCCCCTCTTCTATCCTTGCTTCTTTTCCTTCTATCAGGTGTGGCTTGTGTTGGGTGTACAATTTTGTCTGTGGTGTCTGAGTCCTCCTGTGTCCTGGTAACTGCCTTTGCCCTCTGGCTGGATGAATAGCTCTTGCTTCTTTTCTCACCAATGCATTTGTGCTCTGGTTCCCTGTCCTCAAGGGCAAGCCTTATGCCTCTGAGCCTCCGAGGGAGAGCTTGGCTCTGGGAATGCAAGCACGGACCTCAGTGGTCTCATTATACGGGCTTGCTGAATCCCTTGGACACTTAACAGGCCTTGGTGAATAGTTTGGGCCCCATGGCCAGTGCTGGTTCACCAGAGAGGTGCAGCTCTTTAGGCCTGTCTGTCCCTTCATCTCAGGTCTCAGTGTCCTGGGAGTGGCTGTTTGTCCCAGCGCTATGATTTTGGACAGGATGCAAGAGCTTCCGGACCAACTGGTGATCAGAAGACTCTTCCCCTCGGAACAACAGGTCCCTTTTTCTGTGGCCTTTTTATAAATTTTAATCTTCCTCCTTTGACAAACTTCCCTCCTCTCCCGTGACTGGGGACAAGGACAAACCAGCACTACAAAATAGATCCAACCGCATGGTCACCTGCCCAGTGGAAAAGCACTCGCTATCTTATCACTGCCTCATTCTGTAGAGAAATGAGAAATATGGGGTCAGAAAAAAAAAATCCATAATTTCAATTTCTAGATTACCTTAAGAATTGTGGAGGGTTTTGTTGTTACTCAGAAAACAAAAGTGTCAATGCTTTAAGATGAATTTTTGCTAAGTGTCAAGATCTACCACCTGTATTCCTCCTATTTGCAACTTTTATTTTGAAAACAAGTTAATAAATTACCTCTTTGGTAAGATGTATGTTTGAAAATGTAGATGGAGACAATGCCTTTCTTTGCTACCCCTTGGGTTCTTTTTTCCTGAGATGTACACAATGCTCTTGCACTTGCAACTGAACGTAAGCCAGGAAGGCAAATATGGAAACTCCAAAACAGAATTAAGCACTCCCATGGGAGACAGAGTGGTAACTCCACACTGTGGGTGTGCACGCATACGTTGTCACGGCCTTGAGCCCAGGTAAGGGAGGTGTAGAAGAGTGGTGTCCCCTCCAAAGTCTGGCAAGAAAATAGAACAGACTGCTCATCCTAATGTATGTCATTGTTTGCCTAGCGGCATGTTCTGTGCTATATTCATCCATCACCCATTCATCTATCCATCTATCTATGCATCCATCCATCCATCCATTCATCCATCCATCCATCATCTGTCGATCAATCATCCCTCCTTCCCCCTTCCCTTCACTCAATGAAGAATTATTGGGTAATTGTTCTGAGCCGGACATTATGCTCTATGAGTTATATAGAACTCTCACTTAATCCTCACAATAGCCCCGCAAGGAAAGGCACTTGTTATTTTCCCTGGGTAAGAAAGCAAAGTCTCAAAGAAGTTAGTAACTTGTCCAAGTCGTGCTGCTGAAGAGGCTGAACTGGAATTCAGCCCCTCGTCATCTAACTCCAGAGCTTGAGCTTCTGTTACATCACCTATCCCAGGAAATGGGAGTGTGAAAGGGTTAGGTGAGTGCCATGAGCTGGAAGGGATAAGAGGGGAAGGGATGGGGATGATTTATAATAAGCAAATTGGTTCAGCCCCTGCCTCCTTCAGAAAAGGGTTTCAAATGTCTCAATTTAGCTGTATTTAAATTCATGTAACAGCAAGATAACCCTGTCGAGGTTGCTTCAATTGGAGGTAAAAAGTCACTTATGGATATCTCATTCTAACATTTTGATAGATAATATCTAAAATCACATGACTGGAAGAACTTATCCTTTAATGAAATCTTTGAAGACTGGAAAATTTCAGGAGATACTGACAGTCCCTGTACATAACATATATGTACAATAGGCTATGCATGTTAGAAATAGAAATTATAGCCTTGATTATTTCATTTACTTATGAATACTTGGCCTAATTCCATCAACAAAGAATAGATAACCAAAAAGTAAAAAAGAGAATGATGTAAATAGCACATCAGAAAAAGAAATCAAGACTAGGAAGAAACTGTAGGGCAGAAGTGCAGACCAAACACAGTTGCTCTGATCTGCCCACACATTTAACTGTGAGCTTCCTGGTGAACAAAGCACAAGAGGAAATAGAATCAGTCATGTGATTTTCCTTGTCCAAGAAGAGAAAACAAAACAGTTTCTCTAAGGGTAAAGATGAAGAAAAGTTCACACTCTAGAAGTTAGACTCAGAGAACCAGCCACAATGATATCCACAGAATGAGCCAAACAAGGGAGGCATGGCCACTTCAGTGCAGTGTGGAAGTGGGTCCTAACTGCAAAAAGAGATTTTAAACTGGGGATTATTACAGTAGCTTAGTCTTTGAGAATTTGATTTACTTTAATTTTTAAAAGCTCTTGGAAAATGTAGGTTCTTTTTTAATAAAATTTGTAACTCATCTAAGTTCTAGTAGCTCTGCGGTTGTGGGAATTTAATGAGGAATTTTAGCTGCTTAGTAAACTTTCTGGCACATTGTAGACATGCAATAAAAATTTGCTGAGTGAATGAATGGAATATAAACAAGGTGGCTGTTGAGAAAAGAGAAACACAGGATGAATTTAATAAAATATTGGAAATTCTTCAAGTTGAGGAATAATTGATTTCTGAACTGGTGTCCTCTCCTTAAGCAAAGTCACCCTTCTGAACAACTTTACACCTTGAATTTCAGTGCTCAGACATTTCTACAATGCTAGAACTAGAATATACTAGTTTACTGGTTTTCATAGTGTTTGGCTCAATTCCTCTGGTAAAAGCATGTATCTTTTTAATCAACCTATTAAGAACTTTTATATTAGGGTGTTCCCCCAAAATGTATACACATACTCTGAATAATTATAAAGGCAGTGTTTATTAAAAGACATTTCATTTTCAAAATTGAGCTATCAGCTGTATGCATTTTTTGGGGGAGACCCTGTATGTAATAAGATCTGTACAGTTTAAGTGAATGGCTTGATGAATTTTGTTGAGTGGATTACCCCATGTAGCCACCACCTCAAAGAAGATAGAGAACATTTGTAACACCCAAGAGTGTTACCAGTAATTGGCTGATGGGCTTTTCATCTGCTTTTCATGTTATTCTCTTTCTTTTAAAGTGAATTTATTAGGATGGCATCAGTTAATAAGATTATATAGGTTTCAGGAGTACAATTCTATAATACATCATCTGTATATTGTGTTGTGTATTCACCACCCCAAGCTGAGTCTCCTTCCATTACAATTTATTCCCTCTACACAGTTCTACCTTCCCCAACTCCCTTACCCTCTGATAATCACCCCATATTCTTGTCTGCGTCTATGAGTTTTTTGTTTGTTTTGTTTGATTTTTTGCTTAATCCCTTCATGTTATTCTTTAAGGTCAGGATTTAGATGGAGCAGAGGTTTAAAAGTGTTGACACTACTCATTAAGTCCAACCCTTTTATTTTAGCCATGGGAAACTGAGGCCAGCAGGCTTATCATAGACTAGTCACGGTCAAGTTGATGGAGCCATTCACTCTTGGGCCAGTGTTCTTCCCACCACATGACCTGCCTGAACAACTCTGGCACTCACAGCTCAGGGTCTCTTGGGAGAAAAACCCATAGAGAGAGTAGGTGACATACATTTCATTGAAATTAAAAATTGCAGTGCTGGTGGAAATTATTATGAATTATCCTCAGAATTATTAAAAAATGATACTCTTAAATAAATGTTTGAAATAAATGAGTTCTGTTGGGAATAATACCCAGCAGCCACTTCTCAGAAGTCCAAAGAGAGAATCAAATTAAGAGATGCCCTTCAAGCAGGTGGGGAAAATAAAACATACATTTCCTAATAAATAGCTCACCAATCCAATTATAACATTCAAATCAAGGAGAGAAAAAATATGGTATCAAATATAATGAAAGTTTCCTTTCCCAATGAAAACACAGCCTGCTTCTCATTGTCCAGTGCTGAAGGGGATTTCAAAGTCAGCATTTAGAGGAGAGGGGGAAAATGCCATGTAAATCAAAGTGAAATAATCCAATTTTTCTGGTAGAAAAAAGTGCAGTTGTTTGATGTAATTTTGGCATTCAGCATGATTTCAGCATCAACAACACTGCAGCTGAGGGTTTGTAGAGTCTCCGTGAGAGTTTACAATCAGGAAAATCTAAGTTGGACTTCGAATGAAATGTGACTTTAGATAGTTTGGAGTCATATAAAGTCCTCTACAAGGTTTGCTGTCAATAGAGAAACAGAAAAGAAGTGTTCCCATTTGTAGTGAGTTGGCTAGCATCCCCCAAAATCCATGTCTATCCAGAAGCTCAACATGTAATGTTATTTGGAAATAGGTTTCCAAATAACACACACACACACACACACACACACACACACACACACACACGAGAGGGATGTGATGATGGATACAGATATTGGAGTGATGCAGCTAAGAGCCAAGGAACACCAAGAATTGTAGGAGCCACAGAAGCTGGAAGAGACAACAAAGAATCTTTCCCCTGTAGCTTTCAGAGGGAGTGTGGCCTTGCTGACACCTTAATTTAGGCCCCCAGGCCTCCAGAACTATGATAGAATACTTTTCTGTTGCTTTAAGCCATCCATCAAGGGCACCCTTAATGGCAACCCTAATTGACCAATACACTAGTGCTGTGTCAGGATCCTCTATCTAGAAACAGGAAACCATCCATGATCATGATGTAGAAATACAAAGGAACCGGGCAGTGACTTTTCCTAGGGTTTGTGGTAGTTTGAGTCAGCATTTGAAATTCTTCCAGATACCCTCCGAGAAGTTCTAGTTACTCCTCCCTTCCAGTGAAGGAGACGCAGGAGACTCGGTGAACCCTAAAGCTTCTAGCAGGAAACCAATCTGCATCCCTGTTGATGCTTGTTCAACTTTTACAGTAAAAAACAGTAATGATGCTGACACAGAGCACCTTTCCCAGAAGATGAGCCCCTGATGGCTTTTCAACTGCATGCTCTGAGCACAAGAGAGCTTGAAGGAGGAGCCCTGGTGTCTCTTTTCTTCCTGGAACCACCCAACTTCTCAAGGGACTCCATTGGGTTCATAATCTTCAACCCAGTGGAAAGAGAGAGTCTCTCTCTCTCTCTCTCTCTCTCTCTCTCTCAGATGTATGTGATTACATTTAGGGTCAACTTAGATAATCCAGGATTAATTTCTCAGTAAGATAACGTAATCACACCTTTCTTCATAGAAGGTAATAGTCACAGATTTAGGGGATTGAGAGATTGGCATATCTTTTTGGAGAGCTAACATTCAGCCAATGATAGCCTTTCTGCCATGTGGTTTTGCACTGCCTCTCATTGCAGTAGGTGAGGTTACCTTGGCAATTCATGCATTTTTTACTCTCTCTTCTTGCACTCCTGTCCTTTTGCCATGAGATGATTGCATCCCAGATAGTGGCTGCTCCTTCATTCTGCAACCAGAATGAGACCCAGGAGGAAAAGACCTGACCTGACTCAGAACTTACAACAGTGATGAGGGGGGTCATACAGGGAGAGTAACAAGCTAGAGAGCAGCTAACAAATGCTTATTGTACACTATAGAGATTCATGGGCTGCTTGTTACTATAGCAAAAGCTGACTAATACAATGGAGATTGCATCTTGGTTACAAGTAGGCTGTAATACTTCCAGGACTTTGAGCATGATAGTCTCCCTATAATGTCTGACACCTTATAAGTCTGGGGAGTGCTTCTTTTATAAAGGCTTTTTAAAAACATAGATGGATGTCTTGCAAGTATATTCCCATAATGCTTTATTTCTATCTAACCCATTAGTATGTCTGTGGGGTCAGGGACAGTGTCGAAGTGTTTCTGCATACCTGAAAGAATGCATAACAATGCCAATGAGCATATGACAGGAGCAGCCACAACTTCTAAGAGCTGTGAGAATAAAAAGCAATTTTGCACTGGGCTAGGGTATACAAGGGTCCTGGAGTTGGACCGCCTGGGTTTGAACCCAGATCTCCCACTGAGTAGGAGTGGGAACTTGCACTAGTTCCTGAACACCTCTGTTTCTGCCCCATGTGCAGAACTGAAATATGAATAGTCCCCCACTCACAGGGCTGGTGTGATTTGAAAATGAGTAAGCACCTGGAACAGGGGCTGGCACCAGGTAGGCACTCTCTCAGTCAGGGCTCCACAAACTTCAGCCCTGTGCCAAATCTGGCCTCCTGCCTGTGTTATATGGCCTGTCAGCTAAGATCGGCTTTTATATTCTTAAATTACTGAAAACAAATTTCTTAAAAGGGTAATATTTCAAGACACATGAAAGTTAAGTGAAATTCAAATTTTAGATTTATTGGAACACACCCATGCCCACTTGTGGACATGCTGTCTATAGATGTGTTTGTGCTACAATGGAACCCAGGGCCCACAAACTCCAAAATATTTACCATTGATAAAGTTTTCTGGCTTTTGATCTCAACTCTTATGAGTTATAATCTTAGCAGATGTGCCCAAGACCTGGAGCTCAGAGGCCAGTCAACACTGCCTCCCTGCTTGACCACACTTCAGTTGGCCAATCTGAGGATGATTTCTGCAAAAATGACCACAGATGAGCAATATTGTTGGTTTCATCCAGAACAGGGACAGCAGGAAATGGAAATCCCCACATTCATGTCTTCTCCCTTGATTTTTGTCATCTGGGTGCATTCTTCATTACTCTCAGAATGATGTGCCTCAGGTAATCAATAGGAAAAAAACATAACAAATAAGTAGATGTGAAAAGAAGACCAAGATTCAGGGGTTACATATTCACAGCAGTCTCAGCTTTCTCTGATTTACTGTGAAAAATCAGAGGCTTCTGCTTTTCTGCTTCATTCTCCCTTCCAGGTAATTAATTAATCGATTCAGTAATTCATGAACATGTACATATTGAATACTCATTATATCCCAAGCATTGTGCCAGGTTATGGGGCTCACATAGTGCACCCTCTGGTCTTGATCTCACCAAACTCCTTTTCTCACGGCCAGTGTAGGCCCATATTAGGCATTGGGGTGAATTAGATAAAGGTACAGGTACCCCATTTTTTTTCTGGGCAGAATGCATGGCTTAGCATATGTAATAAGGACAAGATATCAGCCCAGGTTATTTCTCAAGCCCTTGACCTTGTGAAGTGCCCAACTGAAACAGTTGTTCATAGCTTTGAATCTGGTGAGAGAGCTAACAGCAACGGGAGAGACATGGGCAACAGAGGGGTAGGAGAGTTTGAAGGGCATACAAGGCAGCATCTTACCCAGTTGTTGAGCCCAAAGAAGCATCTCAGAGAGGGTATCTGCAGCAGTGGTAACAGACATATCCCTGGCCCCTCTGTTATTGTTTCTTTTAAACACGGATTCTGAGGCATAGAGAGTTCAATTTTTCTTTGCCTGTTTCTGAAACTTCTTTGTAAAAGAGAAAATTTATATGCCACCACTTAGGCCTTTTCAATACAGTCACTGGCACTGCATTTTGGTGAAGAAACTAAATGACTTCAGAGAGTTGGGAGACCTGGGAAAGATGTTTTTATTATTATTATTATTATTATTCAGAAGATTTTATTTGATGATATAAAACGTTACACTCACTTAAGTTTCTGCCTCAACCAAGACCAAGAATTACATCTACCAATATTCGCAAGCCCACTGTTACTATACAGAACCTTAAATTATAACTTGTGAGAAAAAGAAATAATCAGAGGAATTTATCATGATTGGAAAAGTCAGATTCTGGAAAATCAAAACACATTTGGTTATAGGGATGAATTTGCATGTGTGGCAGGCTTACATATTAAAACAACAGTGGATGTCATAGGCATGACCTGCTTCTCTCTCCACTGGAGTGTTTATTTTCATAGCCCCATCGTTTATTAACTATCCTTGCATTTAAGTCATCTCTAGACACTGTCCTCTGCATTTTGAAGAGAACACCTTTCTTATATGAACCCCTCCATTGAAAACCAAGTCCATATGGAATTTTCAGTCTACATAGATGAAGGCAGACATATAAGGTATATTATAGAATTCCACAGTAAGAAAGTGCTCTTTTAATAAAACTCGGGGAATTTCTAGTAACAGCTGTGATAACAAAAACCAGGGAGTCATGCAGGGAGAGTAATCAAGTACAGTAAAAGAATTCAGGTTGTGTATTTGAAACTCACTCTGTATGACAGTTCTAAGGCTGCTCACTATACTTGTCAATGCCAAAAAACCCCACCCACCACAGAAATTAGCAACCTAGTAGCCTTTCTTGAATCCCAGAATTTGTTATGATCTATATATATAAAAGGCTATGTGACTGACCATTCATCTGCCTGCCCGACCGACTGGCCAGTACATATGACACATACTGGCAGTTTAAAAATAAATGATAAAGCTCTCATTGCAAACATGTGTTTTGATCTGCCATTGTTGATAGTGAATTTGGTTGTTTTTGTTGACATTCTGAAGCTAAAAGAAAGCAGCAGCATTGATAGAATATGTCTGAAGATCAAATATTGGCACAACTTGACACTTCTATTATAAAGAAAGGGCAAATAGTGATATTAAAATATTTCTTCTAATTAATTTCCTTTCAATGTACAGGAATCTGTGCACCGGGCCACTAGTATCATGTAAAATCTTTCCAGGGAACCCTTTTCCACATGAAGGCAAACTCTCATCTGAATTTCCTATTCTCCTTCCTTGCTATATATTTTTTTCTAAAACTTATCACTATCTGACATAACATGTATATTTATTAGCCAATTCTGTGTAAAAAATACCCCCAATACTCAGTGGCTTTAAAACATTATTACATACTGTTCATGGATCAGAAATCTGAATATGGCTTAGCTGGATTCTCTAGCTTATAGTATCCTACAAGGCTGCAACTGAAGTATTGGCTAGGACTCAAATGGGAATCATTGGGAGCCATTTTAGAAGCTGCATATTAAACCACATAATTTATTTATTTGTATATTATCTCTATCCCACTAAAATAGAAACTACATAAGGGTAAAGATTATTCTGGTTTGTTCCTCACTATACCCACAGTCCCAGATATTTGTTGAATGAATGAATTCAAATTTGTTAAGTGAATGAACAAATATAGAGACTGCTTTTGCTCCCCTAGAGAAGTCTTTTGTGTGTCTTCTTTATTTTCGTTCATTGGGGCAAATAAACCTGGAGGGTTTTGGTTGTTGTTGTTTGTTTTGTTTGTTTTTTGAGTGTCAAAAGTTTGAGATAGTGTAAAAGCTCTTTAGGAGAACAGATGTGAAAGTAAGAACAATGCCTCTCCAAAGACATCCATGCTCTAACCTCTAAAACCTGTGAGTATGTCACCTAGGAAAAAGGCAAAAAAGACTGTAGCTGTGATTGAAGTTATAGACCTTGAAATATAATAGATTATTTTGGATTTTATGGGTGGGTCTAATCTCATCACCTAATTTTTAAAAAGGTAGAATCATTCGTAGGTGGGCTTAGAGAGAGATCTGATGACAGAAGAGGTCTGAAGATGGGAGCTTAAGAAGGACATGATACCATGGCAAGTTCTGAGATGTAGAGGAATATGTGTAAAAACTGGAGAAAGTCCCCTAGGAGCTGAAAGCCACCCCTGCTAACAGCCATCAAGGAAAAAGGGAAGGCAGTATTGTTACCCCATGGAATTTAATTCTGCCACCACCGGAATGGACAAAACTGACTCTCCCCTGGAGCCCCCAAAAAGAAACACAGCTTGCTAACACCTCAATTTTAGTTCTCTGAGAATCATATGGACTTCTGACCTCTAGAACTATCATTTAATAAATATGGTTTGTTTTCATCCACTAAATGTGTGGTCATTTGTTATGGCAGCAATAGAAAACAAATATAACTGTGTTCACCAGCCCTGGTTAAGCTAAGCATGAGAGAGGTTTTGGAAATGTTTAGCATTTGCTGTCACTGTTGAAATGACCCAAGAATCATAAATCCTAAGCCTTTTGAAAGAGAGCCTGATTTTCAGGGAAATCCTGATATAACCAGGGATTGTGGGTCCCAGGAAAGAACATTCCAGTTTTTAGTAATACACACACACATACACACACACACACAAAAAAAAAAAAAAAAAAAAAAAAAAAAAAAAAAAAAAAATACCCACCCACAAAGGATCAGAGACTTGGGATTAGCTTCTTGCTCTTGATAAGGCTTTGGGGAGGAGTGTTCCCTTAGAGGTTGTTGTCTCAGAAAGTCCTGATATCTTCTTTCCAAGTCAACAGAAAGAGAACAGTGCCCTGAGAAATACACATTAATGCAGGAGGAGTATGTAGGCTGTCCTTAGCTTCCCACTTTTTGTTTTTTGGAAATAATCTTCTTATGGAAGTATGACTAGTATGCTATGACTATATGCTGAAAAGAGCACAAATCAATAGATTTTTCCAAAGTGAAAACACCTATGTAAGAGTCATTGCTTGTTCATACAGCAATAGTTGATTCTCATTGCTGGATGGCAATTGGATAGACAGAGTACAGTTTACCTTTTTATTGTTGAGGGACATTTCAGTTCTTTGGAGCTGCTGTGAAGTTCTGATACATGAACACATTTCTATTGGGTATATAAATCTACCCAATGAGGTGTTTCTTAGGTCAAATTCTTAGGTGTTTTAGGTTTTTCTAGCTGCAGAGAGTGCAAGCCTAGGGCTACATGAAATGAAAGACAGGGTGGGATCTTGTTTTTTTACTTCATATTCTGATATTTGCTCATCATAGATTGTTGGGCATCAATTTTTTTTTTGTATTAATTGTAATTTTGACTTTTGGTGTTCCCTTAAATTTACACCCACCATGAAAGTCCCACTCTCCTCACCCTAGTTCCATACTTGACCAGGTCTAAGAAACATAATAGATGCTTCCTGTCTACATTCTTCATGTTTGATCCCAAAAAGTCTATGGAGGCTGATTCAGCTTAAACAGTGCACTAAACACCTAGTCTTCAAAGCTTATGCTTATGCCCACACTGTCTCTTCAGGGCATTTTATTCTCACATTTTATTTTTATTCACAAAGACCTTTGAGATTTGTTGGTCTGGGGAAACATATTTCAAATTTGACATTTAATTAATTAATTGTGTTGGGGTGACCGTGCTGGCCTATTAGGCCCCCATTCTCTGTTCTAGATTATGTAAAAAATAAAAATAAATAAAAAATAAAAATAAATTTAAAAAAGACAATTAAAAAAAGGGGGGGGTGGGTAGAAGAAGGTTGCTGGTGAAGGAGCTGCAGTCACAGCCAGATCGGGCCCAAATGCTCCTCACAACTTCCCCCTTTCCTCCACTTCTTTACCAGGAAGAAATTCTCAATCACCCATTTCCTATCTCTTTAGCCAGCTCTAACCCAAGCCTTTCATGAGCAGGTATCAGCCTGATAGGATGAGACTTTTCCAGGACTTGGTTTATTGGGTTGAGGTAAGCAAATCCTCTTATGAAAAACTGTTCATCAGTTGGCCTAATTTGCTCATCCACAGCAGAACATTTATTATTTTGTTACATGTGAATGGTCGGCTGTTCTGGGCAGAGCAACAGTTTATGCAAACCCAGGCTCCTTTACAGATGGGATACAGGAGAAAGCTGGGCTTGGAAACTGAGGTTCTGAGTGGAATGATGGTAATGGATTTCACGAGGGAGAAATGGCCCTGGAATGGCGACTTCAGAATTGATTGGGACCCGGGACTTTAAAGCTGAGCCTGTTCTGTGTCCCTGCTAGGAGGAATCAGCACTAAGCATGTGATCGCACTGTTTGGAAAGAGTTCTGTTTGCCTGTTTGTTTGGCTGACTAGGGGTTCTACCCTCATGTCAGTATGCTGGTTAATTTCAGGAGGCAGCTACTGCTTCTCAATCACTGGGCTCCGCCAACTCCTGATCAGTTTGGTGTCTGCTTCATTTTTTTAAAAATATATTTTATTGATTTTTCACAGAGAGGAAGAGAGAGGGATAGAGAGTCAGAAACATTGATGAGAGAGAATCATCGATCAGCTGCCTCTTGCACTCCCCCCACTGGTTATGTGCCCGCAACCAAGGTACATGCCCTTGACCGGAATCGAACCCGGGACCTTTCAGTCCGCAGGCCGACGCTCTATCCACTGAGCCAAACCGGTCCCGGCATGTCTGCTTCATTTGTGATGTGGGCTATGCCTTCACATCTGGTCCTCAGCATTGCTTTAAGCTGTCAGGCCCGCACTGCCTATAATCAAGCTGGTGGGCTCCCAGATTGGTCTAAATATTGGCCCTCCTCCTCTCACCCTCAGATTCTGTTTCTATCCTATCTGAATCAGATTATGTGTATGTTCTTAGTTGTAGATTCTCATTACCATTTTCTCTGATTCCTAACATGATTTCTCCAATGTGCACTCGTGGTTCCCCTCATTATCACCATTATCATCTACTAATAATGTGATCAAACATCCTCAGTAAACCACAGTCTCTGCTCCTTCTCCCTCCTTTCCCTTGTCAGAGAACCCGGAGTACTGAGCACTGCTGGGGACTTGACAGCCCAGGAGTGGGACCCAGACAGTTAGAAATATCAGAGTCACAACACAATTTTTGTTCGCATTACCAAAGAAATAGATATCTGTGTATCTTAATGCACATAAATTAGAAAGTGAAAGTACTCCATAATATGTCCCAACCTCTCCAATGGTTGGGCATATGTTCCTCCAAGTCTACTAGTATACTATATTTACATTTGTGTATATGTGTGCATCTACTAGTGTTTTTATGTTCACTTAGCCATACATCTGAGGTATCTTTTTATGTCAGTACATAGAAATCCATCTCATTCTTTTTAATGGCTGCAGTGAGTTGTATTGTATACATGTACCATTATTTGTTTATCCAATTAAAACTGGAGAATCTTAAAGCACATTGAGTGCTTTCAGGCAGAGGGATCCTCTCTACAGCATTTCTGAGGGATACTAACCTGGCCCACACAAGTCCTGTGTTTCCTCAGGCACAGAAAGTTCTGATGGATCCGAGTCTGTAGGGTGATGTCTTTATTATTTCCTCATTCGAATGGCTGGTGACTCCTTCAAGGCTAAGGGAGATTTCCAGCTGTGCTGATGTCCAAGGTATTTGAAAGATGTGCAGCCGTTCCAGTGTATAACCTATAGAATCACTGCTATGCAGACAAAGTGGTCCTCCATGGTTCATCCTTGGCTCTTTTGTCTTTTCTCTTTACATAACCTCATTTACTTTCTTGACTTTCATATCTGCTCTGGACTTGAAATATACACGGAGTGGCCAGATTATTATAATAATGTGGGATGCGGTCACACATTATATATATACATATATATATAAAATCTGGCCCTCAATATATATATTAGATGCCTGGTGCATAAATTTGTGCATGGGTGGGTGGGGTACAAATTCATGCACTGGCCAGGTGGAGGGGACATGGGCAGTTGACCGGCCAAACTCCTGGTAGAGGGGACAATTTACATATTAGCCTTTTATTATATAGGATTGTATAGAATATACACTGAGTGGCCAGATTATTATGCATTCAGAGATCATAATAATCTGGCCACTCAGTGTAACTGCCAGTCTACCTTGCCACACATAACTGTAGACAATGAATCATCATGTCTAAACAGACTTCCTCTTTCCTTCAGCTCCTCCTCCAGCATTCCCACCTAATTGGACTCTCAGGAAATACTGGCTTCCATCCTTATTGATTTTTGTTTACTTCATACCCTACCTCCTAAATATTTCTAGGATGCCTGCCCTCTTCTCCAGGCCTATCATTGCTTTTCTTATTCTGACCACCACAGAGCCTGACTACTCTTGTCTCCCTCCCTCAGGGTCACTGAAAAAACTCATCTGACCACATCCCACACAGACCACTCTCATCCGGCTCTCCACCTCTTATAAGTAAAGTACAAGTATAGAACACCTTCCATACTCTGACCCTGTACCTTCCTTTCTACCCTCGTCTTCTGCTCTGCATAGGCATTTAACACTCAACTTTTCACTGCCATCCCTTGGACTGTGCTAACTCTTCTCTCTGGATCATTCTCTATACACCTTTCTTCAAGCCTAAGAAGATAATTTCTTCCTCTAAGGAATCTCCCCTGACCCCCTAGACTGAATTATTACTTATCTTTTGTTCTCCAATAGGACAGCCCCTCACTCAACTATTGAGCTCATCTCATGCAATGAAAACATCCATATGCACTCTCTCTGTGAATTCTCCAAGGAGAAGACTCTGCTTTACCATTGTATTCCTTGCTCTTTTTGCAGGAACTGATATATAACACATGTTCAGTGTTCATAAGATGGATGGATGGATGATGGATGGATAGAAGGATGGGAGTGTCTGCAGAGCCACCAGTACTACTCTGGTTTTGGATATCATTGTAATGAAGCTGGGCAATTTCACAATACAATGTCCTCTGCCTGGAAGACCAACAGGGCAGTAACAAAGTCTGGAAGGAGAGGTGACTTTGCCTTGGCCTTCCCTGGGGCATCACACCAGTTGCCTCTCCTACAATGTTTGAGGGAAGATTCGTTCTCCCAAATGCTGAGGAAAAGCTGATAAATGAAAGGTCAGGGCTGCTGAGAGCAGTTCAAAGACACTTTAGCTAGCAACATGTTACACATTAATCAACAAATGGCCAAGATGAATTTTTCCTTTGAAGGCTGGCTCCTTCAATCTCTCTGTCTAATCCTATATAATAAAAGGCTAATATGCAAATTGACCAGTCACTATGACATGCAATGAGCACCAGGGGGCAAGCCAATGCAGGAGCTGCCCTTAGTCAGTGTGCTCCCACAGGGGGAGCACCACTTAACCAGAAGCCAGGCTCATGGCTGGTGAGTGTAGCTGCGGTAGTGGGAGCCTCTCTTGCCTCAGCAGCAGTCCAACATCCCCCAAGGGCTCCTGGACTGTGAGAGGGTGCAGGCTGGGCTGAGGAACCCCTCCTCCAGTGCACAATTTTAATGCACTAGGCCTCTAGTATGATAATAATAATAATAAAATAATAATAATTTTAGGAGTCTACAATGTAAGGAACACAATCTGTGTTCCAGACACCATGTTCAACCTATTTCAAGCATTGTCATTGTTATTCTCAGGGTAATCCTAGGAGTTAGTACAATGTAACATACAGCCTCCCATTTATAGGGGCCTCTGGAATTTACCCAGGGCCAATCAGGTACTAACTGACAGGATCAGGCTCCAATCCCAAGCAGTCTGACCTCAGAGCCTTCTCTCTCAGCTGCACCCATAGGGGTAATGGGAGAGGAGGGAGGAGGATCTAATATTCTAGATGCCTAGTGCAAGGTGTTTTTCTCCAGGCTGCTCCCCCAGAGTCCTTACAGCAGATTTTATTTAATTCACTAACTGGGAAAGAAACAGGTTGAAAAGGGGTCCCTGGCTGGCTGGGAAGTGTCAGAGCCATGTTGGAGCCCAGCTTTCTCTCTGCCTACTCTTCCTAAATGGGGATGGGCAGGATGTGTGATCCTTGGTAGCAGTGCCAGGCATGCCAGGGTGCCACTCCTTGTCTCCAGCACAGACTTTTAAAGGCTTGAGATTTCTACTTTTCCATCCTTAATGCAAATAATTCTCCTACTGATTTGTAACCACATTTCTCTCAAATAAATGGATTGACAGGCTGTCTAATTTCCTTGCGTCTTCTCAATCCCAGGGAGCACAGGGCCTTATCCTCTGCACTGGAAGATCTTATTTAAAATGCAGGCTGGAGATTTCATCCATATGCAAAGACAAAAGCAGAGCTATTTACCATCAGGAACAGGGGAGAGAGGTTCTTGGAGCCAGAAGTGATTCCCAGTGGCCTGGGTGTGCTCTGAAGTCCCCCAAAGTTCTCCAATGATTAAGTTTCCTGAATCTAAGAAACATTAAGTCAATTAAGACAGTCTTATTTTTTCTTTTGTTCCTTTTTGTATTCTTTCCACATTAGCTTTTTGCATTTTAAGTAATAAAAAAGGTATCCTCCACCCAAAGGGTGCGTTGAGAATTGTCATATCTTTGGAATAGATTCAGATAGAGAAAATGACTTCTTCATGTTTTTCTTTTTTTCTTCATTTTAAAATAACTTCAGTTTCCCTAAACAGGAAAAATATCTCCTTTAAGTCGTTTCAGTTATCTTTTTTTTTTTTTAATTAAGGGGTACAATGCAATAAATATACAATTTTTAAAAATTATATTTTTATTGATTTCAGAGAGGAAGGGAGAGGGAGGGAGAGATACAAACATCAATGGTGAGAGAGAATCATTGATTGGCTGCCTCCTGTGTGCCCCCCACAGGAGGCACAATTCAGGCATAGTTCCCTAACTGAGAATCAAACTGTGACCTCCTTGTTCATAGGTTGATGTTCAACCACTGGGCAAAATGAACAATTTTTAAGTGCATAACACCTTGATGAATTTTTGGCTACAGACACTCATGTGTCCACCACCCAGATACAAATATAGACAATTTTAAGCGCCCAGGAAGGGTCCCTCATGTCCCTTTTCAGTTGATGCATCTTTTAAGTAACCACTGTTCTAACTTCTAACATCACAGATCAGTTTTGTCTTATTTGAACTTCATGCAAGTGGAGTCACAAAGGATGTGTTTTTTGGTACTGGCTCATCATTAAAAATGTAATAAGCATTGAAAGCTTGGTTTTCTATAAACACGTATATAACTACATATAACCAAATGGTCTCTCGTTAAAGGTCTTAATGGCCTTGGCCAGTTTTGCTGAGTGGTTAAAGCATAGACCCTTAGACTGAAGGGGTGCAGGTTTGATCCTCCCCTCCACCCCCCAAATCAGAGCACATGCGGGAGGCAGCCATCGATTCTCTCACATTGATGTTTTTCTCTCTCCCCCTCCTCCCTTCCTCTTACTATATCTCTAAGATCAATGGAAAAAATATCCTCTGGTGAAGATTAAAAAAAAAAAAAGATCTTAATGAAAGTATATGAAACAGTGTTTGGGGGAGATTTGAATAGATATTCTTTACAAAAAGAAGAGGGACTTGGAGTCTTCTGCCCCATTCCCCACTAAAATGAAAATACCTGGATTAATCTGTACCAAATTTGGGAGACATATTTAGGATGGACTGCTTGAAAATATATTAACTGAAATCTATTTTGTAGGAGGTAGAGGGGCCCCTCAAAGACATAGATGACCCAGGAGCAGCTACAAGCATTGATTTGTGATAAAGCTTGTTTCTCACACAGACAGCTCTAGCCCACCCAGGGTGAGTAGAATAAGAATTTATTTGTTTTAGGATACTTAATGATTCTTCTAAATAATGTAGTGGGCATCTGGTGAACAAATCAATTTGAAGAAGTATTTCATACTCTACCTCCATCTTGGAGATTTATAATGCTCACCAGCAATTAGCATATTAAAGGTACTGATAAGTCCTGCTGTCAGGATAGCTCTTTAATTGGGTTGAATTAGCATTAACTAAACATCTTTGTCCACAGAACCTCTTATTACGGAGCACCTTGTTCTGTGTCTACAAAACTCACGTTTCCTATACTGACAGCCAGTAGAAAGGAAGTCAGTCTTTGGGTGGAAGAATTTTATGTTTATGTTTTTGTTCCAATAAACATATGGCCTCCATCTGTATTTTCTCAGATTGCCCTGAGGTTTTAAAACATTATTGAAATTATCAAAGTGAATGTACTATCACCTTCAAAACTTTTTTTTCCAAACATGAGTTGGGAATATTTATTTTGGAAAAGTTTATTTTATTCGTCTTATGTAAACTTCTTCTTCTTCTTTTTTTTTCTTATTCTGCAGTTAATTATTTTGAATCACAGAGGGACCGAACATACTTCTCTGTCCCATAACTGCACTGCTCTCTCTAAAAATCAAGAGGGATGAGCCCAAAGCGGAACTAGAGACCCCTGAGCTGGCAAGGGAAGGCCATGCATGAACAGGGAAGTGTTAGTTACCAGAGTCATGGGAGACACTCTGTAATCAGGGTTTATTATCTCTTCTGACCTTTTCTTTTCTCTGTGATGTGTGTTGGAGCAATCGATAAATGCTTCCAAAATTCTTCCCCATTCTCCACAGAGGCCCAGATTTTCTGTCTGCAAGAGTCTGTAGAGTTTCATCGGTTATGAATCTATCCCATTTTTCAGCAAAAGTCATTTCTGCTAATTTGCTAATTCATTCATATGCTGTCTGCCAGCACTGGGCGCCATGGACCATTTTCAGCTCACTTTGGTTTGCCAGACCAAAGTCTGTGTATGCTTTTTGTGGTGTTATTAGTAAGTCCTTTGGAGAGAAGGTAGTTTCAGGAGAAACCCTACAGATCCCACTGTTAGAGGAGACACCTAGCAAGTTCAATTACGCTTTTGAATCATCTGACCTAAAATTTTTCATGAGAGATTAAAAATAAGCCTGGTTTTACAGA
Organism: Pipistrellus kuhlii; assembly: GCF_014108245.1. Taxonomy (NCBI): domain Eukaryota; kingdom Metazoa; phylum Chordata; class Mammalia; order Chiroptera; family Vespertilionidae; genus Pipistrellus; species Pipistrellus kuhlii. The sequence goes on from NW_023425482.1 coordinate 12,278,891, forward strand.
GTTTTGTTTTCTTGGATTGTCAGCTTGTATCATGGACTACATTCAACTAAATTCAATATATTATCCGCACACATATTTAGCACTTTTATAGTGTGCTACATTCTAAAGGGGATTCTCAGAAGATAAATCTTGACCCTGGTTCTGAAGGAGTATGCAGCCTGTCTATTTAAAAAATAATAACAACAAGTCACAATATAATAATACATGGGTGGTATTGATGGAAAGAGTGGTGCTTACTGTGTATCTGTACTGTCCCTAGCACTCTAATTATGTTAACTGTTTTACTCCTCGGCCCTATAAGGTATATATTGTCATTTGTTTTAAATCTGAGGAGACTGAGGCACAGAGAAGTTAAGAAACTTGCCAAGGTCACACAGCTACTCAGTGGCAGAGGTTTATAGACTTTGAAGAAAAGATTCACTGTTGCTAGGGGAAACTGACTTTTTAAAAATATATATATTTTATTGATTTTTTACAGAGAGGAAGGGAGAGAGATAGAGATCTAGAAACGTCGATGAGAGAGAAACATCGACCAGCTGCCTCTTGCACACCCCCTACCGGGGATGTGCCCGCAACCAAGGTACATGCCCTTACCGGAATCGAACCCGGGACCTTTCAGTCCGCAGACCAACGCTCTACCACTGAGCCAAACCGGTTTCAGCGGAAACTGACTTTTATTTAGTGTTTACGGTATGCCAGGTTCATACAAAGCCCACTCAATATTTGGTTTAATTTTTATAAGAGCTTTTAAGGCAAAGAAGTATTATATCCATTTTTATAGATAATAAATTGAGGCTCAGGAAAGTTGAGTAGCTTGCCCAGAGTTATGGTGTTTATAAGTAGCAGATCCAAGATCTGCCTGATTCTAAATTCTTTTCTATTGCACCATGCCTCTGTTAGGCCAAACCTATAGGCTTTTTCTCTATCTAAATACACACACACACACACACACACACACACACACACACACACAAACACTCTTCTTTCTCTCTCTCTTCCCCAGCCACCAGAGGCTCTATTTTATTTACTCTAGCAATGGAATGTTATCACAAAGGGGCCCATAGTAGGGGCCTCGCCCTGTATCAGAACTTAGCCCAGAGCTGCAGCCACCGGGCATGTCATTACCACCTTGCTCAGAGGCAGACACCTGGTGTAGGCTGCCTTGGGGACGGTGCAGTGGGGAATTTTCCATGCGAGTCTGTCTCTAGCAACCCCCCTTTTTAAAAATGTATTTTTATTGATTTCAAAGAGGAAGGGAAAGGGAGAGAGAGAGAAACATCAGTGATGAGAGAGTCTAACATCTCTTCCTGAAGTTGAGGGCAGCCCCTTCCCTTCCTATCAGAGTAGGGACAAGAGCAATGCGAATGAACCTGACTGACCCTTGGAGAGGCCTGGGCCCCAGGGAATGTCCAGTGGACGTGTTTGTGGCCAAAAGGGCTGAGTCAACTCTGAGGTCATCCACAGCTATCCTGCTCTCTCTTTTCTCAGCCTCTGTGGGCCTGGGGCACTTATGTTTTCTTGCCCCAGCTGAGGGAGAAGAGAGAGGTCATTGGGCAGAGAAAGTAATTAACAGAGTCACAAGCTCAGAGGAATTGCAAACATGTGCTCTTACCCCTGGCCCAGTGCCTAAGGAGGAAGGGATTCACCTGGCTCTCGGATGACCTGGGTCCCACTCTACTTCTGTTGCTTGCTTGTTATGTGACCGTGGGCAGGACCCTTAATCCTTAGTGTCCCCTTAATCTCCAGTGTCCTCCTGTGGAACAATGAGGGTTAACAACAAACTCCATAAAAGGATGTCTGATGGTTCAGTGAGATAGGACCCTGCCCAGGGGAATGTCTGGTGCCTTTCCAGAGTCTTCTCATCACAACCTGCCCCACTCCCTCATCCACAACCTCTTCTATCCCTAGGGCATGGTTCATGTGGAAGCACATCCCTGCCATGCCACCTCCCCAGTGGAGAGGGCAGGAAAGGGCAGGACAGTCATGTCACTCTGCTTGTCTAACAACATGACACCCCTAGGATGGAGACCTGATCCTTTCTCAGGGGCCCCAAGCCCTTCCTTCTTGCCTAGTCCCAATTCCTGCCGGCTCAGCTCCTTTCTTTCCATCCCTGTCCTACCTTGACTTAAGTGATTCCATAACCTCCTTCATCTAAAAGGATCTTTGCATCGCTGTTACCTCTGCTACAACAGAGAAAACATCACTTTTCATTCTCACTTGTCATTTTCTTTGAAAGTGACATGGTCACTCCTGTCCATTAGGTGCTCTCATAACATCAAGCACCTCTTCCTCTAAACACTTCCCAGTAATTTAATGTTGTATCCCCACCACTGTGTATGCTCCTCTGTGAGATCCTGGACCATAGGTTGGTCCTTGCCCTCCCAACCCCTCCTGCCTCTTTTCCTTCCCTTCCCAGCCTCATGGCATCTCGATTGCCTCCCACAATGTTTGTACACACAGGTCCTGATGCACGTTTATTGATCTACAGCAGGAAGAAGGAATGATGGGTGCCCCTTGGGGCCCAGCATGCACAATGGGAAGCCTACAGCCCATCCCTTGTACCCCTCACTAGGTCCATACTGAGAGGCAGCTGGGCCCCACTGGCTGGGGACAACATCCAGTCTTGGGGAGGGCCTCCAGCTGCACTGCCTGCCCTGTGGAAATGATTGCATGAAGTCTGATGACATGTGGGAAGGAGCAGGTGGCGCCCCAGGTGATAGGCTGGAGACTTCCCCGGCAAACTGTGCTCCCTCTTATCAAGCAGGAAGCTGGCAGGCTGTGTTTTAATCAATTGATAGCATCACTTGGCATCCAGCAGCAGCTCAGGGTTTGTGAGAGCCCAGGTCTCTGATTTTTCAGGCTCTCTATCTCACAGAGATTGCAGGTTGGGGACAGAAGGCTGCTGAGAGGCGCCTCCTGGAACATTGGAGAGCAGCCAAAGTTCTGCATTCTGCACTTTCCCCATGGAGGAAATGAACCCCCAGATAGAGGGGGGGAAAGAGAAGAGGAAGAGTGCCAAGGGTGTCTGGAGGGAAATGAAACTGTCATATGACTCTGGTCTTCCCTTATTAAGAGGAGGAGCTCTTAGCAACCAGGATGGGTCCAGCTCAAAACTAAAGTCAGTTGAGTCTCTTTAATAAGAATCTTATCCATTGGACCAGACCTTTGCAGTTAGTAACACTTTTCATATCTCCTTTTTTTTTTCATGGCCTTTCACAGCCCCAATCCCATGACCTAGCAGTTTCTGCTTTCATTGTCCATCCTTTGTCTTCAGTCTCTCCCAGTTCCAGGCTGATCTTCTCTCTTGTGTCAGAGTAACTTTCCCAAAATCTGAGCAGGCCACATCCTGTTCCAATGGTACACACTTCCTGTGACTGTTCCTCCTGCTCAAATGGGTACTTCTCAAGGTGTACTCATTCTAGTACTCACCATTCTAGGGCCAAGGTAGGGTCTGGATTCGGGAGGAACTCAGAACATGTTTATGAATAAATGGGTGGGTGGGTGGATGGATGGATGGATGGACTGATGGACGGATGGATGAGTGGATGGGATTGTTAGGGGCAGGAAGATGTAAAGAAGCCTGGATGTGTTTTTGAGATGAGGCAGTATTCACAATGATACATTGGGATAGGACATAGTGGTCAAGAGCCAGACTTGGAATCAGACTGGCAGAGTTTGTGTTCTGATGAATTTGGGCAAATCACTCAGAGCAGCAGTCGCCAACTGGTGGTCTGTGGACCACTGTGGTCCATGAGGTCCTAAAGGTTGGCGACTGCTGACTTAGAGTGATCTAAGGGCCTCCTTTCTCATTTGAAAAAAAGGGAATGGTAACAGTGCCTCCTTCAGAGGGCAATTATGAGGAATGAATGAGATAAACCATGTGATGTGATTGGAGACAGGCCTGACATGTAGGAATTATTCAGAACCAGGGAGTGACATTAAGATGCTGATGAACAGGGGGTGGAGGGATGTGAGAAGGGGAGATAGGAGGTGGAATAGGTCCTCATGGAGAAGATCCTGTGTGTGGGATCCACATTGCTTTTGTATCCTCCACTGGCCTCTGTAGCTGTTCTGGAAGTGCACTCTGTCTTCTATGCTTGACTTCAGAGCCATCACCTGTTTCTCTCCCCCCTCTCCCTCCACAATGCCACTGCTTCATGTTGCCTTGTTTTGTTAAAACATTCTAAATCAGTCAACCCTGCCAATTTCAGGGCTACCCTTGTCCCCTGAGATTCCATCCCATATAAAGCTACTATCCCCCAATCCTTCTATGCCCTCCTCATAGTGAATTCTGACAGAACACCTGGGTGCCAGGCACAAAATAGAGCACATCACCTGGCTTTGGACACCTTTCTCCTGCATAATGTTCACACTCCTGACCCATGGCCTGCAGGAGGAACCTTCTCCCCCTTCCTTTCTCTCCCTCCCCTCCTCCCCCCCGCTTGTCTTAATCTGGGTCATGCCAGTTTGTGCTTGGAGTTGGCTTTTTTAATTTTAAAATCTAAACCAATTAAACAATGTATTTTGTAAAAGAGTGAAAGGAAAATGTCTTTCACCTCAGCTAAGAATTGTGCCTGCCCAGTTTCACCTGGAAAAGAATTGAAACCGACAACATATTACTAATTGGGGAATCTGGGCAGTCCCTTTCGTGTGGCAAGGGTTTTCAGCATCCTTGCTCCAGCATGCAGATAGTCACAAGTTTACTGTTTCTAAAACAGTTTCTCAGAGGTGCTGCCTCAGACAGACCAAACAAGGCAGTTACAGTGGATTTGGCAATTCTATTAATCTTACACTGAAACGTTTGACCCAAGGGAGTTAGTATGGGCTTCCATGGTGGCCTCCAATTGTAGGGATGTCAGTGTCCTTTCTCACCAGCTACCATTCTCCTAATCACTCTGCCCATCAAAAACCTGTGGGAAGTAGTGTAGGACTGTGGGCATTTGAGCCATGAAGACCTGGTTCAAATCCTAACCCCATCACTAATTAGCCCTGTGACTGGAGCCAACTGACAATTTCTCTGACCATCAGTTTTCTCATCTCTAAAACTGGGTCAACAATGCCAGCAGACAACAAAATGAGATCATTGATATAAAAGCCCAGCACAGACTTTAGCCTAGAGTGGTGTTTTTCCTTCCTTTCTTTCCTGTGAAGGAACTAGGGAATCCTGCTTAGGGGTCTGCGCAGCTGGCTGGCCTCCCTCTCTGGGGCAGGCAGGCTGCTGGGCTCTGTGGAGAGAGGAGGACTCCCTTAGTCAGCAGGATGCTGTCCCTTGCCAGTGTAGCTTTTGAAATCTATAACAGCCCCTCCCTGGCAAATTCCATTGGAGTAGGAACCACAGAAAGGAACTGGAAAGCTAAGGCAGGTCTTAAAACAGACTCTTATGCAAACATTTGAAATAAACCATTCACTGGCTCTACAATACATATGTATACAGCACATACATAACCCTACACAGTTATTCCTGGTTTTATGTAGCCCTCCTAGGGATGGTAGATTGGTATATTGGGATAGAGCTAGAGCACAGGTATGCTGTGATGGTACACGAGGATGGTACACAGGTATACTGGGATGGAATGCTGAGATGTACACTGATATATTAGGATAGAACATAGGTAGACTGGGACTGTGCAATTAGATGGTACACTGAACTGTGACCTTCGTACATGGGGATGGTACACATGTATGCTGGGTGGTACACAGAGATGGTACAGAGGTCCACTAGGATGGGTCATTGGGATTGTGCACAGGTATGTTGGGATGGGACACTGGGATGTTGCAGAGGCATACTGAAAGGTATACATGAATGTTACTCATGTATACCAGAGGTGGCACATGGATATGCTGGGACAGTGCACAGGATGGTATAATGCAAGGTAAATAAAGAAGCTAACTGGATTCTGGAAAGGGTTCTACTATTGCTACTTCTGAAACTCACCCATTGCTTGGCACTGTGGCTGATGACCTTGATTTTGCATTTCTCTATGGAACCTTGTAGTTGTATACAGCTTAGGCTTTGGAATCAAACTGCCCGGTACAGAGTTCTGGTCCCACCAGTCTTGGTTGTGTGACCCTGAGAATGTTCCTAAGCCTCCTAGGCTTTGGCTAACTCATCTGTAAAATAGGGAAATAAAGAACCTTCTTCATGGAGTTTTGTAAAGTACAAATGCAGTGATACGTGAAAAGCATGTACCGCATTTTCCGGCGTATAAGACGACCCCTAATTTTGCAATTAAAACATAGGTTTAGGCCTATATTTGCTGTATAAGACGACCCCCCACTTTTGAGGCAACACCAGTTCTTTTTTTAATAGGCTGCCTCTCTGACTCTGGCCAATCTGAGCAGGCTTTTTACTGGTTTCAAAAGTTGTCTTATATGCTGGAAAATAAGGTAGTAAGTCTACACTCGGCATTAGCTGTGATTATTTTGGCCTGCAGGACAGGAACGAGGTGGAGATGGCTTGAGGACTTGATGTACAACGTTTGAGAGTGAGATTCACCACTCAACCACTCTGAGGCCTTGCACAAGTATTCTCTAAGCCTTAGTCTTCTTATCTATCCAGCTAGCTGAGTATGTGTTCATTTTTTGAATACATTTTTTCATTGTACAACGAATTTCATGCAGAATGTAAAAATCCACACACAAAGATCAGGTAGGTGCAAATAAATAAAAATTTCAAGGTGAAAGGAAAACCTGGGTAGAAAACGGAAATGAATCCAGTCATAGGAATATTAAGAACTCAGTGCATATAAGGCAACTGGCTGGGCCTGGGAACTCGATAAATGTTTGGTTCTCCTCCTTGTGGAAACACAAGGCTTTCAAGTAAGTTTCCTCATGCTGGAAGACAATAAATGGCAAATGGCATCTCCAACCAAAAGAGCCAGGTTCACAGAAGCTGGGGACATTCCTATTGTGTGAACCCGACTGCGCTTGTCCTGCTTGGTTGGTGACAGATCACCTCAGGGAGCTCTGGGTCCAGCAAAGCACATGCGACCTGCATCTGTGCCCACCCATGCTCCTGAGTCCAGTGGCTCTTGAAGTGGCATCTTTCAGCTACAACGCACAAGAGAGGACCTTGTGGTCATTAAAATGACCCTGAGGCACCTTTTTCCCAAGAAGAGGAGTGTCATTGACAGCTCTGGCCATTGCCAAGTTCAAATTAAAGTAATTACAGCAGCTCCATCTCTGAGTTCTTTCAGCCTTTGCTAGTGTCCTTGTTCCCTTCTTGCCCTGCAGTGCTGTGGGAACTTCTGTTAGCCTTGTCAGAAGTGCTTGATGTCGTTGAGGTGGGGATGATCACCTGTGACAGGTGTGAGTTCACTTGACCTTTTGGAGAAAGGAGCCCAAAAAAGACCTTCAAGATGGTCATGGACAGTAACGAGAATCTCTGTGGCAGCTCTTCTCAGGCCTGCACATATAAGCACTTATAGGGAATCACATCTTTTTAAAATTCCAATGATGGAGACACCAAGCACAGAGATGACAGACTTCGTTGCCTAAGGTTAGACAGGAAATCACTGACAGGAGCCCTCTGTCATGTGACTCCAAATCCACTCACTCACTGTCATCTTGTCACCACTATGGTATCTCTCCTCTCACCCAACACGTCATGTACTCTGAGTACCCAAATCCTCCTGGTTTACCCTCAAACTATTCTAGGAGTTTTGAAGATGAAAAAGTCTAGGGCCGGAGAGGACAAGTAAATTTGCTAAGACAGTGCGTGAAAGGAGTAGAGTTGGGACAAAAATCTGTATACATGTTCTTAAACACTGTCCCAACTGCCCATGCACTCTTTGTGTTCTTTTAACTTTTATTATGGAAAATTTCAACCATGCAAAGTAAACAGAATGTTGCATTAGTTGTCTATTGCTCTGTAGTAAGTTACCACAAACTTAGCAGCTGAAACAACTCCCATTTATTATCTCAATTTCTTGGGCCAGGAGTCTGGGCATGGCTTAACTGGTTCCCTGCTCACAGTCTCACAAGACTGTAGTCAAGAGTGTCTTGTCTGAGGTTGGAAGTCCTTTTCCAAGTTCATGTGTTGTTGGAGGAATTTGTTTCCTTCCAGCTGTAGAACTCATGGAGGGTCCCCCCTTTCACCCCCTCCTCCCCAACAAGGTCAGCAAGAGGGAATTTCTGCTGCTTTGAGTCTGAACTCAGGGTAAACCTAAATCAAATTCCAAGGGCTCACCTGATTAGGTCTGGCCCACCTAGGGTTGATTATCTCCCTCTTTTTCTTACAAAAATATGTTTTTCATTGACTTTTTAGGGAGAGATGCAGGGAAAGGGATAGAGAAATAAAAACATCAATGAGGTCATTGATGGGCTGCTTCCTGCACACCCTCTACAAGGGATCAAGACCACAACCTATGTTGTGCCTTGACTGAGCATCAAACCAGTGACCTCCTGGGTCAATGCTCAACTGCTGAGCCATACCAGCTGGGCTTGATTATCTTCCTCTTGATTAATTCAAATTCAAACTGATTAGAGATCTTAATTATATCTGCAAAACCCCTTTGCCTTTGCCTCATCCTATATAATAAAAGCCCAATATGCTAAGTATGCGACCGTTCCACCATTTGACCAGTTTCTATGACATACACTGACCACCAGGGGGCAGATGCTCCAACCTGTAGGTTAGCTTGCTGCTGGGCTCAGGCCAATTGGGACTGGGCGAGATGGGCTGGACATGGCCTGGAGCCCTCCTGCAGTCCCTCCCTGGCCCTGATCATGTACCAATGGGGTCCCTCAACCTGGCCTGCACCCTCTCATGATCTAGGACCCCTCAGGGGATGTTGGAGAGCCAGTTTCGGCCTGATCCCCACAGGCCAGGCTGAGGGACCCTACCAGCCCTCCATTGGTATAATATAATCACAGAATTAATATCCACCATGTTTACAGGCCCACTCCCACTCAGTGGGAGGGGATTACACAAAGGCATGAGACATTGGGGATCATCTTAGAATTCTGCCTACAACTGTAAACCCTCACATACTCAGCTTTAATAATTAACATTCTGCCATTCCCACCCCCACTTAATCATTCATTTTTTAATTAAATTATTATCTGTGTACATATTTTAACATTGCCCCCCCATACATACCCTCCCTCCCCATTTTTATAGTTTCTTAGGTAAAACTCATTAACATTGAAATGCACAAATCTTACCCTGTACAATTTTGACAAATGGATATACCTCCCATATAACCCACACCCTTCTGACAACCTAGAATATCTTCATCACTCTAGAAAGTTCCTTCCTAGTCAGACACACTGATTTACACTTCTTTTTTATAAAAAGTTAATAGTTATAAAAATACCTAGTATTATACCCAACAGTATGTAGGCCATAGGGAAATGTAAGCTTCCTTCCAATTCTTTTAACTTCAAGTCCAAGTTCTTCATGAGATGCCACAAAACCAAAGAGAAGGGGCCCAGACAAGCTGCACATGGCCTCGGGAGGAGACCTCAGAAATGCTTGGTCAGGGTGCCTGGTGAAGCCATTATGTGTAGCCCTTTATCTTGGGAGTAGACAGTGTTACCATTGTCAGCTGTGCTACCAGCATGGTGTCTAGGAACAATGGTTTGTGCTTTGATCTCTGATGCTTTGGTCCACACAGTTCTAATTGTTGGGGCTTGTGTTAGATTTATACCATGGCCAATCACATCCCTTTGCTTTCAGATCTCTCCTGATACTGCACATGCTCCAAACACGTATCAGGCTGCGGGTGGGGAGTAATCTTACCCTTGGTTTCCTGATATTCAGTGGACCCTTCTTGCCTCCAGAAGGCATGTCTGGGTCAGAGCTTCGATCAGATCTTTCCTCCCTCACCAGCAAAACAACAAAAGACAGGATGGCACCTGGAGAATAAAGGGACATGGAATCAGACAGACAAATTGTGACTTTGCAATTGGGGCCAATTTCTTTTAACATCTGAGCCCCTATCTCTGTGTCTCTACTCAACCTTGGTGTGCCTTTATGGGAATTGACTTACAACACAATGGCGCTTGGCAGAAAACACTTAAGCTCTAGTCCTTTTGCTTTGCCTTTGAATTTAGCTCTTCCCTTCTCTTGTTTGTCCAGCCAGCAAATCCCTCACAACTTAATATATGTGAGGAATAGAAGCATATGGATTAATAATATATAATCTGTGCCTTTATCGGGGGAAATAGGTAATTTTATAAATACCAACAGTGCATATAGTATATACCAGGGAGGGGCCATTTCTCCCAAAGAAGTAAATAACAAAATGCATTAAGGTTTCTAGTGGGATGAGTTTCTTCCTCACTATCTGGGAAGAATTGGGTGAGGGTTTAGCCATTGATCTCTAAGTTAAAAAACACAAATAATTCTAGCCCATCCTGCCCTCACTTCATCCTTTCTTCTCTTATTTCCTTCTCTTTCATGTCCCTATCTTTTCAAGGAGATACTCTGTTAAGCTCTTCTGTCCTATTCCCTTCTTCATGCTCATTCCCCCCATCCTTATACTGGTAGACATGGCAATACTCATCTTAACTGAATACACTAGCTGCCTTACTTCCTCCCTACCCAATGCTTTGTGAACCATAATCCCAGCTCCTCTGGGTCTGTAGATGTTATGAGCAGGACCCCATAAAGAGCAACACTGGTGATCTCTCATTTAATTCCTCCATAGATTTGATTCTTTTAATTTAAAACTCAAAAATACCATTAAAACCCTCACCCAGATCAGCTGTATTTTTAAGTGTAAAATCCATTTTAGTCCGCAGAGCCTGTGATACGGTTAAGTACTTATTTTTATTGTCTGTCTGGGCATGGTTTTTAACTGCAGGTGGAGAATTGATCAATAATGTCATAAAGACACGCTCACCCCATGCCCTTTCCCCAAGCCCAAGCTCAGGGAAGTGGCTTATATGCCCTGAATTGTCCAGGGTTTACGAGGCCCTTGGATGCATTCTCTCTGCTTGTTATTTTGTCTGACGTTGTCTGGCAAAAAGGCTATGAGTTCTTTTTACTATTTCTTCAACATCTTGCAAAGGGAAATAGCCACTGGCCATGTGCAGCAGTGCAGGAGTCACTGAGAGGATATGATTGTGTCCTTCCCTGTGTAAGAGGCCTGCTGTGACTCCACCTCTCTAGCTCTAATCCTGGGTAGTGGGAGGAGTCAAGTTCAAGGAACAACCATTGTCATGTTAATTATCCTCCTGAGATTTTGGCATCCAGGGACTGCTCCCTTATTTCTTCTTCTTGTTGGCATCTAGATGCCCAGAGTTTGCAAAGAGAAATGAGGCTTCTCTCTCTTCCTCCCGTCCCCCCTCTCCCCCCACAAGAAAGTTAAAGAAAAGAAATGAGGGTCCACAGGTGTTTTCCCCCAAGATGAGACAGTATGGTGCATGCTCCGAGTGAGGGGTGTGGATGACCAATGCCCTGGTGATCCCAGAAACCTGGAGTGAGGCTTAAATAGGACAACTCGGGTAAAAGTGTCTCATAGTCATTGTTTATTAAGTGTAATCATTCTTAAACCTCAGCTGGTGATCCAGGGTAATTTGAGCACTTGAACTTGAGAATTCTGCCAAGCTCTTTGTGTTGTCCTTGTAACTTTTAGGATCTGTAAGATAAGGGGAAAGAAAATGTTTGTAGATTGATAGAAGAGCTCTGTTGTGAAACATAAAATGACACCCTTTTTCTCTCACCACCCTACTCTTGTCACCTCCTTCTCCCTCAGCAGAATGAAAATGATCAGCAGGAAAGCAGGCCAGTAAAAAACGTCCAAAAAATGCATCTATAAAATGGCACACATCTGCCATTTTGTATAAACAATCATCTAGAGGAGTAATGGTGATGATGAGGGTGAATATGTATGATATTAATAAACGCAATCATGATGGTAGCCTCCATTTATCGATCACCTACTATCTTCCAGGCATTAAGTAACATATTCCATCTCTCCATTCTTATTCCTTCCCTCCCTCCCTCTCTCCCTCCCTCCCTCCCACCCATTCTTCATGGCAACCCCAGGAGGCATATAGCATTATCTCCCTATTACAGAGGATGTACCTGACATAGCTGGTGGCAGACCAGGATGTGGGAGGAACTCTGGTCTTTATGTTTCCAATCTCTTGTCCTTTGCCGGTAACCTAAACAATTTGAGTGTCTCTCTCACTGTGTTGGGTTCTCAGGATACAGACATGAATAAGAGACAATAGTGCAGAGTGACAAAGAGCACAAGTTCTGGAGTCAGGCTTGTGTCACTCATATATCCCTCTATCTGTCCATTCACCCCCGTGTCCACCATCTACCTATCCTTTTATCCATCCATTTAAAAATACTATAGAGTGGGACAAAAGTAGGTTGACAGTTGTGAGTATGTGAAACAGTTTATTCTCATATTGTTATTTACTTTTCTGTTATTTTCCATAGGAACACCTGTAACCCTACTTTTGCCCCACCCTGTATTGAGTGCCTTCTATGGGCCAACCACCATATTGGACAATAAAATCCTGCCTTTCCATCCTATGATAGGTTGTTGTGAGAAATAAAATATACTTAACACAGTATCTGGCAAGAGTGAATGAACAAATAAATGTTGGCTGTTGTTGTTATTAGTAATAGTACTTGTATTGTGTGGGAAGACATGGACCTGCCCTCTGGGGACTCACAGTAAGGACTGATGTTACCCCTCTGCTTCTCTCACACTTTCTCTAGCCACTGTGGAATGGGCACTCTTATTGCCATACCCCCAGCCCACTTCTGGTCCCTGGCCCCTCTGAGCTCTGAGGGGCCCAGCATCATGGCTTACCATACACCCACTGACCAGCTCTACCAGGAAAGGGCAGATGGCAAGGATCCAACCAGGTCAAGTGTTGGGGTTCAGAGGACAAAGGAAAGGGACATTTCAAGGAAGTTCCTATTTCCTTAGAACCAGTGTTCCTATCTCCCTTACTCATATGATGTATTGGGACATCCTTCACGTTCCAAATGTAAGCACGTTCCAGAAAATGACCAGTATTGGCTGGTCATGTGATGCCTTTCTTTACAAATTTACTGGCATTGTCTGAGAGGATGGGGGTGGGAGAGGAAGGAGCAGACTCCACATTTGTGAGCTGGGTAGCTGTGCTATATTTGTATTATTCTGTTTTTGAAACCTAAGCTAACTTGGACCTGTATAATGAGAATACTATGGGCAGACAGTTAGGAGGGGATTTGTGAGTTTAAATGAAATCCTTTATTTAAAAGCTCTTGACTCTGACCATTTTTTATGCTGTAACTTATTTCAGTATCATATCATTCAATAAATAGGCAAGTTTATTATCCCCATATACAGGAAGGAAACTGAACCTAAGAGGAAGCTTTACTCACCTAAGACCACACAGCTAATAAATAGGTGAGAGAACCAGTCTTCAAGCCCAAATGTGTCTAAATCCTGAGCTCTGTTTTACTATGTTCTTTGTGCTCTGTCCTCAACCAATCACCATTTTGTTTCACAAGTATCAGCAAATCTTGTCTGTAAAGGACAAGTAATAAATATTTTCAGCTTTGTGATTCACATGGTCTCCCTTGCAACCACTCAACACAGTCTTCGTAGCATAGACGCAGCCATAGACACTATGTAAACATGGCTATGTTCCAATAAAACTTTATTTACAAAATCAGATGGTGGGCCAAATTGGGCTTGCAGGGCAGTTGTTTGCTGACCTCTGCTATAGAGCTTGGCTTGGGGGTCGGGGCTACATCATGAAGGACGTTAAGGAATAAGTGAGAACAGTCCGTAGCCTTCCCAGCACATCCTCTTGTCACTCTGGCAGCACTCTTTCTGTGGAAGATGGCTGTTAAAAAGGAAGTGCGAGTCCGTGATTGATTGAAGGCAATCAAAGAAAGTATTATAGGAGGATTAAGTACAAGAGATCTCCATTAGAAGGGTCTCCTCTGTGTAGCCTTTCTGACCAAGGACAAGAATAGCCCCTGTGATTTGTAACGCTCCCCAGAGCACTTGCTTCTCTAGTTTCTTTTCTGACCCTGGATTATCTTGTCCTCAGCCACCCCCTTCCCCTATCCCAAAGAATTCGGACCTCTCCAGGCATGGGGGCCACATTACTACTCTCTGCACCTCCCGGTGCACTCTGCCTGCCCCTCAGTGCCAGTGCCCCTGGCCTGCCTAGGGTGAGCTGGGGCTATGCAAAGTGAGGATACTTTTGCCTGAGGCTAGAGCACCCTGGGCTTGCTCCAGACCTGTTTCTGGGACAGCAGGTGCAGCTGATCACTGACACCAAAATACATTCTCAAAGCGAGGGCAGACAGGCCAGCCAGAGCAGGTCCCCCGCCCCCTGCGGACTCGGCTCCCTCCAGAGGACACATTCACAGTGAGGACACCCTGAGTGTTAATCCTCTCACCCAGGAGAGCTAAGTATGGGTCAGCATTTTAGCCGAGGGCTGGACTCAGGCAGGGGCATCCCCCCGGCTGTCTGGCCAGCCTAGGGCAGCAGTAAATCACACAGGAGAAGGCATTCCTCAGATGCCAGGCCTGCTGGGGACTCCGTGGGTGTCATAAATCAGGAGCTCACCCCATTTTACTTGTTTCTTCCCTGCAGCCTAGGAAGGAAAACGGGGGAGGATGAATTCAGCCAGACCCAGGCATCGATGGCACTTGTCTCTTTGTCAACTTATTACCTGAGATTTATGCATGACGCAGCTATGTCTGCTCAATGACACATTCTAATTTAATTAAATTTCTGTGGAATTGATGTCTGATCAATCAATAATGTTAATGTTTTTGCAATTTGGAGATTAAAGTGTGGTCAAACCACGGCAACCCCCCAGCATCATCTGCTCACTTTGGAGTGTTCTTTTGGAGGAGGTTTCCTTGCCTGCCTTCTTACCATCCTCTTTCTCTTCCTCCCTTACAAATTTAAATGTTTATTTATTAATAAAATTTATTTTTTTTATTACTTTGAGGGAGGCAGAGAAAGAAAGAGAGAGAGAGAGAGAGAGAGAGAGAGAGAGAGAGAGAGAGAGAGAGAGAGAGAGAGAGATAGATTGATTTGTTGTTCCACTTATTAGTACATTCATTGATTGATTCTTGTATGTGCCTTTACCAGGGATGGATCCTGCAACCTTGATGTATCAAGAGGTCCTAGTCAACTGAGGTCCCAGCCAGGGCTTCATATTTAAGTGTTTGTTAAGTGCCTAGGAGGTGGAGACGTAACAAGGTGGAAATATGGCTCAGAGCAGTGGTTTGCAAACCCAAGTATGCATCAGAATCCCCTGAGGAGCATATAGGGACACTGATCCCTAGGTCCCATTTCCAGCATTTCTGATCTGGTAGGTCTGGGGTGTAGCCCAAGAATCTGCATTTCTAACTGAGCCTGAATAAGGCTAATGGTGCTTGTCTAGGGACCCCACTCTGCGAACCACTGGCTTAGATGTTAAGGGCTTAATTAATCTCTAGAATCAGCTGAGTTCAGTTCCCACTTACAAGCTATATGGTTTCTGGCAACTAACTTTACTTTTCTATGCCTCAATGTCCTCACCCATAAAATGGGGATAATAACTGATAATAATAAAAATTCTTCAAATGTTAAGTCCCTGTGGAATGAATACTAAAGACCTTCTCACTGGTGGTTGTTGATCCATTAGTCAGCATCTTTAGGATTTGATTAGGTACCCAGCCACAAATTAACATAACATCACTATAAACTAGACTACATGTACCCTAGCTTAGATTTTGTCTTGTACCTTTTAAGCCATTTCTACACAATTGCCTTGAACTCCCACTCCAATAGCCCTTTATAAAAGTCCTTGATCTTACTCAAGCTGTAATGGCAACTACATCCTATGCCTATCTTTCTTGCAGTACTTACTATTTTTTAGTATCTGTTCTTGAATTTGCTGGAAATTAGCGTCAGGAGACTCAATCTTGACCCTTTCAAAAACCTCGGACAACGTTTTCCTGTGATCCATCACATAAATTGTTTCTTACCAGTGGTTGCAGTGTTTGGTGATGCCATGTACCAGGCCAAATTTATTTAGCGCAAAGTTTCCAAAGGGTCAGCTTTGGGCTGAGGCCACTCAGCAGGTAGCTGTTCTGTGGGTTTGCATGGTGTTTGGAAAAAGAATCCTGAATTCCTTGTCTGCATTTAAAAAAACTGGACAATGAAAGTGTAACATCACTCAAAGTCTTCTTTGTCTTGAAAAGTTTAAAGTTAAAGATGGGACAGGCCCATTCTGCATCAGCTGTGGCCCCAGCGCCCTGTTCCCCGTGTCCTCTCACTTAGCCCTGGTCACGTCTCCACACGCTTCACCCTTGTATTTCCCCTGCCTGGTGCCGGGAGTCATGTGAGTCATTACCCCGGTGTTTGCAGAAACTCTGTGTCTCTGTTCCTCAATGAATGTTAATTTGTTGGAAACAACGTGTGCTTGATCCTTCCCAGCTTTAGATCCTGTTCCTGAGAGGAGAAGGTGGAAGCAGTATAGAGGGGACTTCTGCTTTCTCATTGTCATCTGTTCGAATTGCATCATCTGCTCCCGATCCCTTCCTTTTCCTTCTTGCTCCAAACATAGCTCAACAAGCCCTTTTTGTCGCCCTTAGCAATTTTTGCAGCCTGAGCTCTTCCTAGGATTTTGTCTATTTAACGCTCTTCTTACAGAAGCAGTGTCAGTTTGTATTTGTTTTAGGGCGGGATGGTGCATGATAGCACAGCAGGCCTACAAAAACAATGAAATTAGAGATACAGCCCACATTTCCACATTCGCCGTGGGATCTACTACATCAAGAAAAAAAAAAGATAATGTAATTTAGAGAAAAATATTGATAAACAAGTATTAAAATTTTCAAAAGGAAAGGCCTGGAGATTTGGAGAAATGCATATATTTATACATCCAGTGCCAGCCTGGGTGTCAACTGTGCCCCCCAATCCTGTGACCCATCACATGGCTTGTTTCTTACCCCCTCTTGGTCCAGAAGGGGCCGACTTGGCGAGACCAGAGGCCAGCATGCTCAGCTCCACTTTCCATAATGAACAGGCTTAGTGAGTATAGTTGGTGTGGTAGCTGGATACCAGTAATGTTAGTGTTCTCAGCAAAGCAAATTTGCCAGGTTTTCAAATCAAACTGTCATTGGGTGTTAATGATACCCGCTCCTGCTGTCTTAAAACGGGGTAGAAGGAAGCCTCTCAGGGTATCAAGATAAGTTGGCATTTAACAAGAGCAGCAAGAATGATCCTATTAAGATGTAAATCAGATCATGTCACTATCTTGCTTACAACCACCCAGTGTCTTCCACTGCCTCTAGATGAGTCCCAACTCCTTACCAGGGCCCTGGGCCCTATGTGGACTGGCCTGGCCTCTTCTCGGAGCCCATCTTGTCCATTATTGCCTTGCCTCCCAGCTACAGGGAGCTGCTCTCTGTTCCTTAAACAGGATAAGCTCTTCCCATCTCTGGCCTGTGCATTGCTGCTCCTCTTGCCTTAATAGTTTTCTTCCCTAACTTTATGGGGCAGCCATTCTATGGCACTGAAAATGCCCATGGACTAAAATAGTCATTCCCTAGAGGGAGCCTTCTCTCAGAACCTCCATACTGTTTCTATAGTTCTACCAAATTGCATTCTCACCAAAAGTGTTCAAGTTTTCTCTTTTCTCTACATCTTCAACACTTACTTTTTTTTTAGAATAGACATTCTTATCATTTTGAGGTACTATCTCATTGTGATTTTTATTTTCATTTTCCTAGTGATTAGTGATATTGAGTACCTTTTCATATATATCTGTTGACATTTTGCATGTTTGTGGGTTTTTGTTGTTTTTTTGTTTGTTTTTGTTTTTTAAATATCTATTGAGGTCTTTAGTCCATTTTTAACTGTGTTGTTATTTGTTTATTTATTTTGCTATAGAGTTGAGTTTTTTATATATTGTATATATTACCATTTACTAGATACATGCTTTGCAAATATTTTCTCTCATTCCATAGGTTGACTTTTACCTCTGTTGATTGGTTCCTTTGCTATGCCAAAGCTTGTTAATTTAATGCAATCCAACTTGTCTATTTTTGCTTTTGTTGCCTGTGTTTTGATATCACATTAAACAACAACAACAACAACACACACACACACACACACACACACACACACAAATATTGCCCAGACCAATGTCATGAAGCTTTTCCTTATATTTTCTTCTAGTTTTATGGTTTCAGTCGTATATTTTTGTCTTTAATCCATTTTGAATTTACCTTTGTGTATGGTATAAAATAAGGGTCCAATTTCATATTTCTCCATGTAGATATACAGTTTACTAGAACCATTTATTGTAGTCACCATCCTTTCTCCATTGTGTCTTTGTCACCCTTGTCAGAGATCTGTCCACTGTATGTGAGTGTGCATGCACTGTTGACAGGAAGTGAGGTGAGTGTGGAGAGGAAACCAGAGGAACCAGACTAGGAGGGAACTGTTAACTGGAGTAAGAAGTTTAGACTTCAAACTGAAAGTAATGGGGAACATTTCTATTTCACAGTAGTGTTGCTCATATTGAGGACTCTGTAGTCAGATTGCTGTTTGTGCTCACATCTTTGCTCCCACTGTGTGACTTTGAGTAAGTTGATTACCCTATTAGGTTGGCTCTCAGTTTCCTCACCTGAAAATGGGAATAATAAAATTATGAGGAATAAATAATTCCCTCATAGAATTGTTGGGAAAATGAAATATGTTAAGAAGATCAATAATTATTAGCCATTGTTGCTATTACTGTTGTTATTATTTTCCCAAAACTGAATAAACCAGAGAGTTTGTGTGGGGCTGAGTTGCTGCTAGGCCTATATTGACAGGGGAAAGGTAGGGTGAGTGGAGGGAGCCAGAGCCTCCATTCCAAGGGCAGCACAGGGAGGCCTGAGGTCAAGTGGAAGAGGTGACAGGTACCTTCTCATATACTAAAACAACAAACTAGGATTCAGTCCTTCAGTCTTCAACCTCTTAATAGACAGCCAGAAAAACAACCCAAAAAACATGTTAGGACCGATTTTGCTAAAGAGAAATCATAGATCACCCAGTCCATGGGTGAAAGAAGGGAGAATGTTGGATAAAGGAGGAAGGGACTTGCTTACTTAGGGGTCATCTCCATTTTCCTGGACTATTTTTAGAATAACTACAGGGACACAAGTGTTCTCTCTCCTTTCCCCAAATAGTAACCACATGGACATAAGTGCCCTCTCCTTTTTACCCAAATAGTACATATGGCAGAGACTGCTATATACACACCAAATCCTAGCTCTCTTCTTCCTGGGCACATAGACTACATTTCTGAGCATCCTTTGTAGTTAAATCAGCCAGGCCAAGGGAGAAAAGGGGAGGTGATAGATTTTTCCTGACCTGGCATAACATGGAAAGCCTTCTCTGTATTCCTTCATGACCTCTCTGTCTCATCTGCTGGCTGGACTGAGATGGTTCCAAGGACCTGGAGGAGCATGGAGACACAAGATGGAAGGAGCCTAGGTCCCCCAGCCTTCCCTTGGGAGGAGAGTGGCTCAAGAGACACAGCTAACCACACACATCAATGTTGAATGGCCATGTGAGCAAGCAATAAATGTTCTTATATTAAGCCACTGAAATTTGGGGCTGTTTGTTATAGCAACCAACATACCCTAACTAAATATACCACCCTTAAGAAAGTATCATGAGTGTTCTATCACATATATTCTACAGTCTAAGAATGAACAAATGACATTTAAAAATAAACCAGACATTCATCAAAGTCCAGAGGTTCCTAAAATTTACAAATGTATGTTGGAGTCAGTGTGTTAGGTACTAATTCCACACGTGTTCTGCTCTGTGCCTCTAAAGTGTGTGAAGTAATAAGAGTCTAAAGAGACTCAGGCAATAGCAAACTTGCAGAACTGAAGACAAGAGAAAGAAAAAAAGGAAAATATTTTATACACTTTAAAATCAATTGTCTGAATATTAGCAATAAAGAAATGGAATATGTTGTTGGGAAGGGACATATATTGGATATAATAAAAATGAAAACTTTGAAATATCTTGGGATAAAGACAAAAAGAAATATGAAGTTTAAAAATAGGGCTGAGAGTATGTTATTGATGGAGGACTAGACAATTGCACATGAGACAATCCATAAATAGTATTTGACACATAACAAAACTCTCTCTGGAAGCGTAAGGCCCATGAGAACAGTGTATTTAATGTTTTGTTTACTGCAGTAGCCCTAGCCAGCAGAACAATCCCTGGCACATAGTAGGTGGGAGAGACTGGAAGAATATCTGTGAACATGATATTGGGATATCCTGCATTTCCCCCTCTAATCATATATGTATGCCATCATGGTTCAGAGAATGATCTCTTATGTGAGACAAAACTGTATTTGAGCCCTGAGCTCTGCCTTTGATGGACTGATCTTAGTCACATGTCCTAAACATTGAAAGTAGAATAGCACCTACCTTATTGTTATAGAGAGAATGAAGATTGTGCACAAAGAGCACTTAGTCAGTAAATTTTAAGTGCTGTGTAACATGTTTCATAACTCATTTTCTTCCCTGTAAAGCGAGGAGAAAAAAGAACTAACATTAATGTTTAAGTAAAACAAAACAAAACAAAATAAAAACCTCTCTTCATATATCTCTGCAAAATTTCCATAGGATGAGATGTCCTCCTGGGGAAAAAGCATTTCTTAGTGAATCTACCTAAGACAATGCCTAAGCAAGGAGAGAACTAAACTTTTCCCTTTGACCTTTGCCTAATGCACAGAATACACATTATCCTTCGAAGTATTATTTAACCAAGATACTAAAAATAACAGTGACGATCTAAGGATATAAACTAAACAGACCGATCATTTTTATCATTAATATTACTACTCTTTTATTTAAAAGGCAATTTGTGCTTATTGTTTAATTTTTGGACAATACAGAAATTCACAAAGAAGAGAGTAGAATTTCCTTCCCCTCCCCCCCTTCTTGGGCTGGCCATGATCTGTATTTTGGTCATTGTAGTTAAGACAAATTGGCACCTATTTTGTAAGCTATTTTCCCTAGTCTATGTAAGCTTTTAATATTTTCCTATGTCACTAAATGATTTAAACAATTAATAACATCTGAAATGAAGAAACTCAGTCCAGAGTTTCTGAGAGCAAAGTGGATTCTGTTGTTGGCAAAACAGTCTTCAGTTGGTAATAGAGAGCAACAAAAGAATTTACTTGTGCTTACTCTACCCAGGGATGCTTAGAGAAACACGTGTGTTCTCATGACTACAGGAGAAAGGAAATGAAGGTGCCCACGTTTCCTATCATTTTGTCCAATCTTAAAGGTAATGGAGAAGTTTTAGGGAGAGAAATGAGATATTCAGCTAATAATCATATACTAAAGGCCCATCTCTCTCTCTCACACACACACACACACACACACACACACACACACACACACACTTCTATATACCAAAATCTTAGTGCTATTCTCCAGATGATAAAATAATGGGCAATTTTTATTTTCTTTTTGATCAACCATCTTTTAAAAATTTATCTCCAGTGAGCAATAAGAGGATATATAAGAATGATTGTGGGTTCTTTTAAAAAATGAGAATATAGTCAAATCAACATTCTGGAATAATGTAATAATGTTTCTATGGAATATGGGCACCACTCTGTTTTCCATACAGTGGGAGGTAGCAGTGGATATTGCTGGTCCCGATTTCAGTTGTAGTGGAATTTCAGGCCCTGATGAAAGATACCATGACCTCCAGGGGGTGCCTTGATCACTCTGGGGTGCCTGTCCTGTCACTACATATTAAGCTAACTCCTAATTTGAAGAAGACAAAATGTCGAGTATAAACTAACTGCTTCTGTAATGTGCCATGCCATCCAGAAGTCCCCTAGCCCATGTCTCCCACTTTTGTGGACAGTACATACAAATGCATATGTACACATATATAATTTATTGGATGGCTGGCCTATCAAGTGTATTGGTTTTCATAGCTCCACTATTGTCAGCATATTTCAGATTGGATTTGCTGCTGACATGGTTGAATGAAAATATACTGACATATTTTGATATTGCACTTGACATTTTTAGTATTATTATTAGTCGTTTCATTCCATGTAGTATCATTGTTCGAATAGGATCATGCTAAAAAAAAAAAAAATTCAAGTGCTACTCAATTATGGAGAGCTGCCTGGTTTTTAGGTGCTGTCCTTTACACAGCCCATGGAGCTGGGAGGGAAGCTGTGTCAAACCATGGGGCAAATTGCAGGTGACACTTGTTGCACAGAAAATTCCTGCAGATCTCATTTGGAAATTAGTTCAGGGAGAGATATTTTTTTGAAAAGAATGGCTCTTTTCAACTTCATCCTAATCAAGAGAGTGTATTCATCTTTAAAGCAGTTTTTCTGTCCAACAGCGATGACCACCATATCCATCAATCCATAGCCCCGCAAGGTTATGTTTGACCCAAATTTCCTATCAGCTCTCATAGAAGTAACCAGGCAAACACATAAGCTCCAAGTTCACATACATAAATGTGTGTGTATGTATGTGTTTGTATTTTCTAAACAGGGCTTTGTAGGAATAAATTAATATACTTACTTTTCTGTGCTGCAAAGGATCAACATCATTTGCATATCAGTAGAATCATTCCTATTAAAAGTTTAATTTTTAACCAAATGTCTCAAAGAACAGGAGGCTCTGGGAAGAGTCCACCCGAATGAGAGGTAGAACTTGAGTTATTTTCTTATTTCTGGGAGCTGGCTGCCAGGGTATGAAGAACTGAGTAGTGATATTCTAAGGTCATGATGTAGAATGTCCTTGCTCAGCAAAGGGGACTTCTGTCATCTGTTACTTAGCATTGGGTTGTAATGAACAGCTTTGTCTTGTTGAGTTGACTTAGTAGCTAATCACCTTCTCCTAAGCCCTAAGCACAGTTTAAAATAGAGAGGTCTGGAAGCATCAGTGTTTATTCATCAACCCAGTGGGCTCCTCCAGTGAGCATGCCTTGAATGTGAGGGGATTCCTTTGGAATGTGTAGACCTCCAAGGCCCTAATTCCTTGGACTTGTGAAGGAGAAATGTTTATCTCCTGCTGGGTTGCTGTCAAACAGAATGGGTATATTTCTGTCAATAAAACACTGCTCTGACAATTTGTCCCTGGAGATAAATGGCCTTTTCCATAGAGGCTTTAAATAGGGACCATAATGGGAGCGAATGGAACTGAGTAGAATAATTAGATAGTTTCCATAAATCCTGTGGTGAAGTCTTCCACACAAGGTGATTTCCAGGGCTGTATGTTAGCACACAGACTTTCTGTGGTGTGGACACAGCTGTGTGCTGCACAGGGTTGATAGGTAAGTAAATCGCAGGTGACTGGGACATAGAGAGAATTTAACTCCCTGTTTTCCCTGTAGAATTTGTCTCTACATCAAAGGAACACCCATATTAATTTGTTTTTATTGTTACTAGTAGAAATGTGGTACTTGTCTGTTTAATAGGAACTATCTTTACCCACTTGATTTGAATTTAGTTTTTAAATGTAAGTATGTTGGATGCATCTTCTTTAAGATAGGTGGGCTCTGGGTCCAAATAGACATGACCCTCTCCTTAGTCAATGATTTATTGTTGTGCTTTTAACAATTATATAATCTCTAAGAACCTCAATGTTTCAGCTGTAAAATGGGCACAAATAATAGAAATTAAATATCAGTGTTCTTATGAAAATTAAATGAGACAATTCATACAATACTTATCACAGTCTGGTAGTTGGTATGTTGTATGATGTTAATATATTTTGCTTATCCTAGTTATATGTTGTGATTATAATTACTGGTGATCAGAGAAATTAACCGTTAATAAGAAGCTAGTGGTTTAACATTTCCAGTATGGATTCACTGGGCTTTTTCTGTATTTGCAAGAAGGGGATATCTATTTTATTTTCAGAACCTGCCAAAGTAGGTCTCCAATAAATGTGGGTTGAAATAATGAATGAGGATAGCAGTGATCTTCTTACTGGTGCTGTTCAGTTCACCCTCAAGATAGCTATCTAATTCACTTGTGACTGACCTGTCCAGAAAATTTTCCTGCAAGAAGAAGCATGGGGTAAGGGATACTGCAACTCAATTATTTCCTCTCTCTCTCAGTCTCCCCCAGTTTCTCTTCTAGCTGTTCTATTTTCTATTACATAGAATACTTAGGTGATGTGCCAATAAGTAGTGTATGAATACTTAATGAAGGTGGAATGAATTATAAATGGCATGGAATTTATCTACATTGCTTCCTTGCTGATGGCAGAATGGTGTTTTATCTTCTATCAAGACATATAGGAGTCAGTAGGTGAGAAAGTATCCTGGTTGATAAATGTAAAAATTGTTACCGGATGGCATCTTAAGTTACATGGAACCCAACACCATGTGGCAGAGAGGAAAAGGCTGGACGAGGAAACATGGTGAATATGATGCTGCCAGGAGAGAGATTGAGGTGGTCCCTAAGGGCACAGTTACTGCTGCAGTAGAGAACTAGGAATAGAGGCAGATACCACTTACTCATTGTGATTGAGTACCAATTGACAGAGGTACAAAAGGTGTCTCTAGAACTTTTATTTAAAGGGGAAGCTATTGAATGACATTGTCTAGTAAAGGGATTCTATGTTATTTCTTCATCTCAAAGCCATATGTCAACAGCTAGCTCCTTAAGTACAGTGAACTCTCATTAAAAAAGATAGCAGGTAAACTCTGACATCTCAAAGACTTGATACAAAATTTACTTCTCACTCACATGATAGGTGCCTCTCCTGGGTGGCTCTCCTCCAAGTTTAATTAGGAGGCCCAGGTTCTTTCCATCTTGTGGCTCTGCCATTTTTATTAGGTGCCTTCCCAAGTGTACCCAGGAGGTTATCTCCATGTCAGCCAAATGGAGGAGGCATTAGCAGAGAGATTTTTATGAACCAGGTCTAGACGTGGGACACTTCAACTTTGCCACATCCCTTTGTGCAGAACTTAGGTGCATGACCATCCTTACTTTAAAAGGAGCTGAGAGGTGTACTCTAGCTTCCCAAGTGGAAGCAGCAGCAGCTATAATGATCAAACTACCAGTGTCCACCACACTCTCAAATCTCTAAGAAAATATATATTTTTAGAAAATGATAGAGTAAACATTATTGCAAAAATGTCATTTTATGAAATTGTGTTTACAAACTCTTAAACAAAAAGAAATCCCATTTAGGATATTGTGTTTATATGCAAACAGTGAAAACTCCAGTTATAAATTGTCTGCCTTTGTGGTAATAGTTCCTCAGTTTTTTTTTCATATGGAATTTATTTTAAAATTGAATAAGCCACAAATGTAATATCTGCATAACAATTGAAAATTTAGATAATACAACAGTGATACAATATTTAAATTCACTCATCATTTAACCTACGTTAATAGCTGTTTTATATCCATCTAGTTCTTTGCCTTCACATAGTTATCTACTATTTCAGGGATGAGAAAAGTTTTATAGGAAAAGGCCACATAGTAAATATTTTAGGTTTTGTAGGCCATACTGTGTCTGTTGCAACTACTCAGTTCTGCTATGGTAGCACAAAACCAGCTCCCGACCGCATGTAAATAAATGGAAGTGGCTGGGTTCCAATAGGACTTTATTTACAAAAGCAGATGGGGACTAGGTTTGGCCTGAGGGCCAAAGCTTACCAACCCCTATAGTATACGATGGATATGAACTTATGTATGCAAAGCACGGAGAGGCCTGCACACATGTAGTGCTCAGTAAATATTAATATGCTCCACTTAGCTAGAAATGCATACAGTGGTTTGACTTCCAAGCACTTAAAACTCAATGGATATAAGTTTAGATAGACATAGCAAAAGTCTGGAAGCATCAACCTTAAACATTGAAAGAAATTTATAAGCATAAGGGGCTTGGGAAAGGGAATATTTTCACTTATTTATTTATTTATTTATTTTCTCTTATATTGTCTGGATTTTTTTTTCAATGATCATATTTTACTGTTGTAATAAAAAGTTACTTTAAAATGTATATCTTTCCAACATTTTGCTGACTCAGAGGAGAATGTTATATTTGAAGCCTGAACATGTGACTTATTTGCATTTTTCAACAACCAGCTGCAGTTGAGTTTCAGGATCATAGCCTGAACCACAAAATAATATTGAAAGAGTTTTGACACAGCCTGAAATGCTTCGAGGAAGGCAAGGTCTTGACTTCCTCTTTTGAGGATTTTGCTGACAAGGACATTGATACAGGGGAAGAGGAGTGGTCTTTGAGGATCTTTCCCTGGCCCCTCTGCTATCATCTGATCACATTTTAGCATGATCTGAGCAACCTGTGGACAGTGAGGCTCCGCATGTCTGCACACAGTAGGCATTTATACATGCTTCTCTGCATGAATTACCTAACCTGCATTCCTAGCACGGTTCCTGGTAGACAGTACACATTCATTAAACACTTGCTAGATTTAATTGGGTGATGCAGTAAACTAAAGCTGGCCAACAGCATTTTATTTACAGACCAAGTCGCCTTATGCCCTTCAGAGTTGATGTGCTTTTCCTTCTACAATTGCAATAAAGGGACACATTCTGTGAGACTTCGGACTGTTGCTGTGATAGGTGTGATTGCCTTGGGTTGGGAATATGATTAACCTAAATTAACCCCAGACAGCAATTCTGAAACATAATCATGAAGAAAAGAGATACCAGTGTCTGCCTTGGGCCCTAGTGATCAGCAGCCTTTTTCATCAAGCTTCCTCCTCATTTACTGCATGCTGCCTGGTATTTTTCCAAAACAGAAAAATGTAAAAACTTTAACTGTGGCCGCATTTCTCCTTCTGATTTCAGTTTTTATCAGCTTCTGATTTCTCTCTTAATCTCTCCATGCACCGCAGCTCTGATTACCATCCATCTACCCAGATGTCAGTCAGATATCACACTTTCTTGGTGAAATAGGAATAAAACAGCCGGACAAAATCAGAGCCTTACAAAACCCACATTTTAATACAACAGCTTTGTTTGGACTTCAGGACAATTGTAGAAACCATTAGAAAATATCTTCTTTAGGGATTCAGTCAGTTCTCTACTAGATTATTATCAGCCCAGGGGGAATAAAAAAAAAAAGTCTCATTATTTGAATCAGTTTACAGCAACTCATGAATTAGAAGCTCACACCCGAAGGAGTATTTCCAGCTTAATGGAAACAATTTATCTAATACTTTGAATTCTTTACAAGAGTCTACATTGATAGATGGACATTTCTCCAATGCAGGTGCATTTTGTGGTAGCTTCTTTTGAGCAAGTTCGTATCTGTTAGAAAATAAAGCAATAAAAGACAATTTCCACCTAAGAAGGGAACACTGCAAATGATCTAAAACTCATAATTTTTTTAAATTGTGCTAAAATTAAGTTAATTGAAATGCAAGTGGACATACTTGTTTTTAGGTGACAGTTGACTGGTCTTCTCTGATTTCACCCAGTGAGATGACATGTTGATTTTAGGGGGAGAGATGATGAAGAGTCACACACTTGGCGTTGATTGCTTAAGAATAAGGGAATTCTGTGGAAACTGGAACACGTTTCCCCAAGGTTTTCAGAGTTGTTTAAGACAGTGGTCAGCAAACTCATTAGTCAACAGAGCCAAATATCAACAGTACAATAATTGAAATTTCTTTTGAGAGCCAAATTTTTTAAACTTAAACTATATAGGCAGGTACATTGTTATTAACTTAACTAGAGGCCCAGTGCACGAAATTCCTGCACTCAGGGAGGGAGTCCCTCAGCCCAGCCTGCACCCTCTCCAATCTGGGACCCCTGGAGGAATGTCCGACTTCCCATTTAGGCCCGATCCCACCTGGCAGTCAGACATCGCTCTCACAATCCAGGACTGCTGGCTCCCAACTGCTCTCCTGCCTGCCTTCCTGATTGCCTATAACCGCTTCTGCCTGCCAGCCTCATCACCCCCTAACCACTGGATTATGCATGAAGCTGTGTTGGTTTTGAGAATAGATGGATCCTGGATGTCCAGGCAGCCAGTTCAGTCCTCCGCTCACTCACTCCTGGGATCCTGTTTGCAGTCAGCTGCTGGTGGCTCGGACAGTGTTGCAACCTGAGTGTCTCCCAGTGAGAGAGAAACCCCTGCCTTGGAAGCTTCTCTGCTCTCTGGTAACCATTCCCACCTGCTTCTCACAGTGAAGGTGCAGCAAGAATCCTGTTTGCTCTGCTGCTCTCGGTGCCACCTCTAGAGCAGGTCACCAACTGTCGTTTATTTCTTCTGTGTTTTTGAAGTTATTCTTCTCTCAAAAGCTAACCAACTCATTAAAAAATGTGGCATCATCTTACCCACAGTCTCACTAAAGACAACCACTGTTGTCATTTTGTGTGTTTCCATTGCATATTTTTGTCACTTCCTGTATTTGGAGGAAGCACACTGCAAACATCATTTTGAATATGCCCAGTTCATAATATGGGGCATTCGCCCACATTGCTGTCCTCTCTTCCTAAACCAATTTCCATTCCTTGAAGGTGGCATTCAGAGTCACTCAGAAGTGCCTTCTCCCCCCTTGAATCTGTAATAGGGCTTTAACTATTATAAAATGTGTCCAGACCCTTATCTTTTTAGCCATCATTACATTCTAAGTTAGGCATGGGGTGAATCTGTAATTTATCACCCAAAGAGGGTCACTGGTAGAGGTGAAAGGGTGCTATTAATAATCTCGCCAGGACAACAGGTGTAACCTGGGGCTGTCCTGGGCAAACTGAGACGTAGGTGCTCCAATTAGGCAAGACAAGGGCAAACGAGGTGACAATGAAGAAACAGGGGTGAGGAACTGTTCAAAGACGCACAGGAGTGCCTGGCAGTGCTGATCTCAGAACCCAAGGCTGCAGGCTCCTGGTCCAGTGTCCTACAAACCATTCCCCAGTGCCTCTCTCCATGACCCACACTACTGTGTAAATATCCTGGAGACACACCGCCTCCTATTTATGAAGCTGAGATAAAATTACATCTCTCGCCCTCCTTCCATCTTTTGTGCATTTCTTTTATCCTATGGATTTCCAATTGACCTCTAAGCCAGGTTCTGGCATTTTGTAAGGGGCATTGTCTGACTAAAGGCCCCTTTAATAATAGTCCATGGCTGGTGTATTGTTTTTATTAAGGATGGTCTGCTCAAGAGAATGGTTTTGATGCTTACATTAATGACGTATAGTGCTAAATAACATCCATAATAACATCCACACTCAAAACATTTAGGAGTAATTGTAATAATAGAAGAGCCTAAGGAAACTATTTCAAAACACCCTCCCGGATCACAGGGGGCCGAGGGGAGAGTCTCATGAATACCGCTGCTTTTCTGCCAGGCGGTCCACAGAGAACATTCTGCACCCTTCTCCCCTCTGTGCTTCTCTGTCTATTGAAAGATATTCTGCATTGGAGTCTGTGGGTGGCCCTAGGCAGTGGAATACAAAAGGGCCAGGAGGGGGCCCTATGCATTGTGGGTGAAGGTGGGGCCCTGGAGTTCACTATCTAAAGTTACTGAATTCCAGCTCAGTCACCTACTAGATCCCTCTTTAGTCATGCCTACATTTCCCAAGCTTTGGTGTCCTCATCCATAAATAAATAAATAAATAAATAAAATTAAAAAAAAAAAAAAGTTGTAAAAAGTCAATGGAAAAGCAAACATAATTACCACACATAATTACCATCTCTTTTTGTGGTGAGAATATTGTATATCTTCTCTCTTAACTATCAAGTATGTAATACATATTGCCAACTATTATGGGAGAAGACGAAGGTTAGATAATGCTATAGTGGTAATCCTTTCACAATATGTAAGTGTATCAAATCAACACATTGCACACCTTACACTTACAGAATGCTGTATGCCAGTTATATCTCCATCAAGCTGGAAAATAGGAAGAAAAAGAAACAGTGCTTCTCACGGGAACTTATACATAAAAACAGGTGCATGTGTGTTTTTGGCATGTTGTTTTTATCACCATGGCTAATTTTTGCCAGAAACCCTTCCTCATACAAACAGACACCAGCCATTGAGTATTTGGTAGTTGTTGTTGTTTTTAAGATTACCCCAAATGTCAATTCTCTTGGACCGTGCAGTGCAAGTAGCAGGTGTGATTCATCAATGAAATCAATCTGGGATTTCCAATGGACTCTGAGACGCGTTGCTATGGTAAGCAAAGATTACATGAGCAGGGCAGCAACCTGCCAAAGTCCTTCACAGTGGCATTCCATGGCTTCTCCGGGGAGCTCTGCCGCCAAGAAACCGTGTCCAGGCGTTGGTGTCCGAGCGATGAGGCTTTCTGTCTCCGCATCCAGTGATCCACTTAGCAGGTTGCTGTCCTCCCCAAACTGGCTGGAGTCTTCCCACAAGGATCTTCTGACCTTGGGTAAAGAACACGTGGCCTCCTCCTAGGTGTCAGGCACTTTGCCTTTGGGCTGTCTTATGTAATTCTCAGTACAGCAGTTCGAGATGAATTCAATGATCCCTCCTCTCCCCCTGTCTTAAATACAAGGAAACTGAGGCTCAGTTAAAGAACCCACGCGAGGTTATACAATTACTAAGCAGAAAGTCAGCCTTTGAAATTATATTAGTCTGGCTGCAAAATCTATTAATACAGTAGTATTTTTTGTTGGCATTTTCTTTTTCATCACCATTTATCCCCTCATTTTTATTATCAAAGAAATATATGTACATTTTAAAAGTAAAAGTTATCCATATACCTCGACTTAAATCAGTATTTTCATTTTTCTGTAAATCTTTTCCCCCCATAGAGCGTGTGTTTGTGTGTGTGTATGTGTGTGTGTGTGTGTAAAAATGATAAAAAATTTTACCATGAAACAAAGTTTAATTTTGCTTTTCTCATTTAATATTCTATTTTGACTCTTTCCCATATCATTAACTATTATTAAATAGTCTTCACAAATAATGGTTTATAGGCTATATAACATTTTTCTTTCCCATGCGCATGTGTGTATATATATATACATATATGTCATAGCTAATTAATCCTCAGACATTGTGCCTGTTCCTAGTATTTTTAATCATAACTAACACTTAGATGGACATCTTTAATTAAAAACAACTATAGCAACAGGTGTTCCTACCTTTTCTTGAGTGTCTTCCATGTGTGCGCTATGTTACCTACATGGTTGAATTTAATCCTCATAACAACCCTATGAGGTAGGTTTATTATTAGTACTATTTTAATGATGTAAAAGCAGAGGCTTAACAGGGTGAAATACATCATCCAGACAGACACACAAAACTTGCGACAGAAGAAGAGTCAAGCGCAAGACTTGCAGAAGGTCAGGCGGGTATCCTCTGCCATGTGGCTGCCCATCAAGCTGTTTGTTTCTGATCTTAGCCTGCTAGGATTCGTTCCTAGAAGGGGAGTGGCCGGGTGCAGGAACAGGCGTTGCTCTCCAGTTTTTGATATCGATGCCTAAATTGACCTCCATAAAATGTATGCTCTGTTTGGCAATATGATAAGAGGCTTACTCCTCCGCACAGGGCCACAGCCCGCCGGGAAGTCTAGGCTCAAACCACCCAAGCTGCTGCCCCAGGTTCAGAAAGGTTCCTGCACAGTAGAGCTGTCAGGTCCAGCTGGGCCAGTAAACTGGGTTGACCCCATGATGGTAGGTGATGGGGAGAGAAGTCCGCCTGTGTTTGCAGGGGTTGGGATGGGTGGGAGTTGAGTCTTTTAAGACTTCTTCCTAAAGAAGTCCATCTCCGAAGTTAGAGCAAAGGTCTCAATTGAAGGATTTTCCTAACAGGGAGCAGACTGACTTCCTCCATGTCATTTTAGACACCAAGGAGAGAAGCAGGAGACTGCCCATCAATTTTGCTTCTTATTCCTGCATCTCAAACATCTTAACTCCTAAAATGAACTCAGCAAAGTGATCTACTCTACCCCCTTTAGACTCTGCCCTTAATCACAGCTCTGCATTCTCCAAAGATAAGGACTATTATGAGGCACCCTCCCAGTCCACACAGGCGTTGTGGGCTGGTGAGCAAACATCTTAAGCAAACTGATGTGGATGTATTCTCTGCTCCCTCCCCATCCAATTTCCTTCTGCGCAGGACCGACTCCCTCCTCTTCCAGCAGGGCAGGCTTCCCTTTGGGGAAGCAGCCTGTTCCCTCTTTACCCCCTTAGCATTCATCACTCTTATTTCTGTTTCCAAAGCCTCTCTCAACCACATCTGCTATTGGGAAATGGAATTTCTACACAAAATAGTATTCTCTGGACCCAGCTCTTCATGGAGCTCTTTTGAAATCCTTGCTTGGGTTTTTTTCTGTCATTTCCAGAATTATTTCAAGGATTATGTAATTTGCTAATGACTTGGTCCTCCTCTTTCTCATCAAAAGTCAAACTCCCTGGACCCCTGCATCAGTTTCCTGCGGCTGATGGGACAGATCACTACACACTTGGTAGCTTAATACACCAGAAATGAATTATTTCACAATTCTGGATTGAAAGTGTGGGCAGCGCTCCTTCCCTCAGAAAGCTCTCGGGAGAATTTGTTCCCTGCCTCTCTCCTAAAGGATGCTGGGGATCCTGGGTGTTCCTTGGCTTGTGGGTGCCCTCCAATCTCTGCCTCCACCTTCATATGGCCTTCCTCTCTGGGCTTTTGTTCATACAGCCTTCTCCTTTCTCTCATAAGGACATCAGTCATTGGAGTTAGGGCCCACCCTAAATTACCTTTGCAGAGATCCTATGTTCAAGTAAGGTTATATTCTGAGGCTCTTTGTCAGCAAGAATTTGGGAAGACATTATTGAACACACTACAGTGCCAGCATCTTTCTTCATAATATGGAAGTGTATAAATAGTTGTTCTTCCTCTCCTTTTCCATATAACATAGATACAGGAACTCTCGAACCAAGGAGGGGCTTTAAAGATTAGTCTAGAGCTGTCCAGTGGAACTTTCTGCCGTGATAGAAAAATTCCATATCTGTGCCATTCATCATGGAAGCCACTAGCCACAGGTGGCTCTTTAGCACTTGAAATGTGACCAATGTTGGCCTGGCTGGGTTGCTCAGTTAGAGCGTCGTTCTGATATAGCCAAGGCGTGAGGTTCATCCCAGGTCAGGGCACATATGAACATACAAAATCAACCAATAAATGTATAAATATGTGGAACAGCAAAATGATGTTTTTCTCTTTCTCCTTCCTTCCTCCCTTCTTCTCCCCCCCTCAAAAAAAAAAAGCTAATAAAAAAGTGAAATGTAGCTAATGCAACTCAGTTACTAAATAGTTTATTTTAATTAATTTACATTATCACTTAAGCAGCTACCCGTGGCAAGTGACTACAACATTGGATAGCATGGGCCTGTGCCAACCCTCTGTCTTAAAGACAACCAGAGCCCCACAGGGAGCACACAGCCTGCCCATGGACACCTATGGTCAGTGGTAGAACGAACTCTCTTAAATGTCATGGATCAGCAATCTGGCCCATTGGACAGCTCTGGCCTACTGCCTTTTGTGGCTGGCCTGTGAGCTTAAAACACTTTTCCACTGCTAAGTGGTTGGAAAGAATCAAGAAAAACCACGATCTTTTTTCATGACCTGTGAAAACTGGGTGATACTCATAATTGGGTGTCCATAAATAAAGCTGTGTTACAACCCCTCCATTCCCATTTATCCACCTATTGTCAGGGGCTGCTTTTGCACGACAAAGGCTGAATGGAGGACCTGTCACAGCAAGTGTATGAGCCACAAGACCCAAAATACCTGCTATCTGGTACTCTCCAGAAAGGGTTTGTGACTCCCGCTTTAAAGCAGTGATTTTCAAACCTTTTACTTCCCAGTTTAAGGAAGAACAGACCATTTGGGAGAACGAGAACACATTCCCTGTAACTTCCCAATCTAGGGGAAATGTTTCACATTTAGAAATTAGATGTGAATGCCAGAAGTAAAACAGATCGACTAGTTAGTGTTGGATAAGTCAAAAGTCCTGTGTGCAGTAGGGTAAGCATCTCACCTTTTTTTCTAAGATGGAGAATGCAAACCTCCCATGTAATCATCTATTTCCACTCCTCAGCTACAGACATTGTAAAGGTGCCGTACTTCCAGCTGGGAACAGATTCTACATAAGGTACCCATGAGTGACCCTGCCCATATAATATAGGCACCCATATTTTAACTAATCTGTCTCCCAAGCTGTGAAGGGGTAGTAGCACCTTGCAATTCAAAATCACCTCAGATTGGAAACAAGTCCGTAACTGTTTATGGAGGACTGTGGGAGACCTGGCCCAGCTGGGGAGGACGCACAGCTCTCTCCTTTTCCTTGCAGAGTCCTTCTCTCTCACTCAAGAAAGCAGACCAAGATGCAAATGAGTAAAAGTGATAATGGCATAGCATCAACTCTGCTTTAAATTAATAATTGTTAACAATAAAACAGCAACCTGTTTGAAAGCTTCCACATGTTAATTGCTAGAATTAAAAACAAGTTGAGATTGGGTTGTACCGGGTATGGGGCATGTCCTGGTTGGGCATCTCCAGTGTGCCTACTGTGTGCTTAGCTTGGGAGCCCTTACACTCAGGCTGCTCAGCTTCCAGCTCTGTGATGCGGTCCATGATCACATCTTCCTGCTCCAGGGAAGTGCGTGTGGGGCTGGGCTGCAAGCCTGGGCAAGCAGGGCCCCCTTTGCTGCTTTCCCCCCGCCCCTTGTCATTCTTAGAAACATGCCGTCTATTGCTTCCTCCCCACATCCAGGTGGTGGCCATGCCACTTGGGAAAGGAGAACTTGAACCACATCCAAAGGGAAGGCATGTTGTAATTAGGGAAGTGGAAAATAGAACTGAGCTGAAGGGATCTGGTTTTGACTGTGCCTGTCTGTTCTCAGATTGTAAACAGGGTCCTGGGTGAAGTACCAGGGCCCAGAGACCTCTCGGAAATACAAACCACAGCAAGGGAAACAAAACAAAGCATGAAGTCCATAAAGCATGGGCTTTGTTGAACTTTATGTCCCACAATTAATATTTCGCCAGCCGTCGCTTTGGGTTCTCCAAAGACCTGTGTGGGCCATTTTCATCCCAGGACTGCTGGGCGCCTTCCATGCTGCGGTCCGGTCCATGCTGGTTCCTCCAACACATGCCCTCTGCATTCCTCACTCTCCTTGCAGTCTATGTGACAGTCCATGGCTTTGCACCTGTGGACCAATTGGAGCAGAGTAAGCTGTTTATTAAGCAGAATACTGCTTGTGAAACTCTGTTTTCTTACCCAGACCATGAAAAGAGTAATAAATAGTACCTACCTCATACTACTGTAGAGACAGTTAAATAAGTGAACCTGTGGTATGCTCCTAGCACAATACCCAGTGCATGGCTGTGTTTAACAGATGCTTATCTGTGACCAATGAAGGAAAGCATGAATGAAGGCCAGGCAGGGCCACAAGTGAGGAGGCCTAGATTAGAGTGTGCAGCCTGCTGGCCTCTGCCTTTCAGACTTGGGGAGGCACAGTAGCATCTTAGAAACAGGGTGGGTTTGAGAGGCAGGCAGGCCTTAGGTCACACCTAATCCTGGCTCTTTTAACCTCTGTATGAATCTCTGGATGCCTGAGTCCCTCTGCTGTGTAATGGGGAAGATAACAGTACCTGCTTTCTGCCATGGTCCCAAGGAGGAAACGGGAGCACACACAGATTGCAACAGGTGAGCACATTGTATGTGCTCAATTAATACCAGCTACTAGGATTATTATTGCTGGTATTTTTTTCTTAACGCTTTCACTTTTCATGAGCATCTCAATGTCTCCCTGGAGGTGGGCAGGTAAGACCAAGGGTGCAGTGCAAGAGGATGCAGAGAGATGGCCCCACTGGAGTCAGATTCCCACCCGCACTTCCTCTCTGAACACACTTAGGAGCCTGATTTGCCCTCCATGAGTTCTCCCTCATTTCTTCCTCTGTAAAGTGGGCAACACCATCCTGTCTACATGGTTGTAGGGAAGATGGACTGTGAAATGCCTGCAAAAACCGCAGACACACAGTGAGCTCTCAGTAAAGGCCAGGTCCCACCACCGGGTCCTTACATAATCTCCGAAGCCTCCTCAGGGCCGCTACCTCCTTGGCAGAGAAAGCGGGTGCTGCCCCACATTCCCCAGTTAATATTTCAAGCGTCCTGAGTTTCTAATTGTGGAGGAGCCTGAGAGCCACCTAATCCGCTCCTGTATTAACTGCTCTGCTTCCAAATGGGCGCCCCTGGACCAGGCTGACACTCACTGAGTTAATAATGATTGGCTCCATTCCTCGCGCCAAACGCAGGAACCACATAATCTGCAGGGTAGAAATAACTCCCATAATTAGAAATGCCTGAGGGAACCCCCTACCAAGGACCTTGCAGCCGGGCATGTGGGGACCTCCTTGCACCGCCCCCCCCCCCCAACACCACAGGCCTCTGCAGCTTTCTAAAGCCCACTCAGACCCGGCGTCTCTAAGAGACAGGCTCTCCAAGGGATGGCATTCCAGCCCCAGAAACACGCTCAGCAGAAGCCTGGCTTCCTGGTGTTCAGGCGGACTCCTGTCTCCACAAACAGGCCTCCTGGGAGTCAGGCCACAGCCCCTGCCAGGCTGAAACGCTGTCCTCTGGGGGAGGGGAGGCCCTGTCTCAGCCTGCGGGCCCCTCTCCCAGCCCAGGCAGGAGTTTCTATTATAGGGGAAAGGAAGTGCTCTGATTGAGCAACCCAGGCACCAGCGTGCGATTTCTCTCTGAGACTGCCCTGGCTGAGGGGCCTGAGCTTTGGACATTTCCGGAGAGTAATGAGGGGGTTTTCAGAAGGTGGGGGTCCAGGCCAACTTCCTCTGAGTTTAATCTGGGTCACCCAGCTTGAGGGCCTGCAGCTCTGCAGGGTCGCCTCTCCTCAGATGTCAAAAGGGGCTAGAGCAGGTCCCCTTCCGTGGCTGTGAGAGTGGCCTGCAGTGCTGGCTCCGGGTAGGTGTTCCCTCAGGCCTGTCTCCTTCTCCATAACGTGTGGCATGAGGTCCCATCAGCCTGACTCTCAATGGAGTTATAAACTTCACTGAAGCATTATGATCGGGGCGTAGTCCAGCATCCCCCTCAAATCCCAGATAGGCCACCCAGTGGTTTTGTGCCCTAGGGCCCCCTTGTACCTAGATGTAGGTCTTACCACTTCCACTGGACAGGAGCAATCCTCAGCTCTTGGGTGACACGTGATTTGCCCCAGGTCTCTCTGTTAGCAAAGAGTAGTCTGGTTTCCAACGCAGGCCAATAGGACAACCAAACCCCATTTTTCCTTGCAGCATGCTCTCTTCCTTACTTCTGTATGTAAAACATGCACAAGTGTTCATGGACACACATAAACATGTGTGCATGTACACACATGCACAGGAACACACACACAGCTTTCTCCCATTCTTTGTCCTTGTCACATGCTTTCTGGGTGACCAGATGCAGAAGTGACTAAGAGTTCAGGGGCCCATATGACCATTTTCTGTCTCTTAAAACAAATTCTGAAAACAGCCCACCATGTTGCTCTAAAGTGCAAGATATCGAACAAATAGGCGCCTCAAGTAATTACAATATTCCCATGTGATGGAGCTGCTTTACTTAAAACAGTTAAACCCCAACCTATATGTCTCCCTTTTCACTCCATCATTGAACATGTGTGTGCACTCCCACCGGGCCCAGGGCCTTGTGAGCCAGAGCAGAAGCCTGGGGACATAAGGGGACAACCCCCAGCCATGTGTCCAAGGGGACTCAAGTCTTCTTGGAGGCAAATTGTCAGTCAAACCAACACATACTAGTACAATGTGTGGCATATGCTAAGACAGAGCTTAGCACAAGGGGTTCCCTTTTAAATACCTTCATAACACATTTTTGTAAAGTGAACTCAATTTTGGGAAACACTGAAAAAATGAGTTATACTCAAATCTAGAACAAGGCGGGAAATAACCCTTTGGTGTAAAAGTCCACTGGCATGAGAACTAAAGCAGTGGAGACACTCCTTTGTGTAATTAGCACACAACGGGTCATTGCCTTGTGGTTCAAAGAGGGTTTACACACGTGCTTGACATATAATTGGTGCTTACGAAATTTTCAAAGGGACCTGTGTGAAAAAGAAAAAGTCGTTTTTTTGGAGGCTTCCCTCTTTCATAAAGTGAATCATGAGGATCACACACCTCAGTTCCCCAATCAGATATCACAGGGCTTCCTCTTGTTTCCTGCTCTCCTCTTGTCTAGTAAATACTCCTGAGAGCAGGTCCCCCTCCTTTGCACCCAAGACCAGATTTTCCTCACTTGCTCTGGTGGACTG
Source organism: Pipistrellus kuhlii (assembly GCF_014108245.1). Lineage (NCBI taxonomy): Eukaryota > Metazoa > Chordata > Mammalia > Chiroptera > Vespertilionidae > Pipistrellus > Pipistrellus kuhlii. The sequence continues at coordinate 12,317,137 of NW_023425482.1, forward strand.
TTCTCAGAGTCATTGCAGAATATGCCTTTGTTAATTCTCAGACATCTGAGCCACAAAATGCTGAACTTGATCGTTGCACTGAAAAGTGCACCAGTGGCCATGGATGTGCAAAAGACAAATGGACATCTGTTGATAGAGTGGCTAGAGCCAGAATTCCCCACGTGATTTGGGCTTCTGATGAAAATCCTGAAGTTGGTACACTACTCCTGGTATGGGGGCTTGAAGGTGGAATTTGGGGACAAAACAGAAATGCCCTTAGAGGGAGACCAGTGAGAAAAACTACCAGTGGCCAACGGGGTGACCCTAAGCAGACTGTGGCAGCTTCCTGGGTCTGCTTCCTCCTGGGAAAATGGGGATGGAAGTGTAGCACCTGTGTCATGGGTGCCTATTAGGTGTGAACAGGTGGATGTACAGGAAGGTTCAGGTATATGGGAAAAGCTCAGTGAATAGTGGCTTTAACAAAGACTTCTCCATTAATTCAATCTATTTAATCACAGAAGGTACTTTGTTTTTCTAAATATGAGGTACTGCTCTTGAATTTGGGGAACAACGAGGTGTAGAATCCATCATCATAATTTAGAGGAAGATTCTAAAGAAGAAAGTGTGTGTGTGTGTGTGTGTGTGTGTGTGTAAGTGGAGCCATAACAAGACGGGCCCCATGTGTCAGGCACACTGGTCTGGGGCAGGTGGAGCCTTGTCAGCTCTGTTTTCTGCTCCATGCTCTGCTGGAGCCCAGCACTGAGCGCTCTCATCAGATAAGCAGCTGTATCTGGGCTTGAGATAGATCTCATCAGCAGTTGCAGACCATTAACAAGTCTTAGCCTCACGGAATCCATCCCATGCTGTACCTGGACCCGGATTTCTCTCTAGATTCCAATGTAAGAACGCTGGGCTTAGGAGAGGAATAGGCAGTAGAGGCCTGAAACCAGCACCTGCAGATCCTAGAAAGGAAAGGAAGACACCAGCCTCCGGGGGTGTTCTGCTTTATCTTTACACACTTTTAAAATGTAACATTTATTTTCTATTATATTACATAATTTTAATTGGAAATAAAATATTTATGAATTGTCTATTAAAAGTATTTCATTCATTAAAATTGTCTTACCTATTTATATATTAAATATATATTATATATTAAAAAGGACAAATTATTCTATAAGTATAATGTTTAACAAAAGATAATGTATTTTATAATATAAAACATGATACTCAAATTTAACAATTGGCTCTTGTAAGCCAATAGGAGCCAGGATAGCAGTAAACTGTGACTAGCTTGTTATTGGTTCTTAAGAGCCAATTGTTAAATTTTCATGTTTTTTAAAAGCCAGTTGACTTCACATTGGTAATTTGAAATTAGCCAGGGTAAAGAACATTTACACCATAGAAATTAGCAAACATTTCAAATTAGGGTTTTCCTTTCCCAGTGAACTTATTGTTAATATTTATAAGCATATCACTGTCTATGCATGTGTATGTGTGTGTGTGTGTGTGTAAGCTTCATCGAGCCTTAATTGTGTTAATTGCCATGCATACATTTTATTATTTTACTTAATCTTCATGACAATCTTCTGACACTGGCACTCCTAGATTTTAAATCTTGGGCAGGTCACCCACCTTGCAGGCCCCTGTGCAGTGGCACAGGTGTCTACTGGACATCTAGACCTTAGTTCTGTCACCTACACAATGGGGACAGTTGTCACCTTTGCAACCTCATTTTAAGAATGCTGATGGCTCAGGACACCAAAGCTAAGCACCTACATAAAGCTGGTGGTAGGGACTGTGGTAAACTGGGGCCATGGGTTTTACCTTCAGGAGCAGTTACAGTCCATCCCTTCTCTGATTTATTAAGAAGGAAGAAAAAAACCCTAATTTTTTATTTTATTTTTTTAAAAAGTAAACATTTCCAGTGTTTAAAACACTGTGAGCCCAACTCAAGGCCTTCCATTAGATTTCATGTGTGACTCCATCATCCAGTGGACCCCACAGGGGTATTTAATGATGGCCAGTAAATAGGGAAGCATAACAAGTTGAAGCATTTCCTCAGGACTCAAAATAGTAGGTCCTTTCCTATCATAGTCTGAAATTATATCTATCTCCTCTTAGCTTCTTAAGGGAGTGAGATTTCCCTCTCATGCCCATTGTTTTAGACATGCTTACCCTATGCAACTGGCATATTATTGCCACCAAGAAGCTCAGAGCTGCTTCTGAAGGGAGGAAACAGTTGAATGGCAAATGTGATTCTGAGCTTCCCGCTGTCCAGGCCAGAAAGAGAAACACAGTCAGTCATGTCCTTTTCATTACCCAGGGAGGTGAAACTGCGCCAGCCCCCTCCTTCAGCTAACCTTCTTAGATTTATAGTTTTTCTGGCCGTGCTATTTTTATTGGTTGTACTATCTTTATGTATTTCCCTGAAGCTACTTCCAATTCTTGGTGGAAAAAGAAGAGTGTAAATAATTGCAGCCACCCTTTGGCATTTGAGGACTTAGGATCACAGCTTTGACCATTCTTGATCTGTGGCGGGAGGGCCATGACCTGCAGGAATGCAAAGCTTTGCTGAGGCCCAGATTTGGGTCCCAGGGTGTGCCGTGGGACTTAGTTAAAAAGAACTTTCTTTACTAAGCTGCTAGTTTGCTAGGCTGCCATAGCAGAGGACCACAGACTGGGAACCTTAAGAGATAGAAATGTATTGTCTCACAGTTCTGGAGGCCAGAAGTCCAGGATCAAGGCATTGGTAGGGTTGATTCCTGGGAGGACTGTGAGAGAAGGGTCTGATTCAGGCCTCTCCTTGCTTCTGGGGGTCTCCTGGCCATCTTTGGAGTTCCTGGGCTTGTAGAAACATCTCCATCCCTGCCTTCATGTTCACAGGGGGTTCACTTGGTGTGAGTGTCTGCATCCCAATTTCCCCAGTCATACTGGTGAGGGGCCTTGCCTATGCCAGTACAACCTCATCTTCACTAAGTACACCTATAATGACCCTATTTCCAAATAAGGTCCCATTCTGAGGTAGTTGGAGATAGGACTTCAACTTATGAGGCTTAGGGATGAGGGGACACAATTCAACTCATGGCTCCTGGTCAGGGAGAAGCCCTTGCTCAGCATCAGCCTGGCTGAGGGACCCTCACACAGAACTCCTGTTTCCCTGTGTGGAATGGCCTGATCTTGTCAACAGCCACTGCCAGTAACGCAAATAGAACAGCAGTTAGACCAGCAAAAGTGGTGCCTCATCAGAAAATACCAGTGAGAGCACGTTAGGGAGAGAGACACACATGGTCATGGATTTGGGCGAAGGTCTCTCTCTAATGACAACTTTTAAGAGGCACCACCAATAAAATTACCCTTTGAATATGAACGACCCAGAGAGATGGAATGATTTGCCCAAAGTTACCTGTGAGTGGAGGACCCAGGGACATTTAAATATTTGTAAGAAGATGGATGTTGCCGAAACCGGTTTGGCTCAGTGGATAGAGCATCAGCCTGTGGACTGAAAGGTCCCAGGTTCGATTCTGGTCAAGGGCATATACCTTGGTTGCGGGCACATCCGCAGTAGGAGGTGTGCAGGAGGCAGCTGATGGATGTTTCTCTCTCATTGATGTTTCTAACTCTATATCCCTCTCTCTTCCTCTCTGTAAAAAATCAATAAAATGTATTTTTTTTTTAAAAAGATGGATGTTGTATGTATTTATACTCAAGATCTACTCTGTGCTCAGGACACAAATGAGGAAACTGAGGTGCAGAGACGTTAAATAACCTGCCTAATGCTTTTGGCTGGTGCACGGCCCAGATGGAATGGAAGTCCAGGCTGCTGGCCCCACAGCCCTTGCTCTGTCATTAGGACCCCAGGTCTGTGTGTTAGCATTCAGGACTCAGCTGACCACCCTGCTGCTTTCCTTCCCAGGAACCTGGGCTGCTCTGCAAGGTTGAGTAGCTTGTGCTGCAAGAAGTGGCTCAGCTGGAGGGTCAAGGGAGGGTGAAAATCTAACTTGCACACTAATCACCAAGCTGTGTGCCCTGGGGAGGGAGGAGGAGAGGGGGAGGGGCCTGTATCTCACTTTGCCCTGAGGCCAGGGCACCTGTTCTCATTCAAATAAAGGTGCTCTCTGGGCTCTTTGCAGCCCTGAATGGTCTCAAGACATAAAACCAAAACAAAACAAAAAAAACCAACCCTACTGAACTGCTTGGATCTAAGTGACTTTATTTAGGGATAATTAAAAGGAAGGACATCTCCTCCTTGTCCCAGTATTCCTTGTAAGACCTTCTCTGCCCTGACCCACTCCCATACACACTTAAACCCAAAGTGTTGCTACCTTCCTGCAGTGTGTGTGACAGCGGAGCATGAGGCCTGGGATGGCACAGCTTCCCTCTGCCTTTGGCAGGGAGACCGGTGTCAGGGAGATGGAAGTCAGGAGCTGTGGAAAGGAATGTGGTTGCTGATCCAGCAGCATCTCCCATCTCTCCGAATGACTGTTGTCTCAAAAAGCTATAACTGAGAGAAAGAGCAACCTGAAGGTTCCATGGAAAACGAGGGAGGGAGGGAAGAGTGCCGAGGCCAAGGCAAGTGGGCAAAGCAAAGCTGTGTGTTTGGAAGCGAGATGGCGGCTCCGGGCCATGCTTAGCGTGATGAAGCAGGGCTGCACTTACTTGTTGAACCAGAAGCACAGAGCGGCGCCAGCTGGAGGGGCAAGCGGGGGCTGTGTGTGCAGACAGCACCCTCCCCCCTGTCGGGCTCACTTTGAAAGTTGCTTTCTTCCTGCCAACTCATCCAGACATTAGGATCTTCCAAGCTTGGCGCTGGGCAGGGCCGAGCGAAGCCCGGAGCTGAGAGCCAGCCTTCCCTTTGACCATCAGCACGCCTGGCCTCTCAAGCTCCCATTCAATAGACATTTCTTAACATGTGCTCACTCGGTGTCGGCAGAGGGGCCATCTGGAAACGAAATTGTTCTAGGTGAGGACAGGGGGAGACAGGCCAGGAATGAGGCACCAGAGCCCTGGGCAGAGCAGTCCTGCCGGCCGCAGGTCCAGATCGGGGAGTGGTGGCTTCCAGAAAAAACGTCCAGTTGGGAATTGTCAAAGGGAGGGTGTTGACTCCAGTGGCTGGTTGTCTCAGGGAGCTCAGCTCAGCCCAGGGCAAGGGAACAGACACAGGCCCTCTGCTGAGGATTACAGGCCAGCTTTAGAAAGGGAGCCGGGCTCTGTGTGCTGAATTTAGCTCCAGCTTATTTCGTGGTAAATTATTCAGATGCTAATTGCATTGTAAACAAAGCCGCTACCTTTCTTTCCTTTCCAATTAGCATCATAAAATGTGTGGGTGCTGGGAGCAGGGAGCCAAAGTGGGAAGCTGGGTCGAGAGGCTTCCAGGCTTTGGTGTTTGGCCTCCAGAAGGAAGGGCGGCCTGGCCTGGAATCCGGGTAAGACAGGAAGACTGGTCCCTGCCCCAGAACTCCAGGGTGGAAGATGTTGGTGGGGTCATGCCACACAGTCTGAGGTCCCTCTATTTCTCCCCTCTTTCCCACTCCCAGCAAAGTGTTTATATTCCTCCAGCAAGAGCTACAGATCATGGTGACATCCTTCCTGGGGGGCCGAGCTGGAAGAAAACATGTTTGAATGTTGCATAGACCACAGTACTAGGTGGATGACGGAGAGCACAGGCCCCATCCACTGTCTGGATAGAATTTCAGCACCAGACACAGGGAATAAGGGGCTACGGTTTTCCCTTCTCCACACCCCGATTCAAACATCTCTTAACCTGTATATAAGAGTAGATGCTTGTAGACATGGGTAAGAAGCTCAGGGCACAAGGGATAAGCAGCTCAAAATGGCTGCCTACAGTGGGGTCTGAATTTGCCCTGTGCATTGAATCCACTTACACTTTAAAGAGCCAGCCTCCTTCCCCCCTCCCACTGCTTCCTTTGGAAATGACTGCAGTCCTAATTAAAAGCAAATTGCTAATCTTGTGGCATCAGGCAAGGGCAGCTTCTCAGAGGGGAGGCCTCATGCCAAGGGACAGAAAAAGCCCAGCAGATGAGCCAGAGAGTGGACAGGGAGGTGCACACAAGATTGCACCTGTCTCTCCCTTGGTTCCCTATTCTGCGTCTGCAGCCCCAGCCTTTGCTTTCTTTGGCAGCAGGTATCAGAGGAGAGGGCAGGAGATTTGTGTTGACTCATGACTGAATAATCTGAACTTGCCCAGCCATGGCCCAGTCCAATCGGAGGCTCAGAGCATTTCTTAAGTCTGAGAGGCCGTGTTCCTGAGTAGGCCCCAAGATAACCCTCCCGGGGATGTGCCAAGGAAAAGCATCTAAATGTCCCTGCTCCCGATTTAATTAGCTCCAATAGGCATTTAAAGATATCGCATTGTTTATAGCACATCTTAGCCTCGTTCTTGCTGAATGATGGACTTGAAATGAACTATTTCCAGAGCGACTTATTCATGCATTCCATGGAGTATCTATTTTCCTGTCCATCACCAGGGATGTTCTGATGGAAGCTGTTTCATCCTGCCTCTGGTGACCTCAGGACAGACCCCCTCCTTCTGTGATCTCTGGGAAGGAAGGCTTCCCACCCCCTCCCCCCTTCCCAATTCTCCCAAGCTAACAATTAAAGGGAAAATGCCACTTGGAGAGTCCGAGGCAGTAGTGAGACCATGATCCATGTAAAATTTGCCCTTGACACAGCTGAGCAATGAGCTGGTTGTCAGGTGTAGAGATGGCTGCCAACAGGTTTAACCATTCACAGGAGCTGCCCGTCCCTGTGGGTCAGGTCTCTGAAACTGGTCCATTGTCTCTGATGATTTATACTAGGGGTGTCGAACTCAATCAGAGAAGGGGCCAAAATCTAAAATCCAGCCTAAATCGCGGGCCAAATGGTTTACTGAACAGTCATAAACTGTCATTGTGATGGAAACGCAGCAGAGTGCAGTGATGACAGCGCGGTGCGGGCCACATTGCAAGGCCTGGCGGGACGGATTTGGCCCGCGGGCCTTGTGTTTGACACATGTGATTTATACCATCTCCAGGGTTGATGGGGAGACCAGGAACTCCCCCACCCTAAGCCTTTGGATGCAAATGGAGGAGACAAAGGTACCTTTGAGCAGTTCATCCATTTCCTTCAGAGCTCTAATTTTTAAGCCTCGGTGGAACCTCTTGGAGGTTGCCTTGCAATAGAAAGCTTTGAGGCAGGTGGGGGCTGTGAGAGATCAGGGCCGCTATTCCTTCACTTGCATTGCATTCATTTATCCCTTTTATACCGATTCATCATCCTGAGGCTCCAGCCACTGTGGACCAAGTCTTCGAGGCCCAGAGATGCATAAAATCTGATTCCTGCCCAGGAGAAGGTCGTGGTCTAATGGAAAGCTAGCTAGATAAATAAACAGAGCAATTACACCCACGTTTCATAGGGGCTAGAACGGAGAGTTGGGAGGGGAGCGCGGAGGCCAGCCGGGAGCTGTCAGGAAAGGCTTCCTGAGCAAGAAGATCCCAAAAGGAGAGGCAGAAAAGCTGTGGGCAGAGGGAAGAAATTGAGAGATTTTAGAGGGCCTTTAGATAGGGCCTTCGAGGTGGGGGAAGAAGCATTCCTGACTGTGTAACCTGAGAAAGGGAGGCCTGCCCAAAGGGCTGTGCCCAGCCAGCTCTCCAAACACAGTCCCAACTCACTGAGCTGACATCACCATCTTGAAATAAATAAATAAGCACATGAAGGAAAACAAAACAGAAACAAGAAAGAATAAGCCACAACGGAGTCATTTGCTTGAAGAGCCAGATAGACATGGCTAATTAATGGTGCTGTTCAAGGCCAGTTGAAGTATCAGCAGATGTTGTGGGCAGCCCAGGACATAGCAGGTGGGCAGCCAGAGTGCTCCCAGTAACAGCTGGATGAGGCAGCCTGCGGGCAGAGCTAAGTGATCTGGACAAGGCTGTTTGCAAACGCAGGCTTTGACTTGCATTTAGAATCATTGATTGTAGGGTTCCTTAGGTTGTCCATTCGTTGTGTTTTTTTCTTCACTTCTAAAACCACTGTGATAGTTGAAATGATAGTTGAAATGTGGAACAGCATATAATTTGCTAGGGGTTTTCTACCCATTCTCTTGCATGGTTCACACAATAAATTAGAAGGAGTGTCCTTGACCAGATAGCTCAGGTGGTTAGAGTGTCATCCTGATACCTCAAGGTTGCCTGTTTAACCCCCAGTCAGGTTACAAACAAGAATCAACAAATCGTCTCTCTCTCTCTTTCTCTCAGATAAATCAATTAACAAAATTAGAGGGAGTGAGCAATATTCTGGAATTTTTGTGCCAATGGCAGGAATACAGTTTATCTGGCTTGAGCAGAATTAAGGTAATTTAGTGACTGATGCAAATCACCAATCCCAGCATATGTTGGCTTCAGGAGGGGTTTGATCTAAGCTCACAATGATGTCATTGGGACTGTTTTCCTGCATCTCTTTGTAATTCCTGTTTCTTATGTCAGCTTCATTTTAGGATTTCATTCTTATCTCTAAGTTTTGGCTCTGGCAGCTCCAAGCTCATATTATCCTTCCTGCTAGCAGATCCTAGAGGGGAAAAGCATCATTTGTATGAACCCTCCATCCAAATCGATAGATTCACTTGGTTACATACCCTTTTGTGAACCATGAGGACGTAACGACAGCTGATTGGCTAGGCTGACTTTAGGGACTTACCCTCAAATTCTACTCACATTGGCTAGGGAAATTGACTGTTCTAATTGGCCAGCTGGAGGCAAGGTCTCACCTGGGAATGAATGTGGGGCAGGACTGGATCCTGGGGAAAATTTTTCAGAAGATTCCAAAAGTATAAGGCAAGGGAAGTGTAGTTATGTAAAACAACAAATACCCATACATATTTTCAAGTATTGTTAGTCACATTAAACAAGGTAAAACCAAACAGGTAGAATTTATTATAATGATATATATTATTTAACTCAATTATTCAAAATACCATTTCATCATTTAATCAAGATAAACATTATGAGTCAGATTTTTTTTTTTTCATATTACATCTTCAGGACCCAGTGTGTACATTATATACTTACTAGAGGCCCAGTGCAAGGAATTCATGCACTGGAGAGGGAGGCAATCCCTCAGCCTGGCCTACCCCCTCTTGCAGTCTGGGAGCCCATTGGGCATGTCCAAGAGCTGTGGGAGTGCACTGACCACCAGGGGGCAGCTCCTGTGTTGAGCGTATGCTTCCTGGTGGTCAGTGCACATCACAGTGACAGCAGTTCCACCATTCGGTCTATTTGCATATTAGCCTTTCATTATATGGGATGGCACCTTCTCTGTTGGATGCTAAAATTTTATCAGAAATGCTTGATCTGCATTTAGATTTTATCATATTAACAGTTGAAAGATTTACCTATCCAAGTTATTCCAATCGTACTTGATTGAGAAAAGAATGAGGAGCCTTGGTTCATTCTTCCAACTGTCTCCCACCCTTTGGCCCAGAGAGACTTTCTGCCCCAAAGTCTTCATCACTTCATCTGCCATGGAGAGGCTGGGGCCATTGTGTTCTTTCTCTACTTTGTAAGTCTCCTACTCCAAACTGTGTAGTAAGATTTTTTTATTTTTTTTTAACCCAGGGAAGCCACACTCCAGATAGTGTTAAGCCCATAGGAATTTCATTTTAAAAATAAAAAAAGACATCATGGACTTATGTCAAAGACATAGCCCCATGATTACTCATCACACCATCGTCCATAATGGTAAATTAAGAAAACAGAGGGGAATGAAAGGAGATCATATAAATAAATATGGGTACATTTGTCACATGGGCTGTTAGAATATCATTAAACTAATATTGTAAAAGAATGATTAATATGATGACAAATATCTGTCATCTTTGGGTAAATGGGGGAAATGCAGGTGACCAACACCATGTCGAATATGTTTCAATTCTATTAGAAATCACCTTTGTATAAACAAAGATGGACATAAGAGTATACAGTAATGCATCAGGAGTTTAGTCCTGGGTAATGGCCCATTATGAATGATTTTTATTTTCCCCTTTGTGTGTTCTCATTTTCTAAAATAAAAATGTGTAGCTATTAGAACTTGGAGAGGAACACAAGCATTTTATTTTTAAAGGAGTTATTCAGGGATTTGGCGGTAGCATGGATGTTCTGATTTTTGAAAAGTATGTGTGTCAGTGTGTGATCAGTAACAGCCCTGCAGCGTTTGCTATGGTGGCAGGTGCTTTCTGTCTGTAGCTCCGGTAGTCCTCCCCACCCCACTGCAAGGAGGTGGGGCCAGGGCTTCCTACTCCATTAGGTGCAGCAGACAGTACTTAGGACTCAGGACACTTTCAGAGCCCATAAAAACCATTTCATTTCTTGTAAAATCAGAATTAACAAATGAGACGATCCAGCCTGGATTATATTCGTCTTTATGCCAACACAGTCAGAAAATATAATATTTCCTCTTTTTTACAATTTATTTTATTTTTCTATTACTTTATTTTTAATTACAGTTGATACTTAATATTAAATTAGTTTCAGGTATATACAGCATAGTGGCTGGACATTTATATAATTTAGGAAGTGATACCCAAATAAGTCTAGTATCCATTTGGCCCCGTATATAGGTATTATAATATTAGTGACTGTATTCCCTGTGCTGTACTTCACATCCCTGTGATGTTTATCAATTTGTTTTTCTAAATATCTTCACCTTTTTCTCCCAGTTCCCCACCGCCCTTCCCATATGGCAACCATCAATTTGTTTTCTGTATCTATGTTTAATTTTTAGATTCTACATCCAAAACACTAATTTGAAATGATACATGTATTCCTGTATTAATTGTGGCATTATTTACAGTAGCCAAGATATGAAAGCAACCTAAGTACCCATTAACAGCCAATTGTACAAAGAAGAGATGATACATTTTATGGAATATTACTTGGCCATAAAAAAGACTGAACTCTTACCATATGCAACAATGTGGATGTACCTAGAGGGTATTGTGTTAAGTAAAACAACTAATACAGACAAAGACCAATACCATATGATTTCACTTATATGTGAATACATAATATACTTTCTATTTTTTTTTTTTCATTGAAGGGGATAGCATGAAGGCAAAAGTGCCCAGGGCTCACAGAAACCATAATCTGACCCTGGGTGAAATGAGTACCATTTTATTGATAAAGAAACCCAGATTTAGGCTATAAAACTTTGCTGAAACTGTCATGTGGGAGAATATGTAATCTAGCTGTGATCTGTTGACCCTCTACCATGCTGTCTTGTTTCTGCTTTCTAGCATTCACTTTTTAAAGTATCATTTTCCAATGTCTCAGTAGAGCTTTATTTTTATTTTCCTTAAGAGGATCAGAGCCTTACAAATTTGTCCCTTTCTTTTATAGCTGACCTTACAACCAGGTAATTATTCTGCATGAGCCCTGCCTTGACCACCATGAAGTCTGTATAAATTATAAATACTTAACAGCAGTATTGATGCTTTGTCTGCACCTCTGAGCAGAGAAAGTAATAGTCTTATTGGGGGAAAACCTACTCAGTAAGGGACAAGTCTTCATTTATGACTGTGTCCTATCAGGCAAATGAATTTTGTTCATGTTAGCAACCACGTGATGGAATCAGATTAGTTTTCTTTCCATTTTGGTACCAGACTCTAGAAACCGAATACATGACTGTTTTAAAACATCTGTCTATAAATTTAATTTCTGATGGAATAGGAATCAAATAATAGGAAGATGAAGTGTAGAAAAATTGGACAGGGAAATAAGACCTCAATACAGCAAGAATGCTGGTTCCTGGGAATTGTTGCATTTTAATTCTTGGGACATGACTTTTTTTATAAAAGGCTGGATCATAAATGTATTAGGTTTTGCCAATGGACACAGACACTGGGACAAGGGGGCTTGTCCTAGGGTGTGGGTGTGGAGGGAGGGAGGTCAACCTGGGGAAAATGAGACATATGTAATACTTTAAACAATAATAAAAAAAAGTTGCATTCCATACACAAAAATGTATTAGGTTTTGTGGGAATTTTGTCTCTGTTATAACTGCTTCTCTCTACCATTGTAGCAGGAAAGCAGCCATAGATATTATGTAAACAAATGAATGTGGCTGTGTTTTAATAAAACTTCCTTTACAAAAAGGGTGGCAGGCTGGATAGGACCTATGGGTTGTTATTAGCCAATGTCTGGTGGTAGTTGTGCTGCCACTCATGGCCCAGATAATTCCAGGTAGTATTGAACACATGAGTCATGATGTTCCGTTTGCCCAAACTCTCACCACAGCCTTAATAGACTTCGTGGTGGGGCCCTGACTTCCTCTCAGAAACCACATCTCGCACCCCTTGGACACTCTGACCTTCTTTCTGTCCTGTTTCTCCCCCCCCCCCCCCAGGCAATCCAAGTTCATTCCCACTTTAGCGCCTATGTCCTTGCTGGCCCGGACCTCTGTAATAGGCTCACCAGATTTAGCAAACAAAGTTCAGGACATCCTATGCAATACTTGGACTTACTTACCCTAAGGAGAGTTGTTTTGAAAATCAAATTGAACTGGATGTCCCCTATTTTATTTGTCAACCCTACCCTAGAAGACTCTTCCTCATGTTTTCTATCTGGCTGCCTGCTTCTTCTTTTTCAGTGTCAATGTCAGCTCCTCACAGTGTCCTTTGCTGTGTCCGAAATAGACCACCCAACTACCTTCCAGGTATTTGAACACTCCAGCTGCCTTATTTCTCCATACCTGGATGATCTTACTTGTTTAGTTGACTAATGTCTGTCTCTCCAGGAGAGCAGGGACCTCCCCTCTTGTGTTTCCTATTCCATCTCTAGTGCCCACAACAGCCTCTGGCTCATATCAGGTCTTCAGTAAACTCCTATTGAATGAGTAAATGACCAAATGAGTGAATGCCTCTTAAATCATATTCATCTAGCTCAAAATGCCAAAAGTGATGGAAACATGAATAGAACTAGCACTGATTGAGCCCCAAGTGTGTAGCAGGTATGCCTCAGCTGCTTAATCTCTCCTACACTCCAAAACTCAGGAAGAAAGTTGTGTTCTCCGTCAAAAGTAGGCAGGAACTCATTGGGCCTGTTTAACTGCCTGAAGGCCTCAGGGGCAGTAAGTGGTCGAGGCGGGGCTGCCATTTTAACCCAAGACTCTAGAATTTCCAGGACCCCTAAGATGAGTCTTGTCGATATCAAATGTGTGCCTGTTTTCCTTGGATTCCATCCCTTTGGAACACAATTATAAACAGAAGGAAAAATCCTGGTCCCTGTGGAAAGGGAGGGCCACTTCACTTTGGCTTCATTGACGAAATCACTTCTTCTTTTAGGCTAACTCGTAGCAGCTCCAAAACATGCTGAATAAGACTTCCAAATGAGTGGTCATGAAAACAAAGCAAAGAGGAACAAAACCATGCATGAGCCCGGGCTTGCTTCTTTCTGGGGAACTCTCTGTCCTCGGCAAAGGGACACAGTGATTTTACTGTGCCATGCTGCCATGCAGAGGTCACTTTGCTACATTCGCTAGCTTTCCCTTTATCCCAGTGTGAGCTGGAATGTCTGTCATTTCCCTTCAGAGATGTGTGTCTTCCAATCTGGAAAGGCCTAGAAGCCCCTGTCCCAATTGCCTTTCTCTGTATGGGGAGGGTGTGTAAGCACGTGGCCATTGTACTCAGAAACCTGATTGTGTCCACACGTTCTCCTTTGCGGCTACTGTTGCCCAAAGTGGATGCCCTGTCCTTTGGGGGCCATGGTGCCCACAAAATCACATATAAAGTGACACACATTTTGTTCGCCATCTGAAAACACTGATACACATCTATAAACTGCAGCACTGAAGGATCAGTCTTATTGATTTTCTTTTTTCCAAGTGCCTCTGTCAGAATGAACACAAAGTGTTACCCTACCTTCCAAATCCATAGGCATGTGATTGGATTACCGTAGTTCTGGAGGAACCAGCCATGGCTACTTTTGCATTATTTTTTTTCTTGAAGAAGATTTATTTCCTTAAAGAGTTGTCTAGTGGGTTAAAAAAAAAAAACACAAAAAAACACATGTCACATTCTAAAACATTATTTTAATGGTTAATCCAGGGATGTCCTTTGAAAGTGTAAATGGACAACATTGTTTTGCAAAGATATAAAATGCTTTGGGTTTTGAATGAGGAAAGAAAACAAAGTTTGCAAAGTAGGACTGGGATAAATTTGTGGATGAGGTTGATGTTTGCAAGAGTCTCGCTAGCCCGATGGTCATCTGAAGGCTCCTTCACCCTCTGAGTAGGTTCTTGAAGCCGACTTCTTGCTGATAGCAAGGTGGGCTCCCTCTAGATTTTTCTCTGAGTTATGGCATCAACCCTAACAATCTCCCTGGCTCCAGAAATCCATTTTCCCGGTGCTCTTCTTGTCTGTTTGTTTCTTCAGAGGGGATGTGTCAGATCGAGCTCTTGCAGAGCAGGCGTGAAAGACAAGAGGTGGAGAATAAGAGGTGAAGATAGGAGGTAAAGAAAGAGTGGTGAGCTAGGGGGCCTGCTTCCGAAGTCAGTCAGAGTGGCTTCATCACAAGCGCCTTTTCAGTCAGTCTGAATGCACTAGGGCCCTTGAGGATGTCTCCTTGGCCGAGGCCAAGGAAGCTCCGATCAAACCAGGATGCTCTAGCCACCGAGTTCCATTTCCTCCCGTGGACTGTGCGCTCTGCCCCCACGCATTTGTGCTGATGCTAATGTAAGGCAAAGGTGAAACATTGTGACACCGAGAGCACAGGCCTGTTCCAAGGAAGTGTTGAATTCTGTTATTTCCTTCCTTTCAGCCTCCTCGAATCCTCCCTCCCCGGGAGGCGGCCCGGAGCCAGCAGTGCTGTGTTTGACCAGGGCTAATATTACCTAAACATCTGAGCGGGGCTCATTGTCTTCACCTCCCCGCACACCTTGGCCCTGCAGGAAAGCTCCCGCTCCAGAGGGGGCAAATTAATTCCGCGTTCGGCCCACATTTAGGCTGGTGCATTTCCTGTGCAAACACGGCTGACATTTATGAAATCTAATTTAATAAATGTCTATGATATAGCACTCATTAACATACCGCAAAATAGCTCCAGAGTAGCCCATTTTAATCAAATAAATTGTTGCTGCTGTTACCACAGGCTGTTCCTTTATTAAGGAGGGAGGCAGCACTGCCCAGCTGGGGCAGAGGGTGTTTGGGGCGCCCGGGCCAGGGCCCCCGCAGCTCTGCCCGGCGATCCCGCCTGGGGCCCGCATTTCTCCCTGTTGGCTCCGGAGACGAGAAGATGAAAAATTGCTGATCATATATCACCTCCATAAATCTTACCGACAATAAGTCATAAAGCCTTGTGTCCTTACATATGGTCGGCGCCTGGGGATCCTGTTGCCATATGTGAGCAGCAGCCTCTGGAAAGAAAAATTCTGTCACCTTTGAGAAACTTCCAGAACTGTTTTCCGTGCCCACAGTGAGCAGGCCCCTTGCTCTGCCCCACCTCCCTCATCTTATTGTCTTCCCTTTCCCTCACCAGCTCACCAAGGGGCTGCCCTTTTTTTGTTCCAAATTACCATCAGGAGCATTCCCAGCGCTAATTAGGAAATTTGGTGGTTTGCTGCCTTTCCTTTCTGTCTGTCACAACAGAGTGAGGGACTAATCACCCCAGCCAAGACGGGACTCAGGTATTCAGGGCTTTGTCGAGGGGGTGGGTGTGGGGGATAAAAAGGGGGATCAGGGCCTCTTGTCTTCTCTGGGTCTGCTCCTAGCTGATGATGAGGTACCAGCCCGCACACTGCCCCCAGCTAATGAGAAATGCCTGTTTATTTTAAAAACTCAACCCGTTTTCATATCTATTGGCTAAATTAAAAGAGACAGGAGATGGTCTCCCAGGCTCAGCCGGCTGGAGCCAGTGTCCGGGAGACACAGTGAGGTGGAATGACCCAGCTGCAGGCTGCCAAAGCAAACCACCCTCCGTGTCCTCACTGAGGCCAGCAGCATGCTTGAGATGTGGACAAGGGGGAACACGGAGAGTGTTTTTCTTCTTTAGCTAAATAACTTGATTATCATAGGGACCAGGCAAAAGTAGAGAGAAAATGTCCTCGGGTGACCATGGCCCACTCGGGGGTCTATCTGGGTGAGGCTGAAGTAGAAGACCCCTGCAATTCACCATGTCCCAGAACTCCCATTTCCAGGCTAAACCACATATGCTTTATGGCAGAAAGTTGCGTGCATGGGGTCCGTGTAGTGCTTTTCTGCGTTCAGCATCTTATCTGGACCCGAGCGGGGACACTCCTTTCCTGCACTATTTTATCCATAAGTCATAAACAAAACCGAGCTCCTGATATTTGGTCAAAAAAATACTTGGAAATGCAGGCAGGATGTCAGGGGCCCGTGGGGAGGGGATAGATGAGCACACTGCTTACCGAAAGGGAAGTTGGCCGGGCAGGCCCAGGGACACTGGGGACACTGAACTCCTGCTCCATCCCTCTCTCCTTAGTCATCCTCTGGCCCATGATGCTCTGGAGGAAGCCCACTCCAGGATCATCTGCCCACCCCCCCCGCTCCGACCCAGAGTAAGATAACACTTTCATGGCATGCCTCGGACCTTTGGGCCTTTGCCTCCCTCTGGGCCTGGCTAGGAGAGGGAGAAAGATCACCCTCCACCACAAAACCAGGGCGAGGGGGAGGCTGGCAGGAGCCCTTCTCATATTTGGCACCAAGTACAGGACAGACTGACTTTGCGCTATTCTGATGCTAATTATTTTACCAAGTGATATTTGATTGTTTCTATAAAAGGTTTATGCCTGTGCAACTCACCACAGCCTTTTTAAAGACCTCAAGATGCAAGAAAGAAATGCACCCAGAGTCCATTAAAGAATTAGGCTCTATTAATGCTCCAGTCTGCTGACAGGGCCACAGGCGGCTCCTGGGCCTGAGATGAAAATGGGAATGGCGCTCCTCTCGCTTAATAACTTCGGCTGAGAGAGGAAAGAAAAAGCACCCTCTCGATCTGTGAGTTTGGCTCTTAACAAGCCTTGGAAACTCTGGTGTTTTGAAAAGAGTGTCCTGGCCTGGATTTCATTTTTCTACATTGAAAATGAAGCCGGGGTGGAAGGAGGAAAATTACGATAGCTGTCGTAGTAATCATGATCATAAAGTGGCTTCCCTAACTTTATTCAGACAGGAAGTGGCAAAAAAAACGGCAGGTCGTCTGATGCTTCAGACCCCTGGAGCCTGCAAATGCTTCCCTCCTTTCTGACCTGCAAGACCCAGCACTGGGCACGCCTGGGGACGAAGCATCTGCTTCCTGGGGACAATCTGTGTCACTTCTCTCTTGGTTCTGCTCCTTCAGCTGAAGAATTGGAGGTGGGAGGGGGCAGGTCTGCCTGGGCGATACTTAAAAGTTTCAGCTTCAAATATCTGATTCTGTGAAAGTCACAAGAAATTCCTGACTTTTTCATTTTAACTTTTGCCATTTAACTGGAAGCCACTTCCTTTCTTATTTTCATTTTTCGGAATGCTTTGTTTCAGCCTGAAGAGAAACAGAAGCTGCCGTATTTCCAAGAGTGTACAAAAAGAAAGTGTGTTTATCATACTCATCATCTCTGTCGCCCTGATAAGTTGCTACAGAGCTGGCACAGAGTCACTGCCCCGTAATTTGGGGGTAAATGAATGGGAATGACTAACCCAGGCCCCTGGAATCCCCCAGAAGCCGTCCAGAAGGCAGCGGAATCAGAGCTGCTCCTAGAGCCCTCCACCCCAGGCTCCAGGCACTCAGCTCAGCGTCTCCCGGCGGTGTCCCTGTCTATAATTATTAGCAGTGAGTAATCGCCCTGCTCCCGTCCCGGGCAGCGTGTGGCAGCTCAGGGGCGCACACAGCAGCTGCAGCCAGCCTTGGGCTGGGTACATCCCCTCTGTCAGTGCTGCGGGGAGGAAGACAGGTGCTGTGCTCTGTGTACCCAGACACATGGCACTCTGCTGAAAGGAGGCAAGGAAGGCCTCCCCCATGGGGGATGCTGGTGGGACGTTCAGATGTTTATAGGGAGTGACATTCCAAGAGCTGTAAGATGATGCTTAGAGAATTCAGGGGTGTGGCTCATGAGGGAAAGGGGAAGCTAACATTTGTTGCCTTGTGGGGTCTGTGACTTTGGAGATGTCCTTGCCTTATAAATGAAGAAACTGAGTCTCAAGGATGTCAAGTAACTAGATCTGAGGCCCGCAGTTAGATAGGGAAGCATCTAGGGATCAAATCTAGGCCTAACAGATTTCACAGCCCTTGCTCTTTCCAATAGGAACCATGTAGAAATGAGCAAGTGCATGCCCTGAGAGAGGAGAGCAGAGTTTTCAATTGAGGCTTAGGACACACGCTGCTTTGCTGCTTCAGAAGGAAAAGTGATCCAGGGTTTGGATGCTGACCATGTTTAGCTGGACCTCACTTGTCCTCAAACTGAACTGGTTCTAATTTAAGGAGATTTTCCCTCCACTGTACCGCTCTGTTCCTGGACAGCAGAGAAGTTTCTTAACAAGCCAAATCCTGAACAACCCAATAATTTCCCCCTTCCCCTCTCCCTGTCCCCCTCCCTCCCTTTCTTTCTTCCTTCTCCAAGAATTTGTTGAATTTCTATCTTGTGCCAGACACGGTGCTAAGTGCTAAAAGAACTCACAACTGATGACAGCCCTGCCCAGGTGGGTCTCACTGTTGCAGAGAGCTCATCTAGTGTGGGGGTCCCTGTTAGCACTGCTCACCAAGACTGCTGCTCCTCCCCTCCATCTTGGCACACAGGCCCTTGAAGTTATAGGCACTTGACTTTGTCCAATGAAATGTGGTGGGAACTAAGCCTGTCAGTTACAGGTGGAAGCAATCAAGAAGGTCTGAGGAATTCCTTGAGCTCTCTCTTCCTTTGCCTCAATGATTGCAGATGCCCCGTTGGTATGAAAATGCCACGAGTGTTGAACAGTTTAGAATGCTAAGATAACAACACATGGACAGCTGTGCAAAGGAATCCCGGCTCCCACAGTGGACATGTTGTGCGTGCTCATCTTACTTGTTTTAAGTGGCTAAGATTTAAAGGTTGTAATTGCAGCATAGCTTAGCCTCTCTTAATGAATACAACTGCATTTTGATCTTGGTTTTCAGCCCTGTCCTTCCCTATGACTTCTCTTTCAGCTACACCTTCTCAAGGAGAGCTTGGCTTTCCCACTAAACTTTGAGCTCCTGGAGAGCAGTGTTCATGTCTTATTTACCTTCATATCTCTCATACTTGGTTCAAGTTCAAGCAACTATTTTATGTTACATCTTATTGGAGGGAGCTTGTGTTTGTGTATGTATGTGTTTGTATGCGTGTGTGTGTGTGTGTGTGTGTGTGTGAGAGAGAGAGAGAGAGAGAGAGAGAGAGAGAGAGAGAGAGAGAGAGAGAGAGAGCAACTTTTTTGGGGGGAGGGGGGTGGCTGGTGATGATACAGGAATATCTTTTTTCTACTTGCTGTTTATCCAAGTTTGTCACTTGTGTTTTTACAGGAAGCTCTAAGGACTTCCTGCTTTAAATCTCACAGATGCTGGTTCTGATAATTCCAATATTTACATATCTACAGGGCAAGGAAAGGTCCATAAGCTGCTGACTCTTATGGGATTTCAGGACAAAGACTAATGGATCACCTCCTTCCCTATTATCTCCTGTTCATCCTCCTAGAACTCACTGGGTATGGATGGGGGAGCTAGTCTCTCCTTTGTCCTTTAAGGTGGCCATTAAGTCCTGCACAATCCCTGAGCTGACTACTTTCATATTGTTTTTTTTATTTGATCCTGACAACTGCCTGGCCCTAAAGGGACTAATGTCCCTATTTTGCAGCTAAGGAAACTAAGGCTTAGTTTAAAGCATTGATTCTCAACTGGGGGTACATATCACAACTTAGAAAATAGAAGGAATATGCAATGGCCAAGAGGCCAAAAATGCTATTCAGCATCCTAAGTTACACAGGACAGCCCCCACAACAAAGAGTTAACCAGCCCAAATGTCAATAGTGCCCAGGCTGAGAAACTGACTCAGATACTCGAGGAACATTCAAGCAATAGGGCTGGAATTAAAGCTACGTCTGTCAATGCCAGTGGAGAAAAGATGGATACCAGGCCTGTAAAGTCAACAAGGCCCTTCTCCAACAACTCCACATGGTTGCTTACAGCCTACTCACACCTGGTGCCACTTTGACCATGACCCCTTCTTTAACAGCATCTGTATCTCACCTTTGTGGAGTTGTATTCTTTGCAAGCATCTCTGAAGCCCCATCTTTATGATCTTCATCAAGCCTGATTTCTAAGTTACCCCAGATCACAGACCCCTGAATGTTCAGGCCTGACTCATTCATCTGAAGCTGTAAGATATGTTTCACTCATTTTAAGAAAACACCTACTCTATTTCACCTCCACTGGGTGCTAAATATGCGCCAGGGAAAAACAAAGTGTAACATAAAGTGAATTATTACAATAGTCATAGTATCAACACCACCACCATCATCTACTACACTTTCATGCCATCCAGGCATCAGCTCTTATAAATCTCTAGTGACCCTATGTTTTATTATAAGTGCATGGGAACATAGAAGGCAGTGTAGTGTCCTCGGCTGCTCTGAGGTTGAAGAAAATGGCTTAGAGGTGTTAGGGCCTGAGGGGAGACTTGGAAAGAAAATCACATTAACAGGCACAAAGATCAGCTGAAAAAAGCCCTGGGGAATCGAACTCATAGTGGGTCTAGAAAATTCCAAGAAGTTATTTAGCAAATAAAGATAGCATTGGGTGGTTGATCAGATATCTGTCAGGAGTACACAGATAAACCTTGAAACAACTGGCTGCTTGAGGTGACTCAGCTTGGGGCCAAAGGATCTCCAGGTTGACTTGACGCCTGCGGAGATCTCACCGTCCCCTGCCCTAGCCAGTTTCCAGAGCTCTCCCTGGGCTCATAGTCAGGCCTCTTTGAATGACTCTGAGGCTGGTTATCAAAAATAAGAGGCACAGGGTATGGAGACTGGGGAGCCAGCTCAAGTGTTGACAACATGAGAATTACAGATACTTAGGCTAATCTCCAGGTCCAAGTTAATAGGGATGTGATACAGCAAACCACGTTCATTAACCAATGGAAGTTATTTCCTGAGCACCTACTCTCCTCTTGAACAAGAGGGGGACAAAGTTTAATGGTAATGGTGAGGAACCAGCTACCAGGACTTGGAGGTCTTGTGAGAAACCTGCAAATCAAACAAAGCAAAGAATATAGTGGAAAATCGCCTAACAGTGACTATGGAGTGGAAAAGGGAAGAATTGGTATATAGATGTGAGATCAATGAAGGCTCCCGGAGAAGGGAGGATTCAGGCAGGGCCTTAGAGGACAGGAACGATGGGTAACGCAATCTAATGAGGGCATTTCATTCAGCAGCAAAGAAAGATCCCTAAGACCTATAGTTAAGGCAAATCAAGGAATTCTAAATTCAGTCAGATCCAAACTCCCTAGGACCGTGGTTGGCAAACTGTGGCTCGTGAGCCACATGTGGCTCTTTGGCCCCTTGAGTGTGGCTCTTCCACAGAATACCATGGCTTGGGAGAGTCTATTTTGAAGAAGTGGAGTTAGAAGGAGTTTAAGTTAAAAAAATTTGGCTCTCAAAAGAAATTTTAATCGTTGTACTGTTGATGTTTGGCTCTGTTGACTAATGAGTTTGCCGACCACTGGCCTAGAATATCATGTAAGGTCCCTCACTGTCTAGCCTCATCCTCCTTGCAAAGGATCATCTCTGCCCTCCCTGCCTCCACTTTGCACCCAAACCTGGTCAAATCATGATTTCATGCTTTTGTCCAGGCTCCTTACTCTGTTAGATGTTCTTTCCTTCTTCTGAAAAATGAACTAGTCTATCCTTATGTAAGTAGCTTAAATGCCACCTCCTCCATGCAGCCTTCCTGCATTCCCTGTGTTCTTTCCTCTCTGTTTTCATTTCATGTCACAGCGGCTACGCATCGGCTGCCACGACTCCCTCCCTCAGTGAAATGCAAGCAGCTTCTTGAGATCAGGAACCTAACTTTCTATTTCCTTCCAGTCTGTACCTAGCAGAGGGTATGACTCATACGAAAGGTACACTGATTACTTGTTGGCTGTATGAGGGAATTGAACTTTTTTAATGATCTGATTTACTCATTGAGGCTTGGGGTGTGTTTATAGTTGTTCTGTGCAGGACGGTCACCACTAGCCACATGGGGCTATTTAACTTTAAATTAATTCCTATGAAATAAAGTTTAAATGCAGTTCCTCAGTCACACTGGCCACAGCCCATTTCAAGTACTCAGTAGCCATACGCGGCTAGGAGCTATGGTATTGGGTAGCTCAGATATAAAACGTTTTCCTCATTGCAGACAGTTCTATTGGCCAGCACTGGTCTTTCTTTTAGAGAGCAGAGGATGGGCTCTTATGCCCATTCTCCTGTCCCTGTTTATGCCCTCTTCTTCTTGTGCCAGGTTTGCTGCGGCCAATTCTTTGTGGAGTTAAATATTGCTC
This sequence comes from Pipistrellus kuhlii, assembly GCF_014108245.1. Taxonomy (NCBI): domain Eukaryota; kingdom Metazoa; phylum Chordata; class Mammalia; order Chiroptera; family Vespertilionidae; genus Pipistrellus; species Pipistrellus kuhlii. The sequence continues at coordinate 12,339,637 of NW_023425482.1, forward strand.
TCTGGACAATGCCAAGAGCTGCAGGGGAATTAGGCTAGCCAGGGTTCGCTTAGGGTTGTTACTGCACTGTGTAAATCAAATCACTCCTCCTGGATGGGCGTGGAGCCTGCAGAGCGCCCAGCAGTCTCAGTGTTAAGACAGGAGTACCTGTCATTGGAAGTGCTACAGCCAAACTACGGAGCGAGCTGAACTCAGCTCCAGTGGACGACGCGAGGTTCAGCAACACCTGGCAGGCTCGGAGCACAGATGTCTCTCAGCTTTTCATGGGGAATGTTCTGAGTGGGCAGAATAAGGACAGATATTTGAGAGGTGTGTTACTTTGTTCGTGTTTTTTGCACATGTTTTTTTCTTTTCACTGATCATTTGGTTCACCAATTCAGGTAAAGGCATTTATTGAATCCCAGCATCAGTGGATTTCAAATACTATTTTTTTTCCTCTCTTTTAAGTGGGTCCTGGAATTCAAATCCAGTTTGTAAAGCACATAAAAAGTTGCTGCCCAATTGAAAGCAGGAAGGGGAAGCCGAGCCTCATCATCTAGTCTTCCCTCCAGTGCCATCAAAGGGCACAACTCCAGGGGGCGCTATTCACAGGGTAAGGTAGGTGATAACCTGGTGATCCCCTGAGCCTCTGACCCCTGACCCAGGCGGGTGGAGACATGCAATCCTGATGTTAAAACAAAACATAAAATGTGCATACTTTTATATAATCCTAACTTAATAAACCATAGAATTTGCATTCTTCTACAATTATAAAAATATTCATATTTCTGCAACTCTTTTTAATTTGCAAAGTGCTTTATACCTCATCTGATTTCCCAACAAGGCTGGAAGGAAGCCTTTGGGTTCAGAGACTCTGAGTTCTCTCTGTACCTCTGGCACCTAGGTTAGCTTCTGCCACATAGTAGGCATTTAATGTGTTGTTGAAAGGAGAAAGGAGGGAGAGAAGAAAGGATCTAGGGAAGGAGGGGGGAGGGAAATAGGGAGGCGAGAGGAAGTGAAAATGAGTAGAAAAGTAAGACGGACGGACGGACGGACGGACGGACGGAAGGAAGGAAGGAAGGAAGATTATGGTATATTTTTAATAATTTTAGTTTATAGATGAAAAAAATTGAGATGCAATGATTTTTAGTGACTATTAAAAGTCAACAAATCAAAGGAGAATCCCGATGCAATCTCAATCCTTCTGTCCCTAAAGCCCTTGCTTTTAACCATTACTCCATCCACCCTCCTACTGATATTTTTACAGAATAGGTAAAAAGCCTATTCTGTAAACTTAAATAAGCTAGCATATTACCCATTCTTTTATGGCCCCAGCTCTTTAATGTGTAAACTGTAGGAGGTTTATCTTCATCTGAAAAGGAATTCCCCTCCTAAGATCCTTGATCCTTCCCCCTCCCCCTGAAGATGCCCACCCTCTCCTTGTCTGTCAGCAGCAAAGTGGAAGCCTGCATCTGAGGGGTGCAAAGTAAAGGTGGATCAACCAGCATAAGAATAACCAAGGCTGTAGGAGAGGAGCCCGCCCGCAGCCAGTCTTCCTGGGGCAGCTAAACGGGACCCAGACACAGGGGTGTTCTTATGCTCGTTCCATTTTTATAATGAAGCTGTATGTCTGGAGTTGACATGGGGAAAAAATGAGTTGTACGATGTGTTTCTGAGATTACCAGTGGGACTTCCTAACTCGGGCTGAGCTGTTGTTAATGGGTCGTGCTATGGCCATGATGTTAGGAATAATTAAACCGTGAGTTCAGCTAAATCCCAGTTGCAGGAACATGACTGCATGACTTCACCTTCCCCCAAAACACACACACACACACACACACACACACACACACACACACAACACACTCGCACACTTGCACACACTCACAGAAACTTTCAAAGGGCTTGTAACAGAACAAAGCTCAGTTTTTACTATCACAAAATCTTTATGGATCGCCATCCTTGAGGTGAAGTTATATCCTTTATGGTCACATTTTGGTAGTTTCCTTAAATTATTGAAGGCATTTTGTAGGGCCTGCCTTCTTGGAACAGAGCTGGGAAGGAGGCCCCTGTCCCCGTCTGGAGGTGGGTTAATGATGGCGCTCGGCGCGCAATGCATCCAGGACACAGAGGTTAATAAAACCCGTAGCTCTTCTTCATGGGTGCCAGGGGATGGTTAATGTTCAAGACTGTGCAGGACCTCGGCTTAATGTTCCGTATGAAGGATCGGCTGCCAGACACCACCCTCCCTGGTGCCAGCCTCGCATATTAGCACACACTGGAAATGGGCTGAGCGGATCTGAAAGTTAGGTGCTTCCCTCCTAGCTGGTGGGATGGGCTGACGGCCTGGTCTCCCAGCTGCTCCAGAACTCAGCTGCCTCCCTTTGCCCAGAGCCCTGGGCGGAGAGTTACGAAAGCCTGTGACCCGCCTGTGCCGGTTCTGCGATGTCCAGAGCGGATGCCCCTCTGTCTTCTGTCCATTGAAGGGTCTGACCGCCTTCAGCCTCCTTGGGTATCTGCACATAAAGAGGTCTGGGGGGAACAAACATAGGCTTTGGGGTCATGGGAAACTAGTCACATCTGTGTCAACCTTTCTGTGTGCCCCGCAGGCAAACTGCCTGATTGCTCTGACTTCTACCAGAAATAGACCCCAAGACAAGGATTTGAAGTCAAGTAACTTATTTGTGAGTTGATCGCAGGAAGCAACAGGGAAGGAAAGGATGCCACGAGTGGTGCATCACCCAGCAAGTCCCCACTGTGGGCATCTGGGGGTAATCCCGCTGGGACCTCTGGGAGGCAGCGGAACAGACATGCCTGAGCCTCCCACCTGAGGGGCAGGGGAGCGGGCCTGGATACACTGCCCCATCACTGACTGAGGGCTGCCCCAGTGGCTTCTGGACTGCTGCTCCCTGGGCAGAGAGGCTCCCACGGCCAGATGGTGATGCTGGTGGTTGGAAGTGTGGATGGTGTGGACCTGAAACGGTAAAGCCTGCGAGGAAAGGAGCGGGGCAGCGTCTGCCACTGAAGTCCCGTTCCTCCCTTCCACAAGGAAGCCTACACTTCCCACCTCCTGGCATTGGCCTGAGGATCAAATGACATAAATGAGAGCCCAAGGGATGTCAGTGAGAATCATTGCTAATGCAGAGGAGTGGTGCGTTTATTGCAATTAAGGTCATACATTGGACCTGTGAATTGCCCACATTTAAGGCTGTCTTCAGGACGCAGAGAGTCTGGTGCTTTGGGAAACACACTTGACTGTATGTTTGGCATTAAAGGGATAAATGGTGTAGGTCAAGGAATGTGCTTTTCCTCCTTGAGACAAGAAAGGGAGGGAAGGAGTGACTTCCTTGTGTCATGTTTGCATGAAGCACAAGAGGAGTCCAGATTCTTGTCATCCCAGGTGGGGGGTCAATGAAGTCCTCAATGCATGACAGTCAGTTTGTTGTGGCTCTAAGTCACTGGCCAGAGGGCCCTCATTTCTTAGGTCATTGACCTTCCAGTGAGCGTCTTCATGAGAGGGAGTAGCAATAGCCCTGGGGGCATGCCCAGAACCTCTTGCTTTGAGTTCGCTGGAATGTGGGTGGACACGCCAAAGGACATTTAGCTCAGAAGGCAACCCAGTGTTTCCCCTTCCCTCAGGGCCCCAGGACAAATTCCTGGGAGGCCAGATGGGTCCTAGGATGACATGGGCCCACAGCTCTGACAGGGATGCAGACACGCTGCTGTATTTGGAAGTGTTGGGACCTTTGTGTCCTTAGGGTCACCCATATTCAGAAAGGCCTTCAGAAACCCACACAGGACTCAGCATCCTCGGTGCTGTGGCACCATGGCTCGTGCTGCACTTGTTCATATGATTATGTATGAGGCCAACAGTATCTGCAAACTATAGATACCACTGTGTACGTCCAGGTCGAATAGGGGAGAAATGATCAAAAGAGTGAAAGTGGAAATGTGAAGGAGGTGGCATAGAAGGACAGGGCTCCTTTCAATGTGCATAAACGGGGTCTGGGGTTAGCAACTTCTGTAACTGCACCCCTTGACTGTGCTGAAAGCCAGGAAGCCAAGCTACATGTCCATGGACATTGGAGATTTCCCTTTTAGGTGTCGAAAATTCTGTTCTTACCTTATTGTCATCCACTGGGGAGAATTCTCCAGTCTTAGTTAAGAATAAATAGTGCTCAGACTACTACTACTAATAATAATAATAATGAGATATTACAGCACTTCTTCATCTCAATGTGTGTCACTAACCAACTACATGGCTTAGGGCCCAGTAATGGTCCCAGAGCTCTGAGCATGGGAGGGTCCCTTCTCCATGCATCTTCTGCCAGCTCTCGAAGGGGAAAAACACTTTAAAAATAAAATTAAAAAAAAAAACAACACACCAAAACAACAGACACTAAAATGCATTTTAAGAGACCTGACGAGTCAGACATCATGAGGATCCTCCACTTTGCCCAAACTGACTTTTTCAAGTGAGAAACTCCCTGGAATGAACACTCACGTCTCTTCCTCTCCCGACCCAAGCCACAAAGAAAAACATCTGGAAAATTCATCTGACATCCTCTCCAGGGTCCCAAACCTCTCATTTCCATGGTGACATTTGGTCTCTCACTCACCCTCTCATTCATTATTTTCTTCAGAAATCTATACCGAGTGCTTACTCTCTGTTAAGAACTATTCTCTGCAATGCCCCGGCCCCCGAAATTTCACAGTCCTTATAGGAGATCAAGAGAATGATCTTAATACGTTACGGCTCTTTCAAGAATTCAGAGGCCAGGGAAGATCTAATCCAGCTGGTGGGAACCCGTCAGGCCTTAAACAGCAAGAGGGTGGTGATGCTGGGGACACAGGCGTGGCCAGGAGGGGTGGGGCCCATGCAGAGGTTGAGGCTGAGAGAGTCTGGCTCACATCGAGGACCACCTGGCTCCCTGGACAGTGTGCCATCCTGGTGCTGAGCCTGTCAGTCAATGCTAGCCAGGATGCAGAGCTTCCTCTCCTCCATCTGCTGACGTTGGTATCCCAGGTGAGAGCTGACTGCTTAGCAAACACTGTGCTGCTACTGCTCCAGGGCTGCTCAGTCCCCTCTCCTAGTGGGAAACGGCTGGATGAGTAACCCTGGAGGACTGAACTCACATGTCAGCATATGCTGCCTGTGAAGCCCAAATCTGGACAAGGTCAGGAGGCTTTTACTTCAACTGGTCATTTTAAAAAATATATATTTTTATTTATTTCAGAAAGTAGAGGAGAGGAGAGGAGAGGAGAGAGAGATATATCAATGATGAGAGAGAATCATTGATCAGCTGCCTCCTGCATGTCCCACACTGGGGATCAAGCCTGAAACCCGGGCATGTGCCCCCACTGGGAACTGAGCTGTGATTTCCTGGTTCATAGGTCTAGGCTCAATCACTTAGAGCTGGACAATTGGTTATTTTAAAGACGAGGAGCGGAAGTGCAGGTGAAGTCACTGCCACACCAAATCCTGGGCCTGTGGAAGCCAGGATTGTACCGGGTCTGCGCACAACCTTGAATCTGGAACAGAATCATCAGGAGTGGTCAAGGAAACAGGGGGCATCGGACAGGCCTGACTCAGACCTGCTGCTGGGCTCTGGGCTCATCCTGAGGTTGTGGGTAAACATCAGGGAGCTCCTCCTATGGACACCCAGGCCTGGGCACTTTCCCCAGCGGGGTCTCTAGGGAAGAGAAGGAAGAGGGATGCCTCACCACCTAGGAGCTTCAGTCCCCCAGGGTCTGGGAACCTGCCCTGCCAGCAGCCAGGCCTCTTCAGCCTTCATCCAACCCCACCCCGGCACTTCCGACCTTTCCCCTCTGGCCCTGCTGGCCGACCTTGGCCTGTCTCTGGCCTCAGCCTGGGCGCCAGGCCTGCTCCTGGAGCCCGGCCAGGCCCCACCCAGCACGCAGCCTCTCTCCCAGTCCCACCCAGCAGGCTGAGAGCTCCCAGCCTGCCTTGCACCAGGCTTCCGGGTGCATCTCCTTGAGGTCAGCTTGGCCTACACGTGTGAGAGACCCACTTGGAAAGACCTGCATAGCTTTGAAAGGGTTAAGAATTGGTCTGAACCACCTGAAGCAGAGCTCAAGAAAGGGTATCCCTGTCTCTGCTTTCCCAGCATCCCTTTCCTCCTTCCCCCCTCTCTCTGTCACATGCACACCGAGGTTTAAACCCTGCCTAACAGCTTTCATTTTTTTTTAACCAGTTGTTTCTGTCCCCCAGCTACTATGTCAAGCTGATACTTATCTTCTCACCTAATCCTCATTTCCCCCAAAAAAGTCCTATGAAGGCATGGCCCCCACAGCATCCCCATTTTAGAGACAAGTAACTTTAGTTCAGAAAAATGAAGCAGTTTTGCCCAAAGTCTCAGATAGCTAGTAAATGTCAGAGTCTGAACTCAAACCCAGTTTTTTCTGACTCCACAGGCCATGCTCCTAGCCACACAGTAGCTGTGCAATTTTGGGCATGTCCTCTAACCTCTCTTGGCCTCAGTTCTGTCATCGGCATGGGGATAACAATAGCACCAAATGTGTGAGGATTACGTGGCTCACTGCCGGGGGGCCTGCAGCATGCCTAGAATGGCACCTGGCCCCGGGAAGTGACTCATTGTGGGAGAGAGTGCCGGTGTGTCATCCATGGCCCTGGGTCAGCCTGCTCCGATGGGGGACACTCACTCTAAAACCTCAGCTGCTGCCCCAGTATTTGTGTCATAGACTGTCTCTTCTGGCTGCTTCCAATTCACATTCTGCATGTACAAGGCCAAAGATTTTCTGGGCTCATCTTCATTATTATTATTTTTGTGATGCCACAGTGGTATCTTGGCATCATTTTCCACTAAAGGTCACCCCATACTCTTTCCCCAACTGATTGAATGTCAGGCTGGACGGCTGCAGAAAGACTGACAATTCAAAGTGAGGAGCTCTCCGTACTCCAAATAAAGTACATAGAGGAAGTGCTTTTATCAATAGAACCTGGATTTAAATGCCAGCTGTGTGACTCTGAGCAACATTCTTAACATCTCTGAGCTGCAGTTTCTTTCCAATTGGGTTTGAATGATAAGATGTGTGGGATACTCTTCACAGAGTTTTGGAGAGAGTTAAGGAGAGAATGGTAAGCACTATCTGGCATATAGTAAGTGCTCAATGAAATACAAGCCAGACTTTAGTTGGAACAGAGTTAAACACCACAGATAGTTGGGGGAGCAGAAAAGGAAATAAAGAAATGCACTTTGCTGGGATGAACTCACTAGGGAAGATGGGACAATGGGCCAGGAGCTGAGGACCCAGCTCCACACTGTGTCCCAAGCCAGGCCCTTAGGAGATCATAACAGATGAGGTCCAAGGCCCCTTTGGAGCCGGGCTCCCAACTTCCTGATGAAATCTACAGCTTTCCTTGAAGGCAGGGCTGCGCCTCCTTATCGGTGGGCTCAGAGTCCTCGTGGCAGGAGGCTGGAAGTGTTTATCGGGCCTCTTCCTGCAGTGGGCGGGTCTGCTGCCCAGACTTTGGACACAGTTGGGCTGGGACGTGGCAGCGCCTCCTTCCCAGGGTATACCCCGGCACATTTCTCAACACTCATTCCCAATAAAAAAGGGTTGAAAGTCAACTGTCATGCTTTCACAAACAAGCGAGCCAAGGACAAGATGCTGCTTGGGCGCCAGGATTCCTGGCTCCTACTTCCGGCTGTAGAATCCCCATCAAATCACATCACAGAAGTGATAAAGTTTGACCTTTTCACTTTGCCGAGTGGTCCGGAATAGTCCAATCCAAATCAACAGGTACTTTTCCACAGGGGAAACCTGTTAGGGGTTAGCCTACCTGCTGTAAAGCTCAGGAAATGGAGGGGCAAATGAAACAGAGCACGGGAAAGAAGTCTCCCAAGAGAGCAAACTCCAGCTCATGTGTGCATGCTTACCTCCAAGCCCTGCTGTGCTTGGAGCACAATGTGGTTCTTTCACTAAATCCTACTAATGATGCAGTGGGGTCCAGACTCCCCTTATTGCACTGGTTGAAGAGGAAATTATGCTTAGAGAAGTTTGTGAATTGCCCAGAGTTACCCAGCTAGCAGGAGTTGTAGCCAGAATATGACCCTAAACAGTTGGTCTCCTTTCTACACACAAAAGGATGCTCCCTAACTCAGGTCTGCCAAAGGTGTCACACTGACATTTTGGGGCAGCTCATTCCTTGTTGATGGGGCTGGACTTGCACTGTAGGATTCTTAGCAGCGTCCCTGACCTTGCCCCACCAGATCCAATATCAGTTCCTCCTCACCCCAACTTCTGACAACTGCAACCAATAATATCAGTTCCTCCTCACCCCAACTTCTGACAACTGCAACCAATAATATCTAGACATGATCAACTGCTCCTTTTGGGCAAAATAGCCCCAATGAGGTCCACTTCTCTAGACTTATCTCAGGACTGTGGCCAGTATTCATGGTTATATATACTTGAGATTATCATTGGGATTATGATGTTTTTGGCAGTGTCCCATTTGCATTTGGCAGGTATGTTGAAACTCAGGTGAGCTTCAACAGAAAAAGTATGGTGACTTTAGAGATGAAAGACTATGGTTATGGCAGAATGCAGGCACCATCACAGGTAAATGGGCATGAATGTCAGCTCTGCTTTGGCAATTCCTTTCACCTGATGGCCTGGTAAAATGGCCAGGTGTGTCATTTGGCAGCTTCTTATCTGCTCTCAGTGCTTTCGGGGCCTTTTCCTAGTGTAAGGTAAGGGCTCCTACCCCTCAGAAGGACCTCTAAGAGCCACACTCACAGACTAGTCTCTGATTTTCTTAAATTGGTTGGAAAATGACCCCAAGAAGTTGGTGCCAGGCGTTTTCTTTTGTTTGTTGGTTTGTTTTTGTGGGGTTCTTTGCCCTCTAAGCTGAGTTCATCCATACTGTTAGGGTTTTCATTTTGTTTGCCTCAGTTATGGAGACCTGGAACCAAACTTTGGGGAATGCCTTTGCAGTCATCCTGCTGAACTGTCTTTAATCAGGAGAGAGTAAGTGTTCTCCATCCTTACATGCCATGTGATGATGATTTAATAATGATTGAGCACTTACTGTATGCTTGGTCTTGTCATGAGCACTTTGCATGGATTATTTCGCTTCATCCTTACCATAGTCCATGATGTTTTCTTTATCCCAATTTCATGTATATGTGATCTGAGATCCCAGGCAGATTAGTAACTTGTCCAAGGATAGAGTTAGACTTTAAGGGCTGCTCTGTCAATTGCAAAGCCTCTTGATGTCCTAAAAGTTTGGTCAAGTCCATGATCATCTCTCTGTTGTGCACCTGCTCCAGGCTGAGCACTGAAGAATGGATTGACAGATGAGAGCCTTTCTCCCTGCCCTCCAGGGCCCACAGTCCAGTACAGGAGATACACAAGTCAGCAGGCATAGTGTGTGTTCTCTCAGAGTGGAAGTACAGTGCCCTGGAAGGGGACATTATCTACCTCTCTTTCCATTCCTCTTCTACTATGGGCAGGATAATGCCTTTCTTCTTCCAAAAGTGTCTGCATGCTAATCCCTGGGCATTATCTTACCTAATAATAGACAGACATGTAAATTGACCGTACCTCTGCTATGCCCACAGCCAGTCAGAGTTAATATGCAAAATAGAAAGCCAAAGATGGTGGCCCACCCAGCTGCTCCAGGTGCCTGCTATGAGAGGGAGGGCAAGGGGTGAAGGGATCTACAGGAGCAAAGTGTCTCAATGAAGACAAGACTGTGGACTGTAGAGTCTGCAGCAAAGATGAAGAAGGCAGACTCTGGCCAGAGCGAAGGCCTGGGTTCTGGGTGCCGGAGGAAAATCAGTGCTAGAAGCCAAGGGAAGGAAGGCCTATTGCACAAATCTCTTTGTGCAACGAGCCTCTAGTGTGAATATGAATGGGAATATGTATGTGATGAATAGGTTATAGGGAAATGATGGTTGCAGGTGGAATTAAGGTTAGTAATCACTTGACCTTGAGATAGGGATATTTTTTGAATTAGAGGCCCCATGCACAAAATTTGTGCAAGAGTAGGCCTTCCTTCCCCTGCTTGCCAGCATTGACTTCCCCCTGGCACCCAGGACCCTGGCTTCCCACGCAGCCCTGGCTTCATCTAGAAGGTTGTCTGGAAGGATGTCCTGTCTAATGAGCATATTATGCTTTTATTATTATAGATTATCTGTGTATGTAGGTCCAACATAATTGCAGGGCCCTTAAAAGAGGGATACAGGAGAGTCAGAATCAGAGAAGAATATGTGATGAGAGGCACAGGTTAGAGCAGTGGTTGGCAAACTCATTAGTCAACAGAGCCAAATATCAACAGTACAACAATTGAAATTTCTTTTGAGAGCCAAATTTTTTAAACTTCTTCTAATGCCACTTCTTCAAAATAGACTCTCGTAGGCCATGGTATTTTGTGGAAGAGCCACCCTCAAGGGGCCAAAGAGCCACATGTGGCTTGCTAGCCGTGGTTTGCTGACCACTGGGTTAGAGTAATGTGCTTTGAAGATGGAGGAAGGGGCCACAAGCCAAGGCAGGAGGGCAAGAAAAGGCAAGCTAGAAGCTAGAAAAGGTAAAAGAACAGATTTTCCCCTGGGGCCTCCAAAGGAATATATAATAGTTCTGCTGTCACCTTGATTTTAGCTCAGTGAGACTCATGTCAGACACCTGACCTATAGAACTAAGAATACACTTGCACTGCTTTAAGCTACTAAATTTGTGGTCATGTGTTACAGCATCCACAGGAAACTCATACATCTTATTCTCCAGAACCAAGCCTGTTCTCCAGCTCTATCAGGTGAATTGTAGTGTACACTTTAGGCACCACAAGCTATGCTAAACTCTTGGGGTCCTAAAGAAAGCCCTGGTAGAGCCTCAGACTGGGAGGTGTGATCCATTTCTAGATATAAGGAAAGGGAATATCGCTTATCAGTGACCATAAACACACCCTGGAGAGCTTTGATAATCTTGGGGCCTGGAAGGGAAGGGAAACAGCAGGTCCCAGGACTTAGGAATTCCACACATAGGTCTGTCATCCCTCGAAAGCCAGCCAGTTGCCTATACTCAGTCTGTTATAAGAACACAGTCCTTTCCTCTATTTTTTTTTTTTAAACAAAAACTACAATATTATACTTAGGCAACTGAGTGTTTATTATTCATACTCATTTCTAAAACGGAACATTCTGGCTTTAATTAGAATGAAAAAATATGAGCAGAAGAAATATTCAAATATCGCACTGCTTCATTATTTACACCACTGATTTCAACAGGCAGATAAGCAAAGTAAGCCTGTGCATGGAAGGCAGCCTTTAAAGAACAAAGTGCCCTGAATATGCCTCTGACACTCCACACACTGACAGGACCCTGGGGTTCTCTTTCCCAGGGCAAGGAGACTGGTACAGGCTCAGTGTTTGTGGAAGCGTCTGATAGCAGAGCAATTCTAACCGAAGTAATGATTAATTTGAATTACACCCTTTATTTAATACTAAGTGTCAGACATTTCATAAATGTCTTTCACCCATGTGCTCACTTAAGCCTGGCAATTTACCTGTAAGAGATAAGCATTTTAGTCCCACCTTATAGATAAGTAAACTGACTTCAGATAGGGCAAATGACTTGCGTAGCCACGTGGCCACAGCATGGCAGATGCTGGACAAGGCTGATTTGCCTCAGAGCTCCATGCTCTTCCTCACTGGGGAGTGGAGGTAGGGCTGTGCCTGCCACACTAGCTGATGATCACAGGCCTTACCCTGTGTGAGTGCTTCAGGCCAATGGTTCCCAAACTTGGCTGCACATTAGAATCTCCAGGGACCTTTAAAAATCCAATGTCTGGGTCCATCCTAGACCTAAAAAAATCAGAACATCTGGGGGTGGTAGGCAGGCATCAGTGCTTTTTAAACATCCCCAGGTGACCCTAGAGCACAGCCAAGATGGGTGACCACTGTTTTCTAAGCGTTCTCTCATCAAAATTCCCTAAGTTCCTTACAAAGGAATTACTATTCTTGACCCATTAAAAAAAAAAATAAAAAATATATATATATATATATATATATATATATATATATATATTTTTTTTTTTTTTCTTTTTCTTTTTCTTTTTCTTTTTACAGAGAGTAAGAGAGTAAGAGAGAGGGATAGAGAGTTAGAAACATCGATGAAAGAAAGTCATTAATCAGCTGCCTCCTGCACCCCCCCCACTGGGGATGTGCCCGCAACAAGGTACATGCCCTTGACCGGAATTGAACCCGGGACCTTTCAGTCCACAGGCTGACGCCCTATCCACTGAGCCAAACCGATTTCGTCTTATTGACTCATTTTAAAGGTGAGAGACCTGAGCCTCAGAGAGGTCAGATGATTCTCATAGAGGTGAGATCTAAACCAGAACATTCTAGAACACTCATTTTTAACCACTACATTAAAACACCTTCCTAGTTGGATATTGTTAGTGGGTCAAAAGAGGCTTCTTCCAGGAGAATGCATTGTGCCTTGGGGATGTATAAAAATTGTATCAAGCTTTTTCCCATCTTGTGGTTGTTAGTTCTTTGCACAACCGTGAAAGTGAAATTCCTTTTGCTATTAGCATCCCCCTTTTCCTCTGGAGTTTAAAACCCATAATTGAATTTGCTTAAACACATATCCTATATAATCCTATATAAAAAAGAATTAATATGCTAATTAGACTGGGCAGCAGAACGACCTTCTGGAGCGACCTTTTGGATAACCTTCTGGAATGACCACTGGGTGGGGAGCGGGGCCATGAGGCAGCTGAGGCTGAGAAGGCCTACTCTTGCATGAATTTCATGCATCAAGCCTCTAGTGTGTGTGTGTGTGTGTGTGTGTGTGTGTGTGTGTATACATATATGTGTGTGTGTGTGTGTATGTGTGTGTGTGTGTGAATTTTTTTTTTAACAGTGCAGCAACTTATAGGGCATGATACATGTGAACCTGAGCTAGAGGACTTTTGCTTCCATGTCTCCAGAAGTGTGGCCTTCAGGTGCCTCCAGTCCTAACCTGCAGAACAAACATTCCCTGGAGGAGCCCATACTCTCAGAGCAATGCCTAGGATTCTCTATGCATAGGAGATTTAGGCATTTCCTTTTTTCATCAATAACTAAATAGAGACGTGGCTGGTATCTCTAAGACTCCAGGACCCTGAGTGAAGGCCTCTTCTTGGAAGGTTTGGGCTGTAGAAATTACTCAGTCTGCAAACAACCAGGGAGCATTTGCAGCCCAGGCCTGATTCCCTTCTTCTCCCTCCCTCCCTCTGCCTCACTCCTCTCATCTGTCTGGCTAGTTGTCTTTCTCACTCCATCTCTCCCTCTCACCCATCATCCCCAGACCACACCTGCCTGGTGGTTAGTTTCCTCTTGCTGCTCTAACAAATTACTACCTACTTTGTGGGGTATTGGTTCTAGAGAGCAGAAGTCCAGGGTCACTGTCTTGGTGAAGTTCATGCTTTTTATAGCTTCTGAGAAATAATCTGTGCCATGCCTTGCTCTGAGCTGGTGGTGGTGGCCACCATCCTGGGCGTTCCTTGGTGTGCAGGGCCATCACTCCAGTCTCTTCCTCCATGGTACATGGTGTTCTCTCTGCCCGCTCTGGGTCTTCATTAGGCTTCTTTATAATGGTCCTCCTCTTTGGGTGAGGGCCCACCCTAATCCAGTAAGACCTTACCTAACTAGTAAAAACAGCAAAGATCCTATTTCCAATAAGGTCACTTTCTGAGGCTCCAGTGGGCGTGACCTTGGGAGGACACATTCCCCCAGTACACTTACTTTCCATCTTGCCAAACCAATGGTGCTCAGCTGTGTGATATTCTAAAGTTCATGTTGGATTATCACACTGCCTATTGATAACCCTTTCCATTGCTCTCAGGATAAATTTCTTTGGCCTGGCCTGGTCTCCAGGCTCCCATATGCTCAGGCTCAGGTGGGCTCTTCAACCTCCGCTCAAGGTACACTGCCCAATACCTACCACATTGGCCTTCATCCTGGGCTGTACACAGCTCCAGGCTCTTGTCCTTCTGTCTTCTCTGCTGGGGCTCCTTCCTTCCAGCCCCACACAAAGGTGACTCCTCCTCTTGCAGGTCTCAAGTCCAGGGCCACCTCTTTGTAAATTCATTCCCAGATTTTTCTTTTTTTTTCTTCTTTTTTTTTATCAAACTATGTTTTCATGTTCTTCATAACACTCATCACCATGTGAAATTATCTTTTCCTCACTGTGCCATGTTTGTGGTCTCTCTCTCTCTGCCATGGTTTCTTTGGTTCATGTCTCTAAGGCTCAGTTTAGCAGCTGGGAAAATACTGAATGAATTATAGCCTGCTCCCTGCAGGACTCTGTTGTGAGTGCCCATCTTCCTTCTATCCATTCATCCATCCGTCTATCCATCCACTCACCCACTCAAAGTCTTTGACTCCTTACTCTGCACTGGGTGTTATCCTAGATTCTGGGTAAGCAAAGCCCCCAGCCTCAGGGAGCTAGCATTCTCATAAGGGAAGAGTAAAGATGCCCATGTACTAGTATATCTCATGACTTTCCCCTAAAGTTACAAATTGCACTCCACTCAGTTCCAACCTTGTTGCCATATCTCATGTAGTCAACACATTTCTGGGCTTTTCAATGCCATTTTTACTGAGCACTTTTGGAATGATGGTTGAGGGGACTTCCACCTGGGAGGATTATGTTTTCTTTGGTCCAATCTCAGCCCCACTGCTGTCATTTTCTTTGAGTGAAGTGGGATCAGAAACAAGAGGTGACTGTGGGGTGACAGAAAGCCCTGGATGTGAAGACTGAGCTCATGGCTTCTAGCCTGAGCCCCAAGGCCATTGTGCAGGTCTAGAAAGTGACCTGTGTCCTTCAGACTGAGCCCTCAGCCTCAGACCAGGTGGGTCCACATGACCATGACTTTTTCAAGCCTGAATTACCAATTTGTGACAATTGCTGTCTTTACTCTTAGTTGTAGTCGTGACTATAATTGGGATCCTCAGGTTTGGCTGTGTGGTAGAATTAGAGGAGCATTCTATCTAATAAAGAGGATATATGCAAATTGACTGTCACACCATAACAAGATGGTTGCACCCATAGTGGAGGCTGAGTTCCCGTAATGAACCTTAACAAGCAATCAGCAGGGACCTGAGGTTGCCTGGCACTGAACCAGGGCAGGGGACCTGCCTGGTGAGGCTTAACAGGAGACCTCAGATTGCCCCCCCTACCCTGATGCCAGGCTGGGGGACCTCAGGCTGTGACCCCTTCCCCAGTGGGGGACCGGAGGACCTGAGGCTGCACTCCCCACCCCAACGCCAGGCTGGGGGACCTGAGGCTGTGCCCCTGGCCATGTGGGGCTTGACGGGGGACCTCAGGCCATGCCCCCTGCCCATGGGGCTTAACAGGGGACTTCAAGGCACGCTCCCTGATGGGGGTGGGGCTGGCCACATCCGGATCTAGCCCAACTGGGGTGGAGCTGGCCAGGTATGGGTCTCACGCAATTTCGAGGCACATGTGGGTAGGTGGGGACTTGACTCTGGTTCCCATGGCGTGCCCCAGACTCTGACAGGAGGAAGGTTTTCATATACATTTTACTATTTTCTTTTTTCATCTCTGACACTTCTATTATAGAGAAAGGGCAAATAGCAATATTAAAATATTTCCTATAATTAATTCCCTTTTAATGTGCACAAATTTCATGCACCAGGTCACATTATGAATCCCCAAACCAGGCCAGGTTGATTCTCAACCTTGAGGGTAAGATATAGGCAACAGCATGGTTTTAAGTTTTCTAGATGATTCCAATGTACAGAGAAGTTTGGGAACCACTGGCCTAAAACAGGGTCTGGCACACTTGTACTATAAAGCCTATGATATATATTTTCAGCTTTGTGGGCCACATTGTCTCTTTCACAATGCTCAATTCTGCTATTACAACATGAAAGTAATCACAGAGAGCATTTACATTAATGAACATAGCCGTGTTCCAATAAAACTTTATTCCAAGCAGGCAGAGGGCTATATTTGGCCCATGGACCACAGTATGCATGATTCCTGGCACAATATATATTAATTGAATGAATGAATGAATGAATGAATGAATGAATTCAACAAACATTTCATAAGCACCTACTCTCTGCTTGGTTCTATGCTGCTGGCTGGTGGGGGAAATGGAGCTGTAAACAAATAATCAAAACGCAGTGAGACAGAAGCGGTGAAAGATGCATGAGCCTGATGTGGGGGAGACCGAGGGGAGGGGTAAACAATTTGGCCCATGGTAGAAGGAGGAAGTCAGGATAGCCTCTCAGAAGAAAAGACTTTTAAACAGAGTCTGGGAGGAAGATTTTCAGTCTGACTCGTGGCTGCCAGGAATAGAGAGCCAGTCAAGTTACCACAAGAATGGAAGCAGGCCATTCTCTTCCCCCCTCTCTACCCCGCCCCTCCCCCCCCCCCTCCAGTCTGAGTCTAGACCAATGGTCTACAGCGCTCTGAGCGGGCCTTCTCCAGCCCCATCTATGGTGTATCTCCCCACTGGAGTCCTGCTTTATTTTTCTCTCTTTATTGAGAACGCCATGGATGACCATATTGAGGACCTGATGGTAAAGAACATGCGCTTTAGAATAAATTGCACTTGGTAAATTTATTTCCTTATCTGTAAGATAGGGAGGATCACAAACCTACTTCAGAGTGCTTTTATGAGGGCCAAGTGAGGGGCTGTGCTGGCACCTATGATGCTCAGAAATGTTTGCGTTACCACAATTGTTATTAAGTTCCTTATCAACCCCCTTCACTTTTGTGCTTATTGTTGTTATGTCCTCACAAGTTCACCTGGCCCAGCATCCATGAAGCTCTTTGCTAAACAACCCTTTCTACTTTAGAATCTGGAATTGCTGGCTTTGGCTTTTTAATGCCCTAGTTCAGTGGTCGGCAAACTCATGAGTCAACGGAGCGGCAAACCGTGGCTCTCAAGCGGCATGTGACTCAAGAGCCATGGTTTGCCGACCACTGCCCTAATTCAAATGGCCAGCAGAGAGAGAGGATCTGATTGGCCAGGTATCTACGGCCCAGGTCACCAGGTTGTCTCTGGATGAACTGACTTGCAGTCTGAGGTTGCCCGTGATCTAGTCCCTTGGAGTCAAAGGAAGGAGCTGGCATGAATGTGACTTGGGCGCCTGAGTTGACGCTGGGTCCATGCATAGAAAGGGCTGAGCGTAGGCAGTCCCCTAAAATTGGACTAGCATAGAGGACAAGTTGGGCAGAAGGTCTCCAAGGAAAAAATCTGTAGAGGATATACTTCATGAAGTCCGTGGTCTATGCAATGGGCTGCATTGCCCTCTCCTTATAGGTAGAGTCTGGGAGCACGGTCCTAGTCCCATCAAGCACAGCAGAGGGGGCTCAGTGCCTCAGCCTCCGCAGCCCTGCCTGTGAATCCTACATCCTGGAAACTCAGCCAGCCCTGGGTGTTGGCCAACCATGCAAATCAGCCCTGGCCCACTGGCCCAGGCCTGTGAGGGAATGGCCAGCCCCCAAAGAAATCATTTCGGAGTCAAGTCTGAAGGTACAGCCCAAGGACTGGAGAAGCCTTTGTTTGTTCCCATCTGCGAGCCCTGGCTGCCAAAACATATTGGGAGTATAATGAGAAATAACGGAATCAAAATAATGTAAAGGAAATAAGTGCTGAAGAGGATAATCAACATCCTTTCTGAATAGATTTCCTGCCAGGGAGACGGGAGCAAAGGGAATGTGTTCCCCCCGGGGCTAAGGCAGACAGTGGTCCTGGAAAGGAGAAAAAAAAATCACTTCCTGGAAGAGAGTCTTTTAATTGTTCTTTCAAGAGGGAGACAGGAGCTGCCAAGGCCCAGAACAGTCCTCTATTATTGGGGTGTCTCCAAGCACTCAGTCACAAGAGGAGCTGAGACATCCTCACCCCCCGCCCCCCAGCCAGGAGCACTGGCCATGGACCAGTGGTTTTCCTTGGGCGTCACTCCGTTTTGGAGCTTGTCAGGCTGTGTAGGTGTCTTTGGGTCCCATGTGCTGAAGGAGGGAGGGCAGGCCGTGTGGATGTGGGCTAAGGGCCCAGTCCCGTTCTCTGTCTAGCACAGGGGCTTGGGTGGGTTTCAGCCTTTCTCCAAGTCTCAATTTCTTCCTAACAAATTTGAATCCTACTTTGTAAAACTCATCAGTGAAATTCTTAGGCTTTGTCTAACTGTGGCTTAAATGAGATACTCTATGAAAACAAAAGCATATCTTAGGTCAGTGGTCGGCAAACTGCGGGTCTATTGACTAATGAGTTTGCCAACCACTGGGATTGGGGCTTAATCACAAGGAACAACAACAGCCTGTGATTATTGAAATAGAGAGTCTAGGTCAGTGGTTGTCAACAGAGCAGCAAACTCAAGAACCGGTTTGCCAACCACTGTCTTAGGTGATTCAGCCTGTGTTTATTAACTCTCTCTTGCTTACTACATTGTCTCCCTCTCTCTCTCCTCTCTCCCTCTCTTTCCCTCCCTCCCTCCCTTCCCCTCCCTCTCTCAGCCTCTTCCTGCTCCTTTATCAAAGTCTTGCCTCATTCCTAGGAATGGGGTCACATTTGCTTTCCCATCAGCCCCCTAGAGAAGCCCATGTTATACTCGGGCACTAAGAATGGAAAGCCTGAAAGTCGAGGCTTTTCCATTTCGTCCTTCTGTTCACCTTCACTGAGCATCGCTGGACGCAGGGGCACCCACAGAGGGCACCAGTGCCTGGAGAGCAAGGGCGCCCCCCTCCAGGGCGCCCCCATTTCTCTCCCTGCTCTACTTTTCTTCGTGGTCTAACCACAGATGTTTCTTTGAATCTCCTGTTGAAAAGGCTGCCCCCAGCTTTCACACTATTTCCTGCCAACTCCCCGTTATCATCTTAACTGCCACAAAATAAAACCTGTTCCCCTTCAAAATGTCAGGAAGGTACCCCTTGTGGAGTCCTCTTGTCCCTGGCTGTGCTTCGGACCTTACCTCTCAGCTCTGTGCTGATAGCTAGGTATAAAAACATAAATAAAACAATTAACATAATGAAATAACTTACTGACTTTCTTCTAAGTGCTTTACATTGCTTATTTAATTCTCCAGCCATCCTTGAGAGGCACAGGATTCTTAAGCCCATTTCAGAGATGAGGAGACTGAGGTACAAAGAGGTTGAGCAATTTGCTTGAGGTCTCAGAGCACCGGTTTCAGGGCCAGGGTTTGTAGCAACATTGTTTGTCTCTGGAGTCTACATGCTGAGCCACACATGACTGATGCTGCAGCGAGGGGATATGACACTTGCCCCAATTAGCCCGCAGGTGAGAGTAAGAGCAGGGATAAACCATTGAGCATGGTGGCCTGCTAAAAGTCAGAACAGCCTCAACAGTGTTCTTCTGGCCCTAAACGGTTGGCTCAGTGGATAGAGCATCGACCTGCAGACTCAAGGGTCCCAGGTTCGATTCCGGTCAACGGCATGTACCTTGGTTGTGGGCACATCCCCAATAGGGGGTGTGCAGCAGGCAACTAATCAATGTTTCTCTCTCATCAATGTTTCTAACTCTCTATTCTTCTCCCTTCTTCTCTGTAAAAAAATCAATAAAATATATTTTAAAAGAACAAAAACAAACCATGCTCTTCTGTCCCTCAGTCTTGCAAGTATTTAGGCTGAAACTTGCACCCAGGGCCACTCCCGTCCCCTCGGCATCTCAGGGCAAGCAAGTGGCCTTTGAAAGACAATACGGGATGCCCAGGTGTGAGCAAAGCCTCCCCAGCAGAAGCAGCCGCAGCCTGTGCAGCCCTGGAGCAGTCCCGTGGTCCCGTTATCAGATGATCTTACAGAATAAGCACAATTAATTTCCCTGCCCCTGTCTTATCTCCCGCATCTCATAGGCCATTTCCAAGTTGAGTCTCCTGTTCCCGGTTCCGAGCACCAGCAGCTCCGTGGCAAGAGTTCAGAAATCTAGAATTCCGAGTGGCACAGGCACACTCCGGGGCTGAATGCCGAGTCCATGCCGGTTTTTCATAATTGGTTTTCAGAGCAGCCTGTTCTGTGATGTGTAATTGTTAGCAGTTGTAAAAAGATAACTCACATTTTTAAAAGCTTAAAGCTTGCTCTGTGCAGATAAAAACTGTGACAAATTATGTTCCGAAAAATCATAAAAGTAGAGAGAGACATGTTAATAACCAAAGGTGGCGTTTCATTTAGAGGTCAGCCAGAGCTATTAAAGTGGCCAGGAATTTCAAGCTTTGGCAGTAGTGATTTGACTATATCACTTATCTCCTCCAGCCCATGCCTAAGTATCTCCCTCAGTAAAAAAAAATAATCCACACACAGTAATACACGAGGTCAGGGGGAACTGGGGAGAGAGGCGGGATTGCCAAAATAAACCCGGCTTTCCAGGCGAGCCGTTCAAATTGGCCAAGGCCATTTAATGCTTCAGCTCTGACAGTATCACCCCAGTGTTGGGAAGATGCTCACACATGCGGCCTAGCACAGGCCTAGGCACTCATCCCTCCCCACCCCAAACACACCAGGTGAAGATGTTTTCTGCCAAAGTAAATGAGAAATGGGAGCTAAAGATTTGATGTCAAATGAGTGTGTGAAAGGCCATCACGTTTCCCCATACTTAAAAAAAAAAAAAGTTATTTTTTCTCCTTTAGCCAAGATAGAGACAAACAAAGGATGAACCACCTGTATGTAGCCAGTAGGAGAGTAATGGATGAGTGAAATCTGTTGGCCATTTTTGTTGTTGTTAATTCTTACCTGAGGACATTTTCCCATTGATTTTCAGAGAGAGTGGACGGGCAGGGGAGAGACACAGAGAGAAACATCCATGAGAGAGAGATACATTGATTGGTTGCCTCCCGCATGTGCCCTGACTAGGGCCAGAGATTGAGCCTACAACCGGGGTACTTGCCTTTGACTGGAATCAAATCTGGGACCCTTTAATCCATAGGCTGATGTTCTATCCACTGAGCCAAATATGCCAGGGCAGGTTGGCCAATGTGAAACTAGGAGGTTGTCAAGCTGTTAGTTGTGTTCATCCAAATGTTTGCCACCCCAGCTTGCCCTACCGTAAGCAGACATGTGCTTCAGTCTTGGATGTGATCAATTTTCAAAGGTAAATCAGTGTTTCTAAAATAGATCCATATTCCATGGCCTTGAGACTCAGATTGCAAGGATCTCCATATAGGACAGTAATAATAAGGCAGGGTAGTAAAGTCATTTTAGAATATGGGACCTTAGAGGAAGCATGAACCATAAATCAAGCTAGCTGAGTTTTGGCTTTGTGACCAATTAGTTGGGTGCTCTTAAGCCAGTCACTTAACTTCTCTGGGCCTCAGTTTTCTCACCTGTGAAATGGACAGTTCCCGCTTCTGGTCTGTAGGGAGGTTGTGAGATATGTTATGTTCCAGGTAGACAATTCCTCCCTTCCTTGTCTTCAAAAACTAAATTATCCAGTATGTTTTTGTGTCTTTGTAGAAATCAGCACATTTCAATCCTTTCTAAAATCACTTATTTTTAATGCCATTTTTATTGGCTACTTCTAAAGAGATAAGGAAGAACAAACAAAGGCTTGTAGATGGAGGCAGAGCTCTGCTGTGATAAGCAGATTGCCCCATAGTCCTTTATTTGGTTTTTAAAAATAGATTTAATACACATTCAAGAAAAAAAAAAAAAAAGACAGAATGGCCTCTCTTTATTGAAGAGAAATATTGTGTCTTGTATATGATGGCAGGTGTGTCACTCCTAGAATCTTCCACTTGGGGAAGAGGTACTATGGTGAGGAATTTATCTAAGAGTGGACAGTTGGCTTTTTATACATCCCCATAACTTATTTGTACTATATTATAGAAATCAAAACAGGCAGAATATGAACTTTCGGTAAAAGTTACAAAGTGAATGCTATTGCCGAAACCGGTTTGGCTCAATGGATAGAGCATTGGCCTGCGAACTGAAAGGTCCCGGGTTCGATTCCGGTCAAGGGCACATACCTTGGTTGCAGGCACATCCCAGTGGGGGGTGTGCAAGAGGCAGCTGGTCGATGTTTCTCTCTCATCGACATTTCTAACTCTCTATCCCTCTCTCTTCCTCTCTGAAAAAAATCAATAAAATATATTTTTTAAAAAATAAAAAAATAAAGTGTATGCTATTTATCCACAAGGCCAGACCAATGTGCATAACTAGTCAGATATATGCAGCTGAGTTGAATGCATTATAAATGAACATAATTATGCATTTATTTATTTCAATTTCTCATAGGTCTTCTATGCCACTTAAGCAGGAGAGAGGAGAAGTGAAAGCAGCACTAAAGAATTTAGCACTAAAGAATCCACTTTAGGATTTCTTAACAAAACACTGTAGAAGGTTTGAGACAAGAATCTCCCCAAGCTCACTGTGCTCTCACCAATTCATAAAAAAATTATTACTATTTATTGTTATTTTAATCTACAATGTACTCTGTTAACTGAGAGTCACTAAATAAAACTTCTGCCCTCATAGCACTTAATGAATAAGGAATTACATTTTTTCATTGGGATCCTCACATTTTTCTCTAATTCTTTACCATCTTACCAAATAAGAGAAACATGCAAATTAACCATAATCTCACTATGCCCACAGCCAATCAGAGTGAGTATGCAAATTAACCAACAAAGATGGAAGTTAATTTGCATATGCATGGGCAAAGCAGTGTGAAGCCTGCTGTGAGGGGAAGGAGGGCAGTGGAGGGAGCTACTGGAGTGGTGCCCCAGAAAGAAGTGAGGACTTGCCAGCTCCAGGAGGCCCAGGATCTGGGATGTGCTTGCTCCCAGAGGCTAGAGTGGGGAGCTGGGACTTGCTGGCTCCAGAGTGGCTGGGAGTGAAGCCAGGGCCCTATTGCAGGAATTTCGTGCAATGGGCCTCTAGTTCTTAAATAGGTAGTTTTATTTAAGTTACCAGAATTGCTTATAAATAGCAAATGCTATAAGTGGTACAGTATGAACTGCAAGTATCCTTAATCTAGATATCAGAACTTCAATTTGTTCTTTTTATTGTATTTAAATGTACTGCACTCCTCAAGGTACATGAAGGTGATCCATAGGTGCCCATTATTGCATTACTTGTAACAAAGATCGCACAGGCACATGTGCACACTCACAAGCCCACAGCGTCAAAGTGGGTGCACTGGCAGAAAGTGCCTTACCCAGCACGCACTGACTGCTCCTGTACAATAGTGGAGCAGATTTAGAGTAATACCGAGATGACACTAATAACTTTCCAATGGGACTCATGTTCTGATCTGGTGGTTTTTGTTTTTCTCCTTTAGTAGGGGATATTGGGATCGTAAGGATGGATTTCCATCTAGCTCATAAGGATATTAATAGATACCAAAAAGAGAGCCTCTCTTGGCCCTCTGTGCATTTAAATGACTATCTCTTAGACATGCTTATGGGAAGCGTTAAAAGGGCAGAGATGTTGGATGGCCAATCGAATACCAATGCTCAGCAGCACACAGTGTCCATTATGGAAGGGTGACATGGTTCATTGGGACACAGAGCAGAGAGTCCTGCCCATGCCAGCTACTGCTAGCACTGGAATGGTCAGAGGAAGGCATGCTCACCATAATGGAAGGTAAAAAGAACAACACCAAAACCAGCCGGTGTGACATTTTGGAGCAGATATTTATGCTGGGAAAATGTGCACTTGAAGCTGTGGGACATACCTAAACTGTGGAGCTGTTTAACTCCAAGGCTAGGTTAAGGCTTACAGAAATTTATGTGTGATTTGAGAAAGTTCTTCAGGCTCCCTGAGCCTCAGTCTCCTTTTCCTTACAATAATACCAACATATAATAATACCAACCAAATGGGGTTTTTACTTATAATAATTCTCAATAATCTCTCTGATTGAAACACTGCTTTCTTTTGGCTCTTTGATATTTCCTGGCTTGTCCTTTGGGTCTCATCCATTAATGACCCCCTTACTGAATAGGACTTCTCTGTTTTCTGTTTCCCATTCCTACTCATTTCTATCATCATACTTCACAATTTGTGATTATATGTGTTATATAATATATATGTATACAATATATACTTATTTACATTCTTGCTATTTTCTTTCCTCTTCACTTAGACTAAGGGCAAGCTCATGGTTTCAATCCTTGAGAGCATAATAAAATGTCAGGTACTTAGTAGGTGCTTAAGAAATATCTATAAGCCCTGGCTGGTGTTGCTCAGTGTTTGGAGCATTAGCCAGTGGACCAAAGTGTCTCGGATTCCATTCCCGATCAAGGGCATGTATATGGGTCACAAGTTCACTCCCCGCCCTGGGTCAGGACACATGGGGGAGGCTCTTTCTCATCCCCATATCTCTCTCTCTCTCTCTCTCTCTCTCTCTCTCTCTCTCTCTCTCTCTCAGAAAGAGAACATATAGAGTTTAAAACTAAAACTTGGGGGGGAAACATAAGTAACAGAATTTTATGCATAAAAATGAAATGAATTTTAAACCTTCACTTTGGCAGAGACAAAATTCATATTAACACTGACAGTCTGTTAATCACTATTCTCGGTGTAATCCATTGAGCAACTCTGTTCCCTATATAAGTTAAATTCAATCATACATATTGGCACGCTATTAGTCATTTCCCTCAAAGGGAGTTGAATTTATTTGGGCTGTATATTAATATCTTATTATCCTTCTCATGCACTGGTGACATGATCGTTATTTCATCTCAGCATGTGTATTAAAGGCTTTTGGAAGAGGAAGTTAGAAAAAACCTACCTGTGCCCAGCAATCTTCCTAGGCTAGTACATGTATAATTCCCCTCTGGCCCATGGCTGTACCTGGTCTTTGCAGATCTTTGCTGACCATGACTCTAAGTATGTTCCCAGCAATCCACAACCAGGACATACTATTGTATTTGACTCTGACTCCAGTGTGCTCTTCAGATATTTCTTCTGCTCCATTGTATAAGCTGGGACTTGCCTCAGAATTTTGCTTGCAAGATCTACTGTCATTGATGAACAACTGGTCAAATATGCTCAAATAGTCTTCTAAGTGGGTGATGTTTATGTTTGAAGTCAGGAAGATGGACATTGGGAATGGGTCCACCTTGGATGATTGCAACCCAGACAGATCTGCAAAGGTGGAATTGACCTCATTAGCAAATAAAATGATCATCAAATTCAGCTGGGCCCTTATTAGGAAGCTAGTGTCCAATGCAAAGGAACATCCCTCTGACCTCGAGATCGTTAAGCAGTATTGTAAGCCTTTACTGAGGCCATCTGTAGAAGAAGCCAGGGGAGAATTATTTTACATCTCACACAGCAAACTCTCTTTTTAGAGACTTATTTAACAACCTTACTTCCCATCATGCCAGCTGCCCTGCATTCCTCCTCTTTTTCTGTTCCCTGTGAAAACTCTAGCCCACTTTTCATCCTCTTTCCTGCCTTCCAATCAATAGATAGTGCCCATCTGTATTCCCTCCTTTCCCTTTACATGTAATGTTGCCTTGCTTGCTTCAATTCTGAAAGTTCACTCAAATCAAAGAAACTGAAACACAGAATCATCCTGGAAAGATGAGAAAAGAGGAGAGGCTGATGTTATATACATTTCAGCATCCTTGTCCCTTTCATGATCACCATAGCTACCCATGACCTGCATCAAGTAGTTTGATCCCCCTCCCCCATTTTACTGGTGAGGAAGCAAAGGCAATAAGTAGTGCCTTCCCAAGTCACAGTCAGGGGCTGAGTAGGGGTTAAGCTCTTTATCCAGTGATCTCACAATGCCTCTGATGAAGCTCATCAAAAAGAAGGAAGCCTCGCAGCCTGCACCAGGTGTCCAGCCAAGGCTTTCAGGCCTATCTTCAGCTGCTGAGCAAGAAAAAAACATGAAAATTAGAAAAGTGATGTGGTTCCACGAAGACGTTCTGCTACTACAACCAACTTCAGAGTTAGAATTTGATCTTGAACTGCTGGGGAGAAATTCTAGAGCTCCAGAATTCTCCCCTTGGGGGTTTGCATTCATACAAGCCTAGGGCTCCTCTTTGCTTCCTGGGAGGGGGTTGCATAAATGGATATGAAGGGGTCAACGAGGTGGCTATTTGAGAGCTAAGAGATAGATAAGCCAACGCCTTACAACAGAAGACATAAAACTAGAACAAATCTTTATTTAGTCTGACCCAAACTTCCACATGCAGGACATTCTACTACAAACTACCTGCCATTTCTTTGCCTCCAGTGATGGAGGACTCATAGTCCTGTGAGACTATCTTCCTCTCTATCATAGTCAAAAACCTCTTAATTGCTATTTTATCATTTCCTTCCTGAATAGGAACCATCTATTTAGTTTCTAAATGTTGATTCTACCTCTGTTCTCTAGAACCCTTTAAAAATTAAAGTCTAGGCACTTAAAAAAGTTCCCATTCTCTTGTAGAAGGGGACTGTTGACCCTCCCCTATTTCCTCCCCACCTTACCCTCCAAGGGATCCTGTCAGAGCCTCAAGCTGGAGGAGGAGTCCAGGTTTGTTTGTTTTTTATAATATATTTTATTAATTTTTTTACAAAGAGGAAGAGAGAGGGATAGAGAGTTAGAAACATAGATGAAAGAGAAACATCGATCAGCTGCCTCTTGCACACCCACCCACTGGAGATGTGCTCACAACCAAGGTACATGCCCTTGACCGGAATTGAACCTGGGACCTTTCAGTCCACAGGCCGATGCTCTATCCACTGAGCCAAACTGGTTTTGGTGAGTCCACGTTTTTGCCAATGAGAATCCAAGGAGCAGTAGAGTCTGACCTTAGCACAGTGAGTCCCAAACTTTAGTGAGCACCAGAATCATCACTCAGAAGGCTTGGTTACAAACCAGAGAGTCTGATTTAGTGGGTCTGGGGTGGGTGGGAGAATTTGCATCTCTAACAAGTTTCCAGGCAATGCTGACACCGCAGGTACAAGGACCACACTCTGAGAACCACCGCCTTAGCAGTTTCAGATCTAATTACATCATTGTGTACAATTGTTTCCTGCCATCACATTCCTTCCACATGCAAGATGTCTATTAGTTATATGAATAACTTCTGAATCTTCACTTCTCTAAGGTGAACTTCTCCAATCTTTTCAAATAATGCTTATGGGTAACACTTTCTTGACCCTCTTTCTGCTCCAGCCGTCCCCATCTGGATTACACAGCACAGGAAGATCCATCGCCCTTTAATGGAGCCTAAATAGATTTAGTAACATTATGTCTTATTGTTCTCTTACTCTTAGGGCTAACCTATGTCTATGGGTTTTTTCACATGAGTGGCTTCTCAGGCAGGACTCTCCTATATCTTGTAATTTTGAGAAAAACATTTTGAATCTAAATGCAAGATTTCATCTTGATAATCTTAATGCATCATTCTAAACTATGTGAATCTTTTTGAATCCTGATAGGTCATCTAGTTTGCTCACTTTTTCCTCCGTTTTGTACCAACTGCAGATTTAATGAGCACATCTCTAAGTCCTTGTTCAAAATAATGATGCTCAAGGAGGATCAGCTCAAGCATAGAGTCCTGTGGTATGCCTGCAGTCACTTACATAGAGGTAAAAAAAATTAATCCATAGGCAGCCAGATTAATTAATCCTTGGATGGCTCAGTGATTGAGAGTCGACCTATGAACCAGGAGGTCATGGTTCAATTCCTGGTCAGGGCATATGCCCAGATTGTGGGCTCAAACACCAGTGTGGGGTGTGCAGGTGGCAGCCAGTCTATGATTCCTTCTCATCATTGATCTTTCTCCCTCCCTCCCTCTCTGAAATAAATAAGAAAATAAAATTTAAAATTAAAAGGTTAATCCATGAGGCCCTCCTTGAGTTAAATAGCTGCAAATTGTTGGTTATCTCCTCATTCTTTTCACATTTTTCCACCTTTGGTATTTCTTGAGGAACAGCATCATATGCCTTCCTGAGATCAAACCAAACTTGTGCCATGGCATTTCCTTGAGATATTAGATTTTCATTTTCCTTTTTCAAAATCAACTGGGTTATAATCCATTCTTAAGTTATGCCAATATTTAGTTTACCATCATATAGTTTTTGAAATCTGTCCTTCCTTCATTTTTTTTAAACCAAGATATTAAAAAGGATTATTTTCTTTCTTCTTCACCTTTGTCTTGACTCTTGAATTTCCACCTGTGAATGTTTTCATTATATCAGTATATTATTTACCTGACTGCATCCATTGGAATCCTCTAAAATAGTTCTCTAAAATCGTAGGATGGATTCTTTATCATTTATCCCCACTCCACACCCACCCCAAACCAGAATTTCATTTGCAGTTTAAATGTCTTCCAGTCTGAATATTTCTTCTTAGTTGAGAAAGCTAAAGAAAATGCCAATATACCAATGGTTTAAGTTCATAAAGTATATTACATACATTACCTATGTAGGCATTACATATTATTTCAACCCTTTTATAAATGAGGAAACTGAGACATTGTTGATGGCATGTAGTAGAGATTTAGTACATATTGAATGAATGAATGAATGAATGCTGGAGCTTAGGCATTTGGTTTCAGAATGCCAAATCCCCTCCTTTAGTACTATTTTGCAAAGCTTTCTCACTCTCATATGGTTGCATCCTATTATCTAACTCATGCAATGCCCAGTTCTTTTCTTACTTTTTGTCTTGCTCCAAACCTCAATAGAAATGCATTGAGGTTTTTATGAAATTCTCGTTTTCTTCAACTTTAACTTTTTCCAAGTTATTGTGTTCAGGCCAAAAAAATAAGGTCATATGCAAATGGAGACATGCTTCCAGTGTTTGGGGCTGGAGAAAACAATTGAATGGATAAATGCATTTTTTAAGAAACCTTACCAGTTCTCTATCAATAACATAGTTCAGGGTATGATTATTTCTAACAGTCTCTACTGCATGTTATTTGTATGTCTAAATATAATCTTAAATTAAAATTAGCACAGCTTAAAATTCAATTTCTGTGTTTCAGCAGCCACATTTCAGTTGCTCAACGGACCTATGTGGCTACCAGATATGGAACATTTGCATCCTTGCAAAAAGTCCTGCATAAAATGTATGCATACATATTTTTTGTTAAATCAATCAAATGGGGGGAGGGAAGAAGATTGTAGTGTGGTTTGGTGGTTGTTTCGAATTTCCATAGTACAATGAGACACTCATTTACTCCTATATGAACTGGAATAAAAATGATTGAGTTGTGTCTAAAAAAATGAAAACCCTCTGACATGTTGATATTCTAGGCTGGCGACTTTGCTTGTGGCATTTTGGAACAAGATTCAGAATCAGGAAAGTGTCACCCAAGTTGAAGGCTTCCCTGTAAGAAATGTCTTAGTTTGACCTAAAGTAAGTGGAAGAGACAGGGGAGAGGAAAGGAAGCAGCGGAGGATGTCTAAGTGATAAATGGTGCCCTGTCATATCGTATTTGACGTCTTAACAGGAAAAGGGGGCTGTGGAGCCAGATGTGGGTTAGGGAGGAAGTTCAAACCTTTCTCTCGTCTTCATTTTGTTTTTCAAGGCACAGGTTGAGTTCAAGAGCTCTGAGTTCAATCACAGCATATCCACTTTTCGGAGTAACGAGCCAATCAGAGCAAATATGTTCTCCTAGGCAGCCCCTGCCTTTCTCAAGAGCAAAATGATTGCGGGGCTTTCACACTAAAGAGCAAAACCGAGAGGGAATCTCTCCAAGAGAAGACTGTCATTAGCAACCGCGCCATCCGTGTTGTAACTACTGTGACAGCCACCACCAACCTGTGAGCCAAGGGTAGTAGGGGCTTCATCTGTTAGAGTCCAGGGTCTCCAATCTTCCCAGGCTGCTCTTCTCCCATTTAAACACCCCGGGTCATGCTGTGCTCCATCTCTTAGGAATCCTGATTAGCCAGGCAGTAGCTGCTGTCCAGAGATCATTTCTCTCCCATTATATTTTCCCCGGGTAACTTCCACATCACAAACACACTTATCTGGGTTTCATATCAGCCTTAAAGATTCAGAGTATGGATCTGTTTTCCAGACTAACCGTCTGACTGTCTGACCTAT
Organism: Pipistrellus kuhlii; assembly: GCF_014108245.1. Taxonomy (NCBI): domain Eukaryota; kingdom Metazoa; phylum Chordata; class Mammalia; order Chiroptera; family Vespertilionidae; genus Pipistrellus; species Pipistrellus kuhlii. Next base: position 12,369,629 of record NW_023425482.1, read on the forward strand.
GGTTGTTCACTCTCACAAAAATGCATAATGTTATCCTGTTAAAACCACAATTAGTCTAAACCCTTTACAGGAAATATCAGTTTGGTAAGACGAGAGATACCGTTAATAGGAAGTCACATGACTCGTAGGGAGAGCAGGCGAACACAGTTGATTTCTATTTATCATTGATCTCTAGCTGCAGCTGTGGCTACTGAATGCAAAGGGGAGCATGCGCGCAGGCCTCCATTCTGTCCTTGGGCCAGAGCCAGGGTGGGCCCTGTGAGCCCTTGAGGCCGGAGGATCTCCAAGGTGCAGCTCAGGTCCCAGGACCAGAGGGCTTCTGGGGAGAAGCTCTGTTCACAAACATTTCCATCTAAAAGTAAAGACCAGAGTGATCTCCTGGTTTACAGCTATCCCCTGTCACCCAGACTTACTAGGTAACTTTGGTTATGACAAAAGGAAGTTGCTGCACAAATTGAGAATCAGAAAAGTATAAGAGCTGCATGACCAGAGGCTGGCAGGTGTGTGGCTTTGGATTGGAACTGTGTGTGGCTCTGCCATGGGTTAGCATTGAGGCTTTGACCTCAGTTTCCCTATCTGTACCATGGAGCTGGTTATGGGGAGTAAATCTGGTTATTGTTCTATAGCAACGATGCTACTAATCATTATAATCTAGCTATAATAATAAAAGCATAATATGCTAATAAGATCAGATAGCTGAATGACCTTTTGGACAACCTTCCATATGAAGCTGGGGCTGTGAGGGCTGAGCCCCTTGCATAAATTTTGTGCATCAAGCCTCTAATATATATATATATATATATATAAAAGCCTAATATGCAAATTGTCCCCTCGGGTGTTCGACCAGGAGACCAGGACATGCACTGACCGCCAGGGGGCAGCACAAACAAAGGAAGACTCTGACCAGCAGCTGGCAGCTGGGGAAGGGAGGCCCTAGCCAGCAGCTAGAAGTCCCCAATCGGCCCTGATCACTGGCCAGGCATAGGAACCTTATCCATGCATGGATTTCATGCACCAGGCCTCTAGTATTATAATAATAAGAGAAGTCACAACTTCATTTAAGACTACCTAGGAGCTAGTGTGCCTATATTTTAAAGCAGTTTTTGCTAAGTGTGTGTTGCATTTACTCCAGACCAGGAGACCATTGATTATTTATTCTGCCCCAGATATACTACTAAAGATGCAGGCATCATAAAATATGACTGTGGGAAAAGCATATTATAGCAGTTAATGCAAGAAGGAGAAATAGTCTAATTAGCCAGGAAGCCATGACAAAATTTTTTAATCCTTCGGAGTTTCTCTTTCTTTCTGTATAAATAAATAGATAATACCTCTCTCATATTGCTGTTGGAAGAAATAAATAGGTAATGGTTAGTACAATTCCTGGTGCCTAAGAAACACTCCATACAAGCCCTTGCTATTGTTAACTCACTATTATAATTATCATCCCCCTGGATGATCACAACTACCCTTGGGGTAGGTGCTGTTCTTTGGTTTTGTAGAAAAGCAAATGGAGGCTCAGCAGTCTATACAAAGCTATTTTAATTAATAGACTTAGAGTTTCAAGAAGAGCTCTACTGAAGAGCCTAAGTTGCATTTAGCCAACAGGGGACAGATTTTTGAGGGACATCAGCCATGAGGAAATGCACTGACAAAGCAAAACAATAGTGTCTTGTTGGGCCAAAGGAACACACACTAGGAAACCCCTTGACTGCCTGCAGATAGAATGTGTGTTCCCTAGACCTGGGAGCAAAGTCAGGACATCAGAACTGGTTTTGAAAAAGCCATTTCTATTTTTAATCATATTATGATTGTTTTCCATTTGGCTTTCTTACAACCTTGGAGGGACTGCCCCATCATGGACTCAGACTCTGTCCCAGTGGGGTCTCTGAGCTCAGACAAGCTTGCTCTTATCCATTCGCTGGGGCCTCAGTGAGGCATCTCCAGCTCAAGCTCAGAGATCCTCAACTGGGAATTGTTGGTCTTTAGCTGTAGTTATGCACACGATATACATTCAGACCCAAGTTGTGTCTCTCCTCTTTGCATCCCCGCTCTCTCCAAAAGTGAAGGAGGTAGACATAGGCAAGACTCTTGGTTTCTTAGCTTAGCCAGTTTCACTTACTGAAAGTAGTCTATTACATATAGGATCAATCGTTTGCTTCATAAAGAGTTGCTAAGCTCAATGAAGGTTAGCTGGAAAGTAAAAGAAAAGATAACATAATTTCATATAGGATTTCTTGACTTGAACTAGTGTGCTTATATTTTAAAGCAATTTTCTTTGTGTGTATATGTCTCTCTGTGTGTGTATGTATGTGTATGTGCACATGTGTGTGTGCATCTGCACTTGCATTTACAACATACCAAGAAACAAGTGACTTCTGATCCTACATTTTCTGCTTCTTCCAAGATCTTAGATATATACTTGTTTGGCAGGTTTCATATTGACAACTCGTGCATAAAGGCAGTGACAGCATGCGACATCAGCAAAGTGGACTGTCATTATTCAGTAGAGGAGGGCCGGCCAGCATCCTTGAAGGCATCACCAATGGATCGGGACACTCCCAATTCTCCAGCCAGGCACGGCCACAAGGCTCTTCTCCACACAGTTCTCTAGACAGACAGGCCAGTCAGTGGGGTTGGCAGGGAGGATGAAAGCAGTTTACCTTCCCTGAGAGAGGAGAACCTTCTCATGCCAGCATCTGTGATCCAGAGAAGCTCTTACTCAAATTATCTTAGAATCATTACCAATCATTTCATTTTGTTGCAAGCTGAATCTGACTTTTAAAAAGCTCATGACTCCTTGCAAGGAGAAAATTGTATTCTATAGGACAAGGCCAGAGCAATCATCTTGAGAGAAGGTCCCGCTTTAGTTTTCTCAAATTAAAATTAAAATAGGTATTGACTGTTTAAATAGCATCTAAAACATGTAGACCAGTTGACCTAGTAACTCCATTTCTGAGACTCTAAACTGAAGAAATAATGTTACTTCAGGAAATTCCTTGTAGGAAAATGCTGTTCATGGTGACAGTATTTATAACACCAATGATAGTAATCTAAATGCATAACAATAAGAAAAGAGATAAGTAGCATATACTCATTTGATTTAATGCAGCAACTGAAATGTTATGATTATAAGATATATGCATTAAAATAACTTTAAAATACTTGTAAGAGATAAACATACAATAATCATCTCTGGTGGTCAGATTATGAATAAATATTCCTTTGATCTTCTTATTCTATTTTTAATCATATATGATAATTTTCATTAAAATTGTTATTGAAGTCTAACATACAGAAAAGCGCTCAGATCAGGAATGAACAAGTCATTTTAACAGGGTGATTGCACCTCACGTGCTCCAGATCGAGGAACAGAGCAGCTTGGTCTTTCCTGGTTTGGGATTGTATAATAATGGAATCAAAAGTTAAGTGCTCTTTTACTATGACCTCTTGCTCCTAACATGGTGCTTACAAAATCCATCATGCAGTTGCAGTTAGTTGTAACGTGTTCATTTGCATTGCTGCATAATATTCCATTGTGTGACTGCACCATTGCATGTTGGGTGATTCTTCCACTTTGAGGCCATTCAAGTGGCAAAGCTGCTGAAATGTTCTTGTCATCTGATGATCATTTCCATAGGGGTTTATCGACAAGTGAAATTCCTAGGTAACAGCTTGTTCGGCATGGCTCAGTGGTTGAGCATAGACCTATGAACCAGGAGGTCATTATTTGATTCCTGGTCAGGGCACATGCCCAAGTTGTGGGCTGAATCCCCAATGTGGGGCATGCAGGAGGCAACTGGTCAATGATTCTTTCTCATCATTGATATTTCTATCTCTCTACCTCTCTCTTCCTCTCTAAAATCAATAAAAACATTTTAAGTGAAAAAATATGTAAGTTAACATGTGTCTGAGATTTTGCTGCCTGTGGATGCCTCTAGTATTTTTATGGTTTCCTGTTTTATGTTTAAATACTGTATCCATTTTGAGTTTATTTTTGTGTATGGTATAAGTTGGTGATCCAGTTTCATTCTTTTGCATGTATCTGTCCAATTTTCCCAACACCATTTATTGAAGAGACTGTCTTGACTCCATTGTATGTTTGTGCCTCCTTTGTCAAATATTAACTGAGCATAGTGATTTGGGTTGATATCTGGGTTCTCAATTCTATTCCATTGATCTATATGTCTGTTCTTATGCCAGTATCAGGCTGTTTTGAGAACAGTGGCTTTGTAATACAGTTTGAAATCTGGTATTGAGATCCCTCCTACTTTACTCTTCTTTCTCAGGATTGCTGTGGCTATTTGGGGTCTTTTGTTGTTCCAAATGAACTTTTGAAGAACATCTTCACTGATACTTCCCCTAGGGCAATGGAAGCTAAAGAGAAAATAAACAAATGTGACTATATCAAAATAAAAAGCTTTTTTACAGCAAAGGAAATCATCAAAAAAACAAGAAAGCCCTCTGTATGGGAGAACATATTTGCAAATGTTATCACTGATAAAGGTTTATCTCCAACATCTACAAACAGTTTACACAAGTTAATAAAAGGAAGATAAATGACCCAATTAAAAAATGGGCAATGGATCTAAATAGAATCTTCTCAAAAGAAGACAGAATGAAGGCAAAGAGGCACATGAAAACATGCTCAAAGTCACTAATTATCCGAGAAATGCAAATCAAAACAACAATGCGGTACCATCTCACACCTGTCAGAATGGCCAACATCAACAAATCAACAAACGACAAGTGTTGGCAAGGTTGCGGAGAAAAAGGAACCCTCGTGCATTGCTGGTGGGAATGTAGACTGGTGCAACCACTCTGGAGAACAGTATGGAGCTTCCTCAAAAAACTGAAAATGTAACTTCGATTTGACTCAGTAATCCACTCCTAGGAATATATCCCAAGAAGCTAGAAACATCAATCAGAAAGAATATATGCACCCCTATGTTCATAGCAGCACAATTTACAATAGCTAGGATTTGGAAACAGCCTAGGTGCCCATCAGCAGATGATTGGATCCAAAAACTATGGTACATTTACACAATGGAATATTATGCAGCCATAAAAAAGAAAAATTCTCATCGTTTGCAGCAACCTGGATGGAATTGGAGAACATCATGCTGAGTGAAACAAGCCAGTCAATTAAAGAGAGACACCACATGACCTCACTTATTTATGGATGATAAAGAACATTATAAACTGAAGAACCAAAAGATAGATATAGAGACAGTAAAGCAACAAGCAGACTGTCAAATTACAGTGGGGGGGTTGTGGAGATCTGGGGGAGATAAGAGATCAACCGAAGGACTTCTATTCATGCATATAAGTACAACCAATGGACACAAAACTCTGAGGAGGGAGGGTATGTACGGGAGGGGGGGGCATTGGTATATGTACAAAAATAATAATTTAATAAAAATATATTATAAAAAAATATGTAAGTTAAAAATACAATAGACTCCATTTATCAAAGGCAAAGGCAGGAAAAATTTGAGAAATCCAGATCAAGATAGATGCTACTACCCTATTTTTTGTGTAACAGATACACACAAATGTTACGATACAACTAAAGGACAAAAGCAAAAATACAAACAAACAAAGCAAACTAAAGTAAAAAGTAAATCTAACTAAAACTAAAATTCTAATATATGTAAAGGAATAACATTTCTCTTTTTCTGTGTGTGTGTGTGTGTGTGTGTGTGTGTGTGTTTGTTTTTTGCTTACTTTTTCCCCTCTTCACCAATATTTGAGTAATTGTTACTTCACTGTTCTCCCAGGAAATATCAATATTTTGAAAGAAGTCCGCTCACAGGTTTCTCAGGATACAGAAACCGAATGATAGTGTTCACTTGTTTTTCCATCTGAAGGGTTCATTGTTATCTTGTATTTCTTCTAAGCTACATCTCTGACTCAGGGTTTGATATTTTCTGACTCTATCCATGTTTCCATAATTGCTTATGGAGTCCCTCATCACTCCACCATTATTTTGTGTTTCCCAGTAGATTTGGGCTGCCAAGGCTGGAAACCACAAGGGAGTAAACTAGGATTTACCAAAACGTAACAGGACAGATAAATGCGGGATTGTTTGATTGGGTGTGAACTACAGTAGTTTTTATTATGTCACTGCTCTGAACATAAGCATCCCCAATTGTGATGTAATGCGGTGCTAATAATTACTTTTTTGCTTGGTTGCCAAAGTCAGGTGCAATGCTGGCACATAGTAGATGTGTGATAAGTGGTTGCTATCATCATCATCATCATCAAGCATCTTCCTCCCCTCTGGGATAGAATATCAAGTCCATACGGAATTATGGAGCCCATTTTCTCTCTTTTCTGAAGAGCAATGAAGTCTCTATACCAACTACCTGGGCGTCTGGGATGTGCATGATAGAGGACAGGTCATGGACCTTGGGAGACAAGGAGGAATTGTTTTCCTAGCTGGACAGAATCAGTGCTGAGAACCTCTCATGTAGACAGAACTCTAGACATTCCTGCCTGTTTGTCACAAGGAATTTCTACTCAATTTGATGCATCAAAACTTTTCTGCTGGAAGAGATAGATTCTTCTGAAAATACTCATGTATTCATTCATTCATTCATTCATTCTATATAAATGCTAATCAAGAACTCACATTGTCTCAGCTCTATGGTTTGTACTAAAGTTAGATGATAATACAAGTTTTTGGCCCTATAGGAACTCAACACCCTGTGCACAGGGGTGCTCTTACATGTACACATGTATGTGCACATATGCACACTAAGAACTCAGCTATTTAAGGGTATTCTATATCATGTTAATTTCCATATACTTACTGCCCTCTTCCCAGTATGCACATATCTTGTTTATCTTGTCTGTTACCAGATAGTGTTTTCTGAATGGATCATTGAGACAGACAAATCCACAGTGAAAGAAAGGAAAAAAAAAGAAGAGAAAGATTGAATAACTTCCTTCAACTTCCTGTGTCACTGTGCTTGTTTATCCCTCTGTGATAGCAGTCTTCCCTTCCCCCTAGGATTCTGCCGTTGCTTATGCACCTGTCTCTTCTAGGAGGTCACGAGCGGTCTTATATCCCCAGGGCCTTCACAGTGGCTGTCCTGTAATAGCATCATCAATAAATAGGTGCTGAATGGATGCTTTGTAACTTAGAAATATTACCAGGTGTCACCGGGAAAAGGATAACCAGCGGCGGTTATTGTAAGAAGTAAGTAACTAGGCTGTTGTGGCAATTGCAGCAATTCAGGAGTGAAATGTAGAGGAGTGAACCAAAGCAGAGGCAAAGGCTGGAGGAAAGGACAGGTAGTGAAGAGGTTGGGAGGAAAATTCAACAGAGTTCCTTGACCTGGATCTTGACCAGTTTGCTGCAGATGATGAGAGAAGAGCCAAGGAGGACCCTGGGCACCATTAATTCCTAGTAGGTTTGAAGGGAAGACAATGTGGATGATTGATGGATTAAGAGCTCTCAGAAAAGAGATGGAGCATGAGAGAGACATGCACCAAATTGACTGTAGGTCATCAACTGATGTGTTTGTACTGGCAAGGCAATGAAAGGGAAGGAAGATTTCCTTTGCAGATCAAACTAATAAGGTTAATCAGACATTGCATAGAACCCCCCCAACTCTCAGAATCATGACAAAGAACTTGATTCATTTGCTGGATTGAATAGTTCAGAATTTATTTATCTCTTCACAGTTATTTATGGGTTTCCTCCCCTATCGGATGCCATTGATGCAATAGTAAATGAAAAGTGATGTAATCTTGCCCTGGCCGGTGTATCCAATGGTTAAAGTGTCCACCCATACAGCAAAGGGTCGCAGGTTCAATTCCAGGTCAAGGGCATGTACTTGGGTAGCAGGTTTGATTCTGGCCCCAGTCAGGGTGCATGCAGGAGGCAACCAATCAATGTCTCTCTCACATTGATATTTCTCTTTCTCTCTCTCTCTCTCTCTTTCTCTCTCTCTCTCTCTCTCTCTCTCTCTCTCTCTCTCTCTCTCTCTCTCTTTCTCCCCTTCTCCTACCTCCCTTCACTCTTTCTAATTATCAATAGAAAAAATATCCTTAGTTGAGGATTTACAACAACAACAAAAGTGATCTAATCCTGCCCTGGCAGAGTTTATAACAGAGGCTAGAGATGACTGTATAGAGCTGCTTAATGTAAAAACAGCAAAGGAGGGGAGGCAAGGGGGCTGGAGTCCTACCTATAACTTCTAGGAAGTGTCTGGGGATGCTCTGGAGGAAGCATCTCTCCAGCAGAGATCCAGATGAGGAAGAGAAGTTATGAGGGGAGAAAAGAATGTTCTAGAAAGAGGCAGAGTGGGCTGAAGGTCCTGCAGTAGAAGGGAACCAGGTTAAGTATGAAAGTCTGAAAAGAAAATCTGTGGGGCTATAGCTGAGAGGGTCCTGATGGGAGAAGAGATCAAGGAGACAGGCTGGAGCCCAACCACGTGAGCCTTTTGCGTAAAGGATGGCTGAATCTGCTAGAGAGAGTGAATCACAGCTTGAAGTCAAAGCTGAAGTTTCTCAATAATTCTGATTCACACAATGGAGCCTGCTGGGGGTTACCCGCCAGACCGCAGCCTGCCTGCTGAAGTGGATCCTAAGGTGCCCCAGTATGTCGCCACTGCTAAGACATTACCACGTCTCTACTCATTCTTTCCAGTCTGATGTAATCTTTCTGAAGACTGGCAGCAGTTGCAAGAAAATTGTTTCAGATATCTATTAATATTTTAACATGCTTTTAAGAAAATTTGGCCTTTGGTCGAGCTGGTCTCAGAGCAGACATATATCACAGTTCATGATAGACATTACACTTACCCCTTTTTAGTGGGTAGATTTCTCTTGTTTGGATTCATTTTTAAACATCTATTATTAAAAAAAATCTTTCTTGCCAGTTATGTGTTTGCTCCTACAGTTCCGAAGCTTGTTTACTCTGAGCAAGTTACCCCATTCTCACCCTCCCCACTAGAAACAGTATGCACTGAATTCTCTGACCTGGGCTGGCTGACATTGCTGCTCTCAAATTAAACAACAACAGAAAAAATCTGGAACTCAGAGGCCAACCCAGAATGTCTAGTAACAAAGAAATTATAGCCTGCAACTGGCCTTGCAGTTGGGGGGAAAAAAAAACTTCTAACAAATTATTTTTTTAAAATTTTATTGATTATAATATCACATAATTGTCCTCATCCCCCCATTCCCATCCCAAAACCCTCCACACATATGCCCCCACACTCCTGTTGTCCTTGGCCATTGGCTAGGCCCATATACATGCACACAAGTCCTTTGGTTGATCTCTCCCCCTTACCTCCACCCTCCCCTACTTTCCCTCTGAGGTGTGAAAGTCTGATCGCTGCTTCTCTTTCTCTGGGTCTGTTTTTGTTCATCATTCTTATTGAAACTACCATGTCCAGGGGCTTTGTAGGATGCTTACACATGGGCAATCTCATTTTTTCTTATGACAAAACTTTGAGGTAAATGTTGTTTATCCATGTTTAACAGGAGCAAAGTGAAGCTTTTGGAGGGGATGGCCAATTACTTATCAAGAGGCAGAATTTAAACTCACCTCTATCCAAGAACAAGATGTATTCTCCTCCCTAGAGCCACAGACTAGTTCTTTCCTTCAACCTCTAAAGGGAAGCTGTTGACATTCTAGAACATTCTAGTCTGGAAGCCTTCAGTGGTTGTGATTCAGGGCCTCACTGGGAGAGTATGCTGGTGAGAGCAATTAGTGTAGGGGCATATGAGCTATGATCTGAATCACAAAGAGATGCCAATATGAGAAGGGCACAAGGAAGGTTATTTCAGACAGGGAACAACATGTGTGAGGTTTCTGATATGCGAAGCAAGAACTTGCTGTGTTTTACACTAGCCGATTTTCTCAGTGGTTTCTCATCAACCCCGGACCTAAGAGTCACAGGTTCCATGCCTGGTCAAGAGAATGTACCTCTGCTGCAGGCTCGATCCCCAGCCTGGGTCAGGGCTCAAGCAGAAGACAACCAATTGATGTGTCTCTCTTATCAATGTTTCTCTCTCCCCTTTTCCTCCTCTGCCTCCCTTCCACTCTCTCTAAAAATCAATGGGAAAATATTCTAGGGTAAGGATTTTAAAAAAGACAAAGAATTTTCTATGTGTTTAGAACAGGGAGGCGTCCAATGTGGCTGAAGGCTCTGGGAGAAAGAAAGTGGTAGATGACTATCAAGGGCTGGGTCATGAGGGCCTTGTTGGTTAGCCAAGAAGGTGGATGTCTTTCTGAGTGTAATTGTGTGGCAAAGTAAAGGTAGCTACCTAGTCCTAGAGACTCTTCCCTTGGAGGGTGGCATCTGTGTCTCTTTCTCTGGATTCTGGGAGGCTCTCTGACTCCTTTGAGCAAGGAAATATGGCAGAAGTGATGATGCCAGTTTCCAACCTCTTGCCTCAAGGAAGGGGCAACTTCTACTTGTTTTGAAACACTTTTTGAGAGTCCTAAGTTACTTTGTAATGAGCCAGAAAACCCGAGACGGCCATGCTGGAGTAGTGACATGTAACACTTCATTCACCAATCCCATCGGAGGCCAGCCCTCCAGACGCCCCCATCAAAGCTCCAAAAGTAATGGAAGAAAAACCATCTTAGACCCTCCAAGCAAGGCCATCCACCAGATGACTGCCCCTGAGGGACCTCGGTTGACTGAATGAAGCAGAAAAACCTTCCAGCTAAGCCCTATCAGAATTATTGACCCCAAAATCGAGAGCTACAATACAATGGTAATTGTTTTGAATCAGCATTTTGGGGTAGGTTTTTACATAGCACATATCTTAAACAGATGGGAAGTGTTGAAGGCATTTCAGGGAGTTTAGACTTGGTGATTTGCACTGTGGAAAGATAGCTAGAACCACTATGTAGAGACTGAGTTGTGGGGAGAGAAGGAGGAGCAGGAGTGGAACTGGGGAGATGGATTTTAGTGTATTTCAGTCATTCACAGGTTGAGAACTGCTAGCAGGGTCGTCTAAAACCATCAGAATACACAGATATTTACATTAGGATTTATTAACAGTAGCAAAGTTATAGTTATGAAGTAGCGACAAAAATAATTTTATGGTTGGGGAACTGTATTAAAGGGTTGCGGCATTAGGAAGGTTGAGAACCACTGGTCTAAAGAGAAAGGACTCAAAACCCACCACCTTTCAGCATCATTGCTCCCGTTTGTGCCAGCCCTGAGGGAAAGAATAAACACCATCCCTTTCCCCATGTGGAAATTCACCGAAAAGGATATCACCAGGTAACTCCCAGGAAAGGAATCTTTTGGAGGACAAATTTCTCAGTCTTTTCTGGTTGACCCAGTAACTAGTATTGTGGGTGAGTCAGGCTCTCTTATCAACATTTATTCCCAGCTCTTGGCTGAGTCACCCCCCATGTCATTTCCAGTGAATGCCAATAAGAAAACAGCTTCGGGAGGTCGGGAGAGGTTGCCTGTGGAGGAGACCATCTTGGAGGATTTGGAGGCCTGGCATTTGCTGAATTTCAGTTCCCTTTCAAGTTGTTGCTTCACTCAGCTGGGGTTCGGGTCACAGCAATCTGCTCTTGTCCAAAGTGTTCAGGATTTGAGATTAGCTGCAGAGGCCCTAAGTGCCAAGCTTTGAATCTACCAGGGGAGATGGGAGCCTTTGCAGTGGAGGCTGAGATTTGTCCATTCGCCCTCTGGCCTTGGACTTGGGGCTATTTTCTGAAAGTCTACTTTTCTAAATGTTAGTTAGAAGCCAGGCTACAGTTTCTCCAAAATCACTTCCATTTCAAGGCCAGTGTGGCTTAGTGGTTGAGCGTCAACCTATGAACCAGGAGGTCATGGTTCGATTCCAGGTCAGGGCACATGCCTAGATTGCAGGCCTGATCCCCAATGTGGGGTATGCAGGAGGAAGCTGATCAATTATCCTCTCATCATTGGTGTTTCCATCTCTCTCTCTCCCTCTTCCTTTCTTCCTCTCTGAAATCAATTAATACACACACACACACACACACACACACACACACGTTTTTTTTAAAGTCACTTCCACCTACACAAACTCTCAAGTTTTGGGTGTCACCAATGTAAGAAAAAGAAAGAAAAAGGAACATTTGCAAACACACCAATTATAAGCTAAGTTTTGTGAAAATCCAGGATCTGTGATATCAGAGCATCCTTCCACCCTCAAGAACAGCAGACCTAATATGTATGATCAGACACAGCAGTATTTGCCTAAATATAGAAGGCAGTGTCGTTCAGTAGGAAAATATGGCCTTGGGGCGAAATGGACTTTAACTTGACTCCTAAGAATCACAGAAATCACTAGAACGTTAGTTTCATACAGACAGAGATTTTGTCTGTCTTGTTCATGCCTATAACCCAGAGCCAGTATGGAGGGACTGCTCCCAAAAGTATTTGTTGGAGGAATTTACGGATGAAGTTCTCCTGCTTATTAGCTGTGATACTTCAGCCAGTTAGCTTTAGGTGTCTTATTTATAAATATGTGCAGATTCAATAATGAGGATTAAATGGAGCATTATGTATTCAACAAACATTTCTTGAGTCCCTCCTACTGTGTGCTCCATACTATTCTAGTGCCGGTGACATCACAGAGAACAAAGTAGGTAGAACTGCCTGCCAGTCTTTATGGAAGCCGCCTTCTAGTAGAAGAGACAGGCAATAAACAAACCAAAAAAACTATGATGCATTAAAAAGTGAAATGTCAAATGGAGAAATGTAAAACAGGAAAATAGGGTAGGAAGGTAGAGGTGGGGGTTCCAGTTTTAAATTGGAGAGAAGGTCAAGGAAAGCTTGAGTGGAAGCTAATATTTAAGCAAGGATGAAAGATGTGACTGGGCCATGCAGCATGTGCAAAGGTCCTGTGGTAGAAACTTGAATGGCATGTTCTAGGAACAAAAGTTAACCATTGTGACTGAAGTGAATATAGTAAAACAGTAAGATGGGAAACCTAAAGGCCACATTGGTGGGGACTTTAAGGACATTTGGAAAAATATATTAGCATATATTGTGAGAACAGAGATAATGTTTTCAGTAACATGCCTGGTACACAGTATGCACTTCACAAATACTCTTCATAGTCATGTGCTGAAAACCACTGCTCTCAGAGAACACAAGCTCCAGGAAAGTCCTCCAGACATTGTCTTGATTGTTTAAAAATAAATACCTCCCTAGTATCTACTCTGAATGCCCACTATCCCCTTCTTCGTGGATGCTTTTAAGCAGACAGAACACGGAACCTCAAGAGCTGGGAAGGTGGCTTATTCAGGAGTTGTTATAAAAGGAGCTTCAGTGAGAAGAGTCAGCTCCCGGACAAGACGGAGACTGGCCTGGCCCTTTAAGAGATTCCCAGCCTGCGTGATCCTGGGCTTCATTTGGAGGTCACAGATCTCTTCCTCTGCCTCAATGGGAATGCAGGGAACAGCATGCAGACTGGGAAGCCTTTAGCCTGGGAACGGGCTTGCAAGCAGCCCTGCAGCCAGGATCTTTCTGCACTTGACATTCATTGGACAAATGGAGCGCATCTCAACTGGCCTGGTCTAGTGTCTGGTCAGACTGTCCTTGGCGGAAAGCACTTAGGCACTGGCAAGGCCTGTGAGAGCCCAAGACCCTAAGAATTTGGTTTAACTAAGGTCCCACAGAAACTGAATAAAAGAATTAAGACGGGATGGCTGGTTACTGAGTGCCCACAATGCACTAACTTTTGTGTTTACTAGGTCTGTGCTGTCCTATAGGAGCGCCCTAGGCATGTGTGGCTACTTCCATGGGAATTCAAATGAACTAGAATGGAAAGAAACTGAAAATCCAGTTTCTTGGTCCCACTAGCCATGTTTCAAGCACATCGTGGACAGCACAGATAGAACAATTTCCACCTCACAGAAAGTTATTTCGGATAGTGTTGCTCTACATCCTCCAGTCTTCTCAGGATCCTTAAAGGTGGGACTGGAACCACCATCTCACAGATGCAGAAGGTGAGTCTCAAGGGACAGGGTTAGGAGCCACAATGACACAACCAGGAAGAGGTCAAGTTTCTGTGGGTCCTCCCTTGCAGGGCTCTGCACCTGCCAGGAGGTGCAGCCCTGGTTGTTCAGGGAGTTGCAGAGCTCAACAGCACTTGTCCTGTAAGGATGCTGGTACTTCTGGGAGATGCGCGCTTTCAGAACATGGCACTTGTCTTTTTAAACAATTTTTTCTCCCTCCCTCCCTTGTTCCTTAGTGTGTGGCCCATCAAATTTGCACAATAACTTCATTTCTCTCTGCTTTTTCTGGGGTAACTGTAAAGAACCCCTTCCTTTGGCAGGGAATTGGGGTGGGAAGAAAAGGGCTTCCTACTTGTATGTCAGGCAGGGAGCGAGGTTACTTTTCACATCCCCTTGTATCTTAACAGCAATCCTATGAGATAGGAATTGCCATGCTCTTTACCCAGGTGAGAAAACCGAGTCTCAGGCAGGAGAGACTGGTTCCAAGCAGAAGATAGTGATTGAGTGGTTGGTCTGGGACTCAAGCCAGTGGCTGTCTCATCCCAGACACACACACTCCATGGACACTCTCTACCTCTGGCTTACTGATAAGGAGGGGAGGATGAAAGGAACCATGGGTTACCCCATCTTTCCCTTTCCTTCTCTGTCATCATTTTCAGTGTATGCAGTTGCCTCATACAGGGAAGTGACACAAGGGAAGTGACACGAGTAAGACAGGATATGATAGGGCTCCTTGGTCACTTGTGCTTCTTATAACCTTTTCTTGTGTATTCAAAGCAAGTTCTGGTTTGAAGGGAAGGAGGCCTCTTAGGGCTAAAGGCACTTAGTCACAGATGTACTAGTACTCATTTTGTGTCTTGCTGGACTTGCATATATTGTGGGTGCGCCGGAATTCTGTGCTCACGGGGCAGTGAAATGCCATCTGCAGCCAGGGTGGCAAAGATCAGTGGACACACACCTGGGTACCACTTCAGTTCCTGTGCCCACTCCTTTTCCCACTTACAAGACACATGTTCACAGATAAAACTATTAAGAATTATAGAGTATGTAACCGTACCCAGGGTCCTGCTGACACCAGGCCCCACGTGACCTCATAGTTTGGTTGCTCAACAAGCCAGTCCCGTGAGCCATCACATTTATACTCACCTGGCCATAGAATCACCAGGGGAATTACCTAAAAAGCTCTGGCCCTGCCATAGGTGTCCTGACTCAGAACATCTCAAGAAGAGCTTGAGGATTTTTTTTTTTTTTTAACTTTTACAAGCTCCCAGTGATATTATAATCAGAATGTCTAGGGAAAGTCAGAAGTGGACCTAGTAGATGGGGAATGGCTTTTTGAGGTTGAGAAACCTAGTCTGGAATCTCAGCTCTGAGAATCACTGGTGGGGTGGCCTTCACCCCTGTGAACCCCCAATTTCGTTATTTATAAAAGGCCTAAAAATGATGCTATATCTTGGACAGAGTTAGCGTGAAGAGGTAATGAGTTCACATGTGTAAGTCAGTTTGGGGAAGGAGCTCACTCTCACTCAATAAAGGATGGCTAATGTTATTTTGATTCAGGGACTCCATTTCCCATAAGATGGGAAAACATATAAAACCTACACAGGTTTTATTCATATGTGATAATCCTCCTCCTCCTTTTCCCCTGTGGTGACCATTTCACTGTCTCTGTAGATGTCAAGGCCCCCAGTCTCTGATTTCCTCACAGGTGATAGTCTAAACCTTTACTTGCATTCATGTAAGCACTTACCAGGTAAAATAAGACTTCCTAAGGCCCTGGCTTAGCTTCAAAGCCCGGACCCCATTGAGTCTGTTCTGACTGTGACAAATAACCCTATAACTATGTCCATTTGACTTCCTTGCACCCCTCGGTTCTGCTGATAACTACAGTACTCTTAGCCAAAGAGGGTAGGGCCACTGACATGGGTTTCAGTAACACTGCTCTGAGGTAACACTCAACTGGTCAATAACAAGGCTCTCATTGGAGTGGCTTGGGCAGGGAAGCTAACTTCCTCAGGGAACCAGGTACTCAGCAAAGTTAAGCACTTGCAGAATTGACAGAGGAAATGTAGAGGAGCTACTTGATTCCAGTGTCTAAGTGTGGAAGCTGGCAGTCTGCATGGCTGATGTTCACGCTCTCAAGGAGAATTAAGTGCAGTGAAGAGAAAATGACGGGTCAGGGGAGAAATATTCTTTGTCAGAGAGAGGGGAAAAGTTCTTAGCATTTTCATGGGAAGTAACAGCAATGACAACTAATATTTATGGAGCACTTATGATATGTTCTTTCTATATGTGATCTCAGTAAGTCTCTGTTAGAGTCTGCATGGGCCAGGTTATGCTGCAGTAACAGAAACTTACACATCTCAGTGGCACAAGTAAACATTGGCTTACTTCTTTTGCTCACACTGCCTGTACATCACAGGTTAGGAGGTTCTCGGATTCTAAATCTTTCTCATTCAATGACCCCTCCTTTGACTGAGAACCCCATCCAAAGATTACCAGTCATTATGGGTGATGGAAACAAAGCATGGAAAATTCTGACTCTCAAAGCTTCCACCAGAAAAAGCCAAATCCTTTACTTCTATTCATATTTCATCCATCAAATCAAGTCACATGGCTATACCTTCTTTGGAGGATGGAGAGGTATAATCTCACCATGTGTCTAGAAGGTCAGGAAAACTCAATATGTGTAAAAATCCCTAACAGTATATTATTATTATTATTATTATTATTATTATTGTTGTTGTTATTAATTCAATTTCACTGCTAAAGAAACCTATACTTAGAAAAGTTCTGAGACCCAAAATCACAAAAGCAAATGAGAGGTCAACTTGTGATTTGAACTTAGAACATAGGCAATCTCACCTCTATTCATAGGCTGTACTCTGCCTTATACTCTTAACTTCTATTTTCTGCATAAGTTTCCAAAAGATATTTGGTACTATGAAAGTCTTCCCTGCAGTTAGTTATTTTTTAAAGGCTGACTCCCTTACAGCTGATATTCTCCTTCCTTGAGGTTTCAAATGTCCTGACACTATTCCCAGGCTTGGGAAAAGCATGTCACTATGAAAATGACAGCTGGTAAATCAAGGATGTTCCTAGCAACAGTAAACAAATATTTATTTTGCTAAAGGAAAAACACAACAGAACTTTAAATGGTTTTGCAGAAAAGCCAAGATGAAGAGATCTCAAAATGAAACATTTGTCTGGGGAAATGCCTGTGGTGGAAAAGTTGATTTGGTTAGTCGAGTGGATCAGATCACAGTTATTGAGTCATTAAATTGCCAAAGGTCAGATCTTCTCAGACTAATGAGTTCCTTAAACTCAGTGCAGGTGTTGTCCTGAAAAGCATCCCTTAGTGTACTTGGTTGGAAAGAGTACATGCTCAGTAACTTGGAAGGAACATGCCCCTGGCCAACACTTTCATGGTTCTAAGAAACGTCTCCCCTGTGAGATAATCAGGGAAATTAAGACATTTTTATCCCAGTCAAGCAAGCCTAGATCAATCAGCTCCCAATCAATTTACAGACATATGAGTGAGGCCAGCTAAGATCAAATCACCCCCTGATCCCCAACATAAATTACAGATTCTCAAAGCCTTCAATAGTTCAGCAGGGAAGCTAGGACTCCTGATCATAAAGTGTAGTGAAGAGACCCTCCACCAATTAGATATTCCTTTAGCAGATATGGACTGAGTACATCTCCATTCCAGGCACTGTACTAGGCTCTGGATGTTCAGCAAGAAAGATTAGATGTATTACATTGAACTATACTGAACTACTTGCCATCCCCAATAGGTCACCCTCTTTCACTCTCCAGGCATTTATTCTTTCTGTTTCCTTGCTTAGATGCTCTACCATCTAGTGAACTCTCAAATATCCTCTCTATGCCCCAGCAGTCCTAACCATTCCTTTCATTATGCTCCCACACATTTCACCAGACCTACTTTTAAGCACCAATGTCACTGTATTATAATTATTTTAATATGTAACTTTCACTGGGCTGCAAGACACCCTTACCTGCCTTGTTCATCTTTGTTTCTCTAATGTCGTGAGTTAGGAATTTCCTGAATCATTTTTAATGTTACGAGATGTTCAGTTAAACTGAACTGTACCCCTCTCCTTCTTTGCATGCCCTTCCCTCTTAAGAATTCAAACTGGGCAGCAATGGAAGATGTGGGGACAGTTCTTGAAGCTATAATGAGTTTTCAGATGAACTACAAAGTGACTTATGCATAGCTAACAGGATTAGGAGTGGGATTGTTTTCATAAAAGATAAAGAAGAGAATCATAACTGAAACACCAGAATATAATAAGCATTGTGCTTTAACCTAGAACCATGATCAGCAAATTGAGGCTTGAGAGCCACCTGTGGCTCTTTGGCCCCTTGAGTGTGGCTCTTCCACAAAATACCATAGCCTGGGTGAGTCTATTTTGAAGAAGTGGCATTAGAAGAAGTTTAAAAAATTTGGCTTTCAAAAGAAATTTCAATCATTGTACTGTTGATATTTGGCTCTGCTGACTAATGAGTTTGCCTACCACTGACCTAGAACATTGCGATGCAAGCACTCTTTTACTGATCTCTTTTGTAAGAACAAGGCGTTTACTTTGAGTGGGGCTGTGATGGAGAACTACAATCACGTGACCCCATGGCGTAAACCACACCCATATGCATCATCTGTAATGTGGGGGTTCACTTTCTTTAAAGAGGACAACTTAAAGACATGCAGTCTAGAACTTTATCAATGGTTTTTTTTTATAAACTTACTTCATCTGACTTCACCACCTCATCTGCTTTTGACAAGTCTTCCAGAACATTCTGCTTGTTTTCCTGCACATATTTATGTCTGTAGTTTATCCAAAACTTCCTACATCAGTTTGCTTGTGGTAAGACTATTTCTAATGATGACTAATAAATAACTATCATGTGCTGGGAACTTGCCACATGTTGGGTGCTGAGTCTAATACTGGAAATGAAGGATCTCCATTTAACCCTCCTAACACAAACCCATCCGGGCAAGCACTGTTATTTCCTCTGAATTCATGCTGCAAGGAAGGCATCTGTGAGGATTAATGGGGATGATAGATTTAGTAAAGAGCCTGAAAAGCAGTAGTCACTAGATTCTACCCTCCAATAAAAGCCATATTTATGGGCCACTTACTTCGTTCAAGGCACTTGTCTAAATACTTCAACTGGATAACTCACTGAATTCTCCCAGTGACTTTATGATGAAATAGACATTATTAATATCACTGTTTCGAAGATGAGAAAACCGAGGTACAGGGCATAGTGAGAATGTGGCCCCCAAGTCAAGCTGGGATCAGAAACACAGAAAGTTTGATTCCAGAGGCCCCACGCTAGTTGGAATCACCTGCAAATGTGTTAACAACCCCTATCTGGCAGAATTTTTGGGAAAGGATTAAACAAAATAATTATTTCAGTCAAATGCCTGCTACCCAATAGCTACAGGACAAATGTCCCTTCTGTTCCAGTCCTTCCCTTTGTGTTGACAACAGGGATGTTTAACAATTATTGTATTTTTCTTAATTCTTTCACATTTTTTCCTAAAATAAAAATTAAAACAATGATTGTGGGGATTTAAGTGCCCACCTTCACCTGAGGAGACGAAAGACCACCAAATATGTATATAAAACAACAACAACAACAAAAAAAAAACCCCAACAGTCAATCTTCTGTGCAGACACAATTTCTCTTGAAAGGTGACACAGTCCTTTAAAAATAGCTATGGGCTCCATTGTGCAAAGACAGTGACAGAGACGGACAGCTTTTAGAGAGGTGTCATGTTCCCAGGCAGCCAGCTAGCATGGCTCAACCAGATAGAGATCAGTAATTGGATCCGGGGGAGAGTGCTAAATGTTAGAGGTTAAGCTGCTATGTTCTTATTACTAATCAAACTTCAACACCGTGCCTGGCCTCCTTGGTCCCTATAAGGAAATGGTAAATTATTGAGAGGTCCCAGTCCAGGCTTCAGAGGGGCTGCCTGTTCCCAGTTACTGACAAGTCCTGCATCCTTCCCCAGTGTCCAGATGACGGGCTGCACATACTCTCCCAGGATGCTGGCAATTTAAGGTTGTGATGATGCAGGCAGGTATCCTCTGCTCCTCTGATGAGGAGACAACGGAGAGGATACAGAGCCTCGGTGCCGTCTCTGCCTGACAAGTTATCTGCGATAGAAAGAGCTGTTCAATGGTTTGGTGTTCATCTGTACCACTAATTTCTTTTCCTCAGAAACACACAGATTTTGAAGGTGAGTCATTTGAAAGGTGATAGTGTGCTGGAAAATGTTTACTACCCAGCTCTCTTGAGGTAGAGGAGCCCTGCTTTGGTGGTTTGCCAATTGCTATGGTGTAAATGCTCCCACCATGGCTGATTTCAAGCTAACAATGGGATGACACTAAACACAGAGTTAGGAAAAGATTCACACAATCAGTTCTCCCGGCATGAGAAGCTCCAACATGCTGTGGTTAAAAACCTTGTAAGGGGCTAGAGTCATTCCTGCTGGGTTGGCTATGATCTCATCTCCAGGGCAGACAGAGTCCTTGTCCCATGCCTCCTTAACACAGACCTTGCCTCTTCTCTGACATTTGATGGTAATGTCCACAGCACTTGAAGAACAAGCAGAAAAGGCAAACTTTGCCCTACTTTGATCTTCTAAGGCACATGTGTCAAACACAAGGCTCGCGGGCCAAATCCGTCCCGCCAAGCCTTGCAATGTGGCCCGCTCCGCGCTGTCATCACTGCACTCCGCTGCGTTTCCATCACAATGACAGTTTATGACTGTTCAGTAAACCATTCGGCCCGCGGTTTAGGCTGGATTTTAGATTTTGGCCCCTTCTCTGATTGAGTTCGACACCCCTATTCTAAGGTTACCTCTGTTTAGTCCCCAAGCTCCTGGATCAAAAGTAAAAGAATTCAGTCAAATTGGTTAATTGCCTTTCTAAAAACTGAAAGTACGTTTTCTCCCCGGAGGCTGTAGCTATCAACACACAATCTCATCTAATGCCTCATGAAGTCTGAGCAGATGCTATCATTCCCACGTTCCTACTTTGCTGATGAGGAAACAGAGGCCATTTGCAAAAGCCACATGACTTATGAGTAGTGGAACTGATATTTAATCTCGTGTTTGTCTTGCTCCAAAGCCCATATTTTTGGCCACCACCATGTTGCAAACAATCCCAGAAGATCATCATCTAAGAACACCTGGGAGGCTGCAGATAGATGACAGGCCAGGTGAGATTGCCCAGGAAAGGTGAGACAGAGAAATGAAGAGGAGGAGGCAGGAAAGAAATGAGGAACTTCAAATGGATGGAATGAGTAATCAAAATATATGAGATATCTTTCTCATTGGAGCCAGTTGCAAGCATGGAGGCAGGGGGCACATAGAGACAGAAATGAGGCCAAATACTTGGTGCAGGGAGAGCTCTCTCTTCCCTGAGGCCACCATTCCGGGAGTTAGGAGTAAGAAATTCTTTATGAGGATCTGAGAGTCACCCTCACCCCATTTCACCCAATGTTCCATGTTCTTCTTTCTACCCCTTTACCTCCCCCATCAATAGCAACCCTTCCTCAAAAGGGCAACCCAACATCCTGGACTTTCTCTTTGCCCGGCCAATGTCCCTCCATCTCCAGCTGTCCCGTGTGTGAAACAGTTGGTTGAAGCACCATCATCACTGCCACCTGCTTCTGGAATCTCTCCTGAATGTCAGTGTCTCTTTGTCAGATGCAATATGAGAACTGGGTGCCTGGGATATTCGTATGGCCTTGTTCTGTAGCACTCATCCCAGGAGCAATTTGGGGATGAGCTGGGTGATTATTTAATTGCTCTCCGGATCCTCCTCCTTTGGCTGGATGCATCCTGAGGAAAAGAACTGAGGTTGGTTTTGTTACCCATTGTAACCCCCTTCCTGGTGCGATAGGGGCTCCATGAGCATTAGCTCCAGGTGGTTGAGCAGATGGTCTGATGAACTGACAGGGTGGTAGTATCCTCACTTCTACATGATTCTTTTGTAAGAAGTGGCCTCAAAACATCAGCACCCTATCAAAGAAACTCCTTGGTGTAGCCCAGAGCTTCCTGTTAGGTTCTTATTAGCAAGCATGTCCATCTGCAAGGTACTGGAACTGATACCACCATCACTTCCTGCGACCGTGTTCAAAGATTGATCAGCATGCTCAGCATGCTCAGCATGCCCTTTTAGGACAGGGCAAAAAATGACCTTGTTTAGGAAAGAAAGTAATGGCATCAAAAGCCTCTGAGCAGAGCCTCCTTTCGGGAGTGGTGGGGGCGGGGGCATGTGAACAGGATGGTGTGTGGAGGGAGAGCACTAGGAACCTGCAGGAGGTTATAGTTCTGGACTCACACCGGCTCTGATTTACCCAGCTTCCAGGGATGCCTATGGGACAGGGGTACTGCCTCTGTTTCTGCCTCCATCCTGCCTTATTCAGGCCTCCCTGAAAAAGTGCATTGTGGCCTGACCAGCATGGCTCAGTGGTTGAGCGTCAACCTATGAACCAGGAGGTCATGGTTTGATGCCTGGTCCGGGCACATGCCTGGGTTTCAGGCTAGATCCCCAGTGTGGGGATTGCAGGAAACAGCAGCACTCAGATCAGTGGCCTTCCAGGGTAGTGGGGGGAAGTGGCCTGTCCTGATTGGCGTGGCATTAGCCACTCCTGCTGGGAAAATTCCACTCATATCAGAGCAGCCTCCGGATCCACCTTCCGGCAAAAGCCCGGCCAGTGGGTGCTTCCTGGGCCTCCAAAATCTTGGACTCTCCACAAACAGATTCTGCAGCAAGCCTGTGAGACAATGAGGTAGCAGACTGGAGCTTTATACTTGAGAGGCGTTCTTGTTTCATGAAGAAGCCCCACTCTTAAACGTTGACAGCAACATTGACTGCCTCTCTGTGTGCCAGACATCTGTAAACTCTCCATCTCCATTGTCTCCTTTAATTCTCACTCAGAGGGAAAGGGGCTGGCCCACATTCCAGGGGCAGCCAGGAGGGGGCTCAGCATTGCACTCATGTGATGCCCTGCCGCGTGAGAGGCCCAGTGCTGGCGCACCTTTGCTGCTGGATGTGATCCTGTAGCTGTGCTGGACTGCCTTCTCCCACATGGACGTCACTGAAATTAAAAATAATCACAGCTTAGGATCAGTGAGCAGAGAGGGGTTAAGGGTCAAGCTCCCAGTCACTTGAAGCTCTAACTGATAAGCTTGGCACACCAGCCTGCTTGGGATGGGGGGACACTCTGCTACCCCCTTCCCCTCCCGGGGTCCAAGCAGACAGTCAGGATCTGCCTCCTCCAAAAGCCCAGCTCTCATCTCACCAAACAATTTAGCTAGCGGTTGGTGGAAAAGGCCCCTGGGCACTGGTCCTGCTGCCTCTCCCTCTGTGGCCAAGGCCATAAAATGAGGCAGCTGCTCCCCAGAATGGCCACCTCGAGTTCCTTACACATGCCCAAGAGGTGTTGCTGGTGGTAAAGTGACACTGTCCACAAATAGGCCATTTGCATTCCTTCGTGTGGTATCCAAGAGGGATGCTGGGTGTTCTGGACCGAGACCAAGTGTCCTGCGGAGCAGCCCCAGCCCGGAGCTGGGTGGCCATGGAGGAGCTGGGTGCTGACCGCTGCTGAGGCCAGCAGAGCTCCACACAAGGAGGACACTCCATCAGCTGGCTATGGAGCTTTCCAATCCCCTGATATCAGACCCTGGAAGGAGAGGAGAATCAGGTCTTTCCCTGCCGCTTACAGCTCATCGTCCCTTAGGGGAGACCATACACTCGCTTGACTGCTATTTCCTGGGCGCTCACCTGGGCGGTGCCCAGCTCTGGCTGGCTGCTGCAGACTCCACAGTGAGGGTGACAGACGTGGCCCCCATCCTCCTGGAGCCCAGAGGCAGAGGCTAAAAATCGCTCTTCCAACATCAGACTCTCACATATGCCAACCTCAGTGAAGGACCAACCCCACAGGGGCCACGTAGCCATCAACACTGGGGACCCATGAAACTTTAAAAAAATTTATATCCTAATTTATTTTAGAAACAAAAGAGAAAAGGAATATAATAATAATGGATAACAATGAGCCCCATCTGGATCACGTTTATCTTCAGACCGATTATGAAATCTGTCTTCTGTTGTTTTTGAGTGGGGAAAGGAACCCACAGACACCAGAGTGCCGAGGGCCCAAGCACACCTTGAGGTGGCCTTGGCCCCCAGTGCTGTGAGGATTTTTATGAGATGGGGGCTGATTAAGTTCTGAGGTTCGGAAAGGCTTCCTTCCTGCAAAGGTGATCATTAAGCCAAGAGCTGACGGAAAACAGGAGTTATTTGAGGGAGGGAGTGCGAGGAGGAGAGGAAAGGGGGAGTATTCCAGACACAGGGAACAGCACATGCAGAGGTCCTGCAGGGTGAGGAAGAAGAGCAGGTTTAAGGAACTGAAAAATGCTGCAGTGAAAGGGTGCGTGTGTACAGGACTGCTGAGGCAGGCAATGGTCTAGGTTTTTAATGTTAGAGCTATAGAGAAACAGGTGCATTTGATGATAGAAGGAGATGGGGGAAAGCAGTAAAGGGTAAGTGGACATTAGTAATTTAAAAAAAAATTGCCCTGGCTGCTGTGAGATTAAATGACAGGAAACTGGGTGAGTGATTAAGAGTCTACTGAGCAGTCCAAGCAAGAGATGGTGATAGCTTAGGCTAGGATGAGGCTATGGAGATGGAGAGAAGTCACATCTGAGAGGTGTTTGGGAGGTGACATCTTTAGGACTGTCAGTGATTGGAGGTAATGAAGGAAAGAGAGGGAGGGGACAGCAGTGGCTCACAGGGCTTGGCGGAGCTGCCTTCTAGTTCCAGGGAGCAGGGAAGAAGCATCAGTTAGGGGTGAAAATTATAAATTGTCTATAGTCGTGGGGAAGCAAGGATTCCCTCAGAGAGAATACAGCCTTCACCGGGGCAGGGACAGGGCCATTGTGGGAGGCTTCCAGGAAGAATCCTGGCTTCAAGCTAAGCCATAAAGGGCAGCCATGTTTCTTTTATCAGCTCTGCCTCCCCCCTTCTATCCCTTTGCCATACATTCCCAGCTCCAAATCTGGCACATGGGAGGTACTCAGTGAACGACTGCTTAGCCATGGTGCAGGAATGAGATCTGGTTTGCCAGATGGACTAGGGAGAGACAGCAAAGCATGCTCAGACACCTACAGATATGGACCCACAAGGGGGCGTGGCCTGGGCTGCAGAAATTAGAGGCACCAGGTTGAAGATGTGGGAGGCAGGCTGGGACGGCAGCGAGCAGGTTCCGTGTCCTTCATATTCGGCCACAGAGGCTCAGTTGGTGAAAGACTGAGACCCAGAAAGGCTGCTTGCAACTGGGCCGGCTGCTTCACACATCTGCAAAGGTGATGGTGCCACCTGAGAATTTTGTGCTCTTTTGTTAAAACTGAGAGCTTGCAAGAAGAATTGGGGTTTGGTGAAATGTGTGCATGTGCTTGTGTGCATGTGTGCATGAGTATGAATGTGCCTATGTGTGGGGGTGTGGCTAGACAAAAGAGGTCTCTAACACCCTACAAATATTAGCTATGGGAAAAAAAATTAGAAGCTAATTGCTCAGGGTTCTTTTCTGGAGTTTTTGTTAGTTTGATTCAGAACCACGTATCTCTTTTGAAATGCCTCACAGTAAATACTCCAAAATACTCATCCTGGTTCCCATCCCCACCCTGGGGCCACTCAACTAGTTGACATGACTCTAGCTCTCCCTGCAAAATACAGAAGCTCAGCATTGACTACTATGGGGCAATTTCTTTCCGGCACAATTTCCCAACTACTTCCTCTTGGGTACTAGAAACAACTTCAGTTGGATCAAGGCAAATCATATGTGAGTCCCTACAATGTGGTGTGTTTTTTTTTGTATTTGAACCACTCAAGGAGCTAAGACTTAGTTCCAGAAGAGAAGGCTGGGGCTGCTCCTTTAAGGAACTCCAGCAGAGTGGTGTCAGGACTCAAACTCATGCCCTCCAGCACCAAGTTCCTTCTCACTGCCCTGCAGTGTCAGAATCCCACAGTCCTAGAAGGAACACCTGGCTTATCACTGCACTCCACCTGGCTCACCCTGTTCCCCCCGGGGCAAGGCTGATTTAAAGTCAGAGGCTTCTGAGGATTGGGGAGCTCTGAGGGGGGGACTGAGGAGGAAAGTGATGGTGAGCATGTCCCCTGCAGCTGCCCCTCATCTCCTCCATCTCTGGGGAAGCCCAGATCCCAGCCAGAGCCAGGCCTCAGGCGGCACCACTCATTGTCTTGGTGCCATGAGTTCAGCCCCAGCCCACCAACTGCAGCCAGAGGTCTGATTCTATTTTAAGAACGTGGGATGCATTTTTCAGGAGGGAAGGTTGTGAAATCGGGGAGACGGCTCCAAGCACTGCCAGCACTTGAAGGAGTTTCAGTAAGGATTCTTCAAGAAGATAGACTGGATTAACTGTCCTAAAGCAAAGATTATTTTAGCGCAGTGGAAATGGTGGAGGGGGGAAATAGGAATCTTATCGTAAAAGGAGAAATCTTTTCTATTTGAGCCAACTTTGGTTTTAAAATGTTAAGAAACAACTTTGTTTCCCAAACAGGTTTTTTTTTTCTTTTTTCTTTTTTCTTTTCTTTTTTTGGCTTCTCTGGGGTTCTCTTTCTTTCCTTCTCCCTCCCCATCCCACCCCCACTCCAATTGGACACTTATCTTTTTAGATTTCTTACAAACATGGTTTGTTTTCTTGGGTTTCTTCCTTTATTTGTTTTTCTTTTATTTTTCCACCAGAAGTTAATTCCTATTACTTTATTTATTTTTTGCCATTCCAAATTATTTTTTTAAATTTATACATTAAGGTCTTATTATATTTGTAACATTTGACTAAGATATCAAAGTGCATCCTGCTCCTCTTCCCCCATTCCTCTTCAGACCCTCCTCACCCCATTCCCTGTGTCTATGGCATATGCATACAAGTACATTTCTTGATCATTTTTAAGACTATTTTCCCTTGTCCACTGGTCCAGGCAGAAGAGTGTCACAGAAGTCACACTCACAGAGGAGAACGGGGGATGAAAGTGCACCTAAGGGGAATCATGTGACTGTTTCCAAGGACTGTTTTTTTCTGGAATAAGGGGACATAGAATGTTGCATTTCCATTACCCCTTTCCTGCCCCATCCCAAAGCCTTTGCTCCTACAGCAGAAAGTGGACTGTTGGAATGCTTATAATTCCTGGTTATCACCCAAATCTGACTTTTGCTCACACTGGTTTATTTTCTAGCTGCACCTGCCTTCCTCCTCTCTCTTTAGCTCCAGTGCTTTTCACCCTTCAAAACTCAGTCAGTGTCCAGCCAGTGTTGCTCAGTGGGTGAGAGTCGACCTGTGAACCAGGAGGTCACAGTTTGATTCCTGCTCAGGGCACATGCCCAGGTTGCAGGCTCAATCCCCGGTGGGGAGCTTTCAGGAGGCAGCCAATCAATGATTCTCATCATTGATGTTTCTGTCTCTCTCTCCCTCCCTCTTCCTTCATCTCTGAAATCAATAAAAATATAAAAAGAAATAAACAAAAGAACTCAGTCAGCATTCCCTCCTCTGGGAAATGTCCCTGACCTGCTCCGACCCACATCTTCCCTTGGCCCAAAGGAGTAATGTTGAATGTGTGACTGTCACCCAGCTCACCATCCATTTCCAGGACCCTTCACCTCCTCTCTCTTTCCTGGCTCCTCTTGTGCTCCTGTCCTCATAGTCTGGACCTCTCAGTGAAATGATCTGGATGAGTGTCTCTGGGTGTCTGGAGGCCACACACACTGACAGGCATGCAGGGATCCTCAGGGAATTACCTGGGTCTAGGAAGCACTGAAGGGTGGCCAAGGCGTGAACACATGATCACTCCCGTCCACATGACACTCTAAGTAAAAGTTGGGAGCCCCAGGAGTAAGACCATCATCAAAGATCTTTTGCTTCTTTTCAGTTTTAAAATGTTTTATTTCATAGTTTCTGTAGAAGACTTAAAAGTAAACAGAAAGGCAGCTTTTAGTCACAAATGGATGATTCAATAGTCATTCAAACCCTACTGTGGAAGCAAATGAAAGATTCTGATTTCAGTCCTGGCTCTGCCACACACTGACTGTATAATCTCAGCCACGTTCCCTGCCCTCAGAAAGGGGAAAGAAATTGGGGTACATGTCTCAGGATTCTTGGGAGGATTATACAGCATATAGAATGTGAGGCCACAGTGATGACTCGTCTCCCTGCTGGTGTCTTTCACATCCACTCCCATGGATTTGGGAGCAGTTTGTAAAGTAAGATTCGTGCCATCGAGGGTGTGGGTAACAGTTATGCTCACAGGCTGCCAGTCTCGTAACCTCAGAACACTTTGAAAAATTTCACTCTGAGTTTGCATATTTTATCATTCCCATTTAGATTTCGTTATATGATCCTGGGGCCAGAGAAGTCTTATATTTGCCTCCCTCCCTCTCTCCCTCTCTCCCTCTCTGCCTTCTTTCTCTTCCTCTTTTTCTTTCTCTCTTTCTCCTGCCCTTGACATGAGTTATAGAGCAGGGGTTCCAGGTTTTGAATTATAATTAGACATATATTGATACTCCATGTTTTAGGCACTATACCTTCTTACCATATCCCATCTGCTTCTCCACCCATCTCAGTGGTTTTCAAATTACCTAACTCCACTTCCTGATACATAGCAATGTCTGGGTACATTGGTTGTCACAATTGGGTGAAAGGTGTTTGCTACTGGCATCTAGCTAAACATCCCACAATGCACAGGACCGTCCCCTGCCATAAAGAATTACCTGGCTCAAAATGGCAACAGTGCAGACATGGGAAAGCCCTCTGTTTCTGTGGTTGAATGACTCCTTCTCTGCCTCCACATTTATTGGCTGAGTGAGCTTGGGTACTGGTTACTCCGTTTTGGGGATCTGTTGAAAAAGATCAATGAAACTTAGCTGATGAGGTTGTTCATTAGGTGATAATTCCTAGCACTTGAATATTAGCTATTAGTGTTCCATGTGATTGTGACAATAAACCCCAGGCTTGGAGAAGCTCAGAAACTGCCCAAGGTCTTGCAGCAGATAAAGGGCAGAATCGTTCTTGCATCTCTTGGATTGCCTCACCCCGAGCTCACCTTTGAGCCATGAGGCCTCCTTGCTCCCAGCTGTGAACCGACCTGGAGACCGAAATCCCCCAGCACACTATGTTATTCTAGAAGAGCTGGAATGTGTGGCTACTGCTGCTGCTAAGTGCTGGGTGCCAAAAGCAGGTAGGGGGAGGCTACGTGACATTACGTAGGTTGGCCATCCACCTTCTTGGAATTGAGGAGACGATTTCATTCTGCGTCAAGGGTGTGTCTGCCTCGGCCTTTTGGCAGGACATCTTGTGATCCCGTGGCTTTCTCAGGTCCCTCGAGCAGGTGCCACTTCCCCTAGGAACTGGCCTGGGTCTCTGGCTGCCCGGAGCTCAGATCTGACACTTCCCAGAAGGCTACGATCCAGAGGTGAGAACCTGGCCAAAGGGGGATGATGTCATCTCAGAGGTGACATTTCCATCCCTGGGCTGCATCCTGGTGTACTTTGTCAGGGTGTGAAAACATGGTGGCTATGCATTTTCCGTGCCATTGCACTTTATCCCCCAGGTGAAAAGGTGAGCAAGCAGCGTGCCCAGGGAGGCCTGTTGCCAGCAACGCTGCCTGATTTTCCAGCCCCGTGTGGAAGCCACAAGTGCGTGCTCAGGCTGCCGTTCCGGGCTCCTACCTGACACTTGTCACTGGAGAACCTGGCGTGTCACATCGTGCTGCAGCTCCCTGTGGCTGGGGGGAGGGCAACGGGGAGGGGGGCGGGGAGATGGACACTGGTTGCAGAGGCTGGTATGCTGCTCCGATTTCCACCCCAGTGACTGGTAGCCTAGAGACTGCTTTAAAAAGATTCTGTGTTGCCCTGGCTAGTGTGGCTCAGTTTTCTGGACATCGTTCCAGATTCTGAAAGATTACAGGTTCAATTCCTAGTAAGAGAATGTGCCCGGGTTATGGGCCCAAATCCCAGGTAAGGGGTATGCAGGAGGCAGCCCATGGATGTTTTATTCTCACATCTATGTTCCTCTCTCTTTCTTTCCCTTTGGCTTCCTCTCTCTATAAAAATCAATGAAAAAAAAACCATATATTTTCAAAAGGATTCTGTGTTTCCAAGATCCCCTGAACCATCAATTCCAGGATTCTAGAGATTCTAGGTTCTATGCCTCGGGAATTTTGAAACTCCATGATCAGTTTTGCATGGATTTGTGGATTTTGAAACCACAGCTATGTCACTCCCTGGTTCACAGCAGAGAGTTCCCTCCACAAGTCTGGAACACGTCCTGAACACGTCACTGAACACGTCACTCTGAACACGTCACTCTGCTGAGAGGAGCACGGTCAGAGGTCCAGCACCAAAGCAAGAGACCTGCCCGTGTGGCAGAGGAGCACCTCTGCTCCTTACTAATCACAACCAGAATGACATCTCCTGGGGCTCAGGCTGCAGGGGTGGAGGAGGGAGGCACCCATTGCTGAGTTGTGTAGCTCTCACAGGGCAAGACAAGGGGCCTTTGCCAAATGCAGAAAGAGAAAGTAGACTCTGCAGAGAATGCGGTCAAGTCTCCAAAACAGGGACTCAACAGCCAGCCCTTTGTTGAGTAGAGTTAGTAGGACACTTGTTGTGACAGCTGACAAAGAGCAAGGCTGAGCATCAGCCTCTCTGTGAAAGTAGCCAATGGGTCTGTAGGACACTTGAGTCAGGAAGTTGTAACGTGAAAGAGGAATGTGGGCCATATTGTCTTCCTGAGTACCTGGTAGATCTCAGAGATATTGTACACACACACACACACACACACACACACACACACACACACAAGTATATTATCTTAGAAGCTTAACACATTAAAATTATATTTCTTTGCTCACTCAAAACTAGTGTGCTTGGCTGAGCAAGTCCCGAGGCAGCCCTTCTACTGGATCTCAGCAGCCCAGGCTCCTTCTATCTTGTAGCTCTGCCCTCTGCCAGGTCCTAGGAATTCTCTCCAGCCTGTGGTTGGATGGAGAAAGAGAGGAGCAATGGGAGGTTTGCATGGGCCAGGCCTAGAAGTGATGCACAACACTTCAGCTCACTGTCCAGAACTTAGTCAGATGACCACACCTAACTGCAAGGGAGTCTGGGAAATATAGTCCACCCATGTATGTAAAAAGAAAAGAAACTGATTTGGTGAATAGCTACCAGTAAACACCACATCTGCTGCATGATACATCTGCTGCAGAATTCTATCTGTCCATAGCAGAGGTTCAAATCCCATTCCTTGGGTCAGAACTCTGTGGAGATGGAAAAATTTTTAAGTTGGGGATTGTCTATATGACCTAGAACTCTGGGGCCTAGTATTGACTTGGCACACAGTGGGATTGTAGTAGTGCTCATAAAACTCACCCACATACTCTCTTATTTTACCAACAAGCCTGTCTGGATCAGGTACATAGATAACCTAAGATGAAAAGCACACAGCTCATGCTTCAATAAATCTGCAATTGAAGGATGGAGGGGCAGCATATGAACAAATTGTTCCTATAAGAGTGATATAAAGGCTGTGCTGGGGGAGAGATAGTATAAAGGAGCAGTGGGAAGCCAGAGCAGACAAGTGCTTAATGTGCCTGAAGTGGGGCCAGTCAATCAGGGGAGGCTTCTCAGAGGAGGTGGCTTCTAATTGTGCTTTCAAGGAGAAAAGCCAATCAAAGTGAGAGCAAAAGTAAAGAATTTTGAAGGATGCTGTGTTTTGGGGAAATGATGAAAAATTTGGTGTGGATGAAACACAGACTCATGGACTGTATATGTTTGGAATCCCAGGGCAGGGTGCTGAGTGGTACTGAATAGACAGATTTCAAAGGCCTTATCAAAATGCCACTGCCAGGGAAGATTTCAAATAGGACAGGTATAAAAGGTATTTGTGAGCTAGTGCAAGAGAAAGCTTTGTGCTCAAGCCAAACACCAGCACCCAATGCTCCTAGTCCCTGGCATGGGCAAAGGACATGGACCTCTGAGATCCTGCACAGACATCAGCTGCACTTGGATGAGGAGGTCTGTGTAGACACAGGCCCTAGGTCCCTGAGCAGTCCTGAGCTGGCCTGGGTCTGATAGTGGTTAGTTGCAGAGTAAAACCAGAAATGGATTGTAAATTCGGCATTTTTGAAATCAGTGATGACCATTCCATTCTCCTGGTAAAGGATAAAAGACAGAATGGGAATCCGGGCTGTGCCGAGAAGTCATTTCCTAAATGACTGAGCTGGGCGCCCCTTGGAGTCCTGCACGGATTTGAAGTGACATCAGGGGATGTGAGACGTGAGATGCTGGGAGCAGAGTCACAGGAAGGCAACCGCAGGTCCTGCTCGGGGTCCCAATCTGAGCTTAATGAGTGGGAAAGACTATGGGCTTCAGATTTACTCCCAGCTCTGCCCCTTACAAGATGTGTGTCCCCGGGCAGGAGTCATGACCTCTCTGAGCCACCTTTTCCTAGCCTTGCCACTGGATTTGTGGGGATTGAGTACCCCAGGTGTACAGTGAGTGCTCCATAAAGGTGTCCTCATCTGTGTGGGGAGGGGACGATTGTCATTCCCAGGGGACATAGCAGTGGCGACTAAAGCCAGAGTGAGGAGGAAATGCCCAGGGGAGCCACTGATATTGACATCACGGAATCTGGGCCTTTGGTGTGGAGCAGCTATGTCCCGGCTGCATTCAACTCTCAACAGACAGGGCCTTGTCCTTCGGGCTAATGGCAATGGATCCGGATATTGGTCCTGACTCATTTGGGGTCCACTTAAGAACCTTCAGGATGTGCCACCAGGATCATTCAGAACTGCTTTTAAGACAACAGCCACTTCCTGGCAGAGGTGAGTCAGTGGCCCCCTAATCATCTGCCGATGAATGTCACCTGGCCCACTGAGCTTTTGTTTCTCTGTTGTTGAAGTTTGGCCTGAGATGACAGGGACACATTGAATTCTTCAAAGAGTCACTCCCGCTTACTTTTTCCCCCTCTTTTCCCCTTCAGGTTCAACCCCTTTCATCACACTAAAGTGCCAATCAATATCGAGAGATAGATGTTACATCTTAGCTTTTTATAACATTACTCGTCCCAGAAGGGACACTGTATCTTTAAGGAAATGGACCCCGTATCCTGTTTCTGAAGGATTAAAACCCTTTAAAGAGACAGAAGAGGCTGTAAACCCCGATCATATTCTTATTCTCTCTTCATTATCCTGTCCACTATCTATCCCTGCTGAGTAAATCTGGTTGTGTGTTTCTCCAAAGTGGTCATAAGAAGAAATTTATTTACTCCGCGTGGCACAGGAGGGGCATTACTGAGCTCCAAGGCTCTCCGAAGTAATAAAGATTTTGCAGCGTGTGCAAAAGGGGCAGAAATTCAGAACTTCTTTCCCCTCTGAGGTCGTTTGGCCATCCAAAGGGGGAGTCACTTCTCATTCTCTGACAGGGTTTATTTCCGTAAGATTTTCCAATTAGCAGGAAAAGGTCACACTAATGTTGGTGCCGGGGAGAGGAAGAGGATCAAACTATGCAAATAGAGACATCCTTGAAAGGGCAATATTAAAAAAAGCAAGTGTGGATTTCCTAATTTAATTTAAAAATTATTTATCTATGCCCCTCTCCTCCTCTGCAAGAGAAAAGGGTGATTGCATTTGACCTGCAGCTCAGCTCTTGCCTGGGACAAACGAACACGTGATCCCTGAGCATAACCAGTGGGCGCAGGTGACCCACGGGGGTGAAAAATGGGAGTTAAGAGGTGATCCCTTTGCTCTTGGCCCCGGAAGCTCGGAGACACGGGACGCCAGGTGAGCGGAGCCGGAATCTCTGCCGCCGGCACAACCTCTCTGGACCTTTTTAATGGCCAGCCTGTCCCCAGCCTGGCGGACTGCCTGCCAGCATATCATTTTTAAACCCGGCTCAGATCTCCTTCTGACACTTCCCCTGCCGCTTTTGTTCCCTGCTCGGTGCGTGCAAAGCACAAGAACTTTCCTGGGTAATAGGGAGGGCTGGGAGCGGTGTCAGGGAAGATGTACTCCAGCCTCACAAGGACGGAAGTCGCCGATGCCCATTAAAACGGGTCCAGGGACAGCTTTGCTTTGGGTCTGGGGCTGATGCTTCTTGTCCACTCGAGCACGCTATGCAGATGTTACAACCCACACTCCTGGCCCGCTGCTCATGTCTGCAGCCAGTGACTGGCTGCGTGAGAGCCAGTGGGGAGCTCATTGGAAGGCAGAGTGCTTCCCAGAAGGGGTCTGGGGCTTTGCACACCCCTCACACTTATTTCTACACATCCAGAGGTTTGTCTGTGCGGCTGTAATCAGAACGGAAGGTTATATTCCTCCAGCAAGGATGGAGCTTCCACTTGGAAGCTCCATGTTGTAGCAGGTAGTTCAGCAAGTGAACTAACCTGAATATTTCCTGACAATACAGGGTCCATCTATTGAGAGCCTTCTAAATGCCTGATGTGGTACCTGATGCTGAGGTTAGGCATTTGCTCCAGGTCGCACAGCTGCTATATAGCTGAGTTTGGATTCATCCACGTTTACTTGTCTCCAATATCTGTACTGAGTCACACTGTTGGTCTCACTTTATTTGTGAGGAAAAAAAAGCTAATGGAATTATTTTGACAGCAGTTTAAGTCTTGTCAAATATCAAGAGAATCATTTGTCAA
Source organism: Pipistrellus kuhlii (assembly GCF_014108245.1). Lineage (NCBI taxonomy): Eukaryota > Metazoa > Chordata > Mammalia > Chiroptera > Vespertilionidae > Pipistrellus > Pipistrellus kuhlii. The sequence continues at coordinate 12,404,356 of NW_023425482.1, forward strand.
TTCTCCCTAGGAAGTAAACAAACGTATGCAAAAAAATATGGGATTTGGGTCTTTAAAAATTAGAAATGTGGAAAGTTGTGTTCAAGCTCTTTCAATTATAAGCATATAATGTCACTACTGATGTGGGGTAATAGGACACACGTATGCAGTAAGAAGGCACGGATTCGCTGTTGGTATCATTTCCATCCACTGTGACGTTCATTTTTGCCACAAGATAAGTCCATCCTCAGCTGAAAAATCCTTCTAGCTTCCTTGAAGTTGAAGAGGAAAACCTCTGAAGGCATCACTTGGATTTCAACATGAAAAAGAACGCCTTTTTATTTTTTCCTTGCCCTTAAACAGAGAGTGACCCATTTTGCTTTTATGTTTCAGAGTATTGTTTATTTTGTATCGTTTAGCAAGTATTCATTTTAGCCAATTCTTGGCCCTGATTTTGCTTAGAACAAATGTGGGAGGTGAAGAAAGTTGCAAAGAATGAGTCCTGAGCCACAGATGCACAGGGGACAAGTTACTTATTTCTGTTTCTGACTCCATTCTCCCCAGATTGAAATTAACCTGGCTCAGATCATTCTTTTGGACTTACTAAGAGGAAGTCATTATCATAGTGAATCAAACAAACAGGTAAACAAACAATTATAGTATCTAAACACCAAAGCAACCTAAATGTCTAACATTATACAACCAGTGAACTTAAGTATGATATAGGTGTATGGTATACAGTGGAATACTATACAGCCACTATAAAGCATGTTGAAGAAAGATTTTAATGATGTCTTTTCTGTTTTCAGAATACTAATTTTTACTATTTTTCAGCCCATCCTTATTTTAGCAAATTATCCCTGTTGAATTTTAGGACAAAGTCAGAAGGAAGGGTTACACACAAAATTGGTTTAGAGCAGAGTGACAATAGTTGGCCAGATGTTGGGTAGCATGACAGTGATTGAGAGCTGGGAAACATATTATATTATAATCAGATAAAATCTCTATACATAAAAGCCTGAGTGACCATTATGACTGAACGACCAGAATGACCAATGACCAGTCACTATGATGTACACTGACCACCAGGGGGGCAGATGCTCAATACAGGAGCTGCCTTTTGGTGGTCAATACACTCCCACAGCCAACCCCCCATGGCTAGACAATCTCTGAGGGCCCTCCACCCTGTCTGGAAGGCCCTGTCTGGCAGCTGACAGGCCCCAGCCAGCACTGCCCCAATTGGGACTGAGCAAGACAGCCCTGATAGACTCTCATTGCCAGCCAGGCCTAGGGACCCCACCTGAGCATAAATTTCATGCACCAGGCCTCCAGTAATATATAAATGTCACAAGAAACAAAAAACTATGCAGGTTGGGGAAAATCAGGTGCAGGCACAATCATCAAAGTGGTTACAGTTAGTGAGCTCTCTCCAAGCTCTCACTAATTTAAATGTTAAACAATTAAATTGAAAATTCTTGTTAATATTCCTTTTGTCAAATGGAGCAAACTGGGCACAGAAAATAAAGTAACTTGCCTCAAGGTTACACAACAGCCTGTGACGGGACAAAATATTTCTTCTTTTTTTAAATTTTTTATTATATTCTCCACAAGAAATTTTAATGAAATTCTGAAAACAATTTAAATAGGTTTAAAGTGGAGAATTTTCTATTTCCTCAGATGTGACAAAATGGAAGGCTGAATTTTTAATTCGGTCCCTGCGCCCTTGAGAATGATTCCTACATGTAGCAGTAACATTGGAACCTCTGTTAAAAGTGCAAACCCTGTGCCCCAGGCCAGACACCCTAAATGTGAACATGCAAGGGGGTGGGTCCCACAGTATCTTCATAAGCTCCCTAAATGATCCTGGAGGAGCTAACCATGATGTGGGGACCACATCACAACTGCCAGAGTCATTTAGGATGCTGCGTATACAGACAGTGGCCAGGGTCTCCTCTAGAGACTTGGATCAGTGGGTCTGAAACAAGGGGTGGAAACTTAGCCTTTTAACTCCAGTAACCACATGCCCCAGTTTGTCTGGAACTGCCCTGACAGAGGATGTATGATGCATGACAACCATAATTATTAATAGCACCCATTTAATGCTCAGAATCATCCCCATCTAGACAATGAGTTCCACGTTTAACCAGGACCCTGGGAGAATCATATCAAAACAACGCTATGGTAAGCACAGCTCTGGATCCAATCTCCCTCAGCTCGGTGGATGAGTTACTTAACCTCCCTGGGGCCTCAGTTTTCCCACTTGCACAATGGGTAGGAGGATTTCTACCTGCTGGGCTGCTGAGAGGTGTAAATAAATGCACATTTCATTCCTTCTAAAGAGGCAGACAGCTTAGGAGGTGTTCTGCAAACACCAGCCTCCTTCCTTCTAGCAGGAGTGCTAGGGAATTCCTACAATGGGCCTGTGCACTGGGCACAGTGCTTCTGTTAAATGTGGGCCCCGCTGTGTTGAGCAAGTGACACTGAGTTTCCAGGGGACTTATAAATGCCAGCTTCAGATTGATTTCACTAAGGAAGTACAGGTTTGTTTTTAACCGTCAGAACCACACCCTGAGGTTGTCTTGCATATGTCACTGTGCCAACCTATTAAGAAAAAAAACAAAAGTGTGCTAAGGAAGGCGGGGTTAGGAAGACCTGGTCAATAAATAAACCATTTAGAAACTTTCAGACCTGTTGCCAAAGACAGGCAGATCTGCCAACCTATTTGTAGCCGAAAGAATTCTAATAGATAACTCAGAGAGAGACCTAATCCAGATGACACCTTAAAGATTATCGATCGAAAAGTCAAGGGTTTGCTAATATAAATGGCCTTTACCACAAAATTTGCATTCACGACAGCAACTTTATGCACGTCTGTAAGCCAAGGAAAGTATCGATGCAACTGACACAAATAATGAGACAGACCAGGACATATGTTTCCAAGCAAAATTTTTTAAAAAGAATGTTTCCACTTATGATTATAGTTGGTGTGTGTACTTTTCTGACTGCTCCGTGGAACATTTGAGGGTTATTTGCACATTTGTGGGTTTTAACAAGATGACACAATTGCCCAGTTCCAGATAGGCCTATTCTGTGCCTTCTAAAGAGACCTTTCAGCTGAGAGATTGATGTATGGAGCCCCTGACCTTGTCCGTCTATTCAATGAACCACCTGTGGTAAATAGTGAGATGAGAATTTAAACAAGAACATACAAATAGGTGCTTTTTTTTTTTCTGGTTCATCAGACCTCACAGGTAGAATTTGTCATGCTCTTAGATTTGTGGCACTGGGGCACATTTCCTTGGTTGGTGGCAGGATGTCACCAGAGGACCCAAGGACTCTCTATGCCTATACCACATCCACTTACTCTGACAAGCCTTGACATCTTCGCCTCCAACTCAATTTTCACCTGGACGAGGTGGCTAGCTCACCTTGGGCTGGGAACAAGGCAAGGCATCAGAAGGTTGTTTTTTGTTTTTTGTGTTTTTTTTTTCTGTAGATGTCTAATAGTAGCAGCATTGAAGGAAAAAGATACCTGAGGGATGTGCATATCTTAGCCTTTTTACGTGACCCATTTTATAGTGAGTGATTTAATTGTAAGAGCAAGTATGTTGGAGCCCAAGAACCCCATGAACTCTTAATGGATTTGAAATCTGCCTCTGCTGTTTTCTAGTCATGTGATTGAAGCAACTTCTTTCATCTTTTCTAGGCCTTGGTTTCTCCATTGATATTTTGGGTTAATAATGTGACCTATCTCAGCCGAGTTCTAGAAGCCAATAAGTTAAGGCATTTTGCACAATACCTATTGCATTGTTAACAATTCAACAATATATCTTAACTAGAGGCCCAGTGTGTGAAATTTGTGTGTGGGTACAGTTCCTAGGCCTGGTCTGTGATTCCTCCCAACACATATCACCCACTGCTGGTACCCTATTTGTCATTAGGTGATTGGAGCCTGCTGAGCCTGCTGGCTGAGGGGTGGAGGTGTGGGGAAGGGTTTGTGTGGAAAGGGACCAAGAGGTGGTCAGAGCACCTCATAGAAACTGGTCGAGAGGTTGTTCTACTGGTTCGGTTGATTTGCATAATATATATATATATATATATATATATATATATATATATATATATATATGTGTGTGTGTGTGTGTGTGTGTGTGTGTGTGTGTGTGTGTGTGTATGTGTTTGTATGCATTAATGTCCACAAATATTAGTTTTGTCATGATGATGATGATGATGATAATGAATGCCTGCCTAGGAACTTTAGAGCCATCTTTTTGGACTCTTGTAATACTTGAAAAGGAAAAGGAGCCCTAGAAAGCTTAGGAGAAATGCTTAAAAGTGAGGGAGCCGAGACATAAGCTTCTTTTATTGGATTTGTTTTCCTCAAAAGAGATAATCTCATTAGGGGGCTGCTTGATTAAAAGGTTCTTCCAAAGAAACTGATGGAAAACAGTCATCTCCAAATTGTACAACTTTCCTGTGTATAGCCTCTCCTGATTTCCATACTTGCAAAATGCTTTGCAAAGTATACCTGGATGTTAGCCCCAAGAGCAAAGGGCATTTGTAGAGCAGATTCAGAATGGAGAGGAGGTGAGGCAGGTGTTAGTGGGCACAGGCTTCCCAGTCAGAGAGGGTTGACTGGGCCCTGGATGTTCCAGGGTGGCTCTGGGCAAGTTTCTTAATTCCTCTGAGCCTCAGTGTCACATCCACAGTGAATAGCTAAATCTAATTATATTAATAGTACCCTCATGGCATTTTGGAGAAGATCAAAAAAAATATATGCAAGTTGTCTGTGCCCAGTATGTAGGTGCCTAATAAAAGGCAACCACACGTTGTGTTGTTATTGCCAATAATAGTATAGAAATCACATCACATACCACCTGGCTACTAAGTCCATAAATGTCCTCCCTATTCAGTTCATTCTGCCACATTCAATCCACCAGCAAGTCCATTCCTTTTATCCTTAGGATCTGTCTTCAGTTTGGCCCCTGATCTCCGAGTGCCTCAGACCAGAGTGATCTAAGTGACTATTACCTGATCTGAGTGACTATTGCTTCGTTATATTACTATCTTGGTCTCTCTGCTTCCACCCCTAACCCCCACCTCTCAATTGATTCTCTATAGCATAGTTAGAGTTACATTTAAAAAACAGAAATCTAACCACTCTGTTCAAAACCCTTCAATAACCAACCTAATAATAATTGCCAATAATCAGGGATTTATTGATGCCTAACTATTAACACTCCAGGGTGGGAAAAAACCCTGATTCCTAGATTTGCCAATTTCTGTGGTATCAGTAGTCCTACCATGGCCAATTTCAAGCTCCCAAAGAGATGTAAGTTGAGAGCACATGTGTGCCATGGGCTCTGTGACCTGCTCCAGCTCCCACTGAGCAGCCATTGCAAGTTTACTCTGTGCTAGGCACTGGCATCCATACTTCACATGCATGAGCTTATCAAATCCTCACCACAGCTCTACCAGACAGGTGCTTTACTACTTGCCCATTATATAGATGGGGAGACTGAGGCACAGGCAATATGGCTCCAGCACCTGGCCACAGTGTACCGCCTCCTTTCATTGTGCTTAAGACAAAATCTAAACTCTTTACCTTGGCAACAAGAGGCAGGATCTGAACCGGCATTCTCTCCAACACCATGGTGTGCCTCACACCTGCTGCTACGCTCTGTCCATTCATTCAAACACTACTTCTGGATCTTGCTCCCCTCATCCATGAGGCAGGCTGCTATCCCTTTGCTCCTCTGCCCAGAAGGCTCTTTCCCAGCTCTTCACGTCACCTGTTCCTCCTCCTCTTTAGTCCCAGCTTAAATGTCACCTCCCCAGAGAACCTTCCCTGACCACTTCTATCTCACTGAGCTCTTTCTATCCTTTCTAGCCTGTATTGCAACCGATATTTATATTTTATTTTTTTCGTAACTGTTGAGGTGTGGTCTCAATGGGGCATTGGGACATAGGAGCTGTGTGTGTCCCAAGGGGACAGTTGGTAATGTCTTAAAACATTTTTAGTTCTACAACTTACAGGTACTGCTGGCATCTAGTAGGTTGAGACCAGGGATACTGCTGAGCATCCTACAATGCCCAGGATGGCCCTGCCACAAGCAACGAGCTGGTCCACATGCCGGTACTGCCAAGGTTATAAATTGTGCTGGTGACTCTCTGGCCCTGCCAGCATACACATTCCAGAAAGGCATAGACTTGACCGCTTTGTTCTCTGCTCTATTCTCAGTCCCAAGCACACAGTAGTTGCAGTTGCCTTAGATGTAGGTGTTCAGTGATTAAGTAAAAACAACAACACTGCTGATAATAATAATAACAGCAGCACTGAGACCTCCTTTTAAAGAGTCACACCTGAGTGTTCGCTCAGGCAGGGGAGGAGGAGGGTGGGTGCTCCTCTCCTTTTCGTTCTGCTCAGCCCTCTTTTTGGCCCGAGGACAGGGAAGGAGGAGCAGGCATTTCATAAAATCCCTCCTCGCCCATCCCTGACCTCCCGAGCAGCCGTCCACTAAGTGTTGCACTTGGCTCGAGTTCCCCGTAGTAATTTGGTTAATTGGATGAACAGGCACTTTAGTGACAGAGACTGGATTTCCACACCGCAGTCCATCAAAACTAATCAGCTGGCCGAGTTCCACTTCTCAGCAACTGACAGCTTTGCCAGGGTGGTGAGTAGATGGTAACTTTTTAAATTGAAGAACTTGCTAAATAACGGCCGTTTGAACTTGGCAGGATGCTTTGGGGGGGAGAGGGGGGGGAAGAAACCCAGTATTGGATTTGTTTTCCTCCAAAGAGATAATCTCGTTAGGGGGCTGCTTGATGAAAAGGTTCTTCCAAAGATACTGATGGGAAACAGTCATCTCCAAATTGTACTAAGTTTCTGATCCTTCAAAAAGGACACGCGCTGCAGGTGCACTGTATTTTCCCTTTATCTGGTGCTTATTAAACGGGTGTTAATTGCTGTGTATGCCTGATATTAGCATACCAGATCAGTTAGGGTAGTGTTAGGTGCTGTAATAAACAAACTTTACAGTTTGCCTGGCTTGACACCTGATTTCTTACTCCCATGACAGTACAATCAGAGCTCCCAGTCTCCGGTGCCTCTCTTCCATTCGGTGATGTGGGGACTTGGGCTCCTTTTGTCTATGATTCCCTTATCCCTTGTGGTCTCAATGTCATCTGCTTCCAGCCAACAGCAGGGGAAGGAGGGCACAGGTCAGGCCTCCTCAAGGTTTAAAACCTGGGCCCAGACATGACACTTAACACTTCCGCTCACGTCCCCCTCCTAAGAGTTAGTCACGTAGTCATGCCTGACTGGAAGAGAGGCCTGGGAAGGTGTTCCTTCCCGGTGGTAACACGTCTTGTGGAGGAGAGTCGGGGCCTTGATTGACAGTTACCCATCTCGGCCACAAGCGGACACATACCAAGCCTATGAGAAATGGTCAGGAGTTTCCCTTTTTCTAAATAAGGAACGAAGCTCGGAGGAGTTAAGCAATCGGCCCAGGATTCTGCAGTTGGCCTGGGGCAGAACTGAGATTTGCATCTAGACTGATGACAAACCTGTGTCTTCCCTCTCTTCCTTTCCCTCTCACTCTCTCCTCGCCTCCCTCCTTTCTCTCTGCCTCCCCTCCCCCTCTCCTTACTCTCCTGTCTTCTTTCTTTCCCTTCTTCCCTCCTTTCCTCCTGAACCTCAACAATTTCTAAAGCGCAAACATTGTGCTTCTGTAAACTTTGTATGTTTTCCACAAGATTGTTCTTGTAGGCTCCAAAAAGTATCCCCACTGAATTGCTTTTAACCTGGAAAAGTTGTGTCTGAAGCATATTAGACTAGATCGCTGCTCGAGCATTCATTTTGCTCTCAAAAGCATCGGCAGCCTGAAAAGGAAAATGAAAGAAGAGCGATGTTTCTAAGATTGTCGCTCCCTTATGTAATAACCCTTGATGCCTCCTCTGGTTTTCAGGAGGGAGTTCACTCCCCACAGCTCAGCGTGCAGAGGCCCCAGGGCCTTCACATAGACCTCTGGCAGCCTCTTGGCCAACCTCAAAACCTTCCCCCCATATCATTTAATCCCCTGGCTGGCCGGCTCCTGTCTCCATGCGCTTGCTCCTCTCTCTGGAACGTGTTGGCTTTGTCTATCTTCATTGAGTTAAGACCAGTTCTCCCTTCAAAACTCTGCTCCATTCCCGCTGGGAATCGCTCTTCAGCAGGGCTCCCTCCTCCATGCTATCAGAGCACCAGGCGGACCGGACTGAAGACTCCAGTGCTGGATTGTGGCTGATGACTTACTTGTGTGCTTCCCCCATTCCACCATGGGCTCCTTGAGGACAGACACTTCCTATTTGTTTTCTTCTCCCCAATGCCTAGCACAGAGCCGGATGCAAAGTTGGTGCTTGTTTATCTTGATTATATAAAAGAAAAAACAATTCTACTGCTGAGCTACAAGATATGCAGAGGGAATAGTGGTTTTATGCCCACTGGGCTTTTAAACTGAGGGAAAGCAGAAGTGTCCTTTGGTGTGAACTTCCACTGTGGGTCAGCCACACTCTAGGCAGGGAGTAGGCTTTTGTGTGTGTGTATAGAAAGGTTGTGTAGTTTACAGCGAGGTCTCACACAGGTCATTCATGACCCCCCTCACATATTGAGCAGGGGGCAGGAGGTGGTCCACAAGATCATATATATGTGTATGTGTACGTGTGTGTGTGTGTGTGTGTGTGTGTGTGTGTGCACGCGCGCGCATACCTGCTGCTCGCCAGCTGTCACCTCTAAAAATCCTGGTTGCAGCACCTTTAAAGATGGTGGAGATTATCCCGGGATTGGGTCAGCTTCATTGCAGATGGGATGCTATCAAATTTTACGGTTCCCTTCTTGTTATTGCTGGTTTGAAGAAGATGTTAGTGTGAGAAGGGAGGTGCACAGGAGGCTGCAGTATTTCCAAACTCCCTCCCACAGATGACTGCGGGGACCTATGACCCACTCCCTCGCGTTAACAAATAGCCCCAGTGCTGTGCAGAGACCAGCCCTCAGCCCGCATTGCATAATCACAGGGTTCTGTATGAAGGTTTGCAGGGAGCGTGCCAGAGCCAATTTCTAAACAGTCTGATGATTTATTTGATGCCTTTGGATATTTAAGTAGTCTGCAGTATACACCAAGTGTCTGTAATGTTTATTTTTTCCTTGCTTTAATGTGTGGGACCTCTCACAATGCCTTGTACACCCCAGGCACTCAATAAATATGATTTATGGGAGATGTAAATAAATCCAAACCAAGATTATGTCTGTGTTCATTAGTTCGTAGCTCCAGCAGCAGCCCTCCTTTTCGAACTTGAGAAAGAGGAAAATCCTCACCAAGTTACAGAAGAAAAGAAAATGCGAAACAAGCAACACATGGGCCTAAGCAGAGAGTCCTGAAGCTCCATGGAGTAAAATATTAAATTCTCATTTATGTTCTCAGCTTCGGTATAGAGATGCTGTGTGACTGTAGGCCAATGACTTAACTTTTCTGGTGTCCTTTTTAGCGAAATACTCAGTTGGAGAGGTTAAATGATGCCACAGCACCATTGAGCTTCAGAGAAATGAGAAATGGGGGAAAAATAGGGCGAGGTTAAATTCCTTGAGTACCAATGACATCGTAGGCAATTTGACTTCGGATTTCTCAATGTTTGAGAGTGGAGTGGTGAGGGACACAGATGCTGCCGTCAAGCTACCTGAGTTGAAAATCAGCTCAGCTCTTGACAGGCTGTGTGACCTTGTTCATGTTGCTTAACCTTTCTGTGCCTCAGATAACTTTACTTACAAACTGAAGATGATAATATAAAAGGACCTCCAAATGAGATCATGGAAAATTGTAAATAATGCATTTATGTAATGTGACTATGTGACAAGTAATGGTGTAAATATTTTTTGTTGGAATGAGAAGACTGAAGCTTAGGACTTAAACACCACACCTGAGGTTATGTTGCTTGCTACCTTGGGGGAAGGGGTAACTAATGGTGGAGGGATATGAAATTTGAGTCTAGTTCTAAGGCTCCATAGCCCCAACTTCTGCCCCAAGTGCCACTGTGCCTCTGCAGTGAGGGCTCCCAGCCCCAACAGCTCCCTGTGCCTGCAGTGATTTGCTGGCCACTGGCTTCACCACCTGTGACATCTCCCTGCCTGGGACACATCACTCCTCCTGTGACTGACCCAGACATCTCCAGAAGGTCCAACTAGACTAAGATGTCAGCCTCCCTGGACCTCCACCAATTTCTGGGACAATATCAGGGGATGGTTCTTCATGTCTACCCTGGTCCTTCTGAAGCCCAATTGAGTTGAAACAATAAATCTCAAATGCACATTTCAGCCTCATTTAGCTCTTCTTAGAATAAGCCAGGGAGTTTGGGAAGCTCTCAGAAAAGGCTTCTGACCATGGCACCCAGGAAGTGAGCACTGCCCAGTCCAATAGGAGTATCTAAAGGAATGATTTGGAACAACGTCTTTTCTTAAAATCACCCCTTCCTCAACAGCCCCCAAAAATCAAGACTTCTTTTCCTCAAATTCTATGTGTTTTGCTTTTGCCTTTTTATTGAAGCACAGCTAAGGTGCATAAAGAGTACTGATCTTCTGTACAGCTTAACCGGGGCAACTTCATGTCCAGACTCACAGGGCCCCATGCTATCGATAGAAGGGCCTGCACTTGGCTTACTGCTCTGTCACTGCTGTCCATTTTTTTAACGAGACCCCTCCTTTTCATCTTGCTTTGGGTGTTGCAAATGACATCACCAGGGGTGAGATCAATGAATTGTGCTACCTGTCTACACCCATGTAGCCACCTCTTTGATCCAGAGGTAGAATCTTTGCAGCCCAGGGAAGCTCCCTCCTGCCCCTTCCCAGTCAGTGCCCCCTAGTGGTGACTGAGGTCATCGCTGCTGACTTTGAACAACATACAGAGAGGATGATATAGCGTGGATCCCTTTGCTTGTGTCTGGATTCTTCCACCACATTCTCATGGGAACAGAAGCTCTTTTTTTTTTTTTTTAATATATTTTTATTGATTTTTTACAGAGAGGAAAGGAGAGGGATAGAGAGTTAGAAACATCAACGAGAGAGTGTCATCGATCAGCTGCCTCTTGCACACCCCCCACTGGAGATGTGCCCGCAACCAAGGTACATGCCCTTGACCTTTTAGTCCGCAGACCAACGCTCTATCCACTGAGCCAAACCGGTTTCGGCGGAACAGAAGCTCTTGCTTTGCGATTGGTCTGTAGAATCCCATTTCACCTTTCTACCCCGATTTGTGTATCTGTTCACCTCTTGATGTGGAGACTTGGGTTATTTCCCCATCTTGTTTTGTGAGTAAAACTGCTATGAACACTCTCCAATGTGTCTTTTGGCGGATACGTGCATTGATTTCTCTTGGATGCTTTGCTGTGTCAGGGGCTAGTCTTGTGCTATAGCATTAGTCCTGCCTGTGTTGGTTTCATGTGGAATAAGGATGTGTCATCTATGGGGCATGATCTCTGATGGGAAGACATACCCCTCATGAAGCCATCAGGCAGGTCTCTAGAAATGGTGATGTCACCAGCTCACACTGAGATGTTGGGATCCAGCATTAGGCCATCGTATTTTCTCATTTCAGCCCCTATGCATAAAAACTGGCATTTCTAAAAATAAATAAATAAATAAATAAATAAATAAATAAATAAAAAATAACTGGCCCTCCTGTTTTGACTCAGTAGATAGAATGTTGGCCTATGGACTGAAGGATCCCAGGTTTGATTCTGACCAAGGGCATGTACCTCAGTGGCAGGCTCAGTCCCCAATGGAGGCTGTGCAGTGCCAGGGTTCTTTTTCCCCAGCCTTACACAGGGTTCAGCATTCTGGAGAAAGGGCTGCACGTAGATGATTAAGAAGGAGTCTGTGGCCGAGAGAGATTTTTGAGAGGCATTGGAGGTCAGAGGAGCTTCAGCTGAAGGAGCTAGAAAACTCCTCCTTGACCAAGGACCCATGCCTTTATTAAACACAATTCGTCCCAAGGCAAGGTGAAAATATACACTTCGAAGGGTATGGTATCAAAGGGTTTACAGAGATTGTCAGTTTGGGGAATAGCCTACAGCTGTTCAGGTGTTTGGCCAACAGGAGGCAATAAAATGCCCTGGGCTGTCGGGCAGTTAACAATCCCATTCAGGTTTGGGGGAGATGCTTTGCAGCCCTTTCCAACAGGTAAACTACATGTGACTCAATGCTGTTGAGCTCCCCAAGCTTCACCAACCTTTTGGCAAAACTCTAGTAATTATTGCATCCTGGCATTGGTTCTCGGCAGTGCAGGAGTCATCCAACTGATGATATTCCCCTCTTATTGAGGAATATCCCTCTCCCTCCATCTCTCTAAAAATAAATAAAAACATATTTAAAATTTTTTTTAAATGTAACTGGACATTGGGTTGAGATAAAATGTTTTGCCTCTTTTCCCCATCTAAGCAGTGGAAGCCAGATGGACATAAAGGCCTCCTGGGGTCTTGACCAGTCCTACTGGCACATCTGTCCATCTCAGGGGCTACTGGGTTGCTCTGGCCTGATGGCATGTTCTGTCTGACATGCCCCTCTGGTTTGTTATATAGACTTGCTACCGTTGAAGTTACTCCTAGTATCCTGATGCTTGTGATGGGCAGGGAGTGTGGGCACTAACTTAGAAACAAGTACCTATCTGGTGTGTTCACATTAACCACCCCTGAGGTCTGAGATCATGTGGGATCAGGTCAGCAAAGAAAAAAAGGTCTGGTTCAGAGGGACTCACAGCTGAGCCCCCAAGTGATGCATCGGAGTTCTGGTCCAGGGAGCCACCGAGGCAGTGTAGACCAGGGTCCTGGACCATCATCTCCTACTGGATGAGGAGTGAGGACTGCATCTTCCACCCAGGCCCCTATCCTCTTCAGCAATCCCCGACTCGCCTACTGTGTGTGTCTGACCTCTAGGAGGGCTGGGGCTACAGAAGGTGAGCTGGGCAGCCAAATGCAAAGAGCACCTGGGCTTTGAGGCCAGCAGCACCAGGATGTGAACCCCAGCTTTAAAAACTCTGCCCCTGATGAAACTTCTCTCCCTATCATCACAGAGTAAGTCCTCTGCAGCCAGTGAGGCCAGCGGGAGAAGAGCACTGGCTTTAGAGCCAGGCTTAGACTCCTTAAAGCCTGACTTCGCTCTTTGCTGATTGTGTGATCTGGGTAATACATCAAACTGAGTCTCAGTATACTCATCTGTGAAATGGGGCTTATAATAGTTCTGGCCACATGGAGATGCTATCTGGCATGGAGAGAATGCCTGATAAATATTAGCTGTCAGAACTGTTACTGTGGCTTCTTTTTACTCTTAGCTAAGAGGGTGTCGTGAGGATTAGATGAGATGGTATGCACAGGGGAATGAATAAATAACATGTCAGTTCTGCGCCAAGTAAATAGTATCACTGGATCCAGAAAGCCCAATGGGCAGAAAAACCCGCCCTGGCATCAACCGGAGGTCCTTGGGGATTCTAAAAGCAATCATGGAGCAAGCCCAGAAGGGAGGACAAGGGCTCACCCAAGATGTGAAAATGATGCCCCCACCTCGGCCTGTAAAACTAGCTTGGGGGACTACAGACCAGGGACAGAGCCAAGTGATGATGACATTAATGAAGATAAATGTGGAGGCAGAGAAACCACAGGGCAATATTTCCTCATCACTTCTGCACAGGGGAGACCTTGCGCCTATTCCACGGAAACAGGAAATGCCCTAACATTAGGACTGGAGACGTTTTTGTTTGTGTTGTTTTCAAATATATTTTTATTGATTTCGGAGAGGAAAAAAGAGGGAGGGAGAGAGATAGAAACATCAGTGAAGAGAGAGAATCATTAATCAGCTGCCTCCTGCCCACCCCACACTGGTGATCAGGCCCACACTGGGGATTGGGCCCACACTGGGGATCGGGCCCAAAACCTGGGCATGTGACCTTGATTGGAATTGAACCTGGGACCCTTTTGTTGGAAGGCCAATGCTCTTTCCACTGAGCCAAACCAGCTAAGGCTGGAGAGTGTTTTTTGGAACACTTACATTACAGCAGGCACCAGGCTAATTCCTTTATGCTTACTGTCTCATTTAATCTCCAGCATCCCTATGAAATGGTTACTGTTATCATCCTTGCTTTTAAAAACAAGGAGTGAGATTACGGTAGAGCCCAGCTAATCAATGGGAGAACTAACACTCTAGATATTTGGCTTTAGTATCCAACTCTGTGCTAGTTGATCCATTGATAATCATAATAGACAAACATGGAGCTTATATTTCCCTTAAAGTGACACTGTCAACTTGGCCAGGGATATGGGGGAAAAGAGGTCCTAGAACTAAGAACTAATGGAAGTTATCATAATGGACCATTACTTAGACTTCCTCAGGACTTACCTTTAGTGAGAACTACTGAGAACTGACCAAATCATGATGGTTTAATTCCTGGAGGGCCCAGCAAAGGAAGTGGTCTGATCCCACTGGAACCACAGAACCTCATAGGGAGATAGCAGGAAAGTGAGTAGCCCAATGTTTTTATAATAATCATGAAGACAGTGGGAGCACAGCGGAAGCAGGCAGTGTCAAAGGATCCTTGCCATGGGCTAGATACCGGGCTGGCATCTCCACAAATGTTTTCTCACTCACTTCTCACAACATTTCTGAGAGGCCCACACCCAGTTATTGTCCCAGGCTGCAGGTGAGCAAACCAAGCCTACAGCATCAAGAAAGAAAAACTTCATTTCAAAGTGAGTAGTTGGAGAGCAGAACTGTGTTGGGGGGTGGGGGTGGATATACACATACTTCTGTCAGTTCACCCAGGACTACTGTGAAGCCCTGAGTACTGTCAGCCAGCATTTACATTTTAGCTTAAGCCACTTTATGTGACACCACCCTTCCTGGCCTGTGGGAGGGGCAGCCTCACGCACTTGGGGCCTCACTTTCCAGGCCAGACAAGACATTCAGACATATTTTTTCATCTTCCACCCGGGATTAGGCCCCCATTTGCTCTTTGTTTGTTAAGGGACTTGATCTCACTGTGGATTAGTTGAATTAATGGGAAGTGCTTCATTCCTCCAACGACCCAGCTTTATTTCTTGAAATATCTGAGGAAATTTCCCATGCGCGTGCAGAGGTTACTTTTTGTTCTCGTTCTACAGTTTTTCATGGTTTCCCGCCCTTCTCCGTCACTCAGGGGTTGGCCTCCATGTGCAGGGTTTATGATGCTTGGCAAGATAAGAAGAGTGGCTTTATATAGGGAGGGGACTTTGGAGTCAGGCAGAATGGGATTAACTCCTCACCAGCCACTTACTCTGTGACCATGAGCAAGACCCCTTCTCGCTCCAGGCCCCGAGCTCCTCATTGATATCCCAGGAGGGCAGGTGTCCAAGCGCATGCCTCCCATTTGCCAGCACTGCCCCTGGCTTCTTCCCCTGCTCAGGGACCAGAGCTGTTTTGTCTGAGCGTCTCTCCCTTTCTTCACGAACAGAGCATCCTCGTCACAGGCTGTTTTGGGAGGACCTCTGTCCTGGTCACGGTGCGTCTCTTCATCCCCATCCTTGTAAGTGGACCAGAGTCTCATTTCTTAGGTTCCTTCTAGCTTACTGCACCTGCTTTGGACATTCCTCTTAGAGCTCTCACCTTTCCTCCAAGTCTATTCAAAGGCGGGCCCAGTTTATGAGACCCAGAGCTTATAAAAACGTTACATCACTTACAAAAGTACAACTCCCAAATTGCTAGGGCCTTTCTTGGCATCTTGGGATCAGTCTGTACCGAGGAGGCCCTGGAACTTTAGTTTCCTTCACAAATCCACCTCTTGCAGCACATTATTCTCAACAATTAAATGCATGCTTGCATCAAATTATGCTTGGAATGATCTGGCCACAAAGGGGATTGAACCATAAAATTGGATTGCCATGCCGCATTTATAGGTGACCTTTGCCCTCTTTGAGTACAACAGCGGAGTGGTTGCCTATTAACCCACACTTTTACCTGCATGGAGTCAATGACAAAATAGATTTGCTAACTTGATTAGTAAAAAATGATGCAAATGTATTTTAATTGAGATAGCTTTGATTATTAGTAAGATTTAACTTTTGCTGACTGACAGTCAACATAGCCTAATCTATAATCTTTGGACAGTCAACATAGCCTAATCTATAATCTTTCCTCTTTTTCCATGGGGAGTTCGTATTTATTTAATTTGTGTGTTTGCTCTTTATTCAGGAAGGCTATTCAATACATAACCAACATTTCTATGTAGGAAGGAATGAGGAAAGATAATCAAGTTGGAAGAAGGCAATTTTGAAATTGTTTTGAAGCTGCATTTAAATGGGAAACACTGTTTTTACTTAGATTATAATATACCACAGGTCAAAAAAAAAAAAGTGCAGTTTTCTAAAGTGGCTTTAATTTTCATTTTACAAAAGATGAGCAAGTATCTTGTGTTCATATCAGAGTGTTGGGGAGGATGTGAGTTTGGAGGAGGCCCCACCAATGTGAGTCACTTCCATCACATTTGGGTTGATGTATTTCTCCCATTTCGTTGCTTACCATATAGTTTTTGAGTTTTCAAGACCCTAAATGGAGATTTGGGAAAGCAAAAATTTTTAATGCAATAATTTATCTCCTATATTTTTCTTTATGAATTCCACCATGGACCCAAAAGAAACAGCACAATCATTCCCAGGTACCTATGGCGTGAAAGAAAGTTTATTTGCATAGTGTTTTTTTTCATATAAAGGCTTTTTTGGGGGGTGAGGGGGCAGGCATCTGATGCAAACTCTCGCTTCTCTAAAAGCCCAGTTCGGTCAGGCCAGAGTCGGATTGTTACAGCCCATTTCTCAGTCACTCGCTGACCACCCCTGTTTTATGAGGAACTGGGTTGGGGAGATGGGTCAGCTCTGCAACCAGCAGCTTTTCCAGCAGAGAGGAAATAAAGTTTCCTTTAACCTAATGTGCCCTGGCGTTCTCTGCCGGGTCCGGGTCTCCAGAAAGAATAAGGACCCGAATATGGGAAGTGAAACGTGAGTTTAACAAATAATCACAGCAGGGAGGGGGCAGGTTGGGAGAAAGGGAGAGATGAGGCTTGCCAAGCGGCCCCTCCAGGTCTCAGAGCCGTGGTTCCAGTGAGAGCTAGAGATAGACATCAAGAAGGTGCGCCTGATTCCATACCCAGTATGTCCTTAGCACTAACATAGTTTAGGCCACACAGAATTGATAAGTTTAAGGGCTTGGCAGAAAGCTAGCCAGAGCTCAGGGCAGCGCTTCCTGATATTCGGTCAGATAGAGTGGCTGGAGGGACCAGTGGCAGCGAGCCTGCCAAGGGCTGCATTTTCATTACACACTGGCTGGAGATGATAACTTTCGGGACCCTCCTCCTTCCCAGCTTTGCTGCCTGGATTCACTTCCCAAACCTAACGGAGTTGTATTGGCTGAAGGAAAGGCTTCCAAATCGTAGTGCCACCTTCCCTCACCAACCTGCCTGCCTTTGTCGCCATACAAGTGCCAGCTCAGCTCCAGGGATTTAGATTCTGCCAAGGGTTCGCTCCTTCTTGTCCTCTAATTTCATTAAGAAATTGTCAAGAGAGCAAAAATTAAATTAAAAAAAAATCATACAGGGCTCCTCACCCATGATTCTCATTGGCCCCCAGGAGTCTACACAGATGTGAACTCCCCCTTACCTTCTGTTTTCCTCTCTTAAAAAGTATAGTTGCCTAAATGTTTCACATTGCATGTCCTGGTCTACAGGATGATCCATAATATGATTTTTTTTTTTAAATTGGAGCCTCTGACTTATAACTATTTGAATTTTTATTTAATGAAGATGGTCTTGGCGAGGCAGGGCTCTCTGAAAACCAGTGAGGAAAATGTGACAGATGCTCAGAGAGGCAGTATGTATTGGGCACCTGCTGTATGCCAGGTGCTCACCACCTCCAGAGGCACACACTTAATGTGTGCCTGGACCTGGGATGGCTGTTGGGATGAAAGAATAAGGACACCTGGCAACTTGGCTAATTTCACTTTATCTTTGCAACTCAGAAGAACACATTCATATGTATATATACTTTTTTATTGATTACAGAGAGAAAAGGAGAGGGGGAGAAAGAGAAACAACAATAATGAGAGAGAATCATTGATCAAGTGCCTCCTGCATGCCCCACACTGGGGATCAAGCCATAACCCAGGCATGTACCCTGACCAGAAATTGAACCTTGATCTCTTGGTTCATAGGTTGATGCTCAACCACTGAGCTACACTGGCGTGGCAGAGGAGGGCATTCTTATCCCTACTGCACAGAGAAGGAAACTGAGGCTTGGAGAGTTTAACGGGTTTGCTCAGATTCTTATACCTTAAGGAAACAGCACAGCTAAGCTTTGCACCTAAGTCTGGGATTTTATGACGATCAAACCATGATGGAGAGGCTGCCTCCATGTGCGTTAAGGTTCTACAAGTGCTCGTGTTTTTAGGACTGGGCTTTAGTTTCCTCCTCTATACCTTGGAGTCCAAGAGTGCTCTCTGCATGGACTTGTGAGAATAAGAGAGATAATCAGTCAAGATTCCTCATGGCCCGGTCCTTGACACACTGCCAGGCTCAATCCATCTCTTCTTACAATGGACAAGAATGGTGTCATTGGATAGAAGGCGAGAGAACTCAGTCTGAGCTGGGAAAACACTATTTTCTCCTTAGTTACCTCTGGGCCACCCCAGGTGGAGCTGACTCACCTCCAGCAGGTTTTCCCAAAGCTGGAAAGGCCACGTGACCTTGTCAGATCCATGCCTCTCAGCTTTATCTCCTGTCAAAGAGTAACCAGGGCTTTATCTGAACATGGCACAGCTGTTCCAACCCATTTGCCTCCAAGAGGACCATCGCTGGGAAAATAGAGACATACGTGAGTAAGAGTGTTCTAAGAATATAAAACACATTCTCTAATAATAAATGTCATAAGAAAATAAATGTCCTTGTGAGAAACCAACATGGGAGCTAGTTTTGGTGACACTTCAGGCATCACCAAAAAGGCCTCCCGCTCCTTCCAGAGTTCCCATCCCAAGCCCTTCTCCAGAAAGTGGGCTTTTAAAAACATTTAAAAAACTAAAAATCCATATTGCCTCCTCCTGAACACTGGCAGCAACTTCCCCTACAGTCACATCACCTCTGGTCCTCTCTGGGAGCCGGTCAGGGCACAGAATGTCTAGGTTCAAACCCCTCGGATGCTACTGTGAAAGGCAAGTTATTCTGTACCTCAAGACCCAGATCAAATTTATCCCATCTGGAATCCTTCATCTGCTTTTCTTTCTTTTGAAAATCTTCTCCCTTCCTGTCCAGAACAGACCTGGCACGACCTTGTTTCCCTCAGACATTACTGAGGACATCTGCAAAATTTCTGAGCACCCGCATTTAGAGGTCATGAAACTCTGGTCAAATTCAGCCTCCACCTGGTTCTGGAAAGTTTAAGGGAAACAGCCACTCCCCTTCATTTACATATTCTCTGAGGCTGCTTTGCTAATAAAACTGCATACTTGAGCATTTACAACAGACACCATGTGATCCGAAAGCCTAAAATATTTACATTCTGGCCCTTTACAGAAGCAGCTTGCCAACCTCTGGCCTAGTTCAGTGTCTCTGAAACTAATTTAAGGTGTAGAAAAATCCAGTGTCATAATCGTTTCTGTTGAAATATATAAAATGTTACTATATGTAACAGAAATTCATTAAATATAGATGCTGAGCTAAATTAGATATTTATAGTGCAGATTTTAAAAAGCTGCAATTTGGGATGGAAAATTTTTTAACTGGGAGGGGAAAAAAGAACCCTGTCCATCAACTTTTTTTGGATAGTGAATTGGGCAAAACATCTTAAATAAAATTTGTTGAACACCTCGTATGCCAGGCACCATAATAAATAATTTTACAGATATTAACATAACCTTTGCAACAACCCTATGAGGTTGAAAATATTTATTTCTACAAGAGGTCATAAACTCTGAAAACAGGAGAATGTGCATAATGTCACCAAGAAAACCTTCAGTCTCTAAAAACACACACACAAAGTATCTATGTCTTCAGACTTTATGGCCAAAGCTCCATTTTGCTGGTTGAAATTGACAAAGTGGTTGTCAAAAGTTGCACAACAGGTTAAGTGATGGATCCAGGGTCAGGCTGGCTGTCAGAACCCCATGCTTGTAGGTCCAACCTTTCAGCTCAGTTGCCTCCGCATTCAACAACATGGAGAGGGAGGATCCTGGGAAGATTTCCTCCTTGAAGACTTGAATGCATTTTGCCTAGACTGGAGCTGTCTCTGTTATTTCACATGGCTTGGGCTTTGGTTCCCTTCTTGACCATGTTGATTTCTGCTCTTTTGGGTTTAAGCTCATTCTCTTTGATGGATAAGACAAAGAAAATGAAGAGTTGAGTCTTTTTCACTGTATGCATTATCCTCCAGCTGGGTAGTTATAGCTTGCTTTGTTCTGATTCTTATAGAACCTCAAAAGATGTCTGTGTGTGTGTGTGTGTGTTTGATAGTGTGTGTGTATGTGTGGGCTCTGGAGAGAGCCGGTCTACCTTGAAATCGCTGCTTCCACTTGCTAGATGTGGGCCTGGGTCATTTACTTCCTCTCTCTGGCCTCAGTTGTCTCCTCGGTAACAAGAGGACTGTGATAGTACCTGAGTCACATGGCTGAGGTAAAGGTTCAAAGAGATAGTGTCTGAAGGCAATGGCTTTAGAACTGTGCTTGCCATGCCTGAAACGTGATTATGCCAGTGGCATTGGTGGTGGTGGTTCAGAGTTGATTCCAGGCTTCTGTCTTCCCAGAGATCAGGTTTCTTTGTTTTATTTTTGAGGGTATTTTCTCCATAGAGCATTGAGTAGTGACATCTCCCCCTCGTGCCTCTCCCTGCCCCACCCCCCACAATGAAATTTGTCCCCCAGAATGTGGGGTCTTTACAGTTGTAACTAGATTAAGGATTTTGAGATGAGATTGTCCTGAATTAGGATGACAAGTGTCCTTATAAGAGAAGGGAAGGGGGCCCAGAAGAGAAGGTGATAATAGAAAGATGGAAGCAGATGGTAGAGATGTGTCTACACACCAAGGAACCAAAAAGTTTGCAGCAGCCACCAGAATCTGAAAGAGCTGAGGAATGATCCTACCCTGGAGCCTTGAGAGGGAGCATGGCCCTGCCAACACCTTGACCTTGGACTTGTGGCCTCCGGCACTGTGGGAGAATACATTTCTGTTGTTTTAAGCCACTAAGGGTGTGGTAGTTTATTGCAGCAGCCTAGGAAATGAACACTCCTCCCGTATTTCCATCTTTCCTTCATATCATCTTTTGTTGGTGCACATCAGACCACTCTCAGTGCACCTGCCTGTTTCTCCAGAGGTGGCTGAGTGTCCCACATGGAGCTTTGCATCTTCTCTGCCTCTGGACTTGCTGCTTGTTACCTGGGCACTTCTGGTCCAATTACTTTGCCTTCCTCAGGCCCCATTTCTTAGTTTAATAGCATGAATAATAATGATTGCTCACAAGGTCACAATAACAGCATTACCAATAGCTGTCATTTATTGAACTCTGACAATGGCCACACAATCTTCAAAATGTAGAATTTTGTTCAATCCTCGCAAAAACCCTATGAGTGGGCACTACTATTGCCCTAACTTTATATATGAGGAAACGGAAGCGCAATGTTTAAAGTAACTTGTCAAAGTTATGTAAAAGGATAATTCATGCATTCATGGTTTAAGCAACAAATACTCAGCATTATGCACCGAAGACCGGGGCAAAGAAGACAATCTCTCTCCCTCAGCAGGGCTTATGTTCTAAGTGGGAGACATACATTTTGAAAAGTTCTGCTCATTCCTCAGGACTATTATAATCATTTGATGAGTATGTTTACCCAGGGCATTCTGACTGCACTCTGGTAAATGAAGGGGGGAAATTTAGAAGATAGATCCTCCTAGTCAGTCACTTTCTCCCAAGGCTGTGTCACTTCTACTTAACCAGTTCTTCCTCTTGGGCCCACACTTCCCCTGTCACCACCTTACCCTGCGGGATACCCAGTGGCCAGTGTGGGGGCAGGTGCAGCTCTCAGGTGACCAGTGTGCCGGGAGGAGATCTCCAAGGAGCTGCACAGGTGGATTGGAACTCTCCCAGGATCCCTCACTGCACTTTGGTGCCAGTGGCCCAATGCAAAGTATGGTCCCCTCACCTAGAGCCTCCTTTTCTCATGACATCCCTTGGAACAAGTAAATAACCAATGTTGGGCATTTCTTCTTCCTCTTTTCACCTTCACTCCCATTTTCTCCGTGAATCTTGCAGCTTCAAGTTTATTCCTGTCTCTCCCTTTTATTACTACTTTTACTTATTCTTTTCTAATTGCAAAAGAGATCCATACTTGTAGGAAATAACACAGGTGTACTTTTTTACAAACATACGTATTTCCAATTGCTTCCTTCAATCCAACCCCTGACCTAGCCAAGGTCTCCTGGTATTCCCTGGGACATTTCCAGCAGTCCCCTACTTAAGTCAAAACTAGAACTGCTTGCAGGGCTTTGGAGAAGGTCCTGTGAGGTGGAGTGAGACTACATTCCTTCCTCTTCCTTCCATGGCCTCTCACCTCAGGTGTTCACTCTCAGTCATGACCTTGAACCTGGCTAGATCAGTCTCCTCAAGATACCCGTAAACTTGGTTCCCGCTGTTTGACCTTAACAACATGCAATCTTACATTTATTTGTGCAATTCTTTGCCTGCCTCCTCTAGAAAACAGGAAGGTCTCTCTCTGCTCACCATGTTATTCCTGGCACCCAGCACAATGCCTGGCTCACGGGAGATAGCTAATATATTGTTGTTCACTTTCTTTTCATCTTTTGCAAAGAATTATTGGGGGCCTCTCTATTGCCTTTCTCTGCAGCAAACCTCTTGTTCTCCTCTGGTCTCAAGCATGATCTAGAAAAACAGACTTCCTTGATCTAATCTAAAGCCACTCAGTTATTTTCCATCTAGTCCCTTGGGGACCCACAAAGTGGCCAGTTATGACAGTGCCATTCTTAAAACACCTTTACACATGTAAACACCTTTACATACACAAACACCATGACATTCAACCCTTTAACAGAGTCCCAGGGTTTCCTTTGTTTTGTGTTTAGCAGAAAAAGACGAGTGCACCCCTTTGGTCTTATTTCCCTATCTTAAAAATATAAATTAGGTCAAGGTCACTGCTCACTGAAACCCTTCAATGACTTCCATTAAACCTAAATAAAATCCATGGTGCAGTGGGCCCTCCTGGCCCTGGCTCCTGCTCTGTCCCAGGCTTCACTTTGTACCTGGCTTCCCCTAGACCCGTGGTCGGCACACTGTGGCTCACAAGCTCTTTGGCCTCTTGAGTGTGGCTCTTCCACAAAATACCACAGTCTGGGCAAGTCCATTTTGAAGAAGTGGCACTAGAAGAAGTTTAAGTTTTAAAATTTTGATTTTCAAAAGAAATTTCAATCATTGTACTGTTGATATTTGGCTCTATTGACTAATGAGTTTGCCAACCATTGAGCTAGATAGACCTTGACACTGGACTTCCTTCCACTGACTGCACAGCCCACACCTGGTTGGACTCATGCCCTTGCACTAAGCCATGGGTATCATCCTAAGCTATACCTTCAACTCTCCTGGCAGTTGCATATTTTAAACTTCTTCTCCTTAAATCCCCAAAAGTCCTCATAAAGCATGGTGTACCATAGACTGAACCACAGAAATATAGAAATGCCTAGAGCTCCATCATCGTTGCTTTCCTCCCTCATTAGACTGTAAACTCCAGGAGAGCAGAGAATTCTCTTGATGCTTCTTCACTCTATACCCAAAACTTCCCAAACAGCCCTAGCATGTCATAGTTGCTTAATTTATGCATTTACATATTCATTCAAATATGTAGATGCATAAATTAATGGACACATAGTTGAACTGCTATTTTATTAATATAAGGAATATGACGGGCATCTACCTGTTATAAAACCCATTATTGTTGCCTCAAACCCCTAACACCTATTTCCTATCTGTTAGAGCCATAATTTTCTCTTTATGTGTATATATTAGCGTTTTCACAAGCTCTTATGCATGGCAAAGGGGGCTGAAGGTCAATATTAATTTAATACATGCGCCAGCATCCGGTTTTTCAACCTTCTGCTTTATAAAGAAGCTCCTTATGAACCTTTTTCCAAATAGTCTGAGGCATTGATCCATACAACTTCTAAAGTTTACTTCAATTAGAAAGAGTTTCAGATAAAGATCAAATTAATTAAGTTCTCCCCCCTTAAAGTTCATCTTAATTAGCTATTGTTTCTTTCTCGATGGCTTAGTAATTGGCTGGGTTTCAACCTGGACACAGCAGCCTTAGAGGGGGACCCTCCCAGAAGATAGGCTTTGGCACCTGGCACCGCCCCAGGTTCCCAGCCTGGTTTTCAGAGTGTGAGGGCAGTTAGTGAAAAGGAGCCTGCTAACAGGGCGAATCTACGGGAGTGAAAATCTATAGTTCCCTCACAGATGTGGGCTTTCCAGTTTTCCTAGCTAGTTTACATTTCCTGTTTTATTTTAGCCCCTTACAGTTTTTCTTTGTGAGCTTCATTGAGGCTTAATGGATCTGATTGGAGAATGTGCGCTAATTGCCAGTCTGGCTCTGGAGATTTGGACAAGCAGCTTTGCTGTGGGGATGCATCTAAAGCTTTTCTCTTCCAAATCACAGCCTTGGACTCGGGAAAGTAGGAGAGTCTTCCAGCAGCAGCCCTGTGTTCTGATGTCCTAAAACGCCCTTTCCCCGTGTCTCGTCTGGCCTCTGGAGTATTTTATGGTCCAATCTTTGATACTTAGGGAAGAGGTGCACACACTGTTAAGCGATATAATATGTCACAGAGATAATTTTAAAAGGAGTCATGAAATGGATGTGAGCAACGAAAAGCGGCCTTTAACTTCTTCCTCCTGAGAAGTGGAGATGGTGTGACAGGCTGTTGGCAGTTAGGTAACCCCATGACTTATATGACACCCCGTGATGGCATGTCGGTGCCTCTTTCCTTTGGGCGCAGGTCCAAGGTGGGATATCCTATCTATTTGTAGGGCAGCTTTGGCTGCTACCTATCTGCATCTTTATGGCCCTGGGGACTTCAAAGGGTGAGCAAGAAATTCTCTTGTGCTAGTGAAGAGGGGTCAGATTCCTCTCCTCCAGGAAGTCCTTCCTGATGACCATGCCATGTCCCATGTCCAGTTTGTTCCTTACTATTTTGCATCCGGCATGATATGCTCTCCCACAGAGCTGTGCCCTGCCATAGGTGCAACCTGGGACCAGGTATACTCAGGTGGGCCACCACTTAATCAACATCAGCTTTCTCCCTGGCCTGAGGACCCCAAAGGACAGGGACCATGTCAGTCCTGCTCACTCCATAGCCCCAGTGTCTGCAACAGTGATTTCTGGCACATTATAAGTGTTCAAAACATATTTGAAGGATGAAAATGAATGAATGGATGAATGGATGGATGGATGGATGGATGAGTGAATTATAGAGTATACGCTTACCTTAAGCCCTGGAAAGAAAACTACATGACACTATCATGTAACAGGCTGTGCCCATGTTACAGGAAGATAATGGTGAGTGAATGACTGCTACCCACAGATTATAAGTTCTCTCTAAACGGAGCAGGTGAGTAGAAAGTGCAGTCTGCCCAGAACTGTCACATGAAATATGTAGACAATGTCATGTGTCTAGTGAGATACAAGTCAGTTGGAGCCCAGAGCGATGTCAGGACCTGGGTATAAGGAATGTGGGTCGCTGATGGATAAGAAAGGTGAAAACCAGTGTCTGCCTCCAGCCCTGGGCTGTTACCTCTGGAAGGTCAGGAATAGTGGTTTTACTCACTGTTGTAGTTCTTGTGCTGAGACTGAATAAGAAATTGTGTAAGTGATGGGGAAAGTAGAAGAGAAGAAAACAAGGCAAGAGGGAGGGAGGAAGAGAAGGAAGGATCGAGGATCCCAGGTCCCTAGTAAAGGGCTAGGTAACTGATGGTCGATCCCTTTCTTGCCATACTGTAATGCATTTTCATTTCTCAGAGCCTCATTTTCCTCTTTTGCTAAATAGAGGGTATGAGAATTCATGAAATGGCTTATTTCAAGTGACTGCCACATTGCTGGTGCTCAAAAAACATTGGCTTCTCTAACCTCACCCCTTCCTTTAGTCTAACCTCTTGGTATTGCCAACCAGCTTAGAGAGGGAAGATAAAGTGGATGCTATCGTATTTGTTTTTGGTCTTCCTATGGGTACTTCTCCTCTGTCACCATCTTTGGGGTCTTCTACTATGCCCATTGAATATTCTCTTGGACCACAGCCCCTCATTTTCCACTCTGGAAACATTTCTCTTTCCTATGTTGGCAATTTTTGGCAAGCTGTAAGATGACAAGTAGCCTGAGGCTTAGGTAGCAATGACTGATAGCAGTCACATTCACATGCATCATGTGTGAGAAATGTGAAAACATGCAGCGCCCATGTCTGGAACCAACAAAGTCTGGAAACAATAGTCACCAGGCGTGGAAAGCTGCTCTATTCCAGCTTCAGGGGGAATTCTCCCTACACAGCCTACTCGGCACAGGAGCCTTGAGAATGTAGGTGACATGATGCTAAATGTCTCTGTGGACATGTGGGCTCAGAGAGTCTCTCTGACCTTCCCAGACTAGACTGGGGGGTCCTGAGGCTTGCACCCATGTCTGCCTGACTCCCAGCCTGGGCCTTTTCTTTCACTGGAAACCTACACCGAAGTCTTCAGGGCCTGGTCTTCCCCGTTGGGGAGCTGACTGAGCTAGGGGCCTTAGAGTTCTGCAGAAGCAAGGCTCACACTGCGTTTCCTCACTCAAGGCATTAAGAGATGCTTAAAGCCAAGGAGCCAGAAAAAAAAATGGAAAATCAAGATGGCCTAAAATGTGGCCCCACCAAGGAAGGTAGAGACAGAATTCTGGTTCCTGGGATTTCAAGTAAATGAGCACAAGATAAAAATAACAGAGGGTATTGGATTAAAGGGCAAAGTTCTCATCCAAGGCCATTGGCAGCCGCTGGACCTTGGAATCCATTTTTACAGGTGTGTTTAACAAATTTTGCAGCGGGAGGTGATGCCTGGAGATCTTGGCATCATGGAAGTGGGTAACAATGGGGCAATTTCAGCAGAGAAGTCAGGGTTTTTCAATCTTGACCCCCTACTTCCTTTCTACTGTGCTTCTCATCAGAGAGCCCCAGAAAAATACCAGTTCTTCTGCTTTCCATTCTGCAAGACCCTTTTCTTCCCCTCCCTGCTGTTTAGGGAAAAGTAATCATTGTAATGGACTAAAAGTCTTACCATTTCCTCTTTTTTTTATTTTATTTTATTATTTTTTAAGCACTGATGTATCAAACCATTACTCCATGCCCATGTTCCAGGCACTTTATTCCCACTACAGGTGAAGAAACTGAGGCACAGCAGTTCATCTCTGCCCAGGGTCACTTAGCTCTGTATAACCCGTCTACTTCTCTCAAGGTTTTTATTATTATACTAGAGGCCTGATGCACAAATTCTTGCAGGAGTATTCCGCCCTTCTCCAAGCTGCTGGCATCGGCTTCCCTCTGGCACCTGTACCCAATCTTCCCTCGCAGCCCTGGCTTCGTCCAGAAGGTCATTCAGAAGGACATCTAGTCTAGTTAGCATATTGTGCTTTTATTATTATAGACTAGAGGCCTGGTGTACTGGTGGGGACCCTCAGCCTGGGCCACGCCCTCTCGCAATCTCTTATACTGCCGGTTTTGGCCTGATCCTGCGGGCCTTTCACTGGAAACCCGCACCGTCAATCTGACATCCCACAAGGGATGTAGTAATATTTAAAACATCTGGCATCTGGAAAGGAGCCTGAGTCTGGGTGGGCACCTTGCTGCTCCAGCTTATCCCTACCCTGCTGTACCTGCCACAGCCGCTGCTTGGTAGTACTGCCATGAGCCTGGTGTCTGGCGCCCACTGTTTAGCTGAGTGGTGCTCCCACTGTGGGAGAGCACTGACCACCGGGAGCAGCTCCTTCTTTGAGCTTCTGTCCCCTGGTGGTCAGTGTGCATCATAGCGACCAGTTGACTGGTGGTTCAGTCATTTAGGCTTTTATATATATATAGATTGATTTATTTATTCTCATTTGAAGATATTTTTCCATTGATTTTTAGAGAGAGTGGAAGGGACATATAAGGACACAAACAGAGAGAACATTGATGTGAGAGAAACACATCAAATTGTTGCTTCCTGCACTGAGGTATGTGCCCTTGCCTGGAAACTCTTCAGGTCACGGGCCAATGCTCTATCCAATGAACTAAACTGGCTAGGGCTCCAAGGTTTTTTTGTTGTTGTTGTTGTTTTGTTTTTTAATATTTTATTGATTTTTTACAGAGAAGAAAGGAGAGGAGAGAGATAGAGAGCTAGAAACATTGATGAAAGAGAGACATCATCGACCAGCTGCCTCCTGCACACCCCACACCGGGGATGTTCCCCCAACCAATGCACATGCCCTTGACCAGAATTAAACCTGGGACCTCTCAGTCCGCAGATGGACGCTCTATCCACTGAGCCAAACCAGTTTTGGCCCAAGGTTGTTTTTGGCTGCATACAGTTCCTTTCTCTCCACCCTCCCCACCCCATTTCATCCCATACTGATCAGGTGATCAGTTATGAAACATAAAACAGACTATTGCCCAGTCGCAGAATATGTAAACTTGCAAAGGCACCTGTCTTGTGTGCAGCCCAGAAAGTCTGACTCATCAAATACCCTTATCACAGATGCAGCGGGAGACAAGGAAAGGTATGTTTTCTTCCCGGGGAGACAGGCACGAAGACAGGGCTGCGATTAGATGTGAAGGTAGCGGCTCATTGGGTTACAGAGGAGCTGCCGTGTTCTCCTGACCTTGATGGCTGAGATGTTTCTTTCAAAGCCTGGCCTCTGAATCCCGAACAGCCCCGCGCCTGCAAGGAAGGGATTTTTGTCTCTCTCCCATCACTTGTGGAAATTCAAACAAAAGAGCAAGTGATCATTCTGGAATCGGGTTGGGCTGTGGCAGGGAAGCCAGTGAGGGGGGAAGTGTGCGTGCTGAACATGCTCACTCAGCCACCCGGGTGAAAGGCACGCGTAGAAGTTAGCAAAATCAAACGAGACACCAGAGCAGGTAGTTATTAACATTGCTATTTCACATCTATTTTCCTACCCAGTGCTCACCAGGACTCTTGGGCACAGTCCAATTAGCTCTGTCTGGCAAGTGTGTGGCTTTGTGGTTGCAGGTGCACAATGCCTGGAAGGGCATGTACCAAAGTCAACAGTGAGTATACATTGGGGACTAATGACTGGACGACCACAGAATGTCAGGTTTCACGTTACATGTTGATATTCCTTTTATTTTGTACCAGAAACAATTATTACTTTTGTAATGATCATAATAGTAATGAAGAAGGGGGAGAAGGAAGAAAAGGAGGAGGTGGGAGGAGAGAAAGAGGACAGAGAGGAAGGGAAAGCAAGCGGAGTTGAAACTCTGAGATTCAGATACATTTCAAGCTCCTCAGCTCAGGGGGAAGTTGGGCTCCCATCAGCAACCCTCCCTCTGAGCCCTCCTGCTCCCTCCTGGCCACCCTGCACTTGCCCCCGGGGGAGCCGAGTGCTCAGAGGTAATGGAGGACGGTAATGGAGGACACTGCAGCAGTCCCAGGCCGTCGAGGTGGCAGGGGTGTGTTTTTGCCTCCTTCATGCCCGCAGAGCCTGGACCATTTCAGGGAGTCGTTGTAGTTCAGTGAACCTGGACATGCTGGGGTGGCATCAGGGTGATGCAGGAGTGGGCTGAAGGGCTTGCGGAAAAAATCTCGCAAGCTGTGAAATTGAGTCCCTGGAGTGAAACTGCCGAAGTTTCTGGGCTGAGAAGCAGCTGCTGAGGGAAGGTCTTCTCGCCCACCTGGGCTCAGCAGCCCCCTCTCTTAGCAGAAGGCCCCTCTCCCAGCATCCTACCCCACCCCAGAGTCTAGGGAAACCCCGAAGCCAGACACAGTGCTGTGCCATATAATTTTAAAGAGAAAATAAATTTAAAAGTAACACACACACACACACACACACACACACACAGAGCGCTTTGGTGAAACTGTGGCACACTAAATCCTGGGCATCCAAACAGTTCTGGGAAAATGCACATTAGCCCCAAAGGATCACTGAAGAGGCTGCTTGATGCATGCTTTCCATTTCCAAAAAGAAGCAGGAAGAGGCCAATGCTTGCGTGCCATTCTTGGGGTCAAGAGGTGCCAACACAAGCTAGTTAGGAGAAAAAAATATATTTTTGAGGAAAAATGGAGTGGGAATGGGGCATTCTTTGAACCAGGGCATCTTCCTCCTCTTGTGTTCAATGCAGATTAGAACCCAGAGAGGGCTGATGGACAGACAGCCTGGCGAGCTGAAGGAATCCAGGGAGAAATTGGATTAAGGAGCCCATAAGACACTACCTTCGAAGTGGCCCGTGTGGAGTGAGTGGGTGTTTGGATTCTGTGCATTTTGCAGGGGGGAAAAAAATTTAAAAGCAGCGGCAGCAGCTTGGGTCGTGGCTGGCACTCCCAGGAGCAGCCAAGCCAAAGCAGTTAACTGAAGCAACACAGCCCTTCCACTCAGCACCTGCCAGCCGCCAGGCTCTGCCAAGAGCAACTTGGTACCAACTTCAATCATATCGCAATTCAGAATTTAAATAATGCGACAAGACTCCTTTGGAACCCGACCAGGCACTGCTCTGGGCAGTAATTTTCCTTTTAGCAGCAGGAGCTGAGAATCTACAATTTCCCAAAGATAACACCACTCCACCCTTCCCTCAGAAAGCCCAGAACGGTGGCGGAGGGAGAGAAGTTCCCCCAGGAGAGCCCATGACAATGGAAGGGTCTCAGTACCCGAGCGGGACAGGGAGGTGCCTTTGCATCAACCCACTCAGCAGTGAGATGAACCACCTCTTGGGGACACCAGCCATGCCTTCCAAACTCCAACTGTGAGGGCGACCAGTCAGTAAGGGCACTCAACCTGAGCCCGGGAGCTGGCCTGGTCCTGAACCACATTTATTGGGAGCCGTTTCCAGCTGACTTCTAGCTAACTAGCTTCCTTTTGTCCAAAACCACCATAGCCAACAGCATCGCATGGTCTCTTATGCCCTTGGTCGGCTCTCACTGACTTCCCCTCCTCACAAATGCAAAATGAGATCATGGAGGCTTTTTGAATTCCCATTCATGCACCCTGT
Organism: Pipistrellus kuhlii; assembly: GCF_014108245.1. Lineage (NCBI taxonomy): Eukaryota > Metazoa > Chordata > Mammalia > Chiroptera > Vespertilionidae > Pipistrellus > Pipistrellus kuhlii. The sequence continues at coordinate 12,435,623 of NW_023425482.1, forward strand.
CAGAGATTGGCCTCACATGCCAAAATAATAATAATAATAATAATAATAATAATAATAATGGAAAGAAAGTGGCTGAACCTTGTGCAAATGAGACTAAGATTGCATGATGCCTGCTTCCATGAAAGGAAAAAAATTAGGGGGAGAAATGCCCAGGTTTTATTCCTGATTCTGGGAGCTCATTCCTCTTGGATATCAATCTGTCCGTTCTGCTAACTGACCACTGCTGGCCATGTGATGGATAATGCCCTTTAAGACACCTTGTAAGTTACAGCAATGTCACCAGGCGATTAACCTCTGGATATTTGCATTATTAGTCAATTTCCTAAATCCTTACAGTTTAAAGCAGCCCCTGTGGATTTTTTTTTTTTTTTCATTTTGCAGGAGCCGGGAATTGAGTTGCATGGATTTTCCTCAGCAGAGGGTTTTGTTTGAAAGGGGGACTGTCCATGGCCCCTGCCTTACGGGGAGGGAGCTGTGCTCAGGGCTGTAATTTGTGGGAGAAGTTTAGTGGAGGGAGCACATTTCTAACCAAACTCGACATCCATTCCCTCTGCGGGTGGGGACCGGGATATTGTTTCACTGACACTGAATGTATTCAAGTGGAAGCATTTTAGCTTTGGACAAGTGTTATGAGCCTCTTTTAAGAGTGAAATATGTGTCCAGATAAAATATTCACGCTCTATAATGCGAGGCAGTGCACCAAAAATCTAGTGCAAAACAGTTTACATATAAAAACCAACTGAAATATGAACACATAAGTCCTCACTTAGGTTGCTTACTGGTAAGCGGAAAAGAAGGGAAGCTGAACTTCTGGCGAGACGGCGAGAGACGTAGGGAACAGAGGGAGGGAGAGAGAGAGAGAAATGCAAAGCCAACAAAAAAGGTAACCTTAAGTAGATCTTCTACAAATAGCCAATAAAGGTGATTATATAACACGGCACTTGTGAGAAGCTGGCCATGACTCAACCTCAGCCAATTGAGGCCATTCGCTGAATTAGCCCGACGACTTTCTTCCACCTCCACGCTGCTTGTGGTTCCCCTGGCCTCAGTTTCCTCACTTATCATCCTTTCTTATAACCCACCTCTCACCATCCAGTGCTCAGATCAAATTCCAATTTTGGGTTAAAGCCTTGTCCACCCTCTTTCTCTCTCCCTCCCCCCCTGCTCTCCCCCCCCCCCCCCCCCCCTCCAATCTCCTTCAGGGCTAGATTTCAGCCTGGCCTCCTTTGGAACACCTGGCTTACACTTAGGTTGTGGTGGTGTTCTTATTGTGTTATTTGCATAAATGGCTCCTCACCCGGGCATCCCCCTCTCCTCCTGAGGGTGGCACTCCCATATTCTCTCCTCTCCCATATGCCCCGGGCTGGGCTTTAGGAAAGCAGCTTGGATCAGGGAAGGAGCAGATTTCAGTCTGGAGAATCTGGCTTTGTATCTGCATTGGCTGCTTCCTAGCTCTGCAAGCAGCCGCACGTTGCTGCCCGTTGTCACTTTTAAAACCCGAGCGTTACTCTGAGGACCAGCATCTATCAGCACGGACGATGTTTAACGGGCCTTTGGTGTTTTGAGATGCCAGCACACTAGGTGCTTTTACACAGGATAAAGTTCCTATTCACAGTAGGTCATGCCAAAAACAGCCACGTTTCAATGTTTCCAGACTCGCTGCTAAGCATTTTGCCATCTCCTCTTACTGCCTGGTCCCTGAGGTTTCACGAGGCAAATAACCTTCCATCCCCATTTTCCTGAAAAGTAAACTGAGGTTCGGGGAGGTTAGTGTGCTTGCCTGCCATCACCGGGGCCCTCAGGTGAGGGAGGTAAGACTTGCCTTTCAACCTTTTCCTGGAAACCCAACTCCTTCATCCAAGGGATTCTGAATTCCAAGGGATTTTTTAAGCCATACCTTATATATATATATATATATTTTTTAAGACTAGATCCTCATTTAACCAGAGCCTTCGTGCACACAATCCCTGAACCATGCTGCAGCTGCTCCGACCCTTCCAGGTGTCTTTAGTGATCAATGTGAACCTGTGTCGGGTCAATGCAGCTGCAGTGACCAGTATTGAGTGTCTAGACAGCCCCATCGATTGGGTCAGGAGGGCTGTGGGTCTCCAGGGACACCACAGACGTGACATGGTTTGCCCCTTCCCAACGCTCTGTCAGATATTATCACCACTGTGATTAAAACAAGGGAAACTGAGGCAAGGGCAGGCGGTCTGAGGGTCAAATTGCAATCCCATACTTACTGTTGTGAAGGATTAGTGAGGCAAAGGGGAGGGCACGGAGGAACTGACATGTGGGCTTGTCGGGATTCTAGGAAATGTTCTCCATCCAGTCCCACAGCTTTGTCAGGGTGTGACCAGGCTCAGTAATTAGAACATAAGCTCTGGACTCCAACAGTCCAGACTTTATTCTTTGCTCTATTCTTCCCTAGCGGTGTGAGCTCAGGACAAGAAAACCCACTGAGGCTATTTCCCTGTGTGAAAACACTGGGTTAAAAAAAAATAATAATAAAGGTCCTAGAGTTTGCCCAAACTAAGGGGTTTTCTGGGATGCAGGACTTTCAGGGCTAAAACTAGTGAAGCTGATCTCCCTCCATGCAACCTGGCCCTTGGCACACACCAGCTCTCAGCACACTCTTGCAGTTACTACCATCATGCGTGTTATGGTCGTTGCCCCAGCAGCCTTAGATGTGTTGCTGATGCTCTTACCTGTTTGTGTGTCTTCCACCCATCAAAGTAGATAGACAACAGTAGGAAAATGCCATGTTTCTTGTCTTCTGGGGTTTCATTTGGCCTCCTTGAGCAGTGGCTGCCTGCCCCCCGAGCCTGGTGGGGTCCCTGCCTCAGAGATCACATGCATTCTCAGGAGGGAACCAAAGAATCTCTGCTTACACCAGCCTGGCTAAGCTCAGATTACCCTGCTCTAGTTGCATGGGGAAACTGAGGCAGCTCAGTAGCGGTGTGCCTTCATATTACATTTTCATGCATGTAAATTAGACAATGCACTGACATCATAGAAATCAGTTGGCCATGGTGCTGAATCCACAGGTCCACATGTCTTTCATGTTAATGTGCATTCATCCGATGCCACATCGCATGCAAGCTCCAGAGATGCAAAGCTGAGAGGAGGTGCCCCACTTTGTGAAGTTCAGACCCCATAGTGAGGGTCTTCTGGTAGAGCCCAAGGGCTGATGACTTAGTTAACACTCTTGCTTGGAACCTACATTCAGAAAAGCAAGTGCGGAGGAGGGCGGATGTCTGATGTAGTCCCGCCGGTTTTCTGCACATTTTCCGTTTTGTGGTCAGTCACATTTTGTTTTCTGCTTAAACATTTGCTGGACGGTATTGTCATTACTATTTTTTTTAAGTAAACGGTAGCAGTGGACTCTACCATTTCTTAGTGCCATCGCTCATGGTTTTGGGAGGAGGGGATTGCGCGAGGGCGGAGTGTCTTCACTTCCCGTTTCCAGCCGGCCCGGGAACTGCAGGCAGCGCTGACCACATGGGAAGGGGCTGATGGGCTATTTCCAGGCTCGAAAGCAGAAGCCCAGCTCCTGTCCTTGCGCTCAGGAACCTGGGCCCTGCCTCCCATGTAACCTAGGGACAGCCGTCCCCGAGTCTGAGAGCCCGCATCACTCACCTCCGAACCGAGGCGGGTAGGAAGGGGCTGTGAGTTTGTGGAAGGAGCTGCCGTGGTCAGCTGGTCTGAAGTCAGAGTGACCCAAGGCCGGCTGGCAGAAGCATCGGGTTCCCCACACACCCTCCCTTATGGTGGACGGGAGTGGAGCTCCTCGCAGGCAGTGGGTGTCTACTTTCTCTCCTTGGTTTTCAAGTGGAAAAAGAGGGTCAGATTTTCTGAGACCCATTTGCAGACAGGCAGTTTGGATGGCAGGAAGGGGGTGTGTTACAGATAGAAACAGGAAGTGATAATAACAACAACAAGGACACGAAATGGTACCTATGGAGCTCTGTGCTCCAGGCATGTTCTTAAGGCATGTTCTTTCCCTTAACATAGTGACTCAATTCTCATAACAAGCCCCTACAGCGTAGTTACTTGGATCAGCTTCCTGTTGAAGAGGAGGAAGCTGAGGCACAGAAAGGTTAAGTAGTATGCCCAAGGTCACACAGCTAGCAAATGGCTGAGTCAAGATGTGAACCCACATAGGCTGAGTCCAGGCTTTGATCCTTATGATGTAGTGGGTATTGTGAGCACTGGCCAGCTGATGACAAAATAAAACAATGATGATGATAATAGCTGTGCTGCCAGTCATGTTTGCACTGGACATTAGATGAGCACTTACTGTATGCCAGAAACTGAGCCAATGGCTTTTCTGGAGCCACCCCTGCCCTCTGGGCCGTCCTTTGCTAAAAGCTCCAGCCCGCAGTGGACCTGCTTAGTGCCTGAGCCGTTGCAGCTCAGCCACCAGATGCTGGCAGGAGCCGCCAGGGGCTTATTCGTGGGCAAGCACAACTAATGGAAACAGTTCACCTGCCCTGCTGACTCCCTCCCCCCCTTCCGCCTCCGCCATGCTCCTGGGATCAGCTCCCGGCCCGCTGCTGCGACCTCCTTTCTTTGGATGTTCTAATACAAGCTGAAATGGATATTAGCTGTAATTACTTATTCCACATGATTCTGCGGGCTGCTCTTTGTACCAGAGTTGAGAACCTTCATTGTCCACGTTGCTTAAATTACTGAACATTGTGCCATCCATTCTGAATTAGGGCTCATTAATGAGCCGGTGCTTCTAGAAACTCCCTATTTATTATTCAGAGGCCAAGGATAATCCAGGCAGCTGCAGCGCAGTACCACGCGTGTGACTTTTGATCTGTCACGGAACGAAAGGGGGAGACCTACACTTATTAACTTTCTTTTCCTCCCCTGGCAAAAGGTGTGATGGACACAAAAATAACCATTTAGTCGCTAGTCTACACATGACACTTTTTTCCCTGAAACAAAATAGATCAGCTAGAAAGGGAGGCATCTCTCTTTCTTATTCCCAGTGAGCTTGATGTTTCAAACCCCTGCTACCATTTCTCACAATCCGAGTGCGGGGGAAAAAACACTTTTCTTTTCCTTGTCTCACCCACTTCTCTTTTGTTCCCTTTGTCCCCAATTTACAGAATTGAAAAGGCTAGTCCTGAGAGTGAGACAAAAAAAAAAAAAAAGAAAAGAAAAAAAAAAAAGAATAGTAAAATAAGCCATTCAAATGGTCACATACCAAAAGAGAAGTCAGTTAGGTTTTTTTTGGTTTTGTTTTTGTTTTTGTGTGTGTGTGTGTGTGTGTGTGTGTGAGTGTGTGTGTTTGTTTGTGTGTTTTTTTTAAGCTTTGGAATGGGTAGAGTGAAAAGAAAAAAAGTCAACACTTCCTTCCACATGTTATTACATAGTAACGCGCAGCAGTATCGCCCAGTGTCCAGGCCTGTAACGGTGCATCATTAGCTGGTGTGACGGTATTAGCAGTTCTATTTTGGGGGGGGTGGGGGCTGCCTGCCTGGAGCGGGAAGGGAGCGACGCTTCCCAGGCTGACATTAATGTCTCTGCAAGGACGTTCTGCCAGGGTGCGACCGGTCACAACCAAATGGATTGCTCCCCAGTGGGCTGGACTCCAGTCACATTGTCAGGTAAACACAGAAATATTCTGTCTTCGCCTGCCAAGCCTTGTCAAGTGTCTGTATTTGTTATTGCATCTCGGGTCCCACAGGGTTCCCACCCATATTTCTTTATAGAGGAAATGTAAACCATATGCTTTCTCCTTATTTCCACTGAACGCATCCACGCGCTGTTTGCGGCCAGACGTGTTCTTTCGCAATGAGTCTTTAGAGTGGAGTGTGTCTGCCCCCTTAACCTCACTGTTTCCCCCCCCCCCCCCCCACATTTTGTCATGGCTCAAGTGCATGTGACTTTCTGGTATAAATACAGGGATCTTTGTTGGACCCTGAGTGTGAAGAATTGGGTTCTGATTGTCCTTTTTTTTTGGTTGCTGTTTTTAAAGAAACACTGGTTTGTGGCAGCAAATAGCATGAGGGTATAATAACCAATTACAACATTCTTTTCTACAGTGCCCCTCAGAATCCTGCTCAACACACTGCTCCCGGTGGGCAATGCCAAAAAATAGGCATCATTATTTACCGTGCCAATGAGAGATACTTCAAAAAAAATCTTTACTGTTGAAATTATTGCATATGTCCCTTTCCCCCCACTGACCCCTTCTAGCCTGCCCCTGCCCCCTTTTCCACCACCCCAGGCCTTCAGCACCCTATTGTCCATGTCCATGGGGTATGCATATATGCATACAAGTTCTCTGAGTGATCTCTGCCTACCCACCCCTCCCTGCCTTCCCTGCGGAGAGACTCATTCCTAAAGGCATTCGCAGGCAGTGGGCTTGGGGAGAGCACCTTTCTCCAGGCACTGAGTCTTCAGAAACAACAGTGTGGACAGCTCCCAAAGTCAAAGGCCAGTCAGAGCCGGCCCAGCAGGGGCTCCTTGAAGTTTCAGCCTGGGCAACTCGGGGAGCCCCGAGTTTGTCCCCAACCGCACAGGCTTTGAAGACGCAGGCAGTGCCTTTAACTCCTGCTGTAATCCCACGCCAGGCTCTGATGCTATCTTAAGCCCCGCTATTTATCCGCCTGGCGAGGCACAACACTTACTTATTAAAAACATATCTATCATGGTTAATGACTTGATTTCTTTCCCTTTAATACAGTACAATGACAGGTGGAAAGGGAAGATGAGAGTCAGATGCTTCTGCAATATGCTTCCTGCTTTAAGATGTCGAGAAAATCATGCTCCTCCGTGGTGCCGGGAGCAAGGGACACCTCCCACCTTTCTCTCTCTCTCTCTCTCTCTCTCTCTCCCTCTCTCTCTCTCTCTCTCTCTTTCTCTCTCTCTCTCTCTCTCTCTCTCTCTCTCTCTCTCTCTCTCTCTCTCTCTCCACACACACACACACACACACACACACACACACAGATTACACGCTTGTATTGGACGGAAAATCATACCATTTGCAGTTTCAGATAAAAGCATGTTCGAGTGCATATGGGAAGTACCATTAGGAGCAACTCTGGAGCGCCGAGTAAAATGGGTCATTAGGCTTTTGTTTGTTGGAGAGTGTCTCCCATCTGACAGTGCCGAATGGTACCACTTCCAGCAGCTTATGTTCCCGGTTACATTAAACAGACAAACAGATTGACTATTTTGCATTTCTCATTTGACAACAGCTTGTCTTCATTTGCCGCACACGGTGGCGGCGCGGAAAGCTCCGTGTGCGGCTGGAGCCAAGGTCCTGGTTTTGAATAACAGCAGATGCCAACACTGAACTTCAAAATCAATCAATTCTTTTTCCTGCGTGTGGATAAAAGGTCTCAGAGAGCGCCTGAAGGGGGATGTCTGCTCTTTACAGCTGAAAACACAGAAGCCACGTTCGTTACCAAACTTTCTGCAGGAAATCACAAGCGCGGGCCACGGTGGGGAGGGAGGGGTTTGGAAGGAGCCGTTCTCATCGGAGGTACCGCCGGGACACGGCGGACTGAGCGCAGGACTCAATCTGATTAAGGTGACGGCCACATCAATTGATCAGATTGTGGCACGAGGTCTTAATACGCAGGGACAGGAAGGAGAGTCGCTCTCGCACTGGCCACATCTCCCCGTAGCCTGTGGTCAGTGGGTTAATTAAAAGCTTTCTCTGAGAGGCAGACAGTCTGAAGGGCCATTTCTCACTAGGAATTAGAAGGCTAACAGCCTGATTTAAAGTCCACCAGAACTCAATCCGGGATCTTTGGGTTTCTAACTCATTGTCCAGCTGCCACGGCTCCTCCGGGATGGAGTGCTGTCATTCAAAACGGAGATCTGCCCACGGGGTCAGAGCCCTCACGTGGCACCGTCACTGTGGCACCAGGGCTGGAAGACAGGCCCAGCTGGCACGCGAGGGATGCAGGTGACGAGGGCACCGTGGGTGACGTCCAGCCATGGCCCAGGTGTTCTGTGAGAGGCGGGACTGCTCAGTGGTTAGCGGTGTTGTGCACTGGTCCAGGGTAATCCACAGTTCAGTTCTCCTCAACTTTGTCCCTAAAAGGCTGGGAGACCTTGTGAAAGTAACCTTGACTTCTCTGAGCCAGTTTCCTCACCCACCATTTAAGGACAATAATGTAGTTTACCCTTCACAGGGTTATTGTGGAGCTTCAATAAGATCAACTGTAGCCCTGAGTGGGTAGCTCAGTCAGTTGGAACATCATCCTGTACGCTAAAAGGTTCTCGGTTCGATTCTCATTCAGGGCACATGCCTAGGTTGCAGGTTTAATCCCTGGTTTCATGAGGCAAGTGATTAATGTTTCTCTCTCTCTGTTATTCTCCTTTCCTCTCTCTTAAAAAAAATGTTTTAAATCAATAATATATCCTGGGGTGATTAAAAAAAAAAAGATCAATTGTGGAAAGCCCGTAGCAGTGCTCAATATGGCTAATATGTGTGTGTATATACATGTGCATAAAATTTACATGTACTTCATTAACCTATATAATAAGATGTATTATGTGTGCACATAAGTGTGGATTCACACCGGTATAATACATGATGAAATGTATATACATTAAATGTATAGATATATAGAAGTGTCTAAAATTGGAGTATGTAAACAGATATCCCACGAGGCAGGAATGGCACAAGCCCTCCTCCTCGTCTGCCTCCAGCTTCGTCCCATAATGCTTCTGCCCTTCCAACTTGAAAAAAATGTACTTCCTTAGATTTCATAGCCATAATGTTCTAATTTTATGCCTTTGGGGGGTTACCTGTGCTCTCAAAACTAGCCTCCAGCACAAGCCAGTGTCCCCATCCCCAGGGGAGGAGAGGAAGGCCAGGGGGAGGTCACTCCCTGAGTCTGGCTGGTCCGTAGACAAGTGGGCATTGACACCCAGGAATCCCCTCTTTTCCGTCCTCCCCTGAAGTGTTAGTGTCCCCCACACAGATGAAAAAACAGGATCCTAACCAATCAGCTACCTGCAGGGGAAAGTAGGGAAGGTGAAGAAGGGATGGGGAAGTTAGGGAAAGCAGTTCTCCCCTTATCAAGGCTCAGCTTTTCTGTTTGTTAGGGGACCTGCTTTGTGCCTCCATCCTGCCCCTCCCCCTTTCCTCTATTCTCTCCCCATACCTCCTCTTTCTTTTCCTCTCCTAGCCATCTCTTTTTCAAAAACAAACCCAAATACAAGCATTTTGATTCTATCAAAGCTTGCAATAGACCCGTTAGTTTATTTTTGAAAGTAAGCTTTTTATTCAAGTATAATTCAATAAACTTCTGAACAATCTCTTAGAAAAACAAGCGGAAATTATTAAATCATCGCTCATGTTCTCTCTCTTCCGAAAAAAAAGGGGGGGGGGGGAGAGGGGATTTCATTTTAGAAACTTGTAGAAATTGTAGGATAATCTAACATGCAATAGTCAAGAGTCAATAAATGCTGACTGTTTTAAAAATGTCAGTCCATACATCTGTCTGGCTCAGGAACAGTCATTAGCCCTGGTGCCTGATATAATACAAACAATAACCAGCAGCTATTCATATGCAGGCCTTCCGGGATCAAACACTGGTGTAGTGGGTATTCCATGCCGCACGCTATCCTGGCTTCTGGGGAGGAGGGACAGGGTGGACAGGAGGGCAGACCTGCTCCCCGCCCTGAGCCATAGCTAAGGGTCACACAGGAGTCCTAAGAGCTGCACCATCTAAGCCTGGTCCTCAGGGGTTATAATTTTTAGGGTGAAAGTTATGGCGATGGGCCAGAATGGCTTAGCAAAAAACAAAAGGATAAAGCCTTTAAAAAGTCAAACTCAGCATCAACAGAGGAGAGAAAAAATACGGAAGCAAGCAACTTGGGCCATGTGATGGGAGTGTGTTGGCATCCACTTGGAGCCAGGAGACGAGAAAGTTGCATAAGAAGGATCAAGGTCAAGGCACCTATGGGATGCCACGTCTCAGGGCAGGACACCTGGTCTGAGGGTGAGTCCTCCCAGGGCCCCTGCTTTGAATTAGAAATGCTCAGAGCATCAAAACTCATTGAGGGCTGGAGGCAGGCTCACAACCCTAAAAACCCCACAAAGGTTAATTGCTTATTTCCCTCCCCCCTACTCCCACCCCCACTTCCCAACCCTCTTTGTGCCTGTGCCTGGCATGTAGGACCTTTTGTTGTCTTAATAGAGACTGAGACCTGCTTAGGGCCTGGAGTTTGCTGCTTTAATTCAACAGTGGAAGGGTTTTTTTTTTCTTTTCCTTTGTTTGTTTTTCTTTCCCATTAGCTTTGCCTAAGCCAGGCGGACAATGCGCTTGCCGAGCAGAAGCTGTGTGCGCAGCGCTCCAGAACAAAACTCTCATTAATGGGAGGTGGGATTTCCTGGTCACAGCTTTTAGCCAAAGGGCAAAGGTCGCCCATTAACCAGCAGCCAGTCTAAACAGGACTGTGTAAAAAGACAGGGAGGGAGGGAGAAAGGGAGAAAAAGTCAAATATTTGCTCTTAATTCTCAAGTTAGGTTCTCAAGATGGCAATCAGAGGAGCGCAGTCCATGATAAATGCAGCGCTCGGGCTGCAAACCTGGAGCGTATTTTCTGGGTGGTGGGACTGGGGGGTCCCCCCTCAGCACCTCCAGCAGCCCCCCAAGGATGCCCCGGAACGGACCAGGCTCTGGGAGCCAGTACCGTGGGCAGGGGCTCTGGAGCTCAGGGGCTCAGACCACCTGCCTTTGGACCCAGCCCTGGGGGCGTCTCTGATAATATTCCAGTTTCAGTTGCTCCCCTGCACAGACCCTTGGGGGTCCCCTCGAAGCTCTCATAGCACTGCCCTGTTTGCCCCACCCTGCCACTCCCAGCCCCTGTGGCATATCCAGCTCCTTGCCAGTCCGTGGCCTTGGCATTGCTCTCTCCCAGGATGAGAAAAATCTCCCTGGGCCTTTGTGTGCTGGCAGCTTCCTGGGGTCAGAAAACCAAAGCGAAGTGAGAGCATCTTTAGAAGCCTTTGAACCACAGCCAGGCAGATTCTTACTGGACCTTCCCACTGGGCCAGATAGATATATGGGAGCCACTTTCCAAGGGAAGGTTTGATTCGGAGAGTCCTCAGACTTGCTAAGTCTCCATCCCAGGATGAGACAAAACCCGGGGAGGGAGTGCTGGACCTGGGGGGCCTGCAAGGCAAAGGTCCCCTGTAAGGCTCAGAGCAGAGAGAAACCCAGCAGACAGGCCTGTCCCCAGGGCAGAGGAGGGAAGGAGTGAGCCCAGCACGGCTGCTCCTTCCCCAAAATTTAACCAACTAGATAAGCCACTGAGTCTTCTCTGAGGACAAGAGACTCTATGGGCAGAGAGAGGCTGGAATGTTCTGCAAACCTCAGCCCAGGCTGACCTCCTCAGAGAGAAAGGGGCCCCGGCTCCTGGTTTAACACTCCATTCTCCCTGTCTTGAATATGCCTAATAACGGTGAACAAGGGGCCCTGGGTTTTCATTATGCGCCGGACCCCGCGCATTACAGAGCAGGTCATGCCCTCAGCTGCACATGACAATCTCCTGTGAAGGCTGTAACATGCATGGGCCCTATTTGGGAGCCTCCTCTGGATTTTGCCAGGGCTCTAGAAAAGAAACCTGTGCGTAAGGGAACCTGGAGGGTGCACACGCTCCCCCCAACGCTCCTTCTGAGAAAGCCGCAGGCCAGCTCCTATTTCCGTGGAATGATTGGCCCCTGTGAACCCGCTTTATTGCAGTGATAACAAGAGTGATGGCGATGCTGTTGAGTGGGTGCTCACTCTCAGCCAGGCGCTCTTCCAAGTGCCTTTCCGCATCACCGCGTTGGAGTCTCAGACCCTGTCAGGCGGGTCACGCTATTGTCCCTGTGCACAGACGGGAAGCTGAAGCTCTGGGTGTCAGTAGTTTGCATAGCTATCAAGGGTGGTTGATTGGGGTTCTTCCTCCCCTTTTACAGTCCGACATTCTTACACAGTCGTGATGCCCTCCTCATTTCCCCAAAATCACGCCCAGCGCACAGTAAGTTCTCGGCAAACTCCTGTGGAATCAGCTCTTCCCCAAAAGCCTTTGCCATGTTTTGTTATCTTCTTTGGGCAGGAAACTTTCTATTGCTCTCAGTGCTATCAAGAATAATTGCCAAGAAAAACCATCCCGATGTATTTTTTATGTTGTCTTACTTGGATCCCCTTTGCTCCCCATAATATTATGATGGCCTTGAGCTAACCTATGGAGCAGGACCCCAGGACATTAACACTAACATGTTCCAGGCCTCATCCCCACAAACATCATCCCATCATCCTGGAAAGTGACCGGCTGGGAACAAGAAGCAGCTGCTAAAGCAGGCTCAGCCAGAGGCAGGGCCTCATGCAGCAGCATAGACAATGGCCAAGGCCATAAACGGGGAGACCTCAGTGAATCTATCCTGCAAAGGGTCTTTGCTTTTTCCAAAAGGCAGAGTCGGGTGCCCACAGAGGAGCGTATATCCAGCAGGGCATGGAAAGCAGAGTCACAAGCTCAGAAAACATGGTAGGGCAGCAGAACCATCTCAGTAGCCTTGAACCTTCAGGGTGAGCGTGGAGGGCTGGAGAGAAAATGGGTGGCATGTTTCCCATTAATCTCAGTGCTTGCTGGGCAGGGCCATTCCTGGGTCCTGGGGTTTTGCTTCCCTTGACCCTGGGGCAGGTGAGGAAACAGATCAAGTTCTTTGTTGTTGTTGTTGATCCTCACCTAAGGATATTTTTTTCCGTTTTTTGTTTTGTTTTGTTTTGTTTTGTTTTATATAGAAAGTGAAGGGAAAGAGGTAGGAGAGAGAGGGGAGAATGGTGAGGATCCAATCTGCAATCCAGGTATGTGCCCTTGACCGGGAATTGGACCCAAGACCCTTCTGCATGCGGGCCAGTGCTCAGACCAGACAGCAACAGCAGCCAGTGCTGGATCAAGTCCTTAGTGGAGTCCAAAATGCTTACAGACTTGGAAATGAAGGACTGAGTTGTTGAAACATGGAGTAGGCATGCTGTGACTAGAAGCTGCTGAGATCTCGGGGATGCTGATATCTCAATAGGTTTATCCTTAAATGTGTGTAGGACTTTAAAGCTTTTCTTACTTCCGTGGCCACTTGTCTTCCTGATCTCATTCACAAAAGTAACTGTATTTACTAGGTGCTTACTCTGTATGTAATAAGTTACTTAGTTCCCCAGTAATGCTAAGAGGAAAGTTTTACTATTGTCCCACTTTACAGATGAGGCAAAGAAAGATCAAGTTAGAAAATGCTTGAATCAGCTCTGGGCCTTCCTTTACTGCTCCAAAGCCTTCAACCCACACATTGCTGGCTTGTGTCCTAAAGGTGAGGTGACTTCAGACTCTTACCTGTGAAACGGGGGTGCCAGTAGCCTCTGCCTTGGGGTTTGGTTGGGAGGATTAAAAGAAGTAAAAGGGCCAGCTCCTGCTTCCGCTTCCACTGATTTTTAGACTGTATTGATGCTGTGTTGCTATAGTTTGGATGTGGGTTAGTCCCTGGCTAGGTCAGGGTTGCTCAGTGCTGGATAGAGAGTTGGCTCTGCAGGACTAACATAGACTTGGGAGCCAGATAAACTGCATTCGACTCCTCCCCTGCCACTCTCTGCTGAGAGGGAGGACGTTCCTGAGCTCTCGGAGACTGGTTTCCTCTGGCAACCCCGAGGAATGTCTGCCTGAAAGCATTGAGGCGAGGACCCAATATGACACCCCTTCTTGACAACACTGCACCTGCCTGAGTAGTTCCTGGGCAAGGCAGTGTGGTGACCTTGAAGCCCAGACCCTCACACGCTGTCAGAGGACCGCACCTGGGCCAGGCCTCCGGCTTCACCTGGAGGGAATGGCTAGATCAGATCTAGTGAAGAGCTTCTCTGACCATAAAGGATTAACAAACAAGCTGCACTGATAAAAAGAAACAGCCTTTTGTGACAGTTCATCGCTAAAGACTGCGATCGTCACCTTTCCCCTGCTCTTCTTTGCTAAGGAAAAGGCACAAGTACACAAGAGTTTTGGGGGAGAGAGGTCCAGAACAGTGCGTGTGATGATTGCATGACTAGGGGCTTTTGCCATCAAAGAGTGACCCTGACATTATCTCCAAAGCGGCTGAAATGTTGCTTTGTCCCCGAATTCAAGTCTCTTCATAATTACCTAAGAACATTCCCGTTGAAGGTCCTATAGATCCCCAGGTAGATTGTGATGGCATCTCAATTACCCTGGGGGCCACTGCCTCTTGCACAATCACCATATCTTACCTTATTACAGAAAATCTGTGTGGAGAATCTCTCCACTGGGCCCCATCCAGGCAGTGACCGACCAGCTGTGCGGGGCATGGGATTGAAATTGTCTGATCTGGTCTCAGATAGAGACAAAGCCAGCCTCTCCTCCAGCATTTCTCTCTGCAGTGAGAAGCCAGATAATGTAATCTGGTATGGTTCTAGCATCTTTGATCCAACAATGGGTGCTCTGATAAAGCAATCTTTCCCTTCACAGAGATACCAGATGTAGCTTGGACTAGGTGAACACCAAGGCTAGTCCAAGGGTATGAGGAAAGGTAGTCACCTATGACCTGGTAGCCAGGAGCAACAGGCCAGGATGCAAAGGGCTTAGGTCGTGGAATCAGGTGTCCTGAGCACGTCCCTAGCTCTGGAAATCCTGTATGGCTCATTTGATGGCAATCTTCATGTAGACCTTCCATTTTCTTACAAGGAAAAAAATAGGATAGTGCATATTATATGCAAAATGTAGTTCATGTATAGAAGGGGTGTATCACAGGCAATTTTTAAAAACTATAACCTTAGGGGGAGAGGAGAAAGAAACTTGAACCTCAAGATTCTTTTGGCTAGTCTAATAATCAAATAGACATGAGGCAGATTAGCAAGAAAATGTAACCAAATGTAATACATACCTATGTATGGAACTCCACATATATGACAGAGTCAGAGACCCCACATGCAGGAGAGGTTCTGGGACAGGATTGGGGATCTAAGTGTATAAGACATCCTGAGTGAGGGATGAGGTCCTACATCGTGGTGGCTTCCAAGGGTCATTTTGGGGTGATAAGAGCAGCTATTTAGTAAATAGAAGTTTGTCATGACCTATGGGTAGGTCAAAAGAAGTTATAGTTTCAAGTTCTTCTAGGAAGTTAAAGGGAGGGGCAGAAGTTTCTTCTGAGCCTGAAGCTATCATCTAAAATCGCCCTGAGATCAAAATAATCTGCAAATTCCTGAGGCACACCTTGGGGTGGCTTGTTCTAAAGCCCCACAATCTAATTTTGTTCTCCCCCACCCTTAGGTTTCTAAGAGTTAATTAAATATCTTTCAAGAATGTCTGTTTGCACAAGGTCCCTAATTGACACTTTTTGCAGGATGTGTGTTTTGGGTGTCCTAGTAATTGGGGTCTCTTTGGAATGGCTTAGCATCAGGCACGGAACACCCAGGGGGCGGTATTGGCAAGAACAGACTTCTGAGCTCTTTCCTTCTGCCTGGATCAGGCCCTGGGGTTGCCACAACAGGGACTCAAACAACACAGAGGGGTCCCCCTCTCACAGTTCTGGAGACTAGAGGTTGGAAATGAAGGAATGAAGGTGCTGGCAGGGCTGCACTCCCTCTGAAGGCTTTAGGCAGGAATTGATTCCCCTTTGCGGCTTCTAGCTTCCGGTGGTCACCATCAGTTCCCTGTCTTGCAGCTACATCGCTCCAATCTCTGCCTCTGTTGTCACCTGGCATTCTTCCTTCTGTGTTTTCATCTCTATTTCCTGTCTCTCGTTTTATGAGGACACTAGTCATCAAATTAGGGTTCACCCTAATCCAGCATGACTTTGACTTAACTAATTTCATCTCAAACCCCTATTTCCAAATAAGATCACACTCACAGGTACCTGGGGTTAGGATTTCAATGTATATTTAGGGGGACACATTCAACCCACAACACTACCTGTAGCTTTTGCCTACAAAACCTTATGCTAGTACTTTTTTTTTGTACTTGATTTTCAAGGGATGAGTATATTCAAAGACTCAACACACCTTCGTGATGTGATCAGTTCCCTTCTGAGGCTTATTATCTTCATCTGTTTGAAAGGGGGGTGATGCCACATGCTCAATAGACCTAGACCCTGTGTTGCATCCTCCCTAGCACTGAACATCTCCCTGCAGGGACTGGGACACACATTCACAATTCCTTGTGCAAAATGAGGGCTAGGGCCACCACTTCTTGCTCCTATTATATCTCTAACAGGTAACCCAGTGCCTCCATCTAATTGGTGCTCAATAAATAAATACTTGTGAATGAATAAAGCATCAATATAAAGCTTTTAGTGCCATGCCTGGCCCTCCAGAGACACACCCTCCCTGGTGGCTAGCAGCTAGACATTTGTATGATGTGACGTCTGCTGAGTTAGTTCCTGCATCAGTCAGGACACAGTCATGAAAGCAGAACTCGCCCCAGGTAGTTTCAGAGGAGGAAATTTAATAGGAGACACTAGTTCTCAAGGTGTTGGGAGAGCTATAAAGGAAAATGGGGGGAGAGGGACGCATGGCCAAAGATTAGCATATGCAGAGAGCTACTGTCACTCAGGGAGTGTTTTGTTATGGGACCAGAGTCCAGGGGAGGGAGCTGGACAGTGAAGAGCTGGGGAGTGGAGAGCTGGCTGTGCAATGGCCACTGGGTCCAGCGAGGTGATGTGACACCTGAAGGGGAGGAAGGGGAGAAATCCTCTCACTGCTCAGTATTTCCCATTGCCCAACTCTATCAGGGCATCATTGGGCCATGGAGGGCTGGGAATTGTCCTTCTCAGTGGTCAGTGCTCTGCCATCCAGAGCAGAGGAGGGGAGATCAGGGAAGAGACCTTAGGGCATAAGCAGATAACCGCCCCTTTCCCAAGTGTGGATGCACCCATGTGTTGCCCTATAATTTGTGGAGGGCCTTATGGGAGATGTGGGAAAATTAGTCTCTGGATAGACCTGTGCAGACTTGAGTATTTCTGATGGGCAGTCAGCATTTCTTCGCAATGGCCCTCAACTGTCCCTGTGCCCAAGCACCTGAAGGAAACTCGCACACGTGCAATTCAGATTCCCAGGCCCCACCCACTGAAAATGTGGCCTGGGTCCTCTTGGGGCCCATACTGGGAACCTGAATTTTTAACAGAGGTCGCCCTCTCGTGGAAGAGCAGCCCTGGTGATTCTAATGCTGATTGAAGGTCCATAATTTGAGAGACTCGGAGTGAGCTCCAGCAGTTGGGCAGTAAGCTAAATTCCAGAGGAAGGAATGGGGCACCTTTGGAGCTGTTGTGTGGGATGGAAGGCCACACGGGGCCTGGAAGCATACCTCTTTCACACGTAAGATCCACTAGACAATCTGCTCCCTTTGGCCTACCCGGCAGCCCAAATCCTGGGCCAAGATTCCTTTGTTTTATTCTGGATTAGAGAAATGGCACACACAGGACAGAAAGCTTAAGCACACTGGCTCTTGAGTCAGCTGTGTCCAGATTACATCTCAGCTCTCCATGGCTAAGCTCTCTCTGAAAAGGCCACTCTGCCTCTCAGACCGGCATTACCTTCTGTAACCCAGAGGATCTTCAGGAAGAAGAGATTTCTCCGTCCCAGGCACTGACTCAATGACCCATGTAACTAGTCCTGGGGAAAGATAATTGGACAACTGAGCCCTCATGATTTAAGGGGAATTAATATGTAAAGGTTGGCTGTAACCAGATAAGAGCCAGGTCTTGCCTGCCTGCTCTGCCCTCTGTTCTAAGCTGCCTGGGAGATAACTCTTTTATCTGATTGGAGGTAGCTTTCCTCCTCATGGGGTCTCGGGCTTGGGACTTTAAGAGGATTTAGAACCAATTATCCCCCAACTTATGCATCCATGGTGGGGCAGCTTGCCTACGGGAGAGAGCTTTGGACTCTGAGCACATAGACTCCAGCCCTGACACCTTGGAAGAATGGCTTGCCTTCTCTAAGCCTCAGTTTCCAAGTCCCTGAAATGGGTACCAGGTGCCTCACTTAGGCTGCTCTGCAAAGCTGTTAGAAAAACCACAGGCCCACCGTGTAGGGCCTCCTCTGATGGCCACAGGACAGTCACGGCCATCACACACTGTCTGCACCTTTGTATTAGTCAGCAGTGCCGGGATGGCCTAGAAATGTTGTTCAGTATAATGAGTCTCTCTCAGCATTTCCTTGCAAATTCACACACCTGCTTCTTCTGGGTTCTCTCTCGGTGAGTAGCAAAATAGTCACTCAAGCTGGACACCTGGCTGTCATCCTCCCTCGGTTGTGTTTTCTCCTACTGCCTCATCCAGCCATTCCCTGAGACCTGCTAAATGAACCTCATAGAGATTTCTCGGTCTCTTCTCTCGCCTCCATCCCGCTGCCATGGCTCTCTCAGACCACTGCTGTCTCAGACCACCTCCGCATGGCACTTTCTACCCCCACCACTCCGCTGCCAGTGAACACAGCTGGTTTCTCTGCTTAAAATTCCTCCAGTGTTTCCCACGATCTCTAGAACAGAGTGAGACTCTTTGGGCTGGAATACAAGTCCTTCCACAGCCTCTTCCTGCCCCATACACCAGTAAGACCAAACCACTTAGAGGTCTGCATATTCTTCCCTCTCCTCAGTTTTGCTTATTCTCTTCCACCTGGAATGCCCTTCCCTCACCTTTACCTACTTCGCTCACCTGCAAGGTTCCACTATTCAGTCATCATTCTGATTCTCTATTTCTGCATAGCAAACTGCCCTCTCCCAGACTTAATGGCTGAAAACAACAATCTGTCATTATTCCTTCAGATTCCATGGGTCCCAAATTCACACAGGGAGGGCTCAGTTTTGCTCCATGATGTTTGGGGCAAACTGTGATGACTTCAGGGCCTGGGCAGAAGAGCCAGGCTGAGACAGCTTGCTCTCTCTCCACTGGGCCCTCCAGGTGGCCCGCACCAGCTTCCCCCCAGCTTGGAGCCCTCGGGGTCCTTGAGTAAGCTTCCTCTGATTCTCCCTCACCCTCTCTCTGCCCAGGTGCCCAGTTCTCTGCTCCACTCTAAGAAATGAATAATTACAAATGGTGCAAAATCTCCCCATTAAGCTGGGGGTGATTTCCTTGAATAAAGGACTGGATCTCATTGATCAGTTATTTGGCATATAATGGGTTCTCAATTAATCAGCTAAAATTAGGAGTGTTGATATTATTAAGATAAAAACTGTGCTCTTTTTGTTTTTCTCCACTGCCTAGCATAGAGAAGCTAACCCATGGAAGTTGCCATAAGGTGACGAATGAATGAATGAATGAATGAATGAGAGAGTGTGTGAATCAATGAACAAATAAACAGATGCTCTGCACACAGTACTCTTCCTGATGTTAAGCCGACCAGGCTAATGGAAGAATTACATGTCATTCTGGCTTGTGTGGATGCCCCAGCTTTAATAACATGTAGGTCATGGCTGCACTTGGGGCTTGGGAGCTTGGGGGCAAACAGCTGGCCTCCGCCACACCCTCCCAATAGGCAGAGGAGGTCTCCACTGGCAGCTGTGGGTTCTCAAGCCTCCAGCGTGGATTCACCTCAGCTGTGTCCACCCCACCCTCCCACTCCACCCCCATGCTCTCCAATCCCCAAACTCCCCTACTGCGCCCCCCCCCCCGCCCCCCACCCCCCACCCCGCCTCATGGGGAAGAGGCTGGATTGCAGAGTGAGACCCTGTCAAGGCCTAGGGCCCAGTGTGTCCTCCCCGCCCAGGGAGCAGAGCAGCAGCTGGGCTGGGGCCTGGCAGGTGTCTAACAGCCCGCTGCAATCCTGCATAACAGGAAGCGAAAGAGAACACCAGATCCCATTGAAACTGCAGCGGAATATGGGCTGAAATGCTTAATTAAGCACCCTCCGTCAGTTCACAGATTTCTGTTGTTGCTGAAGGGAAAAAAACAAAACCGGAAGGCAGAGGACATGGAGGGCGACAGAGCCGCTTCTGGAGTGCTCCTTTCTGTGCGGCCCTGCTCTCCCATCAGCAGCCTGCTGCCAGCGCCAGGAACGCTCACCTCTGGCTTCCTCTACATGAGGTTCCAAAAGTGTTTCTCGTTTGTTTTGTACGTGTTTTTGCCAGAGAGTCAAACCTGTGCCATATTCCTAGGAATGGTCCCTGTGTGTGTGTGTGTAAATTCACAGGTTGTGATAGGGATTTTTGCGGGAACATTTGGACGTAACTCAGTAATAACAGAATGTGCATGTGGGTGTTCACGTGGGCATGAGCTGTTTCATATAGACAGACATGCAGGAATGGGTCTGTGGACGGTCATGAACAAGGTTCCTGTCCACACGGGGTACCAGGGTGTCTGCTTGAATAGATATTTCAGTAGATGGGGAGGTGTCTTTGCAAAATCAGGTAAACTCTGGTTCCTGCTCCAGCAGAGGACAATGAAATGGGAGTTCCAGAGATTTCTCCAGGCTTCACTTGGAGTCACACCTTGTTTCCAAACGGAGCTTGTTCACCTGGATGGACTTTATGGGAAATTCTTGGAATGCTACAAAATCCTCAGGGATATAAAAGCAGCTAGCATTTATTAAGGGCCTACTCTGTGGCTGGTATTGCCCCCGCTGCGTCTCAATATGGATCTTCTTTGATCCTCCCAAGAACCTGCTTGGGTAGGAACTGTTCCTGTCTCCTCTGTAGAGTTAGGTAGGTGGACATGGTAGAGCCAGGATTTGGACATATACTATCCAGCATTAAACCCCCACACTCTCCAAGTTATTATGCCTGGGCGTGGCGACAGAGAAGATACCCGTCACCCAGCCATTGTTGCAGTGACTATAACTTGCCTCACCGCAAATTACAGGGAACAGAGCTCAGTCTGTGAGCATCAGGACCGCTCTGTGGCCATACAGAGGTGGGTGGCTTTGGAGCTCGCCTCTGCTCCTATGTTGCCTCCTTTCACGATGGCAGTACTCCCACTTGGTGACAAGTGCCACCGGTGCCCTCTGGCTTGCCTGGACCTCAGGCCTTCAGCTCCCAGCAGTATCTTTTCCTGATTTCTGGCTGGAATCTCAGTAGTGGGATCCCCAACCCTTTGGAGCCATCAAGAGCCCCCAATGAGCTTCTTAAGGATATAGTGTCTACCCAGGGCCGCACTCCCAGAAATTGAACTCAGTGAGTCTGGGGAGGGACCAGGAATGCGCATTTTTCACATACCCCCTCTTCCACCTGACTTTGATGTGGGTTTCCAAGGCCCATTCTTTCAGGAAAAAAAAAAAAATGTTCTCCAAATCTTCCAGGTGTGCAGCTTAACTCCACCTTCCCCAATCCGAGGAGCTTTCTAGAAGGAAGCCAGGATTCTAAGGTCAGAGGCCACACACGGCTGCTCAGTGCCCAGAATGGGCCTTCAAAAATGAGGGTCAGTATATGTCTCCAAAGTCCAATCTGCAGTGACAGGCAGTATTTCTTTAAAAGCAGCTGGGGAGAGGAGCAGAGAGATGCCCATGGGAAGCCAAGCATTCCTCAAGGAATTTAAATGGGTCAGGAACTCTTAAAGAATGTAAATGAGCATGAAATAGGTATAGAGAGTTTTCTGGGCCAATATGCAAGCCAAGTAGTAAATAACTATTTTCAGCAGCGAGTTTGGCTGGCCAATTTGCATATACGTGTGACGCCCTGTGTTTCTATTTTTAGCACGTAACTGTGCAATCTGTAAAGAGAGCCAGGCACCTCGGTGGAAATCCGGGCTCCGGCTGTTGGCTTGGAACCACTGATTGTCATTCTGACTGGGTCTGGAGTTCTGTATTTAACGAGCCCAGGTGAGAGTTGAGAGATGGGCAGAGAAGAGGGAAGGCACCCGAGTGAAGTTTGTGGAGCCCTTGTAATGCCCAGATCTCCCCCGAAGCAAAATACTGGTGCCTGGGAAAGGGAAGTTAGAGTGGAGTTTGACATTGTGCTGTGACGTCAGCCTGGCACGGTTTAAAACAACTTCCCAGTCCTTCTTAAAAATGTACCCCATTTCGTCCCTCATGAATTAGGATCATTATATCCCTGGGATTATTATAGTACCATGATTATTATGACTATGGTAAAAATGTGGGTAGTTCCGCCTTCATCTGCAGAACTGAAAATGCTCCCTGCTTCTCCCCTTGGCATCATTTTATTTTGCAGAGAACAGTCAGGAGCCAGACTGAAGGTTTTCTGGCAAATCTCTGGATGCCTTAATTTCTACTCAGCATGCCGTTGCCACTCAGATATTTTGTAATTACCCAGGGGGACCCTCTAACAGGTGATGTGACAACTTCGCACAGGGAATTTGGTTTCCCCTTTGGGTCCTTAAACACACTGGAGAACAACAGGCTTTCCACCTTTTCTTGCTGCAGGAACGCATGTGGAGGTGAGAAGGGTGCACATGGCACAAGGCAGAAAGCACTGCCTGTGTCCTGAGGAGGGTGGGGAGAGGGGTCCATCCTTTGTTTAGTTCTGCTCCCAGGTTCAGGGATGGCTGCAGGGCCAGGGAGACTCTGTTCAGCTACTGATGCCGTTGATGGCCAGCTGTCGTTTGCTCTCAAAATATTTTGTAGCCCATCCAGCGTGGCTCAGTGGTTGAGCGTCAACCTATGAACCAGGAGGTCATGGGTCAGTTCCCAGTCAGGGCACATGCCTGGGTTGTGGGCTCAGTCCTCAATATGGAGCATGCAGGAAGCAGCTGATAAATGATTTGTTCGTCATTGATGTTTCTATCTCTCTCTCCCTCTCCCTTTCTCTCTGAAGTATACACACACACACACACACACACACACACTTAAAAAAGCCCTTATAATTGAGAAACAGTTCATGTAAATTGGTCCTGAAAAGACCCTCCTCCACCATTGCTGCCTTTTCCATGGTAAATTACTGTTTCATTTACAGGGAAGGTGGGCAAAACGGGAGAGCGCCTCCAGCTACCTGCACGTGTAAGAGACCGGCTCTCCTGCCGGGGCACAGAGGCAATGAGCTTGATGAAAATGCAGCTGTGGCTGCCCAAGGTTTCCAAGGCCCACAGCTGAGTGTTGGGAGGTTTGGCAGGGCCTGTGTTTGGTTCTGAGACACTTTCGTTTTCAGAATATCATTTCCTTTGTCAGATCTAACCCTAAGTTGATACTGATGGCTGAGGAGTTGGGTATGGTGCACTGCCATATTTGGACAATTTTCAGAAACTACCTAAGATTTTTGTGACATCACTTCAAGGACTTACAAAATGTTTTCTCAAAGGATATTTTAAAACACTTTAAAACAAAAAAAGTTTGTTTCTCTTTCTTTGAGTAATTGAAAAAAAAGTTAATTTACTAATATATATATATATATATATATATGTATATATATATATATATATAGCTTTGGGTATAACTTAAGCCTTTAGGATCTTTCTGGAAAATAAAGATTTATGCTTATACTATTCCAGAATGAGAATTTTTACCAGTTTCAAAGATCATGAAAAGAGGATGCTGTAAACTTTTGCTCAGGCTGCAGTATCTCTGAAGTACATTTATTGTGAATTGTGAGGAAGTTTCTTATGACTAATGCAATATGACATACTTCCCTAGAAAGGTAGTTTCTTTTGTTCATCATTAGTTGAACTCGTCTTACTAATCATTATCTTATACAAACCCTATCCATCTGTCCATCTATCCACTTAACCATCCACCTATCTATCAACCTGTCCATCCATCCATCCATCCATCCATCCATCCATCTATTTTTCATTCCTCCATCCTTTCATTTACTCATTCACAATGCTTATCATCATGCTGATGACTCAGAAACATTCCCTGTTCCCTGCCCTCAAGGAGCTCAGAATCTTATAGAATCCTAAGCATGTGCATGTTTCACATTTGTGGTTTTGACTATTTATGAGCAACCTAAAGCTTTGTTATCCTGCTACTGCATGATACAAATGGATTTAAATGTTACCCTCAAAGAATTGGATGAACAAGATGGAGTCATTGAATTCATGCTTAAGCATAGCTGACAGCCCAGCATCCATGCTGAGATCAACTTTGTGGTTTTGAACCCAGAATCATTCTCATTAAAGGATAAAACATGTTCCAGGGCGTACAACAAACTCCCAAAAGAAACCATCTGCCAATGCTATTTATGGAATTAAAGAGAAAGTGGAGAGATCTACTTCAAGTTTTGATGGGAAAGTTGATATAATAAACGGATCTTGAGTAATGTGAGAACTCTGCTCTAATATTAAAGACTAGAGGGAGTGACTGCCCTCTGTTACCACAGCCTTTGGGAGACTCGTGACTTCGAAGCCAATTACAAATACTTGCAAGACTTCTCTCAACTCAAATGGCTCCCCCTCATGGGTGTTTCCATTAATATTTTGCTTTGGGGGGATGTGGTGGGGCTGGGGCAAGTGACTGATGTCACATCCATGATTGTCACAATTCTGCTATTTCTATGATTCAAAGTTAAAAGAGAAATTAATCTCCCACACTTATGAGTTTTATAACCCCTTCTCCCAAGGAATTTGGAGTGACTTCCTCAAGGTGTGGTCCATGGCTATTTATGAGATACCACCCTGCATTTCTTTCCCACTTAGATTCACACAGATGACCACACTGGTGTCCAGGTTTAGGCACAGACTTTCTGCTCCTTAATGGGCAGTGATTTTGCCTATTTGTCACCCTTTGGTGCTGGAGTTACCTTTATCCCAGTATTCCAAGAGATGACTGTCTACCATCTATTTTTTCTTGCCTGTTTTATCACAAGGTCAGACACCACGACCACTGTTGACTTGTTCCATATCATAGTGCCCTGGTGTTGGGGATGCAGATTAGCATCCTCAGTGGTCCTTGCTGTCCACAGACAAAATGCAAGATTCTATGATTAATGCATTAGGGAAGAGTGTGTGCCTCAGATGGAAAGAATTGTAATGAGTTTTCCTTAAAAAAATTATTCTAAGAATGAACTATTCACAGTGTGCTTCAGATGGGATTTGATAGACAAACAACTGATGTAACAAACTATGTTCAAGAATGCTAAACGCATAAAGCAAGGGTCATCTTAAAGATTCAGTAGTTAGTGCCCTGTGACTCTCTCTTATACTGTTATAGCCTCTGATCTCTTTTATTAAACCACAGTTTGTATTTTTTTAAACTCTCTTTAAGGGCTTCATATCGCCTCCCTCAATTTCTCACTGTTCTTTACTTTGGGA
Source organism: Pipistrellus kuhlii (assembly GCF_014108245.1). NCBI lineage: Eukaryota > Metazoa > Chordata > Mammalia > Chiroptera > Vespertilionidae > Pipistrellus > Pipistrellus kuhlii. Next base: position 12,460,775 of record NW_023425482.1, read on the forward strand.
TTAGCTGCAACATTCACCCATCATCCTCACTCGTTAAACCCTATTTGCTTATCTCCATTTCTTTCAAGCATTCAAGTATTATATTTATTGAATATGCACTTAACTTGTCTAATCTCCTTGCTCCTAATTCTTCCTTCTCATTACTTCTGATTACCCAGTCATCCTCCCCTTCCCACCCACTTCCTCCCTCTCTCTGCTTTTTACTTTTCTGTCTTATTTCCACTGTCCACTTCCTCTCTCACCCTTCTTTCTCTTTGCTTCTTGCCTCTCATGCTGATTTGGGAGGCATAGTTCATTCACTCTCACAGCCAGGGGTGGTCATGATTGGGCTGACGTGACAACGGATCAAGGAAAAAGAAATTAAATGTCTCAGAGTACATTGATACCCAATAAAGAATCAGCATCAGAATCCCTGAAAATGCCCCATGCTGTCTTAGGTCCAGTTCCCTAGAGTAGAGTGTGAGATAGTTGTTCGTGAAGGGTCTGTTATTACCTATAAATCCCCTCTGCCTCACTTGAGCAGGACAAGGAGCTAGGCAGAGACTTGAATTCAGCTGAAGTCCAACCTTGGCCTGACCCTACAGGGGGCTCTGGAGTTGGTCCCCCTAAACCAATCAGTCAATAACTACAGGCTATCCCCAAGGGCAGGTCATACCTCCAGGCATATTTAGGTGTGGAGACTTTTGATGGCCAAGGGCAGTTCTTAGGAGAATGTGTGTTTGAGCACTTGGAAGAATTGAGTACTAGTATATCAACAGTATAGCAGCACCCACCCTTTCAAACCCTCCTTAAGAGTCAGCAGGCTCCTTATCTTCCCTGTAAAACATATGTATCCCCTCAAGCACTGCTTAATTCAAGAGAATTAACAACTACTCTTTCTTCTTTATTTCAGTCACATTGTGTTTATTTTCATTAATTACTCCTATTGTAGTCATCTACTCTTCCCAGCTGCATTGCAAATCACAGAGGATTCCAGGGCTGCCTCAGGAACCTTAATGCTATAATATTTTTTTGCAACTACATGCAAAGCTCATTGGTAATATAGGACTTCCTGCTCATGATTTCTGTTTCTCTGTATTAGGATCATTTATTTGAAAATTCACCTCTGCCTTACTCAATCGCACTAACCCTTCCCCAACCATCCCTGCTTCCTGGCCATCATGGCTAAGACACCCTGTGCTGGGTGCTATCAGGGAGGCCTGTCTCTAACCCTTCTCTTGCCTTCCCCCTCTCCATGAGGTGAGAACTCTATGACACCATTGAGACAGGTCCACCCAGCCACCCAGGAAGCTAGAATTCCCCCTGGTCTGCCTCTGGGTCCTGTGGGGCCTCTTCCCCAGCTCAGACAGCTATCCATGAACATAGTATGCACCCCTGGGCTGATGTTGCAGACAGCTATATATGCAGAGTGCAGTTTGAACGTGGGTTGAAAAGTGTCCTCCAAATTCATGTCTACCTGAAAACCCATAATATACCTTACTTGGAAATAGAGTCTTTGCAGATGAGGTAACACTGGATTCTGTGGGTGTCCTTATAGGAAGAGAAACACAGGGAGAGGACATGTGAGGATGGAAGCAGAGATTGAATGATGCAGGCATAATCCAAGGCACACCTAGGATTGCTGATCACCACCTGAAGTGGGAAGATTGAAGGAAGGGTCCTCCCTGGAGACTTGAGAGGGAGTATGGTCCTACTGACACCTTAATTTCCAACTCCTGGCCTCCTAAAAGCTTAGAGAATAAATTCCTATTAAGCCACCCAGTTTGTGGTACTTTGTTACATCAGCCACAGGAACCAATATGATATCTGTGCAGGAGGCCCACTCTGTTGGGAATGAGTCTTAGGTAGGAAGAGAAAGTGATCCCTGTGCTTCCAAGTTTTGGTAGATCTCCAGGAATTCAAAACTTATATTTGAACCTGGCTCTCTATGTTGTTATGAACATGTATTTGCTAGGATAGGAGGGTAGAGTCATTTGTGTCTGTTAATCTTCACTCGAGGATATTTTTTACATTGATTTTTTAGAGAAAGTGGGAGGGAGGAGGGAGGAAGAGACAGAAAGAGAAATATCAATGTGAGAGAGACACATGGATCAGTTGCCTCCCACATGCACCCAACCAGGGCTGGGGATCTAACCTGCAGCCCAGGTGCATGCCCTTGACCAGGAATTGGACCCACTGCTCTGGTGTGAGGGCAAATTCTCTAACCACTTAGCCACACCAACCAGGGGGTGTCATTTAAAAACACACACAAAAAAACAGTGTGTTGATTTTATTTGTAGACATTAGAAACTGAGATTCCAGCTGTGCTCTTGGTCCAGTCCCCACAGATGTTGGAGTGAGTCAGCAACAAGCCAGGAAAGCCAAGTAACCACCAGAAGCTATACTAGGCAAGAAAAGATTCTTCTCAGAATCTCTGGAGGGAGCAAGTCCCTTCCAACACCATGATTTTTGAGTTTTGGTCTCCAGAATGGTGGGAGAATAAATTCTTGTTGTTTGAAGCCACCAGGCTGTGGTAATTCATGACAGCAGCCCTAGGAAACCAGTATGGTAGCCTTAACTCTCATCTTCTTTGCATTCCCATCCCCACTACTATCACCACCATCACCATCATTTCATGGAGCACAAAGTATTATACTGGATCTGATCACAGGACAGTGGCCCCTAGTCAGTGCTGATGGGTGAGGATGGAATTCCTCCGTCTCCATTATGTCCTCTGCTTGGAATTACCCACACAGACTGTTTTGATTTTCATCCAAATTATAAAAAAGAGATTCTTTTATGATGCACACACATTTGTGCTTTTTGATGCTTTCCCAAGCTCCCTCCTGCTGGTGTAATGTAGATGTCTCCCTAGGGAAATGTTCAAGAGACAGAAAGACGGAAAAATGGTAGCCACAGAGCACTGGATAAACATTAGCTCCTTTCATAACCTTCCTTTCTTGGATGACAAATCAGTGGTGGGGCCCCAAGTCCCAAAGGGGCCCACTTCAAACATACATTTGGATCAGTCTAAAGGGTCAAGGACCTACTGTATAAAAAGTCCCTTAATGTACACTGCTCAGATAGAATTTGCTGGCACAAAAATCCAAAAAAGGAGTCTGTGGCTCATTTCAAATTTATTTGTCAATCAACTCAAGGTTTTCAGTAATGTATGTTTCAATTTATGGACAGAAGATACTCTTCACCGTACCTCCCCTCTTACTCTCTTCTCTCACCAAAAAAATCATGATGCTGTAAATTCTGTCAGTTCAATGACCATATTTTTCCAAGTAAAAAAGCAGAAACAGAAGCCATGATTGACAGTGAAAATTCAAGATCTGAATTGTCCAAGCCAATCTGCTTATGAGTACACCCTTTGGTCTCATTTTATCTGTGAATTCAGGCAAGTCACTGTATGTCTCAGTTTACTCATCTTCATGAAGCCGGTACTATTATATCACTCTCATTTTAGAGTTGTGAGTAGCCAGTGAACAAAAAGAGCTTGGCAGAGCAACAGTCATGTGAGTTCTCAATAATTAACTATTACTATTATGTTTTTATCTGTACAGAAGCAGGCCTCTACTTTGCATACACACGTCTCAGTTAGAGTTGCTATTGGTTGTGGTAGGCGTAATTTTGCAGCTCAGAGGTTTAAGCAGCATCCCCAAGTCACATAGCTACTCATCTCCTGGACTTGAATTTAAGTTCCTTTCCTCTGTACAATTTTTGATTGTCCAAAATGTTTTCACTCAAAACGAGGTTTCTCGAATATGAAGATGACCCATGGCCTTTCCCATTGAGCCTTTAGAAGAGTATGGCCTCTGACTCCCTTGGTCGGACAAAGAGTAGGAATACTGATGGCACAAAGAAAGATCTTACAGGTCAAGGGCAGTGCCCTGAGTTCTGGTCTCTAGGCTCCAGCACCGACCCAAGTGAGGCTTGACTGTGGTTTATAGTGACTACAGATTACAGTGACTGCGAGCCTGTAGCAGGGCCATTGTCCTAGTCCTGGACAACCAGGCTTCTGCCTTGGAGATGGACTGTGATCCTGAAATCCATCTGCTGTCGATGGCTCTCTAAAGATCAGTGACACTTAGGGTGTGGTTCTTTTTTTTTTTTTAAATATATTTTATTGATTTTTTTACAGAGAGGAAGGGAGAGAGATAGAGAGCTAGAAACGTCAATGAGAGAGAAACATCGACCAGCTGCCTCTTGCACACCCCCAACTGAGGATGTGCCCGCAACCAATGCACATGCCCTTGACCAGAATGGAACCTGGGAACTTTCAGCCCTCAGACATACGTTCTAGCACTGAGCCAAACCGGTTTCGGCTCACGGTGTGTTTCTTAGACCATTTGCATTTAAATCCCTTGGGAAGCTTACTAAAATACAGATTTCTAGGCCTCTCCTATACTTGCTGAATCTGAATCTCTGCTGGACAACCAGATGTCTGCATTATTGGCCAAGTGATTGCAGGGCTCCCAAATATCTGTTAGCCACAAATGAAGCCATAGCCTTATTGTTTCTTGTCAATGAAAGAGAGCCAAGGGTGAAAGAGAGGGGAACTTACCTGAAAATAAAAAAGCAGAAATGATGTCTTAATCCATTCAGGCTGCTATACCAAAAACATCACAGTCTGGGTGGCTTAAACAACAGACATGCTTTCTCATAGTTTGGGAGACTGAGAAGTTCCAGATAAAGAAGCTGGTAGATGTAGTATCTGGTGAGAGCCCACTTCCTGGTTTATAGACAACTGTCTTCTTGCTGAGTCTTTTCATGGTGGAAGGGGCTAGAGAGCAATCTGGGGTCTCTTTAATAAGGGCACAATCCCATTCATGAAGGCTCTACCTACATGATATAATCACCTCCCAAAGGCCCCATATCCTTATATCATCACATGGGGATTAGGATTTCCACATATAAATTTTGAGGGGACACAGACATTGAGAGCATAACAGAGGAAGAACCTGGAACCCATCCAGATCCTACAGACATCCAGATATGGTAGAGAGAATAATAATGCCCAAAGATGCCCATGTCCTAATTTCCAGAACCTGTGAATATGCTATGTTACATAGCAAGAGCATATTAAAGTTTCAGGTAGAATTGAGATTGCTAATTATTGATCTGAAAATAAAGGGATTATTTGGGCAGGCCCAATGTAATCATGATAGTCACTTACAGTGCAAGAGGGAGGCATAGGAGGAAGTCAGAGTAACATTGTGAGAAGAATTCAACCCACCATAATGGAAGAAGGGGCCACAAGCCAAGGAATGCACACAGCCTCAGAAGCTAGAAAAGGCAAGGACCAGATTCTCTGCTGGGGCCTCCAGAAGAAACACAGCCCAGCTGACACCTTTATTTTAGTCCAGGGAGATCCATTTTGGACTTATGACTTCTAGAACTATAAGATAGTAAATCTGGTTGCATTAAGCCACCAAGTTTGTGGTAATTTATTACAGCAGCCATAGGCATCTAATACATCAGTGAAATGGAGAGTGGCTGCAATGAAAAGGCTAATGCCCAGTCTATATGCCCTTTCTGAGGTTTAGCTATTTCCTTTCCCAGCATTGTCTGAGCCCAGAGCTTGGATAAATGCTCAGACCTCTGCAGAAGCCAGTGGGTTACATTATGCCCAGCCAGGGTCAGGGCCAAGAGGTTCTCAAGGGATTGGGAGTGGGGAATGAAGAGGGTGCTGGTTTACCTGAAGGTCCCACTAAACATGTCTCAGTAAAACCATGACACCAGAAAACAAAACAAGAAAAGAATTCCAACATCAATGAAATTGTGCATCATTGCACTATCAGTAATTCCAGAGAGATGCTATTTTGATTTCAACATACTCCTTCCTTTTGTATTTGATGCTTTAGTACTTTGAAACATTTCAGATTACATGAAATGCAGAAGGAGAGGAACAAAATAACCTCATTTAAGTTTAGGGCCTCTAATTAGGCTTTGGCAGAGGGTCAGTCAACAAAAGTCAATTATTAGGATGTGGCAATGGAGCACCAAGACCAAAGAACCAGGGACACAAGTGAGAATTCTGAACACAGAAAAGAAACTGAGTCTGGGTGGAGGAACAGGGCATGGTGAAAAAATAGTCGAGCCTTCTATAGGATTGTGGGTTGTAGTGTTAAAGGAACATGGTTGAGAGAGAAGAATGAATAGATGCAGATGAAAGAATGAATGAATGAATGAATGATATGTCTTTAACTCAGTGAATTGGCTCCTGGTGTGCTTTGAGGTCCTCCTGAAGGCCCAAACCTTCCCAGATCTACCCCAAATCCCAGGGGTTCAGAGGATAGGGCCCCTGGGTCACGAATGAAAGCTGTCCTACTTTGTGCATCCGCATGGGCTGATGCTGTGGTCTAGCTCTTCGCGTATCTGTGTGCAGAGATGAAAGGTCCTTGTACCCCTTGCTGAGGCACTTGGCACTGGCGACGCACATGGGGGGCCTCCGGGGAGAGGGTGTCTGAGAAGTCAGGCGACACTCCCCTCTCGAGTCTGTTACTCTTGGGCCCGGACTAAAGGGGGCTTAGGTTTCTGTACTTTTCATGTGGCAACTTTCAAAATTGAAATCCACTTGAAGTGGTTTGGGTTTTTCTCTTCCCCTCCTGGCATTTGCTGTAGAGAAATACCTTCAAACACAGCGCTGCTCAGCGCCTGTCCCTGAGCATGTTCAGAGGAACCCAGAGATGCCACATCAAGCTGAACATTTTCATCAGAGACGCCCTGGCTGGGCCCCTACCTGGTGCTCACTATGCAAAGGTTTTCTTTTACCCCCATCTTCTGCCCTTACCCGTCTCTGCTCCCCGCCCGCCAGCAGCCCCATTGGCCTACAGGTATTGTTCTCTGGGAGAACAGGAAAACAAGCCATCCTTGTTTCTCTGTGGGAACTTATCTGAAGGATTTGGAGATGAAAACAGGGTCCCACATCCTCTGAGGACCCCCCTTTTGCTTTCTGAGCCTGTGGGGAAAGCAGAGGGAAGGTGGGGTGGGCCTTCTCTCCTATCCCACAGCCCTCCTCATCATGCTCTCTGCTGCTGGACAGCCTTTGTTTATCTGGGTTTCCCACTCACCTCCTCATTCCCCATTTACAACACATGTGAAAGCGAACATTTAGTCCCAGTGGCTAAAGGAGCAAGGGAGATGGGTTGATGTCCGAACTCCTAACCCAGAGAGATGTCGTGCCTTGTTCCACGTTTTAGATTCATAGCCTCAGAGCTGCTTACTGGTAGTCCTTTATTCATATCAACAAGGGATCGATAGCCAGATTATCAGACCTGTGTATGAGAGAGGAAATAAACAATTGAGGGCATATATATATATATATATATATATAAAATTGCCAGAGCCTGAGTCTTTGCCTGTTTACTCATATGCACCTAATGATAGAGGTCAGGGGAAGTTTGGAGAGTGGATAAGTATTTATTTGGTAGATTAAGGAATTCCATCCCAAAAGTGTTAGGTGGCTTGGCAGAGTTGGTATTATGGGATTTGCATACGTTAAGAGACTAGACAATTTTGACTAGGAAGGCTCCAGGCAATTTCAGGTCAGCAGTCCTCCTTTTGTAAATGGGGAAGCAGGGACCTAGGTCTCTGACCTGGTTCACACTTAAAGCCTTGACTATGTCTTCTCTTCCCACCTCAGAGTGGGCAGCGGCCTCGCTGTGAGGAGTCACTCAGGGGATTGCAGGGGGAATAGAGGTGTCCTCCCTTCACCATCACAAACCAGGGCCCGTGGGAATATTGTCTTTTCTTCTCTTCTCCACGGTCACCCATGCACTTATTTCATCAGAAATAGTTGAGCTGGAAAGCCACAGCATCTAAATTTGAAATTTTTCTGGAAGCAAGCCAGTGCTGCCTAAGGCAAGGATGGGACTAAGACAAACCTCTCCTTAGTGGCTTGCCTATAAAACAGAGGACTGTGCCCTAACTGGTTTGGCTCAGTGATTAGAGCGTCGACCAGCGCACTGAAGGGTCCTAGGTTTGATTCCGATCAAGGGCATGCACCATGGTTGGGTACATCCCCAGTAGGGGGTGTGCAGGAGGCAGCTGATTGATGTTTCTTTCTTATCCAATGTTTCTAACTCTATCCCTCTCCTTCCTCTCTGTAAAAAAAAATCAGTAAGATATATTAAGAAACAAAACAGAAGACTGGAAAGGTGTATTCTAGCCTTCTTGCTGTCAGATGGGAAAACTGAGGCCCTGAGACTGGGGTTGAGTGCCTCAAAGTCTCCTACACTCAGAACAGAGCCAGGACTCCCAGCTGGGTCTGCTTGTCCTCCTCTCTGCCCTCAGCTCCTTTAGCCATGAGGTCTGCTGTGGTGTGTGGGGCTCTGAAGAAATGTGTAACACGTCCCCCACTCACTCAAGCCAGAGGAGAGCAAAGCCGCTTGTGGCACTCAGGTCAGCACTCCTACACTGGGGTGCTTCTTTCTGGGGTGCTTTATGGGGGCTGATGGAGAGGGAGACCTGCTATTTAAGGGCTTCCTGTCCCAAATGCTTCATGACCCCTAATCTCTGTTCCCCGCTGCTCAGTTAGGCCCTTGTGCTCCTTAGACCCATCAATCTGAGCAGAGGGAGCTCTGAGACTGGTACTTCTGCAAATGTACAGGATGGCAAAAGGACCATGCACCCCTCAGAGCTGGGATCTTCCTCTGAATGGAACCACTGCATCTGTGTCATGAGAAATGGTGGGCCAGGTTTGCCTCCAAGCCCCTGCTTCCAGATTTGGGGTTTTACTGGCAGCCAGCAGGTCCTTGGTGAGGTGGGGGTGGTGATGTGGTCAGGGGGCACCTGCCTCTTAGAGCCTTGCCTCTGAAATAGAAAGTAGGTCTGGGAGGTCGGAGTTCACCACTTCCCTCTGCTGCCTTTTTTCATTTGCCATCACTCCACCCCCACCCAGGTGATTTGCATGAGAGGAAGTCTGAGAGGCAGGGACAGCCCCCTGCCTTGAAGTCACAGGCCACAGAGAAGAAAGATGAGCCAAAACCAAAGTGATTATGGCTCTGTTCTGGCCCCTGAAGTTCACCGGGGTTTCAAAACGGCTGTATCTTCAACATGACCTTATTTCTGCACAAGGAACATCAGAATGTCATTAATCACAACTAGTTCTTAAATAAATATATATATAGCCTGGAGACCAAACGGGGTTGACTCATTTGGGATGGGAGCTGTGATTCAGGTCCCCACAGCACCCTGCCTGAGCCCCAGTTTGCTGGGGTGGAGGAAGATGTGTAAAATGCATGGCCATGGGAACCCATCAAACCTGGAGGCTGGAGGCTGAACCATGGTTGAGCCATGGGGAGGTCGGGGGAGGGGGGGGCAGGGGTCCCTCTAGGGCCAGCAGATACCAGGGGCAGAAGAGCATGACCACCACTATGGGTGACCTCTTGACTAAGCAGTGCCTGGGGCTGATGCATTTTCCATTCTGTGTTGGGCTCTGTTTTCAGTTCCTTAAGGCAAACACAAAGATGTCTTGGGGCAGTAAGCAGGCTCAACTATCATTCTGTGCCCAGCATGGGTGAAGACAGACCTTGGGGTTACAATCAATTACAGTTGTTTTCCGCAAAGACTTGGGCAAGGAAAGGCAGGAGGAATGAAAACTAGGAAATAATGGATACCTTCTACCAAGAGCCACAGTCCAGGGCTTTTATCTCCCTTAATTCTCACACTCTTAAGAGGTCCCGATTATAATTCCCGTTTTTCTGATAGAAAAACGGAGGCTCAAAAGGGTGAAGTGAGTTGCTCATGGTTACCCAGCTAGTACGTAGCCGCGGGAGAACTCCAGTCCAGAGCCATCTGACTGCACAGCTGGTGAGCGGGAACCCGGCTTACCCAGGCGGCCGGCAGTGCTCCAGGGACTCACTTCTCTGGATTGGCGTCCTTGTCTGAAGTACCATAGATACACAGCCTGGGCAGACTCCCTGTCGTAATGACTCTTGTGTAGCTTGATTTCTCTCAGTTATTCTCAGTGAGACCAGCAGTGCTGGTTTTCTTCCTTCATTTTTAAGCAACGCCTTGTTTAGCCTCATTGATAAAATGGACATCGATGACAATACTTGGTGGTGAGATGGAGTCACTAAGACGACATAAGCAGGTGTGTGGCACAGTGTGTGAAGCGATGATGTCTTTCAAGGGCAGGCAGCTACGCTGGCAAATCGCCTGAGTGCTTCAAGCTCAGATGTTTTATTTATTCTCCCTCTGGATTCGGAGTCAGAACACCTGGTTTCAGGTCTCAGCTCTGCTGTTTATTGCCATGAGATCTCACTTCTTAAACCTCCGATCTCTTTTCTGTCAAACGGGCATGAGGAAGTAAAAGCTTCCTAGGATCTCTTCCTACTCAGAGATTCTCCCATGCAGAGTCCTACTGGTAGAGAACAGCGGAAAACACTCATATTCTGGCAGATATCCTGGTCTCCGAGCCCACTCCCTCACCTCTCCACCCTGCACCCCCTCTTGGCCTCTGCTCTCTGTCTCTCAGGCTGTGTACCAGCCAAGTCTCCCCTCTGGTCTCACCCATAAGCGTGGTGGCGGGTTTGGTTTGCCTGCCGGGGGCTTTGAGCCATCTCTGCCACGTGAGAAGCTGATATCTAGGCTTGCCCTTCTGGGATGAAACAAATATCCAAGGGTTTTGGGAGTTCTGTTCCAGAAAAGAGGGGCAAAGACCAAGTATATATATTTTAATATCAATCACACTATCACATAGCCTGAGGATGCGGCAGCTGCTTTTGAATCCCCACTCCTTCTCCTTTGCTGTGACAAGAGCTGCAGCATAAACGTGAACCCGATTTTTCCACTCATTATTGTGCTCAAAACATACATTATGAGATAGCAGGATACCACGTCTAAATTCTTCAGAAAAAGCCACAATTACTTCTTTTCTCCTCTGCAATGCTGTCTACCTACCAGTTTATAGAGAAAGCATGCCAACTCACTGATATTTGGGAGAATACCACCCATTCAGATAGTCTCAGGCTGAGCTATCTCATTGCCATCCAGGGAGCTCGGGGTAGTGTGGCCATTGAATCCTTTCCCAGGGCCCCTGGACAGCTGCCTGATTCAGGGCGGATTCTCTTTGGCAGAACGAGTATGATAGCAAGGGTCCAGCCAGTCCCCCATCCTCTGGCTCTGCCTCCGACCACACTCTCATGTACATGCACCGTCCCAACAGCAATGAATACATTTCCACTCTCACATCGCCAGGCCTGTATCCTCTGCCTGGAGCACTCTTCCTTCTGGTTTGAGTGAACAGAGGAGAGAGCCGCCTGACGCCCTTGATCTAACAGATTTGGTGTGAAGGCTTTTTCCCCAGGTCTAGATCAGTTAGTTAACCACCAGAATGTCCCAGCGAATTTCCATCCCAAGTCTCATGTCCTTGGTCTACATTTCCTCTTGCTTTGGGCAAGGAGCCCAGAGGACTATTTTGGACAGAGCATAGGCTGTATTAGAGAGAACATGAGTTTTCAAATGTGGACGAGCCCTATTCCAAATTCCAGCTCTGATACCTATTGGTTGTAGGGCCTTAGCTACCAAGCTCAACTCTCCAAACCTCAGATGCAAAAAATCACCCATCCTGCTGGTTGTCATGACAAAGATATCAAATAACATTCGTAAAACTCATGCTAAGCATGTGGTTCATAGGAGGAACTCCACAGGGGTTAGTCCCCTTGTACCGCCCATCTGCCCTGTGTGTGACTGGGAGATGGAGGTGGGGGAGGGGATGGGACACTTGTTTCCTTCTAAAGACATGTCAGCTGTGCTGTCCTCCCCCCTCCTGGGAGTTGGGGATGGGAGTGAGGGAAGAGAAATGCTGAGTCTCACATGTCTGCAGGGTGTTTCCTGCAGCCAATTCAGAAGGGCTCCTGACACATCATTATGAGCAACTTAAGGAGAAGCAGAGTCCTCACTGACCCTCTTTACTGCCAGAAAAAAGGCTACGTTAGTCCCGCCCCCTCAGACCCTGGGCCAAGGGTGACCAATAGGACAGAATGTCAGAGAAGCTGTCTACCAGGCTAGGCCTGCCCTTATCACTCCCCCATCTGCTGAGGGGCCTTCTCCTCTTGTGGACCTGCCACTCTGCAAAGTCCCTGAAAATGGCCCAAAGTGGGCTCCACCGGACCAGCAGCCAGCCCTCTGTAGGCCCCTGCCCCCTTCTAATTGTCCCCTCTATGAGGGCATGAGAAGCCCCTGAGGATTCTATGAATGAAGAGACCCACAGCTGTTCATTTATCTACTCATCCCCCCCCCCCCCCCCCCCCCCCCCACTAAATACTCACTGAGCATCTACTCACCCTAAGCTGGTTGTCATGACAGGGCTTGCCCTTCTGGGATGAAACAAATATCCAAGGGTTTTGGGAGTTCTGTTCCAGAAAAGAGGGGCAAAGACCAAGTATATATATTTTAATATCAATCACACTATCACATAGCCTGAGGATGCGGCAGCTGCTTTTGAATCCCCACTCCTTCTCCCCACATCATCTTCCTAGACACCTGCTCCCACATCCACATTGAAAGGAACCTATCCTCCCATGAGCACCTGGGGCCATTTCTGTAGTAGCCCTTTTCTGCCAGTATTGGCTGTTTATTTGTCTTGTGTCCATAGTCCCCAGGGCCGCTTTAGGCTGGGTGATGATGCCTTCAGTTTCACCTCCTGCCCACTATTTTGGGGCCTGACTGGGAGGCCCCGGGCCACATCCTCCCTGTGGCCCTGCAGTCGGCTGGGCCTCTATGGTCCTACTTGGGGCTCTGGGCCAGAACTCGGTGCTTATGGGTGGTGCCTCCTGAAGGGTGGGGGTGGGGGCAGGATGCCTGGCCCCTCCTGTTATCATCGTGGCATCTTTCGGACATCTATCATCTCTCTTAGAAGGTTAGAAATGAATAATTCTATAGAAAAAAAAGTCATTTAGAAAGTACACGCCCTGACCCAGTCCTCCCCGGTAAAGATGAAAACATGCAGCAAATGAGGAGTCGCTCTTCCAACAAGGGCGGCTAGCCTGACACGCACATGCAGCCTTTTTTCAAGGTGGTGTGACCATCACACCCACCGTGAAATAGTTCGCAGGACGCAACCATATTAGCCTGACTCCCAGTGGCATTCATGCCTTCTCCGCACTATTCCCTCTGCCCCTTGTATTGTCCCTGCCCTGACTCCAGTCTCACCTTCTCTCATTGAGCCTGAGATGCCCTGTGACACAGTGAGAGGGAGGCCCGCAGAGATGCACCACATGAGTGTGATCTGGTCCCCCAGACGCTCCGCCTGTGCTGCCCGGGTCCCCCCAGCGCCACCCCAAGATTCCAACACAGCAACTGCCCTCTCTGAAAGGGGAAGTTTTCACAAGCAGGCTTTTAGTTGATGACAACTATTAAAAAGAAATAATAGTGATAATTTCATTCATCCAATAGTGATTTGCTGAGCACCTACTCTATGCCCTGCACTGCTCTCAGCACTGGGGACATGTGGATGGACACGATAGACAAGCTTCCCTGTCATGGAGCCCGCCTTCTTGTGAAGGGGAATAGTCACTGATCGAACATACAAATATAATACATCAAGAGTTGCCCACTGTGATTGAGACTGCCAAGGAAGCAAGCGGGGAGACTTCATGAGGCCTCTCTCGAGTTCTGAGTTTATAAACCTGAATGACAGGAGGACTGTGTCCAGTGAGGTGGTGGGTGGGGAAGATGGGGTGGGAGACATAGAACATCACGTGCAAAGGCCCTGCACTGGGAAGAGCCTGGCACATTTAGGCACAGAAAGGAGGCCAAAGAGACTTGAGTTGATCAAGGAAGAGGGGGTTGGAGCCAGAGGCCTGGTAAGGACTTGGCTTTCATTCCAAATGCCCCCGAAAGCTGCTGGTGATCTGGACTCAGAAAAGTGCCAGCAGCGGGCACGCCTCCTGGGGGAGAGGCCATGCTTGTGAGCTCTTTACACCGGGAGAACTTGTCAACCTCCCCAAGTGACACCTGGGAGCATGTCTTCCCTTTCACCTTGGATGTGGTGGACTCAGGTCCTCTCAGAAGTCCCCCCCTTCTGCTCTCCGCCCCCACTGCCAGGTGGCACCAGCAGTGAGCAGTCTAAACCTGGGTCTCACACCGGCTGAGAACCTGTTGGACTGAGACCTTGTTAGCATGCTCCCTGCTGGCAGGGCTGGGCAGCCTTGGCAGAGAGATGGGTGTCTATTTAGCTCACACAAGCCCTGTGTTCCAGCGGGCCTAGCTGGCCACTACAGTGCTGCGGCCTGATCCCTGAATCCCTCTGCACTCCCAGCGCCCAGTGGCTCCTTGTTCCTTCCCCAGAGCCCCCTAAGGGTCACGGACAGCTTAGAGGAGCCAGAACCCTGGACAAGAGTGAATAGGCAGCTTCGGTGCCCGTGCGTGCCTGTCAGAGGCCTTCAGGACAATAGGCAGGCCGAGGAGAGCAGCCAGGGCTCTGCGGGCTGGTCCATTGCAGGAGGGAAGAGGGAAGCATGAACATCAGAATGGGACCAGCCGGGCCCCATAAAACTCTCCCTCTGAGCAGCACAATGTGCAGCAGCCTGTGGCCCGTGGATAATTCTGTTGGGGGGAGGGGAAGGAGAGCTGGGAGCAGGCCCTGGTCTCCATAGGGCAAGTGGCTGACAACCCTGCAAGGGCCCACTCCCTGGACGGCAGCCCTCACTGCTTTCAGGAGCATGGCACATAGTTGTTTTTTAAACTGTTCTTCTTTTTAAAAATCCTCACCTGAGGATGATGTTTTTATTGATTTTTAGAGAGAGAGAGAACATTGATATGAGAGGCAAACATCTATCAGTTGCCTCCTGCACACACCCCAGCCGGGATCAAACCTGATACCCAGATATGTGCCCTGAGTGGGAATGGAACTTACAACCTTTCGTGACAGGATGATACTCCAACCAACTGGGCCACCCGCCGGGGCCTGGCACAAGTTTTGTGGGCAGACTGCGGGCAGACTGGGGGCCCAGAGCGCAGAGCCGGCTCTGAGAAACACAGCAGCAAATAGCCACGCACCCGGAGCCGTCCAATCCACTCTGCCTTCCCAGGGAAGGCAGTGATCGCAGAGACAGACTGCAGCTCAGGGCAGCACAGAAAGAACTGCGGGCCGAGAAGAGGCCGGCAGAGCAGCTGGGAGATGGCACGATCCATCCACTTATTGTAAGGGAGGGTCACCTTTTATGCTCATTTAAAATTTCAAAATACCCTGCTATTGGATTATTTTGGGAAACCACAGAAGAGCTTAAAAGGGAAAACAACAATGTACCACCCAAAGATGCGCTCTCATAACACTAGTAAATCTGTGTGGAATCGCATCAATATTGTAAACGGAGTTTTATAGTCTCCAATTTTCACTAATGGCCACATTTTCTCATGTCATTAGTGTTCTTCTTTAACGTGATAATAGGTTGTATTTATTGAGCACATAAAAGGTGCCAGATCGGGTTCTGTGCATGCATTATGTATAGAATCAACACAGACAATACAACAAGGTAGCCTTACGATTTTATATTCATTATGTATGTGATGAGGGGCCCAAGGGACAGAGATGTTAAACAACTTTCCTGAGATCCAACAGCATTGTGAGGGTCCCCCATGCAGGCTGGTCTTCACCCCCACTGTCCTCACCACACGGTGATTTCTGCTCAGCACCCCATCCAATCACTGGATGAGAGTGTACTGTCCAAACTCCTAGAGCAGTGATAGGCAAACCTCGGTTTGCTGCTCTGTTGACTAATAAGTTTGCAGACCACTGTCCTAGGGCATAGATTAGGGCTGTTTTTGTGCATCTTTATTTCCCTGGGATGATTTCTGGAAGAAGGAAGCATAGGCATAGAGGTTGGTAGCTTTTGTTTTATTTTATTTTATTTTGAAATGATTTCTGAAGAAGTAGCAAAAATAGTACAGGAAGGTCTCGGCGCCCTGCAGTGGTACACCTTACATAACCACGTATACTAGCAAACCAGGAAACTGGCAGCGTGTGCTGCTATTAGCTGAACTATAGACATTATTAAGATGGCTACAGTTTTTGCATGCACTCTCTTCTTTTTTGTTTGGTGTGTAGTTCTATGGCATTTTATCTCATTTATAGACTCCTGTAGGCACCAATGGGGAGAGGGGAAGGTGGGGGGGGGGTAAGTTTTGAAAGTGTATTGGCAAGATTTCCCCTGGGTAGGTTGCCAAGAATCACCCATCAGATGGTGGTGCCCGCTGGGCATCGGTGAACAGATGAGTGTCTAGAACTCAGAATGTGGTCCAGCCTCAGGGCAACCCAACTGTCCTGGTCCAGAGACCCAGGCCCATGGCTCAGACCGCACCCTGGGACATGCCTTGTGTGTCATCCCACTGTCAACTCAGGTTCCCTCATGTGTCTTGGTCCAAAGTTTCATCCCAGTGGTTCTCAACCTTTCTTATGCCATGACTCTTTAGTATAGTTCTTCATGTTGTGGTGACCCCCAACCATAAAATTAATTTCATTGCTACTTCATAACTAATTTTACTACTATTAATTAATCGTAATGTAAATATCTGTGTTTTCCGATGGTCTTAGGCTCTAGAGATGGTTGTTGGATATTTATTTATTTATTTATTTATTCATTCATTCATTCATTCATTCATTCATTTGGTCAGGCAGTGAAGGGTACCTGACATCCTGACCAGAGGGACTATTGGACTGTGGTTTTTAAGTCCTAATATGCCCTTAGATCAGCATCAAGTCACCGGTGGTTCATGCTCCTTATCTGTAAATATATAAGAAATGAATGTTTTTCAGGTTCGGAGGATGATCTACCTACACTCTACCCTTCTTTCAGTCACTGCAGTTCATTAGGGGATCTAGCTAGCCACCGAAGAGGGTTCTCAGTATTGATCATTTATCGTGCCAGGCACCATGCAGAGGGCTCGCCATGTGTCTCTCTTCCTCCAAACAGTGTGTCAGGGAAGCTCTCCTCTTCCTGATCACAGATGAGGAAACTAAGCCACAGCTTATCGTGGGCCCAGAGTCCATCGCTGATGGCCGAGCAGGGGTCCCTCCCTCACCGCCCTGTGCATCCCTCCCAAATCTGAGCAGACAGTTGAAGATGATGTTTTCCCCAGACCAAGGACAGCCCATCAGTGAGGAGTTTAGAAGTGGCTGTCTATGACTCCCAGCTAAAATCTCCAACAAGCTCTCAAGATCAGCTGGAAGGCCCCTTGCGGCAGTAAAGCAAATTTGATATTGCTGTGAGGTAAACGCTGCCTAAATATAAAAGCATCAAGATAAGTTCCAAATGCATTTTCTGGATGGATTGGGTTTTTATTCATTCTGAAAGGGAGGCAGGTAGTGAATTTCACTGCTGTCACTTGACACAGGAGGTAGCTGTCTCCTAAGACGAGAAAAGAGGGCATCCTAGTCACTTCTGATATCCATCGTGCCCCAGAATCTTAGACCGACGACCTGTCCCCACAGAGGGAACACTGCAGCCTGGTGTCAAAGAGCCGGCTGAGCTGTGTAACAGAAGAGGCAGAACCATTCTTGGATGGAGATCAACCCGTGCTTTTCAGATGCCCTAACTGTGGGGGATCTCCTGCTGCATGTGTACTGCTTAATAATGCGGATTTTGTAATCAAAGAAAACACGATAATATCAAGAGAAACATCAAAAGTGCTTTAGTCAAAGTAATGTCCATCGCTAGCTACACATTTCCCCACTTTCAGCTAATTTGTGGATACTGTCCCAGTAGAACTTTACTTGTTTTGAGGCAAATCATGCAGAGTCCCTATTTTCTACTTCTTTGTACGTTTTGAAGTGCTGCTCAGAAAGTGCGTGTGCCATTGATTGGAACAGTGGTAATCTGAAGGAGCAAGGTCTAGTGAATATGGCAGGTGGGATAATACTTCCCAGACAAGATCTTTTAATGTGTCTTTAATTGGTTTTGAAGTGTGTGATGTGCGTCATCATGAAGCAAAATTACTTTGTTGTGTCTTCTGGCCCATTCTGGTCCTTTCACAATCAAAGCGTGGTTCAAATTGATTATTGGTTAATGGTAGGTGATCAGTATTTTTGGTTTCACCTGGTTTTAGAAGCTCATAATATACCATATCTTCCTGATCCCACCAAACGCAGAGCATTGTCTTCTTTCCAAAGCGATTTGGCCTTGCAGTCGATGTTGATGGTTGACCTGGATCAACCCATGATTTTGTGCATTTGGATTCTCAAAATAAATTCACTTTTCATTGCCATTCACAATTAGATGCAAAAAAGACTTTCTTTCATGCCATTGAAGCAACATTTTACTGATGACTTTCTGGTTTCCATGTGTCTTTCATTCTATTGATGTGGCATCCATTTTCCTTCCTTTAAAATCTTTCCCATTGCTTGCAAACAATCGGAAATTGTTTGCTGATCAACATTTAATCTTTCTGCAAGTTGTTTTTGAGTTTGACACATATATTCATCCAATAACACTTATAATTGTTGGTCTTCAAACTTTTTTGGTTTCCTTGGACGTTCTTTGTCTTTCACGTTGAAATCATCACTTCTAAAGCATTTAAACCAGAGTTCACAAGTGTCTTGAGATGAAGCATGTTCATCATAAGCTTCCCTGAGTATTCAGCAGTACTTTTCTTTAAAATAAAGTAATAAATTAAAACTTTCCACAAATGGAAGTTTGTTTGTTTTTGGCACGAAATTCAACATTTTTAAGCATAAAAATATGATGTTAACACTTTCAGAAAATGTGACATAAGAAGTTTTTAAGCTTGTTGTCAATACAACAAAATAGCATACATATCAAATCACATATATATAAATGTGTTACTGAATCCATCTATTGAAAAAAATCCACATTATTAACTGGTATAAGCAGTCACCTGTTTGGGTACAAAAGCCAGGAAATAACTTGGCTCTTGGTATGTTTAGAAAGAAGACATGTTCAGAACATGTAAAACCAATGACCAGGGGTACAAAGGCCAGTGCACTGTGACTGCTTGATCTCCCAAAGGCCTGAGCCGGGCAACATTTCAGCTTCACTTACCATGTCAAAGGCTGCACTGCATTTGGGAATGAATGGATTGGGGATTCCATTCCTAGAAGTTTTCTTAAAGCAAATAAGTTTAAGCTTTACTACGTAGAAGTTGATGAACTCAGGAAGTTCAGGCCAGGTGATCAGTGGTTGTGTTGGTATTTATGTTCCAACACAGAAGCTGATCCCTGTATTTGACCTGGTGCAGTTGGCAGCCAGGTGAGTTAACAGGAAGGTGAGAGCATGGCGTGGTGTAGAGATGAGAAGCTCAGCAGAAAGGCCTGGAGCAGTTTTCGGCAAACTCATTAGTCAACAGAAAGGCGAACCATGGCTCATGTGCCGCAGTTTGCCGACCACTGCCCTGAAGGATTATTCTGTCTGGGAAAGCCATCTAGACACCATGATTGTAGACCAGTCAGAAGAAGCAGAAACTGTGAGTTACTCAGTGCAGATGCTGACAACACCTTCCCCATATATATAACTACCTCTCAGAGGTTCTTGCAGTCATTCTACCTGTATGTAGCAATCAACCATAAGTCAGGAATTTAATTCAAACTACAGTGAAAATCACCTATACACAAAGATGTGTTTAGATTAGTATATAAGATGATAAAAATTAGGAACAAATATACAATAAAGTGGAGATGATTAAATAAAATGTAATGTGGCCCCTGGTTGGAATATATGAAGTCACAGAGTGATGCTCAATGAAGAGTGATACTCAATGAAGAGTGATAACAGAGAAAAAGCATTGGTGGTTCTGTGTTAAATGACCATCTCGGCATCTGCTATTCTAATCCCGGGAGTATGTCTAAATCCCTCCGTAGAAAATGTTTCCACAATGTTGAGTAAGGACATGGTTGAATATTTTTCTCTTTGTTCAACTTTTCTGTGCTTTCACTAAGGCATATGGATTACTTCTATAATGTAAATATACGTGATGTGCTTTATTTTTACAACAAAACAAAAAAGAACATGGAGAGATATTTTTAAAAGGCTTGCTGAGGCACCGTACAGCTGCCCCCACAACATGGGAGGGGTGGGGGGAGTTTGACTGGAAATAGGTACGCTGAATTCAGGAGGCACAGAGCCAGCCCTTCTGAAACTAAGTAAGGTGGGGGGTTGCCAGAGAAAAGAAAGAAGGAAAAATCCCAGGATTCTTTCTGCAGTGACAATATAAAGAGAGCACTATGCCTCAGAGCAGGAAAAGTAATAGCCCAGACCCCAGGCTCTGCAGACAGGCCAGGCTGGACAGGGTCACACCAGAATTGCCCCTCCCAATCCCCCATTCCCCTCAGAACCTGCAAGTGTTCCAAGTTTCAAAGTAAAAAACACAGAGCCTGCCAGGTGTAGCTCAATGGTTAAACATCAACCTATGAACCAGTTCGATTCCTGGCCGAGGCACATGCCTGGGTTGTGAGCTTGATCCACAGTAGGAGGGTGCAGGAGGTAGCTGATCAATGATTCTCTCTCATTGATGTTTCTGTCTCTCTCCCTCTCCCTTCCTCTCTGAAATCAATAAAAAACATATATTTTTAAAATGTCAAAGACACAGAGCTGCAGACAGAAAGAAGACCCAGCTCAGTGGAACTGAGGATAAAGGAGTAGAAAAATAATGTAGTAGAAAAATAATGTAGTAGAAAAATAAGATCAGATGTGGATGTGATCCCCCCCCACCCCCGCCAAAAAAACAACAAAACAAAACAAAACAAAACAAAAAACCTTCTGGGAGGTCACAGGAATTGACAAATGATTACAAAAATGGGGAAACAGGGTTGGGAGGTGAAGGTAAGAGTGATTAAGATGCTGAAGTGAACCTTGCCCAGATCTTTCAAAAAAGTTACAGAAGAAAAGCAATCAATGCTTTTGTCCAGAGCACAGGCTCAGAAGGTCAGCCGGGAACCTGCGGTCCTGAGGGGAGAGGCAAGGTTAATGTGAGAGTTTCAGCTGCTGGTTCTAGATCTTCTAGGAGGCCCAGGAGTCAAGTTCTAAGTCATTGCTTCACGCCCTGCCAGCAATGGGCACAGCTCTTTGAAGGTTATTGAGAAGAACCAAGAAAGGCGGCTCCTGGATTCCATCAGGGTTGGGCAGCAGCAGCTGAGAGTGCCCACCGTGTGCTTTGCGTGTTTTATTGTCTTATCTCATTGAATCCTCACAATAAACTCACCAAGGAGGCTTTCCTTCACTTTAAAATAGACTTTCATTTCTTAGACCAATTTTAGGTTCAATGCAAAATTGAGTGGAAAGTACAGAGAGTTCCCATATACCCCCTGTCCCCATAGGTTTTATTTTTACTCCCCTTTCATGTCTAAGAAAACTTTCCCACAAATGTGCAGAGAGTAACTCTTAGAGGCAAGAAAGGAAACCAGGCTATTGACACCTTGTCGTGTTTGCGTGACCAAAGTGAGCCCGCCACCTGCCTTTACGTGACCCGCCAGCTAAGAAGAGCTGTCACGTTCTTTACAGTTGGGGGAGGAAGGGAAGAATATTTTGTGACACATAAAAGTACTTGTGTCTGTAAGTAAAGTTTTTTGGGAACTTGGCCACATCTATTCTTTTGTGTATTTTCTTTTCTTTTTTTTTTCTTTCTTTTTTTTTCTTTTCTTGACTTCAGAGAGTTAGGGAGAGGGAAAGAGAGATAAAAACATCAATAATGAGAGAATCATTGATTGGCTGCCTCCTGCACACCCCACACTGGGGTTCGGCCTGCAACCCAGGCAATATACCCTATGGGGACTCGAACCTGGACCTCCTGATTCATAGGTTGACACTCACCATTGAGCAACACCGGCTGAGCTTTTGTTTATTTTCTATGGCTGTTTCACACCGTGAGGGCAGAATTGAGCTATTGCAACAGAGTCCTTTCTTGGAGATTACAAAGCCTAAACCATTAACTATGTTCCCTTCCCAGAAACAGTTTTCTGACCCTCCTTTATAGAAACATAATTATTGCACTTGCTAAATGTTTCTTTAAATATTGTTAGATTTGTGCTGGCCAGGATGGCATAGAGCAGTACATTTCCAAAGGATGCTATTTTGGGGATTCTTGGCTCTCCTTTAGGCCAGTGCAGCTCTCTTGAAGGTTTTATAAACTTTGGCATCTGGGGGATATTTCATTTGAAGAAAGGGTTCCACTGCCAAGCAAACGTGAAGTTTGAATATCAATACTTTTCTCAGATAAAAACGTATATTCATGATGAAGATTATGTCTACACGCAGGCAAATAGGAAAATACATAGCAGGTATAGTCTACCCTCTATTAAATAAGTTTTGTGCCAAAATTTGTCTCACCAGACCCAGGTCATTGGTATCATTCAGCCTGAGAACCACACAGCGGAACGAGGTGTGGAAATCACTGAGCTCAGCATTTAGAGAAGAAGGAGGAGGCAAAGTGACTCACCCAGGGTCACTAGGCTTGTTAGGGAAGGTCCTAGCACTGGCCCCCAGGCTTGGCGCTTCCTACACTGTTGAGATCCTGGGAATTTGCATTCAAAGACATAATTGGGGATTTGAGCTTGATAAGAATTAGTGACATGGGTTTTATTTGATTTTTCCCCATCAATAAATATTTCTAAACACATCTCTAAAAGATAAGGTCTTAAAAAAAAACACAACAATAATAATATTATCACACCTAGCAAGCAGTTAACAATAAATGTCAAACACCCCCAGGAAGTTTTCAAATATCCAATTTTGACACAGCGTGGAAGCTCAAGATGACCAGGGTTTGGAATTCCCATGCTACTACCCACTAGTCTTGTGACCTTGAGAAACTCACATAATCTGTCTGAGTCTCATTCTTGTCATCTGTGAAATGGGATGAATCATGAGGATTATTGTGAAGGTCAGGTGATACGGGTAAAGTCACAGTAACCGATAACAGATACCCTGTTACCCCGAAAATAAGACATCCTCCGAAAATAAGACCTAGCGCATGGAAAGATAAGACATCCCCTGAAAATAAGACCTAGCACAACTTTGGGAGAAAAAATTAATATAAGACACTGTCTTATTTTCGGGGAAACAGGGTAGTAACCACTTAATAAATTGCTAATGACGATGATGGCGATGGTGGTGTTGCTGTTACAATGATAGCATTATTAGAGATAAATGGAGTTAGGGTCACCAGTAGTCCAATTTCCTGGGTACTGTGTCAGTTTTAGCACTGACAATCCCGAGTCTTGGGAAACCTACTCAGACCTGGGCAAACCGGGATGGTTGGGCCATCCTCTTAAAGCCAGGCCAAGCTAGCAAACTGTAAGAGGTGAGCTGGTAACCTCAGCTCGGAATGTAAAAAATTTCTAGAACAAGTTTAATATTTGGTTAGTGCAATCGACAGGACTGCTGGATGGGATCCCAGATTCTCTATAAATAGACACGGATTGTTCAGGAACCTCAGCCCTG
The DNA here is from genome assembly GCF_014108245.1 of Pipistrellus kuhlii. Taxonomy (NCBI): domain Eukaryota; kingdom Metazoa; phylum Chordata; class Mammalia; order Chiroptera; family Vespertilionidae; genus Pipistrellus; species Pipistrellus kuhlii. The sequence goes on from NW_023425482.1 coordinate 12,484,156, forward strand.
GTGCTCATCACCCTGGAGTTATGTGCTGTAACTGCTCCCACCTCTCCCCATCAGCTCCCCGGCACCGGAATAACCAGAGTCCCACCTGGGAAAGAAAGAAACTCAGCCCCTCCATAGAATGTAGGCAATTACAAAACACCAGAACATTTTAGAGACACTGTACACCGTTTATTTAGTCATTTCCCCTCGTTCTGGTGATTAAAGGCTGAGGGCTAAAGAGGTGAGGTGACTTTCCCAATGTGTTTTAGCAAATTGGAGACGGCTGAGCTGTCGAGTGGCCCATTGGATCTGCGCTCTCTGCAGCTTGCCTTCCATGTATGTGCAGGCACGCATGTCTGATGGGGAATGTGACCGGAAGTCTCCCCCCCCCCCTTTTTTGTATGGCCTCCTTCGCAGGATGGCATGGTCCTGAGAAATACGTGCTCAAGGTGCCAGGCACTGGAACCTGACCCCCGGGGAGGAGGGACCCAGGAGCCAGGGGATTGCTGGAGCTCTCCTGAGGGCACATCTGTGGACATATGGACCAGAGAGGTTAAAGCGTGACCTTTACGATGACAGCAGCACAGCAAGCACAGCCCATCACCAAGTGAAAATAAAACGCCCACCAGATCATGCTAATGCAGCTCATGTAGAAGGCCCAAAAGAGAATTAAGGAGAAAAATTGCACCCACTGGGGCCCGCATTGTTACTCATTTACTAAATATTTATTAAGCACTTGCTCTATGTCAGGCACTGGGCTGGGTTCAGTGAACCTCATAACCATAACGGTATGGACTCACAGACTATAAAATAGTGGCAAAGACAGACCAAACAAACAGAAAATAATAAAGCAACTGCCAGCTCTGTGGTGGGAGGAAGAAGGAAGGAGGAGGTGTGAAGGAAGACAGGGAGGGAGGAAGAAAGTGGTAGGAGGCCGGCTACTTCTCCAAAGATATTTTTAGCTGAGTCCTAAGAATGAAAAAGAGTCTTCTAAAGTAGGGAGGTCAGAGCATTCTGGGTAAGGCAATTTTTTAAAATTTTCTTACCAAACTCAATGTGTTGTGTACCTAACGATAAGTGACTGATACAACTGATTTTTCAGGGAAATTTTTATTAACGTGACCACTTTTTAATAGGAACATCCAACTCACCATGCTGAATTAAAAAAAAAAAAAAAAAAAAAAGTCTGGGACTTGTGTTAATTTTAAAGGCTCTGAGCATCATCTGACATTCAAGGGAGAAACACCTGGCAGGAGGAAGCCAGGTTCCCAGAGCTGAAAGCCCTACCTTCAGAGCACGGTGAAATCAGAATTGTTTTTTGTGTTTGTTTGTTTTTAAGTGAAAATGAGATGAAAAGGATTGAGAAGGAGCCAAGCGATAGTCAAGCTAATCTTCGGGGGAGGGAAAACATGTCAGAAAATGTAAACCAGATCAGTCCAGCCCGTGTTACAATTCTGCACAGCGAATTAAATTCCTATGGAAAAACAAGGCTCTGATTATGAAAGGATTTGCCTGTGTAGAAGAATCTGGAACATCTGCCCTATTAAAAATACTTGTTAAACCAGGGGAATCATGTCAGAAATTAGAGAGCTGGGAGAGGTGGGGGGACTTGGCTGGCTGAAATGGAGTTGTTATTTCAGACACTGGGTCACATCAGTGAGACGGCAATGAGGAAAAACAGCACTTTCTTAGGGAAAGCGAACGGATGGTCAGGTGGCATCATTTCACTCTGAGTGGCTCTCGTAACCCTTTCTATGGAACTCTCCCATAGAATTTACATTTTTAAAAAGACATCCCACCGTATTGAACACATGGTACTCTTGTTTTATTATCCAAATAAAATAAATCAATAACCAAATGTAATCCAGGCACAGGTGAACTGTCTTTGAGGTTCACTGGGCATAGATGAAAACAAACCAAAAAAAAAAAAAAAGAAAAAGAAAAAAAAAAGTGTGTGTTAGAAGTCATTGAAATTAGCAAAAATGCTTCCAGAGCTGGGTGGGTAAAGCGAGGACGATTGGGGAAAGTTGTCCTTAAAATAACCAACTGTTATAAGCATACTTAGAAGGAAAGAAAATTATAAAAAGCTGTTGCTCATTCCAGAATTTTCCAGGCCGTGCTGTTTTCTAAATATAATTGTCTGAACAAATACATGTTTGATTTGGGTGTGCTAAAACAGTCTCCCCCTGTCTTCCACTTTTTAAAAATTACATATTTTTGATGCAAAACAAAACGATCATCAGCAAGGTCCAGATAAAAGCTTTTTTGTGTGTGTTTTTAAGCCAGCACAGCCCTCTGGGAAGGGGCTTTGTTCAGCTGCGGCTAATGAGGGCTGGTGGTTAGGACGGCCAAGCAGCTTGCAAATGGCCACCCATTACTTCCACTGAGAAGCGGTGCCTCGGGAAACGTTTGCACTGAACGTTGGGGCTGTTCCGGCAAAAACCCTCCTTCCTCCTCCCTAAGGCCAGTTCACCAAGTGCCTGATTCCACACCGCTCAGCAAAGAAGAGCCAGCTATCATGTCAGCTACTGAATCAGACCGATTCAATCAGGTGAGCCGCCAAGAGAAAAGCTCATTTCCCATGATGCGTACAAAGCCAGAGGCATCGGCAAAGCAAAGTTGGGGTGGCTTCTCTTGTGGGTGTGGGGATCACTGCTAGTGTAAAAAGACAGAACCCAGCTTCATCTTCTCTCCCCATGGCTATGACATTGATTTCAAGATGGCTTTCCTTCTCAAGCTATTCTATATTTGATTCACTGTTTGAACCTTGGTTTGTGGTTCCACTGAAATGTCACCACTTCAGGGAGGCCTTCCCTGACCACCTGGATTCAAGCAGCCCCCCACCCCCTGCCACTTCCCACTACTCCATTGCCCTCTCCCTCATGGCCATGGTTCATTTGCTTCACAGCACTTAGCACTGGCTGATGTTTCTTTTCTGTCAGTGGGTTTTGTTTTTCTGCTCTGACTCCTGGCTGTAGAATGCAGGTTCCATTAGAACAGGAGTCATTTTGAAAACTGAAACAGTATCTGGCACAGAGTCCAGAGTCAAAATTATTGAAAGGTAGATGGGTGGATGGGCAAATGGATGGATGATGGATGGATGGATGGATAGATGGATGGATGGGTGAATAGATGGATGATGAGTGGGTGGGTAGATGGATGGATGGGCATAAAAAAATTTCCAATATGAATAACCTCTACTCTTTGGTGTTCTTCTTAAGCAAAGTTCAGATATTGAACACTTAGACTCAATTGCGTCTGCCATTGGATACTTTCCACATGCCAAATGGCTCCGCTGGTGTACCAAGACACCCACTGAAATACATTTAAAAATGCATCATGTCTTGTTAGAAATGGGATTTTAGATCCAATTTGGAGGTGTTCTGCTTCTGTTTACCTCTGTTTCTTCACTACCAGCAACCGAAGAATATACTGAAATATTTACGTATACTGCCAAAAGAAAACACCTGGCAAACCAAACCAAATCTAGCAAAAGGAATTCAAACTTTATTTTTAACTAGTTATTTTTAAAAATATTTATTGTTGAAAGTATAACAATAAATACTTCACCTGCCCTGTCCCAGGCCTTCGCCACCCTATTATTTGTGTCCATAGGTAAGATCTTTGGTTAATCTCTTCCTTACCCAATCCCCTTTCCTCTGAGATTTGTCAGTCTGTTCTATGTTTGCATGCCTCTGATCCTATTTTATTCACTAATTTATTTTGTTCATTAGATTTCTTGTTCATTTATTTTGATGTTTAGATTCAATTATTGATTGATATGTATTGCTATTTTTATTCATATTTTTTATTTTTATTTTTCTTCTTCCTCTTTTTAAAGAATACCCTTAGCATTTCATGTACTACTGGTTTGGTGGTGATGAACTCCCTTAGCTTTTCTTTGTCTGTGAAGCTCTTTATCTGACCTTCAACTCTAACTGATAGCTTTGCTGGGTAGAGTAATCTTAGTTGTAGGTCTTTGCTGTTCATCACTTTGAATATTCCTTGCCATTCCCTTCTGGCCTGCAAAGTTTCTGTTGAGAAATCAGCTGGTAGTAGTAGGGGCATTCCCTTGTAGGTAACTAACTATTTTTCTTTTTTACTTTAGCCCCTGGCATTTTAATTATGATGTTTCTTGGTGTGGTCCTCTTTGGGTTCCTTTTGTTTGGGACTCTCTGCACTTCCTGAACTTGTAAGTCTATTTCTTTCACCAGGTAGGGGAAGTTTTCTGTCTTTATTTCCTCAAATAGGTTTTTAATTCTTTTTTAAAATATATTTTTATTGATTTCAGAGAGGAAGGGAAGAGAGGGAGAGAGAGAGAAACATCAATGATGAGAGAGAATCATTGATAACAGCCTCCTGCATGCCCTACAGGGGATTGAGCCCTCCACTCAAGCATATGCCCTAAATGGGAATTGAACCATGACCTCCTGATTCATAGGTTGAAGCCCAACCATTGAGCCACACCAGCTGGGCAGTTTTCAATATCTTGCTTTCTCTCTTCTTCTGGCATCCCCATAATGCAAATGTTAGTATGCTTGAAGTTGTCCCAGAGGCTCCTTAAACTCTCTTCATATTTTTAGATTATTTTTTTTGCACTTCTAATTGGTTATTTTTTGCTTCCTCATATACCAAATTATTGATTTGATTATTGGAATCCTCTACTGTTGAAACCCTGTAAATTTTCTATATTCCAGGGAGTGTATACTTAATTTCTGAATGGTCCTTTTCATGTCTTTGACATTCTCACTAAGATACTTGAAAAACTTGATAAGTCCCTTGAAGCTCTCATGAAGATCCTTGAATAACCTTTTAACTATGATTTTGAACTCTGTATCTAGTAGTTTGCTTGCTTCCATTTCTTTCATTAGTGTCATGTTTATCTCCACATTTTGGTTGCTTTCCTGTGCTTGTTTGTATGTATTATATTAGGCAGAGCTGCTATGTTTCCTGGAATTGGTAGAGTGGCCTTATATAGTAGGTGTCTTGTAGGGTCCAGTGCTCAGCCTCCCCAGTCACCAGAACTGGGTACTCTAGGTGTGCCCCTGAGTGGGTTGTGTGCACAGTCTTGTTGCTGAGCCTTGATTGCTGTTGGTGTCACTGGGAGGAATTGACCTCCAGCCAATTGGCTGTGAGGACCAGCTGCGACTACAGTGGGAGAGCTGCTGTGCAGGAGACACCCCTATGGAACAGGACTTGCTTCAGTGGGGCTTTGGTGCTCACTGAGTCTGCCCCTTGAGTGTGTTGCTTGTGGAAGTGTAGAGTTGTAATCTGCTGTGGACTGAAGTTGTCCACTGGGTGCACTGGCCCTAGGCTAGGGCTTCTCGGGAGGTGCAAAGTCAACTCAGATGAGGCCCAGCTGTGAGGCAGGCAGGCTGGTGCTGGTGCTGGGTCTTGGGCCTTTTATTGAGAGGTTTGGGGCACACTAACTCCAACTGCAGCCTGTTTGAGAGCTTTTAGCAAAGTCTGAAGCCTGAGCCAAGCCGGGCCAGGCCAATAATATGGAAAAGCTGCTGCAAACAGTTAGGGTGGGGCTCTAAATTGGATGGGGCGGGGTCTCAGGGAATCACTAGGGCAGAGCAAACAGTGTGGGCTCTGCTGATGGGGACTCAGCTATGGCTGCTGGTCAGCTCTGCGGCAGGAGAGGTCCCAGCACAGCAACAACAGCCCCTGCGAGCATCCCTGGTTGGGAAGGCTGACCCCCGAGTTCCTGCGGTAATGCCAGACAATCCAGTTCCTTCCTGTATGGTCCAGTCCCGCAAAGCCGCCAGGCGCTGGAGCTCAGAGGGATGGAGTCCAAGTAAGTTTGTGTGCCGGCCCCTTAAAAAGAAAGCCAGGGTGTCCCTCAGCCACAGTCCTACTGGTGTTTACAACCCATCGTTGCGAGGCCTTCTCTTCTCAGCTCTTGAACCCTGGGTTGCGGGGCTGCTGTGCGGCTGGGACCCCTTGCTCCTCAAAGATGGCCTCTGAAAAGATAATCTCCCTCCGGATTAAAAAAGCGGCATATGTGGGTGCCTTACCAGCCTGTTCCAAGCATCAGCCCCTCCTACCAATGTCAGCGTGCTTTCTCTTCTAGTTGTAGGGCTTCCAATCAGCCAGCTTTCAGGCGGTTCTGAGTGATGGTTCTGTGTTTTGGTGTAATGTTGATGTGGTTGTGGGAGGCAGTGCTATGATGTTCACCTGCACAGTCATCTTGGTTCTCCGCGGGACTCAAACTTTTGCCAGGCCTGTTTGTTGGGCGCCTACATGATGGCGCCATGATTTTTTAGAATCAAGAGAGAAGGCCAGATAGTGATTTGATAAACCTGTGGGATGGGATAGGTAAATGACTTTTTCCTAAAAATCAGAAAACTCTTTAAAAGTTAGATCACCAGAAGCAGTCATTCACCAATTACCCTGTTTCCCCCAAAATAAGACAGTATCTTATATTAATTTTTGCTCCCAAAGATGCGCTACATCTTATTTTCAGGGGATGTCTTATTTTTCCATGAGCTAGGTCTTATTTTTGGGGAAACACGGTAGTATAAAAGGCTTAAATGGGTATTCCCAGTACTTCCCAGCAATCTGAGGGGTAAGAGTTTCTCATTCAGGTGGAAGAGGGGGAGGTGATGTTGGCTGGAGATGCCCTGAGGGCAGATGGAGTCTTGGGGGTGTCAGTGTGTGATGCAGAGGTTGGTGAGAATGGCAGACAGCAGGCAAGAGGGACAAGAGATGTTGGGGGTTTCAGGAAGTCAGGAGAGGGCTTTTGACAAGACTGAACATGTGTAACCAGGACCCCCATGTTCCCAGTTGTTGTTGTTATTGTTGTTGTTGTTTTGCCATTATAAGTAGGATTGCTGGGTCTTGATATCTCTGGCCTTGAACGTCTATCCAACCTCCCCAGGCCAATCTTTATAATCGTCTTCCTCAGTCACAGCCATTGTATGGGACCCTGAGCCCAATACCATGCCATGCCCACTGCCCCAGCTCCCTCCTGCAGTGCCTTTTGCCAAGCAGAGAGCTCAGAGTCTTCTGTGATCCATTTAAAACAGTGGTCTGGGTAAATCAGCATTGATTCGCACTCCGCCTCTGAGCCTCACACCACTAGGAACCTCGCACACCGAGCTGCCATCATGTGATTAAACACCAGCTTTGCTCCCTCACAAGGGCAGGGCTGCCCTTCCTCAGCCCATCTCCCTAGCACCCCACCCCTGGCTTGGCAAAGCACTCATCAGCCATGTGCTCAGTCAGTAGATATTTTTGGAGCACCTACAGTGTGCCAGACTCTTCTACATTCTGGAGATTTCAACAATGAACAAAACACACATTGGCGGCCCCCACAGAGAGACTCACTATTGAGGAGGATGGGCCACAAACAAGTAGCCAAAGCAAATATATGATTATCAATCATGAGACATGCTAGGAAAGGCATGATCGGTGTCTAGGGGGTGGGCTACAGAGACAGACTGGTCCAGGGAGGCCTCTTGGTGATGGATAACTCAATGGAGAATTCACTGTCATCTATCCAACACTGGGTGAGCAAGGCCATGTCATGTGATGGATCGAAATTTGGATTTTAGAGGTTTGCTTCCTGAAGACCATGTCCCCAGACAACTCTCCCAACAGCCTCAACAGTGGGGTGACTAAGTCACCCTTGTGTGTCCAAGACTTCAGTTTTAGGGTGGACAATCCAGAGTTCCAGGAGTCTGCTCAGGCCGCAGGGAACCAGAGGGTGGCTGATGGTGCTTAGTGTGACCAGACATATCTCTATGCATAGGAGCATTGGGTGTCTGTGCACATATCCTAGTCGGCAGAATCTCAGAAGCAATGGAGGAAGAACCCGGTAGAATTGTGTCATAGCACCAGGAGCTGCAGACCAAATTAGCCTGATTGGCCCTTTTACTTTTCAGTGGGGCAATGGGTGTGGACATAGCCTTGGCCAGAGTAACAAACCACAGTGAGGTTGTGACAAAGAAGTGGCCTAGAAAGGTGTCCAGACCTCCTGGCCTGTGGCCAGCCTGGTCAGGGTGACAGGATGTGACAGAAGGAGATTGCATCTCTATTGGGTTTCCTCCCTCACTTCCCCTGGCAGCCACCTGCCACGTGCTCAGAGAAAACAAAGCCAGGTCCAGGGGCCTGAGGAACACGGGGAGAGGGGTGCAGTGGAAACATGGGGTCAAGTTCAGATCCTACATCCCTGAAAGAAAGAGCTCCTCCCTGCCTATCGTGCCCAGATTTAGCAAATAAAAACAAAAGATACCCAGTTAAATTCAAATTTCAGATAAATGACTGATTGTTTAGCAGAAATGTATCCCATATTGCATGAGACTCACTTATACAAAAAAAAAATTATATATATATATATATATATATATATATATATATATATACACACACACACACACACACACACACACACACAGTGGTGTGTGTGTGTGTGTGTGTGTGTGTGTGTGTGTGTGTGTGTATATATATATATATATATATATATATATATATATTTGTTGCTTATCTGAAATTCAAATTAAATAGAATGGCCTGTATTTCCATCCACGGCCCCATTTCCCATTTCCAGGGAGCCATTCTGCCTTGCACCTGGCACCTCCTGAAGGCCTCAGGCCTCCGATACAATAATGATAGCAGTTTGGCAGCAACAACACTAAGTGTTATATTTTAGTTCAAGTTCACAGAATAGGCCAGATTACATTTTTCTAATGCCTGGCCAGAGACTCTTAAAAAAAATAAATGAAGCATTTAAAATAAACCAAAAAGACAGACTGAGCTACGGTGTCCTGGCTCTCTCAGATGCATTGGGAACCTAAAGATCACAGAGAGGGGGTGACTCTTTCCAAGAGCCTGGGAAGAGGCATAAAGGTTCCTTTGTGACCTCTCTCTCAACCGGGGGCAGCTGGGATTCTGCGAGAAACAGGCGTGCGGCTAGGAAACTACCTGTGGTGGCTGTGGAGGCTGGACCTGGTCCATGAGGACCGGAGGCAGGGTTGAGCCTGTAGGTCACCTGTCACGTGCCTCCGGGGCGGACGAGTTCAGACAGGGTCAGAATCAGAGGCCCTTGGTGCTGACTGCGGGTCAAATCCAATACCGGTAGGAGCAGGAAATGAATGGGAGGAGCATCCAAAGTGGAGCACAAGCCGATCTGGATCAGGGCTGCAGAGAAGTCAGGAAGAAGGTGTGTCCCCACCACAGGAGTCTGAGACCACACACATGGGAACATCTGACCAGACAAGGGGTTCTTAATGTCCCCTCTCCCCCACTAAGTGCCTGAGGACATGTGACAATGTCTGGAAACATTTGGGGTTATCACATCAGCTAGTAGCATCTCGTGGGTCCAGGCCAGGGATGCTGCAGGCCAGCTCCGTACAACAAATAATTAATCCCAACTGCCTAGGGTCCGAGGCTGAGGCACCCAGGATGGATGAAAAGGCTTAAGAGGAACAGCATCCTTCCTCATGAGAGGCCTGGAGTTTCTGCACCCCCCACACTCGGAGAGCCCAGGAGAACCACCCCCTGAGGCAGAAGGAGCACAGGAAGTGAGAAATGAGAGGAGAAACCCCTCCAACCAATCATCCCCAGTGGTTATTTTGCCAAAGAGAAAGCTTATGAACCAATTACAGCAGAGATTTACAGAGAGGAATTACATTTTCCTTTAAGTGGGACCAGTACCATTCCCTCCCAAGCTGCCAGCAAACTCCGTGGGGCCATAATGTGACCAGAGACAGTCAGCTGATAGAGCCTGGTGTTAATGGGTTCCCGTGGTTGCTCCTTTCATTGTTTCCAGGGCACCCTGTCTTGCCGGGGTATTTGTCTTGGTGCATGGACACCAATGGTGTCCATAACATTACACCCAGGATTACGAGGAGCTTTTTCATTATTATTTCATCTGTAATTACAGGAAAGATCAGTTGGTTATTTAGAAATTTCGAAAACATTTTAATTGACCCTGTTATAAAATATGCCCTAGTCTGCTCTGCAATTAGATTCGTAAGGAGAGTCCCTGTTTTAAACCAAATCATAAGCATTATTTAAAATTTTGGATTTGTGGGTGTGTTTTTTGTTTGTTTTGTTTTAATATGTATGGCATAGTTGAAATAAGGTCAAGTGGAAGCACTAAAATTTTTAATTAGAAATGTCTTCATGTGCTCCCCGCCACTGTAACCTCATAGAGGTTGTCCCTGGAGGGCTTGGGATCATCAGAGATGGCCTGTCCTTTTTTTTTTTTTCTTTTTAATTCCTAATAAGAAGGGACTATGATCTGCTCCCATGTCTTCATTGGGGACTCCTGGGGATCCAGAAGACAGAGGTCAGAGGGGAAGGAGCCCAGGGAAGCCTTAATGATAAGACAGGGACAAGGGCCTCTATTCTGGCCTCGGAGGCTGGCCTCAGCAAGAACATCCACTCATTTATCCAGAACATTCCCTGAGCACTTTCTGTGTCTCAGTGCTGTGCTGTGGGAACCCAGAAGTGAATGAGACGCCATCCGGGTTCTCCAAGATCACAGGGATGAATGCCACCAATAGGATGAAACAAGCAGAACAAAGCAGCACAGTTGCTTAATATCAGAGAAGCATGTGCAGGAGTCAGTGGAACCAAAAGGCAATAATGGTCAACTCTCCCTGTTGTATTAACCATTAGATTTTCCCATGTTGTCGGTCTTGAAGGACATGGACCTGGAGAAGGAGGAGGGAGGGAAAGGAGACTCCACGTAGAGGACACAGTTTGTGCCAAAACACATGCATTAGGTGGGACGGTTCACCAGAATTCAATGATGTTCAAGCTTTCCTCTGGGTCAAGAGGGCTAGTCGGGCATGCCAGCTATGGCAGGGAGAGACACCAGAAGCAATTCAACCTGAAGAAGGAGGGTCATGTACCTGTTGAAGCACACTCTTGGGCCCCACCAGCCAAGGGCCAGCTGGTATGGACTATGGATGTGTCAGGGGTTCGGCATGTAGCTGAGCTTTCAGTGGAGTTCCAGGAGGATGCACTGGCACTACTGAGGAAGGAATCTTAGGAGACAAACAGAAGGACCCCTGGATTCTTGGGAGGCTTGGCTGACAGTGAGGGATGAAAGAGAAAGCTGCTTATCCTCCCTTCTGCTGCTGAATCCTATTGTCAGGGAATAGTTTGAGCTATTGTGACTGTGATTGCTACCACCACCAGTTACAATGTACCTATTGTGGTAGGCATCTTTCTCCATTATTTTTAACTAGAGGCCCAGTGCACAAAATTTGTGCATGGGGCGTTGAGGGGGGGAGGAGTGGTGGTGTCCCTCAGCTTAGCCTGCACCCTCTCCAATCGGGAACCCCTCGAGGGATGTCCAACTGCTCACAATCCAGGACTGCTGTCTCCCAACTGCTTGCCTGCCTGCCTTCCTGATGCCCCTACCCGCTTCTGCCTGCTGGCTTGATCACCTCCTAATCACTCCCATGTCAGCCTGCCAGCTTGATCACCTCCTAACCACTCCCATGCCAGCCTGATTGATGTCTAACTGCTCCTCTGCTAGCCTGTTTGCCCCCAACTTCCCTCCTCTACCAGCCTGGCCACCCCTAACTGCCCTCCCCTGCAGGCTTGATCGCCCCCAACTGCCCTCCCTTCAGGCCTGGTGCCTCCCAACTGCCCTCCTCTGCTGGCCATCTTGTGGTGGCCATCTTGTGTCCACATGGGGGCAGGATCTTTGACCACATGGGAGCAGCCATCTTGTGTGTTGGAATGATAGTCCATCTGCATATCACTCTTTTATTAGATAGGATAGAGGCCTGGTGCACGGGTGGGGGCCGGCTGGTTTGCCCTGAATGGTGTCCCGGATCAGGGTGAGGGTTCTCTTGGGGTGTGGGGTGGCCTGGCTGAAGAGCCTGTGGTGGTTTGCAGACCAGCCATGCCCTCCTCCCCTGCCCCCTGCCCCCAGTGACCAAAGTCATTTTGGTTGGGATTAATTTGTGTACGTGCTCTGATTGGCTGTTGGGCATGGCTGTTGGGCGTGGCTTGTGGGTATAGCAGAAGTATGGTCAATTTGCATATTACTTTTTTATTAGATAAGACATAACAACCCCGAATGGTCAAACTTTCCCCCAGCACTACAGTGAAGAGTTATTAGCCATTAATAACTAGATTAATCCCCTTTTACTTACCTAAGAGCACATGTATGGAGTTGCCCAAGTGAGCAGCAGCTTGATGCAATGCAAAACCCATAGTTAGTGCATCTGCCCCAGTGGTTTTCAATCTCAGGCTCACGTTTGGGGGGGAAAAAAAATCTTTATTTACTCTATAGACTAGGGGTGTCGAACTCAATCAGAGAAGGGGCCAAAATCTAAAATCCAGCCTAAATCGCGGGCCGAATGGTTTACTGAACGGTCATAAACTGTCATTGTGATGGAAACGCAGCGGAGTACAGTGATGACAGCGCGGTGCGGGCCACATTGCAAGGCCTGGCGGGACGGATTTGGCCCGCGGGCCTTGTGTTTGACACATGTGCTATAGACTATGTGTGGCTTCTTACTTGGACTAATATTCTTATGGGCCAAACTTCCTCCACAGCAAGTGCAATAGAAGTAAATGGACTGCCAGTTGCTTTGAGGTTTCCCCCAGGACATCTCAAAGCAAAGTTTGCAGATGCCACATGTATCAGTTAGCTTTGCTAGCTTTGCTAACAAAACCACCCCCAAAATGTAGTGGATGAAAGCAGCAGTCATTATCATTGCTCACGTGTCTGTCTGTAGGCTGAGGGTCAGTTGATCCAGGCTAGGTCTGAGTCCAGGCTGTGGATCGGGTTCATGTCTATTTTATATGGATTCCATTTTCCTTAAGCTGGTTGTCCCTTATGGTGAATGACAGGGGAGTAAAAGGGCACGTCCAGCAATGCGAAAGGTTCCAAATCCTTGCTTGTGTGTCTACTCATATCGGTTTGCAAAGCCAGTTACATGGCCAAACTCACGAGAGATGCAGGTGGCAGAATCCCTTCTTACTCCACTCAGCAATGACTGGTGCAGGCACTGGGTGGGGTCTACAGCCAGGGGGTGGTATCAGCGAGCCCTTTGCTCGACAATCTAAGTCAGGGGCTGTCACTACCTGCCTTCTTTGGAAGAAAGAAGTTTATAATTATGAATTTGTATTTTCCAATCTGAGAAATACAACTTGTGGTTCTTTCTTTGAAAAAATCGTGAGTTGGAATTTTGCCAAATAAGTTGCTTTCATAGGTGAATCTGACTCTTATTGCATTTGAAAAATAAATATGCACTAAACATAATTAACGCATATTGGTTCATGAATAATACACCGTTTTACAACTCTTTGCCGAGCATAATGAGACAAGCTATGAAATTGAGCATGAATGCTTTATTATGTGACTGCCAACTGTTTTATTCGATACTGAACATATTCATTTCTTCTGCCATCATGTGTGTTATCAAGCCATTGCTTTTTAATAAATTAATTTTCTAGATATCTCTGGGGGTCTTTGTTTGAAATCTGGCTGAGGGAAAAAACAAAATTAATTGTGTGGTCTGTGCTGAACTGATGTTCGGTGGCTTACAAGTAAGCATCATGCAAGTAGGATGCTTTTCAGCCCTGGAGTAAACACTGTGTGTGGCATGTAAGTGTGAAGGGTGATGCTGCTCCAGCCAAGGACAGTGTGAGAAGTCCCAAAAGGCCTTGAAATGAAAAAGGTTGCTTTCCCATGAAGGTCTTTGGAAGATGGGAAGATCTCTGATCCATTTCTTGAAATATTTGATGAAAGCAAAAATTAGCAGTCAGTCCTATTCTGTTCTACGTACCTATTCTTGAATCTGCTTGTCTACCATTTTTCAAATGTCAGTGTCACCTTCGATGGGAAGTTTCATTGGCATCCCTTCCTCTTCCAATGAGGCAGAGCTGGGTCATCTTTATCTGATTCCACCCTCTGCTGACCCATGACAGCGTTCATCCTGGTACATTTTTCCTTAGTCATACCGTCCCAGATGTGACGGCTTTGGGAGAAGACATCCATCTTGGATCTTCATTAACAGAACCCCTAGGGCTACCACATAGAGTTCAGTGTAATGTTGCCCCTGCAGTTGGGTAAGGGGCCCTCGATGGTCAGTTTGTGGATTTGCATCCAGTCCTCAGTCTGAGCTTTCAGGCTAACACAATGCTGCTTTTCAGGCTATTAGTCAGCATCGATGTTAGGAGGTGCTTAGCAATTGTTTGTTGAGTGAATAAGTGACCTATCCTAGAAATTGACTTTCTCATTATTTAGGCAAAGATCCTTCTTCATTGCATGAAAAAACCTGCCAGGGTAGTTGTTCTTTAAGAATGGCCTGTCTTGATGGTAATACTTTTCCAAATGTTATTGATTGGAGTGTTATTTTTGGAACTTTGGTCTAATCCTATCAAATACATTGGACAGTTTGGAGGGAAAATGCAGCTGTGTGATCATCGGTATCATAGAGAATAAGTAACTCAAACATACATTTACCTGGATACTTTGGTTTTTAACTGGCTGTCCTTTAACCAAACCTCTCATATGTCCATGTGTCTGTCCTGTGTGCTAGGTTGGGAGGGCGTAAGCTCCTATCCTTGACTGATATTGGATTATGTTTCTAAGAGCCTTCTCAGTGCGCTTCTGAACGATGTTGATTATGGTATTAGAATGTATCAGGGTTCCAACTTCCTTACACAATAGGGTAATTGTCGAGCCAATTGGAAGTATGCCTAAATTCTGGACTATTACACAGATGCTACCCAAAGTGCAGTTACTAACATGAAAATGTTCTTGCACAAAGTTTGTAAACTATGGAAGTGTCTTAAATAAGTGTGAGGGCAGGAAGGAAATATGCCTATATTCAGATCTTCCCACGCTGACCTCTTGCCAACAGAGCCATTTTCAAAGAACGCACTGTATGTTAAGTCTTTTCTTATGTGTATATTGTCAGCATAGCTCATGTTAACATCTTCATAACACTTTCTCTCCTGTTTTCTTTTCTTTGCAATGTGAGTACCCCTCTTATCCATGGGATGGAGTGAGCCAGTGGATAGAAAGGTAAACAGGCTGAGGCCTGATAACCAGATAGGTGAGAACACCTAAAAGTCACACCTGAACCAAACAGCGAAGTGTTTTCCCTCTGTGCTCAGCACGGAGACACTGTCAGTTAATTTCCACTCCCGTCAGCTTTCAGGACCCGGACTGCACTCCTGTAGGCCTCTCTGTAGGTGCAGGTGCAGAGCTGATTTAGCTTAAACAACCAAATGCAGCAAGAACTCGCATCCAGTTATACCCCAGAAACCAGGTCAGAGGACCAAAACGGAGGCATCTCCCTCCGCCACCCTCACCCAGGTCATTAAACAGTCCGCCCCAACCGCCCTGGCTTTGGAGACCTCAAGATCCTGTCCCAGAAGAGCCCCTGGCAGAGAGTGGGCCTGGGGGCCTCTCCAGCTGAGCCCCACCCTCCCGGAGGCATCCAGGTGGGCATGACGCCTTGGCTTTCCTTGCTATTCTGCCTGGAAGCTATTTTCCCCCATTTTTTTTTCCAGAGGCCAAATAATGTGACTACACAGAAGAACATAATGTTTCTTATTTTAATTTGCTTTTGGGGTGATTTTTAAAAATAGGTACTTGAACCAGACCGGCCTGACAGACTGCAGCCAGTTTTAGACAAGTGACGATTGTAAATTTTGGGCAAAGAAACGCTACAGAAATGCAGGCCTGCGCCATCACACTAGAAAAAGACCTGGCTGCGGGGAGGTGGGGTCAGCGAACTGTGTGCCCTTGACTTTGAGCCCAAACAGAAGGGTAACCAAGGATCCCGGGGACCTTGCTTGCTGTTAAGCAAGTGCAAGTTTGTCCAGGGGATTGGGGGCATAACCTTAGAATGGCAGCTTCGGAAAAGCTGCCCCAGCTGGGAAGCTGAGACCCATTGCAGACCAGCGTGCCAACTGCTTTCCCAGGCTTGATGTGACTTCTTCCATCTTTAAAAGCAGCCACATGAGTGGGCGTCTTCAGGGCAGCTTTGCAGACACAGGGAGGCGTTATTTCTTGCTGAAGTTTCTCAGCTGTGGAAGTGGGATTGGAGCCCATGCCTCTTCCGTTGAATGTGGTGTCCCAGGCTGGAGCATCTTGGAAATCAATGGTCTGTGAGAAAACTAAGGATTGCCCAGTTTGCTCAATGCCACCGGAAGGCGAGGACTAGGTCTGAGCTAGCTTTCCTGTACCTGATGTCCAAGCTAGTGCTCCGGAGGGGAATGGCCCATGCTCTGAGCCATAGTCCTTCTTCCTCAGGCCTAGCTGCTGGGCACACTGTGCTTCCCTCTGCCACTGCCATCAGCACCCAGAGAAGCCCACCTGAGCCAGGCCACAGGACAGAGGTCATGGCCAGGGTATGGGACGGAGTTTCCCCTGTCCTCACCTCCTCAGAAAGGCTCTGTGCAATTTCATTCTAGAAAGGTAACTAAGAACCACGGATGTTTCTGAAAGCAAAGCCTTTTCTACAGATTTCCTCAGCAAGTATGTGATTAAATGCTAATACCCTCACTGGGTGAAGATGTTTACCTCTTCAGAATGGAGGCATCGGTATAGAGTTTTTATTATAAATTCCCCTCCAAATGGATGAGTCCCTTTTAATTAGATGTATGCTGAACACTGCATGCAAAAAGCCTATAAAATCAGAGTTCAGTTCCTACCCAGGCTGCTGCAAGCTCAGAGCCGCAGAGAAAGTAAAGTCAGGACCTGTCTCACCACGAGGTTAGGACAGAACCCAGCATCTTGCACTTTGAAACAGAGAGAAGACATCCCAGCCCAAGGGGTCTTCATCAGACCCTCTGCCTGGAGACAAGCCCCGGCCAACAGGCCGTGCTCCCGGTGGCTCCGTCAGCAAGCACAGGGCCCCAGCAAGCAGCCCCTTGCCCGGTCTCAGTGCCTTGTCCTCGCTCCCTCTCCACCGATAGACGGGAGTTCTGAACGGCCTGCTCGCTACACGCCATTCGTCCCCCCTCACTGCCCAGTGCAGAACAGGCCCTAGCTGTGGGCTCTTTATACTCTCCTGACACTTTTATGGCTCCTGCGCTCAGGGCCAGGCAGGCAGCCCCTCTCAGTGCAGAGTGAACCCCACAGACCAGGGAGGCCACTCTCACTGCAGACACAGGCCGCGGCAGCTCTTAATGGACCATGGAGGAGACGCCCTGCAATAGGCCTGTCTTCTGGGTGAGAGCTGGGTGCAGGCAAGGTCATCACCTGACAATCCAGTTACTGGCTCTGTTGTTTTCATGATCCGTCCAACCCTGTTTACCAGGGGCTGGTGCCATTCTAGTCCAGAGGGGAGAGGTTTAAATTAAAGTGACTTTACTTCCGCAATGGCCCAGGTCCCGAGGAGCCTTTAGCCTCACACATCCTCATGCTTGATTCTGAGGCTGTGTCTTGGAGGGAAGAAGCTCTGGGAGGGCAGTGGATGCACCAGGACCACACAGCTGGAAGGGGGGGGGGGGAACCTGTCTGATTGGGTTTTGCCTACTTCTGTTCTTCTGGATCCTTCCGTTGCCCCACCCTGGCATTACCCACCATGCCCCACCCCAGATCTAGCACAGAGCTGCTGGAAGGAGAAACCAGGTCCACTTTGCACACCCTCAGGGGGTGCCGTTCTCCCTGGAGTCTGTGTAAATGATCCTCCTGTTCCAAGTTCTTTGAAAGTGCACCTGGCAGAAGCCCCGAGAGGGACCTCCAACCATCCCCGCCCCAGCACAAATGACCTCAGAACTCAGAGGCCCAAATGGAGCCCCAGAAAGACTTTGCATTTTCAACCATGATGAATATGGGCAGAGTGCCCCTTCCTTTCACATCTGCCTCCGTGTTTCTGTCAACATGGCAGCTATCAGTGCCTCCAGCCCCTGAGTAGGGCCCGAGTCCTAAGGGAGCACTGGCCAGGCCTCTGAGTTGCAAAGACTGTCTGTGAGAACCTGCAATGGCAGAAATGCACCAGCTGGTGGGTGAGGCTTGCTCTCTGGAGCTGTGCCAATCACCAGGGCACCTTCCTGCCTGGGGTTAAAGTCAGAGCAGGACCTGATGAAGCGATTCCCTTTGATCTGATGGAGGAAGCTCAGGGTGCTGAGAGCGGGGATCACACCGATTTCATTTCACTCTCATTTAGACAGGCACATTACTTTGCTGTTTTTCTCAGTTACTCGTATTTTCTTTCTAAGATGAACGTACTTTGAATCCTATCCTCCCAATAGCTTGTCACAAAACTCAGGGGGAAAATGTTAAGTCCAAAACAGTAAGTTACCATCCAGATTCTAACAAAGACGTTGCCTGCATTTCTCTCAGTCAGAACTCACAGTAACAGTACTGATATTTTTATGTCTAAATACCTCTTTCAAGGATCTGTGATGAGTATATATATTTAAAGTCACAAGATATATAACTTACTTTTCTAATAACACGTTTTCTTTAACTTGACATTAGTAGAGATCAAATACACAAACAAAACCTGTATGTCAGCTTATCCTATAGTTAAAAACTTTTAGTTAATGCCCAGCTGGTGTGGCTTAGTGGTTGAGTGTCCTCCTATGAACCAGGAGGTCATGGTTTGATTCCCAGTCAGGGCACAGGCCCAGGTTGTGGGCTCAGCCCCTTGTGGGGGATGTGGAGGAGGCAGCTGATCAATGATTCTCATCGCTGATGTTTCTATCTCTTCTTCTCCCCCTCCCTACCTCTATGAAATCAATAAAAATACTTGAAAAAAAAATCTGTTAGTAAGCAATAATAAAGCAAAAAGTGGAAAGGACTCTAAGGACACAAACAACCCAAGTTCTACAAAAGCTGCATGTGGACGCTTAGGGCTCAGAGTGCACCGAGGCGGAGAGGTGAGGAGCTGGGCCACCGGAGAAGCTCTCTCAGCCTTGGCAGAGGTCAGACTCCAGCGGAGGGAAGCTCTTGCTAAATGCTCACCTGGCCATGCCGCAGGCAGCGGTGTTTAGACACTCACAGCCAGGAAAGCTGTAATTTCCACAGCCCTCCAGGTTAGGTAAAGAGATCAAGTGGCCCAGAATCCTCTACGTGCTTCTGTTTTTTCAAATGTTCTTCTCTGGGCCTGATGCAGCCCACGTCCCCCACCGGTTCCTGTGGAACCTGAAAGCCGTTGCCTCTGTGTGACTGGAGTCAGCCATGGCTCTGCCACCAGCCTGGAGAGCAGTGGGCATGCTGACCATCACAGCCCGTGTTCCTTGGTTTAAAACTGGCGTCAGGGAATGATAGGAAATGTGGGGAACCTAAGTAAGCATAAAGAAAAAACACAATCCTCGTTTCCTCTTTCCAGAGATAGCCATTATTAACACTGTTCAGTCCTCTCTCTCTCTCTCTCTCTCTCTCTCTCTCTCTCTCTCTCTCTCTCTCTCTCTCTCTCTCTCTCTCTCTCTCTGTCTCTTTATACATCAGTTATATGTACAGGAACACAAATATACATATTTGTTTAACAACAGTGGGATCATACCTTACAAACTCATTTATAACCTGCATGTTTCACCTAATGTGTAGAAAACATCATCTCCGTCCATTAAACTTCTTTCTCAGTATCAGTTCATCATAATCCGAGAGCCCTGCTCCCAACTGTTGGATTTTGAAATTGATCTCAGTTTTTCATCATCATTAATTATTAAGAAAAACATTTCTCTGTGTCTTAGAGAATGGTATTGTTTCTGTAAACAGGTATCTTAAGAAAAAATTAACTACAGTGGCCTGTGTGCAAAGGGTTTGGGTTAAACATAGTTTAATAGTTTATTTGTTTTTAATAATGGGACTTCCTGGATTCATTAGTATGTTAATGCAGCCTTTGAATTCCAAAGTTCCTGACACCTTTACACACATGCTAGCACATACACTCTCTCCCCATCTCGCCCTCTCTTTATTTCTTTATCTCCCTTCTCTTCTCCCCCACCCCCATCTCTCATCAACTGTCCAGGCTGGGATTGAATTAATAGTTAGAACTTGAATTTCAAAGGGTCTGGTTTGCTTTATTAATAATGCTCATTGTGATTTTATTTTAAATAGTACCTATTACTGCTAATAATATATTTTGTTACAATTAGGTTAAATATATATATAGAGAGAGATATAAATATATGGATAGCTGTATATGGCTATCTATATACTAGAAGCCCGGTGCATGAATTTGTGCACTGGTGGGGTCCCTTGGCCTGGCCTGCGGGGATCAGACTGAAACCAGCTCTCCAATATCCCCTGAGGGGTCCCGGATTGTGAGAGGGCACAGACCAGGCTGAGGAACCCCACCATTGCAGGATTAGGACTGGGGAGGGACCGCAGGAGGGCTCCATGGTGTGTCCAGCCCGTCTCGCTCAATCCTGATTGGCGGAACCTCAGCAACAAGCTGAGGATGTGCCATTTGGAGCATGTGCACATCATAGTGACTGGCTGAATGATTGAACAAATGGTTGGACACTTACTAGTATCATATTAGGCTTTTATTAAATATAATAGGATACATATAATATATTGGTATTTCTCTGTATATGTGTGTGGGTGTTTCCCCCCACCCCATATTTTGAGAATGTCTAAGCTATGAAGATTTCAGAATATTTATGGGAGATTTATGCAGGCTTCTAGAATGTTCTGGAATCTTGTTCAGGAAAGAAGATAATCTGAATTTTTTTCCTGAGTCATCTAAGATATAGTGGCCACCTCTCTCCTTGAAGTGGATTTGAAGGTAGCCACTCATAAAAGTGAAAACAAGGGCTTCATCATAAAGGCTAGGGCATGACGGGTAAAATTCCCCAGGACCACGGCTAAGGGTGAGCCTCGTCTCAGAAAGCCAGGTCAAGGATTCTGAACTTTTACCAACATGGCCACGCATGTCTTCAGACCTCCCCAGGAGGCTCTTCAGCAACAGAACAAGGAACACAATCGCAAGCCTGGCAAGACCAGCTGACCCAGAGTGTAGCTGGATTCTTCCGCATTCAGCCTTCTTCTGTTTTGCTGACACACAGTTCCAGCCCTCTCTTGTCTTGGTTCCAGAGGGACGAGCATTCCCCACCCGGGGACTAGAATGGGCCTCCCTGAGTGAGATTTGCCCGGCCACGAACCAGACAGGCAGAGTCTCTGGGGGAAATGAACCCCTCCCAGCAAACCCACCGCAGGGAGGACACACATGCTCCTCTCAAACAAGACTCCTCGCAGAGAGAAAGACCAGCCACGGGCAGCCCCAGAAAAGTTTCTTGCTAGTAAGGACCAAGAGACTTCAAAATGTTTCATCTTGTTGGCCAAGTAAGAAAATAATGACTATGGTATAGCTGTTCACGGAATGCAGGCTTCTAGAGGCATTACAAGATTTACCAAGGATTTCTTTAGCTGGAAATATGCAGAACTGTGCACAGAGTGCAGTCACAACTATATAAAACTAAAACGTAAAAACTACAAATGCATTTTAAAATAAAGAAAGTAAAGAAAATACATCAGACTCTTTAGTGGTTGTCTTGGAGTGGTGGGACAGTGGCCATACTTGCTTTTCTGGTTTCTCCCCTCCTTGCCCCCCACGTTCAAAAGCTGAGCTTACGTTTTAACTTTCTAATAAAAGCACACTACATTTTGTTTAAAGAAAATTCTTCAGCAGTTATATCTAAGACTGACTTTATTTAAATGCAATGGTAGGACTTTTTTCTTTTTTTTACTGAGTGAATCTCACAGGTCGTATTGAAAGGACATGGAGAAAGAATGAAACCATATCCGGGCAGGTTCCTGATGGAAACCACATTGGTTCAGCTATAGAGGCGGCCACACAAGTCCGTACACAGGAAGGAAGACAGGGAGAGAGGAGGTTGAACGAGTGAGAGAAGCCACAGAGGCAGAGTGGTTTGCAGGCACACGGGCTCAGAGAGATGAACTTACTGGGCCAACATCACAAAGGAAGTGGTGGCCCCAGGATTCCAACGTCCTTGTGGGTGAAAAGGGGACAGCAGCCTTAAACTCCAGAGCCTGAAGATGTAAATGAACAAAACCAGCGTTTCAGTTCAGCCTCTGGGCACTCAGGAAGTGACACCTGAGGAAGGTGAGGTTCCTCATCTGGATGCCCGGCCTCAGACGAGAAATTGTCCCGGTTCCAAAGGAAAAGGACAAGCACCCAGCAAGCACCACTGGAAATCAGGGCAGCCAGAGGCAGACAGAGAGCCTCTTCCAACCCAGGGCCTCTATTTGCATATTCCTGTGTAGAGAATTGAAGGAAGCTTTTCTTCTCTCACATCTCAGAGGCAGGAGGGCATGGCCTTGTAAACAGACCAGCTCTCAAGGAGTGTGTGGCCCATTTCATAAAAGCAGCCAGGGCTGCAGCCAGCGGGGGAAACGCATAAGCCAAAATGTGCCAGCGAGCTGGGTGCTGGTGCTGGTCTGGGTAAGGCGTTCAGATGGGGTCCAAGTGGTGGTATAATTGTTGATTGACAAGGAACAGAACCCATGATGTCCCCTGACTGAACAATGTGGTGAACTTGCGGTAGCTTGGCTGACCTGAAGGTTTTTTCCTACCCAGATCAAATGTAGAGTCACCCAGAAGTGTCACTTGAATTAAAATTGTGAACTTGGTCTAGTGGGAAAATGCTTATACTTTATGATTATTTTTAAATATATTTTTATTGTTGGTAGTATTACTGATATCTCCCTAATCTTTACCTTGTGTCCCCCTCCTCCCTGTCTTTACCCCCACACCCAGATCTTCACTACTCTATGGCCCATGTCCCTGGGCTATGTATGTAAGTATGTAAGTTCTTTGGTTTAATCTCTTCTCATCCCGCAAACCCACATTGAGGTATGCCAGTCTGTTCCATGCCTCCATGCTTCGGGTCTTATTTTGTTGGTCAGTTCATTTGTTCATTAAATTCCACAAATAAGTGAGATCATGTGGTATTTGTCTTTCTCGTATTGGCTTATTTCACTTAGCATAATATTTTCCAGGTCCATCCATGCTGTCCCAAAGAGTAAGAGATCCATCTTTTTTTTTACAGCTGCATAGTATTCCATAGTGTAAAAGTATCACAATTTTTTATCCATTCATCTACTGATGGGCACTCTGGCTGTTTCCAAATCTTAGCTGTTGTAAATAACACTGCTATGAACACAGGGGTGCATATATTCTTTCTGATTGGTGTTTTGGGATTTTTAGGATATAATCCCAGAAGTGGGATTTCTGGATCAAACAGAAGTTTCATTTTTAATTTTTTTTTTTAGGAAACTCCATGCTGCTTTTCATAGTGGCTGCACCAGTCTGCATTCCCATCTGCAGTTCCCTATTTTCCACATCCTCATCAGCACTTACTAGTTGATTTTTTTGATGATAGCCATTCTGACAGGTGTGAGGTGATATTGTGGTTTTAATTTGCATTTCTCTGATGATTACTGACTTTGAGCATTTTTTCATGTGTCTCTTGGCCATTTGTATGTCCTCTTTGAAGAAATGATTATTCAGGTCTTCTGCCCATTTTTTAATTGGATTGTTTGTCTTCCTTTTGTTTAGTTGTATGAGTACTTTATATTTTTGGTTATTAACACTTATCATACGTGTCATTGGCAAATATGTCCTTCCATACAGTGGATTCTCTTTTCACTTTGATGGTGGTTACCTTTGCTGTGCAGAAGCTTTTTATTTTTATGTATCCCATTTATTTATTTTCTCCTTAGTTTCCCTTGCCTTAGGAGATGTATCCATAAACATATTGCTATGTGACATGTCCAAGATTTTACTGCCAATGTTCTCCTCTAAGATTTTTATTATTTAATGCCTTACATTTAAGTCTTTTATCCATCTTGAGTTTATTCTTGTGTATGGTGTAAGTTGGTGGTTTAGTTTCATCCTTGTGCATGTGTCTGTTCAGTTTTCACAGCACAATTTGTTGAAGAGACTGTCTTTACTCCATCATAAGTTCTTGCCTCCTTTGTCAAATATTAATCTACCATAATGGTGAGGGTCAATTTGTGGGGTCTCTGTTCTGATCCATTAGTCTATATGCCTGTTCTTGTGCCAGTACCAGGCTCTTTTTGGTTATAATGGCTTTGTACTATAGTTTGATATCTGGTAATGTGATCCATCCTACTTCATTCTGCTTTCTCCAGATTGCTGCAGCTATTCAGGGTCTTTTATGGTTCCATATAAATTTTTGGAGTATTTTTTCTGGCTTTGTGAAGAATGCAATTGGTATTTTAATAGGGATTGCATTGAATATTTAGGTTTCTTTGGATGGTATAGACATTTTAATTATGTTAATTCTTCCAATCCATGAACATGGTATATGCTTCCATTTGTTTGTATTTTCATCTATTTCTTTTTGCAATGTTCTAAGGTTTTCCAGGTTCAGATATTTTTACCTCCTTGATTAAGTTTATTCCTAGTATGTTTTTTGTTGTTGTTACAATGGGATTGCCTTTTCAGTTTCTCTTTCTGAGAGTTCATTATTGGTGTATAAAAATGCCATTGATACTTACCTGGCAGGAGAGAGAACATGATCATGAAGGTAGTTTTCCCAGAGTGAGGCTTATCCACTGCTCTCATGATGTGCTGTCCCCTGCAATTTCCCCAAATGTGGGAAACTTGATTGCATAATTTGTGGAAGTGGGGGACTGCGTTCATGCTATTCCCTAAAAAAAATGCCATTAATTTCTGGATGTTGATTTTGTATCCTGCTACCTTAATTAATTATGTCCAGTAATTTATTGGTGGATTCTTAGGGTTTCTGTGTACAATATCATGTCATCTGCTAATAATGACAGTTTTACTGCTTTTCAAATTTGGATGCCTTTTTATCTCTTTTATTTGTCTAATTGCTGTGGCTAGGCCTTCCGGTACTATGTTGAATAAGAGTGGTGGAAGTGCACATCCTTGTCTTGTTCACATTCTTAAAGGAAATGACTTTAGTTTTTGCCCATTGGGTATTATGCTGGCTTTGTCATATATGGCCTTTTTTTATGTTTTTTGTTCACAGAGAGGAAGGGAGAGAGAGAGAGAGCTAGAAATGTCGATGAGAGAGAAACATCGATCAGCTGCCTCTTGCACACCCCCCACTGGGGATGTGCCCACAACCAATGTACATGCCCCTGACCGGAATCGAACCTGGGACCTCCTGGGACCTTCTACCACTTTTCTACCACTGAGCCAAACCGGTTTCAGCCATATATGGCCTTTTTTATGTTGAGGTATGATCTCTCTAGTCCACTTTACTGATAGTTTTTATCAAAAGAGTGTGCTGGATTTTGTCCAATGCTTTTTCTGCATGTATTGATATGATCATGTGGTTTTTATCTTTCAATCTGTTTATGTGATGTATCACATTTATTGATTTGTGACTATTGTACCAGTTTTGCATCTCTGGAATAAATCCTACATGATCATGGTGTATGATCTTTTTAATATATTGCTGGATCCAATTTGCTAACTTTTTTGAGGATTTTAGTATCTGTGTTCATCAGGAATATTGGCCTGTAATTTTTTTTTTTTTTTGTAGTGTCTTTATCTGATTTTGGAATTAGGATAATAATGGTTTTGTAAAAAGAGCTTAGAAGTGTCCCTTCCTCTTGAATTTTTTAAGATAGTTTGAAGAGGATAAATGTTAGTTCTTTTTGGAATGTTTGGTAAAATTCAACTGTAAATCCAACTGGTCCAGAACTTTTCTTTGTTGGAAGTTTTTAAACTCTATTTCATCAGTTGTTATTAGCCTACTCAGGTTTTCTGATTCTTCCTGAATGAGATTTGGAAGATTGTATGTTTCTAGGAATTTTTCCATTTCACCCAGGTTGTCCAGTTTGTTGGTATATAGTTGTTCATAGTGTTTGCTTACAATCATTTATATTTCTGTGATGTCTGTTGTTATATCACTTCTTTCATTTCTGACTTTATGTATTTTGGTTCTTTCTCTTTGATTCTTGATGAGTCTGGCGAGGAGTTCATCAATCTTGATTATCTTCTAAAAAACCAGCTCTTGGATTTATTTATCTTTTGTACTGTGTTTTTAGCCTCTTCTTTTTCTAAGTCATTTAATTGTAGGGTTAGATAGTTTATTAGTCCTTTTTCTTGTTTCTTGAGGTAGGCCTTAGTGCTGTGAACTTCCCTCTCAGGACTGCTTTTAACGTGTCCTACAGATTTGGGGTGGTTGTGTATTCATTTTAATTTTTTTCAGGAAGTTTTTAATTTCTTGCTTGATCTAATTGGTAACCCATTCATTGTTTAATAACATGCTATTTAACCTCCATGTATTTGGGTATTTTTTTTTTCCCAATTATAGTTGATTTCTCACTTCATGCCATTGTGACCCAAGAAGATGCTTGGTGTTTTATCAGTTTTCTTCAATTTATATAGACTTGTTTTGTGTCCTAACATGTAATTTACCTCTGAGAATGTTTCATGTGCACTTGAGAAGAATGTATATCCTGTTGCTTTGGGGGTGAAATGTTCTGTAAATATCAGATCCATCTGATCTAGGGTGTCATTTAAGGCCTCTGTTTCCTTGTTGATTTTTTGTCTGGAAGATCAGTGATGTCAGTGGGGTGTTAAAGTCCCCTACTTGACTGTATTGCTGTCAATGTCTCCCTTAAGGTCTATAAATAGTTTTGTGTTTTCTTTAATGTACTTGGACGCTCCTATATTGGATGCATGTATGTTTATAAGAGTTATATTTTCTTGTTAAATCATTCCCTTTAGTATTGGGAAGTGGCCTTCTTTGTCTCTTGCTCTGGCTTTTGTTTTAAAGTCTATTTTGTCTGCTATGAGTATTGCTATTTAGTGTTTTTGTTTTTTTTTTCCTTTCCTTTTGCATGGGACATATTTTTCCATCCCTTCACTGAGAGCATCTTTTGTTCTGAGGTGGGTCTCTTGTAGACCATACATACATATATATATATATATATATATATATATATATATATATATCATGTTTTCTTAACCATTCAGTCACTCAATGTATTTTGACTAGAACATTTAATCAATTTACATTTAAGGTTATTATTTATAGGTATTTATTGCCATTTTCTTTTCTTTGTGCCTATGATCTCTCTCCTTTTCTACTTCTTAAAGCAGTCCCTTTAACATTTCTTGCATTGCTTGTTTGGTGGCAATGTACTCTTTTAACCTTTATTGTCAGAAAATCTTTTTATTTCACCTTCAATTTTAAATGACAGCCTTGCTGGATACAGTAGCCTTGGATTTAGGCCCTTGCTTTTCATTACTTGAAGTGCTTATACTTTAAATCAGGGGTCCTCAAACTTTTTAAAGTGGGGGCCAGATCACGGTCCCTCAGCTGGAGGGCCGGACTATATGAACTACTAATTCCTACTGTAACACCTCGGTTGCGCTCACTGCCCAAAAAACCTGGCGGGCCGGATCAGACTCCTCTGCGGGCCACAGTTTGAAGACGCCTGCTTTAAATAAAGAGACTGGCTGCTGGAAGTATTTTATATAGTAGTAAATGGTTATGACAATAAGAAGTTAATATGTAAAAAATTTAAATGGGAAAACCCAACACTGATGAAGTTGTTAAAAAACAAAAACCTGTATGTTCTTCTAGTTGGAACCCTTCCAGATCATACATGGCAGTATACAGCAGGAGCCAAATAGGAGCTCTTGGATCCCATAGTTTCAGATCTGCAAATGTATGCTGTAGAGGTAAATTAAGAGAAGGAAAACACTGCCTGCATAAAGATGCTGAGCCATTAGTTCTAAAAGCAAACAGTAGGAATAATCTAAAGGCCCCGTAGTAGAAATTTCTAAATGGGGACCCACCAGCAAGATGATCTATTAGGCATCTATTAAAATAATTGTGAAACTGACAAGTAAGATAATTTTCTTGGGGGTAGGGAGGGAGAGAAGTGATAAAACCAAATGGAGTGTTGTCCCATGCACCAAAAGTTTGGGCATTGGATTCCCTGTCAGGGCACATACCCAGCTTGTGGTTTGATCCCAGGTTGGGGCACAGACAGGAGGCAGCCAATTAATGTTTCTCTCTCACATGGATGTTTCTCTCTTGTTCTCTCTCTCCCTTTGTCTCTCTCTAAAGTCAATAAAGACATATCCTTGTGTGAGGATTGACAAAAACAAGCCTCTATTATTAGTATATAATATTATCAATAGGCAAATTTCATAGCAGTTTTTCCAGTGATCATATTTTGTGATATTACTTATATTCTCAAATTCAAACTAGTTTGGCTGAATGGTGAAAGGCACCAAGAGTTAACACACGAGGCAAGAATTATTTTAAATGCTTTGTTTCAACATAAACTCCTACTAAGGGTGCCTGCTGCTGACCAGAATGGGTAGCCATTTTGCAAGGCCAGGCTTTCTGGCCCAGTGCTGACTCTAACGAAAGCAGTCAGGCCTTCTCCATTGAAATTCAAAACAAAACCACCCATAACCCCATTTTAAAGAGCAAAACCACAAGCCACAGCTTCAGTCATTGCTAGGGATGCCCATTAGAAGCTAAGTGCAGGGAAAGGAGGCCACCTGAAAATTGGTTTACAACTAGGACAGGAGAAAGGGTCGATGGAGCAGAAGCCATATTACTGGATAAATGCACCTACAGAAACCATGTGTCAAGTTTCTGTGAGGCACTGGGCACCAGGTTGAGGTCAGAGCTTAGGTGGGAAGCCAAATAGTCTTTCTTTGTGAATAATCCACCCATTGCATCAATTGGATGTGCATACACTGCTGGTCTATAGGCCACTTGGGCTTGAAGGCGATGGACCGGGATTCAAACACTGACTCTGATACTTACCGCAGCTAAGGGGCTATGGATTTTTATACCACAGTTGCAGCGTCTACGAATAAAATAAGATGGAGTGGTTTGCAGAGACTAGCAATTGGCACGGAGTAGATGCTCAATAAATAGTATCTGCAATTATTATAGTAGTAGTGATGATGGTACAGTGGGATCATTATTATAGAATTAAAGTATAATGTATATAATATAATCATATCTATCTATATATATACCTATTTACATATTTATATGTCATGAAAGATGGTAATAGCCTTGGGCTTAGAATAACCTAAAAAAAAGTAGGTCTGTCTACTTACTTGTCCAGGAATTCCCCATGAAATTAGAAGATTGTGTTTCACAGGAAAGATGGCTCTCAGGGAATAGTGTTTGAGTGGATTCAGGGCATATTGGGCAAGAGGAGACCTTGGTTTAACTTCATGTACCTGGAGAGCTTTTGGTCAAGTTAATTAGGATCTTATGCACTGCAGAGACATGAGATATAAGGTTGGTGTTTTTTTGTTTTGTTTTGTGTGTGTGTTTGTTTTGTGTGTGTGTTTGTGGGAGAGGTTGCCCTAAACTTTGAATTTCTACCATGTGGCACTCAGAACATATTTGTTGAATGATTGTCTGAAGGCTTAGTATCTATCATAACTTAGGGAGCTCCTTGATTTAGGGCATTTCTCACCTCCCTTGGTCAATTTCCTCCCAAACCTTATTGTGCCTGCCTGGTACAGAACCCACTTGGCAGTCAGTCAGCACATACCTGAACAGCACCAGGGGGCAGAGAACCCGCAGATTCTCCCTTGGATGTCCTTGATCTTTTAGACATCTCCTTGGCGGATGGTACTCCATTGTCTGCTTTGCCATGGCTTAAATTCTATCTTCACCAAGTGCCTAAAGCTTAGCCAGAGTCAGATCAATAAAGATACCTCTTTGCTCAGCCTGAGACCTCAACATGATGCATCTCTTTGGAAAGGATGTAGCTAATTCGTTCAAGGATCGGTGGCATTGGTGCAGAGAAGAGGTATGGCTTTGAAATCAAACCAACCCAGGTGTGAATCACAGCTCTACCATTTATGAGCTGTGTGGACCAGGGCAAATTGTAAAACATACATCTTGGCTTCAGTTTCTTCATCCCTAAGACAGGAAGGGGAAGGCCATCTGGGAGGGTCGTGGACACATTAGAAATCAGATGTAATGTTGGAGCCTGC
The DNA here is from genome assembly GCF_014108245.1 of Pipistrellus kuhlii. Classification (NCBI taxonomy): domain Eukaryota; kingdom Metazoa; phylum Chordata; class Mammalia; order Chiroptera; family Vespertilionidae; genus Pipistrellus; species Pipistrellus kuhlii. The sequence goes on from NW_023425482.1 coordinate 12,514,038, forward strand.
TTAGCACAGTGTGTGGCTCACAATCATCCCTGCGAGGATGGAAATTATTTTCAGAGACATAATGCCTGGTCACCAAGAAGCATCATTTTCTTCAACGGTTGTTTATTAAGCACCTTCTATGTGTCAGGAACAGTTCAAGGCATTGTGGCCACAGTTGTGAACGAAGTAGACAAATCTAGCTGGGGTTTATATTATAGGAGATGGAAAGAGGAAATAGCAAATAGATACAGAATGTGTCCAATAGTATTAAGAGTTGTGGAGAAAAACTAAGGGGGAGGCTGCATGGGGTGCCACCATGAAGTCGGCCATGTTCTCAGAAAAAGGTTACATGTGAGCAGAGACCAGAATACAGTGTGAGAGGAAGCCGTGTGACTCTCAGGAAGGAAATCATTTCATCGGAGGAAACAGCAAAGATAAAGTACTTGCCCAGGAAGGATACTTGGCATATTTCAAGAACACAGAGGCTGGAGTGACTCCATATATCAGGTGAAGAGAAAGTGTTATCACACAGGATCAGAGAGCAAAGTGAGGACCAGATTAAGAAAGAAACCCCAGGCTGTGCTAAAAATTTGCTCTTGACTCAGTGAGATGAGAAGTGGTGTCAGTGAGTGCTGGCTGTGCATGAGTAGTTCCCGGAAACTTCATGGCTTCACATAACAAGCTTTTACTTTTTGCCATTCTATGAGTTGCCCTGGCTGGGGCTGAACAGTCTGGGATGGCCTCGCCCCCATGTCTAATTGTGAACTTGGTGTCAGTTTGGGTAGCGACCAACTGTCTCTCATCATCCGGCAGGCTAGCTGGTGGTTGCCAGGTTCCAAAGAACAGCAAGAAAGGGCAATCCCTGGCCAAAACTGGTTTGGCTCAGTGGATAGAGCATCAACCTGTGGACTGAAAGGTCCTGGGCATGTACATTAGTGGTGGGCACATCCCCAATGGGAAGTGTGCAGGAGGCAGCTGATCAATGTTTCTCTCTTCCTCTGTAAAAAATCAATATATATATATATATATATATATATATATATATATATATATATATATATATATATATATATATATATTTTTTTTTTTTTTTTAAAGGGGAAAATCCCCAGTGCACAGGCACTTCTCCAACTGGACAAGGTAAGTCAGGCAGCCAAGGCCAGGATTAGTGTGGGAGACACCCAGTCACTGTGTGGACACTGGGAATGATAGTGGTCCCTTTTGCAGTCTACCTCAAAAGCATTGGAGGTTTTGGACCAGAGAAATGACATTATCTGATTCACAGCTTTAAAGGAGCTATGATATTAAGAACATTGTAAGGTTGAATATAGCCAGACCAGAGGAGGTATCCAGGTGATGGGCCACTGGAAAGCAATGGTGTTTGACTGGACTGGGCCACAGAGGCCCAGACGTTCATGATGTTGTGTAGCCTGAAGGTGCCATTACAGTATTTTAGCAAATGCATTTTCTCCATCCTGCCTAATTGGACCTTCTCAGAGCCCTGGAACAGCCTAGAAACCAGGGGTTAGTGAAAAGAACCCCAAAATGCTCACATTCTAATACATAAAAATATTCTCTAATGACCAAGAACTTGATAATTACAGGGGGAACAGACCACTGAGGACTGAATAACCCATGAAAAGTAATAACAGAACCTCTCTAGGTGAAGTGAAACAATAGTCATGTTTCTCTTTCTTTCTTCAACAGAAAGTATGATGCTGGCATGCTCATCGCGTGAGACACGGACCACCACAAAGCACAAAACAAACTCAGAGAAGAAACAAAGAAACAAGAACGGTGTATTCCTGGCGTCTACAAGAAGCGCTTTATTTTTCCTCTAGATTTCTTTTCTAAAAAACAAAAAACAAAAAACAAAACTAACATTTAAAGACACAAGACAGACTTCAGGTGATAACATTGGAGCATGCTCTTTTATTAAGCGTAGGATGGGAGGGAGGACAGGACTGGTGAGCAGGAGCCCGAGGAGCTGCTGAAACCGAGAATGAAGGAGGATAGGGACAGCTTTGCAGCCCACCCCATGATGATCCTGTAAATTCCTACAGACGCAATGCCTCCTCTCCTGCCTGGCAAGGTATCGGGGGATGCTTGGCAAAACGCATCTGCTATAACTGAATGTTTGTATAGTTTGGCAAGGGAGTCAAAGAACTAGTACCTTTGTGACTCGCAGCTCTGTCTATGCCACAGAATTCTCAGTGTCTCTCCATCTTCGCTGACGGGAACAAGGCTTGGGGGCCTCTGCCCAGGAGTTGCCAAGCCCACTTAGACTTGGTCAGAAAGAATGGAGTGATGATCTCCTGGATCGATGCAGAGGAGAAGGGTAAACACTCGCTTGTTCTTTCCTGAACAGAGAAAGCTCCGGTGGCAGTGAGGCTCTGGCTGTGCTGGTGGCTGGGTGGAACAGGTGAGAGACTGGTGCTTCTACAGTGAGACAGGCCACCACCAGGAAAGAAAAGGGACCCAAGCCTCGTTCAGCCCCAGAAGAGAGATACTGTCCTTTAACCCCTGGAATTAATTCCCTGCTTCCCGCTGGTATTTGACATTTTCCCATCTGCTGTGACTACTCTTACTTCCTTTGCTCTGGGGGATCAGTGTTGGAGAGACACGGAAAGGCCTGGATAATGAGTTGGGGGGCTCGGCATTGGCACTGACATGTGGACACACAGGGTGTGCGTGTGTTCCAATCGCCACCTGAGCTCCCGCTTAGCTGGCCTGGCCTCCGAGCGCCTCCTGGATCAGCCTCTCGCTGAGCGCCCACAGGGCCCGCGCGGTCTCCTCCCTCTGGGCCTCGGCGGAGGGCAGGCAGCGGCAGCAGTTGTTGAAGTACATCCCTCCCAGGCCCTCTAGCTCGGGGGCAGCAGCACAGTAGACGGTGGTGGCAGCTCCTTGTTGCTGGGGGGGAAAAAAGAAAAAAAAAAGACCTTAAGCAATTTAAGAAAAGAGGTGATGAGAAGACTTTCTTCTGACTGGAAATCTGCAAGCCTCGCTGCCACGTACACTTGTGCCTGAGCTCAGCCCAGGCCTGGAAGGTCGGAGGCGAGCAGCCTGAACAGCAAGCTCATAACCCTCTCTAAAGCTAGTGTGACCCTTTGCACCTCATATAGGAAAAGGCTTCAAAAATGAATATGCACATCCCTCATCGGACATCTCTCCCCAGCGAAGAGGAAACCATGGCACCTTTCTGCACACACAAGAAAACATCATCCAACCCCTTGACTTCTCAGTGCATACTGCATTTACACACCAAGATGTTTCCAGAACCGTCTGTCTGGATGGAACCAACCATTCTAATAATGGCCCATCAGGGAGAAACCCCATGCAGGACCGGTGCCAGCCCACTCCGGAACGCAAGTTGCAATGAGTGCTACGGACCGCTCTCCGTTCACCTCTGGCATAGCGCTGTGGCTAGGGCTGTGTGTGCAGGGAGGCTCCAGATCGTCCAGGCTAACAGGGTGCTGTCAGAGCTGCTGCAAAGAGGGCAAGAAATCACTTTGCTTTGCAAGCTATCATTAAAAATAATAGGCTGGTGCTCACAGGGAGACGCGGTAGGCATGGCTCTCGTTTAAAACCAATACAGTTTATCTGGCATCTTATGATTATTTATGTGCATCACAGCCCTGGTGGCATCAACTAATTATAGGCTGATAGAGAGGGGGGTTGTGGGAGAGGATGGAGGAAGGTAACATGGGATTAGGTCACAATTAGAAAGACATTAGGGACATTTGATTGAGGAGGAAATGGGTTGGTCCTCCCCCAAAGCTTACCCTTTTTCTGCTCCTCTATGGCTTAAATTGTGCCCCAAGCAAGGTGCTTAATGGAAACCATGCCCCACAAATGGTTTGGTTTACACTCACTACAACCATTGGGGGTCAAGGTCATTCTGAGGATCAGGGTCTTGAGATGTTCTAATTTTAGGAAAGTGCTACAAAACAGTCTTGGGTGGTGGTTTGGGGGGGAGCTTCCATGTCAATATCTGGTCATATCTAGTTCATGTGAAAACCCCATAGTCAAGTCAGTCAAGGGACATGGGTGTGGGGAGGGAGATGGGAGAGCCTTGAGTTCTGATCAGAGCAAGCTTCTTGATAGGCCAGGACAAGCCCCATTAGTTCAGAACTCGAACTCCTGACCTGGCTGAACTTAAATTGTAATTGGTTTGTTACTTCCCCAACCCCCTCCCCGGGCCCACTCCCCCAAAACAGCCAGCTACTTTCTTGGATTCAGCTCTTTCTTTTGAAATTGCTTTGGGTGGTGGCTCAAGTCTAATGGAAATAAGTTCATGTCATCCAAATTTTCTTTCACTGAATTACTCTTGCTAATAACACTCTGTTTAGCACCTGGCACATTTCTCTAAAGAATTCGAGAGGCTTATCTGATTCCTTGCACCTCCTGTGGGGGGAAGAAGTAAGCAAAGTGCCCCTAAAGACAAATTGAAGAATTGAGATGCTTGTCCCGCTAACTCAAGCCAAATATCCTTTTGGCCTCACTTCTTAGCAGAGTTCAGTTGGAGATGGTGTTTTGCATAATTTTCTGGATATGTATCTTAGATTTCCATTTTACTTCCCAGCTGCCAAAACCACCAGAGAGTGGTCAGGTGATTTACCATCAACTGTAAGGGATGAGAGAATCCAGCTCAGCCCCAGATCCAGGCTCTCCACCGAGCCTTGGAGCATCGGCATTTATAGAGCAGGACACACTGGCCTTTCAGAGTGCCTCCAATGGCGAGAAAAGGTGAAGTAGGCCACTTGGGAAAGCACAAAGCGGAATTCTTCCACACCCGGTGTAATATTTTGCCACTGTGACCTTCTAAAATGATATCAGGTTGCACCCTTGCATTGTTAGAGTGGTATTTTTGCAAAGAAATTCTGCACTTGCATTGATTCAGAATCGTGTTGATGAGGGAGCTGGGAGCATGCAATTTCCTTCCATGGAATCCGAGAGCAATTGCAATGACCTCAGTTCATATAAGCCTATGTTTGACCACCATGCTGAAAACCAGACATTTTAGAAAAGCCCAGTCTTGCATCAAGAGCTGGCTTTGAGTCTTTTGCTAGCAGGCTTGGGGGATGCACAATCTTAACTCCATCATGAGAGGTTCTGTGGAACCCAGGGATACCTGAAAGAATGGCCACTTTCTCCACTCGGAGATCAACCCCACATTGGGCAAAGTCTCCCTCTGATCCATGCCCAATTCAACTGGTACTCAGCTGACTTTCTTGCTGGACAGCTAAGTAGTAACAAGCTTTCAGGCCCAAGCTCACTACCCGTTTGGCTTCTGGGGGAATTCTCTTAGCTGCACCAGGGCAGCCTCTGAGTAACATCTTCATACGAGCAGATGTACCCACAGTTTCAGAACAAGTTCTAAGGTTTGGCTCATCAGCTGTTCGGTCTGCCTCATCAGGAGACTGAGCCAGTGAGGGGAATCTCATTAGTACATAGGCTGGGCTTGCTGATACAAGATCAAACATTTCTAAACTGATAAACACACATTTAAAAGGGCACTTTCATCACCGTCAAATGGCTCTCATGCCACTTTGGGGGGGGGGGGGGGGCGGGAATCAGTACCTAATTTAGAAATGATGAAAGTCACATAAAAGGAACAATGCTACTAACTTCATTATAAAACACCTGAAGCCACCAGATCTTGTGAGTTGTCACCACTGTTTACTGATCCATCGTGATAACAGCAACACCGTGACCTAAGAGCACTGACTGGAGCTGTGGGTCGCCCTCAATGATTTGTTAAGAACAATTTCTCAGAAGCCTGCTTATCATGGGAGCTGGGCGCAGCGGCTCCAGGCTCCATCCCTTAGAACTGGCGATGAGTTAAGGTGTGGCTGGCACAGGACAGAGTTTCTAGAAACCCTTAGAATCTCTAATCCTTCCTGAACGCCACTTGTGATCTGATCAAAGGTTTTCGAGCTGCCAGAAGAGAGCTGAGCCATCCATCTCTATAGTGTAGTGGTTGGCAAACTGTGGCTCTTGAGTTTATGCCGACCTCTGTCCTATAATTACCCTTTACCTCTGCACACAATATGCCACAATTGCCTAATTCTCAGTTTCCAACTACAAGGTAACATTTAGTCTAATCCAGTCGTTAGCAAACTCATTAGTCAACAGAGGGGCAAACTGCGGCTCATGAGCCGCAGTTTGCCGACCACTGCTATAGTGTATATAAAATCACCCAGGATTCTTGTGGGAATTAAGAGTATCTTGGTCATAAAGGTTCATCGTTCTCCTTCAGAAATCATTTGTCAGATTTGCATCCCTGTCTCCAGCTCAGGAAGGTAGACTTAGAAAGTAGTTGCTGTTTATTTCTAGCTGAGGCCCTGAGACCTAACTTACCCATCCTTTCCTAACCCTTTGTCGGGATGAAAATGTTAAGTAGCCGCTTTTCATCAACATTTATTTGATGACTGCTAGCCAGCAATTTGTAGCTGTCAGCATGGAATCAAAATGAATATTGACTCTTTTAAAGGAAGGGGTACAGAGGTTTCTAATAAACAATATATGGTTAAGGAAAAACCACCCACATATCAATATTTGTAATGCATTGGTTAGTACTCTGACCACCCACATATTGATATTGGTAATGCATTGGTTAGTGTTCTAATATAACTCATGTTTTAATAAGGACACATATTACACAATTACTGTTTAGTTTTCAAGTTTCTCTAATTTAAAATGCATGCTTATTTAAAAGAGAGTAGATTCCTATCTTAAAGTAGAGTTAACTACAAGATGTATAAAAAATAGTCACTGTCACAGAATATCTATCTATAGTCAATGATTCTGAAAGTAAATGTTCTAAGATTGCTTTATCACAGACCTACAGCTATCAGGAGATTGCACAGAAAATGCTGAATGAATGGACTTTTGCAGCCAGTACAGATGTGTAAGGGGACTGAGACGGCTTGGAATCCCACGGGCAGGAAGGAGAGGCCTTGGGAAGAGAGCAGTGGTCACTGTGCTGAATTCCCAGGACAAAGAGGTGATGTGAAGTGAGCAGGTGCCTCTTCCTATCCTCAGAGCTTTCTCTGTTCCTCATCTGGGGTCTGTTAGGCAAGACAGACCCTTCCCAAAGGCAAAAATCAGCCGCCTTTTCAGTGGCCCCGTGAATACACAGGATCCCCTACCGCAGAGCGCTGGAGTGAGACTGTCAGTGGAATGACTGTCTGCCCCCACAGCCCCTGCCTTTCCTGCTTTCCAGTAGCACCCTGGTGGGGGGGTTCTGCCATTTGCCTGGACAGTGCAGCACAGGCTTCGAATTCATCCCTGGATATAGGTCTGTTCCTCCAGAACAAGAGCAGCTGAAACCTCTGATTTTAAAGACAAACAAAAGCAAGTTGCTCCGAAAGGTTACGAGTCCCTGTTGACCGAGAGCAATCTAAGCTGACAGAGGTGCCATGGATTGTGTTCGTTGTTAGGGCAATGCAGTGCACACAGGAAGAAGGCTCCCAGGCCTCCCCGTTAGCAAGGCTGTGGCCACTGAGCGGCCCTCTGCCTCCACTGGGATGCTGCTGTCACTGAACAGACCAAGGTCATGGAGTAAGTGCTAACCAATCAACCCGCCAACTTGCCCCAAAAGAATGGGAGAAGAAGAGAACAGAGAAGTCTACTGGAAGGACTCTTCCCTCCACGTGGTCCTGCTTTTCCTGAGGCTTGTTGCAAATGAGGCCCATTCATGAGGTAGCATCTATGAAGAGCTGATGATTCTTTGGGCAGGCATCATGGGGAGAGCTTGTAAGCACCACATTCTCACCCCACACAAGGGGTGATTGGATCCCCATGTGTGGAGAGGCCACCTTAGTGTCAGAGGTCAAAAGCAACTTATCCCAAGTCACTCTGATACCACATAAAGGGCCCTCCCCAGAATGCAGACACCCGGCCATAGAAACTTCCTGCCAAACGTGATACAGCTGTTTGCATATTGCCGACCCCCGTTCTGTGTCCCCATGTGGCCGAAGCTTCCTGTCCGTGCCCGGCCACAGAGCGACACCCTGGCACGGCCTGGAATGAAGCGTGGGGCTTGCCCTGAGTTCACCTGAGAAATGTTGAAAGGAGATTTTCCCATTGTTGATTTAGTCCGTGAGCTAAACTGAAATTCTATCCATTTGGATGAACAGAAGTGAGGATTCAGCGAAACCTCAGAAGATCTGATAGCAAATGACCCTTAACGCAACGGTCACCTGGCTCAGCACGCCACCTCCAGGTGCCAGGCTGGCCCAGCTAAGGGACCTTGTCTGGGATGGGACACTTTGTTCAACACCTAAACCGAACCACCAGCAAAACCAGAGAAACGGAACCAATCCCCACCGTGTAAACCTGTGTCTGTGTAATGTGAGCGAGGCCTTTTGGAGGATAATAGCTGACAGGTTAGGTCAGGTTTGCAGGCAAACTCTGTTCCAGGCCCCCCCTTTCCCCCAATTAATTCCTACAAAGTAATTCCCACGAACTCCTAACCAGTGACTCCTACAAAGGCTTCACACAGTCAGGCTCGGGTACAGGCAGATACCTCCTGTGGGCATGGACGCAGACCTGTCCTGAAGCTTGCAGGGGTTTTGCTCACCGCTACTCTTAGCAGTTATTATAGAAGGGAAATACACTCAACTTCTCAAACTGAAAAAGCAGAGACCAGGAAAGTGGGTACTGTTGTTAACAGTGGGAGCTTTAGGATTCTGAGAGAAGGTCCTGGAGACTGACAGCCCTAGCCTCACAGAAAAGATGTGCCAGCACCATGGACTTTGACAATGTGTTTGCATATTGACCTCTTGGTAAGTTTCTTTGCTAAAAACAGGTTCACACCCGTGAAAAAGGCTCAGAAGTTCCTTTTCAGTTGACTGTCTCTCCCACTGTGTGCCCAGGGACACAGTCTATGAAAAGACGCGACAGAAGTTGTTCGCTGAGGGGGAGCTGAGCAATGGGCTAACCCCCGCCATCTCGAGATGCACTTGGTCCACGACCCACGATTGCAAAGGGCATCTGGAGTGGAATGTTTGAAGGGAAATGAAGGTGACACAGCTTTCACGGGCCTCCGTTTGGGGAGAATCTCAGAGGTGACACGGAGCCTTTCTCATTTGCATCCCAAATAGTGAGCCCAAACCCAAGTGAGGGGACAAGGACCATTCTTCCTGACAGAAGACGTGACTTTCTAGCAAGCTCCCTACGGGGTTTTCAGAGATTGGTTTCAAGACCGGGACAGAATGACTTGCAAAGGCAGGAGTGTTGCTGTTATTTCTCTGAGAAATATTTGCAGAAAAAAGCCCAGAAGTGATGCTGGATGGAAACTTGGAAATTATTCTTTTTTTAAAGCAAAAGAATATATTTGTCTTTGCTAGCCTTAAGTTGGGGAAGGAAGCGGTAGTCCATCCGTACCATCCAGGGAGGTCCAAAGCCATATTTACTTTGGGAAGGTCGGGCGGGGAGGGGTTTCCACTCCAGCGGGATTCAAGGGCAGGGTGACCTTGGTAAGCTTTCAGGACCTGTGTTTTGAGTTCCATGAACTGTTCTGAACTTCCCCTTGAAATAAACGAGGCCCCTTTCATACCTCCTCCCTGTCCCAGAGTCCTCGCCATCTATGGGTCTGTGAAAGATTCATGTCTTGTCCCAAAAGAATGGAAGTGTGCAGTTTGGAATGACGTCATCTCTCTGGGACCTGCTGCTGCTGCTGTGAGACTAACACACTCTGAATGAGGGAAGGAGAAAGAGGGGGCCTAGGGTCCAGGCCAGGCGGGCGATGTTCCTCATGCACATCCCACCTTCATTTGTATCTGCCAAACACATTCTGGAACAGACTGGCCCAAGAGGTGGTCTCATCACAACTGAGAAATGTGAACTGTGTCTCATTTTGTTGACCCAGTTCCCTGGGCATCCCCTGCCAGTGCTCTCTGGAATACCCATGTTACTCAAAGCACAGCTGCTTTTCAATGGGTTTTCTCTTCCTGGGACGGAACACTGCATTGGGCTATCCATTCTCCCACGGGTTGGTTTGCAACAGCGGAGCAGAAGAGCCATAGAAACCGACCACCGAAATATGCCTCATCCTTTGACACCGGACGAAGCTGATGGCCTTTTACGGATATGTGCCCATGGGGCCACCTCAAAGCTGGTGCCAAAGGATCACCTGCGTGTTTATAAGCGGTAAAAGAAGATTTCGCTTGTGTTCCTTTGCAACAGTTTACATTCTTACTCGATGTTTTTAACCTCAGTGATAGCTAGCTCTGTACAATGTAGATAATGGATGCCTCTGTATTGGCCGTGTACACTGATAGAAACCTTTGACATGATTGCCAGGCAGAATTAATGGGTTCAGTTCTAATATCAAAGGCTGTCTTCAGAGTAGCGGTGAAACAAAAATATCTCCCCTCTGCTCACAGTCATTCCCGCCCAGTCGGCCTGGAAAGCCAAGAGCATACTGTTCTGTGAGCAGGCAACACTTCCGGGCAAACCCCAGACAAGCTGTTTGTTAAGATGGACAGTTCACTTACACCTAGGCCACAGGCATAGCCTACAACATAGACTGAAAAGGCATGCGGGCAGGGGCGGCGAATAAAACCCACAGGGTGCTCCAGTGGGGCCACATCACGGTAAGAACATAACTCTTAACTCAGTCACCCAGAAACAAATGCGGGAATAGACTTTGCAGCGATTCAGATCTCAGAGACAGACCCCAAGACCGGCCCCACCATTTCAAGTCACGCACAACTGCATTAGGTCTGCGCATGCACTTTCATAGGGAGCTCACGCGAACAGATCATTTCTCAGGCGCGGAGACGCTGGCCTTGTTAATATTTCATTTAGAACATACTGTGGAGAGTGTCTCATTTATACGACTTCCATAATTAATGGTGATAGCTTAGGCACTGCCTCTACACAGAGAGATCTCGTCACAGTGGTCGATGGGTAATGAGAAACAATAGATATTTCATTCACCAGCAGCTTGTTGCTAGTTAGTAGGAAATGATCGTGTGCTGTGTTGCTTTAATTGCCAGGGTACATAATTCTGCCTGGGTGTTAGCATTTTAAAGCACTCGATGCAAATAGACTAGAAACAAAACAGAGTTTACCTTGATTATGTAACACCTTAGCATAGAAAGTTACACAGGTATGTTTTTTTTTTAATTGCATTTTATCATGCAAATATCTAACTATGCATGTACTGACGACTCATCTACTGTATTTTAGGAAATACAATTAGGCCGCCTTTCTCTTCTCCTATGTAGACTGTAAATACCTAGATCTTTCTCTTGTTTCCCTATGTAAATATATGTAAATATTAACAAGCCATGCATGCTGATATCCTAGATGATTTCAGGTAATTTTATAATCTGCAGGCATGTACTTGAACTGGTTTGTTAAAAGGAAAAAAACACAAAACCTCGCAAACTCTTTAAAGCTGAATAGGAATTAAAGGTTTCTTCCTAGACTGTGGTGGCTTCTTTTGCTTGCTGTCTCATCCCTGAACCCACTTCCCCTCGGCCTCTCTGGCCTTCTCCAGAAGAGACACCTGGGCAGGCTTGGGGCCGGGACAGTGGCTGAACCACGTGGCTTGGGTCTTTATACACTTCCCTTGAGTTTTCTAAAGAATCTCTAGAATCCTAGAAAGGCATCTTTGGATTTTTCTAGCAAAAGGATTTGGAGTAGAAAGCATTCATGTTCATCATTCTCATAGGTGCTTTACATCCCAAAACCCTATGAGAGAACCCTGTCCTTCCTACAACAAAGAAGCACAAATGAGTCACAGCAAGATCAGCATCTGCCCAGCGTGACAAACGATTAAATGCCTCCAAAATCCCAATTCGTACCCAGGCTCAGTCAACTTTCCTGCAAAGGGTAAGAGAGGAAATATTTAAGGTCCTGCAGGCCATACAGTCTCTGTCACAACTGCTCAAATCCACCATTGTTGTGAAAAAGGCTGTAGATACATATGCAAATGAACATGGTTCCAATAAAACTTTATTTACAAAGTGGGCCGTGAGCCAGATTTGGCCTACAGGCCTCAGTTTGCCAACCTCTGCTCCACACCCTGGGCAAGCTCAGCTGCTCTTCAGCAGACCGTTAACACTTCCCTTTTGAGTATGTGTTCGATGGACGGGGGAATCGTGTGATCAATTGAAAATTCTCCACCTCTTCCCCGCAGGTGGCTACACTATTTGCAGAAGTCATAAAATATAAGGAAGTGAGCAAAAATGAAGTCCCGTGAGCTTATAAATCAAGTTGTCTTCCTCAGACAAATCTCATTGCCAGGTTTCAATTTAGCTATCTTTTGTTTTCATAAGTGGAGATGGAGACAAAAGTATGAAAGACTAAGGTTTAAAAAAAAGAAAAAAGAAAGAACTCAGTGACACTCAGTCTTCAGTGAGGGGAAGGAGGCTATTACCTCAGGTCTCTATGGAAACCAAGCATCATACCAACTTTTTAATGGTTGGAAAACAACACTTGTGTTTGAAGATTTTTTTTCTAAGTATGATGCTTCCATGTAAATGCATTAATTGACAGTTTCCTTCGGGACTTTTTATTGAAGTTTCCAAACTTAATTTGATGGCACAAGGAACTCTCCGGAGCCCTTGAAGAATGCTGAAAGTTAGGTCCTTAGAAAAGTGAGCCGGCTCTGGCTCTGTGTGCACATCCAACCCCATTCTCCCGCAGAGCCAGCGAAGAACCAGCCTCACTCCCTGTAGTTTTCCATTTAAAGAGCCCTCGGCGTGCACTGTGGGATCGGAGGGACCCCTTCTCACCCCTATTGAACAAGAATCAATATCACCTCTCAGTCCTGGAGGGAACTGAGGAGAAGGGGCAGGAAGAGGAGGGAGCTGCAGGCTTTGCAGACTTGGCGGCAGTGTAGGGTGGTGGAAAAAGCCAGGGAGCTGAAGCTAGAGGTACCTGAACTTGAATCCTGACTTTGACACACAGCAGCTCTGTGACCAGTCACCAAGCCTCTGTTTCCTCATCAATGAAATGGGCATAACAGCCCATTCATGGGACTTTGGGCAGGATCAGTACTAACATTTGGTCATTTCCTGAATACACAGACACTGGTTCAAAGATAGCTACAATTTTGCTTATTAAAAGTTAAAGAAGGAAGCACACAGATCAAAATCTTTCTCCTCCATGACAGAGACTTAACAGCAAAGAGGGTGGGGGTAGATTGCTGCTTTCTAGGCAAGAAATTCATGACAGTTACCCCTCCCACCAAGTCTCACCCAGCATCTCAGGGTGCCATGCTGGGCATGAATGACCTGCTTACAGTCTCTTGTCAGACACTCTCCTGCTAGCTGACTCATCCCCCCTTTGCCTTCAAGCTGGAAGCCTGCATGTCATCCACCTTTTTGCCCTCTCTAGACTCTAGAGACTCACCTGTCGCCTGGCCCAGCACCTTGCCTTTTACAGGATGGCTCAGCCCAGGAGCAGCCTTATCACAGCCGCCACTGCCCAGTTCTTTAATTATCTCCTTTCCGAGCCCATCCCCAGTCCTCCCATCTGGGCCGGAGTGTGAGACACACAGCTGCCTTAGGAAGTCTGCCCAGTCCAACAGGCACAGCCAACAACAAAACTAATAACGAGGCTGGTGATGGTCCGGTACGTGCCAAGGACCTCTTACTTCCGATTCTTACAACAACCTCAGGAGGAGACGGAGGCTGAAGGAGGCAAAGTAACTCACGGCCATGTATGTCCCTGGGACGGGCTAGAGCAAAGACCCAAACCGAGTCGGTCTCTGTTCAAAGCCCATGTTCTTGGTGATAGGTAATGCTCTCTCTGAGCCCACATCCAGGTGCCTCGATGGCTGTGGTCGGCAAACTGAGGCTCTTTGGCCCCTTAAGTGTGGCTCTTCCACAAAACACCACGGCCTGCGTGAGTCTATTTTGAAGAAGTGGCGTTAGAAGTTCAAGTTTTAAAAATTTGGCTCTCAAAAGAAATTTCAATCATTGTACTGTTGATATTTGGCTCTGTTGACTAATGAGTTTGCTGACCACTGCTCTATGGCATCCTGAACTTGTGCATAAATGAGGAAATGTAGGCCCATGAGTCTGTGTCCATACTCTTTCTCTGGGCGATTTGATCCCCCTGCTGGCCGCGCCCCTGCTCACAGAGCCTGAGGGGCCTTCCTCCTCCTCTCCAAGCCCACTCCTTCCCCTCAGATGGTGGGTAGTGGGTCTGAGGGTGCCATTGCTGCCTGCATGTGACTTTGGAGAGCACCTCAGGAGGGTCTGAGAGCCACCCCTGCCGTCTGCCTCTCATGCAGGGAGGCTGGCAGGATCGGGTTCCTGGCCCATCTGGTCGCAACCCCCAGGGCGGGCTCCTGTCTGGCCAAATGCAGTTGGAACTCTCCGGCCCTCACAGAGCAGAGAAGTGCTGAGCTCAGGACACCAGGTTACCAGGAACACCTGACTCTGCCTTTTTCCGCCCCCGCTGTCTGCCACACCTGGTAGCACTCATCCTCTCGCAGTGTCTGGCTGTAAAAAGGAAGGCAAACGGATACGCTCGTAGCTCCCAGGCAGGATGTCAGAGAGGATACAAGCTAGCTGTGCAGCCGGCCCTCAGGTAGGCAAGGTGGTTGAAGATCTGTCCGCTCTGCCTGTGCCCTCTGGGTCCCATTGCGTGACATCACAAGACAGCCCCCTCAATGCAGGATTCCCACGTGGGGCCTGGATACCTTCCGTGGTACACTCTGGATGCCAAGCCCTGAAGTGTTTGCTGAATTCCTCCAATAACCTTGTGCAGATATTATCATCCCCATTTTACTTACAGGGAAACTGAGGCTCACACAGGTGAAATGACTAAGTAATAAATTATCAAATAATTCTTGTGTGTTGAGTTCTGATTATGTGGCACCTGTCTAGGCTAAGGGACTGATGTGCCTTTACAGCCACTGGTGAGGGTCACCCTGTACCAGACCCTTTTTGAGGCCCTTGACATCCACTCTCCCCACTTATGGGCAGGAGCTAAAGCCCAGAGAGGCAGAGGTCAAAGAGCAAGTGGCCGAGTTATGAGCTGGACTCCATCCCTCGGGCTGTAGACCCCCACTCTTAGCAACGGCTCCAGGATCGATGGGAAGGTGCTCACTGTCCGAGTCAAGTGGGAGCACTACCCTTCCACAGGCCAAGGTTTTGCACCCTCCTCACAGTAGATCTTTGTGCAGCAATAAGGAGCTAACCTTTTCCCCGAGCATCCCAGGCTTACAGTAACTGTTTTACGGGTTCTCTCTCATTTATGCTGCTCCCAGCTGGAAAGATAAGGAATTCAAGGTGCAGAAAGATGAAGCATTGCCCCAGGTCACACAGCCAGTGGGTGGGGAGCTGGCATCTGAACCTGGGTTGTCCATGCCGCTAACCCCTTTGCTGGATGGCATCTTGAGCCACAGAAGTCAGATTCCCCCCCAATGACATTTGTTATGTACCCAGTGGCAGGAGGAGCGTCTCCAGTGAGATGCTCTGCAGGGCATTGGACTCTCAAGTGTGATGCTAACACTGAGGTGGAAGCCAGGGATTCCACTTCCATGAGAGAATCCTAAGGGAGCGAGCCCATTGGTTACTTCGAGTCTATGATCAGAGGGTGGGGCGAGTCCCATGAAGGAGCAATCTCTTATTAAAAGGGTAACCTCTCGTATTAAAAGAATAACCTTTTAATAAGAAAAAAAGGGGAGGCGTTAACTGCCCTTACTTGTTTTTAATATTTACTCTAAGGCTGTTGCTTATTCCCTAGATTTTGGTAAAGGACCAATTGATTTAAACTGTTTTACATACAAGGCCAGATCCATAACTGCCCCAGATTTCAGGACCACTTAATCCTTCCCTAGAGGCTGAGAAGCATCACTTCCTGGTAATTGGAAAGCCAGAGCTTCAGATTCACGACCACAGTATCTCCAGGGTCCATGTACCAACCACTTTCCATCATCATGGTGAGATGTGCCTCATCCATTGTCTAGGGTGTTCATGTTTTCATTATAATGAGTAGAAGAATTGGGGGGGGGGGGAAACACAAATGAACAGCCAACCTATCGGTTTGGTCTGGTATTACAAAATTGCCTTGCTAAACCAATACAAAATCTCAGTTTACCATCCCTTTGTGGGGATGTGCAGAATAGGCAAATTAAAATCAACTTTTCCATGAATTGTTTTGCCTTGCTTAAATAACGCATCATTGAAAAACAGGATTTGTGACAGTGGCATATTGGTAAGTGCTTAACAGCTGGCTCACTGGAACATGGAGGAGAGGGGAAGCCTTGATTTGTACTGTCTGCCAAATCCTGTGGTGTAAATACTCTCAACATGACCAGCAGAGTGCAGAGATGGGAAGAGAGCCACACAATTAGCTCTTGAAAGCTGGTGTAATTCTGCTCCAGACCTCAATGAGCTGATGGCCTATGGAACACAGTAGTAGGAATTGTTTGAGGAAGATCATGAGACATGAC
Organism: Pipistrellus kuhlii; assembly: GCF_014108245.1. NCBI lineage: Eukaryota > Metazoa > Chordata > Mammalia > Chiroptera > Vespertilionidae > Pipistrellus > Pipistrellus kuhlii. The sequence goes on from NW_023425482.1 coordinate 12,530,443, forward strand.
AAAAACAGGTCAGGAATTCAGGGTCATCATACCATGGAGACAATGTGAGAAAGTATGAACCCAAACCAGTATGGGTAGCTGGGGGCCAGAGTGACAAAGACTTATGACTTTTAGGTATTATTATGTTGGTCCCTTAACCTAAAAGCTGATTCCACTCAGGTGGCTCCCCAGGCCCTATCCTACCTAATAAAAGAGTGATATGCAAATTAACCATCACTCCGCTCAAGCCACGCCCATAAGCCAATCAGAGCGAGTATGCAAATTAATCCCAACCAAGATGGCTGCAGGCACAGAGAGCAGTTGAGAGGCTTAGGTTGGCCCAGCAATGGAAGCCAAGTTTTCCACATACCCTTCCCAGCCTAGGCCTCCACTCAAGGATACAAAGTTTCAATTATATAAGATACATGAACCCCAACAGAAATGGCTAAAGGCCACAGAGTGAGCAGGGGGCTTGACTCTGCTCCAGGCTACAAAGTTTCAATTGTAGAAGGTAAATAAATTCCAGATACCAGGACCTCCACTTGGGTCCCCAGGGGGTGTGGCCGGCCTGCAAACCACCACAGGCCCCTCGCCCAGGCTGTCCCACACCCCAAGGGAACCCCCACCCTGATCTGGGACATCCTTCAGGGCAAAACAGCTGGCCCCTACCCATGCACCAGGCCTCTATCCTATCTAATAAAAGAGTAATATGCAGATTGACCGTCACTCCAAGACACAAGATGGCTGCTCCCATGTGGTCAAAGATCCTGCCCCCATGTGGACACAAGATGACCACCACAAGATGGCCAGCAGGGGAGGGCTGTTGAGAGGGACCAGGTCTGCAAGGGAGGACAGTTGGAGGTGATCAACCCTGCAGGAGAGGGCAGTTAGGGGTGACCAGGCCAGCAGAGGAGGGAAGTTGGGGGCAAACAAGCTGGCAGAGGACCAGTTAGACATCAATCAGGCTGGCATGGGAGTGGTTAGGGGGGTTATCAGGCTGGCAGGCAGATGTGGTTAGGGGCAATCACAAAGGCAGGCAGGCAAGCAGTTGGAAGCCAGCAGTCTTGGATTGTGAGAAGGGTGTCCGACTCTCTGTTTAGACCCGATCCCACTGGGATCGGGTCTAAACGGGCAGTTTAACATTCCTCAAGGGGTCCCAGATTGATGAGGGTACAGGCTGGGCTGAGGGACACCCTCCCACCCCATGCATGAATTTCATGCACCGGGCCTCTAGTATAACCATAGTTATCAACAGGTATTCAGTAATGAGTCCCTAACATCATTTCAGAAACTCTGCAACATCATCTTATTTACTATTGCAATAATTCTACAAGGCAGACAAGAACGCCATGGTAGTGATGAGGAGGCTGAGGTTCAAGGAGATGGAACCTGTTCAAGGTTACACGAAGCTCTGGCAATGCAGCGCCAGGGCCTGCTCCCAGTCTGCCTGATGCCAGGCCTCACTGTTTCCCAGGCTCTCTAGGAATTCAGCATCCTTGAAAACACCACATTTGTTGCCTTGGATCCTTTCTACCACAAGTGAAATGCACATATTGTAACAAACACATCCATCTCCCCAACCAAATGCTTCCCATTGAGCGATACAGGACTGGAGACCCTGTGGGATTGTGGGTGAGAACAGGAGGGAGGGAAGGAGGCTGGGTAGGTAGGGAACCAGGGAGAAGAGAGGACAGGGCCGACATGGGACACCGAACTACTATTTTTCAGGTATTGCTGGGAGCTAGGCACACATACACTCGGAATTTACTCCAATTGCCCAACACTGCGCGCCTGTGAGCAGAGATAACCCTCTGGGTATTCCAAACAGGTAAGGGCCGGCATTCTGAAGCCGAAGGCCCCTGGGGCCGGCCTGTCCACGCACAGGAGGGGAGAGGAGGATGCTGTCTGCTCACGCTGCACTTCTGTAACCATCAAAGGTGCCAAACCCTCAAGCTGCCTTTGTTTTGTCACTTCCTCAAATAAAAGCACAAACAGGTTCCCGCGACCACACTGCATGAGAAGAGTTCACCCTAGAACCCAAGGATCCTGGTGGCCCCACTTCCGAAAAGATTATTTTAAAATATATATGTTTTATTGATTTTTACAGAGAGGAAAGGGGATGGATAGAGAGCTAGAAACATCGATGGGAGAGAAACATCGACCTGCTGCCTCCTGCACACCCCACCAGGGATATGCTCACAACCAATGTACATGCCCCTGACTGGAATTCAACCTGGGACCTTTCAGTCCTCAGACTGATGCTCTATCTCACTAAGCCAAACCGGTTTCAGCTAAAAGAGTATTTTAAGCAAAGATATCTTCACCATCTGAGCACTCCAGATCATCCCCAGATGTGAGAAATAGCACTTGCAAATAAGAGAAACCACTGACATAGGAAAGAAAAGAAAAGAAAAAAAAAGTGGGATTTTCTTTCCCTTCCCAACTGAAATTTCTGCCTCGGGAACATCTAGAATCTAGATTCTAGATTCTAGAATGTCACGTTAAGCCTATCAGCTGATTCCACTCTGGGAATCCATGTGCTACCACCTAGATTGTCCCCCCAAACAGCCCTCTCCAATCTGACTTCAACATTATCCTGCTCAGTGCTGGCTCCTTGGCAGGGGCAAGTTCCTAGCCTGAGCTGGATGGCTGCCTCTCCAGCTCCCTCCTCTCCTGTCCTCCCTCCCTCCCTGCACCCCAGCCACATGGATGGACTCTCATTAGGGAGTTGTGGCCTCGAAGCCAGCCCAGGGCACTGGGTGGCAGAGTGGGGGTGGGGGGCACTGTGGGGAGCTGCCCAGATCTCCATCTGGACAAGGAGGAGCTCATTCCTCAGCTGCTGGGCTGCTGTTTGCTGAAGGCAGAGTCCTTCCTCAGGAGCTGCCCTCCGCTTAAAGGAGCTGCCTTGCCCACGGACACCCGCCAGGAGGCAGCCCACATCAGTGCCCACCTGACCTCTTTGGAGGTCATCTTGGAGGGTCACTCTGGCTTCAGTCTCTTCAGACTGAAGTGCCTGCTGCTCCCACCCATAGCTCAGCCCTCCTGCCTGCCCCTCCTGCAGGCTCAGATCGAGAGAACTCCCCAGGAACCCGTGTGCCCACTGGGCCACAGAGCCTGCAGCCTGGACCCCGACCTACAGCCTGGACCCTGACCTACTGCTAGTGGCTGGGTGACTTTGAGAACCACTCAACCACTCTGAGCCAGTGTCCGCACCTGCAAACTTGAGGCAGCAGAGCACGGAGGGGAAGTCTGAGAGCTCACTAGACTAAGTACTTCAGACGCCGGCAGGGAACCCGAGGGGCCCAGTAGGCAGCAGCGGTGAAGGTGGCAGCAGAAGCGGTGCGGGCTCAGGCTGCTAGCCCCTCTCTGCCTGCCTCACCCTCTCTCAGCCTTCAGCTGGGGGTATGACATGCCTCTCTTTCCCCCCAAATAAGCACAGACTCTGGGAGGGCTTCTGGTTAGACATATGGATTCAATTCAGGCATTTCTGTCTACACTCCCTCCAGAAAGGCCTTTAAAGAAAGTGTAATAAAAAGGAAAAACTCGGTGATGGAGGAACAACAGCAGACATGCAGGGAAGCAGACGGAGGGGAGAGAGCTCTGACTCAGCAGAGGGAGGCCTGCCCTGAGCCCACTCCCAACAGAACTCAGGACCGGAAGGAGGGGACCGAGGTTGGGGCCAAAAGAGGAGCATCACCAAGGCTCGGAGATACTGCCTGTGAGGCCTGAGCAGGGCTCTCACGTGGGCAGCCATTCGTGAAACAGCCAAGTTCACTGCCAAGTTCAGATGTCAACTCCCCTGGGAGTTTATAAGAGAAGCCTCTCCTCACATCATGCCCGGCCTGAATCTAGCGTGTAGCTGGGGGTGTGCTGTTAGGCTAGGACCCCTCTGAGAGGGGCTGCTGGCACCCCGCCCAGCGCCTGGTAGCTAGAGAGTGTTTCTAAAGAGATGAGTGAATGCCTGATCGAATACCCTAGCAGGACAAAGAAAAATGTGTCAATCAGACTCAGTTGCTGCAGAAACAAAATGACTGGTCAAGTGATTTTCTTTCCAAATTATTGTTGGTGTGGTTTTGACATGGTTGTTTTCAGCAAGTTATGACTCATATTGAAGCTACATTTATATTATGCCTATTATATGCTAGACACTGATCTAAGCTTGATCTCTCCTCTCTTTTTCTCGCCCCCCCCCCCCCCCCGCCCCTGCTCATACACACAGAGTCCTCACAAGAACCCCATGGAATAGATTTGCTTTTAATCTCCTTAGTTTACAGAAAACTGAGACAGAAAGTTTAAGGAACTTGCTGAAGTCTACACAATCAGTAAGTGGCCGAGCTGGATTCGAACTCATGCCCTGAGACTTCAAAGGCCATACTTAGCACAGAAGGCGGGGAGCTGAAGTCCTGGGGAGCTGTCTCTTGTTCCTGAACTTGCTTTCTGTGAGGCTCCGGGTCCATGGGGGTAGCTGCTGTCTACAGACGCTTTGGGGTAAAGAGCAAATGGGCTCAGGAAGGCTACCCAGAGAGTGAATCCAGGAGAGGAGACGCACTCTCAAAGAAGGCCCGAGCACTGATATCTCCTCCTGCCAATGAGCCAAGCGGCTGGGAGCCCTGCCTCTCTGCAAGCCCTGAGGACACCTCAGAGCCTGGTCCTGGAGAAGCGGGCTGTTTCAGGAAAGAACAGACCAGAACCACATCCACAGGAGTTATGTGTGGGGGTGGGAGGGGGGTTAATAGGGGGGAAACGGTGAAGCAGGCCAGGTGAGCTCAGGCACAGGATTTATAAGGTAAAGCAAACTCCTGACCCTGATTCAGCTGCACCCCCCCCCCCCCACCCCTCAAATCCCACCCCTTTTAGAGGTCAGACTTTGCAGGCCTCCGAATACCCTGTCTTTGCTCAAAGAGGAAACTTGCCTTCTGTGCTTACCTATTCATAGGGTCCCACCTGGGTTGCTAGCTGGCTAAGCGGCTGTAATACAGAAAGGGGGTGGGAGGTCGGTCTGCAGTATTTTAAGAAGCAGAATGAAAAGCATGCCTTATCTACAGAGAGACCACACCGGCTGTTACTTATTACCTCTAATTTGTTGGCTGCTAATCACCTCTCATAATCTGAGTTCCACTGAAGTGGGAAACAGAGGGGGCCATCTGTAAAGACAAGGCCCACCACCAAAGCTTTTTTTTTTTTTTTTCTTTTTTTCATCGGGCCTCTTCCTCACTGGAGTTTCAGCAAGACAAAACAGGAAGAACAGGAGGAATGGTGGAGGCAGGTCTACTTAGCTCCAGGCAACACAGTTCTGAGAGGCTGGGAGCTCCCGTTACCCAGTGCTGTGTTCTCAGGTCAGCCCTCAGGGGCACTTATCTGATCCTCCTCTTCCGCAGCCCCAGTAGGGCTTGAGGATGCAGACACGGTAGAATGAACTTTATTCTGTCCCGTTCCAGAGCCTGTGCTTTTTACTCCATCTTGTAAGATCCCAGCAGAAAGCACCAGAAAGAGAACACTCTCTATTGAGGATGGGAAGCTTTTGCCTTGACTCTGGGCCAGTGACAGCTGAAAACTGACAACTCTTTGATGATTTACAGCCATGGAGACCGACTGTAATCAACTATTCAGGACCAAAGTGAAGTAGCAGAAAGGTGTGAATGTTGGGGGTGGGGTGTCAAGGAGTAAAAGGGGACCTTCTCCTAATTCACCTTCTCCCCAGGAACTGCTGACCTTAGTGGCTGGTCCTCCACCTCAGTCCTGCAGCCACGTGAAGAAACTGGAGCTCAGAGAGGTTAAGCAACTTGCCCACAGACACACAGCCAGAAAGTGGCCCAGTTGGGATTCAAATGTGGAAAGGGATAGGTGGGCTCCGAAGCCCATGTTCTCCTCCCCATTTTTGTCTCTCTCACAGTGAGAATAAGCCATGAGGGTGGACCCCACAGAGGAAATAGAAAATAGAGGGGGGAAAATATTTTTTGTAAATGAAACAAGGCTGCCCTCCTCAACATGGTGCCATGTTGACCAGCTTTGGTGTTGCTTCTGAGACACCTTGCTCCCTCCAGAGAAATCTCCCCACACTGAACCTTGCCCTGGTCAATAGAGACCTCAGCAGGGACGACCCCACATCTCTTTCAGCTGTCAAATCACTACGTAATAGATGAGGCCAAAATACCTAACAGGCAATAAGCTACTTGGAAAAGACAGTATTCACACACATCTCCCCAGCATTAGCACTGGGCCTGACATTAATCATGTGATGAATGAATGAATGAATGACAGAATGAGGAACCAAACGTCGTTTGACGCACTTTTTTGCCCCACCTCACACCAAAGGGAGGCATGTTGTGGAGCCGACTTGCTGCTGGTTGCCCAGGCTTTAAGAATATGCACATCCCTTATGGGAACTGGCAGGAGCATCCTCAGGCCTGAGAGCAGGCACCCTGCCCACCTAATAGTACATGAGGTGCTAACTGCATTATCTGGAAATACCCGGTGACTAATTCCCAGCCCTTATCTGGAGGAGAAGAAAATTGTCTCCAGCGCGAATGCCCCAGATTCCTGGTCAGTTTATGTAAGGAGTTCCAAGCGATTGCGGCATTTTAAGCCATTTTTAGCTTAAATCACCTGATGGGTGGCGAGCCCAGGAAACCTGATCTCTGGCTCCCTTTCACTCCCTGTTTTTCCACTAATTTTGTTTAAACTACTTACTGCGCCCGAGTACCTATCCACTGATGAGCAGGCGTACAAGAACACATCCCCTCACTCATTTTTTTTTTTTTAAGGGGGATGATTTATTTAGTGGATTTTCCAGCATCATCTCCCTCCACTCCAATGGCGTAATAGAGCCAGTGTCCGCACCTGGTGACAGAAGTGGCTGGGTACTCCCCTTCACGACCTATCCGGTGGCTTTAGATCACATGTGTCAAACACAAGGCCCGCGGGCCAAATCCGTCCCGCCAGGCCTTGCAATGTGGCCCGCACCGCGCTGTCATCACTGCACTCCGCTGCGTTTCCATCACAATGACAGTTTATGATTGTTCAGTAAACCATTCGGCCCTCGATTTAGGCTGGATTTTAGATTTTGGCCCCTTCTCTGATTGAGTTCGACACCCCTACTTTAGATTGACAGCCTTTCTCCCCAGCCCAAACAGGGTTTGATAGACACTGTCTCCAAATCATGTCGCAAGTGATCCTCAGAGACTGAGCAAAAAAGGAGCTTCCACCACCTTTGTCCAGCGAGAGGTGAAAACTGGGCTTTTAATAAAGTAGCCAAGGAGGCCAGGAGGCCTTTCCTTTGCACAGTTATAGTTACTTTTATTGTAAATCTCTCTCTCTCTCTCCCCCCGTCTCTCTTTCTCTCTCTCTCTCTCTCTCACACACACACACACACACACACAAGAACCAAGATGGCAACATAAGTAAATGCTGGTACTCACCACTTCCAATAACCACATCAAAATTACAACTAGAGCACAGAACAACCATTATTCTGAACCGCCTGAAAGCTGGCTGAATGAAAGCCCTCCAAACAGAGGAGAAAGCACGCTGACACGGTAGGAGGGCAGAGGCGCAGAACAGGCCAGGCACACAGGTGCTGCTTTTTAATCAGGAGGAATACAGTCTCTGCGGAGTTCTTCCTCTTCCCTCCCCCATCCCTGCCTGCCCCTGTGAGGAGCAAGGGGTCCCAAACCCCCAGCCCAGGGTTCCAGAGCAAGGAAGAGACGTCCCCACACTTAAGGCTGTGAAAACCAGGGACTGTGGCTGAGGGACACCCAGGCTTTCTTTTAAGGGGCTGGCGCACAAACTTACTTGGACTCCATCCCTCTGAGCTCTAGTGCCTGGCGGCTTTGCGGGACTGGACCATACAGAGAGGAACTGGATTGTCTGGCATTATCGCAGGAACTCGGAGGGGCAGCCTTCCCAGCTAGGTGTGCTTACAGGAGTCATTGTTGCTGTGCTGGGACCTCTCCTGCCGCAGAGCTGACCAGCAGCCATAGCTGAGTCCCCATCAGCAGAGCCCACACTGTTTGCTCTGCCCTAGTGATTCCCTGAGACCCCGCCCCATCCAATTTAGAGCCCCACCCTAACTGTTTGCAGCAGCTTTTCCAAATGAACAGCCTATCCTGGCTCAAGCTTCAGACTTTGCTAGAAGCTCTCAAACAGGCTACAACTGGTGTCAGTGTGCCCCAAACCTCTCAATAAAAGGCCCAAGACCCTAGCACAAGCACCAGCCTGCCTTGCCTCACAGCTGGGCCTCGCCTGGGTCTTTCTTCGCCCAATACAAATCACAGCCTCTAGATCTCTCTGTAAACCCCAGCCCCCGCCCCCACCCCCACCCCCGTGGCCCCAGGCAGTGGCTGACTTTGCACCTTCCTGGGACCCTAGGGCCAGTGCACCTAGTGGACAGCTACAGACCACAGCAGATTGTAACTCTACACGTTCACAAGCGACATGCTCAAGGGGAAGGCTCAGTGAGCACCAAAGCCCCACTGAAGCAAGTCCTGCGCCATAGGGATGCCTCCTGCACAGCAGCTCTCTCACTGTAGTCGCAGCTGGTCCTCACAACCTATTGGCTGGAGATCAATTCCTCCCAGTGACGCCAACAGCAATTAAGGCTCAAGGACAAGACTGTGGGCACACAGCCCACACAGGGACACACTTAGAGTGCCCAGCTCTGGTGACTGGGAAGGCTGAGCCCTGGGCCCAACAGAATACATACTACAACGCCACACTACCAATTCCAGGAGACATAGCAGCTCTGCCTAATGCATAGAAACAAACATAGGGATGCAACCAAAATGTGGAGACAAAGAAACACGTCCCAAATGAAAGAAATAGAAGCAAGCAAAGTACTGCATACAGAGTTCAAAACAATGGTTCTAAGGTAACTCAAGGATCTCCATGAGACTTTCAAGGATCTTAGTGAGAATGGCAAAGACATGAAAAAGGGCCAGTTAGAAATGAAGCATACACTACCTGAAATAAAGAATAGTTTACAGGGTTTCCACAGAATAGAGGATTCCAAGAATCAAACAAATTGGAATATGAGGGAGCAAAAATACACCCCAATCAGAATAGCAAACTGAAAAAAAAATTCAAAACTATGAAGATAGTGTAAGGATCCTCTGGGACCACTTAGGTGGGTGCCAGAAGGAAAAGAGAGAGAACAAGATATTGAAAACCTATTTGAAGAAATAATGACAGAAAACTTCCCCTCTCTGGTGAAAGAAATAGACTTACAAGTCCAGGAAGTGCAGAGAGCTCCAAACAAGAAGAACCCAAAGAGGCCTACTCCAAGACACAGCATAATTAAAATGTCAAGGGTTAAAGACAGAGAGAGAAAAAAAAAAAAAAAAAAAAAAAAAAAAAAAAAAAAAAAGCAAGAGAAAAACTGTTTGTTAGCTACAAGGGAGTACCCATACGACTGTCAGCTGATTTCTCAATACAAACCTTTCAGGCCAGAAGGGAATGGCAAGGAATGTTCAAAGTGATGAATAGTAAGGACCTACAACCAAGATTACTCTATCCAGCAAAGCTATCATTCAGAATTGAGAGTCAGATAAAGTGCTTCACAGACAAGAAAAAGCTAAAGGAGTTCATCACCACCAAACCAGCAAGCATTACATGAAATGCTGAAGGGTATTCTTTAAGAAGAGAAAGGAGGAGGAGGAGGGAGGAGAAGGAGAAGGTATAAAAATATGAACAATAAAATGGCAACAAATATCTATCAACAACTGAATATAAAAATCAAAATAAAACATGATATCTAATGAACAAAATAAACTGGTGAATAAAATAGAATCAGAGGCATGGAAGCATGGAACAGATTGACACATCTCAGAGGAAAGGAGCAGGGAGGGGCAGGAAGAGATTAACCAAAGATCTTACCTATGGACACAGATAGTAGGGTGGTAAAGGTCTGGGCAGGGCAGGAACCGGGTGGAGGGGATCAATGGGGAGAAAAGGGGAGACATGGGTAATACTCTGAACAATAAAGATTTAAAAAAAAAATAACATTCAGAAAAAGCAAAAGGCAGGATGTCCAATAGACCTATTAGAATCAGTGACTGGTTTCCACCTGCAGTCTCAATGGCCTTCTCCTCCCATCAACAGAAATCACTGTTAGTGTGCCTTCCTTGATGTATTATAAACACATCACCAATGATGCATTATTTTGTTTAAACATGTAGGCAAATGAGAGTTAGCCACCATTCAAAAAATTCAGGTAACACCAACTAGTTAATTTTTTTTATATAAAATGACAAGCAGGAAATAGTTTAGGCTGTGCAGGCTATGCTGTTACAATTACTCAGACCCCAGCTGTTGTATGGCAAAAGCAGCCATAGACAATACAGAAACAAATGGGCTGGCCTGTGTGCCAATAAAACTTTATTTACAAAACCAGGCAGCTGGCAGCATCTGATCTGTGGGGCCACAGATTGAATACCAATACAGAATGTTAACTACCCAATCATCAAAGCAATACCCACTAGTTCATCTTCTTAATGACTTTCCTTCCTTGATGACACTGACTTGTTTGACTAACTTTCATGCCAGTATAACCCAGGATATATGTTGCTAAGCCCCACCCCCCACCCCCCCACCCCACCCAAGGACTCGACTATCTAGAAACACATCAGTAAGTCCTGTGGTCTTTGGAATTCAGATCCAGACCTCAGGCAGGAATTCGCGCCTAATGTTTCCACATGAATCTCAGTAAACTTTTCTCATAAAGTAACAACTTGTTATGAAATTGTTTCCATGAGGAGATAAAATAATGGAGCAATCAAATGCCTCCCAATGAGCACATCTTTATCCTCCTACTCCATTGCACTCCAGACCTATTTCCTAAATCCACATGGAGGATGGCCCCACTTTCTGAAAGAGTTAAATTTCCCAGAAAAATCACTCATGTCTTATCAATCGCCGAATCCCAAATAATCACACACATCTACACGCCCCCTGCCCGGGGCAGCCACGCCAATCCAGTCAGATGGAAGTCCTCCCCAGTCACAGTCTTCTCTCTCCTCCTCAGAGCAATTGTTGTAAAAGGAGAATGTCGAACCCCTTAGATTGGAGGAGCAGGAATTACTACGAATAATTATTCCTGAAAACACAAGCTTTGTAGCGGCCTTTTCAATGTGCTCCGCGTTTCAGAAAGTTCATGCTCTTTTTGCAAGAGGAGGAACCACACTGGCAGCCTGGTGCCCCCAGTCTCAACACCACCTCTTTCCCTGTTTATATTGGGAGCATTTCCTCTCTCTGAAAAAAAATCACATATTCATATTTATTTATTCTCCCTGTTTCACCTGCAAGTCTCTGCCAACTCTTCCATGTGGAATCAGAAAGCTTTCCACTATGTGTCACCATATAGATTTGGATGCAATAAAGACTATAATTATTGAGCATTTATGAGAAATAATATTTTCCCTCCGGTGCGTGTTAGCTTGGCTGTTCACACACAAGCGTGAATACTAATGCCTGAAGCTTACCTCGGCACCGCAGGCATTTGGGGAGGAGAAAGAACAACAGGAGAGGAAGGTGAGCGGCCCGAACCCCACCAAGGTTAAGCAAGCCCTGAGCCCCACTGGCACCTTGAGAGAGCAATGTGGATTGGGGGTTGGGGGTTTGGGGAGGGGTCCAGGTGTCAATACATTTTCAGGATTTAAACATCAGGCCTCTGTGCTAAGAATCCTGGGGCTCACCCCAGCACAGGCCACCGAGCCCTGCAGGTCCAGCTGGCCACTGATGGCTTTGGGCTGAGCAGCTGTGGAAACGCAGGGCTGAAGGGCTGCTGCCCAAAGTGGAGAAATTGGGCAACACAAAAGGAAGAGGATTCTCTGAGGCCCTTAAGGTGGCCATTTGTTATTTCTCAACAAAAGTGTTCTTAGCTTGGTCCCCATCCAAATACTCTGGGGGAAAGAATGTTGGAAATCTAGGAGAATGGACAGTTACTGAAAGACAGAACAAGCATTTGCAATGGGGGCTCATACGGCTTTGCCCAGCACTCAGACAGGGGGCTGTGTCTCAAGCCACAAACCCTAGGCCAGAGCCCGGGCGCCGGCCTCCTGGGACATTTTCTGGTGGGCACCGAGGGCAAAGGTGAGTGTTTCTATGCTCATCACTGGAGGCCCCACTGGCCCCTCACCCCTTCGACTTGGTCTCTCCATTGCCAAGCCCAAGGCTTGGGTTTCCATTGAGGACACTCCCGGAAGGCACAGGGGAAGAGTGACTCCTCCAGCTGGCATTGGCAATGATTAGCAGCCCCAGGAAGCAGGGTGGCGCCCACAGGAAGGGGAGCCAGAGTCTGTGTATGAAGAGCACTGCTTATTCCCCCCTCCCCGCCATGTGTGTGCGGGGGGTAGGGGGAGAGTGGGCAATTAGAGACAAGAAGGAACATTACCCATATGCTGTGCTGTGCCCATGGCTGCTGCACAGAGAGGACTCACAGCGCCAAAGAATTCACTTACTCTTGACATTCTCTGTTTCTGTTTTCAAAAATACAAGAGAAAGGGGTAGATTTCGAGTACTTTGCCCATTGGAGGTAGAAGATAAATGCCTTTAAGTCCCCACTGGGGCAGAAAAATATGATTACTACAATATTATAACTACAATAGATGAGCCCATTTAGCTTGCATGAAAACTCTACATGGTTAGCACTGATGTTAGCCCATTTCATAGAGGAGGAAACTGAGGCACACAGAGCTGGCCCTGCTCCATTCGGGCTGCCTTCCGCTGCACTGATCATATTCTCTCCCGCAGTTCTGGCTTTTGAGATTCTGTCACATGGGGATACCATGACACTTGCCGCACTGCATGTCCACTTTGGGGCTCCGAGATAAATATTCATCCTGACGAGGAACAGCAGGGAAGGGGGAAAGAGAAGCATGTGGATATCAAGTGTCCCCGAGTCTCAGTTTCCCAGTGAAAAGGATGAGGTGAGGATTCGAAGAAAAGTTCGCAGTAGGGAGGGCAGTAGATGCTCTATCCATGGCCATGGTTAGTACTTGTCATATTCACTCTGTTACCACTTGCTGCAGGCTGATTGGTGTCCCCCAGGATAGGCGCTGGTGTCCTAACCTCTAGCACCTCAGATGTGGCCTTATGAGGTCACATGGGAGTCCATCGGGCCTTCACCCACATGGTGATGTCCTTGTAAGACAAGGAGAAAAGACAGAGGGACCCGGCCCTGCGACAGAGGCCGAGATTGGGAGCTGCAGCAGCCAGGAGCAAGGTTGCTCCCAGCAAAGCCCAGCAGCTGGAGGCGGAGGAAGCGTCGCCAGAGATAGTGGCACCTGGGTTTTGAGCTTATGGGTCTTGTTTTATGTCACCCACTTTGTCCACTTCGTCACAGCAGCCTCCGGAAATACTCATTTGCATTTATCAACCATTTATCAACCCCACAGAAGTCAGCAGAGCCCTGAATGAGGACGAAAAGAAGGTTCACGCCCGAGCCACACTGGAGAGCTCACCTAACGCCAGCTTCTGACAGTGCAGCTGCGGAGAAAGAAAGCAGAAAGCTCCGAATGCACCTTAGCGAGACCGGCAGAGTTACCCACAACACGCAGACTCTCACCCAGGCCAACTCTTCGAAAGCATGTCTTATCATGTTTGCCTGTTGTCAGGCTCAGGTGTCTGAGCACCGAATTCATCTCCTTTATGTTATTACTTAGAAATCATACACGTCCCTTCTCACCCCAGGGAGTGCCCTGTGCGGTCCACCCCATGATCTGTACCCTCATCTATCCCCAACCCCATTCCTCTCCTGGTTCTGGGACCTGCCCCCTTCTCTGCTCCCTGACAACAGAGAAGGGAATCTATGACACGTTCCAGAAGAGGCTCTTTCAAATGTCCTCAGGCAGGCATTGGACTAAAGGGTCTCAGGGTCTCAGCAACCCATGCCCTGGAAGATGAACGTGGGGGTCTCTGACTAAAGACTGTGTGAGGAGCTCCCTTTCTACCCTGAGACCATCTGGATGACACGGGGGTGGGGGGGGGGGAGCCAGGGAGCTTTCCGTTTGGGGAGCAGCATCTCCTTTACGTAACAAGGATAAAGGAAATGTTTACTAGTAAAGGGGGGATGTCTCCCTGTTAGAAAACATGGTCAAACACATGTGACAGTATTAACTTTTTTCTCTTCGAACTGGAAGTCGGTAGGGGGAGGAAAGTAACGTGCCACCACCAGAGCCGGTGCCAGGATGGAAGTCTGTTCACTCCTCAGCCTTCCTCTGCTCTGGGACTGGAAGGGGCAGTGCCTGTCTGGTTCAGGGGCCCGACCACCGGGTGGCGCTATTTGGGATTTGGAATCTAAGAATGGAACCAATTTTTTTCCTGGATTCTGAGAGGCAGACATCCCCCCATCCCCTTAGCTATGCTCAGTTCAATGTCTTTAGAATCACAGACAGACCAGAAGGTGGGATTTAATCAAATTGTTGTTGTGTTTCCTGATTTATATAAACAGCATACATGTTTAATCATTAATGCTGGGACAGAGCTAACTTCGCAAGGCTAACATTTGAAGATAAGGGAAAGCCCTTTCCGCCAATCAGTTATTTCAAAAGTGTAGCAACTTCTGTCCTTTCTCCACTGATAGGATTTCATCACCTTCTTCCGGGGTCAACGGCACAGTCCCCAGGAGCACGGGAAAATGAGGACTGAACCAGCTGTTGGGATTATCAACCCAAACAGCCATCCACGCCTCCTCCTCCAACTCCTATCTCTGTGACTTATCTCTCTAGCCTCCCCTCTTTTGGGAAAGCTCTCCTGGGGAAGGGAGAACATTCTCAGCATCAGACATGAATCACTGAGGTGCTGGGAGGGTGAGCCATAGCTGGGCGACATCTTGAGTGCTGGGGAAGGCAGGTACGAGCTGGCATGGCAGGGCTGGGGTTGGAGAACTTGAAGAATGGAGGCCGAACACCAGAAAGGGGGTAGCCAGGGAAAGACATTAAAATCCAAGTGGGGAAAAACCCAGCTTATGTCCTTTGGAAAACCTGAAGCCAAGAAATAGGAACACACAGGCTGTTGAAGCTGGTTGTCTGGATAATTCTCAATCGCAATACTGTTTATTCCATACCGCCAGCCCTGTAGACATGCCTTGTTCCTACATGCACTGCTACTGCCCAGCACAGTGGTGGGCATTCAAAAGCATGTGTTGAATAAGCGTATAGGCTCCTGGTCAAGAAAGAAAAAAAAGTTGACTCTGTCTAAGCTGTAAAAACTAACTGCATTTGACTCAATGGATTTAAATTATTCAATGAAAGGTTTTGGGGAGGGTTCCCTTTCCCAGTCTATTCAGAAGAAGACAGTAAGTGGCTGTGCTGGCAATTATTGCCACTCGTCCTCATTTTTTGAGTCCCCTTGACAACGTCCATGTTGCCTCTTCCAGTGAAAGCACTGACGAAAGAACTGTCATAAAGATACAAGTGTGAGAGATGAAGAGAGAGGAGAAAATGACAAAAATAAGTCCCATCAAAGCACGTTTTGTTCTGAAACTATCTGAATGGCAGGTCTCAAATTTCTGAATAAAGAGACCAGAGTAACGAGAGAAGGACTGAGGGATGGAATCAGCATGATGTAGAGGAAAGAACATGGATTTGGGCGTCACAGAGATCCTGGTTCCAATCCCTGATCCCATGTGTATCAGCCAAGTCCCAGCTCTGTCCCTTACCAGGAGTGGAATCCAGGAAGGCTATTTAACTTCTGGTGCCTCAGCTTTCTCATCTGTGGAGTGAGTCTAATAATAGAACCTATCTCATTACGTTATGAGTATTAAATTGATGAATTAAATAGAACATAGTTATTTTATGCATGTTTGTTGTACTAATTACTATTATCACCACTCTAAGTTATCAAGCATAAGGAAGATGTACCACCAACTTGCTCATAGCATTGGGGAAAGTGGGTGATAGTACAGTAATTACCTACATTCATTATAAGATGCATGCCACTTTCAGAAACATATATAAATTAACATATGTGTAAATTAAATAAACATATTTGATGAAGGAAATAAAACACTGAATCACTTCAAGTTTGGCCTCTTACGTCTGCTCACAGGACAGTTTTAAAGTTCACATGTGTTAAGTGACATTTGTTAGCACAAAGTCTGACAAAATTCCTCTTCTTTTTTCTTGTTTTTCTTTCCATTTTTTTTCTAGGAGGACAAAGACTTAGAGTTTGAAGGCATTGTCCAAGCCTCAGGAGGTGACCTTGCTCTTGGGCCTCCACCAGGTTTTCATGAAAAGAGTCAAGCCAGACTCTGTCAGTGGGCGGGGCCAGCCACAGCCACAGGGCTCACCCTCTCCTGGTGCCTGGCTCCTGCTCTGAGCAATCCTGTGCCCCTGGGGGTGGGGAGCGCCAGCATTATTCCTGCTGCCCATGGAAGATGGGTCATGCCACCCCCTCCAGAAGTGCATCAGATAGGGGAGCCTGCTGCGCTGACTTGCCTACTACGTGTGTTTTACCTTCTTAGCCCTTCATCCTGAAAGCTCCCCCAGCCTGCTTTCTGAGGTCCCTCCAGCTCAGAGGATCTCAGTCAAATATCCCTTTGCTTAGCTGGAATTGTGGACACACACACACACACACACACACACACACACACAGTGCTTATTCTGTGTCAGGCACTAACTGTTTTAGAACTAGTGACTCATTTACTCCTCATAACAAAACTATGCAGCAGGAACTATAATTATCCCATATTAAGAGTAACATTGAGGTATAAAGAGGTTAATGACACACCCGAGGTCATCAGCTTGTAAGAGGTGGTGTCAGAATTTGAACCCAGTTCTTCTGGCTCCCAAATGCCAGCTTTTAACCACTATGTTATCCTATTAAAAAGAAACATGAGTAATCCCCGTGACCCCATTATAATGAGCTCCACTAATTACTTTCACTTTTCCTGGTCCTTTCCAATATCATTTGAGAATCACTGTGCTATCAGAGAGGTCTCACAGCAAAAACTCATACACAAAGATAGCACATATTTAAATAATATGTACAAAAGAAGATGAGGAAAATACAAATTTGAATATATGGTTGTGATCAAGGGGGTGAAAAGGGAAGTTGGGAGACACGGGAGGGCAATAGTAGTTGTTACCATGACAGAAAGCAGGGCCAGGTACCCTGAACACCCTCTAAGGTACAGGACTGTCATCAACACCAAACACAGTCCAGCCCCAAATGCCAGTGGTGCCCGGATGAAAAACAGTGGACATGATCTGAAGATAAAAATGAACCAGAGACATAACTGGTTTGGCTCAGTGGATAGAGCATTGGCCTGTGGACTCAGCGGTCCCAGGTTTAATTCCAGTCAAGGGCATGTACCTTGGTTGCAGGCACATACCCAGTAGGGAGTGTGCAGGAGGCAGCCAATTGATGTTTCTCTCTCATCAGTGTTTCTAACTCTCTCTCCTCCCATTTTTAAAAATGAACCAAAGAGGGAACAAAAGTGATCTTCCCTTATCTTCTAGAGGTAAAGCGCTAATGTCTCCCCTGGCATGGGCAAAGTCATTATTTGGGTGGCATGCCCTTTAGCATGACTTGTCTGCTTCCCTGGATTGTCAAAAGTTCTCCCATGAGCCGTGGTCAGGTTAGACAAAGCTTTCAAAAGAATGATGTCTGTAAAGTTATATTACTAACAACACTCTGGCCCAGTGGGAACTGGGAGGATTTGGGGGGTTGAGGCTGTGGTTTGTACAATGCTGTGGCTACATGAGGAGGGATCGTGCAGCAGAAACCCAAAATGAGACTGTTTGCAGCTGCAATTTCAAAAGGCTTCTCCTTTAATGACCTTCGGCCCAGGAATTCTATCGCTAGGACTCTAGTTAAAGTCAAGGGGAGAACAAAGATTCATGCAGAAAGATGTTCATCTCAGTATTCTTTTTTTAATATATTTTTATTGATTTTGTACAGAGAGGAAGGGAGAGAGATAGAGAGTTAGAAACATCGATGAGAGAGAGTCATCGATCAGCTGCCTCTTGCACACCCCCTACTGGGGATATGCCTGCAACCAAGGTACATGCCCTTGACCGGAATCGAACCTGGGACCCTTCAGTCCCCAAGCCGACGCTCTATCCATTGAGCCAAACCGGTCTTGGCTCATCTCAGTATTCTTTATAAAAGCAAAGAACTGCATACGTTCCACCCAAAGGTTCAGTGGCACGAGAAATGGTAAGAAACTTCGATACAACTATCTGTTGCAGTATTTTGCAACCCATTTAAAAGAAAAACCATTACAAAGAGTGTTCCTTCATGTAGAAACATGTTTTTGTATAATATTAAGGAAACACACAGGATACCAAGTTATGTCACCCCACCTTTAACCCAGAATTCCCATTTTTGGAATCTATTCTACAAATATTGAAACCAGCAGTATATTAGATCATATCCATAAGAATATGTATTGCTGTAGGATGTATAATGGCTAACACAACAATAGCAATAAAACTGAAAGGAAATGAAGTGTCCATCATAAGAGAATGTTTGATTAAATTTGGGCTACACCAGAGCAGAGTTGCACTGAAGAAAAGTTGTTTTATGTATATGTGTTCTGAATGTATTGTTGACGGAACAAAGCAAGTTTCTAAGTCATGGACAGAGTATTACCCAGTTAAGACTCACACACACCCACCCCACCCCTGTAAATGCACATATGCTTGGCACGTTTGCATGGGCACACAAGATCTACAACCACCTCTTAGTACTGGTTTTTTTCTTCTCATATCTCCATAGTTCTTTACTTGATTCAGTGAGTCTGTACCAGCCTAGTAATGCAACAGATCCAGCATGGTAAACAAATCAGATGCACAATATGATCACAAATGTATTAGAAGGCACGTGCCTGAGATGGGAAAGAAGACTAGAGAGAAATATTCTCATCGGTATCTGTGGTTATTGCTTAGTGCTGGAACTGGGAGTTACTGTTGTTTCACAAAGTTGTTTGTATTTTGACGGTTGGGTTGTTGTTGTTTTTTGTTTTGCTTTGTTTTGTTTTTGGTGGTGTTGTTTTTTTGTTTTTTGTTTGTTTGTTTTTGCATTTTTCAAACTGTCCATCTTGGTTTTCTGTGTCACTTTCTAATTGGAATAAAGACAGGATGGAAGGGAAGGAGAGAGGGAAAGAGAAAGAAAGGGAGAAAGAGAAGAGAAAGAGGAAGGAAGGGAGCTAAGGAGAAAGAAATAAAGAAAAAAAGCAAATGTAGGGTTTGAATGAGTGCAAAGCTTCCATTTTTCTTTGGATTTCTTCTTCCAGGAAACCAGGTCTCTGGGTTCAGTTCAGCTGGTGCATGTGTGCTGCCCACTTTCAAGGGCCTGCACAGCCTCACACAGATTTTCAGCTGAACCTGATTACAGAAGCAGCAACATCTGCACAGCACATTTCACATCAATTCTATAATGGGCCAGACCCTCTGGAATTAATATATGATGAAAAAATAAACCTGTTAACAGGGCAGATTTATAGTATTCAAATTACTATTGATCCATTCAGTACACAACTAATAAAAACCTTCCTTGAGTGACCTTCCACCCTGTGCACGCTTAAGTAAATTATCTCTAATAAACAAGTATTATGAGGGATCAAGGAAAATGTCAATCTGCAAATTTCTGATCTCATTCATATTCTCTCTTTCCCTCTCTCTCTCTCTCTCTCTCTCTCTCTCTCTCTCTCTCTCTCTCTCTCTCTCCCCCTTCCTCCCACCAGCATCGGTTTTTACAGATGCTGTGATCAAGGCCTAAGATCCCCTACATCAGTGGTCGGCAAACTGTGGCTCACAAGCCACATGTGGCTCTTTGGCCCCTTGAGTGTGGCTCTTCTATAAAATACCATGGCCTGGACGAGTCTATTTTGAAGAAGTGGTATTAGAAGAAGTTTAAGTTTAAAACATTTGGCTCTCAAAAGAAATTTGAAATAAGTTTCTGTTGATATTGGCTCTGTTGACCAATGAGTTTGCCGATCACTGCCCTACATCTTCCAACATGGCAGAGATTCTTCCCTGTTGAACTGCGTACAATAGCACAAGAGCATCCTGTCTCTCAATAAGCAACCCAGTGAAAATCACTGGACAACAGCCATCTTCAAAGGAGCAACGAGGTTGGAGGGGAATAAACCTCGTCTAGGAGTCAAGAAGACTTGTGTCTTGGGTCTGCGCTTCTTTACCTGCCTGACCTTGGGCAAGTCATTCCACCTCCATGTTGCAATTCCAACCCAATCAACATCTAACACAATAAAATAGGGCACATGTCGTCAGGTTCCATGATATCAGCTGAAATGCTTGAAAATAACTCACATGCATCCTCTCCCGATACAAACCTTGAAAAGGCAATGAAGCCACAGTTGAAATCTCCCCATCCAAACATTTACTGGATTCCCTCAGCATAGCTGCACCCGACTCCCCCACATGCTGGGAAGCTGCCAAACCCTGATCAAAAATAAGAAATGAAGGCAGAGATTGCTCAATATGACTCAATGTAAGCGCCAAGGATGCGCCACAACCGAAACAGACTCCATAAACCTTGGTCCAAATGAAGTGGGTCTTTGGCTGTTTCTCTCCCTCTCCACCACCCACTTCCAAATAAAAGAGTCTGTGAACTGATTAGCGGCAATAGAATTATTGGAAGCTGGAAGCAGAGAGATTTAAGGGAGCCGTAATGACACCATAAAAGCTCTGCTGGGTTGCTTTTATGAGCCTGAAGCAGTTTAGAGGAGCCTGACCCTGAGAGGTTAGCGGAAGTGTGTAAAAGGCTTGCCTTTGGGATAAATGCATCTCGAAGCTCTTCCACGGAGAGCGAGCGGAAAACAGGGGAAATAAATGACGAGTACAGTACTCTAACGGGGAAAATTTCCTCCGAAAGGAAGCAAGCAATGAGGCCAGGCGAGGAATAAATGGGGTAGAAATGGCAGGCGCTCCTCGGTGGGGCCACAGCTGCCCCTGAGGCTGATAAGATCCAGCGCGTGTCAGTTGCCACGGCTCTCTCTTCACACTTCAATGTGAACTTTACAGCAAAGGGGGACAGGAGGCAGCGAAGGGGAAAACAGCGGCTCGGAAGGACTTGTGCACGGAGTGTGAAGCCATTTCAATTTTATATTCGAAAGGACTTTGTAGGTGATCCCCTGAATGCAATTATGCCCACCTAATAAAAGCAACATATGCTAAGACAATTAAAATATTTTATTAGACATCTACCCATTGTATTCCACATTAGGCAGGCACGTGGAAATGGATGAGAGGGAAAAGGGGCATTCCGGAGGAAGGGGAGCCAATGTTGGGTAGGGAAACGAATGCAGGAGGACAGATTTTCAACAGGAAGATGAATCATTAGATTTCTCTTTACCAGGGTCTTTTCACCTTGAGACCAACAACACTCTGGTTTCGTGGCTCTGTAGTATGAGAATACAGATGAAGCCATCCTTTGCCTTCTTTTAAATATGTGTGTTTGCTTGTTTTTTTGTTGTTTTTTTTTGTTTGTTTGTTTGTTTTTCAGAGAGGAAGGGAGAAGGAGAGAGAGACAGAAACATCAATGGTGAGAGAGGATCATTGATCAGTTGCCTCCTGCATGCCCCACACTGGGGATTGAGCCTTCAATCTGGGCATGTGTGCTGATGAGGAATCAAACCCTGACCTCCTGCTTCATAGGTCGACGCTCAACCACTGAGCCATACCAACTGGGCTCTGGCTTCCCTAGCCCTCGGTGTTTTTGTATTCAACCGTAACATGAAGACTCCCCCAAACAATGCCAGAAAGAAAAAAGCACGTCACTTGATTCAAAGTTTAATGACACGCTGGCAAATGGAAGTCAAGCTAATGTTCTCCTGGCTCTTTGTTCCACATATATTTATTGGGGACCAAAGAGAGAACCAAAGTTTATACCAGGGACTGGTGATCCGGGGCAGGGGGAGACACACAGCATGTGCCCTCAAGGAGCTCCCAGTGCCAGTCTGCCAGCTTCCCACCAGGAACCTATTTGCATTTCTTTCTGGACAAGGAGCTAGACTGCACCTGCCAGCCTACCTTGTAGTTAGAGATAGCTATGTGACTAATTCTTACCAATCCTCCATAGCTAAAGCTGGTGAGAGACACAGGCAGCTAGTGCATATAGCAACTAGGTGAATGGAGACACAGGGGCATTGAAACTTGGGTCCTGGATCACTTTCGGGAACATTGCTGCCACTGGCCAAAAGTGCCCATTTATGCTATTCTTTGGATAAGGAATATAGCTATAATGCACTATACAGAGACTTGGGTGTGGGGTGGGGCTCTTGGTATTGCAACCTAGCCTATCTTAACCAATATGCTCACCATTTTAGATGTATAAACAATCCATGCAAAGGCCATTTCCAGACCAGATAATAGGTATCATGGGTGTACAAGGGAAGAGCCTATAACTACACTACCGGGTCTAAGAAGGTTTCAGAGAGAAAGCGGCATTTCAGCTGAAACTCAAAAGCATGAAGCGTAAGGAATGTGACAGGCAAGGGCGGCGGCAGGAAGGGAACTCAGGTAGAGGTTAGAATACGACCAAAGCTCAGAGGTGTGAAAGGATGTGGCCTGCCAGTGGAATCATGAGTAATCCGGGAAGTGGGGAGCAGGATGTGTGGGCGGAAGGGGTGAGACTCAGAGGGCCACCCAATCAACCGAACAGGATAGGGGCTCACATGGAAATGGCGGGATCACACAGTTAAGTCTGTTCAATATTGGTGCCAGGACATAGGGTGGGCACACGTGTCTGCCTCTAACGCTACTCATCTTTGATCAGCCTAAAGGTGTGTCGTCACTAGGTTGGGACCACAGCTAGGTCACACGCAGCCCGTGGAAGGTCGTACCAAGGCCAAGTGAACCATCTACCAGGTCAGATCCTTCCAGCTAATAATAGACGCAGGTTGTCACATGGTTCCTGCTGAACGGGACCAGGATGATCAGAACCACAGCTTTGTGGCTGACCTCGTGGCCACATGGGAACACAGACGACGCCCAAAGAAAATAACTTTTAAGCCTGCTCATGGAATTCTTAGCCACTGTATAATACAGGGAAATGTCTGTCTTTAGGCTTCCAGAGATTCAGGTTTTGTTGTGTTCAGCAAAGTTAGATTTCAAACTTACTTGTAACATCAAATCACTGAGAAGCACTTCAACAATGTCCCAAAATCTTCTTTTTATTCACAACTAGAGTAAGGCCTATTAAAAATTAGAGCCATGGCCCTGGAAGAGTAGCTGGTTAGTTGATTAGAGCATTGTCCTGATAAGCAAGGTTTCAGGTTTGATTCCTGGTCAGGGCACAGACAAGAATCAACCAATGAATGCATACATAAGCGGAACAATAAATCAATGTTTCTCTCTCTATCAAAATTGTTCATTAAAATTTTTAAAAATTAGAGCCTACACTTAGAGTTGACCAATCTTTACAGGGTTTTAGTTGGACTCCACCTAGGCTGCTCTACACTGTAAGCACCAGAGCTATGAGGTACATAGTCAATGTGTATATATTGGCAGAGACTAGGGGATGTTGAGAAGGAGTAGAACAGTGGTCAGCAAACCAAGGCTCGCAAGCCACATACGACTCTTTGGCCCCTTGAGTGTGGCTCTTCCACAAAATACCTCACGTGGGAGCACACGGATAGTGTGATTTAAACTTCGTGACCCATGTGCAGAAGTTGGTTTTCGGACTGGGTGAGTCTATTTTGAAGAAGTGGTGTTAGAACACTCAAGGGGCCAAAGAGCTGCATGTGGCTCGAGAACCGAGGTTTGCCGACCACTAGGGTAGAAGTATGCTGAGGGAGAAAAACATGCATGTTGATGTGGGATCTAGGCAGGAATACCAATTCTTTAGGACTACTGCTAACATTAAATGGGATAAATTGTGCTAAATGAGTAGCATGTATGCAAAAAGGAATCTAGAAAAGGTTCAATAATATAGTACTCATCCTCCTCTTTTATTCTTAATGATTTAGTATGAAATTTTCTTTTTTTAAAAAATATATTTTATTGATTTTTACAGGGAGGAAGGGAGAGAGATAGAGAGCTAGAAACGTCAATGAGAGAGAAACATTGACCAGCTGCCTCTTGCACACCCCCTACCAGGGATGTGCCCACAACCAATGTACATGCCCCTGACCGGAATCGAACCCGGGACCTTTCAGTCCACAGACCGATGCTCTACCACTGAGCCAAACCGGTTTCGGCTAGTATAAAATTTTCTGTTGTTATCAAATGTATTACTTACTAGCTTGTAATTTAATCATTAGTCATTTTTGTTAATTTTGTAAAAGAACACACAAGTTTCATTCTACCTCAGTCCTTTGGCTGAAAGTAGAAATTCACTGGACATAGCATCCTCTAATTCCTGAAGGATATATTGTGGCTGCCTGGCCAAGACATTAGTTATTGTATATGAGAGGAAAATACAATTTTCAATAAGTTCCTGACAGTTAAGGCATCAGGGAGATATGCACAGCCTTGATAACCCAGAGGCATTCTATCCTGACACTTAGCGTTACACTGAGCAATGCATGCTTTACAAGGAGCCGCAATACTGAATCAGAGTTGCTATTAGCCTGCGCCTCAGAAGCCTTCATTCTACAAAGTCATGGGAACTGAGACCTCACAAGACCAAGTTCAAATAAATAGTCTGGCTATATGTGACAGCTACTCGCAATATCATATCCTGAAAATAAAGTATATGCAACCAAGTTACAAGTTGCCATAAGACTTTATTGGTGATACATTTTAAATTAGACTTTTTTAAATTATAAAGGCAATGCATTACTCTGACACTCTAAAAAGGTGAAAAAAAGTACTCCGATGTAGAACATCCTCCACTGTCATCTCTCTCTATCCATATTGCTTTCAATATATCCCATTTTCAACCCTACTTTTGTCTTTAAAATTTTACCATGAATAACAACTCTTGTGTTCTTTGAGTGGTTGTCTAACATTCTATAAGTGAGTCTACCATGACTTATAAAATCATTCCTCTACTTCTGGACCTTCAAGTTTATTCTAAGGTTTCCCTAGGTGGGATTGCTTACATTTGAAAGAGTGGAACTTTATTTTATAAATAGAAAAACACTTATCTTCAATGTCCTTGACTATGGGCCTGCGAGCTGCAGTCTCTTTTTGTGTCTTTGAAGACTGATTAAGGGTGACTAGGTCATCTATTGGCTTGGAACTACACTGAGCTTCTGAGCTAATCTGCCTGTTGCCTAGTTGGGTCACGCGTGAGGACGACTGAGACAGAATTATGCGACCATCCTAACAATCAAGTATCTGAACCCATGAGTCACTCAATTGCGCCCACACACCCAGGTGTTTTTATGCTTCTAAGATGGTTCATGGATAGTCCCCCTCCATCAGGAATGTGCCCCCCCCCCTTCAGGAAGTCCAAGAAGAGAGAAAATTACACTAACAGTAGGGCTTATTCTGCACTGACTACATATATATGGACATGAGCCTGGAGGCATGGACACAAGTATATTTCATTTGTGATTCTCATGGTTTCTTTGCTGGCAAAGACTTTTTCTAGAAAGAGTCCTGGATGTCTCCCTAAAACAATGACATGGACTCACCAAGGCATTCAAATCATAATTTTATACCTCCATAGACTTTACACACACACACCATCTTTCACAGTCTGTCTTTGCCACTGGCAGTGAAATTTCCCAATTCCTGGGGAAGGTGAAAATACAACTATGGATATGCCACCAGCTCTGTCTTAAAGCAGACGTTCTAGGCAGGATCTGTACAGTCACTCAGCCAGGGTCCTGCTCTGAGCCAGGCACTGAGTGAGGGCTGTGGGTACAAAGATGGGCGCTATGGCCCTCCAAGAGTTTGCAGCCCAGAGCAGACATCCAGGCCTGGAGGGAACTCAGACCCGTTAAGGAGGCTGTGTGCTCCCAGACGCATGTATCTTTGACTGATTCTGAAGTCCCTGCTTTCTGCAATACAGCAGCTGCATTTATTACACATTCCATGTGCCAAGTACCATGCAAGGCACTGGGATACACACAGTTTCTGCTCCCTACAGGTTCAATGTCAAGTGGGGAGACAGCAAAATAAGGGCATCAGTAGGGTCATGAGAGAAGTTTGTGGAGTATCCAACTAACCACCAGGAGCCCACGTGACTGCAGCTCCCGGTCTCCACCTGCTAGCTGGTGACAGATCACAGTCACGCGCTAGCACAGGGGAGAGTCACGGCCCTGGCCTCCCTCCGCAGGGCTCTGCAGAAGCTCGTGTTCCTAAGAGCTGGGATGACCTGACTGACTTGTGGCAAACTGCCAAGTGCATTTGAAACCCAAGCCTATGTGTATATAAAAATGCAGGAAGCCATCTTAAAAGGACGCACTAATTAGCTTCCTGGGATTTCAGATTTTAAAAGCTTTTGTGATCGAATTTGTTTTGGTAATTTTTTTTTAAAGGATTCCGAAGATTGGTTCTGCTGTCAAGACATCAGAAAATGACAACAGTGAGATAACAAACTTGCTGGTTTCCACAGCAGAGTGCTTTCCACGGGGAGGGGGGAATATCTCTGGGTTGCCTGGTAAAAAGCAATATGGCACTAAAAGGCCTGAGGCACAGAGGAGAACCCACTTCCTTAGGGTGGCCTGATCCAACATTGAGTTGCTCTTGAAAAGCATGCACAAGCCCATTGCAAAATCAGCGCCACTGCCAGAGCCCCTGGGGGCAGGAGGTGGGGTAAAGGGTGGGGGTGCTGTTTCCATGAAAAGATTAAGAAAAACACAAGAAAAACTCCCCAATAAATACTTTTTAGATTCTGATTAGAAAACTGATGTGAAGGGTCACACAAAAAATTCTTATAAACTACCCACCACTGTTTTCTCAGAATAAAGAGAACTAATGAAGGAAAGGATGCATATAGTAATCCTGTTGGTACACTGTGGAGAAATAAATAATAATGAGAGGAGCACACTGCTATAAAAGCATAGAATCATAGTATAAGATGTGTCCTATGATTGAAAGTCATTACGGGAATACTTCCTACTGGAGTACATCGCTCCCTCTGTTTGCATGTTCCCTGGGGTACACACACCCTGTGTAGTAATTGTCTGCCTGCATATCTGTCTTCCAGGCTAGTCTGTGACCTCCAAGGCTTTACTGTACGAATCCATCCATCTCGCTCTCAGCGTGCCTAGCACCGGGTCAGCAAATCATCATCCTGGAGTTGAACGTATTCCATTTCCACATTCAGTTCGCTTCTCTAGGCTGGCTTAATCCTTTGGGCTATTCTTGGAAACATTTCCCAACATCTCACATTTTTCTTAAATTGGGGAGCGTGTGGGGGGAAAATATTTAGATAAGCCAATGTATTTACATTTTGTAGGCAAGGCGCTAATAATCATCAGCCCACAGGAATCCGAAGAGACTTGGCCAAAGTCAATAAAGGATCCTGAGCTATCACCCCCAAACCTGGAAAGGCCTCATCTCCTGCTTACATTCCTTAAAAAAAAAAAAAATGACCTTGCAAATTACAGCCTTATAAATTCAACTTCTAAATTTGGAAAGATACTGAAAGAGGAAAAAAAATCACAAAATGAGCTTGCAAAATCTTAAAGAGGGCATTTACTGTAAAAGAAGAAGTAACGCTTGACTGAAAATGAGTTCTGTTTTCCTCTTTGAGTAAAACTTTTATCTTCTACAATGGGATCATGCAATCTTTTGCTCCTTGGGAATTCATAGATTTAATTTTCTTCATCAGCCATTATTTTACTCATTGACTTGTGAGACTGGTACCATTTTTATCCAAAAATTAAATTGAGAGGTCATATCAGTTTGGTTGTAAGATGTTCCTTATGAGAAAATGTTATCAGGAGGCAGCAGAGGTGAGTGCTTAGGGAATCAGACCTGGGTCAAACTCCAACTTTGCTTCTTGTTAGCTGGGTGACCTTGGGTAAATCACTTAACCTCTCTGATCCCCTATTTCCTCAACTATAAACTGGAGGTGATGATAACATCGTCAGGATTGTGGTGAGCATTGAGTGAAACGATGTTTGTGAAGACAAACATGAAAAAGAAAAGGGGCATTGAACAGAGAACTGGTCCTCTGGGAAAGTGTGAATAGATTGGATTACTGAAGGACACTATAGAAAATTCTCCAAAGATGGTGGAAGATACCAGAGATCCCAACTTGAATGAGCTGGTTTGTGCTCACATAACATCGTTTAGAAGTGATGCTCTTAAGATGGCAATTCCCTTAAGAGCGCTCCAAGTGCTAGTCAGCAAAGCCACATAGAATGATCGTCAACATAGGGATTTTTTTTCATCTTCAGTTTTGGATCCAAGTTTCTATTGGACCTGTTCTAAGAACTTCCCTGACAGATAACCATCTCTTACTGTTCACACTTGTGGTAAGATCCATGGAGGTGAAGAAAAGTACCCCCTGAGGGGCTGGAGGAGCAGTCACAAAGGGAGTCCATGGCAAGATTGGGCTACAGATCAGGCCTCTGACTCATGACCTGGTGTTTGCAGCCTCCCTGTCCACTACCTGTTCGGCAGGTCCTTTCTAATCGCTACGTGTCTCCAACAACATACTTTCTAGTGGTTGGTTAGGGCTTGTGCAACTGTGTCCTGCTTTCGCTATTTGTGCTAATCAGGAAGGACAGACTGGAAATTGCTCTTCCCCATTCTTGATTTAGGCCTTGGGGGGAGGGGGGAGGGGGGAGGGGGGGGAGGTGGCTTTCCTCGGCTTCCAAAGGGCAACCTGGGATGGTGGTTTAAGAAGAAAAGAAGGCCCAAAAGCCTGGTCCCTCAGAATTCCAGGAATGATGCTCAGCCAGACCCTCCACAGCCCCAAGGAGGCATTGCCTTTCTCTGCATTCACCCCTCTCACTTTCAAATGGAGAAGTGAGCTGCAGCCACGCACAGTTTATGCATTAATGGCCTTTCTGGCCTTGGTCTTATGACCGGAGTCTTTTTGTGCTCTTTGACACGTGGCACAGTGAAGATTAGCTGCAGTCTAGAGTCAGGAAAACCCGGAGCCAAAAACTACTGCCTCCAGAATGGGAGACTTTGGATACGTTTTGGATGTCCTCATCTCTACTACTGACATTTCAGAATTGTGAGGTGGAGGACTTAGTGGGATGTATTTATAAAATAGCTAGCACAGGCCATGCCCAAATTAATGTACATGTACTACATTCTCCATAATGGTCTCTCGAAAGGAGTCAAATGGTTTCTAAAGAAGCTCTGGGATCAAGACTGAATTACTACAGCCAGTTTTCAAAGAGTTCCTATAATGAAAACCTTTAACTTTTTATATCTTTTTTTTTTTTTTTTAAGTGAAGGAAGTAGAGGCCATCGCAGCTAATGTGCACGGAGAGAGAGGACATTCTGGTCTTGGCTCAGATGCAAAGGAGCCCTGCGAGTTGGGCTTGCTGAATGACTTCTGTGGGCCTCAGTTTCCTTTGGGGTGCACTTATGTTGTGGCCAGACTTCCCTGGAAGAGTGAGGTGAGCGCGATCAAGAGGGGCAGCGCCCAGGAATTCTGGTCAGCGCTTGGCGATGGCATAATTATTACTCCCTCGCCTCGCCCTGCTTTTCTAGGCCACCCATCCTCCACTCGTGGGTGATGCGGAGCTTGAAGGGGTGAGAAGGCGGGGGAGAGAGACGGAAATAACAAGGACTGGATGCCTCCTGGCTATTTCAGTTGCAAAAGTACAAGCTAAGTCCCTGGGGGTTGATCAGTTACCTGAGAAGACTCCTTAACTCTTTCTGCGGAAAGAACTTAATGAAAACTCCCGGGCCTCACAAGGCCCCCAGAAGTATTAAGAGCAGGGACTTTATGTGAAATGGGAGCGGTGCTGTGGAAAACCATTTGGCAGTTCTTCAAAAATGAAGAGCTACCATAGGACCCAGCCACTTCACTCCTAGTTTGACCCCAAAGAGCAAGGAAAACATGTCCACTGAGAAGTTTATACAGGAATGTTCATAGCAGCATTATTCATAAGAGCCAAAAGGTGAAAACCACCCTACTGTCCATCAAGGGATGAATTCATAAACAAATGTGGTATATCCATATAACAGAATATTATTCAGCCATTAAAAAAAGAGGTACTGACATATGCTATGACTTAGGTGAACGTGAGAACATTATGCTACATGAAAGAAGCCAGACACCAAAGGTCACGTAGCATTATGATTATGTTTATCTGAAATGTCCAGAATAGATACATCTAGGAGACAAAAACCAGATTAGTGCCCTCACCAGGTAGCTCAGTTGGTTAGAGTATGGTCCCAATACCCAAGGTTGTGGGTTCAATTCCCGGTTAGGGCACATAAAGAATCAACCACTGGGCCTAACCAGTGGTCACAGACAACAGGAGGGTGGGGACATGCATGGGGAGGGGTTTGGGATGGGAATGGGGGGTGGAGGACAAATATGTGATACCTTAATCAATAAATTGATAAAAGAAAGAAAGAATCAACCATTGAATGCATAAAAAGTGGAACAACAAATTTTTCTCTCTCCGTCTCTCTTTCTTCCTCTATCTATAATAAAATCAATAAACAACACTGAAAATTTACTCTGTGCCACTGAATCATATTTTAAATACCTCATTGTACGTTATGCAAACTTCACCTCAGTGTTTTAAATGATTGGAGGGAAGAAAAAGAGCAAGCATTTTTTAATTCACTGTGGCCTGATTCTGAATCTCATCTCTGCCTCATCCGACTTAGGTAACCTCGGGCAGGTGAGCTGGCACGCTGGGCTTTGGCATTCCTGTCTTTCAGATGGCAAGAGGAGAATACTTGGAGCCTGTCAAGAATTCCTTGAGACTCTAGAAATGGAGCACTTAGTTCAGGCCCTGTGCATGGTGGGTACACATTGGTGGTCAGACACCGCTTCATTACCAGTGTCTGACCTGCCTCCGAGGTACAGGCCAGCCCAGGCCTCCAAGTCATTAAATAAATGTGTTGGGAGACACTTAACCATACAGAAAAGGCACAAGGAATCATATAACCTCACCTACACCCCACCACTCACAGGTGGAATTGTTAGCATTTGTCATCTTTGCTTCACTGCATTCTTTTTTCTAAAAAAAAAAAAAAAATAATAATTATGGAATCACACATTTCAGATGAAGTTGAAATTTATGTTGCTCTCTGTACCCTGCTCAATAAGCAAGTCCACTGAATAATTAATACGTGGAGAAATAATTTATTCATTCAACTGGTCTTCTTTCAGAGCCTACTATGAACAAGATACATCCTCCAGGATGTAGACCCAGCGTTTCAGAGCTTCATTTTAATTAATAATTGGAGCAGAGCGGGAGATGGCAGTTCAGAGATGCTGAAAGACAGTAGTGCCCTGGTTAACTCACTGTACTAGATAAAGTCAGTAGTGTGCTTTCTAAGCCTGGACTGCAGCTAACCAGTACTACCCAGAAACTAAGCCTAGCCGGTATCTGCAAGACACCAGCTACCCAGCAATTGTGCTGTTAAGAATTTTTCAAAATACGGGCTATTTCCCTAATGGTGTGACTTTGAACTTTCATAGATCTGCAATGGCAATCAAACCAGAGAACTTGAAAAAGCACTTACAAATAGATTGCTATACAAATGCACATAGTGATTCTAGAAGAAGCTCGGGGGAGGGGGCATAGTGGGGTGGGCGGGGAGAAGAAGAGGCAAAAGGGAACTGGTCTGCAAACTAATAGAGGCATCAAACACAACCTTTAGGGGAAATAATGCATTTCTCTCTTCTCTGCTTGGAAATTGAGGCCCGGCTGTAATGCGCAGCTTGCTGAGTTGGGAGTGGGGTGAAGGTAGTGGGGAAAAAACATGGGTATCTGCGTCCAGAAGAGACTAAAGTACATTTCTTTGTAGTTTCATCTTTTTCTAAAAAGAAGATATTTGTTGCCCTGGCCAGTGTGGCTCAGTTGGCTGAGCACTGTCACGTGCACAGAAGGATCACCAGTTTGACTCCTGGTCAGGGCATGTGCCCAGGTTTTGGGCTCAATCCCAGTAGGGGGCGAGCAGGAGGCAGCTGTATCTCT
This sequence comes from Pipistrellus kuhlii, assembly GCF_014108245.1. NCBI lineage: Eukaryota > Metazoa > Chordata > Mammalia > Chiroptera > Vespertilionidae > Pipistrellus > Pipistrellus kuhlii. Next base: position 12,562,406 of record NW_023425482.1, read on the forward strand.
CTCACATTGATGTTTCTCTCTCCCCCTCTCCCATCCTCTCTAAAACCAATAAAAACAAGGATGTTTAAAAAGGTATATGTTTGCACACACACAAAAAAAATTGAGAATGGACTCTGGCAATACCCCAACTTGTCTGAACATCAAGCTGGGAGGTAAAGCTAGTTCATGCTGCTTCCTGATCTGGTCTTTTGAAAAGAGATCACTGTCCCTGAAATGCAGATAGTTATAAGAATGGCATTAATTTGCTTAGACCGAGAGATTTTCACAGGAGAGCAACTAGCAGAAAACATTATGAAAATGTTCAAGAGGACTGGTAATTGACTTGATTAGTACGACCTTGGTCACAAAGGTAATAGAAGAGAGGCCGGTGCTTAGACTGAGTTATCACCCTGCTCCCGGTTCGGCGGCAGCGTGAGGGATGTAATTTGTTCAGTCTGACTCGGGGTAGCCAAGCCTGCCTCGGACAAAGTAATACACTGACTAGCCAAGCTTGGCCTGTGTTCCTACCCTGACACGGTAAACAGGACGGGTCAAATAAGACATGATGGGTGGGGCTCGGGGCTCCTTCTCCACGTAGAACCTCTACGGGCAGAACCTTCGGGACCCTGAGCCCCACGGAGCATTAGCTCAGCGCCTCTGAACTACCAAAGAGGAAAAACAACACAACTGCTCTTCAGCCAAAACAAACAAAGCAAACCACCAACATAAACAAAGACTAAACACCCCGAGGGGGGTCTATGCCGAATTCACTCTAGCTTTGTTTCCCCTATTTTTTTTTTAATAGGCATTTAAGAAACAGTAAAGCAACACTCAGACTTATTGGGAGGGCAGGGAGATCTGGGGGAGATAAGAGATCAACCTAAGGATTTGTATACATGCATATAAATACAACCAATGGACACAAAACTCTGGGGAGGGAGGGTATGTATGGGAGGGGTGGACAACGTTAAAATATGTACACAGATAATAATTTAATTAAAAAAATAAATAAAAATATGTAAAAAAAAAAAAGAACAGTTAACTAATAACAACAGCAACAAAAAATAACCTGTTAATTTAATTATAAGCAAATCTTGGTTAAAAGCATTTTTAAATGAATAGGGTGTTAATTTTCACATATAGCATATGGATTGGAAATTTTGTCCATTAAATTCGAAGTCTAACTGAAACCAGTTTGCTCAGTGGATAGAGCGTTGGCCTGCAGATTGAAGGGTCCCAGGTTCGATTCCGGTCAAGGGCATGTACCTTGGTGTGGGCACATCCCCGATGGGGGAGTATGCAGGAGGTGGCTGGTCGATGTTTCTCTCTCATCCATGTTTCTAGCTTTCTATCCCTCTCCCTTCCTCTCTGTAAAAAATCAATAAAATGTACTTAAAAAAAAAAAAAGAAGAAGAAGAAGCAATAGGCCATTGGCTGCGGTGGGAAATGTAGCTGCTTTTATCAAAGAAAAGATCCTGTGTGGGGCTCCCACGCTCATGTTTTTTGCAATACACTTGAACACCTGTGTCTATTACACATTTCTCTCAATAACACACACACACACACACACACACACACACACACAGTGGATCCCACAATGACATCTTCAATTGGGTATGGCCAGTCCACACTGAAGCCCGTAACCTGAGGCTATGAAGTCCACTAACAATGTAACAACTGGTACATAAGTTCATGTGCAGCAGGTGCTATCCACTTCCGTATCTGTGATGACCTTCCTCATTAACTGCACTGTAGGAAGATATCTTTTTTATTATTTAATTAATTTCTTTATCGATTAAGGTATCACATATTTGTCCTCAACCCCCCATTCCAATCCCCCCACACACACACTTATGCCCCCACCCCCCTATTGTCTTTGACCACTGGTTAGGCTCAAGAGATCTTATTCGGAGGATGGGATGGCTGGTACATCCAAACAGTAGTGGCGCCCACAGAATCTCTCAAACACAGGTTGAAAGTCTGTACCCACAGGTCCTAGTCACTTCACATTTACTGTTCCTAACAAATGCATGGCAGATTCGATCTAGAGAGTTGAACTGGGTAACAACAGAGTACTTTCATGCACACTTTGTTCCCCCTCTGTGGTGACTATGTTTGCGCGCGTGCGCGTGTGTGTGTGTGTGTGTGTGTGTGTGTGTGTGTGTCCGATTTCAGGGCTGGGCTGCCGGAGGGACAAAGGGCCCACACTCTCTTGTCTCCTTGCCTCTGTCACCATGCTTGTGACCCTCTAGTGAAAAGGATCTGACCACCACATGCGAGTGGAATAAATTATCGCTGACACTCCAATATTTAATTATGCAGCTGTCAGAGCGGCCCTTTCGAAATTCATTTTAATAAAGTGGGAACTTTCCCTTTCAAGGTGAGAGTGAGGGGAGTCACCTTTGGTGTCAGCTGGAGGTCTCCACCGTGAGCTCTGCATTCTTGCTCGGACGCCTGTCACTTGCCCTGATAGAAGGGCCCGATAACGGCGCGGACGCCTGGTGGCCTCCCCCCGTCCCTGCCTGAATGAACATCCTTCATTTAAACCCACAATAATGAGGCCTGCAAAGTCAGAGAGGCGGGCACAAGGGCAGCCTATCGGGGGGGGGGGGGGGGGGAATGGCTTCTTATTATAAAATCCACTCCATGTGGAAGTGGCAATCTAAAAGCAATCATGGCCATCTCCCCGCTTTCACCGGTTAGCCAGAAATATGTAACGTGGTGGGAGGGGGAAACACCAGGGGTCAAGTGAGGCGCCCAGACCCAGGCACCCCTCGACCGCAGAAGCTCCCATACCCATGAAAGAGCCATAGAAGTATTGATTTATGTTTTGCTATAAAAGAAAAAAAAGAAAAAAAAGAAATGTGTCCTAGCTTTTGTAGTTTGGTTTCTGGGCCATAAAGTTGCACCGAGCAAAAGCTTTTATATGGCAACCCGGACGTGTGAGTGCAATCAGGCCTGCCTTCGGTGTATATGTGTGTGTGTCTAAAGTCTCTGTTTAGCTTATGCTTCTCAGGGTTTATATGTAAACCATGCCTACAGCAGCCTGGGGAGAGCAAACATGGGCTGGGCTAGAAAAAGCAGAACCGACTCCATAAAGACAGCGGGCTGGTGCCTCTCTTCTCCAATCTCTCTTCTCTTCCCATTTATTTCTTCCTCTTGACCCTCTTCCTTACCCTCATTTGCATTTTCATCTGTTTCTCCCCTTTCTCTTCAATAACCAATCACATGATCATTATGTATCGATCATTGACTCTATGCCAGCCCCTGTCTAAATGCTCCATCTGCCAGTCTCTTGTATCGATAGTAGCACTAGGTGCCTTGATGATTTGTTCCCATTCTACGAACTACGGCACTGAAGCTCAGAGAGACGAATGGTCTTTCTCAAATCTCCCCGTTAGTGAACAGCAGATGCCAATGCTGCTGTTTAACTGCTCTGCTATACGTCTTTCCCTTTCTCTCACTTGCCCAGCTCCTGCTTCTCTCGGTCTTCCATCTCCCCTTCCCTGGTGTGGTGCCCAGCGTGTCTCTCAGGGGAAATACAGCAGCTCCGAGTGAACGCACAAATAATACTGCAACTCTTGTCAACAAACCCTGTTTGGGAAAGAGACCTCTACCTTGTGTGTTTCTATGAATGCCTGAAAGAAAGAAATGCATGTGACTGCTGAAAGGTGCTTTCTTTAACCCACAAGTAATCACCAAATCTGCCCATAAGCACCATTCGCCGGGGGAGAACATTCTTTGCTCAGAGGCTGGAAGACGGCCCCTAGATGAACTCCAGGAGGCAGAGGGGTCCCACGCAGGCCCACAGCCAGCTCGCCGGCACAGCCTCATGCAGCCCCTTTGCAGGCTTCCCTTTATCTTTACTCTCCAGTCTCTTAAAGGGGACTGTGATAGCTGAGGACCCAAGACCTTGGACTTAAAGCTGCCCTCCCCCCAACCTCCAGCCTCTGACAACTTATGAAGACACTTGTGCAGGTTAAGTCACAACTCCAGGCTTGGTTGGGCTTTCTGGGGCCTGGGAGGGAAAATTAGGGCCTAGTGTTTCCCACCTAAAGGGATGATTGCAATGTAACCCAGGGAAATGGTAACGGAAACATTTGTTAAAGTGAACCATTTAGATAGAACTCATTCAGAAACATTTGCATTTCCCTCTCCTCTCTCATTCATTCTCTCTCCCTCTCCCCCCACCCCTACCAGCTTTCCATTTCATCTTTACAATCACTTTGAGCAGGAGGGAAGCACTGTAAGACTTCACCTTAGAGATAAAGAAACGGAGGGTAAACAAGGCAAAAGGCTAGTTCAAGGTCATTCAGCTAATAAAGGGTACTGGGAGGGTTGAAATGAGCAGTGGTGCCCTTTACCACTGCAACATGTTGTGTGTCAAATGTGCCGTATCCCTGTTTTCCTTGTATTGTGGATGTGAGTTCAGAACTGCCTTTATCTAAACTTGGCAAACCTGTTTAATGAGGTCTGTGTTAAATCACACATAGGCATGTTTGGGGGGAAGTGGTCCCCTCTATCTGCAATGTTGATACAATCATAGTAATGGAAATCGTAGTATCAATTGCAGTCCCAGAGGTCGCCAGTATTCCTCAACTAGATTAGGATTCATGCATGTACATGTTTTCATTTGTGTATATATATGTATGTAAATACATATGAGTATGTATAGGTATGTGCACGCATGTTTATTATGTATATCTACACAATTTTTTCTCTCATCTGCACTAGTACTATTATTATTATTCCCATTTCATTACTAAGTAAACCAAGGCCCAGAGAACTAACTATCTTGCTGAGAATCATGTAGGAAATAATTGATGACTCAAGTTTGGGATGCAGCTTATTGGACCCAAAGCCATTGCTCTTGAAAGAAAAAGATAAATAAAACAAAATAAAATCATTCCATTATGCCTCCACATCATTTTAGAATTTATCTAACTGTTTCAAGGTCATCATTTCATTTCTTCTCTTCAATAACTTTGTGATGAGGTCTGACCGATAGTGATACTGAGATTTATTCAGATGACCCCTCTTTTCCTGATGATAAAACCATCGGGCCAGAGGTATGACATGTCTAAGGGACCGCAGCCCTCCGACACCCACTTCTTGTGTCCCATCCTGTCTACCTCCCTTAATGCAGAGTGGCTTGCCTCTGCTCGGTCGCTGTGAACCAAGGCCATTCTCCGGCTGTGGTTCTCAGAACTGACAGCTTCCTTCCTGAGCAAATAGACCCATGTTCATCTGGATGTTCTAGGCCACGCGCGCCACCCACTCCACTGGCTCCCTGCCGGGTGGATTTAGACAGTGTTCTTGACGCCAGTTCCCTCACTGCGGATGGGAAGAGATTCACAAAGCACCTGCCAGCAGCTGCTTGTCACGGATTTTGCAGTGGGAAATAATTAGGGGTTCAAGTGGGCCCCCAGCCCACATGCTCCCCAGGTCCGCACCCCAGTGTGGGGAGTCAGGACACCCCTCCTGAGAAGACCCTCTTCCAAATGCCAGCATGCAGACACCCCGAGATGACAAGCAAAGGCTAGCGGGCTGGAAGGGAGAAATAAATCCTGGCTCAACCAGGGGATTAAAAAGTCACCTAGCATGAGGAGAATTCGCACTCCACAAATTTTTCTCGACTGAGTAAATTTAAAGAAATAAAACTAGATTGAGCATGCGTTTAATACTGGCTGCTATCTTTTGCTCGGCTCTGCTCAGTGACTTGTTAAATATGAAAAGATTTGCCCTGCAAGGAGACACAGAGAGAGGCAATCTCCCAGGGGCTCATTGCTGCCCCCCCCCCACTACCCCCACCTTCCTCTGTATGACCCAGGGGGGCTGGGGAGCCCTTTTTCATTCCAGCACCCGAGCGCCCGGGTCTTGTGTACAAGTCCCAGCTAGGGTCTCTGGTATCACCAGCGTCTCTTAATAGCAGGTGCGATATAAAAAGCTCATTCGAGATGCCAGGAGCTTCCCTTTCTGACCCTGGCTGCCTGAGAGGCAAATTGCATTAGAAAATGACATGCCATTCATCTCGCGAGTACTTGCAGGAACATTTAGCTAATTAAATGATTAATAAATTTAACACTGCTTTATAATTTCATTTAGCTGTGTTGGAAATCACACGGTGAGCTGCGTATGCGCCGAATGAGATTAGGTGGGAGTGAGGGTTTCGGAGGCTGCCCTGGTAATTGAGATTAGTCTATTACCACGGTGACCTTTTTAACTTTTATATTCTCTTGTTAAAGCGAAATAAAATTTTATTCACTTTTAAGGAATATTTACTTAGAGAAATTTACATGAAATTAAAGAAACACCAAATCCCAGAAGCCTACTGGGGCTAGAAGCCAGGCTGCTTCTTCTTCTTCTTCTTCTTCTTTTTTTTTTTTTTTTTTTTTTTTTTTTTTTTTAATTTTCGGAGCCTCCTGAGGAAATTGCTCTTGAGCTGGCTGGAGGCAGAGTGGAGAAGGGTGTGTTTTCAGACAGTTCACCCACTCATCGGATCAGTGCTGAGTTCCCTGTGTGTCCTAGGCATGCCCCCAGACCCTGGGATGACAGCAGTAAACACGACTCAGGTCCCCGCTTTCCTACAACTTAGATTCCAGTGGGAAATGCAGAGGAGAAGCAAATAAATGAACAAGAAAATAACAGAGAGTAATAAGCTCAACACAGAGAATTAGAATACATGGCTTCTTCAGACTGGGGAGTTCCAGAAAAATCTCTCTTCAGAGGTAGCAATAAGACCGAGATTGGAATTACAACAAGCAGTCAACCATGTGAGCTCGGAAGGGACAGCATGCCAGAGCAGAGGACACGGAGGGTGACGCTCCTGAGGAAGGAATGAATGAACTTGGCCTGTGAAGGAACAGAAAGGAGAGAGGGGCGGGGAGCTGGGATGTTGAAGGAGGTTGGAGGTGATGGAGCAAATGAAGTAAGGTCCTACTGGTCGCAAGGAAGGCCCTGTTGGCCATTTTCTGGTGGGTGTGGTGGAAAGCCATTGGAGAGTCTGAAGCAGGGCAGTGATGCAGTCTGTCAAGTGTGTCTGTAGCCACAATTAAAGGGGACTAACACTACCCCTAATTATTGTAAGAACAAGAGGGCTGACTCAGTTCCCCCCATCTTCAGCCTCCTTCTAAGTTGTCTTTATTCCAACTAAGCATTGCGTTTGCTGGTCAGGCTCCTCTGTCTTTTCCTCAATACATGGTATGCTTTTGCATTAGGATTATGAAATGTTTCTGACTACCTCCTTCTTCTATAGTTATTCTCACCCAATTTCTGCTCTCTTCATCCATAAAATCCAAAAGCATATATTTTTTAAACTTCCCACGGTAACTTCTTGGTTCTCTCCTGTATTAACCACATCGTCTATTTCTCTGTATTCTGAAGCACAGACACCTGGCCCCTTGCTCATCCTGGAGGGACTGTCCTTCCCAGCCCAGTCAATTCCCAGAGACAGCAAACAACTCACCCGTGTCTTCCCACTGCAGACCAGCCTTCCTGAACCCACACCCCAATCACCTTTTTTGTCCAGTTCTCACACGCCTGGCCATTATCCACCTGCCCTCATCATACCCCACACAGATACCAGACAACCAGGGGAAACCCCTATTTCCCAGAGCCCACTAAAAATATTGGAACTGGCCAATCCTAAGTCTGTCTCCTCACCTGTTCATGCTTGAAGGAACCTCAATAAAGGCCCTTGTCCTCAGTTTCACCTTCTCCCTCCACCCCTGACTGACCCTGGTGCTTCCCCAAGTGCTCCCCCGGGCACAGTGTGCCCCCTTCTCAGGATGTGTATCACTTATCTTCTGATCTGTTGGTCCTACTATACCTAAGCAATAATAAAACCTCTACCTTAAAACACCTCCAGATACCCAGTTTCATTGCACACCAAATAATACCTCTGAAGTTTTCTAATGTGCCAGATATTTTAGAACAGTGGTCGGCAAACCACGGCTTTGGAGCCACATGTGGCTCGTTGGCTCCTTGAATAAAGAAGTGGCATTGAACACTCAAGGGGCCAAAGAGCCACAAGTGGCTCTCCAGCCATGGTTTGCCGGTCACTGCTTTAGAGGGATGACTACTTCAATGGACTCTAATTTCATTCTGCCTTACACAACCCTGCAAGAGGTAGTTTGGGGCCATTTTATAGATAAAGAAACTGAAATAGAGTTTATGACACTTCACCGAGGCCAGTTGATTCTAGATTTTAAAGCTGGGAGCTAAACCCAGAATAATGATGATATAGTTCATAAATTCCAAGAAAGATCCATTTCTTTGATGATTAAATGAAATAGAGGCTTAATACATTTTGTTTTGTCTTGATTCATTCAGCCAAACTGGTTAGAAATTGGTTGCTTATTTTTAATTGGATTGTATGCCTTCCTTTGGTTGAGTCATATGAGTTCTTTACATGTTTTGGAAATTAACCCTTTTTCAGATGTATCATCGACATATATGTCCTCCCATTCAGTGGGTTCCCTTTTCATTTTGATGCTGGTTTCTTTTGCTGTGCAGCAGCTTTTTTTTTCCGTTTAATATAGTCCCATTTATTTATTTATTTATTTCTCTTTGTTCCCTTGCCCTAGGCGAGGTATCAGTGAAAATTCTGCAATATGTATTGTCTGAGAAAAAAAGGGGGGGAGGGGCATCTATAATACTCTGAAACAATAAAAATACATTTAAAAAATTGTTGCTCAATCACTTTTTGTCTTGTATCTAATTTGCCAAGTTTCTCACCCAGGCATATTTATCCAAAACTGCACTTCCCCCCCCCTAATACATGGTACTCTCTTAAGTTAATACAAATACAAAGAAAATGTCTAAAGAAGTATCCAAGGCCATTCTTCCAGAATGGAGGCCAATTCACAGAACATCACAAGCATCAAAGAGCTTCACTCTTCTGAAGCTAACTCACATTTTGCAAATCTACATATTCAACATTAAAAGTTTTTGCTGTTAGTAGTTGTTGATTTGTTGATTTTTTCCCCCTAGCAGCCCACAGAGATGATGAGATGAAAGGCCTTCCTTTCAGTAAGTGTTTAAACTACAGTTGTCTCCGTTTCAACTAATTCTGCATACATCCCTTGGATATTGTTAAGACTTTGAACACACACATACCCTTACATTTGAAATCCTGTGATACCTGCTGTAAACTCTAAAATTTGTGAGCAATTACCTTTGTAAGCAGTGTTTCTGAAAAATAGCATCTGTGTGCGATTCACACTTTTTTTTTTAAACTTGTTAAATTGTTTAGTTGTTAACTCTGACTACTAATCTTAGGATGCTTAAGAATTTGTAATTTCCCTTCCATAATCTTCTGCCTGGTGTGTAAAATTTGGACACACCTGTGTAATTAAAATTTTTCCTGCTTAAAAAAAAAATCCCAGTTGATGACAGTAACACTTGCTGGTAGAAACAGATGAAGTGACGAGTGGCAAGAAGTGGTGACAAAGAAGTGGTGTCTGATTTTCTTGAAGTTGTAAACTCGTTATTTTACTCTTTCATTTTTAATAATATGAGTTATAAAAGCTTAGATGCTTTCAGAATCTCCTTCACCTTCATTAGATGCTTAGAAATCACCAGAGACGTGTGTGCCTAGGTGTTTTTGTTTTTGTTTTTTAATATATTTTATTGATTTTTACAGAGAGGAAGAGAGAGGGATAGACAGTTAGAAACATCGATGAGAGAGAATCATCGATCAGTTGCCTTCTGCATACCCCCTATGGGGGATGTGCCCACAGCCAAGGTGCATGTTCTTGACTGGAATTGAACCTGGGACCCTTCAGTCCACAGGCCAATGCTCTATCCACTGAGCCAAACCGGTTTCGGCCTAGGTGTTGTTGTTTTTTTTAAGCTGAAATGTTTCCTCCCTCTGCCCTTCCTCCCTTCTCTTCCTTTATCTCAGATGAGTATGATAAATCCACCATGAACTTGACACAATATGGGGCATTGATGAGGAGACAGGGAAAAAGTTCTGGCTTTCTAGGAATGTACACTATGACCCTTCCTATTCTAACGATCTTCTATGGGCCGTAAGCTTCAGATCGTGTTAGGAATTTGGGTTTCATGTGGAATTCAGATATCCTGAACCACAGTGGCACTTTGGGGAGGGTCTCTAAGTGATTGCTGTGCACATAGCGGTTGGATAAGCACTGCTCTAGATCAGGGGTTGGCTGTCCTGGCAGGCAGGCCAAATGCAGTCAGCTTTCTGATTCTGTTATTGTTATTCATTTCTTTATTATTGTCCATTATCTAAAAACAAGGTTTATATTTTAAAATAGATGGATTTTTAAATGGCTATATGGCTACCAATAGGATTCCCTCTATTTTGACTCTGAGATTCCAAACTCGGCAATAGTTACTATCTGGCGATTTGAGCCAATCTTTGCTGACCCCTGCTCTGGGATCTAGACAGGGCTAGCACCCAGTGTCTGGATGAAGGCTCAGAGGAGGGCTGTCTTTTGCAATAAGCCTGACACCGTGACACTGGGTCCACTGCAAATAGTTGTCAAGCGACCAAATGTCAGAGGGATAACTATGTTCTTTTAAGTTTATTTTTTATCACAAAAACCATGGCATGTAATCAACAGGAAAATTGGTGCCAAAAGTCTATGCCTTGGATGGAGCTTGTAAAAGCTGCAAGTGTGATGTGACTTCCATAGCTCACACTCAGATCCCTGGGGACCTCACACAGCAGGATATACATCCCCAGACTCAGAAAAGCCCAGAAAGCATGAACATCAATGCAACTGGTTCCGCCCAAGTCCACTATGAAAACGCTGAGCAGCAAAGCAAAGGTGGTTGTTTCACATGCGTGTCCATCTACAACAGAGACTTGCTTTTGAAATGTCGCAAATGTTTTGGTTGTGGCAAATTCAGAAAATTGCCATTTCCTATCCTCATTGTTTAAAACACACACACACACACACACACACACACACACACACAAACACACACACACAAAAAACAAAAACAAAAACAAAAAAAAAACCCACAGTGATTATACTCTTTCCAGGGAATCAACTCTTCTTGGTAAAAGACTTTTACTTACTAACGTGTATATATCCATGTCTAACCTGCAGGGGTGGATTAGCTGAGAAATGGGAGGTGGGGCCAGTGTTGAAGATGGGTAAGAACACAAAGGAAGACAAGAGAAGAAAGAGGAACTGAAGTCGGGGAAGGGACAAGAGAAAGTAAGCTCAGACAATCTTCAGGAGGGGAAAAAAAAACCAAAAAAAAAACCCCTCAAATCAAGACCATGAGGTGGTGTTTCCACAGGGCCGGTGACGTGACCACTGTCCAGCTGACACTTAATAACTCCTTGTTGCACTAGATTAAGTTAAAAGGATTGAGTGGGTGTTGATGTGCAGTGGCAAGACCCCAGGTGCCTACTTTTCAAACCATGCAGGGCTTTGACATTGAACAAATGGGAACCTGTTACTTGAAGATCATCTGCGATATATCAACTCAGCTGCTTAGAACAGGGGCCCAAGGGAGCCAACACGGCTCTTGATAGAGGCTTTGTGCTCTTCTCTCTTCTCTCCCCAACTCTAAATGTTTGGAGAGCACAGACATGGCCAGCATCAGAGATGATAGGACAATGGTGTGGACAGTTCAGCCTGGCCCATCAACAGGCCTGGAAAAATCATGCAAAGCTCGGGGGCTGGAACTGGGCCAAAGTGTCTCCCTTGAGTGTAGGTTACAACCTGTTCTTTATTGGAATACTTGCCTGAAAAGAGCAGGCACTTTTAAACAAAACAAAACAAAACAAAACAAAACAAAAAACAAAGCAACAAAAAACAGATGATACTAAAGTCAGATTTAGCTCACTTCTACATGGCATTGGGAGGGATCAAGCAGTGTGAGTGGTAAGATGAAGGCCTTCTGTGATTCCCAACTTAGGATAAATATAGTTACAACGAAAGCTAGATACTCTTTATTGCTTTTCAGGGAGGCAATGGGTTGTGCACAGGCATTATTAGTATTGCTACTCAAGCTAATACAACAATCGGGATTTCCAGAAGCACATTCCTGTGGGCTGTTCCCTGGGGATCTACATGGCTCAATGGCAGGAGGTTCTACCTGAGCACCTCCTGCCAACCCCCTAAGCTCACAGACAGAGAGAAATATACACTGCTCGGCTTCCCTCGCCCGGAGAGGGTGTCTGAGCATGCCTGATGTGACACTAGGCCCTCCAGAAAAACTGTAGCAAAGCTGGGGAAGGGAAGCCAGGTGGGACCGGGTTCCAATCTCAGCACCCAGCGCCGGCACTTCTCAGCAAGCTACTCTGGTTCTCTGTTTCCGTTTCCTCCTTCTCAAACGGGGATGATCAACCTGTTTCTTGGGATTTTTAGGAGGCTAAAGGAACAATGTGGCCAGCTCCTGACAGTGTGTGCCTCACAGAAGCTAGGCTTTCACTCCTGGCGTGCACGCTGCCCCGCAGGCCTTCTATCCCAGTTCCCAGTTAGTTTGTGTCTCTTCGTTCACAGTGTCACCTCCTCCAGGAACTGACACTTTTAGGCTACGAGCAGTCCCCTCTTCCCATGGATCCTGGTCCCACTCCTATCCCCAGAACACTTTTATTCTGTCTCAAAGAATGGAAACAAACTCCTTACAAATCCTATCTCCCTGGGAATGAGCTCACAGGGCTGCCTCCGTCTCCACCCCGGCACCGGCCCAACCCTGACACATGGAAGGTGCTAGATGTTAGAGGAATTGCAGCTCAGCTCTCTGTGCTCTGAGTACAGTTTAATTTTACTGCTCTCTTTGGACATGGCTGGCAGTTGTTTTCTAAAGCTCAAGTTTCTGCCACAGGACTTTGCCCCAGACCCCCCTTTCTGCTCTAGATTCAGGAAGGAGCCTGTTCAGCCCAGACTCCCTCGTTGGTCCAGTCCCTGCTCTGCCCTGCTCTGCCCCATCCATCATCCCACCTGTCAACATGGGTCAGCGCATCCTGCTCCTTGGAGCCTCTGGTCGTGCACAGTGGAGGGAAGCAAACAGAAGTTCCAAGACGATGCTGAGGGAAATAAAATTGCTAACCATCTTTCATTCTATCGGAAAAGGTCGAAGACGAACTTCTCAACAGTGTTGGGGAAAATAAAGTAAGGTGTACAGTATATGGTAAGGGGCCTTCTCTGATCCCTCATTTATGATTAATATAGTGACAACAAAATCTAGCACTCTCCTCCATCCCCCATTAATAGGGACTCTTTGTTGCCTTTTTAAGACTCAACCCACATACCCTTAGCTATTCAATTGTGGTATAAACAAACAAACAAACAAAACAAACAAAAGATAAATAAAGGCTAAAACAAACAAACAAACAAAAAGATAAATAATGGCTAAAACAAACAAATAAACAAAAGATAAATACAGGCAATTCCCAAATCACAGAAAAGAGAACTAGAAGCCCCTTGGAGTCCAAATTGAGGCAGTTGGCCAGACTTTCTCTTGCAAGATTATAGGACAGAAGGTGCCAGATTTCAAGTGATTAGAGCAGTTGGGTGTTTAGGAGATAGTGCCACTTTTACAGTTAACTCTATAATATATAAGAAGGTGAAGGTGCATTTCCTGGGGAAATTTGTCTCTCCTCTTTAACATGAAAAGGAGAGATTTATATATTGAATTGATGTGCCGATAGCAGGTTGACTTTTGCAAAATAACTAACTTTAAAAAAGGGTAATTCCTATAGAATTATAGCAAACAAAGCCTCATGTCAGGGAGAAAATAAAAGTTATGGTGAAAATGTCTTCTGAATGAGTGATGGCAAAACGATATCCCATAGGCTGAATCTGGCCTGAGCTATCTCTTATTTGGCTTATTTCAAGTTGGCTCATGTAATGAATTCATTGCCAACATTTAAACATTGGATGATTCTATATTTTTAAAAATATAAACACCTAGGTTCTTTTGGAAAATGGGAAGGGCTGGTAAAATTGGATCTAATTTCTAATTGGCAACACTCAGTTGGAGTTTTTAAAAGGCTGCCCCTCTAGATAAGACATGGAAACAATCCCTAACTCTTCCTTTTGTCTTCCCTACATAAAAGAAGACAATGGCACTGGTGATATGGATCCAGTGCCGTTTATCATTTCATACACAGACAACTTCACTCATTCGTTCTATCTGCCTGTACCTACAGGCATCTCCATTGCCATGTTTTATATTATATAATTATTCATTATTAATAGGTGTTATTTCCAAGATCCTGGTGCACAAGTAAGAGATAAGCCAATGTGCCACAGTTAGTGCAAATGTCCTCCTTTGGAAAAATAAGGGTATGGAAGAACAAAGTTTAAAGCTGCTCTTGGGCACTCCCATGAACCTATGGGTTGGAAAAGGACCTCTTCCACCAGTAATAAGAGGAGTTTCCATTTGTAATTTTCAACTATAGGTAGCCTGAGCAGAAGTAGTCTTGATGAAACTGGACCATCCTCAGTGAATCACACCTGTGAGTCTTCTCAATTGCCTTAAAATGAGGAGACTAATCAGAGAGAAAAGTCCCTGAGTAGGAAGTATTCCCTTCTTAGGTTCCCATAGCAAGTATAAGTTGGCTCTTTCTTGCCCACATATGTGATTTACTGGTCACTGACAGGTGAAGATCCCTTTTCTAGTGATGTAGATGAGTGGAGAGATGGATGGATGGATCTGAACCCTGTTATCTGAATCCTTCTGTGATCCACAACACCCATTTTGCAAGACCGCTATTGAGTGTAGAACGGACATTCATGCCAAGGGAACTGAGTGGTGTTTATTAAGCAATGTGAGGCCAGGACTGGCAGTCTGGCCTTCTGCCTTAACCTACTGGCTATGGGCCTAAATGCAGTCTGTGGCTGAATGCCAGCTGCGAGAGAAGCACACAGTAAAATATAGGCTGGCAGATTATTTATGAGACGTGAAACAAAGTGCTCACTGGTTTTTATGTAGCTCAAGCTGAGCTCCACAGTGGCTAGTGGGGACCCCATAGAGACCACCAGCCCATGGGTAAGAAGCTATATTCTATTCTCACTCTCTCCTAACCACAAAAATGGAACCCAACCAACAAATACTAAGTATTCTCTCCATGTGAGGCACTCAACTGAGATGGATGTTTGTTGAATAAAAGTCAGTGGATGATTAACAAAATATTAGCAAATTGAATCCAACAATGTATAAAAAGACATATATACTATTGGTGGAATTTATGGTATGCAAGCTGGTTCAACATTCAAAAACCAGTCAATGTAATCTACCATAACAACAAGCTAGGAAAAAACTCATATGATCATAGCTGTTGACACAGGAAATAAATCTGACAGAATCCAACACCCATTCCTGATTTAAAAAAAAAACAAAAAACAAAAAACTCTCAGCAAATTAGAAACAGAGAATCACCTCAACTTGATAAAGCACATCTACAAAAATCCTATAGCTTGCATCACATTTAATGATGAAATCATAAACAATTTCCCTCTAAGATCAAAACCAATGCAAGGATATGTCTTCTCAACATTCTTACTCAATAAAGTATAGAAAATTCTAGCCTCTGCAATAAGAAAAGAAAAAGAAATGAAAGGTGTAAATACTGGACAGGAAGAAATGAAGCTCTCTGTTTGTATATGAAATGATTGGCTACTTAGAAACACCCAAGGAATCTCAAAATACATAAATTAAAAATAAATATAACTCCTAAAACTAATAAGTTAGTTCAGCAAGGTCATAGGATCAAGATAAAACATAAAATGCAATCACATTTCTATATACTAACAATGAACATGTGGAAATTGAAATTGAAACTACAATTGTTCCAAAGAAGATTACATACTTAGATATACACTCAACAGCCAATTACTAAAAAAATGGAGTGATATACCATATCCATGGATTAGGATACTGAACATAGTAAATGTCAATTCTCCCAAAATTGATTCAATTATTATCAAAATTGCAGCAAATTTTTGGTAGACATAGATAAGCTTATTGAAAAATGTATATGGAGAAGCACAGACCTGAAAATAGCTAAAACAATATTGATAAAAGAGAAAAGAATGTGAAGAATCACTCTACTTAATCCCAAGGCTTACTGTACTGGTATAGTGACAACAATCAAGACAGTGTTCAATTGGCAGAGAGACAGACACAGATCAATGAAATAGAACTCAGAAATAGACCCATACAAATATGCTCAACTGATTTTTAATAAAGGCACAAAAGCAATTCAACATACGAAGAATAGCATAACTTTTTCAACAAATAGTATTAAAGCAATTGGACATCCATAGGCAAAAAAAAAAGAAGAAGAACCTTGACCAACTTCACACCTTATATATACATTAACACAAAATGTATCATTGAGATACATGTGAAGTATAGAAGTATAGAAGTATAAAACTTTGGAGGGGGAAGAACACAAGAAATTCTTTAGGATCTAAGACTGGGCAAAGATTTGATAACAAAACTCGATCCATAAAAGAAAAATTGCTACACTGAACCTCATCAAAATTTAAAATGCTTCCTTTGAGAAAGCCAACATGAAGAGGATGAAAAGACAAGCTACAGACTGAAAGAACATATTTGCAAACCACATGCCCAATGAAGAACTAGTGCCTTAATATATTTAAAAAAAAAACACTCTCAAATTTAAGAGTAATAAAATAAACAATTCAATTAGAAAATGGGAAAATTCATGAATAGACATTTCATTGAAGAGGAGACACAGATGGCAAACAAACACATGAAAACATGTTCAACATCATTAGCCATCAGGAAATTGCAAATTAAAAACCTCAATGAGCTATCACTATATACTTACAAGAAGGGCTAAAGTAAAAAATAGCAACAATACCAACTGCTGGTGAGGATATAGAGGGACTGAATTACTTATACATTGCTGATTGGAATGGAAAGTGATACAAAAAGTTTGACAGTTTCTTATAAAACTAAACATGTAATTACTATTCAACTCATCAATTTCACACATGGGTATTTATTTCAGATAAATGAAAACTTGCATTCATACATTAACGTGCACTTAAATGTTCATAAGAATTGTATTCTTAATGGCCAAGACTGGAATCATCCCAGATTTCTTTCCGTGGTGAAATGATTAAATAAACTATGGTTCATGCATAATACACCATGAAATACCACTCAGCCATAAAAATGAAGAAAATGGGGGAGAGGAGTGAGAGAAGGTAATGGGAGAAGGGGACATATGTATTAGTTTCAACAATAAAGATTTATTTTTTTAAAAATGAAAACACTATTGACACATGCAACACCTAGATGAGCTTCCAGAGAGTTATAACAAGGGGAAAAAATCAACTCCAAAAATTCCTTGGAATGGAATACCTTGCTGCAGTCATAAGTAGAGAAATCTGATGAAACTAAATAGATAATAAAAGTATTTCCTCTGTATTATGTTTAAGATAACATAAAGCAAGAGCTTAGACAACTAAATTCTAAGCCCATTCCCTTTTTATTTCCTTGGAATTGCAAGTTACCAGGAATATCTGAGATAAAATATAGCATGTTACTTCAGTTCAGAAATTCAAAATTCTACCAATGTTTATTTAATAAAAGAATTATGAGTTGGGAAATACAATTACTTTGAGCTTTAGCTTTGGTTGACTGGCCCTTATTTTGGCAGATACGTTATGGTCAAATTATTTGGCATCATTGCACAAAGTGAGTGATTTTTTTTATATGCCCTTCAATAAATTATGTAATCTTCATATAAGTGTTAGATTACTCTTATTAAATTTATTTTAAATATTTAATATTTTGTCTAAAGCCTTTTTCTAATACCACCCTAATTACTGCTAGTATAGGGAAAATCATTTGATTTGTGTATATTTACCTTATATCTAGCCAACTCTTCAAATTATCCTATTGCTAATAATTTTTACTATGATACATTAGTTGCTCTAGGATTATAATTATATAATCTATAATAATAAAAGTATGATATGCTAATTAGACTGGACAGCCGAAAGACCTTCCAGACAACCTTCCAGACAAGGCCATGGCTGTGAGGGCCAAGCTCCTTGCACAAATTTTGTGCATCAGGCCTTTAGTTTTAAAATAAAGAACATTTTAGTTTTATCCCATTACGTAAGTCTTTCTTCTTATCTTAGTATATTTGCTGAAACTTTCAAAACAATATGAATAATATCAATGGGCATACTGAACATTCTTGTCTAAGTGTTTTCAGTGTTTAAAATATATGCATCAGGCTCTATTAAGAGAGTTCCCTTCTTTCTAGTTTACTTAATGGTGTTGTGGTTGTTTAGGTTGATTGGTGATTGGTTCTTGTTGGTTCCTTGGTTGATTGGTTGGCTTTACAGTGACAGCTGAATTTGAACAAATGCTTTTTTGGCATCATAAAGCTATTCTTTAATTTGCTGGTATAATAAATCACATTGATAGAGAATAAACACAATAAGTATATAAAGAAATGACATGAAAATTTAATTAGTTCTAGTAAATAATGCATTGATATCCTTGCAATAAGCTCCAATCCATAGCAAGTGACAACTTTTAGCCAAATCTAGAAAAGCTCTCGTGTGTAGGCAAATGCATCTAACAAATGTTTTAAAATTCTTCCTTTAATACATAAATCAATAACATTTTAATAAGACCCTAAGGGATATAGTATAAATGAACTTAATATTTAAATTCATAAGTGTCTATTTCTCCTAAGAAACATTCTCTTTCCATTCAACACTTTAAAAAATGCATATAAACATTCAGTGGCCTGGTGTTTGAATCACGTTACAAAATAGAAGCTGAAATAGGCACAGAAGAAAAAAACTAACATCTATGTCCTATCTATGTGGCAAGCATGGTGCTAGGTTCTCTCATGTGTATTATCTCACTTGATCACAGAATTTGACCCTTAGTTCTCTCTATACATGGAGAGGAGCAGCAGCTAGGATTTGAGAAGTGATGGGCTGTGCATAACTCCAAAATAGCCTTTGCAGGCAGGTGCTACAAATCTCCCCCATGTAGTAAGTAAGGAAACTAAATTCTAGTGAGGCTAAACTGATATCCCAAACAGCAGGGCTGGTAAATGGCACAGCTGGGATGCAGATCCTGTGTGTCTGAGACAAAAAACGGACCCTTTTTTGATGAAAATTGGGAGAATCTGGTAGCTAAAGCATAATAAGCTTCCTATTTGCAGAAAGGGACTTGAATAATGACAAAGGCCCACAGTAGCTGTGTGCTCTTGGGAAGTGACTTAAACCCTCTGTGCTCCAGCTTCTTGAGTGTATAATTAAGACAATGCAGAATCTACACTGAGGAGCTAGATTATTATGATCTCTGAACGAATAATAATCTGGCAACTCAGTGTACTTCTCTTGAGTACCTCATTTATTTGATATCAGAGATACTACGAATCGTGCACCTGATCAGTTTTCCCCTTTGCACTGGCTGATAGAAAGCTCAGGGCAAATAGGTGGTTGATCTCCAGCAAAAGTCTAGAATACTTTTGGTACCCGTCTGAGATACAAATACACTGAGTGGCCAGATTATTATGCATTCAGAGACCATAAGGATCTGGCCACTCAGTGTATGTCACACAGCTGCTATGCGATTCAAATGGGTGCCACACACACAAAGTTTATGACATGGAATGCTGTAAGCCTTCTATATGTATTGGACAATATTCTATTATTATCATTACTACTACTATTTTTATCATCATCCACACAATTTTTCTAATGGCTGTGAGTAAATCATCACTGACATCAAGAATAAAACTCTAACATAAGCCACACAAATGACTCAGTGGCTCAATGTACCACTGTTCAGGTAAGTCATAAAGTCTTCCCTGAAGCTGTTACAATGATTGATCCTCAGGCACAATGAAAACTCAAGCTATGCATTGACATTTGAGTAGAACAAATAATTTAAACACATTTAATGGGTGAGGCTATAACAGTTCGTGATAGATACTGACAGAATTGAGAAGTCCCCCCCCCCCCAAAAAAAATAAATAATGTGTAGAGAAAGACTTCATCTCATATGGTGAAGCGGATATAGAAAATGGGATTCTCATTGTTTAAGAGAAACCATAAACCTGAAGACCAGACCCTGTGAAATATCTGTGGATTTTCTCTCTCCTTTATTTTATTTTTTTCCTGTTATCTCCAAAATACTATTGAAAATTACTGATCCGGGTACTTCTTGTACCCTTAACAGAATGTTTTGATATTAACTGATCAAAGAGGAGAAAGAAAACAAAAATATTGACCTCTGATTTTCATGCTGAAACTCAAAATGAAAATACTTTTCAATAAAAGGGGCGATCAATGTCACCTCCTCCCAGAGGTGTCTTCCAAGGATGTTCTAGTAGTTATTTAATGGTCAGCTCTCCTGGGGAGGAGTAAGCCCTGGTTTGTAGCACTTTCCATGGTATAAATACTCCCACTGTGGCTGAGTCCAAGCTATCAAAGTGATGTCACTGGCCATGGAGGATGGGCTTAATCTGCTTTTGCCTGCATACCATGGATGCCATCTCTACCTCAGCTTCCTATCAGCCTGTTTTTTTTATATATATGTTTTTAGGCACCCATCAGTACTAGAAATTACCTTATGCATTTGATAGCCCTTGCCTGTCACCTATGACCCCATCAGAATGGGAGCTACATTAGCCTGAGAGACACTTGGTCAACTCCGCACTTCATATATGCCCCAGACCAGCAGTCACCAATCAGTGGTCGTAGGACCACTGGTGGTCCATGAAGTCTGAAAGGTTGGCAACCACTGCCTAGACTGTGGCCTGACACAGAGCAAGCACTCACTAAAGATTTGAGAGATGAATAAATACATGAGGCAAAGGGAGAAGAGGGAAAAGGCAATGGAAATGAGAAAAAAAAAAAAAAAAAAAAGCAGATAAAGAAAAGGAGGAAAACGTATGTGTCATCCAGGCCAAATCCTACCCTTGTTGCTCTTCTTAGCATTTGGAATAGCATCATGTGGTCATCTCTTCCCCAGTAGGCAGGCTCAACAGAATAGTCAAGAAGCACTGAAGAATTACCCTCAACAATACTGCCTCTGTGTTATTTACAATAGCCAAGACAGGAAAGCAACCCACGTGTCCATCAATAGAAAAGAGGATAAAAAACAAACAAATATGTGGTACATACGTAAAATGGAATATTACTCGGCCATAAAAAATAATGAAATTGTACCATTTGCAACAGCATTGATGGACCTAGAGGGCATTATGCTACGTGAACTAAGCCAATCAAAGAAAGACAAACACCATATGATTTCGCTCACATGTGGAATCTAGAGAGCGATATAAACAAACAAAATAGAAAGACTCAGAGACAGAGAGAGCAGACTGATGGTTACCAGAGGGGAGGGATCTGGGGGTCTGGGTGAAGAGATTGAGAAGTACAGCATGCTGGTTACAAAATAGTCATGGGGAAGTAAAGTACAGCATAGGAAATATAGTCAGTAATATTGTATTATAATAACTATGTATGGTGCCAGGTGGGTACTGGAAATGTCAGGGGGGACACTTTTTAAAGTATATATAAAGTATGTCATATATATATATATATATGAAATATACTTTTGATAAAAAAAAAAAATACTACTTCCTCTCAGCTAAACATGGACCAGAAATGTTGTCACTACCTGTGTTTTGTTTTAACCCCAAACTTTTCTTATGACTTCTTTTTAAGTGTGGAGCATGAAATCTTCCAAAGCTAAACAATACTTGATAAAAGTCCATGCTGATTAACGTGACATCATTGATAACTGTCCTTATCACCACAGAGTTCATGCGGGTGGGACCTTTAAACAAAAGGAAGTCCAAGTGAGTGCCTATTCGTTTCTTTCATTTTGATTTCCTGCTGTTCCGAGTCAGAGGCCCAAACTTCCACGTCGCAGGCATCAGCAGCCTGTCCCATGGAGAAACGCAGACGCGCCGCACCAGATTGATCTCTGGCAACCATGTGAGTGACAAGAAGGATCTGCGGCTAAACATGAGCTTGCTCCTTTTCAGGCTGATGCAGACAAAGCCGGTGCCCTTGGAAGCATCCACGTCAGCACAATAAAACAGCGTCCGTGCTTGTCTCTGCACGACTTACCTCGGAAACTGGTGTTTAATAGACAAAAGATAATGTCCCGCTTCTTGTAAATCTAGATGGAAAGAACTGGGGGCGGTGCTTCTTAATTGCTGCCTGGCCGCACACTGGGAGCGCCCTTAGTGCAGTCACGGCAGGGAGAGATTGTGAAGTTTTGGGGAAATCAAGACGAGTCTGCACTGTTTTCTGCTGATTTCCCAGAGAGAGAGGGAGCCTGCTGAACTCCAAAAAGGACTGAGGTTCTCAGGTGCCAGGGCTGTGGGAGAAAGCAGCTTAAAAACTCTCATCTTCAGAGAGCAAGTGATTGTAAGAGCAGGGCAACTAGGTTGTGGAGGGGGGAGAAGGAGAGGAGGACAGGTGGCCTCTGGGTCCCCAGGCACCAGTTCACAGAGGGGCCACCAGCTGCCACGTCACGCATGTCACTTCTCAAAGAATCTCATGGATCCGAGAAACTATCAGCCCCCCAATTCCACTCCATACCCGATTAGAACGTGCGTTTGGGGGAAGCGTCCGTAATGCCACTGTTGGTCTAGCCACCGGTGACAGTGTGTTAGGGGACAGGATTGGCACACTTGGTCATTTCCCTTAGGACTCAGGTCAAGTTCTTTACCAAAAGCAACCAAACACACAAACACACAAAAAAAATCCGCCCAGGTAAGGAGCTTAATGTTCCAACAGAGTGGGGCCCATGGGGCTTGGTGAGTATGAAAAACCCAAAATCGCTTTATCAGGTCCCAGGGTGCTGACAGCGCAGCGCAGCCCAGCTGGCACCGCGGCCAGCCGCCAGGGCTGAGCTCAGTGTTGGTGCTAAAATGGTCAGAGATGGAAAAGCCTGTGAGTGGGGATCAGCCTCTTTCTTTCTTTCTTTCTTTCTTTCTTTCTTTCTTTCTTTCTTTCTTTCTTTTTTCTTTCTTTCTTTCAAATATATTTTATTGATTTTTTACAGAGAGGAAGGGAGAGGGATAGAGAGCTAGAAATATCGGTGAGAGAGAAACATGGACCAGCTGTCCCCTGCACGCCCCCTACCGGGGATGTGCCCGCAACCAATGTGCATGCCCTTGACGGGAATCGAACCCAGTCCACAGACCTACGCTCTATCCACTGAGCCAAACTGGTTTTGGTGTGTGGGGAGGGTCCTAGGTGGGTGGATTGATACCCACTTTGGACACGGTCTCTAACGTCACCCAGGCTAACAGCCAGGGACATGTTTCAAGGGCCCGACTCCCTCTTTGATGTCACCCCCTTCTCCTGTGATGGGCGCAAACCCTTCCGGTGAAAGGCAGATCTCATAAGCAAACACCACGAACCCGCTTTATTACTTGGAGAAGTTTAAAACATTTCAACAAACCATCCTGCTGTGTTGTTGTTTTTTCCTGTGATCCTTTTAAAAGGAATAAATAAATAAATAAATAAATAAATAAATAAGGAAGAGCCCGCATTATTTTTACACCGAGGATCCAAGGAGGCAAAAGAGACCGTGTTGGGCCCTGGGGAAAGCCCTGCACCTGGCTCGCCTTGGAAAACGGGCAGGCGCTCTCTGGCACCACACGCGTCAAGCTAATTGCAGGCAAAGGGTATGACAGTAATTCGCCTGGCAGTTTAAGCAAAACCCAGAGAAGAGCATTAAAGCGGACCCCCTGTGCCAGCGGGGCGCTGGGGCTTTGCTCTCGTTGATCAAACTTGACTGTAATCCCCTCCTGCCTTCGCTTCCTCCGCAGCAGCACAAGGCTCTCTCCTCTCTGCACTGTGCAATCTGCTCACTGGCTCTCTCGGGGTCCTCGCTGATAGAGACATCCCAGTATGATTACTGTTATTTAGGAGTGTTGTTAGGAGTTACTTTCCTGAGACAGTGGGAATGGGGCATGGGACCGGGTAGATGAGATGGGTGAATGAGGCAGACGTGAATGCTGACGGGGGACCATCTGTCTTTGTTCAGGGCAGTTTCTGTAAGAATTCTTGAGAGAAAAGTTTTCGATGCTAAAGGGAGCTCAGCGCATAGATGGGGACCACTGTGCCCGTGACTGGTCCTTGGTGGAATGCCCCTTACCACCCAGCCTGTTTGGTGCACAGTTCTTGAAGATGAATACCTTTGAGGTCTCTATGAAAAGTCCTTCACCGCTTTATTGCTGAGTACCTACTGTGTGCCCAGGTCTTTTTGGGGATAAGATTCAAAGAAGAACAAGACGGGAGTTCACCTTGCAGAGGCTCCTGGTCTAATCAGCGCTGGGGGAGCAAAGTCTGAACAGGTACATGCAAGCCAGTCACCAGGACACCAGGCCAGAACTCTGTGACGGCAGCTCCCGTCCGGGGGCCCCAAGTGGGGTTTGTTGTAAGCCCTGTGCAGAAGGGTCTTGGGAAACTCACTTGACCAGCTCACACTCATTGGGGCAGAGCCAGGATTCTCAGCCAGGCCTGTCTCAAGCTGGGCCCCTGTCTGTCTAATGCAGAGTGGGGCTCAAAGGCGGAGGGAGGTACCGTATTTTTTGGACCATAAGACGCACTTTTCCCCCCCCAGAAGTGGGGGGAAAAAGTCCCTGCATCTTATGGTCCAAATATAGCCTACACATATACTTAAAAAAAAAAGTTTTTTTACTTGCCCGGCTCTGTGTGGTCTCTGTGTGCTTGCCCGGCTCTAAAATGGTTCTAAATGCTGCTGTTTACTTTACAGGGTTGATTACATGTGTTTATGACTGTGATGTTGGGTTTTAATGCACATAAAATATTTTAGGACACTATTTGTTTCTGAATCTTTTTTTCTTCATTTCCCTTCTCTAAAAACTGGTGCGTCTTATGGTCCGGAGCGTCTTATGGTCCGAAAAATACGGTAAGTCTTCCAATAGGAGGGTGAGAAAGGCTCAGGAAAGCCTTCACAGAGAGGTGACACTGCACTGCTCCCTCAAATGGAAAGGCACCCTGGGAGGAGGCGGGGCTGCAAGGGTCCCCCTATGGATCATTAAGAGGCTCCCAGGCGGAGAAGGGGACCGATGCTGCCCTCTCCAAGCACAAAGATCTGGCTAATTACTCATTTTCCTATGAGGACAGCACCTTGCTCTGGGAACATAAAACCTTCCCAGATTTTAATGACTCCCTGAAACAACTTCTGGCCTTTGAAAGTGGGGCATCCAAGAAAAACACTCAAGGACCATGTGAAGGCACACGCAGTGTTCTCGGAGAATTATTTCTGGCTGTGGTCTCTGCTGTGGATCACAGGCCTTCGGCTTTCAATCACAAGGTTGAAAGGTATTAACAAGAGCCCATGCGGGCCAGGGTGACCGTTTGCGTAAAACATTTTCCTTTCTTGGAATGTAAACGGGTCTGTCTTCATCTAGAATTATTTGTACCAATTTCATCCTCAAAACTTCAAAGTCATTATCCACCCCAACCCCTGCCTGCCAATGTTGTACTCATGTTGTGCCCACCCCAACTTTGTCTTGTGTTTGTGGAGGCACAGACCCAGCATCCCCAGGATAGAGGCCAGAAGTTTAACCCACAGACACACCTGGAAGTCATTAAGGATGCTCCAGGAGGAGGGGGAGAGGGCGGGGGAGGAGGAGTAGGGAGGAGGGAAGAGGGGGAGAGGGATGAGGAGGAGAACACCATTTCTTTCCCAACACACAGACACTCTCTTTCCCTTATGGAAAATCTGAGCCAAAGGTGAAGAAGATGTTCAAAACAAACAGCTAACAGTCAAACAAATACTTTCTAAAAATTCCATAGTGTTACCTTGGGATAAAGTCAGGGGTCAAACATGTCATTCTGAGTTACAGAAAGCAAACACCCTGAAGAATGACCTAGACTTTCTGATATTCTAGTGCATTCTTAAGTGAATTATACCTGTAAATGCTCAATTACCAAATCTCTGTCAACTATGACAAAACAATTCAAATAAAACTCATCCTAATTGATGGCTGACATACACGGATTTTCTTTCGAAAAGTCTTGCCAAGATTGTCAAGCTCCTTAGCTCCTGCTTGATGTGACGCCCTCATTTCTTCTAAAGAGAAGTGTGGTGATTCTCATTGGACCTGTCTAGGAAGTAGTAGAGCCATCAGTATTAATACTATGGGACACCGTATCAAAGTAGCTTGTTACTATTGTAGAAGGGAAACATTTCATGTTGCATGTGCCTACCACAAAGACCCATAAAATTCAAGGAATTTCCCTCTGGAAGCTTGAGGATGTTCATACGAATGAAACTGGAATTGGTTGGGAGAGGGAGAATTGCTACTAACCCTTGGCTTTTTATGGTCATAAAATATCACCATAGTCTCTACTCAGTGGCCTGCTCCCCAACCATGGAGTTCTGCTATTATCTTTAAAACTGGGGAAAGGATTAACTTCATTGATTTATGTAATATTTCTTACAAGTTGGACAGTTGGCATATATAGTTCAGTATCACATATAAATATCATGACACATATTCTGGAAATGTCAAGAAGTTCCTGGCATGTCATAGGCATGTGCCTGGCATGTGCCAGTTGAACCGTTTGCTGTGAGAAATATAGTTTCATCATAAATCAGGAAGCTGAGGCTCAGCCCCAGTTAGTTGTCCGGCCCTTCACACCAGGGAGAGGACTGGAGGCTGGTCTCTGGCCTGTCTTTAGAGTCCATGCTTTGTCCCCCATCAGGGGGCAGAAGGCTAGCTTGCCAGGGCTGGCTCCAAGGCCCTGTTACTTTTGATCTCAGTGAGTTTCACCTAAAAGTGAGTGAGGAGCGGCACAACTATTCCCATCACACACCTGGCTCTCCCGACTCTGACTTGGACACTTTCAGGTACAAATAGTTCCTGTTCAGGTAAGATTGCTTGCTTTTCCAGTCAGACTTGGTTTTCACTTGCTTTTGAAAACACAAGCCCTAAAAGCTTCCTCACTTTTATGCTTGCTTGTTCAGTCTGGATTAATATAAGATTTTGAAAATATAATTGAAATCATTTTGTGGGTTTTCTTCATAAAAGAAAACACACACACACACACACACACACACACACACACACAACCCAAATAGTTTTTCCCCCAAACTCACTGTAGAGTCAAACACATAAAATTAAAATTTCTCCTTGGAAAAAAAATTACAAATTTGAAAATAAATGACAAACAGAAAAATTTTTTTATTTGAATCCACTGCCTCCCATATGCTCCCCTCCTGGGGATCAAACCTGTGATCCTTTGGTGCACTGAGTGACACTCAACCAACTGACCACACTGGCCAGGGCTCAGCCTGTGCTTTTTATTGAACAGATTCCTTCCTTCCCAGTGACAATCAAATCTCTGTGGCTATGGAGGACATGGTTGGGATGGGACAAACTCTTCCTCCAATGCTAGGCCATTGGCATTAAACCCCAGCTTGCACATCTGCTTCTAAAATTTTCTTCAAGACTCATCCAAATTGATGCCATTTTCTATTAATACCCTCCTTGGCAGATGCCAAAAGCCCACCTCTGTGATTTTGCACTTTTTGGTTTCAAGGTTTTAGAAAGAAACATCTGAAGAAAATTGACCAATGCCACTTCATTACTTCCCGTGTTTCACATCGATTCTATCTGCCTAGTTAAATAATATGTGTGACCAGCTACTGTTAGGAAAACTTTATGAACTGGTAGAACGTGTGCCAGCTTTTTGAGTCACTGACACAATATACAGCTCTCCAGCGCGGGTCATGGGCGAGGACAGCAGAAACATATAGTAGCACTTAGCTTTTATAAGCCCACATTCCACACCATCAAAAAGACTGCACCTCACACTCCATTAAAATCCAAAGTAGAATGAAGGGGAAAGAAAGGCATATTGAAGGAGCTGAGGTTTCAAGATCCTGAAATGAGAACCACCCGCTCATGCCTTGCCCTGGGAACCCAAGCCCCTTCTCCTT
This sequence comes from Pipistrellus kuhlii, assembly GCF_014108245.1. NCBI lineage: Eukaryota > Metazoa > Chordata > Mammalia > Chiroptera > Vespertilionidae > Pipistrellus > Pipistrellus kuhlii. The sequence continues at coordinate 12,590,330 of NW_023425482.1, forward strand.
CTCTTCAAGGACTTCTCATCCCTCCCACCATTCCCACCATTTGTGCTGGGGCCATGGTCCTCTGTCTGCTGCCATCTCTGCATCCATTCTAGGATCAGATGTTAGGGTTCCTTTCTCATTTTGAGGGGATCTCCACTTTAGAAAAGTGAAAAGTTGTGAAGTGGTTAAAAGTTAAGACCATTTAATATCTATCAAACAAGTTGTTAAATGGTTAAATGCTAAGACCATTTAACATCTACAAAAGCAAAAAAAAAAGGGGGGGCAGTTTATGATCTGAAGGGCAAGGTCAGAGATGAAGGGTAGTAGGAATCATAAAATGCGTTTCATTAGATCAATAAAATGAATGACTTCACTCACTTAATTGCATAAATAAAGTTGTTTAAAAAATAAACTCAGGCACGTACCATGCTGAATTAGCAAGGACTTTATGGAAGGCCAAGGAACTCGAAGCAACCTCCGGAAAGGTCACTCGCGTGTATGAGGTTTCTTTGCGAAAGCTTCATGCAAAGCCAAAAGGAAAATCTTGCAAGATCCAGGCGTTAGGAGAGACCCAGGCAGGACCCAGGGGGCCAGGACCCGGGATCAGCTGAGATGCCCCACACTCATGTGGCCCTCTGCCCATCTGTTTTGAATCATGGCTGGAGGCATATTTATGTGATGAAGCATTAGAGCTGTTACTCTTGGCCATCCAAATAACTGGGCCACTCTCTCTTGGAAAGCCATCCCCATCAGTACAACAAGCATATTCAAAACCGAATTTAGGATTCAAGAGGCTCAAGTGTGCTTAATTTTGTTAAAGCATGCCAAAGACTCTTTCCAAAGTTGTGTGTGTATGTGTGTGTGTGTGTGTGTGTGTGTGTGTGTGTGTGTGTGTGTGTTAAGACAATATAAGTAATAACCTAGCAAAGGGCTTAAAAGACTTTTTTAAAAAGAGAAAATGGATGTTTAAGGAATAAAGAAAGACAGGGAAACTAGAAAAAAATTGAATATGAGAGATGCTAATGAAACCACAAAACCAATGGGGAACACTCCTGGAAAGACCCCCCCTTCTATCTCCAAATCATGTGAAATATGGCCAGTACTGTCCCAAATGAATACTATTATTTTGATAATAAAATACCAGTTACTTAACACCCACTGTGGTTTTATCTCTTTGGCTTAGCTGTCATAAACAGTTCTTCAAGGAGGGATTATTTCTTGAGCAGAGTCCCCCAACTAGAAGTCTCAACTGGGGGCCTAACATAACCGCGCCTGAATCCTAGGCCCACGCTTGCACTTTCACCGTTACCAGGCTGTCCACCACGAAATGGGACCAGCGGAGCCGCCTGGAGCTCTTTGGAAAAGAGCAGCGACTTAGAGAAGGACTGCTTCCTGAACAGAGGTGTGCAGGTGCCCAGGCGTGTTTCCCCAGGGTTGGAGGTCAGGGTGCAGAAGGAGATACTGTAGCTCACTTACCCACCCGTGCCCTGTTTTTGAAAAGCTAAGACACCCAGAGGTAATTCATTGATGCCGAGGCCATGAAAAGAACAAAATCTCAATATATCCTTCCGGTGTGACTTTACATCTGACAAGGTTATCATTTCGCACAGCGCCACTCAGGAACTGATTTATGGGCATCTGGGTGTCCCCTCTTGTACTCTGCTCTAAGCTCACCTGGAATTATGGCGTTCGGGGATATCCCTTAAAATTCCATGAACTGAATCAAAGCATTGGCTACATCTAATGTCTGTGGAGGAACACAAACAACATTTTTTAAATTCTTTCATCCCTGACTCGGGTTCCTGAACTTTTTCTCTTCCTTAGTTGCAAGCCAATACCTTTTCCAAACTTGTATTTCATCCAAAGGCCCATCACTCTTAGAAGGGTATAGCGTCTTCCTTTGCTGCTGCTATTTTGTGTCTCCCCCTCACAAACAAAATAAGGCAGCAGCCAACAGCTGGCTTGCTCAATCATCTTCCTTGCTATCTTCCAAGGAGGTATCAGCCCCACAGGGGATCCCATCTACTTGGGAAGAAAGACTTAGGAGGAGGGAGGAGTGGCGTGGAGGCGGGCCGACTCTCACTGAAGCCCATTTTTCCGGACTGAGGTCAAATGGAAAGGCAAGCCTGGGAGCCACTGTGATTTCTGTTTACAATATTTTCTTATCCAAAAAAAGGATTATATAAATGTCCTTTTTACGATATCCTACACATCTCTGTAGTTTTCTTTTATGGCTAAGAATGCAGGGTCTCCTTTAGTTGGCACACAGTCTCTTCCCCCTCTTCTGCTTCAAGGGCAATGGGTCTTCCTTGGCCAACACACCCACAGTAGCTCATCGGAGTGCAAGAACGTGGAAATCCCTAAGAGCACCTGGGAGCATATGGACTCACTAGCAGCCCAGCGAGATCAAGGTCATGTCTGCTTGGCAGTGACTACCATGTCTGCTGGGCGGTGACTACTCGGCCAGTTTGGAAGTGCAACAGGCCTGCAGCATCTCATCATAGTCGAATGGGTCGTCCTCTCTTGCCACATTGGGTTAATTTGTTCTTTTGCTTCCTAAACTGTGAGCCACTGAAGCATGCACTGGGTTAAGGCCGGGTCAGTGTCTGAGTGTTCTGAGCAGGGTTGGAGCACTAGTACACCATGGGTGTTTGCTCGGCAGCCCTGACTCGCCTCGTGGGTCTCGAGACTCTGGCCAATGACACCTTCTCTGGAAAGTCTGTCATCAGAACAGGCCCAGGCTCCTGGAGACCTGTCCTGTTTTGTACCTCACAGTCTTGTCTAGGTACAGCAGGGATGCACTTATTCATTCTTAGTATTAACTAGCGTGTTTTCCATCATTTCCTATTTAATTATCCAATGAAAACTCTATCTTTTGAGGACTCAGTAGCAGGCCTCGTACTAAGCACGTCCTGTGAATCACCTCCTTTAGTTCCTCTGCAGTGGGTGCTGGGGGAGGAATAGATGAGAACACAGGTGCTGGAATCAGATTCTGGGCTTGAGATCCTGAGTCCACGAGCCAGGGACGGAGAGCTTGCACAGATTCGCTTTCTATGCCTCTTGTGGGGATGACAATAAAAATGGCAACTCAATAGGGTTCTTCTGAGAAATACATTGACTAAGTCATGGGAAGTGCTAATACAGAGTAAGTGTACAATAAATATTAGCTGATTTGAAAAAAAAATCTTTATTTTACAGATGAGGGAATGGAGATGCAAAAAGTCTAAGTGGCCCGTATGGTGTGGCTCAGTGGAACTGTGACAATCTTCGAATCACAGAGCCAAGCATGCGGCCTGACACATTAAGGGAGTTAGATAACAATTTAAGTCATTAATTAATGAATAGATTTAGATCTTAATCAATAGTAAGTATGGTGCCAAGCACAGAAAACAACCTATAAAGAAATATTGGGATGCAATCAGTCTAAAATAAATTGCCTTTAAGAATTTATTTGCAATGCAAGCGTTGAAATGTCCCTAAAATTCTCCCAGGTGGAAGTCATCCTAATTATTTAAGCATAAATATAGCAGCCTTTAAAAATAAAGTGCCATTTCCTACAATATAACCTAATGTCTGTAGCTTTTAAAACACAATTATGCACTCACTTTATCATTTGCAAATTTTTCACTCTAAGTGATTTTCTCTTCTGTTTTTTTATCTACCAAGAAGGTTCCATATGAAACAGACTGCACAGTAATTAAATTTTAAGGCACTGCCAGTCACGTGCCTATGTTCATTGCCAATATACCAAGAGCATGCGCCTCTCATTGGATGATCCTTTAAGACTGGTGAGCACCCTGCAGCTAAATCTTCCTTTGGCACTGGAGATGTTTGCAAGCCCAGGGTCTGCTCCTTTCTTTCTATTAGAGCTGCTTGGACACTTTTGAAAGCTTAGTGCTAGAACCATCCCTGGTGTGAGCAATGTACTTGGCTACACTGTGTAACCGGCATTGTCCAGAGACATTCCTATCAAGATCCTCAGTTGCAAACTCTCAGCATAAAAGAAGAAACAGAGTTCTTTTTTGGGACAATGTGCTTGGACTGTTGTTTACCAGTGAATTAAAACAACATTTCTAACCCAGAGAAGTGACACCCGGCCTGGTTTGGTGTCACTCCGGCTCCCTTCATGCAGGGTAACAATGGCGCCTCTGTGTGGGGTTGTCAGAGCCTCCACCAGAGTCAGGCTTTGCCGCTCGGGCAACTGAATGACCACCTTCATCCTCCCTGGCTTCCCCAGTTCCTCGGCGAACAGAGCATGGAAGGAGACTGGGCCTCCACCATGGGCTCCATTATCTCCAACTTCAAATGGAATCCCACTGACTCACAAGTGCACTTTTCAAAATTGGGCAAATTCGCCCTGACATTTAAGAAATAAATAGGATGCCGTTTAAAGATTAGAATTCCACAGTCAAGTGAAATCAGCCTTTGGAAATAAATGCTGAGGCCATTCTGCCCTACAGTATTTGCTACTGAAGTCACTGAATTATAAAGCCGGAGATTTAACGTTAACCTGGATCCGTGTCTTGGCGCCATTGCTTCATAGCTATGTGACCTTGGCCAAGCTATTTAACCTCTCTGGGCCTTGGTTTTCTTCCCTATAACAGGAGAATAAAAATGACTTTCCAGGGCTTCTGGGTGGCAGTGTTAAAAAGGCATTTTTAAACATCTAAAACATTTTTTTTAAAATTCTTTTTGGCTGTTAGGTGATTTTGAATGAACAAAATTAGGTGCCTCCCAAGTCAACATGGATTGTGAGAGATAGCAAAGATTTGTGAGAGGGATCAGGGAAAAGTGGAGTTGCCACAAAGAGCTTTGAGCGCCTGTCAAATGCTCCAGGTGGGTGGAAACCACTTCATCAAGCCAAAACCAATGTCTTCTTCCTAAAAAAATAACCCCCCTCGTTTCCCTTGGTCCCTACTGGCTGAGGGCATCAGAGGTGTCAAAAGTCATCCTTAGTAGGTCCCTGCCTGATGCCTCACATCCAATCACTCTCACCAATGGCGCTTCTTCCCTGGGCCTTTTATCTGTCTTGTTCCCCTAGCATCCCAGGACCTTATATTCTTGCTCCTAGGGTAGTGCAAGCTGCACTCAATTAATGCATGAGATCTAATCGTCTTCATCTTACAGCCCAACTTCTGTGCTCCCACCAAAACATTTCTCCATAAAGTCCATCTGAGAAAATTCCCTGGCGGCCTCCCTTCCCCATGTCCTTTCAGTCCACCCCTCTACCCAACTATATTTAGTCAGGAAGTACCACCCAAATGTAAGTCCAGGGAGGGCGCGTAGCAGTATCTGTGGCAATGACAACACTGTTCCTTCTAGGACTCTCTCCTGCAAATACACTCACGCACACAGGGAAAGACATCAGTGCAAGGTTACACATTGCGGCACGATTTGTAATAGCAGGGGATGGGGAGCAACCCAGATGTCCATCAGTGGGGAATTGGTTCAATGAGTGATGAAGCATCTACACTCAGCTGTTGTTAAAAAATGAAGAAATCATTTATATGTTGATTTGGAACCATCTCTGAGACATACTGTCAAGTGAAAAGAGCAAGGTGTGGGTGAAGTGCTGAATGGGAAGGTGAAAGAATATATAAACACATTGTCTCATAAATGCATAAAAATGTCTGGAAGGCCTCACAAGGAAATGACACCACTGCTTCAGTAGAGGAATTAGGTGCCAGGGGAAATGGGTCAAGGGAGATTTAAAAATATATAAAGAGAATATATGTGTATGTGGAATGGAGATATACATAAATATATACACATACACACATACTTTCTCTCCTCTACTTTTGACTTTGAGGCATGTAAATGTACTACCCATTCAAAAGTAAATAGCATACATTTGTTACTCTGCCACATAAGCCAGGCGTCATTTTCTGTTTTCCCTAGACAATGGCAACACACATGTGGCTTCCTCGCCCCCAGACTCCTCTCCATCTTACACACAAAGGCCATGCTGGCCTCCCAAGTACACAGCTGTGAGCACATCCATTTCCTGTTCAAGCTCCCCCCTGCTTCACATCTCCCACAGGACAGAGTCCATCTTTCTGGCCTGTCCTGCTCGACCATCAAATGTTCCATGCCCGGCTCCTTATGGTGACCTGTGTGTTTCCACATCCGCTTCTGTCATTCTGTCCTTCCACTCGTAAGTTCTCCCACCACCCCAGATCTCTATCTGTACTTGATTTCAAACCTCAATTCAACCCTTTCTCCATCAACTCATCCAGAATCCACTGTTCACTTCCATCCCTAGCTGGGAGAAATCCCCTTCTCGGAAACCCCAGCTCACGCTTTTGCTATCTCCCTATACTACCTGTCACCTTTCAGGGATCATAGTTCATTTTGTACACATTTATCTACTCAGTCAGTAAACGTTTATTTACTAACCACCTACTACATGCCATGTCCTGAAAGGGTGATGGGAACACATTAAGAAAAAGTCACAGCAGCTCAAGGAGATAACAGTCTTACGGGGGAAGCCAGGCAACTACCAAAACATCAAACCTTTGATGCTAATTGTCTATCATTTCAATGTGGAGAAGTTTTAAAGTCAACGTGATGACTGTTAGCCCAAAGCAACACCGTCGTGTGTGTGTTGTTTTTTTTTAAAATATGTATTATTGAGTTTTTACAGAGAGGAAGGGAGAGGGATAGAGAGCTAGAAACATTGATGAGAGAGAAACATTGACCAACTGCCCCCCCCCCCTTTGAGAAGCACTGCTCCAGGCAAATTCCTTAACATTTTTCTGTTTCAATTTCTTTGGTACCTGGGTTCTTTTTAGGAGACCCAGCAAGCATTTGCAAAGTGAAAAACAAACATAAAACAGAGAGCATACTACCTGCTTCAAAAGATTATGATAGGAATTAACCGGGGAAAAAAGTGAAAATGTGTTTAAAATGCTTATCAATGCTTTTATCATCGAGAATAACAACAGAAAGTTGGCTGATGTGTTTCCCCTGTGCCCTTAGAAAAATGGACAAGATCTCCTGCCAGGACCTGCCCGGTCTAAACTAGTATTAAGTCCAGGATTGTGAACACGACTTTGGCTTGTGTTCAGGGCTGTAGAATTACGTACTGCCCTGAACTTGACTCCTTGGGAGGATGCAGGAAAGGTCTTGTCAGGCTACATCTGCAAGATAAATTCAACTGCAGTCAAAATCTGGGCTCCTTGCACATGGATATAGAAGCTGAAATATACATAATCTGAGGCCGGGGGTTCTGGATCCCATAAAAGTGTCACATAAAAGATGGCAGGATTACCTCGCTGTTTACAAAGCCAGGCTTTCGTTCGCCCTCCTGTCCAAAGCTTTATTTGCACATCCCCAATCATCCTTGTAAACCATTTATTTTCTCATGCTGCTGGACACTGTGAGCCTTCAGAGGAGTTCTCAGGGTGTTTGAAATCAACAAGGCTATTAGGAAGGTTTTAAAGGAATCAAAAATACAATCAACAGTGCTTCGCAAATGTCAATAGAATTCTTGGCATGGCTGACCATGTCTGTACTGTGCATTCGTAAGGAAATTTGCAGATGATCTTAAAATAAATATGCATCACTCTGAATTCCAGAATTTATTTTCAAACTGGGAAACGGATAAAGTGATGAGCAGGCTCTGGCAGGATCCCTGTATGCTCTGGGGAGAAGTCTTTCCTTAAAGAAAAGAAAGGAAGACAGGTCTTGGAGTCAGACAAGATGTGGCTTATGATCCTGGCTGTGAGACAGAAACTGGGTGACTTGGGGGAAATCATTCATGTTCTCAGAGCTTGGTTTCTTCAGCTTTAAAATGAGGACAGTGTCGGGCACCTCAAAATTAAAAGATATTAAGTCCAGCAGAGTGTCTTTGCAAACCTTTCTTTTCCATCCTCCTTCCCTTTAGGGAACAGAGTAGGGACTCATCGGTTTATATTTTTCTAACACCTGCAAAATCGCACACTTTCTAACCAATTTACTCTCTCTTGACCAAAATGCCTTAAGACACAAATGTTCCACATCTGTTTTCCTCGGCGAAATAACACACACCCAACCCATCACCTTTTCCTTCTTGCCACAAACAGTTTCCTTTAACTGTCTCATCATTTCACAAGAAGTCTCCCTCGCAGATCCTTGCAAATCAAGGCAGTGCTTTCTTGGGAGGGAGAGGGCTCAGGAATTATGATAACTGACTCTCGTGCAGCAGGTCAGACAGAGTTATCTTTGTGCAGCAGCAGGCTCCTGGCCATCATCTTTCCTGTTCTTAACGTATCATGATGAGAAAACTCAGTTGTGTTTTTTAAAAGCATAATAATTACTTATAGTTCTCTATGGTTTCCAATAAACCAGTCATTTTTTTTTTTCTTTAAAAAAGTCCATGAATAAAACAAACCCCGTCCCCATTGGAGATGCATTTCCATGCTGGCGTGGATGCTTTTAAGACCATTTGCCGAGCGCTCTGCACCGTTTGACCAGTTCTGGGGCAGGGGGCACGCTCTAATTACCGATTGTGAAGTTCGGTATCTATAGCAACAGGCAGAATGGACAACAGGAAGCTTCACCTTCTGGGGCACCATCCGAAGTTTATAAAATCAACTTGAGGCCAAGGCAATAGCTAATCAGGAGGGCTTTCAGAGCGCCAGTGCTCTGAGCCCACACTTAAGAGGCAAAGAAATCATTTAATAAGACAATCACGGGCTCGAGAAGGCAGCGTTTATTTAGCTTGGCTTCGCCGTGCCTGCTGTAGTCATTTATCCTAATGGCACCAACTTGCTGGTGATTTGATACAGCAGGATACCGGGGTATCGGTTTAATCAAACCTCAGCCGAGGCTGCCTGTTTCTTAACTATCGTTGCCATATATCAATCAGTTTCACCAATCGGATGGCACAAGGATATGAATTTTCCCAGGATCCAGGGAATCGGGTTGACATCGTTCTTTCTAATGTGCCTGGCTTTCAAATGGCGTGATTTCACCCCGTTCACATTATTTCCTGTTCTTAGAGCTGATAGGTGAAGGGACTGGATTCTGGTCAGCCGTGGATGAGAGGTATAGCAGGAAAAAAAAGCTGGGAGCATCGAGGTCAAACTGTTTTGATTGCTGGCCCTGCCTCCTGTTAGATGCGACCACAGGCAAGTTATAAAACCTCTGGGTCTTCATTTCCTCACTCTTTACACCAGGACCAGAATTTACCAAGTCACAGAACGATCGTGAGGATTGATGAACTAGTATCTGAATGAGCCTAGAACAGTGCCTGGGAAACAGGAAACAGAATCTCAACAGAAGTTAGTTTCACTCTGGCCAGCCCTCATCTCTTCCCCAAGGAAGGGACAGGGTGGGGGATGTGGCTGCATTGTTTTTAAAGGACAAGAGTCTAAGCGTTACAGTATTTTACACACATGCTAGATAATCCAGGGATGGCACCCAAACTCAGATCCTCATTCTCGGTTCTTCTGTCCCCCTGAGGACGGGGAGGGTGACTAACCAATGGGCAGAGCTCTCCTGTCTCCCTTCTTTTTTATAGGGCATGAAATCTGATTTCAAGCACTGTCTTGGTATAGGCCTTTTCCTTTGGCGAGCAAAGAGTGCAGAAAGGAGCAAATGCCCATCATGGTTTAAGAGGAAAGAAGAAAAAGGGGCAGTGGTGTCCCAGAGTGGGAGGCGATGAGTATGTGGACAGCAAGGCCACAGGACGTGTTCAGTCTTTGCCTGTGACACTGACTAGGGGAGCGGGGCCAATGCAAGCTTCATTACAGTGGGCCTCTGCTGCGGCTTCTATAAAATAGGTACAGGAAGACTTACGTCACTGGGTTGTCATGACAAGGAAACAGGCTAATCCACTTGCCTCCACACTGAAAGCGGAAATATTGGTAGCTAACTTCCTGGGTGAGAAAGGGCAAGGTATTATGGGCCTTTTCCTAAAAGGAGACCTGAATCCAAGCCTTTTACTACTCAGCCTGATCATTCACATTTTATTTTTTTTAAACATATTTTATTATTTTTTTACAGAGAGGAAGGGAGAGGGATAGAGAGTTAGAAACACCCAATGAGAGAGACATCGATCAGCTGCCTCCTGCACACCTCTTACTAGGGATGTGCCCGAAACCAAGATACATGCCCTTGACTGGAATCGAACCTAGGACCCTTCAGTCCCCAGGCGACTCTCTATCCACTGAGTCAAACCAGTTAGGACCCAATCATTCACATTTTAACTCAGTTGCCTCAGCTCCCGGGTTTCCCACAGAGAGACCTGACCACTAACTGAAAGAGTAAGAATACAACTGGTGAGAGGGAGAGAAGAAGGAAAGAGGAGAGGGAAGGAAGGGAGACGGAGATAAACAAGAGACAGAAAGAAAGAAAAAGATGAAGAAAAAAAAAAGAAAGGGCAAAGGAGGAAGAGAAAGAAAGAAGAAAATAGAAAGAAAGAGAAAAGAGGATGAAGGGAAAAGGAAATAAATAAAAAAGAGAGAGAAGAGCAAAAAGAAATAAGGAAGGGAGAAGGGGGAAAGGAAGGAAGAAAGAACGAAAAGAAGGAAGGGAAAGGGAAGAAAGAAAAGAAAAAGGAAGGAAAGAGAGCCATTCCTGTCCTGCTCCTTCCCCACTCTCCATTCTTAAAGCTGCGGATGCTGTGTGGCGTGAAGGCGCTTTATGGTCTCCATAAGCCTGGGTATTGAGGTCAATGCCACCTTAACCAGGGGCTCATTTCTTCCTCCCTCCCACCTTCACCCTTTTCTTTTCTGGCTCTGCCTAAGTTTCTAACACTAGCCCAGTGAAATGTAGTCTACGGCTTTTAATTGTGCCCAGAGGCGGTACAACTTCATAGAGGTTTTTAAGCAAGTGGCGGAGGATTTGAGAAACAGCTGTGTTGTGGGCACATGTGCTCCGAGGTGGAACAGCCCCGTCAGCACCTGTACCCGCTGAGCACACACCCTCACACCCTCCCTGCGTGTGCACAGCTGGGACCCATCAGGGTTGCAAGGAATTAATACTTTTAACTTGGTATTTTATGGCACCTAGAGGAGCCCGACGCTATATTAAATCCGGAGTACGGTACATAAGTAGGATTTTGTTCAATCTTGGAGTTCCTGGGGTGGGGGCTGGGTGGGATATTAAAAAACGCACACACAAACACAAACGCGTGCGTACGCACACACACACGACCTCTTTTCCGATGCTGAGAACGAATTGTTTTAATATCCCTGTGTTTGGTTTATTTATTATTAGAGATGAGTGGCCGCTTTTAAGGAGTAATGGTCTTTTCCCCGGCACTAACCTAATATTCCCAACTGAGTCTCGCTCAGACTCCCGGCAACTGTGGAAAGCTGCCAGTGCGGCCCGTTTTCTCCAAATCTCTCTTTCCAAAGCCTGGCTTCCCTTGGTCCAGGCCCCCCTAACACTCCTCCCACCTTGTAGACTCTGAATTAGAGCTTCCACATCCTACTTGCCCTCTGCCATTCACAAAACTCTGTCACACGCGATCCCCCTGGCTTTCCACCTCTTCCCTGGAAACTCAACAAGGCCAGTGCCTGTGTGCCCATTTTGCAGTCATGCAAAAAGATGTCCAGAGAAGTCACCTGCCCAACTGAGGCAAAACCAACCTCAGACCTTAAAATTCAGCTCACTGACCCCAAGCAAACACTTCTTTCTCTCAGGCACTGCAGACACAGCATGAAAAGTGTATGGAAGCTGGTACTCGCCGAGTGCTCACCGTGGGACAGGTAACACACAGGAGTTTTCACAGATGTTAAACGCATGTGACCAGCAGTGAACATGAGGGCCCAGGGTAGGCAGAAAAACGACCCTGCCAAAGAAACCCAGAAACCTATGAATGTGACCTTATTTGGAAAAAGGGTCTATGCTGGTGTGATTAAGCTAAAGATCTTGAAATGAGATGATATTCCTGACTTTCTGAGTGGGCTCTACGTCCAATGCCAACAGTCCTATTAGAGAGAAGCAGACGAAGATGTCAGACAAACAGGAGGAGGCCACGTGACCACAGAGGTAGAGAAAATCCCAACAGCCACAGAAGCAGGAGGGATAAAGAACAGTCTCTCCCTGCACGCTCCAGAGGTGGGGTGGCTCACAGACACCTCCATTTCAGACCTCTGGCCTCCAGAACTGAGTGAACGAATATCTGTTTTAAAGCACCAAGTCCATGGGAAACCACTACAGAGTACTCTGCCCTGGGCACCACATTAAATGCTGCTGCTAACAGGGGCTCTTGGCATGAGAGGACCTTCCACTTGGGGCACTGTTATCAGGCAGAAAGGACGCTGCCCCTGGGGAGGGTGGTGGTGTCCAGTCTGCCCACTTGCTAGGAAACAAGAAGGTAAGCCCCAGGGAAGCCAGGCGCTGGAATCCTGCCTCACACCTGTAAGGGAGGCAGGAAGCCTTGTGTGTCTTAGGCAAGTCACTGAGTCCAGGGCTCAGGTATCTTTGTTGGTCAAATGAGCTTCTCGATGAGAAACACGTTCTGAAAAACTGTGCAGCACTGCATGGGTGTTGATTACTCACTTCTATACCTATTTGCTGAAATTAAATACATAAAGCCTCCACGCAGCCTGAGACTCCTGCGGTGTGGATGGCTCTGGCGTGGAGAGGACAGAGCTCAGGAGGTATTACTGTGAAGCTCTCCAAGTGTGCTTTCTCTTAAGTATCCACTTATCATCCATTAATATCCTGAAACCTCTTTAGCAACCATCCAGCCCAGAATGCTAGGCTAATGTAGCCCATACATTTAATTTCCGCAGTGTTTCTTTGGATTCTCCAAATTTGCCTCTTTCGAGCACTGAACAATAAGACTCCAAACCCACAATAACACGCAGTTTGTTTATCAGATTGGTAGTGATTTTTTTTTTTTTTTAATGAGCATTCAATGCTGGTTAAGAGGAGTCCGCATCTCAAGCACGGTGTCTGATCACTTAAAATGCTCCAAACCTTTTGGAGAGAAATTTGGCGATGTGTCTCAGGAACCTTTAAAAATTGTGTTCAACCTTTGACCCAGTAATTCCATTTCTGGGAAACTTTCCTAAAGACATAATGGGAAGGATGGAAACTGCTTTATGCACAGAGATGCTTATCAGAACACCTCTTTCTGTCAGCAAAAGTAGTAAAAATCATCTTGATGTCCAATGACACAGAAATGAATGAATATGATAGTGTGTTCCTCCATGGACTAGCCACCGCTAAGAACTGTAGTTAAGAAGCATTTATGGCAATATGCTGAATTGGGTAATGTTAGGGAAAAGTAAGAGGCAGAGCTCCAAAAGGGTATATGGTATGACCTCAATGTGTGAAGCAAACATAGGGTAACCCAGAAAGAGAGATAGACAGAAAAGCAGGGAGTAGTTATTGTTACCTATAGCCAGCAAAAGGAGAGTGAGTTTTTTCCTTTTGAAAGACTTAGGGATTTTCTCTACTGAACTCTATTACTATTAAATAGAAAAACTCACTTGAGATTAAGAAGCCCCACTTTCTAACACATCAGAGTTGGGGAAGGGGGAAAGTTTATGACATGTCCTCCATTTCCTCCCTAACTCAATGCCTTGGATCTTTCCCCATCTTTTTCTTAAAAAATCCATGCCATTCAAAGCAGTCCTCCAGCGCAACCTTATCATTCACGTTAAACATGGGAGAAGAACAGGGGCTGGGAGAGGCCTCACTCAGCTCATTGCCAGCCCAGGAGCCACCTCTGGGCACCCGTCTTCATGTCACAGTCTTTGTGGGAAGAGCTGGGCTCTTTTTGGGTCGCTGGCTTGCTTCATGGGTATGGAGCCTGTAGATTGCATAACGTGGTCTTGCCACATTTGCGGGAAGCTGTAGGAGGCTCGGGGACCAATCTCTGGCTTGTGTGTAACAAGAGCACAGAGTTTTGGGGTCCTGGCCTCAAGCTGAGCTCTGTGTTCATTTTCCTACTCTGGAATTTCTTTCCTACTTACCGATCCCCTGCACCCAATTAAGTCTTGATGGGCTTAGTTGTTCGAATGAGTCAAGGTATGAACTGTTTTTGTTTTTTCCCCATGAAAAACTGCCATGAGTTAGAGAGAATTTCAATAGAGGTGAGGCCAAATCAACTAGAACCACCTCATCTGAATCCAAGCTGCAGCTATGGAAGAGCCTGGGGACAGGAAGGAGTTAAACCTCGTGGCAGCAGTGGGGGCGAGCAGTGCACTGAGGGGCCTGGCCCCTTCCTGCACCGAGGGAACACAGGGCCATTAGAGTAGGCAGGAACTTGCACTTGGCTTTGCTGGGAAAGCAAATATTGTGCATATTGCAGTGTTCCTGTGGGCGATCTAATTGTTCAACTGCCCTTGAGATGTATATAATTTTGTCTGCAGCCCCTGCTCCTCCCTCTGTGTCATCACCAATGGGCCAGGAAATTTGAAACATCTACACCCATTAAAGGGAGGAAGTGGGCCATCTCTGATACCCACGGCCCCTAGGTGAGCCATCTGGCTGCCCGGAGTGGCTGGCTGAGTGGGATAAGGGCATGACTTTATGTGCTCTTGGGTAAGTTGAAAAGGGATGCTATAATATATACATGGGGCTGCCGTCACAGAATGCTAACCTCCCCTTTCTTCTCTCCTCTAAAGACACTGCATCATTCCTTGGATTTAGGTGCTATCCTAAACCAGTATAACCTCATTTTAAAACAGTTTTTAAAATATTTTTTCATTGATTTCAGAGAGGAAGGGCGAAGGGGAGAGACATAGAAACATCAATGATGAGAATCATTGATCAGCTGCCTCCTGCACTCCCCACACTGGGGAACAAACCCACAACCTGGGTATGTGCCATGATCTCCTTATTCATAGATCAACGCTCAGCCAATGAGCCACACTGGCCGGGCTATAAACTCATTTTCTTTTTAAGTTTTATATTATTTCGGTAAGAACTCTTGAGATTTACCTTCTTAACAAAATTTTAAGTATACAATGCATTATTGTTAACTACAGCACACTGTTGTACAGAAGTTCTCTAGAGTTGATTCCTCTTGCTTAACTGTGTTGTCTTAATTTGATTACAACAACAAAGACTTAATTGCCAAATAGGTCATATTCACAGGTACCCCGGGGTTAGGACATCAACGTATTCTCTTGGAGAACACAATTATGCTCCTAACAGATGTCTGATGATCATGCCGCATTGGGATCAGTCTGGGTTCGAATCCTGCCTCTGTCCCTCACCAGGCAGGTTACCTAACCTCAGCTCCCTCAGTTTGGAAAATAGGCCAGATGTACCACCTACCTACTAAGGCTGTTGGGAAGATTAAATGGGACCTTGTGTGATGTAGGCATACTGCGCACACATAGATATGCCCATTAAGAAGGAGTTGTGGCTCAGTATTGGATTGTCACCCATCTCTGTGACTCGAACTCAGACATCACTTCTAAATGCTGGGAGACTCTGGTTTAAGATAACAGAGAGCATATAATCATTAGTGGACCTGGCTCTTTACAATAGAGGTTCACTCTGCCTGGATGTCTTTCCACTGCCTTCGCCCACCCTCCTTCCTAGCCTTCAGGCTTCGGCCTTGCCTGGTGCAGCTCCTGCTCGGCCCTTCCTTCCACAAGCAATGGCAATGCTGATACCTTCTCTGGCTGCAGATGCTGCTGGACCCATTGAAGGGGCATTCAAGGGAGGGGCCTGAGGTTGCCCGATAAAAATACAGAATGCCTAGTTAAAATTCATTTTCAGATAGATTTGAATTTTAGCCTAAGCATGTTCCAAATATTGCAAATATCAGATCAGGGTACAGACTTACTTGGAAGTTACTGCCCTGAGAATAGTTCTCAACCCATGGCCGATGGGAGCTTGTGGGTAAGTACCCAGTTTGTTTAGCCCCGCTGGGGGGTACCTCAGAGGACTGTGTTACACACCTGACCCCAGAATTCCCCAGGGGAGTCTGCACCACGTGTATCCTGCAACAACTGCTCTGAAACGCACTGTGCTGGCTCACTTCCCTGCTCAGTCTCCCTTCCCACTCTCAGGAAAGCACAGTATCAGTACCCTGCCCAGCCTCACCCTCTTGCTGTGGACTGAGAGTTTGTGTCTCCCGCAATTCATAAGTTGAGATCCTAACCCCCACTGTGATGGCATTAGGAGGTGGGTACTTTGGGAGGGGATTAGATCATGAAGGAAGAGTCTCATTAATGCCCTTCTAAAAGGGACCCCAGAGAAGTCTCTAGCTCACATGTGTCAAACACAAGACCCGCGGGCCAAATCCGTCCCGCCAGGCCTTGCAATGTGGCCCGCACCGCGCTGTCATCACTGCACTCTGATGCGTTTCCATCACAATGACAGTTTATGACTGTTCAGTAAACCATTCGGCCCGCGATTTAGGCTGGATTTTAGATTTTGGCCCCTTCTCTGATTGAGTTCAACACCCCTACTCTAGCTCCTTCCAACATGTGAGGACACAGTGAGAAGTCAGCAGTCTGCAACAGAGAGAGGATTCTCACCAGAACCCAGCCATACAGGGATCCCCCGATCTCAGACCTCCAGCCTCCAGAACTGCAAGAAATCAATTTCTGTTGCTTACAAGCCACCCAGTCATGGTGCTTTGGTATAGACACTGCCCACCGCTGTTCCACACACAAACCTTGTTTATTTCCTTCAGAGCCCTTATTACAATTTGTAATCACACGTGCATGCCTTGGTCTATTTGCTTAGCCTTTTATCCTGCTAGACTGTGAGTGCCATCACCATGATGGTGTAATTCATGGCTGTTTCCAAGCATCCAGCACTGAGCTGGCAATCAACGGGCACCTGCTCGATGGTGGAGAAAGTTGATAATGATTTTGGAGAAGGCAGAAAGAGCGAGGTGGTTTTTAGCACCGCAGAGCTGCATTCAACAGAAGCTTGATGGTTGAAACGTGACTTTGTGTCTCTCATTCAGAATTTGACCTTGATCAGTTGCCTGAGCCGTCCTCCCCTCAGTTTCCTCATCCACACAATGAGGAGGTGGGGCTAGATGATTTCTCTCATGTCCTACGGCTCTAAAAAGCTATGACTCTATATTGTGGGTAATAAACTTTACAACTATGAATAAATTAATGGAGATGAATATTTAAGTGATGTGCAAACATTCACGCAAGTGCTGTCTTAGTCTTTTGCATAGTGTTAGGAAGAGAAATAAAACTGAGATACAAATGATCAGAAACATTTGTGTTGGTTGTAATGGGGTACTTTAGGTCCTATTTTTCCGGAAAGGATGTGTGGAAGAGTTGTCCTTAAATAACTTGCTGGAGAAAAGATTGAGAGAATAGCAGGCATTCTAGAAGCTGGAAGCCCCCACATAGATGGATATTTCGGGTTTGGACATTCCTAGAAATGGTTCTAGGGCTCAGAAAAGCAGCAAAGAGAATGAGACCAAATATGCACTCCATCTCTCTTAGTGTGACTGGGCTGCCACAGACAACGTGGCTTATAAACATCAGATGTTTATTTCTCACAACTCTGGGGCTGGCAGTCTGAGATCAGGTGTCAGCATGATCAGTTGAGGGCCCTCTTCTTGTGTCCTCATATGGTGGAAGGGGCCACAGAGCTCTCTTGGGCCTGTTTTATAAGAGCATTAATCTCATGCATGAGGGCTCCACCCTCACCACTAAATCACTTCCCCAAAGCCCGGCCTGCTAATTCCATCACTTTAGAGTAGGGGTGTCGAACTCAATCAGAGAAGGGGCCAAAATCTAAAATCCAGCCTAAATCGCGGGCCAAATGGTTTACTGAACAGTCATAAACTGTCATTGTGATGGAAACGCAGCGGAGTGCAGTGATGACAGCGTGGTGCGGGCCACATTGCAAGGCCTGGCGGGACGGATTTGGCCCGCGGGCCTTGTGTTTGACACATGTGCTTTAGAGAGTAGGGTTTCCACATATGAATTTTGTAGGGGATGCAGCATTCAACAATATCACCATCTCTCTCCCTCCTGCAGTCTATCTAGAGCTTCAACAATACTCAGCATAAGAGAATGATGATTTGACATGTGGGTCCTTCATGTACTTGTGAACCTCATCTCCTCTCTCTAAATCAAGTGAAGTACCTTTTGATAGGACAATAGACTTGAACAAAAATCTTGACTTTCATAGGTAAACATCCAAAGGTGGGTAAAAATAGGCTTATGATTGTAGGTACACAAAACAGAATTTATTCTTACATTCTTATTTATTAAATATAGGCCTGATGCACGAAGACTCATGCAAAAATGGGCCTTCCTTCCCCTGCCTGCTGACACCGCCTTTGCTCCAGCCAGTACTGTCTTTCTGCTTTCATGCTGCCCAGAGCCCCAGAGCTGGTGGGGCAGTGCAAAACTCCTGCATTTCACCCCACCCCAGCCATTTGGAGCCTTTATATGCAAATTAACTTGCCATCTTTATTGGGTTAATTTGCATACTCAATTCTGATTTGCTGGCAGGCATCACATAGGTAGGTACGGTCAATTTGCATCTTTCTCTTTTATTAGTGTAGCTTATTGTATTATTTTCCATTAGAACAACTATAAACCTACTTTTGCCCATACCTATATTTAAGAGGAAAAATGAAACTACCTAGCTTCCTTTGTTGTTAGCAAGCTGGGGAAGAGAAACAGAAGGGTAAGATTCTCTGACTGATCAGGGGCCGTGTCCAGTCCTGGGGATCAGACAGGAGTGGGCATCAGGTATGGCCAGGAGCTCATTGGAGCACCCACCAGAAAAAATCATATTTGTGGGAGGTACCCAGTAGGGTCCTGGGAGACAGCTCATCCTCAAGAAGGAGACACCCTGATCAGCCTGACCCTGCTGCAAAGCTTGAGTGGATGGGAGGACTAGAATTTGAATTCAGGATGGAGGCTGTTACACAAATCTGTCTCCTACCAGGCCCGGTGGACACACATCTGGGTTCATGGCAGGACATGGCCGATAAATCAAAACCAACTGTTCTTTGGACAAAACTCTGTAATATAATAAGCCTGAGCACTTGTACCGCTGTGACACCCTGATCCTTTCCTATTGCCCTTGCTTACACATTACTCATGACAATGTGTCCCCCAAATTTCCTCCTGCCTTTCTTTTAGAACTTTTCAGTCTGTTGCCAAATGCAGCTTTTTTTCTTTCTTTTTCTTCCTTCCTTCCTTCCTTTCTTTCTTTCTTTCTTTCTTTCTTTCTTTCTTTCTTTCTTTCTTTTAAAAAAAAAACTTTTTGGCATTTATTTTTCATCTTACTCTTTCAGAGGAGTACATCAAAAAGGTGGAACCATAACACCATTGATTACTGAACTAAAAGCAATATAGAATAATGAGGACATGATTTCAATTAGGTTTAAGTTTTCATTGCTAAATAATGCAGGAAATAGAATGTTCTCTTGCCAAAAAATAATGACTAGGCTGAACACCCCCTGAATAAGGAGCTACTGCAAAGCCAGGAGTCTGTCAGCACACATGTTGGATTTCCTGCTGTTTTCAGAAATGAAAATAAAACATGACAGAGAAACAATGACCAAGAAAACAATCTGCAGGTACAATCACTTCTAGCCAACGTCTCGGTGCCGGGCTGCTTGTCAATCGCTGGCCTTGCTCATATCACAGAGACACACAACCCAGCAGGTACGTACACAACACATCCCACTTATTCACATATCTGGGATGTCCTCCCAGGTCACAGTGTCTATGACCCTGAGTGCCAGAGGTACAAATGCACTCTTTCGGTCAATTCCGTTCTAGGCATATTTGCTGAGAATCTACTATGTACAAGGGTGGGGGTTCAAGGGGCGGAGCTATCATTTAAGACCTGGTAGAAGAAAGTAGGCAATGTGCCAGGTGCTTCTCAATATCTCGTTTCTCATACCAGTCCTAAAGATCTATCTATCACAACAGCATTCTCTTGTTATGGTGAGAAGACTCAGAGAGGTGAGGTCACTTGCCCCACACAGCCCTGGCTCATCAAAGGTAGGGCTGGGATTGGATTTGGTGGCTGTCAGACTCCAGAAACCCTCGCCTTTCCATGCTACCTTCCCTCCCAAAGTGAAACATCCGTTTCTTCCTCAGAGTTGATGAAGTGGCCCTTCACTTTCCCGCCGCTAAGAAAATGAAAGAAGTGACAGAGGCGAGGAGGACAGAGTGGGACGGGAGTGTGTACCTGGGGTGGAGAGAAAGGCCTGCTTCCCTCCCTTCTCACAGGCACGAGGATGACTTGAGGTACCAACTATGAAGTCTCTGCGCCAGTCAGAACTGGGTCAGATATTCTAGCAGCGAGCACAGCCTGTTCTCTGCTCCAGCTGTTATCTGAGCTACACAGCTGGGGGGAGGACTCCAACCTGCTTCTTGGGCTCAGAGCTCAAGGCTTCAGCAGCTCTGCAAGCAACAGTGCTGGCCTCTCCCTGCTGGAAGGAGGAGAGGGGGAAGGGAAGCAGGAAAGAAGGGGGGGCGGGGGGAGAGGGAAAAAGGGAGGGACATTCTTGTGTCTGGTGGAACAACTAATTATCATGCCAGATGAATCTGCCTGCCTCCTGGTTGTCGACTGGGGGGAAATTTCCTGCCAGTTGTTCATGGGTGAAAAGCTAAGTTCTTTAAAAGTGAACTCTGTGAACAGCCTAGGGGGTGCTGATAAAAGGGGGGTCCTGGGTGCAACGAGATTGCTTGATAAAAGGCCTAGCATAGGGTTACCTCTCTACTCAGCATCTCCCAGGCCAGCAGTACATGGGGATCTCCAGAGCCTTCGGGATGCAATGCCCCCTGGCATGGGAGGACTGGCACTTTCATTTCTGTGGAACCGAGGTTGTAAGCTCACATCCCACTTCCAAGTCCTGTTTCTAAACTATCCCAACGTGTATGACCCCAAGTCTTGGACCTCACCCACATGCATGTTAGAACACTTCCATCGCCATGCACGTACCACTGAGCCTGTCTTAGAAGCAGTAGAGGGAAAAATAAAATTACTGATCGCCTCTTACTTACCCGAATGCTATCACTCGCTATTTCTGGGTTCTTGGTGAAAAAACAAGCAGTTGTTATATGAATTTCATAATTTAGAGATAAATAATGAACACCGAACTCCGAGCGAAATACCCTAGTGTTCATTTTATTTAATATTCTCCATTGGTGGAAATAAATTAAAAATGAACAAGGCTTGTTTATGCCTGCCTCACATTGCTCTCCACTTTTGAATAGCAACCGCATATTAATTTTCCAAGATCCCATAAATTATAATTAGCCCGGAGGATTAACAGCATAAATCCTTGAATTTAAAACCAACCTGCCCGGCTCTCTCTTCTCCGTGCCCTAAAGTGAAAAAGAGCCATAAAACCTATCACCGCTACTTGATCCATTAAACTCGGGAGACGTTCTTATTTCAGCTTAGCTAGCGGAGGGAGTCTTTGTTCAATCTTTTTAAAGTTACAGTGGCTCCATGTGAACTGGGAGGTGGGAGACTCCCCCTGTGGGCGCCCAGCCCGGTGCACACTCTCTCGTGGGAGGAGAGTGGAGAGGGGCCACGAGAGGCATACCTTTTGGCTTGGCACCGTTTTGCACAGGATCCCGGCACAGATCTGAGGTTAAAAGTGCCTCCCTGATTCTATTTTGTGGGTCATATGTTGTTGAGAGTCCCAGAATTCTTGGAAGATGCCCACGGCCCACATACACGTGCATACACACACACACACACACACACACACGCACACATGGTCTGAATTTGTATCCAGCGAAGTTCATGCCAGATGGATTTCCTCATTTTCTGAAGTATTTGCTGCACATACAGTACATTTGTGCTCAGATTGGCCTGGACAATCTCTTTCCTGTATACTGAAGGCACACGCTTCCCCATCCTTCTTCCCTTAGGGCTGGCTGCTCCCCTCCAGCAGTGGCCACGTGTGTTGAGAGATAAAGTCCAGAGCAATATGTGGGTGTGCAGCTAGCTATGCTTTTGACATGCGACTCTGCTGTGCAGGTGGCCTCCCTGTACCGTGACATGTAAAGGGGGAAGGCGGACAACTATAAAGAAATCCTTGGCTTCCTTCCCTTGGGTTCTTCGACCTCACTCTGCTCCCTTCTGCTTTCTTCTTCTTTACTTGGGCTCCTAATCTGTGGCCCCGGCTCCAAGCCTGGATACTGCTCTCCTGCTGCTTCCTTTCCTGCCTGTTGGAGGAGACTTCCTTCTACCCGGGTGACTCCCTCTGTCCCTCTGCCCCCTCACGTCCCACTAGTCTGGGAGCTTATTGAGAAGAGAAAAAGCATCTGATTCATCTGCTGACACATCCCACCTGGACTGCTCCCTGATGCTCAGAAGGAGTCCATGTGATCATAAAAAGAGAGAAAGAGTTACACACAAGTAAAAAAAAAACCTACATGCCTGTCTTGGGCCTCCAACACTTCTGAGACTTCTTATATGTGGAGAAGCTTGATTCCACGAGCAGAGATTGAAAGAAGCCTCCCTGGTCTTCTTTATACAGACACAATGGAAGGCAACTAATATTTTTTGAGCATTTGAATTCACCAGGCTCTGGGCAAGGTGCTTATATTGATTATCTTGTTAGTTTTCATAACCATTTATAAGATGAGTCATGATCCCATTTCACTGATGACAACGTGGAGACTAGGGGATGTCAAATGCTCACTGTGACAGCCCTGGCACTGAAAAGTCCAGGGAGGAATGCCCTCTGGTCAGGTGTTGCTTCCAGGCGGCTTTCCCCTTCCTCCTGCATGTCCATGGGAAGATGCCCACCCACTTCCAGAGGGGACTCAGGGCTCACAGGGCCCCCGGAGCTTTGCTACCAGTATAACGGCGCTCACTTAGGAAGCATGCCCAATACAAAAGAAAGTGGGGGTGATGTCATCATAACTACTCTTGTTTACAGTTTTTAAAGCCATATGCAAATCTTGACATTGCTTCTGGAACTAGAAACAGCGCCCCTGAAAATTCCCGCCTGGGGTCGAGCGGCAGCAACCACACATCGACTATCAATTATTGATTGAATGCCTGTCCCTTGCTGGGACTGTCCAGAGACCACTGCAGCATCAGGTTGCTCACCACACCACTTCTAGAAAGTTGTAGCCCACCTGGTGCAAGGGAGATATACCATCCTTATTTGTTGAATGAGTGACTGAACTTTCCAAACTAACCAACTGTCCTTGAAAATCATGGATACAACTAAGCTTCCCAGAACATGAGGACACTGCTAAAGAAAGATGAATAGTTTGTTCTACAAACAGGCATAGCAAGAGGTGCGACATCATATAAACTGATAGATGTCCCTTTGAGTTCCAGTCACCGCACTATGACATTACAGGAAGCAGTCAGTCAAGGGCTGGCCTCAGCAATGACTTCCATTTACACGCAGGCCAATTCAAAGGGGGCTCTGGACCCCAGAACATCCCAGGCTCTGAAGAGGGAGACTGCTCAAGGCAAATGTGTTACTCACATCACATCCACTCATCACTTTCCTGATCCTTATCTCTAGAGAGGAAGCTGGAACTTCTGCCAGGAGCAAGCCAAGCTCACCGACAGACACCATGAAATTAGGCTCTGGGTTTAGCTCTGCTCCCAGAAAGTAAGTAAATGGGCCTAGGTTTTTCCCAAAGGCGTGGTCTGGCCTGTTGAGTGAAACCTTTGGAGAGAAATGCTCTCCCTCATAGGAGGGTCTAGTTTAGAACCAGAATTATAAAGCTTAAGTCCATGTGACACTCAGACAGTGGATGGTGGGCTTCCTCACCACAACAGAGCCTAATTTATTTCACATAGATTTTCCTGATTATAAACCAATGTGACAATCTTAGAAAATCTTGATAATATGGAGACTAGAAAAGAAGCAAGTGAGAATGTGCACAAACATGTTTCATTCTTCCCAGATATTTTTTTATATGGACAGTGAATTGGGCTAAATATGTTCTAAACTATATTTAACCCAATTCAATTAATATTCACTTCATATTGTTGCACAATTCTTTTATGCCTCTAATGATTTAAAAAAAATTTTTTTTTTACTAACTGTTTAACGTTCTACCCCATGACTTTATTTACCATATAATCTCTGTAACTAATGTTTACTCTTAGGCACTTGGGCTATTTTAATTTTCTGTTACAAATAATTTTATGGTAGTCACATTGCATACCAACGTTCATGGGTATCTAAATATTTTCTTGGTATAAAGACATAGATCTAGAATTTCTGGGTGAAAAACTGTAAAAGATTCAAGAAAGATTCTATATTCACTTGGGGCCTAAAATGTGCACACCACATCCTACACAGGGTCAGGCTGGGGCTTAGCCAAAGATCTGCAGAAGGCAAATTGCCTGCTCCAGGAGATGAAAGGAAGGCCAGTCTTGAGAAAGAAAAGGAAGGCTAGTCTTGAGCAACTTAACGATAAAGAGTGAAATGGTTACCATTCCACATGTTGCTCGGCCTCTGTGCCCAATAGATCCCTGGAAAGACTTTTTTTTTTTTTTTTTTTTTTTAAAATGCTGGCAAGAACAGAGCAATAAGCATAGAAACAAAAATAACAAATAAAAAGTCATCTTGGGGTCATGGTCTGTTTGAAATCTAACAGGTGTACTTTCCCCAGAAAACTGGACTCAAATGCCAAATTTTTCCCATCATTTCAAGGATTTCACAGATGCCCTGACTTTATCCTTGGTTCCCTTAATCTAGAATTCAGAGCCGAAGAGGAATTGTACTTTCTTCGAAAGATTCCTTCGCCTGAACTTGGTGAGCACAGGTAAGCCTTTGAGGTTCTAGGTCAAACATGTAGAATGTTCTCCCCTAAGAACTGTTAGGGGAGGGACTAAGTATGTAGCCATGCTTGCTTAAAGAAGTGGTTTTCAAACTTCAGCAGTCCTCAGGATCACTTGGGCAGCTGTTTCAATGCAGATTGTAGTCCTAACCCCAGATATGGCAGGTCTTAGGTGGGGCCTGATAATTTGCATTTCTAACACATACCCACGTGGTGCTGATGCTGCTGGTCTGGGGACCACACTGTGAGAAACAATTCTTTTCAACTTGTAACTGAAGCCATATAATGGGATGCCTTGGAGCCCCTGGAGATGATATAGAATAAGATGAATGGTATAGGAAGATATTCACAATATCCTGATAGGAAAATAAATCAGATTACATAATAAAGTGGGGATTGCATCTTGTTTCTGTGATTTAAAAATAAAGCAAGAATAGCTATATGTACATTTACATAAATGTCTAAATGTATAAATTTAAGTGTATGAATGGATTTGGGAATAGGTAAAGATGGGATATGGGTCTGAATACAGAGTTAAGCATCCTTTTCTCTGAGTTATGAGATTAGGACTATTCTGACTTCGTTATTTTTGTTTATGAATATTTTCTACCTTTTCAACACTGACCATAAATTATTTTCACTCCAAGGAGAAAGAAGCTTCTTTTATTTTCAGAAATGATAGCAGATTGCTGTTACTTTAGTCTGTGGCACCTGACCTGGCTTCTGGGGGTGTTTGTTCTAATCCTGGCAAAGTGGGGACTGCATGCAAATGAAACACACGAACATCCTAATTCCCCAATGAATTGGTACCATGTATTTGGATCTTTTTATTTTTTAGTGAGTCCTAAAATGACTCCCTGTGAACTCCTCCTGCTGGGGCAGTGACCTTGTTTTTACAGATAAAAAAGGAATGAGCATTAAAATCTGTGACATGCAGTTTTAAATGCATGAAGACTTATATGTGCATGCTTGTATATATGTGTGCCTATAAACATGGACACTTACCTAGGTACATACACATTTATAGATATTTAAATGTATATCAATTGATGTCAAGTTGTCCATGAACTTTTATTGGAAATTCTGTCTTCCACATGAGATTATTTCCTTTCTATTTTTCGACATTGAAATAGCATTTGTTTTATTAAAAGATGATAAATGGATCAATATATACTAAAACAATCAAAGTAAAGCATTAATGGTAATTCATGGTAATGTTTTTTCAAGGTTAAGGTATATTTTTAAATTTCCATAATGATGGAGGAAATTGTTTACCTTATGAAATAATGGTTATAACGGGTGATAACTGATGTTTTATAAAAATTATTCATGTCCTTATGTATTAATATAAAAAGTGGGCTGCCTTATGTTAACTTTTTTTTTTTCTTTTTTAATTACAGGCTGTTTCAGGGCTTAGAAACCAATGCCCCAGAGTAGCTCCCATTTTGCGAGCTTGGGCTTTCTCTCCGTCAGTTCTGGAGACTCCCGGGAGTGAAGCAGTAGAATTGCTGACATTTTGGGCAAGGTCCTTAGTAAGTATTAAGCCAAAATGGTGCCACCACAAGGCTGCCCCTCCCCTTTTCCGGACCAGGTTATTAAAGCCTAAATCACCCCATTCGGGGACTTCACTGGGATTCACGCTATTGGAACTCCACCCATCATTTTCAATTAGGAAGCCCCTGCCTGCAGGACAGGGCCGCCTGGCACATCCTACAGAGCTTGTCTGCAGGCACGTGTGTGGACCTGTGTTCCTGTCATTAACAAGCTTTCCCGGACAGGGGGCTCCAACTTGCAGCTCACCTTACCATTCCTGATCACACCAAAACCAAAGGCCTGTGATGGGTTTAATGATTTAAAACACCTATCTGGCATTAAGTTTAAAAACCAGTTGTGCAAATAGTTAATCTGAAGTCAGACTATCCAGGCAAGCTTAAATGTTACTAGATTGGTTAAGATCTTAAAAATTAACTTCATTAGCAAAGTTGAACAACATCCTGAGCCAGAAAGCCTAGAATGAATTGGAAGTGGGCCGTCACCTTTTCCCTGAGCACCGTAATGAAGCTGGGGTGCTCCAGCCAGGGTTTCCCGGGTGGGGCCCTGGGAAATGGGAAGAGGACCCCAAATCCAATCGGGGGCAGAGCCAGTGGTTTTCCATTGAGCAGTTTCCCCCAGTGCTTTTGCTTTGTGACATTCTCAGCATTTTTCCTTACAGAGGAGTTCAGCTGCCGGATTCCCCTAAAGGAACTTTAATACCTGTGCCGGGAGGAGAGCAGTCACTTCGTACCGAAATTAAATACATAAATTAATAGACGCCTCTTCGGAAAACCTTTCAAAGAGGGAGTCCAGCTGCTTCGGGGACTCGGCAGTCAATAGGTCGTGGCCTTGGTTAATGTGCGGGGGAAGGCAGAGTGGGGACTAAAATGGTCCGAGAGATGCAGTGGAGATCAACAAATATGTCCTGAGGTTTAACCACTTAGGTGAATGTGCTTGCCTTTGTCAGGAAATGCCTGAGAGGGTTATGCTGAGAACTTGCCAAACCCAAGCAGCAAGTAAAACAAAGGCCAGTCCTGCTCTCCTGCTTGCTCTCTGTCAATGGCTGGCTGGTTAGCTCAGACAGAAGAGGAGGGAGGGAGAGGAAGAAGAGGAGGAGGATGAAGAAGGGAAGAAGGAAGAAAGGGAAGAGGACAAGAGGAAGGAGAAGGAAGAGGAAGATGAAAGAGGAGAGGAAGGAGGAGAAAAAGAAGGAGGAGAGGAAAAGGAGATGGAAGAGGGAGGAAGAGGAAATGAAGGATGAGGAAGAGGAGAGAAAGGAGGAAAAAGAGGAGGAGAGGAAGAATGAAGAAAAGGAGGAGAAGAAGGAGGAGGGAGAGGTGGAGAGGCAGAAAGAGGAGGAGATGGAAGAGGAAGAGGGCCACATTTTAATTTTACCATTAAAAAACAAACAAACAAACAAAAAACTCCACAATGACCCTCCGCATAAAGTAAGTGGGGAGAATTGACCAAATTTCCATCTGCTGAAAGGGCCTTACCTGAGAAATTAAATCTCTCTAAATCTTAGAAATGATTTGTTTTAGTAGCACCGGCAGTAGAGTTGTCGGGTGGGGACAGAGGGGTCACAGCATGAAGGTCATTTCACAACACTGGATTGCCCCACATTACTTTCTGTGCTGACAGCGGAGTAAAATCCTTGCTAACATCTCTAAGGCTCTCTTCCTACAAGACCCTTTGAGAGGAGGACGATTTCCAGGTCCTCTTCCCTATTTATCTTCCCTGCACAGAATTTAGGATAAAAGGACATTTCTGACATGTGGTGTAGAACGGACGGCTCCTTCACATGGTCTTTGCCAAACTGCCATCCCTGTTCCCTTGCTCTACCCCGCCCCCCAACCATGACCTTTCCACAGGTGCCAAGTCTACTGAAAAAATTATGTTCAACCACCGTGGAGAAAAGCCCGTTGGGTGTAACATGCAAATCGAGCCACTTCTTGCAAGTCGACATCTTGTTAATAAATTCCGCTGCCCTCCACTCCAAAAGGGAGGTCTTGAGTCTGCTCGGCGGGGGGACTGGGAAATGCATCGAATGTTCCAGAGGGAGGAAGGCCTCTTTCTGCAAGCCCAGCCCCGGCGCTGAATTATTTTAATTGCAGTCGGTGATGCCAAGGTGCTGAAGCACCCCCTTAGGCTGAGTGCTTAACCAAGAGGTACTGAATTAAACTGTCAGAACATGCAGAAAAATTGCAACGCGGCCTGTCAACAACATTTGTTAAGAGACACGGGTGAGGCTGGTGACTTGTGGAGAAAAAGAGCTGCCTGTGCAGAGCCATCAAAGCACAGCCTGGAACTAATGGGGTATTCGCAGGCCCTGTTCTACTTCATTGGTCAAAGCCAACACAAGCCTATAAGACTTGGGCCGGTTTGCTGTTTATTACTATGGTAATAAAGGCCACTTAAAGATACAAACCCATCCTGTATTGGCCAGAACTTGGGCCTTCTCTTCCAAATTGGATCCCTATGCCTACCCTCATTTTTAGGCGTTTAACACAATCTTCTTCTTTTTTTTTTTTTTTTTTTTTTAAGGGGGGGAGGGAGAGACTAGAAAAATGTAAGGCCCTTGTCAAAGGATGGTATAGGGTCTTGTAAAAGGATGGTATAGGGTCTTGTAAAAGGATGGTATAGGGTCTTGATCTTATTTATCCTTGGCTGACTTTTTTTAAACATGGGCCGGAGATAGTCAGTTTCATGTGCCATCTTGGTGTTCCCTGTTATGGAGGCAATTCAATGTTGTTCAAGCTGTCCCTGGAAAACCTTTAGTAGATGAGATTAAAGCTCAAAGTCGATTTCCAGTAAAGGAGATTATCCTAGATAATCGGGGTGAGTTTGACCCAACCCAGCTGAACGATCCTAAGTGGGGAACTGAACCTTCCCTGGAAAAGAAACGGTGCCCTTGGTGAACAGCTTCCGCCCTTGGCGACACCTCCAGGCCACATCCCCTGAGTGACACAGCATGGATTTGGGACTTCCCCAGACAGCTCCCAGAACCACATAAGCCAATTCCTTGCAATGAAACTCAACATATATCTCCTACTGGTTTCACTTTTCTGATTGAACCCTGACTAATCCATACCACCAGTTAGTTCCTTTCACTTCTGCTTCAACTAAATACCTTTCCGTCAAAATTCTCAACATGAAGGTCTGAAGGCTGCAAAGTGTTTACATTTTGCCCCACGCCTCTCTATGTGGGGCAACATGTTAAACATAAAAATCAACTGAATCAGTCTCATTCAGTTTTCCAACAAGGGTTATTCAACACGTATCTGAACACATTCGTTTATATGACCTTCCTGCTAAACATGTACTATTTGTAATTCCTGCTTAAAATTAGAATATTTTAGGAGGGGGGGGGAAAAAAAAAAAACACTAAGAAACTTTTTTTTTTTTTTAAACTCTTCAACAAAAGAAAACCTGGAGATGGTAAGAGTAGTTTGCTCAACATATAGGGACATTATGATAATTACCTTGGGAAAAATTTATTGAAATGCAACATAGGTCCCAGGAAAGGGGTGTGGAAGGCAAGTAGATCCCAATTTCTCCCTTTCTAGGCAAGTCTTACATGCAATCTTTGCCCACGAGAATCCTTGAGACCAGCTTTGAGTGCATTAGTGAATTAGGCTCCTCCTGGTTAAGAGCCCGGAAGTTTGTGTTCAGTCCCACGCTGTCCACCTCACTCACTGAAACAGTCTCCCCTCTGGGAAATCACAGGGGTTCCCAACTGTATTCTGCCCCTGCCTGGAGCTGCCTGGGTCCAACCCCACTTCTCTCTGCAGAGGGAGGCTCAGAAATCCATCTGTTTGCAGCTCCCAGGTGATTCTAATGAGTGGACAGTTTTGGAATTCGCTGGACTGGAGACTGTCTCAGGTTTCTTTCAGCTCAAAAACTTGATGTACCTAGGAGTCAAATTCTGCAGGCGCCTCTCTAAACACCAGACAGGCACCGGTCCAAAAGTATGCATGCTTCTGGGCCACTGGGATACGGGTTTAAAGGCCTGAAGCATTGCCACACTGCCTTAGTCACCTGGCAGGACCTGGCTTACCCTTTTGTCTGTAATTTATGTTGCCTGGTGGTTTGCATCTTTGCTTGAGGTTCAGATCTGAGGCAAGATTTGGTGGTGAACATCAATCCATTTGAACTGTGATTGCTGCATGAGAGACTCAGGCCTTCTCCATTCCCATTGGGAACCACCCTACCCTCTTTAAAAAAAAAAAAAAAAAAAAAAATATATATATATATATATATATATATATATATATATATATATATGTATGTGTATATATATATATATGTATGTGTATATATATATATATATATATATATTATTGATTTTTTACAGAGAGGAAGAGAGAAGAATAGAGAGTCAGAAACATCAATGAGAGAGAATCATCGATCAGCTGCCTCTTGCACACCCCCTAACAGGGATGTGCCTGCAACCAAGGTACATGCCCTAGACTGGAATAGAACCGGAGACCTTTCAGTCCGCAGGCTGATGCTCTGTCCACTGAGCCAAACTGGCCCACCCTACCCTCTTACATCTGTACCCACAGCTTAGGCTGGGGCCCTTACAGGGGAAAGATGATCTTCTCTCCTAAATGAAGGGAAGACAGTGCCCTGTACTTTCCAAGGATCATTTGGAAATAGGATCACATTGCACAGGCACCTCACACAAACTTAACCAGCCCCCAGTACATTTTTTAATGGCACAGCAGAACCTGAGGGGCTCTCTCTGGTTCTCAGTGGGAGAGGGTTATGTTTTCCCCCAATGCAAACAAAGGACATTAGAAAGCACACGGAGCGTATGATAGCACAGTGGTGCCACGGCAGGGAAAAATATGGATTTTGCTCTTGTAATGTGTGACTGTTAGATCACAGTGTTGGTTGCAATAAATTATCACTCTCAGTTACTGCTAATTGCTAGAACCTTCTGCCATGGGCTGCAGTGATGTGGGGGGAAAAAAAAAAAAAAGTTTGGAGCCAGATACAAATATGCATTCTGCCTGACTGAAGAATGGCATCAGACCTTGAATAAATGCCTAAGGAGACAGCTGGGGATGAGACCCTGGGAATCAAAGACGTCATTATGCAAGTATTAAGAAAAGTGGACTCTTCAGAAAAGAAAATTCTAACTTCTCTATGAATCCATTGACCCAGGACAGCCTTGGCCCTCCATCTATCCTTGTCAATAATAAGTTGCTCCAGGGTATGACATAATCACGTAGGTTAACTCCTATTGCAGGTCAAAAAGAAAGTTAAAAAAAAATTTTTTTTTAAACTGGCCCTTTAAATAAAGAGACCCTTCTAGGATTCTGCCAAAAAAGGGGCAAACCCCACAAAGGGTGGTGGGCCCTGTCCCAGCCTCCTCCCAGGACTCCTCTCAATGCCCCTACAACAACAGAAAACCCCCATAGGTGTCCCCAAGACACAGAACCTGGACACAGAACCCTGAGGTCATTGTGCTTATTCTGGGACGGTCAAGTTCTCCCTTAAAGAGACCAAATATTTGTTGAGCACCTACTAGTTTTCTGGTGATGCAGCAGTGAACAAAACCGATGAAATCCCTACCCTCCTGGAGTCTGCATTCTCACGGAAGGGGATAAAAAACAAAATGAATGGGGGGCATAGGCAGACTGTAGCTTACATCACCTGTCTAAGAGGTGGAGTGAGGAAGGGGCGAGTGAACTCTGTGGGGTTTGGAGGAACTCTGAGCGAGGCCAGGGTGGGAGAGGCTTCCAGGCAGAGTGCGCCTGACGGGAACAGCAAGGAGGCCAGTGCAGCTGGAACAGAGAGTGCGAGGGGTTGGGGCCCAGGAGGTGAGAACAGAGCACTCAGAAAAGGAAGAGCAGGAGGTCCCACAGGCAATCCTCAAGACCAGCTATGAGTGACACCCAGAGCCTTTTGAAGGCTCTGTTTTCAAAGGAGATTCTAGTTCTCTGTAGAGCAAAAACCCAACATGATAAAAGAGGGGGTGAGAGGCAACCCATTAGGAGAAGCTGAGGGCAGTGTGGGGGCCAGGGAGGGGAAAGTAGGGTTTCTTAGGTCTGCATTCCTGCCTATGAGGCTTGTCATAAGCTCCTCCCACATATTAACTCCATTGAGCAAGGAGGCCTGTGGTACCCTTGAGCCCAGTACAGTGCCTGGTACACAGAACACTTGCAGCAGATAAGGGTCCCCACCCTGAAAAACCTGGTAGCTGATAGTTTACTGATTCACCAAGAAGACCGATGAGTGATAACTAGTAGATGAGTGACAACTAATTCTAGTCCATTTGTTTCATCATCTCCGCAGCTTTAGCGCCCCCCTCCCCCCTTTACTTAAAGAGGACAAAAGAGCCGAAACCAGTTTGGCTCAGTGGATAGAGCATCGGCCTGCGAACTGAAAGGTCCCAGGTTCGATTCCGGTCAAGGGCATGCACCTTGGTTGTGGGCACATCCCCAGTAGGGGGTGTGCAAGAGGCAGCTGATCGATGATTCTCTCTCATCGGTGTTTCTAACTCTCTATCCCTCTCTCTTCCTCTCTGTAAAAAATCAATAAAATATATATATTTTTAAAATAAAATAAAGAGGACAAAAGAGGACAGCCTGATGGATGGCCAGGGACAGATGCCAGGCCCTGCCAACTCCCCCACGTCTTCCACTGCCGGGCTCTCTGACCTTCCATGTGCCATTTATTTTCTCTGTGCCTCAATTTCTCCATCCCGAAAATAAGAATAAGACTGCTGAGGGAACATTAGGAGGATTAATGAGGTAATAAGGACATGCCTGAAAGCAGTGCGAGCTCCTTGAAGAAACAGCTATAAAACAGGGGTCCTTTTTCTATCTCTCCTCTCCTCTCCTGCTGAATAACACTGCCAGGGGAAAGCAGGGATCCCTGATAGGGCAGAGAGGAAAACAAAAGGCAGACAATGGCCACAGGCATTTCTGAAGCCAGGGTCGCCTTCAGTCGATTCTAAGGCTTCATCAGGCCTCTTAGATGTGTCCCTTTTCCACAGAGGGGCTGGGAGATAAGGAAAGAATGTCCAAGGAATTGGATTATTTGGCCTCGATTTGGGGACCAGAAGTGGCCTCCAAGGCACTTAGTAATAAGCCAGAACCATGTCACCCCCTCCCGTGAGCCCAAAGAATTTAGAAGCTGACAAGGCGATTGGGCAAATCCCCTCGGCAGTAATGTGAGAAAAAATTGCCCAAGACGCCCATCTGGTTTGGGCTGATGGCACTCCGGGGTATGCACAGTGTAAACCTATTGGATCAATAAATATCGGGCTCCTTTTAATGAAAGAACACTATTATTTTCCTCTGATTGCTTCTTTACAGCTCCTTTAAATGAGGAAGGTTCTTGTTATTCCCTATCCGAGGTGTATCTTCAGATGGTCCCTGAGGTTATATCTTAGCTTTTGTGCATTATTTTATACCCAGACTTTTAAAACCGGTTATCTCTTTTTTAATAAAAAGATCTTAGGTGAAAAAAAATTTTTTTAAAGGGATACTGGAATGCAGTGTGTGGGTGCTTGTTTGATTTTTTGTTATTTGCCCTTTAGGATTCAGGAACTAGAGACCAGAGTGCTGGCAAAAATGACAAGGAAATGTCCACAGGCCTCTGCGCTTGCAAGCAGCCCCCCAGAGCAAGCTTATCTGTGAATGAGGAAACTGATTTCAGTGTTCACAGAACCAAGGCATGAGGATAAGATACATATGGACAATTTGCCTGCCTATATTATGACGGTATTTTTGAGTGACTCTTTGATATCCATTCATTCATTCAGTCATTCAGCCATTCAGTTGTCAGTCTTCCTCTATCATTCTAGAATGCTCTAGGCTTCTTCCCCTTCCTCTCATGGAAGAAGAGAGTGAGGAGGGTGGCCAGGAAGCTGTGCTGAGGCGTGCTCTTGGCTGAGTCACCTGTTTCCCTTTCCCCTTTCGACACAGAGCCTGTCGCTCTCTGTCACAGGGCCTGGGGGAGGGGAGGCAGGCGAGGAATCTATCAATGGTCTGAGAAAGAGGAACTGGACTAGTATGTGACTGTCCCTTTTGCGTTCATTCAAGTTACTCACTGGGCTGCATCCTCTCCCCGGCCTCTGACAGGAAGTCTGTGGTGAAATGACTGCCCTCCTGTATGTTGTGGGTGTCACCCGGCTGCCATGGCACTGGGCACTGGAGCCTGGTGTGGCTGCTGAGCTGCTGAGAAGGTAAAATGGCTCCTTTCCATGAAAAGAAAAAGCCCTCCTATGTATGGCAAGCATAATTTTTATGCAAACGAAAGCTCCATTGAAATTAAATGGAAAACATACTGGGTCAAAATAGCCACTGAATGTTTCTTTTTGATCTCATAAGCAGAAGTACTCTTTAAAAAAAGAGAAAAAAAAGAAAAGAAAATTCAAAGAAAAACAAATCCTGAACCTCATCCCTCAAACGCAACTGTTATAATATAGTGGCCTGGTGCACGAAATTCATGCACATACAACTCCAATAGCTACATCTCTGCTTTTCCCCCTACCCTTCCCAATCTTCCCACCACACTATGGCACTTCGCTTTTATCATAGATGTAAACATAGAATTTTTTGCCCTGATTATTCTTTTAGAAGTGTCAGACAGTCTAATGAATGACTACATTATGGTTATTTAACCAATATCCCAGCATCTTTCTTTATAGCTAGTGAATTGCAAAGTATTAAATATAAAGTAGAAGACATATTTACATTGCACTTAGGGTCACAAGTTGTACATACACCAGTGAGGATGGGAGCTGTTTTGGGACGAAACCCAGATTTCACTCCTATGGGACCAAGAAGCCACAGAAGAATGTGTTTTAAACATTACATCAATTCCAGAGAGATGTACCAAAACCCTCATCTTTGTGCCCAGTTCTGGGGAAATCATGTCTCTGAAAGGTACATAAATCTGTCTCTGTTTCCATCCCAAGTCATTCCCTGCCAACCACTACTACTGGTCAGAGGACACACCAGATTGAATTGGATCAGGCTAAAGGCCACTCACACCAAACAGTGACCAGCATGCAGCCCGCCTCTTCCCTTATTTGCTGCTGAAACTCTTGCACCAGTTCCAGTGAAAAGAGAGATGTTTCCTGGGAGGCCTGGGGGTCTGTGTGCTGGTAAGATATTGGTGAACAGAGGTTTGCATCACAATCAGACGGTTAGCTGGTCAATTTGAAACAATTCTGTGCCATGGACTCATGCTTTACTCATCCTATATAATAAAAGACTAATATGCAAATCAATCAAACTGTGAAACAACCAGTCACTATGACACACACTGACCACCGGGGACAGATGCTCAATGCAGGAGCTGCCTCCTGGTGCTCAGTGCATGCCCACAGAGAGAACGCTGCTCAGCCAGAAGCTGGGCTCATAGTTGGCCAGCACAGTGGCGGTGGTGAGTCTCTCCTGCCTCTGTGGCAGTGCTAAGGATGTCTGACTAGCAGCTTAGGCCCACTTATCCATGGGAACGGGCCAGTTGGACATCCTCCGAGGGTTTCCAGATTGCAAATGGGGCAGGCGAAGCTGAGGGGCCACTCCCACGCACCCCCCCCCCCCCCACCCCCAGCCCCTGTGTACAAATGGCATTCACTGGGCCTGGGCCTCTAGTGTTAAATAAAGAACAGCACAGGCAGTCGCCATCACGCTGCTCTGTTTTCCAGCGAGCTGGCACAATGGATTCTTGGTTCCCAGAGGCTTCCTTCTGTTATCTCTTTGGATTGTAATATTGTTAAAGCCTTAATAATAGGTAGACTGCACACACATGTAATGAAGCCCATTAGTTACAAGTAGCTCCCTGCACCCAGGAAAACGAAGGAGGGAAAATGCTCTCACACACAGCAACCCTCCCTCATTCATATTACCTGGAAGGGAAGCTGATCTGAATTATGAATTTTCGTTAAAAAAAACCAACATCAACAACAAAAAACATGCTGTCACGTATGTGCAGAAACCCTCTTAAGAAAACCAATCTTTACCTAGCAAAGTTCTTAGAGGAGCCACTAAAAGAAATAGGACAGAGTACCCTTGAGTTAGCAGGAACTTCTGAAATGCACCAGGGTGTTTTACAACTGCTTTCTCACAAAGGGTACACTTCTCCAGATAGTTCCAGAGTATTCTTTGCTTAGTGTGTCCTTTCTCCCAGGTGAGTAAACAGGTAAACCTCCAGCCAAGTCCTGGATCCTAAGGGTCATCGATCCCAAATTCCTGAATTCCAATTCAGTGAAGATTGGTATAAAGGGGACCATGGGGGGGAAGTGTATATTGCTGCCTGCCAGCTATCAAGTTCATTTACACTCATAAAAGCAACGGAAGGGCTTCAAAGCAGGAATGAGATTGCAAAAATTTCTAACAGTGAGGTCAGCACAGAGCAAGAGGTGAGCAAAGACAGAAAGAAAAAAAAAAGTCAAAACATTATTTAGAAACAAAAAACCCTGTCTACTACTTTCTAGGGGATTTTTCAATTTTGCTTTTGATCTTTGCATTGTTCTGTTTTATCCTTTGGGGGAAGGATATTGCTATAGAATTGGTGGCTGGTCATTTGGCAAAATCAAGTAAGACCCTGTTGGGCTTTCTGTCTCACTTGGAGCACCATGAATCCACAGTTCCCCCAGAGTCCTCCTGAGCAAGACTCCCCCTCCCCTCCCCCCCGCCCCCACCCACTGGCCTCCTTGGCAGAGCTCCAGGGCCCCACTGAGAATGCCTCTGCCTCAGGACCTTGGCATGTGCGTGCTGTCTCCATTGCCCCACACTCAACCCCGTGTCTACACACAGGCCTCTGTTCTCCAGAGTCAGTCGCACAGCCTCTCGCCCTTCTGTGCTCTCCTTGTCCTCTTAACAGCCGCGGGTTACCTTTACAGCACTCCCTCTCCTTGTGATGTCCTGATTTGTTAACATTTATTTCCCCAAACAGAACAAGAGCTTCCCACGGGCAGGAGTTTCCCTGATTCACTGCCGAATCACCAGGGCTTGCAGGCAGAGGACCTCCACAGACATTAGTGAACTGAATGAACGAATGAATGAATGGACGGGCCATGTAAATACATACTGAGAATACTTTTAGACATTTGTACTACCCTTCAGATCACATACACATATACACACACACACACACACACACACACACACACGCTCTGTAGGGACAATGTCCCAGGAGGAGAGAACCTTAACCTGACCCTGCCCTGTTCAGACCCACCGAGTCAAGAAATGACTCTTTATGTGCCTTCCAGTAACATTAATTGTTGGTCATAAAACTTCAAAGAAACAGATATTTATAGCACGATTAAAGCCCTTTTTTCCACACACTCTCACCACAGCACTTTCCAACCCCGTTCCCATGAGCACACTGAAAACAGCATTCTGCCCACTTCCTGCCGAAGCCAGGCCTTAACCGCTTCGGTCCTGAGGCTCTTTTTTCTCTCCCGTGTTCAGGTCTTTCGGTTTCTCTTGGGTTTTCTCACCTGGGTTTTTCACTCCTTTTCTCAAACCCCCACAGAGCCGCCCTCACATCCAACACAATAGGGGCCCACGAACAAACTAGAAGCCCCGAAGGCGGTGGCGATGGCATAGAAACCTGGAAACCTCCTTCTCAGGTAAACCAGCCCAGGCTGTGACATTCCCAAAGTCAGGGGCGACTAAAACAGTCGCCATCTGCCCGGGCCTGCACATCGGAGGAGCTGGGAGTAGACAGTAAGTGCACCGATTCAAAGGAATTCCTGCTTTTAAATTCCGGTGCCTTGGATATGAGCGATAATGAAAATTTATTATCCATCATTTGCCTAAAACTTTATACACATTATTTCTAGTCATTACAAACTCCCGTAGGACAGGTGACTGATGTCTCCATGTTACACGGGAGTCAATAGCCGGAGGCAGTTTAAGATGTCACAGCTGGAAAATGGCCGAGCCGGCCTCTGGACCTGCTGCCCTGGTAACAGCTGCACTGATGTCCTCCTGTGGGTATTGGAGCTCGGGAATCATGTGAATGATAACAAGAAAGGACACCGAAGGACCCTGAATCAGATAAAATGGAATTGGTTCCATTCCTGATTAGAGCTGCATTCAATGTACATGATATTAATCATATGTTCCCTCATACATAGACCCGTGGTCGGCAAACTGCGGCTCAAGAGCCACAAGTGGCTCTTTGGCCCCTTGAGAATGGCCCTTCCACAAAATATACTACAGCCTGGGCAAGTCTATTTTGAAGAAGTGGCATTAGAAGAAGATTAAGTTTAAAAAATGTGGCTCTCCAAAGAAATTTCAATCGTTGTACTGTCGATATTTGGCCCTGTTGACGAAGGAGTTTGCCGACCACTGAATAAAACATCAGGACAAAAACCATTACAGCGTCTATTCCAACAGGAAACATCCTTTGGAAAAGGAGAGATCAATAAGCAGGTCCAGCTTCAAAAGATTGAGGCTAGCCTGCTCCCTGGGTTTCTCTGACACTGCTATTTGCTGTTGGGTGGGCTGAGGATTAGAACAGCTGAGGTGGTCTGAGCGCCCACAAGAAGCACTAACTGTGGTAATTAATAAGCATTGTGTGGTTCCAACGTGGACCGCATTATTTGAGAAATGATGTATCCACAGTGAAAGGAGCCCCTCTGTAGATGTTATCATCTGAGAAAAATGGAAACTAAAGTGGTCTCCACAGGATCAAGTCAGAAAATCCCTTTTACTTTCAGAAAGAAACCCCCAAAGAAAGCACTGCACTTCTTTAGGTTGTCATTTTCTTTGACTGCACACGTGCACTGGCCCAGGCGATGCTGGCTCAGGACCATGAGGTTAGCCTTTGCATCCTTCTCAGTGGAAGATGAGGCAGCATACTGATGCTGTCTACCTCAGAGCCAGACCCACAGTGCTTTGCAAACCTTGTCCTTAACTTACCTAGACCTAAAACTGAGGATGCTCATGGGGGCAACCCAGCTGCAGAATGCCCGGCCGCCACGGTATGGTTTTTCGCAATGCTGTGTTGGAAAAGAACATCCAATGGAATGCAAAGCCCTGCTTCCCTTTTACCTTAAAGTGCCCCATCCACAGGTTGTGCTGAGGACTGCAAGTTCTTTGTGCCCAGCTAGTCCACAGCCTGGCTGGGCATCACCAGTGTGGCCTGATAAGATGAGTGGACCCCATCAGAGCTTTCTCTTTCAGGAACCTGAAGAAGTCAGTAGTACCAGATGATGCCATTATATACAGAGGAGTCAAAGAAGCCAAGATTGGGATGCATATGTCACACTTAAGAGCAAGCAGAAGTGATGTGTAAGAGGAAGAAGCTAGAATGGGAGAGAGAAGCCAAAGGGAGCTGGGACACGTTGTGGTGCAGATTTGGACAAAAGATTCATGAATACCTTCTGCTGAGGGCACCTATGTATCCTTGGATCCAGAACATCCCACCACTTCCTGTCCTTTCCAAGGCCTGGCTGTTCAGCATTTTTTTTTTTTTTTTTTTTTTTTGGTGTCCATGCATGTTTACAAAGAGATGCATATTATGGGAGGTGGCTTGAGTGATTTCCTCCCAACCACAAGAGCAGGGAAATTTCCAAATTCTAGAGAAAGTGTTTGTGTAAATATTTAAGTCTCCCCTGTCAGTGGGGCCAAGGACCAGAGGACCCTGTCATAGGTCAACAGCCAGCTGCAGATAGTTCTCCCAAAATGAAGCTGAGTCCCCATTACTCAGAACTTCTTATCTAGCAATGAGTCTTGTTCTGGCTTCTTGCCTCTTGGCCAACTTTTCCCCAAGCTTGTGCTCCCATCACAGGGGTGACAGGAGGGATCTTAAACCAGTTATTCCCGGCCTGGCCCAAAGGCCTCTGAAAATCGAGAGCTGCCTTCTGAATCCCTTCTCACTACTAGGAAACTGTTCTGATTAAATACTGAAATATAGACTAGAATACATTTTCTAAGTGTATGCAGTTGCTATAAAGATGATATAACAGTGTAATCAAAATTAAAAAAAAACAATAAAAAAACAATTTGACTGTGGAACAGAGATGTTTGCTGAGAAAAGCTCTCTTTGACATGTGAGTGGCTTTCTTCTCCCCTCTCCAGCTTTTCCTAAGAACATTCCAGATTTCTGTCTGCATGCTTCATATGCTTCAGGTTGGGAGAAAGAAGCCTCAGCCTGTGTCATTTCTGAAGATTCAACTGAAGGATTTGGAATCATGGAATTTCCCCAGGCTGTTCTGTAAAGCTCATGAATTCATATCTCACCAGGACCTGCTCTCTCCCTCCAATGTGCTACTCTCCTCCCTTCCTACTCCACCCAAGGCCTACCAGAAGGTCTAGGGGCTGTTGTCAGGATGCCAGCCTGCCCCAGGGATCCACCTTTCCTGTGCTGTATCTCTTACCCCCTCCCTGTCAGACATGGGGCTTCCCAGTGCTCTGAAGGGTATGTAGTGAGAGAGATGGCTTCTATTAGCTTCATAGAAACTCCTTATCTGTACTCTCATCAGGCCCCTACACCCAGAGGAGAGACTAACTCATTAGCTTAGAATTTGGATAGCACTACCAACATGCCCTGATTTTTTCACAAATTTTGATAAGTTCATTTTCTTTCAAGTAAACTTTGGTAAATGTGAGCTCCATATTCTTGGAACATGTGAAGAGTCAGGCTAGCAGAAGACTTCCCTTCCTACTCTAAGTTTGCATTTCTTACACAAATTTGACCTTTGATCAATCAGTAGATCAAATTTAAAC
The DNA here is from genome assembly GCF_014108245.1 of Pipistrellus kuhlii. Taxonomy (NCBI): domain Eukaryota; kingdom Metazoa; phylum Chordata; class Mammalia; order Chiroptera; family Vespertilionidae; genus Pipistrellus; species Pipistrellus kuhlii. Next base: position 12,631,227 of record NW_023425482.1, read on the forward strand.
AACAACAATAATTTGTAATTAAAAACTAAGATGAGCATTTTTGCTATTTACTCTTGGAGTTCTGCAAGTAAAATCTGAACAATGGACAGTTGCCTTGACTTCTTGGAGAAGAGGACTAACATTCATTGAGCATCTGCTATGTGCTGGGAATTTCCACATTCACAAAGGAAAAAAAAAAATGGCCATAAGATCATTTCAAAGAATGCTGAGAATGGTCACAATATAGGGTGTTAATTTATTTTCTTTCTAACTGACAATATTTCTGCTGCTACTTCTTAATCCCTTCTCACTACTGGGGAACTATTATTATTAAAACCTGAAATGTAGACTATAACACATTTTCTAAGTGTAAGCAATTATTATAAAGATGATATAACTGTGTAATCAATTTTTTTTAATCTACTTGGATCATTTTTACCTTGAGGAGAAGTCTTGAGTAGGATCAATTTATGAAGAGAAAGCTATATTTCCAATGGAATTTCCGCTGTAGAGAGTTAGATTTCTATGTGGTGAGACAGAGAAGGAGAAAAACAGACAAGCTGAGCCTGTGCCCACATCTGCCCAGCAAGCTGGGAAGCTGAGAAGCTCTTTTGCAGAGCTCAGCAATGCAGACCCCCCAATGGGCAGCTCCCAGACCAGTGAAAAGCATCCTGTGTGTACCAAACACCAGGGCAGGGCCTCCAGCTCACATCACTTCCTTGGCCACTGTGGTCACCATAATGACCCAGACAGTGGCCTGCGGGTGCTGGTCACTGGGAAAATCTGAGAGACCCGCAGAATGTGGTTTTCAAAGAGCAGAGAACAACATAGCTCCCGAGAGAACTCAGAGAGGGCACGTCCATGCTTTTGTTCTTAAATGTGTACATCCAGACATAAGTATATTGAAAGAATGTCTCATTTCTGTATACGAGCAAAATAAATAGCTGAATGATGCAAGGAAAACATGTTTTATTTTATATCACTTAATAGACTCATTTCTTCCTTGAATAAAAGGCATCAAAGCCTAACTCATGAGGTTTCTGTGAAGATTAAAAGATATAATGTTTACAAGTTGCTTACTATAAGCTGGTGGTGCTACTTATTTTATAAACAATTTATTTTTATTATGTATTTTGGTTGTATTTATTTTTACTTCTTTATGGTAATATTTATTGATTTTTACGTATTATCTATGCTTAGATTTTTCCCTCTACATGTACATTTCCTAACACAGGGACTCGGTGTCTGTCCTAGGCTCTCCCCTGGGGACAGAACCCCAGTGGAAAATATGCCTGGCCTCCTTCAAGCTGGCCCTCTGCGTGCCCAGCTCTCCCTGGGACTCCTGCAAGAGCTCCTTCCTGTTTCTCTCCGGCTTCTCAGACACACCCCACCACAGTGTAAATCAAGAAGTTCATGATGGTCTGGTTCTGCCGGTGGCGCCTTCACACTGAAGCGAGCGGTTAACCAATGCGGCCCCCACAGAAACTACAGGGTGGGCTCCTGAAGGGGAGTCAGAAATTCTTTCTATGAAAATGCAAAGCACGACCTCATAAAAGAAACCCACTGCGGGAAGATGAAGAAATGTCAGTTTGCATTAAAACAAAATAGGAGCATGAACATTTTAACCATCTGGCAAAAGACCTTCCCCTACAAATGCACAAAACTTGCCAGGCAGTTTGACAAGAACCCCACACAGAAATCTTTGTGCCCTAGTAAAAACGTTGAGTAAATCTAGGGCCAGGTGTTAGTAACTGGTTTGCTCCTGCAGCCGTCCCTTTTGTGCCATGCAATTGTTTTTGTTTTACTTTCAACCAAATTGTCTTATCATACAGTAGAGCCTGTAATAACATCAAAAGGAAGATTGAAATAATAAACATGCATAAGCTGGTGAATAAAATAATACTGGTAGGAAGTTTTTGTGAGCAAGCAAAGCTTTGTGTTGGGCAATGTAGGCTAGGTTCTGCTGCAGTAACAAATAATTCCAAGATCTTAGTGACGTAACGTAACAAAGATTTGCTCCTCACTCCCTCGCACATTCAATAGGGGAGCTCTGTTGATGGTAGTCACTCATGGCCGTAGGAGGAGAATGCCTCCATCAAGACAGTGCCCCAGTGATTATTACAGTATGGGAAGGAGTCAGGATGAATACACTGGCTGGAAGTGACACAGATCCCTTTCACTCTCATTTATTTCATTGGCCAAAGCAAATCACAGGACAAGGTCCATTTTCAAGGGAAGCAAGGAAGGGCACCCTTATCTTGAGTCCTCCAATAGGAGAACCTCAATGTGTGAGACTGGCCATAACACATAGGGTTCCCAACTCTTGAGTGCCTAATATGTGCTTCACTCAACATCTGGTCTAAATCCTTAACAAAGATTAAACAGCCAAGAGCAATAGGCCCTGAATTCTAGTGTTCTGTCTTTGGTAGGAGCTGAAGGAACCTCTCTGACACAGTACTCTCTGACACTGATTTCAAAAAATTAAGAGGTGTTGGGGGAGAATCCAAGATGGCTGCACAGGTAAACACCTAGCCGCAGCCGCACACAACAATTTCAATAAAATACAACTAAAATATAAAATGGACATTACCCAGAACTACAGGAAAGTCGACCGACTGGAAATTCTACAACGAGAAGCAAGGAGAAAACCAGGAGGAGCGGAGGAGCTGTAAAAGCCTAAGGTACAGAGACACGCGGTGTGCATGGAGAGGACGGAGCCAGAAAGGAGGGGCAGCTGTGTGCCTGGCTGGCGTTCCCTAGCAGGAGGGAGATAAAAGCTCTGACTGTGCTGGGCCCCAGTTCCAACTGCTCTGAACCCTAGTTCTAGGCCAGACCTCGGAGACTCAGGCTCATCCAGAGGGAGCTGGGCTGTAAGGCGGAACCCTGGGGGAGTGGTGAAAGGAGGTCCTGGAGGCGCGCACATTGCACGCAGAGAAGGGATGGTTGGCTGTGCCGCAGGATTGCCCTGACGGGAAGGAGACAGGGGCTCCAGACTGCTCTGAACGCCACCTCCAACTCCACTTCCAACTGAACTGAACCCCAGTTCCAGGCTCATTGGGGGAGAACCTAGACTGTTTGGTAGCAGGCGAAAATCGAGGGCACCTTTCTCTCAGAAGTGATTGCAACTAGTACTGAAGGACCCTGGGGATTACTGAGACTCAGGAACCGCATAGGGCGGGGCTGACAGAAACCAAGGCTGCAGGCTCCACCCTGAAACCTCGCCCCATCAGGGAAGCTGCAAAAATGCAAGGAAATAGATCACAAATGAAAGAAATGGAGGACAAAAAGCAACTGGATATAGAGTTCAAATCTACGCTTATAAAGTTTTTCAAGAATTTCCTAGAAAAGGTCGATAAGACCTATGAGGATATGAAAAGGGATCAACTAAATTAATAAGGAATCAACAAGAAATGATAAGGGATCAACAAGAAATAAAGAATACATTGTCTGAAATAAAAAAAATATTATTCAGAGTCCTAAAAACAGAATGGAAGATTGCAAGAATCAAGTCAAAGATTTGGAACATAAAGAGCCAGAAGACACTCTTCCACAGAAGCTAGAAGGCAAGAGAATCCAGAAAATTGAAGATAATGTAAGAAACCTCTGGGACAACTTCAAGCCATCCAACATCAGAATTATGAGGGTCCCAGAAGATGAGAGAGAGCAAGATATCGAAAACATACTGAAAGAAATAGTGACAGAAAACTTCCCCCCGCGCCCCTCGGTGAAAGAATTACACTTACAAGTCCAGGAAGCACACAGAACTCCAAACAAAAGGAATCCAAAGAGGACCACACCAAGACAAATCAAAATTAAAATTCCAAGAGCAAAAGACAAAGAGAGAATATTAAAAGCAGCAAGAGCAAAGCAGGTAGTTACCTATAAAGGAGCACCTATATGATTGTCAGCTGATTTCTCAACAGAAACCATGCAGGCCAGGCAGGAATGGCAAGAAATATTCAAGGTGATGAATAGTAAGAACCTACAGCCAAAGATAATCTACCCAGCAAAGCTATCACTCAGAATCGAAGGCCAGATAAAGAGCTTCACTAATAAAAAAAAGCTAAAGGAGTTCATCACTACCAAACCAGAATTATATGAATTGCTGAAGGGGGTTCTTTCAGAAGAGAAAGTAAATAAAGATAAAAATTATGAACAACAAATGAATCTAAAAACCAAGGAAATTAAAAAAAAATCTGATGAACAATATTAACTGTTGAATATAATAGAATCAGAGGTATGGAAGGGGAATGAACTGACGATGCTTGGGGAAAAGGGGAGAGGGGGATGTGGGAAGAGACTGAACACCTATGGATGAGGACAATGGGGGGTGGGGAAAGGACAGAGGGTGGGGTGGGAACCTGGTGGAGGAGAGCAATGGAGGGGGGAGGGAGGAACATTTGTAATAATATGAACAATAAAAATTTATTTTAAAAAAAATTAAGAGGTGTCTTCTTGTATCCCAGGTCTCCCCAAAGGAGCCCCCTCTTGAGCTTCTTATGTACATCTGCTGTCTACTGTGTGTGCCACGCTGGGCAATTCACTTACCTCTATAAGCTGCAATTGCAAGGATAAGGTATAAAGATGAAAGCTCATAGAAAAATCTCAATAAATATCAGTCCCCTATTTCCATGCCTGCCTTCTCAAGTCTGTGTCATATGAAAAACTCCTCACTTGTCACACGGACTGCAGAGGTATCCACATGCGCTGGTAGTGCTCTAGAAGACTAGCACGTCGATCTGAAATTGTCTTCATTCATGTCAAAATCAGAAGATTGCGGCCTTCCAGTTTGCTACAGTTTATGACAAGTTATATGAATCACAGTGACACAATTTTTGAAGATGACAGGCCATAGCTCCTTTGGGCAACTCTGACATCTCCAAGATCTAGAAAATGCTCGAAAAAGGGAGCTATTTTTGAACACTTGCTTCCCCCAGCCCCGTTAGGGTGGCCGCATGGCCCTCTCCTTTTTGGGTTTAATGTTCTTAACAAATCCATGCCATTGATATTACCTGCATCTTACAAATAAGGAAATGGAAGCTTGGGAAGTCAATTGGTGTCTCTAGTAAGAAGCTGAACTATGTCTGAAACAGAAGTCCATCTGACTCTTGAGTCCTGGCTTTTCAACCCTTGCTTCCCTTTTTCTGAAGATGACATGTTTTAATATTGCTTTTGATTGTGCTTAGTACTGTTTCAGATGATTGTCAGAGAACCAGATTGGTCACCAGCCCCCACCCGAAACACTAAGCAGATACTGAGTTAAGATGTTCCAAGACCCGAGGATTCTAGACAATGATGCTATATTTCCACCTGGCATCAAATGGCTTAATTCCAACAGGTTGATTTTGACATAAACCACACTCGTGTGCTCACAAAATTTCTCACGAGTGGTCTTCTGGTTCTGGAGCGTGAATCTGATATCAACCTCCTCCTTGCAGTTAAGCCAAACCCTGAGGTTTTGCTAAGGTTTCAGTCTGAATAAACTTGCCAATCAGAGTGAAACTAGGTGAGAGAAAGGGGTCCTAAGCCACAGAAGTGGGAAGAAACAATCTGCTTTGTCACTCAAGCACAGCAGAGCTTCTGTCTTAGGCCAGAGGGAGCCGGAGGAAGAGAGAAGCTAATCAGAGTCTTTGCTTAATCTACACTTAGCATTGTCTAAATTCCTGCAGCTTGGTCTATGGGGCTATTCCTCACTTTAGGAATTGCCAGAATTTCAAGCCATTGATACAGGCCCATTCAAATGTAATGTGGTGAGAAAAGCCTTGACCACTGAGAAAATTAAACCTCAAAGAGATTAAGAGTCTTCTCCAGGGCTCCCCTAATAGTAAATAGCAGAATTGGGAAAGTCCAGGGTCTGTCCCATTATATCATATCATCATGAAGATGACGATCAGAAGCAGGAAACTCAATGGTGATAATCAACTTAGACTTGGAAGAAGTAGGCTAGTCCTAGTGAGTACTTCACCGGGCATAATCTCTTATCCCTACATAGGGGATGGGAACATAAATCCTGGGAACCAGACCCCAAAAATTGTATAATAGCTGTGCTCAAACTACGAGCCAGAAACAAAGAAAAGCCTGGGAGAGAGTTTTTGTGTTTGTGTGCATATATATTTGGAGTTGCGAAAATATTTTTCATCAGTATACTGGAAGAGTTCACTTGTAAAATAATTATCTTAAAGTGATTTGGTGACTGACCCAACTCATAAAGTCCTCCTTTCCCTTAAAATACAAGCCATGATTGTTCAACAAGACACTGGTCCTGGATACAGATGGTTGGACCAAAGGTTGAAACCAGGTCCAGGCTGAGCCTATAAAATTCTCTCCTAGGAATCTGGAATTGGGATTCAATGTTGAACAATCTGGTTTCAGGTGCAGTTAGGAATCTAATGTTTAATTTTCCAATCTCGTGCTATGTGTGGAGTAGGAAAAGCTGGTCAGTGGCAAAAGAGGAATCAATCAAAACAGATGAACAGAGAAAAGCAAAAGTGAGAGACAGAGAAAGGGAGTCCTGTTGGATTTCTTATGCTGCCCTACTGCTGGTTTACCCTCCTGAGACCTGGTATATTAGTACAGGATTCCCTGGGACTCTCCTGTATTCTGATAGGTCATCATATTGTGTGCTTCTGCCCCTCCCCAACTTTTTTTTCTTAAGTTAGCTCAAAATATTTCCATTAGTTGCAACCAACCAAATCCATGAGGACAATGGGTTTTTCTGTTTTGTACCCTGATGCCTCCTTGGTGCCTAGAAAAGTGCCTAGTATACTAAGGAATAAATGCTCAACAAATATCTGGGCAAGAAATTAAATAAGAAACTAATCTAATCAACCTCCCTGGGGGGTAGAGGGAACAGCTTGAGCATCTCTTTCAGCTCTTTTTCAGCTTGCCAAATTTTCTGCATTCGTGCAATGGGGAGAAGCTGTGTCCAAAGAGGCATATGTTGTAATCATGTTGATGTCCACCCCCTACACCCTCATCCCAAGGATACATGTTTGCAGAATTTGTTGTGTCTGCAAAATAATTATCTACTTCCCTGTTGCAAAGACTATTTTAGACATAAAGAAATGTGTAGCAATCACAATTACTATCATTAAATTTATGAAATGCCACAAAATAAGGAAGGAAGATGAGTGAAGGATGGTGAAAGAGTAAGTGAACAAGAGGTCAAGGCTGAGTGTTTAAGAAAAATTTCAGATGACTATAGGCAAAAACTGGTTACAAGAAGCACCAGGTGACAAAAAAGAAGTAGGAATATGGGAATAATATGGCCCAAGGATGCAACAGGGGAAAAGGCAAATAAGCTAGAAGGACAATAGCTGAATCTAAGAGTCACAGGGATTCGACACCTAGGATGGATGGGTAGGGAATGGATGGATGGATTAGTGAATAAATAGATAGGTGAATTGGGTAGAGGGGTAGAGGGAAGAAAGAATGGATGGATGAATGAATGAATGGATGGATGATAGATGTATGAATAGGTAGAATTTCTGCCATATTTTCTTGGATAGCTCAAGAAAAAAGAGATGCAACAGATAGACTGGCATGAAACAATTTCCTAAACTGGTAAGTAGAAGTAGGGTGGGTTATGCTGCTGGAAGAAGAATCTCATGATATGGAGTCTAAGTAATGTGTGCTAGAGAACAATGACAAATGACCGCTTTATCCGCCACACCCTAAACACTTGTTCATATTTATGGACTCATAATCCCAAACCGCTTGGCATGATCAAAGAGTATTTCATGGCAAAAAAAAAAAAATAGTATCAGTAAGATTGATGGTTTGTGACCACCAATACTCATGTGGAAAGACAAAGGAACTACTTTGCTTTCCAGAAAAACAGTCACAATTGCTCCTATGCCAGAGATGGCCAGTGGACTACCAAGGCAACATAACTAATAAGTCACTGTATGGTGATCAGAAGTGATCTGAGTCACTTCTGGGATGAGCTGAATAAGTACTCACTGTCATTTCTCCACTCTCTTCTATTTTTGCTGAGACTGTGAAGGACCAAAATAAAGATGGCTGTGATTGAAGATAGAAGGAGCCCCTGTACGTGAAACCCTATTTGGAAGGGAGCCTCACAGCTAGACACATTCATATCGGAAACTATATGAACAAGAAATAGGATTGTATTATGGGAATGCACACATTGCAGAGCTGTTTCTTATACCTTGACCAATGTGAGTCAAATGTAGCTAATTTAAGCATCTCTATTGGTTTCTTGGTCAAATTTTGGATAGAAAGTAACTCTAAAGCCAAATCTTTTTTTAATCTCTGTTTGGGAGGTGAGATGAAAAGAATAAAAGAATATTTATTGAACACCTACTATGTGCCAGCATTGGGATTAAGCACTTTCTATAGAACATATAATTTAATACTGATGATAAACCTTAGGGTTAGGGCTTGTTTTCACCATTTGAGATTAAATGAAGGTTAAGGGAAATTAAATGACTTACTCAAGAAATCACAACTTACTGATGGGGGTTTAGAAGTCATGCTTGAAGCAGAAACCAAGGCTTCCATGTTGGATGAAATAGCCTACTCTGGTTTGATTGTATGAGATGAGTCAGGAATCATCGTAATTTGGGGTTGACTGAGCTATAAACTGTTCAACCTTTCTTCATCCATGAAGTCCATTAAATATTTTTAAGAAATTCAATCCAATACAAATAATATGAGGATTTTACTCAAGGCCAGGAACTGTGCTAAATGCTGGGGATTGTACTTTTTGAGAAAGCAAATCCTACCTTCCAAGATGCTCAGAGTCTCCTGTTGAGTGATAGTTAATGGATGTGCATGATACTGCAGAGTCAAGGTTAAAAACAGAGCTCTGGACAGTGTGCAGAGGGAGCCTATTGGAAGAAATGCTGGCCTGCACTCCTGGGACGCTCCTCCCACTGTCTCTGCCCTGACATTACCATGCTCACATTTGCACCCCACCAGTGCATCTTCCTTCCTGAGCCATGAGAATCAGAAACCATTTCCAAAGCCATGAATGGCCAGGAGAAGACCCTCCAATGATGGTTTGCTTGCCAATGACAAAAACCCAACCTCAATGGAAAGGAAGTTGTCGCAACCCACAGGTTGAGAACTGTTAGCAGGGTCGCCTAAGACCATCAGAAATCACAGATATTTACATTATGATTCATAACAGTAGCAAAATTACAGTTGTGAAGTAGCAAAGAAAATAATATTATGGTTAGGGGTCACCACAACATGAGGAACTGTATTAAAGGGTCGTGGCATTAGAAAGGCTGAGAACCACTGCCAGAACATGTGTGACTATTTCTTGCACAGGGCTTCTTTTTTAGATATTCAGGAGAGTGCAAATTTCAATCTTTAAAAAAAAATTAAGAGCCCTATTTGAAAATGATAATAAAATAAAAGAATTTGGGAACATCATTACTTCTTATTCCTTAATATGCTATTCTTATTGATATTTCATTATATGCTGTAAAAATATGAATTCTGTGTGTTTTTTAAAAAAGAAACTGGGACCATGTAAGGACACTGGGAGAGGCCCTTTCGGCAACAATGGAGCTTTAAGTACTTGACAATTTGTATGCTGTCGGTATGGAAGCACTGAGCCGCACAAACCCCACAGCTGCATGTTTATAGTTCAGACCATCTCTGTGAATTGCATCCTTATGTTCTGTATTTTAAAAGGCCATTTCAGCTCCTACTTAGCTTCCACTCAGAAATACCATTCAAATCAGGTCTGCGTGCCTGGGTGTGTTTTTTCAATCCACACATTGTCGGGACCGGCCACGGCAATTTTCCCCATTGTGCCTGCTCTGGATACCCTGTTCCACGGTGAAATGCAGAATGCTGATTGTCAGAATGCAGGGCCCTGTGTGAGCTGACAACTTCAGTACATTTTGACGGTGAGCAAGGGTGTGCAAAGAGAACACCAAAGACACCATCAGGTTTTATGTCTCTGATTTCTGCAAGGCATAGGCGGTGCCGCGTGCTGCAGAGTTCACCCTCCTGGGAGAAATACCGGCTCAGATGCTGGACAGCAGTGGGTTACAATCTTGGTTTTGCTACCTTTTCTCTATGAGACGTGGGCAAATTATTAGGCCGAACCATATGGAATTGATGACAGTTGACTATTTTTTCCCCACAACATGGAAATTTCACACAGTTCACTCGAACAGCTCACCTCTCTGAGCCTCATCAACAAAATGGGAAGAATAACACCCACCTTAGGGTACGGATGAGGGTGACACTGGATGATTTGTGTAAAGTCATAAACACTGATATTGGCACATGAGAAGCCTCTGAAACAAGTTAACCATTCTTGTGGCTGCTGTGATTTACATATGTGAAATGGCTTCACCTTCATAACAACTCTGTGTGATGGGTAGTGCTGTACCCATTTGGTGGATAGGGAAATTGAAGCAGGAAGTTATAAATAACTTGACCACAGTTACAAAACAGATAGATGGTAGAATCAAGCATTCGATCTGATGTGCCTGACTCTAAATTAGTGCTCTTTCCATTGGAACTCAGCCTGTTGGGTATGCAGATAGAATGGCTGTGACTTAGAGTCAGAGCACATGGGAGTTAGCACAGACAGGTCTAGGACACGGGGGCTGGCCCGGAGGGTGGGCTGGACAGTGAGTAAGCCAGTGGTGCTATTCTGAATCTCTGGAAAAGATGTTTTCTTGGGCCTTCCATACATTCACAATGGCTTCATGGAATTCCGATGCAGGAAAGGGTGAGAACAAACCCTTTGTGAATGATGAAAGGGCTGCATTTGAGTTTCCAAGAAGGCCCACTAGATTGTAGAAACCAAGTCATCCAGTTACTAGGAAAAAGTGATTCTTTTACTTAGATGTCTGTAAAGGGAGCAAACACGAAACTGTGTGGTTATAAATCACCCACAAATTTCACTAAAATGGGACAGTTTGTCCCCAATTATGAAGTTGGGATTTGTTTCATATTGTCCCTTTGAGAAGATTAAACTCAATATATGTTGGTGGGACTCTTTTAGAAATGACACAGTATATCAGTGGCTCAAATCTTTTGACCAAAGATTCAATATTTAGGAAACACTTTCAAGTAAATAGTTTTCTCTAAAGAAGGAAGAAAAAACAAACAAACAAACAAACAACACCTCACTTCAACGAATTTATAATGTTAAAAATTGGAAACACCTTACTTGACCCAGCATTAGAGCTAAAATTAACTAAGTCAAAGCCTGCCATTTATTGTCCAAGCAACAAGAAAAATACAACTGTGAAAAATAATATATCTTTTGCTAAAGGAAAGGAGGAGGCTGCCCAGGTCTATATAGCCTATGCATGTAAAACCCTTCTTGCCTCAGTTTCCTAACCTACAAAATGGGTATAATAATACCTATTACACAGAGTTTTTATGAAGATGAAGTTATTTAATATGTAAACAATAACGACATAACAACAAGGATAGCTAAAAACCATATTAGAAATAAAACCTTAAGTATAGGTCATGAAAAAGACTGAAAGGAAATGTTTTAAACTCCTGAAAGTTTTAGGTGAGGGAAGTAAAAAGAATATATTTCCCTCCCTATTACTTGCTAATGTCTTGAATGTGCCTGTATTATTTTTATAATAGACAAAACAGATTTGGAATGAGTAACTCCAGTGTCCAATGTTCTCAAAGTGCAGGGTTGAGAAGAATCACCTGGGATGCAGATTCCTGGGCTGTACCCCCAGAGATTCTAACTCACTTGGCTTCAATCTCCCAAGTGGCTCAGGAACTGTATTTCGAGAAATGTTGTTAAAGTGAATTTCAGACACAGAAAGAACTATTGCACTTGGTGATTTTCAGATGGAGTTTCTCTGGAGTCTTGGGGGTCCCCCAGGGATGAAGAAGAGTCCAAATGAACAGAAGTTGGGAGGGTTGGAGCTTCTCACTGAAAACAATGCTCTTCACTCATCTCCATTATATATGTGTTAGATTTTGGTTAAATATTTAGTTGTATTTTTTTTTAAGATTGTGCTTCTAAAAAACAAAATTAAAGGCCTTAAAAACCATTCAGTTCTATTTTCTGAATTCAGAATGGGAAGGGTTACATCACCATTTGCTTTTGTACATAACTTGAGGGGTGGGGAGAGGCCTGCTCAAGTGTTTATTGTTTTGTTTTGTTTTGTGTTTTTGTTGTTGTTAAGAAGTTAAAATCAATGGGTTTTAAAGATGGTGGTGGCGCAGAGGATAGCTTCTAAGTTTCTCATTCTGGGTTAGAAACCACCACTCTGCCTTGATGGGTGCTGGCTTCCCTGTAGCTGAAAGTGTCCTGTTAACTAAGCATCATTTCAGCCCAAATTCACGCAAAAAAAAGAAACACATAATTCCAGTTCTGAGGACATGCATTTGCAAACAAGAAATCAAAGCCTCAAGAGAAGAGAGAAGCTGCCCTTGCACCTGTGACAATGATGGCATACAAAAGCTTTGGTGGTTTCTATCCTGAATATGATAGTTTCAATAAAACAAGAAGAATACCACTACCTGCAAAGCACTTTATTAAATAAAAAAAGTTCGACTTTGGAAAAGCATGTCAGAAAAATGACAGCAGGTTCATGAGATCTAGAGGAATAGCCTCACTCTCCTCTCCCCAGAAAGGAATCTTATTCTGTTTCCTGCATGAACCCCGAAGTCAGCGTCATGATGGAGCCCCACCAGGAAGATGCCCACAGAACATTCTCTGCACTGAGGCCTTGCTGCGGTAGGAGGCAGAGTGACTCTGCAGAAAATATGACCGAAGAATCTCCAAGACAGTTCAAAATATATATAATAAATAATGAGAGAATGGGTAAACGAATGATTGTTAAACGAGTTCAAGCGGGGCCTGGCCACGGTACCCCACAACAAGGCCATCTGGAACACCAGACGAGGACTGGGCTACAATGCCCCTGACCATTGTCTCCAGAGAAGCAGACCTCCCACCAACAAACGTGTCCCTGGGCAGAATCGGGTTTAACTCCCACCCCTGAAACAGAACCACTCGTTTCAAGGCCAGCAGACCAATTCCTTGAAGCAGCCAGGGGACCGACTTAAAGAGCTACGTTTATGAAGTGAAGGGGAATGTGGGGCTGGAGGCCAACAAGGACCAAGCGTGGTTTAGGAAAACCAGCAGCTGAGGAAGGCAAGCCCGAGCCGCCGTGGGACGGGAGGCTGGCGGGGGGCCAGTTGGGGCCTTGCTTAGGGCTTCAAGGACCTGAAACAGCTCGCTTTGAACAGACAAGGAGAGACTGAGCAATCGGGCTCCCAGGTGTCAAGTTGGAGAGAACACAAAATGAAACTAGGTTGGGGTAACTATTGATCTCTCTTGGGTCACAGGGCTCTGAGAGGTGAGGGGAACCACACAGTCTCTTGACACCTCAGAGGGCTGAGATGACTTTCTGGCTTCTTTAAGGAGCACCACCTCCCAATCAGAAATGTTTCCTCCAAATGAAGAAGAGAGGGCTGCTCTCAGGCCGTCAGCGTGCATGTAGGAAATAAGAATCAATGCACTTAGGGGCTGTAGCCAATGTGGTCCTGATGTTAAATTACAAAGCCCTCTGCCTGCCTGCTTCCGGACAGAGGATCACACACGAGGTGAAAACCCGTTAGCCTGGAAATGGACTCGTTTGACAATCTGGGAAATAAATGGGTGCTGCAGAAAGAAAGGGCCAGGGTTCTCAGTCACACCCACAGGTGGGTCGCACCCCGAAGCAGTCCACTCAGTGAGCTCTGTTTGTCTCCAGGGAAGCGGGGTGGCAGGACAGTAAGGACTCAGCTGCTCTGGAGGGTCGGTGTCAGAATTTAAAGGCCAAGGATGCTATTTGTAAACGTTCCCGTGGAGATGATGTTGACCACACCCACAGGTCTCCCCCCACTCTCTGACCAATGTAGAATCACCAGTTGAACAAGATGAGGAACGCTTGGATGGTGCTGCTTAAAAGAAACCAAACTGGGGGGGGGGGGGGATGTTTTAAATTATGCATTTTGAATGATCAGCCTGAATATGGCCTTGTTGACAAATGGCAGGAGCCAGTTCCTTGGATTCTTGACATCTTTTGCTATCATGAACTTCTGTGCCTGCTCCTTTCCTCACGGCAACAGCCTTACTGCTGCGCTTGTCCTGACCTATCTGCCTGAGGCCACCCTCTGTGCCAAACAGCTTTGCTCATGGGGCTCAATTGTGATTGAGCCTAGAAGCACTGCCCTCCCAGACTATGGGGGTTTTCTGCTGGGGGTAAGGGGAAATGCTAGCAGTCTGTCAAGAGATCGTATATTAAAAGCATCTGGACTAATAAGTTAACGCCACAGACCCATTTTTCTAGAGGACATGTTAAAAGGACAGTTCGATTCTCCAAAGTTATTCTAAGTTAGGGCCCTTCCCAGTTGGTTTCTGACAATTACACACACACACACACACACACACTCACACACTCTCTCTCTGCCAAGAACTGATTGGAGCACAGTGTTCTCCTGGAATAGTTGTTGGTTTCAACGTTTATGAATTTTCTAAACACCAAGCACTGCACTGACCCCCCTGCCTCAGCACTGGGACAGAGCTTAACTTGCCTCTTTGGAGTCAACTTGCTCAATCTTGGAAAGATGACTCCTTAGAAGAACAATAATAAGGTGTCAGAAACCTCCTGCATTTACTGGGGGCTAGGAATCGGATTATTTGTTCCATAGCTGTTTCAAGATAACTCTAGATGCTTGAATACTGATACTAGAATTAGTATTCCTTGAATAATGTCACATAAAGGCTTGGGTGACTTTTGTTCATTTGAGGGAGGGAGGGTCTCGAAAGCAGAGGGTTTTGATCTGGTGATTGGGGCCAAAGTGTTACTAGAGCTCCTCCCTAAGGCTCACTGGCTAGCAGGGCTTATCCAAACTTGGGGTGACCTGAGATAACTCTCCCCCTTCAGCTCCTGTGCTTGCCCAACAGCACGGACACGGGCTATCTTTGCTGACCACACACAACCCATCTCCTTTAATGAACCTGTTAACCAGGGAGTTCCCTTTTTAATTACACAACGTACAACGGGCGCATACTCTTTCACTAGGATGTGTCAGTATGTCACGCCCAGTGGATGTAATTTTATATTATTATTTTATTTATTTATACTTAATTAAAATAAATGAAATATATATTTTTTCGTTTATTTATATATAAAGCACAAAGGAAAATACAAAATTACAAACAAATAGAAAAGAATACCAACAAAAAAATGGAAACATCGAATTAAAAAATTATAAATTTTACAAACAATTATAAAGATTACAAAAAACATATACCGTCCCTCTCAGGGCGCAACATATATTTCAAGGACGTATTCATACGTCCTACCCGTTCCCGATATTGTTTACGTTTGACGTATTTATACGTCCCGCTCGGTTAAAAGGTTTTAACTGCTGCTTTCTACCTGCAGGTTGACATTCAGAAGCTTTTTTTCCTTTTCTTGTTATTTTTTTCAATTCAGGAGCCCATTCATTTGCTTCAATAATGTTGATAACAATGTCATTCCCATTAGCACTGTTTAATAGGCTTAACATTTTTTTTTCCAAATAAAGATTCTTTTTTTTTTTTTTTTTTTTTTTTTTCTGGGACCCTTTTCCTGCCAATAGGTGGTGATAAATAAGCCAACTCGTAAGTTCCTCGGTTTACATAAATATGAATGACTACAGTAACGTGTGAACGAGACAGAGATGTAGAAGCTTTTTAAACCGGAGTTTAACAAAAAGGTCCTGTCTGTCAATGAAATAAAGCTGTTTTGAATTTGTTCCCAATCATTTGGCTCTTTCGCTGGAAGCCCGCGTTGGCTCGGTGGTGATTAATGCGAAGCGTGCGCGGCCTTCGCTGAGTGCGTAAAAGAACTGGCAACTCCAAACAGCATTCATCATACTCAGGATCTGGCAGGTGCTCCGCGCCCAGGCTTTCTGTGTTTTCCGCGTTCCAGGTCACGAGGAGACCTCGCTGCGTTCCCCTGCGCCAAGTTCAGGGCAGCGAGCCCCATTTCCTGAGCGGGGTGTCACACAGGGAGGGGGATCGGGGTGCCCTTTCTGTGGAGCTGAGCTGCTCTGCCCTTTCTGTGGAGCTGAGCTGCTCTGCCCTTTACTGATGAAATAGCTCTGAAACCTACCAAGACTAGCGGTGAAATGCACAGGTAACTGCATTGTGGGCACATGTGCATACAGAGACAGGCCCCACAATAGGGAAAATCTATTGACACGTGTGGGTGGGAACTGGTTATATGTGGATATCTGGTCCAAGGAACACCTTTTCCATATCTTCCCCCCAACACACACACACACACACACACACACACACCCTCTCTCTCTCTCTCTCTCTCTCTCTCTCTCTCTCTCTCTCTCTCTCTCTCTCTCTCCTTTCTCTTGAGCTTCCTAGGCATGAGTGCTACTTGAGGACCATGTGTGGCACATTGGCTCCACATTCAAGAGGAGAGAATGGGTAGGGTAGTGGGCAGCTACTCTCAGGGTCACTAGATTTGGTTCACGTTCTGACGTACTACTTATCAGTGAAGGACTCTGGCAAATACGGATGCATTAACACATGCCTCAGTTTCCCCATGTGAACATCATCACGCTCCCCCTCAAGGTGGTGAGAGGTTTCCAGTGAGCTGAGCAATGAGAAGCACTTGGCACAGTCCTGGCATTCTCAGGCACTTCATAAATGTCAGCGATGACCGCTGCTACTATTTTTATGAGGATGACAGTGACGTTCACCCAGCGCTATCTCCTCAGTCACCCTGATCAGATTCCACTAACACGAATGGCAAGTCTGCACTGGGTTGCTGGGTTAAGAAATCTTTCACTGCCACCCTCCCCATCCCCGGGTGCTTGCACGGACAGCTCCCGGCGCCAGAGACTGATCGTGGCCAATGCAAAGGCAGGAAGATCAATTAGTAAATCTGCGGATTCTGCTTTTGTGTAGGTTCTGAGCTCAAGGCTAATTATTTATTGGCTTACGTAGTGCCCTTTGCCTGGGTTGTAGGAACTCCCAGGAGAGGCTCTCTGAGGAGGCTGGCCTCCTTGGGAAGCAGCAGAAGGAAAGAGAAGGAAGGACTTTCATTGGCACATGCCCTGCAGCCCTAAGTCAGCGCCACATGCACACCATCCAATCAACCAAGTGTTCACTAAGCATTTGCCATGTCTGGCAGGGGCTTGTAGATAAGGGGGATGCCAGTGTGAATGAGTTTCCCTTTTAGTAGGGAATAACAACCATACGTAAACAAAAATAGACCATGTCTTCAAAGAAAAAAAAACAGGTAGGGGGAGAGAGAGCATGAAGATGATGCTCAGAGAAGGTCTCTCCAGTGAGGAGACTTCGAGCAGAGACCTGGAGTCCTTGCAGACGTCTAGAAGAGCATCCCAGGAGGAGGGATGTGCATGGTGGAGCATTTACGGCGAGTGTTTAAGAAAGAGCGGGAGGTCACAGTGGCTGAAACAGAGTGAGTGAGAAGACAAACACGGCAGATGGGGTCCAGGGCTAGCAGGAGCTCCAGCCATGCAGGACCTTGTCAAGATTTGGAGCTTTCACTCTGATGTTTCAGGAAGCTTTCATCTGGCTTGTGTTTTGAAAACAAAATGGTTCTCAGATTGGGGCGTGTACTACCTGAAGGGAACACAGAGGCATGGACGTCTTGGCAGTGGAAGGTCACTGGCTCTTGATTGCTGTGCCCTGGTTGATTCTGATATCTGCCAAAGTTTCAGACCCACTTTTAAAACCTGAACACTGGAGGGAGAAGCGACCCTACGTGGCCCACCACAGAAGTCCTGTGTCCAGATGTCGGCTGCTGCAATAATCCAGCCAATGCAACCGACCCATAGCCTGGACATAGGTGGTAGCAGCAAAGGTGGTAATAAATGCTCAGAAGCTGGATATATTTTGAAAGTAAAGTCAACAGAAGTGGCTAATGGACTGGATGGAAGGTAGAGAAAAATAAAAGCATGATGGATGTCTCTAGGACTGCTGTCCTGAGCAGCTGGGTGATTCCCATTGGATTGGGAAAGATGGGGATGAGAGAGAGTTGGGAGAGGGGATGGGCTGCAGATCAAGAGTTTGATTTGGACAAGAGTTTGGTTTGGGGGCTTGGGAAGCCTATTGGACAAGTAAATGAAGAGATTAAATAGATATAAATTGGAAGTTCAGGAGAGGTCTGAGATGGAATACCCATTTGGAAATTATCAGCATAAAGATGGTGGGTGAAGTCATGAGGCTGGATGAGATTGCCCAGGAAGTGGTTATAAAAAGAGAAGGGAAGTAGGCAGAGGTGGAAGAATGGGCCCTGGGGTATAACCTGAAATAGAGGTCAACTGGATGGGGACAATCCTGCCAAATGGTGTCCCAAGAGACAAATGGAGACAAGGTTTCTGGGAGGGAATGTGGATGGAGGGACAGAAATCACGCCTGATTGGTTTGTATTCAGAATGGAAGAAGGAGATGAAACAAAGGCAGAAAATATAGATCCCTTATTCAAGGAGGCCAGCTTCACAGAGGCCCATAGAAACAGAAGAGGATTTTATTGTACATAGAACCACAGCCAGTGGGTGGCTAACTGCCTATCTATGATGAAGTCTTTGATAAGTCTCATGGAATCTCCAATAGAAAACCTGTCAGTCACTGTGGACAGAGAGAACTAGCCATCCCTGTGCAGGTAGTGTACCCTCACAGCAGGCATCATCACAACCATTCTTACTCATTTTCCTGAGACACATGCTATCCTCCTTTCTACTGCCTTCCATAACAGGAACACACAACTGTGGTGGACAGAAGGAAAATGACATTTCACATGGATGTTGACCTGTCAATGAGCCAGCCTCATCTGCCTGTAACCTGGATCGTGACCTCTATAGCTGCAATGGTAGTCCAAGATCAAATCAAAGCAGCTAAGACTTGGGGAAGTTAACCTGGAAAATGCTGTCAAGACACATTTATATGGGACTTTGTTGGATCTGGACAGTTTCCAGAGGGTGATGCTCCAGGGATAAGGTTCTCCTGCAGGGATAAGGGCCAGGTGGCCCCTTCAGGGCAGCGGGCACCTGTGGCACAGAATCCACAAGATGCAGATTCCCCTGTTGAAATAAGTGGGCACCTGAGAGCCTGCCAATCTAGTGTCATTGTTCACCTCTGCTGACAGGGCAGCGGCAAAGAGGTCAGCCTCCAGGAAGGGGAAAATAAATCTAATGAGGTTTCCTGGAAGTCATTCATTCACTCATTCATTCATTCACTCATTCACTCATTCATTCTTTCATTCAACAAATCCTATGTTGAGCACAACTGTGTGCCTGCTCCCACTATTGATACTAAATAAAGATCAACATATATTCCTTCTCAGCCCTGACAGAGCCCATGATGTTTCAGAGGGCATCAGAGATAATAAACAAGTAAATAACTAAGACATTTACTACCTATGATAAAACATGACAGAGGAAGGGCGTCCAGTGTTTGAGAGCAATCAACAGGGCAACAAAGACAGAAGACAGGGTGTTGAGAGGCCTCTCTGAGAAGGAACCAGCCATTGTAGGAGGCGGGTGGAGGAAGTGTTTCAGGAAGGGAAGGCGGCAAGCTCAAAGGTTACTGGGTGAAAGGGACTGTGGACAGTTTAAGGGGAGAAAAGGCAGGAGGTGGGTCTGAAGGGAAAGCTGGTGGAACTATCAAAGGCTCCTCGATCATGATGATGAGTCTGGATTTTAACGTCTAACACAGCAGGGAAATAAGGGAAGGTGATACTCAGGGAAGAGCCATGAACTAATGAAACCTTTTGTGGGCTTTAAGAACAATGTTCAGCACCAATGGTCATGTGAATTCAGGAGCATTCTGGAACCTTTATAAACCCACTAAGTTTTTACAGTTATACATCTTCCAATAGCGACGAGATGCAGAAACATTAATAAAAATGTAAGGTGGCAACTGCGGAGATAGACAGGGGGAGATATACATACATACATACATACATACATACATACATACATACATCCAAGTGCTTGCCTAAACAAACACCCTGTCACCTTCTGGCCACACGTTAGCCCTTAGTGCCCTTGCACATGCGCACGCGTGTGCGCGCACGCGTGTGCACGCACACACAGACGCAAACAACGTGTGCAGCTCTTCCACCTATAAAGACACAGATCCCTGATGTCATTTGCATTGGCCACCAGAATCTCCAATCTCACTCTCCATTATAAACTAAATGTTCTCTCAGCACACACATCCTTGTCTCTCCATCCACACCACATTAGAGTGCCATTCGAGGATCAGGAATTAATATACAAATTAAACTTTTTTTTATCCCTCATTACACCTGTGCCATGGATACCTCGGTATCACTTATATGTCACAATGGCCCGTGGATTGCACCCTCCTTGCTCAGTGCTGGCTTCCTGCTGTCACTTTTCCTCATTAAATCCTCACACGAAAACGAAGAAGTTGGTAGCGCTCAATTGACAGCTAAATAATTGCCTGGCTCAGTCTTCACAGGAAAACGATTTCCTGTGCATGTCAAGTCCTGTAAGAATTAGGAGCTAAAGCTCTTAAAAATGTCATGGTGTTGCCACATGCGTGTTCCAAGGCACAGCTCAAGTCCATCAACAAACGTGATGACCACGACGATGCCATTTCTGCAGCTGCTTTTCATATGTTATCTCATTGAACATTCAAAATGACCGTTAGGACTCGGCATTATTCCTATTTTACAGATGAGAAAACTGAGACTCAGAAGAACCCACCAATCTTCTCCAAACTCTGCCCTGTACCATTATCTTATATTCTTCCTCAATGACATTCTCTTCCTAAATGAGTGAGAGATTCCCCTCATCAGGACACTTAGCATTTGTCAGTGAATGAACCCAATACTTTTTTCAAATTGCATCTAGACCCACAGCTTGGCTTCCTATAAAATAAACCTCTTTTCAGTGAGAGCATTCATACAGATCACTTACACAAGCATCAGACCTGTTGTTGTCTAGCCTGGTTGGGAACTAGGAAACTCTGAGACTTTTAAAATACACAGATATTTGGCAACGTGGCCTCTGATGGCCTGGGTATAGTCATCTCCAGTAAGTCCATCCTCCCAGCGTTCTGGTTAACTGGAAATCACCATGTGTTTGCTCCTGTACCAGCCTCATTTCCTTCGAAATTCCTGCTTAAAAACTGATTTCCGCCTGTGAGGCAACCACCACCACCACCCTGCCCCTTCGCCTTCCCGCTCCTCGGATCCCCAGAAATGGAAGCTGGCTTTATCAGAGAGCTATTTTTACTCGGTTTTCTTCTGGCGCTCACCGGCCTGTGGATTTTTTGCAGAGGTTTTTTGAGGTGCTGGTATGCCAGTCAAGGAGGGAGGGGAAAAACACCATTCCAGTGGGCAAGAGTCGATTTTTCTAGTGATGGCTTAAAAGGCCAAAGCAGACCCACGCCTGCTTCTAAATCAATTCTTGGAATTCTCCACTCAGTTTTCCAGATGTGCCTGGGAGGGCACAGACCCTTCAGACTTTTGTTCCGTGTTGCTGCTTGCTTTTACTGCATTGCCATTGTTCCTCCTCCTCTCCCTGGGGCCAAGTTAATGGGCACCAATTTGACTGGCATCCCTTATCCCCACTGGCAGCCTGGGAAAGGAATTCCACCTGATGTGAAGTGAGGGAGCCACGATACTTACCCTGGGAAGTATCCAGCGTTTGGAACCCAACGTAAAGAATGGTCTTTGAAAACATGGTTAAAAAGAGCAGAGGCGGCTTGGGCTTGGGTATCTGAAATGTGAATGCTGCTTCTTGTCCAAAAATACCTTGAGGCCCACTCCACATAATGCGAGCAATGTGAATGTTTCCGACCCTGCTCCCTTTGCCAAAGCGAAGCCTTCTCCATAGGAACAGGGAAACAGCCCAGCAGCGCCTCGCGGATTTGCTGGGGGCTTTGGCGCTCGCACCACCCCGAAAACATTGTAATGGTTTACCAACCTCCCCCGCTTTCCCCTTGGTTGCCTGCTGCATTCAACAAGCAGCTTACCTGCCAACATCCGGCTAAAAATAGCCTCCGCATCTGCAGCCCATCAGCCATCTCGGGCCGATCTGGGGAGGTAATTGACCTTTCGAGCAGGTGGAGAGCCAGGAATTTATTTTTTCCTGGATTGAGTCTACATTGACTTAAAACAGATGTTCCCTCATCGCTGATCCGATGTTTCTAATGGAAATACTATTGAGCTATTGAGTTCCGTGGAAGGGACGGTTCAGGCCCCGCCCGGGGCTGAAGGAGTTAAGTAGGGCACCTTTCTCCTCCGGCTGAAACCCTGGAGGGGCCTCTGGCAGGGGGTGCGGGAAAGGAAGCTGTCAGTTCCTATTTTCAGGTTTGCAGAAAAGCCTCTTTTTTTTTTTTTCCAATGTAAACATTCATTAAACTAATTTGAAGTTGTCATTACTCTCCACCCCTGCTGTTTTATATCAGATTATTCCTAAGTGCTCGGAGAAGAACCCCATAAAGCCACACTCGATTCCTCTGCAGGGGATAATCGCATAGTTTGCGCTGTGATTTATGCCGCGTGGCACCGGGAAGTGTCCTCAACTTTGAAAGGCCTTGGCTCCCCGGCAAACGGTCGCTGCCTTCCCCACGGAAATAACACGCCAATGGTCCCTCCACGACTATGATGAGGCCCCCGTTATCTTTTCTCCATCCAACTGGAGGTAATTAAAAGCAGTTCAGAGCACACGCCAGAAGGTACTGGGCATTTTATTAATAAATGAAGACGCGAGAAAGCGGGATGTTCTGTGATGGTTTTAAACCGTAGGACATGCTTAGGCACCTTCCTGGCTCTCCTGATCTCCCCCCCCCCCCCCTTTTTCAGTCTGGGGCGGCCAGGCATTCCCACTCTGAGACCAAATGAGGCAGGAGTGGGTATTTTGCTTTTGCGCTTTCTGGCTGGGGCCCAGGCTCAGTGGGCACTGGAACCTTCCTCCTCTCTTTGGTAAGGTGACCGGACATCCCGCTTTTGGCGGGACAGTCCCGCTTTTGAACAATTTGTCCCTGTGCTGCTGCGTTTTAAAGAAGTCCTGTTTTTAAAACACCGCGGGACAAATTGTTCAAAATTGGGACTGTCCCGCCAAAAGCGGGACATCCAGTACCTTACTCTTTGGAGAAAACAACGCTAAGACCAGAGGTGCTGTGAAAAGGATGTGAGCACCAGAGGCTGAGGCCAGAGTTTCGATTCCAGCTTTGCGGGTAACGGGACAGGCGAGGCTACCAATGGGACAGGGACCCTCCATCACCATACACACAGCAGTGGTGGTGGGAGAAGCAATGCCTGCCATGGACGGCTGCTCTGAGCTGACACGAGGCGGGAACATCTCGCAGGACCAGCACAGTGCCTGCTATAGGCGTATAAGCTATGATCCACACTGCTATCAATATGATCAAAACCACGATAATGATCCTAAGGGAAGTAGCCCTGTGAAAACTTAGGATGTGGACAGTTTGCTGTCAGTGCGGCCATCACGTGTGTTTCTGTTGATTTCCTCCCACGGCGGGCTCCTCACTCCAGGGAACCAATGCCATCCGGGATTAGTGCCCACAAGCCCACGATTTACCTGTCCTCTGCCCTGACCTCTGCACACTCTTGCTTTCTAAACAAACCAACTCTTGTCTAAGCATCAACAGCCACTTGTTGCTGAAAGTGTATCCCACAGGTAACATTTGCCTCTCTTCAGAGTCCAAATGCTTTAACCCAGGGATGGCAAATGCTTGGTGCTTACACCCCTCCCACGCCTAGTTCCCACATTCCAGATTGATCCTGGGACACAAGCCCTTGGAAGGCAGACAGGATTCCGGAGTCCTTGTTAACATTTCTGGCGGTCAAGGCAGGCTTTGCACTTGGCACACCGAAGAAAACCTCGTTATCATTTCTACCTTCACCTACAGCAAGAGCTAAAGGTTCCGAATACCATGGCAACTCGGGGTACTTCCCTTCCACCCTGGAGGCACATCCCCAGAGATGCAGAGTGGTGTAAGATTGTATGTCTGAATGCCAGTCGGAGGGCTCTGCCATTTCCTAGCTGTGTGACCTTCGGCAGGCTCCTGGGCCTCTCTGCCTGTTTTCCATCAGGACAATAGTAATGCCTATTTCACAATGTTTTTGAGAGGATGTAAGTTCTTGGGATGGTCCTCCTCAGACAATAAGCTTTGACAAACCAATGTTTATTGGGATCATTTCTGGCCACAACACTTCGAATCGCAGCCCACACCCAGCTCCCCACCTACAGAGAGACTGAGAACCTGAAACAGAAATGACACAGACTGAACCGTGCCCACGGCCTCCTCGGTTACATTAAACAAAGCACACACTGAAGTCATCCAGGCTGCCCCAGCTATAAGCAGAGCATCCCGTCCAATTGCAGGGGCAACACAAAGCAGGGCATCCACGACCCGACCGTCGCTTTCGGTTCTCAAGATCCTCACACATGACAGGCAGGGACCCGAAGTCTCAGCGGAGAGGGAAGTGCGTGGTGACATTCACACCCGTCTACTCACCACGCAGCCGGCTGAACTAGCACTGCGGTTTTCTGCATTTTTCCAAAACTATTTTTGGAAATTACTGCAGCTAGAATCTCACCAAGTTCAAGGAAATGAACCTGCAGAGAAATCAGGGTGGTTCTGTTGTTTTTCCAAGTATAGGTGAGGATGGGGATAGTTGGCACAGGAACAATGATGGATTAGCCACACATCTGGTTTGGATCGAGAAATATAATCAGTTTGAGCCTATTTGGTCTCAGCTATTTATCAGCTCTGTATTAAAAAAATAAAATAAAACGGAACCTGTTCAATAAAGAATTGCCAAGGACAAACTTTAAATGAATGAACTCTCAGTGTACCCAAAGCGAACATTCTGGGAGAAAAGAAACTGATCATGATAAATTACTAACATTGCTAATAAAGCTATTTGTGGTGTGTGTGTGTGTGTGTGTGTGTGTGTGCAACAGTCAAAACTATTTTTAAGTAGCATAAAGATAATGTCTTCGATAAATGTGGTAGAAATATTAAGAGAACAACTTTTAAAATAATTTCAAGCTTACTCATTTTTCAAGGTCTCCATGGCTTTGCCTGATAAAATTACTGGGACGCAATGGAAAACTCTCCAAATACCACTGAGTTTCTACTTTCTATATTGCAGATGACAAGCTCAACCCTCCCTGGAGAGCTGGTAGTTCAGGTATTTAAGAACGGGTAGTTGACAATATAGTTGATGTTCTTACTTAAGCAATTACACACTAGATTAAGGACTTCAACTTGAGGGTGTCTTTTACACTGCATTTTATGGTTAAACAGTGCATTTCAAGATGACAACACACTGTAATGTCATATTCATGTAATTTTAAAATGAAATCAATTTCTTGCAAACAGTTATTTTTTACATAATTCTACCACCTGGGTATCACTCTCCAGGAATTAAATTAAAATGCAATTTTACATTAATTTAAAATTTGTTTTCAAAAGAAGGCATTTCCAAAAAAGCAAAAGACTGATAACAATCTCCAGAAATCAGACTACCATTGACCAGAAACTATAAATCTGCTCACTAGAAATTGTTTTCCCTTTAAATCAGATTTAAGGTGCCTCCTTTAGCCCGCAGTGTTTCCAGGTTTTGACATGTCCAGAGAGTGCAGAGCCTTTCTCCACTTGGTCCAGAACAGGCCAACAAAAATACAGAATCCCCAGTGAAATCTGCATGAACTATTTTTAGTAGACAACAAAACCATTTTTAGTATTATGGGTGTCCCATGCATTATTTGGCAAATACCTTTGCTAAAAAAAAATGATCCACCCTGTATTTGAAATTCAAATTGCACTTGGTATCCAATATTTTCATTTGCAAAACCTGGCAACCCTTTCTAACCCTTCATCTGAATGGCATGGAAAGGTAGGTGCATTCTTAGGGATCTATACCTCTGCCTCCAAACCCAGTGATCTCCTAGTATGCCCACAGATGCTGGTGGGCAAAGCCAGAGAAACAAGGGAAGCTCAGCCAAAATACGATCTAGTGGACCAGTTGCATAAATCATATGCCCAAGGACAATTTTCCTTTCACAGGTTGGGTCAAATTTGCAGAGGTAGTTACTTTCATTCACCATAAAGAGATATGAATTTCCTATCAATTCCACATATATCAAGGCTGATAACCCCTCCTTCCTTCCCTTCCTTCCTTCTTTCTTTCCATCCATCTTTCCTGTCTTTTGTCCCTCACTACACCTCATCATCTCTCATTTTTATTGAATAACAGATCCAACAATAATTGCTCAATTCAGAAGAGTCTACATTTACTGAGCCAAATATGATACTAAGGGCAGCTTGTTTTATTCTCGCAGCAACTCTGGAAACTAGAAATTATCTCTTTCTCCCACTTTTCATGGAAAAAAAAAATAGGGACTTAAGAAATTCAAAGTTGTCCAGCATCACACAGCTTGTAGGGGGAGGCATGCCTTTGACCTGGGACCTTTCAGTCCACAAACCAACGCTCTATCCACTGAGCCAAACCGGTTTCAGCACAAAATGCAGTTTGTATGATCCAGCTGCTTATAATGAGGATGTACTGTATTTTCTAATAAATATGGTGCAGAGAAAGACGGTAAAACAGCTGAGGAACTCAGTGGACCTTCCCAAGACCTCGGACCTGGGATGCAACAGAGCTGGGATTCAAGGCCATATCTTCTGATCCTGACCGGAAGTCCCAGACCCTGGTATCTCCTGCCTCACCTGGCCTGAGCTCCCTGGGAATGTAAAGCATGGATTAGCCTGCAACACCTGAGTAGGCTGGTTCCTCTGGTTCCCATGTAGCAGAAACTTGGGGAAAAGCCAACTTGTCTTTCAAGAATCAAAGGACTTTTTCACTTGTATCCTAGAAGAGTCATGAACTATCTGAAGGACATGAGGAGTTAATGGGGCTCAAATCTCCAAATCCCATTCAGCTCAGTCACAGACAGCATACCAGAAGTAATGATGGTATTTATAATAGAAGAATTCTGATGAGAAACGTCCCAAGAATTGAACCTATCACACTAAACTAATGTAGAGCAAAAACACTTGGTAAAAACACTATGGCTGGTAAATTACAGTGCTCTTATCTCCCCGATGATTTGGGTCAATTGCATCCAAACAGGAGTCCACTGCTTTCCACTGCCATGCCTGCCCCATGCTGAGGTGAGCCGGCTGGCATAAGCAGAAGTTTGCCATTGCAAGGCTGGCCATGCGTTCTGAAAGAGACTCAGGCAATTCTTGCCTCCACCATTAAAAACAAAACTATAATGTGGCTTCACACTATCCTCTGAAGTACTCTCAGCACTTACAGAACCCGCTCTAGCACTCCCCGAGCAGTCATAACAGATTAGGGGGTTAAGCTCTTCAATTCAGCCCCATGGCTGCAAAAAATCACTTCTGGCGTTTTCTAGAACCCTTCACATTTCTCCTTTATATTTGTAATGTTGAACAATAATGTTGACAATGGTATTTTCAACAGTAATAGGTAACCAACGGCACTGTCCTGAATCTGAGTGCTCCTTTTTGAAAGCTGGTGGCCATTAGCTCTGAACTATGCCTAAGGCATTTGGGATGCAGTAGACATTTTTCCTTGAAGGAAAATCAAGTTCAATTCCTCCATATTTTCAAGGTCAGATAAACTTAGCAAGAAATGTCAGCAGTGCCTTGGTTGAGAAACCCTTGAATAAAGTTAACTAAATCAATTTATAACATCCTTGACCCATGTAACCCTCAGCCCCAAAGCCATGGGACTGGCTGTAGACTTCACTCATAACAATATTCTGTGCATAAGTCCAAGGTACTATAGACATTTTTTTGAGGAATGTGACCATTTTCAAGAGAATCCACTTTTCTTCCGGGATCCCACTTCCCATCCCCAAGTAATAATACACTGAATAACCTGCCATGAAAAGAAATGCTGATTGTCTTGGTCTAGTGAGACTCCCATTATTCAGCACTAAAAGACTGATGAAGAAAAAAACTTTGGTAATAAGATGTGTAGATGCTTATGGCTGCTTTTACAAGATGAGAATGTAATGAAGATAGTGGTTGCTTTTTTTTCTTTTTTAGTTGAGCTGTGTTAAGCTAGGCTATTAAAATTAGTAATTCTACAATTAAAGCCTTCTATTTCATGGGAAATACTTGCTAAACAGAAGATTAGGCGACAGATCAGAGAATGGAGGAATTGCCAAAATGGAGCTCAAATATTTATGAGAAATTTACATCTGGAAGACTTGTCTCTTTTAAGCCCTGTTCCCAAAGGGAAATCTATAAGAGAATATAAAGACCTGAAAGAGCAAAGCTTAGCCCTCCACATTGACATGCTTAAGGAGACAGACTCACTGAGTTTTATGAAAGGAGAACTCCTTGGGTTGTTGCAGATACTTAGTTGCACCATAAAATAAAGAGACTAATTTCATAGGCCACATCCAAAATTAAATTCATGATTCACGATGACTTGGCCTTGGGTATTTACTGTGGTTATCTATACTTCTGTAAGAAACAACCCTAATATAGATAGTGTCCAAAAATAATAGCAATGGTTTATTTTGCCCATGAATCTGCAGTTTGGACAGGGCCTTAGGGGGGTGGGGGCAGATGGGAAGTGATTCATCTCTGCTCCCCAATATCTGGGGCTTTCACTGGAATGACACCCAATGGATCCAGACTGCCAAGCATCTCATTCTGCACAAGGCCCCTCCTCCTGGTTAGCTCGGGCTTCCTTCATACAACATGGTGGCCTCAGGGTAGTCAGGCTTCTTCTGTGATGGTCCAGAACTCCAACAGCCAATATTCCCATATACCTGGCCAGAAGCCATAAGGTGTTTCATGGCACAGCTTTGGAAGTCCCAGAGCATCCTTTCTGCCACATTCTTCTGGTCAAGCAAGCTGCTAAGTGCAGCCTAGATCTAAGGGGAGACGAATTCATCCCCATCTCTCAATGGGAGAAGGAGCAAAAATTTTACATTTGTCTGTAACCTATCAGTGTTCACTCAGCTAAAGTGCACTGTTCCCCAGAAAGACAGATAAAGAAACAGGCTCAACCAAAATACCAGAAAAATAGTCAGTGCAATGGTTAACCTTTGTTAGTGTTGCTTCACTTGATTGAATAGGGCACATCTGAGGAGGGCTTTGCAATCTTCTCCCTGATCCACTTTAGACTACCTAGTGAGCTTCCCATTCACGGGTCAACGCTGGACATTTATGCCATCTTAGATCTCTGATGAAATATATCAACTCCATGGGGAAGCTGTTCTCAGGGTATTTATCTGACCTGGAGGGAAGTGGAAATGTCTTACACATACACTCTCAAAATATGAAAAAAATTCCACTGGATATTGTTGGAATTGTTTCTCATTTTGGAACTTACAAGCTGCATTTGAAAAGGTACATTCTTTGGTTAATTTTCCATCACCCTTTTAAAATCGGTAATTAGTTCCAGAAAATAATGTATTCTGCTTATCAAATCTGAAATTCCAGGGATGGCCCTTCCGGAAGGCTTCTCCTTACTGTCATCTTGAAATGGAAATCACCCCAAAAGGATTTCCCCCTTTCTGGAGGAAGCAACTGAATTGTCTGCACAAATGCCTGAAATGCCAAGTAAGGAAGATGAGAAACTGAAATAGCCACGGGATATGCTTTGCAGCCCTCACTAAAACAATAGCGATTTAAGTAGCTATCATATAGACTCTTGATGAATCCTTTTATTATCTCTGAAAGGGTCTTCCTTGCAGCCTGCTTTTGTGGGTAAAGAGCTATCTCTTGGTATATGTGGCTCATAATTATGTCAGCCTAACCGCAGCTAACAATGACAGCCTAAAACATTAAAGATTTTATACAGCCAGTGCCCAACACAGCTCCTTTGATTGGCTCAGAGAGCAGGTATCACTTATAATGAGGGAATACAATTTGCAGGCACTGTTCCTGTCCTGCTCTGACTTCCTTCCCCTCCTGAAGATGATAAGAGCAGTAAACGGAGAGAAATCCTTTTTAAAAACTCGAACTTATCATTGATTCTTCCAGAGCTCTCTCTCTCTCTCACTTTGTGTGGCTTGAGCACCAATAGAGCTGTTTGCCTACTGGGGTTTTCAGGCTGGCAAACTCCTCCTTTCTAAGAGGGAGCCCCACTTTCCTGAAGCACACCTTGCGAGGCAGATCACCAGGGCTCCAAGATGAATGGTGCCATTTGCATAACTGTAAACCCGAAGGTGGCACCTCCCAAGCCTGCATCCTCTAAATTAAACTCACTGATGAAATGCAAAATCCTCTAAAAGGCTTCCCACACCTAAACCAATTTGTAAAGTTGTTTTTGTTATTTAAAACATTAAAGAAATTAAAGTGATCGGAATGTAATTAGATTAATATTCATATCTTCCAAGTTGCTTTAATTCTAATATTAAAAAGATTAAATATCCACTCAGAGGATTAAGCAAAAAGTCAAGCGGTAGCAACACATTT
The DNA here is from genome assembly GCF_014108245.1 of Pipistrellus kuhlii. NCBI lineage: Eukaryota > Metazoa > Chordata > Mammalia > Chiroptera > Vespertilionidae > Pipistrellus > Pipistrellus kuhlii. Next base: position 12,661,675 of record NW_023425482.1, read on the forward strand.
ACATTACTTTGCTGTGCAAATTATAAACCTAATTAATCTAAAGTTTTTGACAAATTGAATTGGATATTCATTCACAGCCAAACACAAACTTCAGGTACTTAAAATTCACTTCCATATTGTTTCCTTAGGTGTGCATTGAAGAGTAGGGCCACGTTTTTGTGATGTACGAATCACATTAGGATGTCTTCATTTGGGTTCTAATTGGTGGGAATTAAATCTCAACATAAATTTATGTAGGGAGAAAACTAAAGACTTTGTAATTATGTATGTGTGTAGTGATAAAACATACTCTGGCCTCCCAATCTAGTTGCTGTAGATAAAATAGGAAAAAAAACAATATAGTTGTTTCTTCAAAAAGCTTTGAGTTTCTGTTTTTTCCTCACATTGCAGAGAACTTGGTCAAGAGATTCCATTCTTTCCTCCTGGTCCATAATAATGGAGGGCATCTACTTATTTCAGTCTGCAACTGTACCCCACCCACTTCTACCACTCCCACACCCACCAAAATATCAAACATACACCCAGGGTCTGTCTCCCTGAGTCAGTTGGATCAGTGTATAGATTTCAGATCAATTCCAATTATATTAGTAATTCTCTACTTGCCATCCGTTTCGGAAGCAATCACATGGAAATTATAATGCAGGATGTGGAAAAAGTAGGTTTACAGATGTAAGTACAAAAAACACAGAATTTATACTTGTATTATTTATTAATTATTGTATTATTTTTCTTACAAACAACTGTCAACATCCTTTTGCCCCTCCCTGTATTTGGGCACTTCCTATATTCCCAGCTTTCTGCTAAATGCTTTCCCTGGATTAGTGAGGTGGATGGGTTGTCAGTAGAATGTGTTCCAACATGCCAACTTTCTCTTTCTAGGTATGTGCATGGGAGGAGTGCATTTCCTGCCACGTCATGCGAGGTGTGGCCATCCCATCCCCTTTGGCCAATAAAAAGTGACTGGAGGTGATAAAGGTTTCTTTTCTTGTACTTGAGTCCTTGGTCCTTTTTTTCCTCTGCCATGGAAACCAGCAACCTCTCAGAAAGGTACCTGTCCATCTACCTAAGTCTTGGAATAAAAAGGATAACTCACTATGGACATAGAGCATGAAATGAGCAAGAAATTAAGCTTCATGTTTTGTGTGTGTGTGTGTGTGTGTGTGTGTGTGGGTGGGTGGGTTTTTTTGTTTTGTTTTGTTTTGTTTTTTTGTCCTGAGATTCAGAATGCTATTTGTTACTTTGGTAAACGTAATCTTATCCTGACAGATGTAGCCTCTTAAGACTAGCCTGTGAGGCAGGTACTAAGATCTTCCCATTTAACAGATGATAGAAGAAGCTCAATTTCTCAACCTCTACTCCTTCATCTGTAAAACTGGAATAAAACAGTATACTTTTCGCACCTACTGGGATACTTAACTGATATATATATATATATATATATATATATATATATATATATATATATATATCACATAGCTCATGAAAGGCATTCTATAAATAGTAACTCCTGTAGAGAAGCAAAACAGTGCAAACCATTCAATTGCTGGAATAAGAGGATGGCATTATTAAAGAATCTGTGTTGAAGACTGGCAGCTGTTCACAAACCCTTTCTTCTCCTTCCAGGACACACAGCAAACTACATTTCCCAGCCTCCCCTACAGTTGGGTATCATCATGTGACTGAGTCATAGCCAATGAAATATGAGAAAAAGATGACTTAGGGCCCCTTGAAGGCCTGGGCACTAAGGCTGACAAACATGATATTTTATATCTTTCTGGACTGAATAATATGACAACTTTCCAAAGGTCTTTGTTGATCCTGGTAAGGCCAGAGAATGGCAGGAGCCTGAGTCATTGGGGCCCTGAGTCATCAGTTGGAGGAATGGGTCTTGCTGATCAGAATACCTGCTTTGGACTGTACATTAGTGAAAACCAAACTCCTCCAGTATTTAAGACAGCATGCGTTTAGGTTTTCTTCATCTCCCATACATACTTCAGAAATCTCTGGTGAGTCCATTTCCAAGAAAACCTTCATTCCTACAGTAAACTAACACATATCCCTCTAAAGTCAGGTTCAAACTTCAAGCCATGTACATATATTACCCACTCAGCATGAAACAATTCAATGAGCCGGGTTGGGATGCACACCTATTTGTTTTATTGTTGTGGTGATAAATATAATGGCTACAGCTTCCTTGGGAATAATGGTGCTATTAGTGATAACAGGTGAAGGGATGTGATGTGTGATGTGGGTGAGTGTCCTGTGTTCATGAGGAGCAATCAAGGCTGCTAACTCTGAGCAGTAATTTCTCATTTTTCCTCAACTGCTTTGCTTTTTATGGACCTTATATTGATGAATGTTGGTGATAACTGTCAGCGCACCTGGGAAAGCCCAGGAGGAGAAGTTTAACAACTCATCGTGTGTTTCTGGGTCTTCAACAGGTTCCGGCCTCCCTATTCTCCCCACTTCCTCCGCTCCCCCCACCCAATTTATTTTCTTCCACATGTTTTGCCAGATTAATAATTTTTCCATTGTAAATCCAATCACATCACTTCTATTCCGAAAAGGCTTCATTGGCTTATTATCCAATTCAAAAGTCTTGCCAGGTTCCCTGTTTTTCAGGGTCCCATGCATTTGCTGTGTAACTTTACATATCCTTTATTTGCATTTAGCCATACGACGTGTTTGCCGCAATGGGATGTGTAGGAAGGATGGGCATGCCGGTTCTGAGTCTAGACTTCAAGAGGCCTTATGTATTTGGACTTGCTTTCTTGTGCTGCTGCCACTGACATGAGAATTTCACACCTGGTCTAGCCTCACTGGTCCCAGAATGCTGACAGACCCATGGAGGAGAATCACATAAGGGACCCTGCCCATGCCCAGCCTAGGGCAGAAGTCCCAATTGCTACCAGGATGCATAACACCCACCGAGACGCAGGAGGAAGCCCCTCTGAGGCCAGGGACACTGTCAGAACAGTGCAGCCAAACCCAGCCTAGTCCTGCTAAGTCCTCAAACCAGGTGATATAAACTTCATAAGCCACTGAGTCAGGCACACTTTGTTATGCAGCAAGAGCAGCCATAACATTAGCCTCGGATTCATTTTCTAAGTTCAGATGACCTGTTTAACTTCACTTCATTCCAAAGTGCCAATATGCTTTTTCTTGCTGAGCATCTTTGCACATGCAGTTCCCCTCAATGGGGCACTCCCAGTCCTAGTCATACTTTCCCATGGATGGTTACAGTTCATTGTTCACAATCCAACTGAAATGTAATCCAAGAGAAACCCCCACTGCTAAGTGGTCTAGACGAGGCCTCCCTGGTCACACTCTATGGCAGTGGTCGCCAACCTTTCAGACCTCACAGACCACCAATGGTTCGCGGGCCACCAATTGGTGACCACTACTCTATGGCACATCTCTGATGTGCTGCAAGTGAGTTACAGACGTGTCATCGAGCAGCCTCCTCCATGTAACTTAGCTGTGCTGAACGGATTTTCTGGGTACCCTGGTGTGGAAAGTGGGCAAGTACTGCTTACATCACTTGCCGCTGTCCGAAATTATCCATGGGCTTTAAAAACTTGAATTATTTTTATACATTCTTTTCCTCAACCAGATAAATTAAGGGCTGGCAGATTCTGGCCCACTGCCTGTTTTTATAAATAAAGTTTTATTGGGATATGGCCATGCACATTTGTTTCTGTATTGTCCGTGGCTGCTCTCAGGCTACAACCTTAGAGCTGAGTAGTTGTTCCAGAAACTGTACAGTCCACAAAGCCTAAAATACTTCCTATGTACTCCTTTACAGAAATAGTTTGCTAACCCCGTATTAGAAATCTTGCTTGTTTGGGTGACTTCTCTATCTCCTTCATCGAGAACAGCCCCTGCCCCCTCTTAGGTGCTCCATGCATATTTGTCCAGGGAGTGGATGGATTAGGACTCCAGCAGACACCTGTATTGAACTCCCATTTCTACACCATGGCCAGGCCCCTTACATGGAGGCAGTAGCGGCAATGTGCCAAATTACAGCTCCGCCCAGAATGGCCTGGGCTGGTGACTGCCACCTGGATCTGGCTGACATTCTTCGAAAGAAAACCCCGAGGCTGCCTCCACCAGCGGCAGAAAGAGTGCTTGGTCTGCATCTGTGGCAGTCAGGACAATTTGAAAGTTCGAAGAAAAGAGAAAAACTTGACGTTTAATTTACTTGAATAAGCAATTGATGCTTTAGTGTATAATTATCAGAAAAAGAGAAGAAAAAAACAGAACACATTGTTTAGCATACGTTATGTTAATGGCAGGTTAGGATGGCCCATTGTGCATAATTTAGCCAAACAATTGATACCAAATTTTTATATATATATATATATATATATATATATATATATATATATATATATATATGATTACTGCTACAGAAGCAAAGCACCAAGACAAAACACAGGAGAGCTCATAATAGGCACACGTGAACTCTGAAGGCCTAATTACATCACGGGGGAGGGTGAGCAGTTGCTGCTGAACCAAGCAGAAAATGGAGGTAATTTGTAAACAGGTAGAGTGGCGGGCCAGGTGCACAGCATGTGTGCAGGGCTGGGAGGCTGGGGCCCGGGGCCTCCACCTGGCTTTGCAAGGATGGAGAGGTCCAGGATCACTGTCCTCAGCTGAAAACACAACCTCTAAGCCCCAGACAGGTCAGCTCCCTCCTGGCCTGCCCTCAGGTTCAAAAATAGAAATCTGAAGACTTGCTTTTCTAAGAAAGCTTCTCCACACTCCATGAGGTAAGAAATGATTATCCATGGCTGTGATCTGAGCGCTTCCCTGTGTGCCTGTGCCTGGTGTCATTGAAGACATGAATTCCTGACTCTTTTAGGGAGTAGAAGGAGGCTATTCTACCACACCCTGATCTCAGGACTGCTGTTTCAGGAGCACCCTCTACTCAGACAGTCTGTAAGTGACTCCTACCTGCAACTCCTTCACAGATGGGAAATGCTGAAGTTGGAGATTGTTCACCTACATCCTGGCTCTAAATACAGAGTCTGCGAATCAGAATCAATGAGTTGTCAGATCCCACTCCACCATGTACGCAGGATTGCAAATCCGTTTATGTCAAGGTCTGCACTACGTTCTGACAGCACACATGGCAGCATGACCCAGTCACCAGGATATAACGAACATCACCGAGTGTTTGTGATGCTACGAAAACAGTCCAAAAGGACTCAGGACAGGCTTAGGAGAAAGTCATCAAGTTCAGTCTCTCGTTTCCAACCCCTTTCTCAGTGCGAAGGGAATTCATATCTGTGGGAGTCTGGGTCATACTGGGTTGAAGAAGCTGAAATGCAAGGCATGCCCCCCCCCCCCCCCCCACCATTCACATCCTTCCTAGGACCCAAGAAGATGACCTGATTTGAAAGCAGAGTTTTTGTAGATGGGCAGTTAGTTAAACTGAGTGAGGAGGGGGGTCTCAATGCAAGGCCCGCCCCCCCCCCCCACCACCATTCACATCCTTCCTAGGATGCAAGAAGATGACCTGATTTGAAAGCAGAGTTTTTGTAGATGGGCAGTTAGTTAAACTGAGTGAGGAGGGGGGTCTCAATCCAACTGGACTGAGAAGAGAAGAGAAGCAGACACAAAGGAGAATGGAGGTGGAGTGATGTGTCTACAAGTGAAGGCAACTAGCAGAGCCCAGAAAGAGGCAAGGGAAGAGTCTCCTCTAGAGCCCTCAGAGGGAGCAGGGACATGCCCATACCTTGATTTTAGACTCACAACCTCCCCAAGTGTGAGAGAATCACACTTGATTCTCTGTTTTGTTTTGTTTTGTTTTGTTTTCTCTTTTGCTAATCCTCACCTGAGGATATTTTTCCATTGATTATTAGAGAATGTGGAAGGGAGGGGGACAGAGAGAGAGACATCGATGTAAGAGAGACACATCGATTGGTTGCCTTCAGCATCCTCCCCAACCTGGACTGGCAACCAAAATACGCACCCTTGATCGGAATCAAACCTGGGACCCTTCAGTCCAAGGGCTGACACTCTATCCATTGAGACAAACTGGCTAGGACAATTCCTGTTGTTTTAGGTTGCTCAGTTGGTGGCACTTGGTTACCACAGACCAAGGGAAACAATGCAGGACCATTTGCTAATTAAATGCTAGAATTTGAGGCTTAAAGGGGCAACCTCACCCACAAACACAGCCATTTTATTGTTGAAGAAGCTGAAATCTAAGGGGCCAGGGTCACACGTCATGTCTCCAGGTCTCTAGTGGCAGATGCCTTTCACCTGATCACATGCCTTTTTAGTGGAGATTCACACTCGTGACAAACAAGCTATGCCAATACTTCTACATATAAGGATGGTGTGGTAGACACAGCAATGCCCCCACCCCAACCCAAAGATGTCCACACCTTAATCCCAGGAGCCTGGGAATATATTCCATTGCATGGCCAGGTGCACTTCCTAGAGGTGATTTAGCTACTCATCTTGAGATAAGATTATCCGGAATATCTGGGTGGGCCCAATGTAACCACAAGGTCCTTATAAGAGGGAGGAAGAGGGGTCCGCTTCAGAGAGGGCAGTGCGAAGAGAGGAGAGAGAAGGAGGAGAGATATGGAGATGGAAGTTGAGGTTGGAGTGATGTGCTTTGAAGATGGAGGAAGGGGTCACAAGCCAAGAATGTAGGAGCCCTTTAGAAGCTAAAAAGTCAAGGAATGGATTCGGCCCTAGCCCTCCAGAAGGAACCATCCCAATGACACCTTGACTTTGAGACTTCTGACCTAAAGAACCTTAAGAGAATACACCTGAGTGAAGCCACTAAGTTTTACAGCATCCATAGGAAATTGCAGTGCAAGGTAATTAACTCCAAGAGGAGGTTCAAGCAAGGATGGAGGTGCTTGTGTACCAACTGCAGTAGCCACCTGTGGGGCTTTCATAAACCTCAGTAGCCAAGGCTGACATTACCCAGCTGATCAATCTGCCAACCAACCAGCGGCCAACTGTTCCATCTTCACCTGGTCTATTTCCGGCCTTGTCAAATTCACGATCAAAGACACCATAAACTTTACAGCACAGCTGATCATGGTGACATAAGAGAATAATTCAGACTTCAGAGACATTCTTCTCCCACAACTAATGCTGACCTGTTTGCTTGCTTCCAGTTACAGGGACTCCCTCTGGAGCAGATGCTCATCCCCAGTGATGGTGCTAATAAGGCAGGGCATGGACTCAGGTGCCTTTGCCTCTAAACCGGGCCTTTGTGTTGATAGATTATAGGCACTAATTTATGCTGTGGCTTTAAATTCTGCCTCAATGGCCTATTGGCAAACGGATGAGGAATGGAGCATTTTCCTGTGCAACAGAGTCTCTCTGGAGAGGTCAGTGGGCGTGCTGGCCTATTTCCTGAGAATCCTCTCACCCACGCAAATCTTTAGGCACCTCTCTGTGGAGTGAGCCAACCACACTCCAGACTACCAGCTGGACAATTGGGCTGGTCCTTACCAATTAAAATGGAACTCAAGCCTGGTCTCCAATTAGGTCAAATATCCAGTGAGCTTAAATGAGTTTCAGAAGTTGCATGCATGATTCTGTCACCCCAGAAAACTCTTTCGGAAATAAGGTACATATATCACCCAAGCACTTGGTTCTAATGTATGATTACAGCTAAATATATAAATTGTCTCAAATGTTAGAATTTGAGGCAAAAATCACATTGATAGGAGCAGATGGTCTTTCCATAGAGCTTAGCATCTTCTAGGGCTCGATGTGACATCTTTATTGAGCAGTTACTATGTATGTTAATCCTTACACGCATTATCTTATGGATTATCATGCCAACCATATGAAATGGGCAATATATTAGCTCATTTTGTACACAGGAAGACTAAGGCTAAGTAAATTTATCAGGCTCACAGAGGTAGTAAGGGGCCGGGCTGGAACTTGAAGTCAAGTCTGTTAGACTCTCAAATCCATGCTCTTCAGTATTCTCCACAGCCTCCTGTCCCCTTCCCTTCTCAACACCCATCCCGGTATGGGATTCCTGCTGAGAGAGTGCCAGCTGCAACTTCAGGACGTTCAGTGATCCATTTCAACAAGTTCTCTCCTCCCCTCGCTGCAACTGTCAGGCCATGGGTTCGGGTCGGCTGGCACCACTTCCTGTCTCCCAGGGAGAAACAGAACTATGAGAGTTTTATAGCCCCTGGACACATGATTGGGGGACATGTGACCAGACTGGTCCAAGAAGAGGCAATGAGTAGCAGCCCTGTCTGTGCAGAGAAACTACTGGAAGCAGTGGCCAGAGGGTGACTTGTTTCCAGAATTTTCTGTGCATATTCCTAAGTAGGGAGAAAGCATCTCTTAGAATAAAGCTAACACGGAAGAAATCAAAATTGAGAACTGGAGGAAGTTTTCTGATGATAGCATTTAAGCACCAGGCTCCAGCTAAGCCTGCAGTTGGACCTTCACAATTCATCAGTTACTGAAGCTATGTGGCCCCTTTTTCTCCCTGACTCTCACCCTCACCTTTGCTCTTAGTTTTGCTTTCAGAATCCACAAAGAACAAGTCAAACTCCCTGGAGAAAGTTTTGCACACACCAAAAACCATCAGGAAAAAAAGTTCACCAATTTCCACTACCATGCTGTCACCTCTATTCATGCGGTAGGGTAGCTTTAATTCACAAAGTTCATTGTCAAATTTCCTGGCACCCTCACAGGAAACAAGTTATACAGACTTTTTTTTTCTTCTTTTTAAACTTACGATGCCATTCAAAGCGACCTCTCTCTTTTGTTCAGATACAAGTAGCCGAAGTCAGCTCCTCTCACCTGCCCACGTGTCCAGGAAGCATCTGCCACAGAGGAAATGGCAGTGCCCAGGTATGATGGGAACTGTCTTCATAACCGTACAGGCTGTCCCATTACATCACTGAGCAGAAAGGCTCCAAAGGAAAGACTAAGGGTGAATGTCAGCGGGCAGACAAGACGGGTGAGAACATGAGGGGGTCCATAGGTGGGTGGTTGCTCCTTAAGGAATTCTGACTCATCATTTAAAAGCACATGGGGGGGGGGGGAAATGGAGGTATTAAAAGCTATTTTTGAGCAATAATTCTGTTTACTGGTTTTGGTTTTTTTTTTCAGTACTTGCTTGGTTCTACATGATACCCTGTTTCCCTGAAAATAAGACAGTGTCTCATATTAATTTTTTCTCCCAAAGTTGTGCTAGGTCTTATTTTCAGGGGATGTCTTATCTTTCCATGCGCTAGGTCTTATTTTCGGAGGATGTCTTATTTTCGGGGAAACATAGTAATAGATAAATGTGCATTTGCAAGATTCAGATTAAGGGGGAACAGGAGAAGAAAAAGGCCTGGTAATCAGTTCCCTGCCCACGGATTCTTCCCAAAACCATTCCTGCAAAGCCTCCTGCCCACTGGAACAGTGTGTGTATGATTAACTGCACATGAGCCCAACAGCTTGCATATGTAGTTAATTTGCTCCAAATTTCCATGCCGCATTATAACCCTAATGATCACTAATAATAGACAAACCCACATTTTATTGAGTAAGTAATTTGAGACATTATGATTTTTATCATGCGAATAGGATCAGGCTGACCAATTTACACTGGGCAGGAGAAGATAAATAAGCAGAGAATCAATCTCTCCCGCAGCAGACTTTGTCTCCTGGCAAAACGATAAGCGCTGACTGAGAAAGAGGCTCTAGGCCCTGCTAGGCAACAGGGCTGACAAATGTCTGCGCCCCAGGCTAAAAGGTCAGCCAGTGCATTTCCCTCGTGACATGATGCAAAAGGCAGAGGTGACGCTTCATGTTTGGCATGTTTGGGGGTGCCTAGGAGAGGATGGCCTTGTGGCCAGCAGACAGAGGTGCCACCCAGTTCAGCCCTCCAGTCACTCAGTGACCTTGGGTAAGTCATTGCGTCCGTCTGAGCCTGTACCTGTGACTGCATCTGGATACAGGAGGAGGAAATGTCCCTGCATGCTCACCAAGAGGCTGCACCTAGTAGGTGGGCAGTGAATTACTGCTCCACATTCTGGAACATGAAGCCCAGGATGGGGGGCACATAGTCCACATTTCACACCTTTTTTTTTTCCCCCCCTCAAAAAGAACCAGGTGCACGTTTCCCATTCATTTCCATAAAAGAACCCACGGAGGTCCTTTAAGATAGAGGAACACACTTCAGGTTCTCTAACTGCAAATGAGAAAGGGGGAGGGGAAGCAGAGCTTAGAAGTTCGTTTTTTATCACTTCTGGAATATTTACTGGAATTGTGTCTAGAATGAAAAGCAAGGTGAAAACGCAAGCCCTGGATTCAAAGCTCAGGTCTGGCCCTGAATCACCTCATTCCCTTACCTTGGGCGGCAAGGGGTCTGTCTTTCTGAGTGGAGACTGCTCTTGGTGGCCTGCTCTGACGCCAATCACTTGAGATTCTGATGTTGTGCTCCAGGTGCCTGCGTTCTCCCCCAGCTGGCCGGCCTCAGCCCTGCCTGCCCCTCTCACAGCCAATGATGTCTTTGGACTTAATGAGCACGATCCTCCTCCAAAATGCAAGTGCCTAATGAGCCCCCGCCAGCCCAGGTCTGACCAGGACCGGACACTCGCAGGAGACCGCAAGACGAGTGGTGGGCATATTCCCTCCAGGGGGAGAGGGCATTCATCCCCACGCGGGGAGTTCTGTTAGGAGGTGACACAGAGCAGGGGGTGATGTCGGGAGGTGATGGACTTGCTAAGGGAGAAACCAGGAACTGAAAGACAACACCTGGGACTGTGAGAAAGTTTCTACCTCTATGTTGGTTGTAACTTGGGCTGGTATTTATGTTGGATCAGATACTGGCGGGTAGGTTCCATTACACAAAGATGAAGGGAACACACTCCGTGTGCTTGTACATTACATTCTTGCCATCGTTCTCCTACAGCTGAGAGACTGAGACCCACGAAGGAGAAATGTAACTGATAACCTGGTAGTAATGAGCTGTCTGGATCCACACCACTGTCCCTTAGACCAGTATTTCCCAAGCTTCTCTCATGATGAGAATCACCTGGTGGAGTTGTTAAAACACAGATTCCCGGATCCCAACTAAGAAGTGCTAAACTAGAATTTTTGAGAACATATAGGTAAAATTGCATACCTAACTTAGTGCTCTGTATATAAAATCTATCTTAGAGCACTAGTTAAGTATACAATTTTACCTATATGTTCCCAAAAATTCTAGTTTAGCACTTCTTAGTTGGGATCCGGGAATCTGTGTTTTAACAACTCCACCAGGTGATTCTCATCATGAGAGAAGGTTGGGAAACACTGCCTTAGACCAACGGTCACCAATGGTGATCCATGGACCACTGGTGGTCTGTGAGGTCCGAAAGGTTGGTGACTGCTGCCTTAGACCTTGAAGCCCATGCTCCATCCCAGACGCAACCTGGCCCCCTCTATCAAACCAGATGGGCAATGACTGACTTAGTTGCACTCTGAAATCAAGAAAACAAAAACAAAACAACCCAGGATGGTGTGGGGTGTGGCCTGTTAGTCTATCAAGTGTGGCTTCCTGGAAGAAGCAACTCCTGAGCCATGTTTGGAAGGACTGGAAGAGTTGAGTCAGGTGACAAATGGAGGACAGGGCATTTCAGGCAGAGAACAGCATGGACAAAGGTCCTGAGAGGAAAGAGAACAAGGTGAGGAAACTGAGGCCAGAGTCACTGGAGCTAGGATCCCCAGTTCATCTGGTTCTAATCAAACATCTCCCCTCTCTCCCAGGCCTTCTTCTCAGAAAGATGATACAGGGGAATGTGGGGCTTTGTAACATGTTGAGTCAGGAGATCTATGCTGTGATGCAAAACCCACAGCTGACCCAGCACCTGGCAACAGGGAGACTAGACACCGTGACCATGGAATAGTCGTGAGCAGGGCATCATGCCTGAGACCCAACCACCACCGATCTCCCTTTATTGTGGACCAATGAATCTACTCTGGCCCCCTTTCCGACAAGGTGGTTGGATTTTCCTGGCAGGGGATGAGGAAATTCAAGGATCCAGGAGGTTGATGGCTTGTCCACAAAGACAAGTGATTCCTACAAGACCAGATCTGAATTCTGCAACCCCTGAGGAAATCTGCAGGCCAGAATCCCAGGCTCAAAACAGTCACATGAGTATCACCAGAAAAGAGAATATCCTGGCTACCCCCAAGCATCCAGACTTTTCATCTTCCTTAAGATTCGTAAATGTAGCATATCTAGTTCAGTTTCCCCAGGTTAAACTCAAGAATCCAATCCAGGCCAAATAGCACCTCATTTTCATTATAAGACACTACAAATCCCCCTTGTGGTGGGCATCTGACTTGAAAAAAATCCTACTACAAGTAACTCAATAAAAATATGTGGTCATGAAATGTGTACAATATTTACAAATTATCCTCTCCCACACTCTACCTCTTTTTAAACATTTATTTTTCTGGCTTAAATGTTATCAATTCCTTGGAAAACTCAGATAACATACAATATTTTCAAAAATAATAATAAAGCCACCTAGAGACTAAGAACATCTCAATAAATTTCCTTCCCCTTCCCGTCTTTTTTATTTTTTCCCCCCGTGCCTGTCTAGGACTCAATGATACATATTTCAGTAATATTTTCCATGATCAGAATAAGATTCCCCTTCCTTCATTTCCCACCTAACGTTGTATCATGAGCATTTTCTCTCCTTTTTCATTCTAGTGAATATCTACACTTTGAAATGTCCTTTTATGTATTTAACGAGACAATCAATTGTATCCCAAGGAGAGGAGCCACATAGGTGAGGAAGACAAATATTTACAACAGGGTGCTGGGTGACAAAGAGGAAGCGGCCAGTGCAGGTGGCCCTCACCCTGCCCAGGGCTCAGTGTGGGGACAGAGCCTTTGAACTGGCTCCCACTCCCTCCCCATCGCTAATCTGGATTTATTGTTGAGAAAGGGAAGCTGAGAGAATGCTAAAGAGGATCCTGCGCAAGGGAACTGGCAGATACTGCAGCCTGGTTGCCATCACGTGCTAATTAGCTTTTTCTCGTTGTGGAGGGGAAAAATGTGAGTGCTCATGCTTTTCTCGGGTGAAGAGCCTGTCCTTCTCGCTGCAGCTGGCGTTGCTGTTGGCACAGCCAGCCACCCGGAGGGCAGGCAGAATCCTAATCTCTGGTGGAAAGATCTACTGGTCCTGGGGATAACAATGTCCTAGATGACCTTGCAGGGAATAAAGCAACCCAACCTGCCCAGAAATGCAGACCAAGGCAACCTCTGCTCCCATCTCCGTGAGGTCTATCTCATGACTTTCTACTGGAGGGGAAGGTCACGAGTGGCTGGATTTGGCAAGGTGTGTACCCTGCTGTTGGAGGCAGCAGAGCACAGTTTCCACCGCAGGGACCTTGCAAACACACAGATCTGACCTTGGTCTCTGCCACTCACTAGCAATGTGACCTTGGGTAGGTGACTACTGCTGGGTCCACGTTCCTGTACCAACACCCATTCCATTGGCTCATCAGCCTTCCCGAAAGGAACCCTGTCCAGTATCCAGAGTACCTCACTTGCAGCCAGAACCCCTCCAATCATCTGGCTCTTAGAAGTTCATCCTTCCTCTCCATCCTAGACTTCAAATCAAAACCAGTCTGGTCTCACCCACCTCCTGGCACTTGCCAGGCAAGGAAAGGTTGGGAAAGGGGTATCCCCTAGACCAGGGGTCGGCAAACTGTGGCTCGAGAGCCAATGCGGCTCTTTGGCCCCTTGAGTTTTTAGCAAAGGCCAGCTTAAGAGTACTCTAATTAAATTAACAATGTACCTACATTTAAAAAATGTACCTACATTTAAGTTTTAAAAATTTGGCTCTCAAAAGAAATTTCAATCGTTGTACTCTTGATATTTGGCTCTGTTGACTAATAAGTTTGCCAACCACTGACCTAGACCATAGAGTAAAACCAGAGAAAGAGCTGGAAATTCCAGAGCAGAGATTGCTCTTGTTTTTCTGACTGGCCTGGCTTTCCAGGCAGCCCTGTGCTCCTTTCCGTCCCTTAAGGGATGCAACACACCAGAAACAGCTGGTGTAAAGGCCTGAGCCCTGACCTGAATCCAAAAGGAAGGACCTCCGATCTCAACAGGGCACTAGAGAAGTAAAACCAAGAAAGATAGCTAACACATGAGCCATGATGCACAAGTCGCCAAGCTCATATTCCTTCTGTATAGCTGAAAGGAGCCAAGATGATGAATTCAGAAAAGGTGACTTCAAACCTCTCATTGCCCCTGTGGAAGAATTCCTGTGACACCTCCACTGAGCCTGTTCTTATGTCTTCAATCCCTTCCCACTAACATCTTCAAGGTTGTCTCTTCTGAGTTGGAATAAACTCAGAGCCCATGACAGTATGCAGCATGCACAGCTCATCTACCTAATACTCCACCACCACAGACATTGCTAATCAATCCCAGCACTCTTCCAATCAAGTGAAGATACAGAGAAGGCTTACGGTTCTTCCCAAAACAGCTCCAGATAGCCACTGCCAATTTAAAAGTTGGTAAGCCTCTCCTCAAGGAAAAGATTGAAGTGTATTATCCGATTCTTTTTTTCTCCATTAAACTAAAGGTTCTAGCAAGTCAGACAGAGAAGGCCCTGCCTGGCACTTCTGTAGTTGCTTCTCAGGGCGAGCTGCAACAAGGAAGTCTTGTCAAAGCGTAGCAGGTTATTAATAATGCAGAAAACCCAGACATTTTATATGGAGATCAATTGGCAATAATTTTATGGGACAAGACTAGGACTAAAATTGCAAAGTTGAATATGAAGGGCTCTGTTTGATTAATGTAGGGAGAAAAAAAGATGATTTTAAAAATTTTTTTGCAAAAATATTGTACAATAGTTCCATCGGATGGGCACTCCCTAGTGGGAGTCTGGGTAAAGATTGGGTCCAGTGGTGTGGCTGCCAAAATAAAATCACAACTGCAGGGGGTGTGGTATCTGAGAGGCCAACTGAGGAAAAATTTGAGCAACCGGAATTCCAATTTCCAAATCCCAGGGATCTTATGAGACAGGAAGGAAAACCAGGGAGCTGGTGAAGGCGAACTGAAGCGTGGGAAGACAGGACAAAGACCAGGGAGACATTTCAAAGGTGAATAGGAGGCATGCTTAAAGGACCTGCAGAGAGAAGACATTCTTTATCAGGACGCACTGCTCCAATCAAAATGCCGAGGGACACTGGTGGGCAGGTGCATGGCCTTCTACACTACTGGGGCTGTTGGAGGAGGCTCCTTTAAGAAGCTGTGACCTCTTGCCCCCAGATACCCGTTAACTCCCAATCATAAGATATTGAAGGAGCAGCCTGCTATAGATCCCTCCATTTATGCACAAATCACAAAGATTAGAGCCTTCCCTAGCTCCTCCTAGCAGAGTGTCTCTTTTGGTTGCCTTCTAGTGTGAGCCAGACTTTTTATTTCGGTTACATATTGTAGAAAGTCTAGAATGCTCCTGGATTTCCCTACTCCTGAAAACCAAAGAGATCCGAAGGGACTGGGGTTTTAACTATAGAGCTGGGGCCAGGGATTCTATTATATAAAGCTTCTGCTTTGTGAAAATGTACTGTGGCCTCTAGTAAGTATTAGCTAGAGAAACTCATGCTGCATATGCACAAAAATAACAACACTGGTTTTGGGGTGATAGGATTATAAGTAGTTCTTTATTTCAAACAGTTTCTTTATTTGCCTGTTTTATTATCCTAGGTATTAGAGGAAATGTTAAACGCAAAAAAAAAAAATGTTGGCTAGCAAAATAATCAGCAATGCAATTAATCATTGATGAATTATAGGCAATTTTCCTCTGATTATCTACTTGTCTTTACTATCTTTCAATAAATCCACCAGTGGGTCATTTACAAAATATACTTAATGCTGTAGTTCCATTACCTTGTATCTTTAAAATAATAATTTAAAAGACCGTGCTTAGCTTAATAGACTGCCCGGGAAAATGGAAGGTATGTTTAGAGATACAATGAATAATTCCTTCGTGTAATTTATGGCATTCCAGGAAGTGAGTGCTTGCAGCATGGCAGGTATGCTCTGAGAGAAAAGTAGGTTTTTAAATAATTAAATTTCTTTTTTTTTTTTTAAGACAATGACACAAAATCATTCAATATGCTTGATAGTCAAAGTATAAATGCCTCTGGTGAAATCCAAGAGAGGATGATCATCCTAAAACAGGATAAATATGTGGGAATGAAGCCCAGGGCATTGGGGAAGCCAGTCTCATGACCATTTGGTGAAGTCAAAGAACAGAATATTAAGGACAGCAGCCTGTCTGAACAGAGCCCAGAACCACTGCTCAAGGAAAGCAAGGGCAGGTGTGCAGGCCCAGGTAGCGTGAACCTCTGCAGAAATGCTCTCTACATCTTGCTGGTTTGCATGCAATTCTGTTCCTTATGTCCTCCCCTCCAAACAGAGAGATGCCCAATGGATGTCAGAAAAATTATTGTCATGACTAATAACGGTGCTTTTCATTTATATAGAGTGCCTTTTTTTCTGTGACAGTAAAATATTTTTACATTGGGCATGAGGCTTTTTAGGAGAATTAATGCTTAAAATATGCCTTTAGTGTGGTGTGTGGGCATTATTATAGATGGGAGAGAGGAAAGATTAATATACAAAATGTCAGGAGTGCATAATAAAAGGCATTCCATTCAGGTCTATACCCCATTACCCCAGCCCGTGCAGACCATAGGCGCAAGGCTGTAGGTCCAAGGAGGCAGCTGGCTCTTCCCACCATGTCTTCCTTCTCCAAGATGGATCAGGGGTCCCTGCACAGCCAGTCTGTCAGTGCCACCCTGTTCCCATGTCCCTGGGAGACGGGCTAACCACACCTGCCTGATGGTGAACAGGCCGTCCTCAACCTGGAGGCCCTGGTTTATAAAAGGTAAAATTCTACCACGCGGATAAATCTTGAGGACATATCAGTGAGACAAGCCAGTCACAAAACGGCAAATACTGTATGATTTCACTTTCATGAGGGCCCTAGAGTAGTCAAATTGATAGTGACAGGAAGTAGAATGGCGGTTGCCAGGAGCTTGAGGCAGGGGAAAAGGGGTTGGTGTTCTGCTTTGGGAAGATGAAAAAGATTTGTTCTGTGGATGGATGGCAGTGATGGTTGCGCAATGTGAATGTACTTTATACCACTGTACTGTACACTTAAACACGGTTAAGATGGTCCATTTTGTTGTGTATATTTTATCATAATTTTTAAAAAAGTAAAAAAATAATAAGTTATTTATGTGCAGATAAATTGATTTTTGGACTCAAATTCATAGGGCATTTGTATATTTTCCTTCTCTCTGGACTTAAAAAAAAGGAAAAGTTTACTGAATTTTAGAGAGAGGGGAAGGGAGAGGAGAGAATACCGGCCTGCTCCCTCCTGCATGCCCCTACTGGGGATGGAGCCCGCAATCCAGGCATGTGTCCCACACACACAACCTCTTGGTGCACAGGATGACGCCCAACCAACTGAGCCACCCGGCCAGGGCCTTCTCTGGACTTCTATGGCTGAATAACCTTAAACTCTTGAGGATCACTGGGACATGGGTCCCTCCGAAATGAAAAAGTCCCTTCTCAGCCACTTGGAAATGTCTAATGCCTTTAATTTTGTGGACCCAGTTGAGAAGGTCCAAAGCAAAAGGGCGTGGGGGTGTGAGGAGCAGTGAAAGGGCAGCAGTGCCAGGGTGGTGACACCACATGGCCCGCCAGTTAGCACCAAACAGCAGAGGCAACCACCACCCATCACTTAACACCTGACACGTTGGCCTTCTAGCAAAGGTACTTCCAGCCGAGAACCTCCTGCGAGCCTAAATGCCCCCTCACTCCTCCCCAAGGAGAAGACAAAGGCCCATAAGACCTGCCCTTCACATTCTACAATAAGAAAACCCTAGTGTTTATACACTTCCCTGTTGGATCACTCAGAACATCAGGGTCTGCACTTCAGTCTAGTTGGCATGATTGACAAGGGCCACAAACGTCCAGAGAGCAGTGTGTGCTGGCACAAGCATCTGCCAGTACTCGCCTGAGGTCTAAGGACCCAAATGACCCTTCTAAGCCGTACATACGGTGTACTGGGTCAGGCGTGTAGAGGCAGATGGCTGGAGGCAGCCTCCTCCGAGAGCCACGTGTCCTGCCAGGGGGATCCCACTCAGCCCTAGGAAGCTCCTCCATGGCAGAGCCTGTGCAGGACCTTAATCCCACAGCCAATGGGCCCGCCCGTGAACTTCAAAGGGCAGCCTGGTGAGCGCTCCAGGGACCAGGGGGCATGAAAAGAATCTGAAGCGCTGGGTAGTCTTGGGGCCAATTTAGAAAAAAATGCAACGACTACATTTGTCTGCTCACTTTTCAGAGGGTCCGCGTCTGCATCGGAGGAGAGGAACCTTAATGAAGGAGTAATAAAGTAATAATTAAAAAAAATAAAAAGCGGAGACTCATAAAAGTTTTCCTAAGTAATACAAAATCATTACAATGTCCTGGCAGACATGCGTTCTTAAACAATGGCTATAATAACGGAAAATTAGAGCTCATTACTTATTCATAAAGTTCTGGTTAACGCTAAGCTCCATTTGTAACAGTTTTATTTTAATAAACAGCATCTTTTGAGCAGATGTTATTTTTCGGTCATATCATGTTACGAACAATGGCTTCATTGGATGATGGGTAAATCAGTGCTTATCCTGCTTCCCAGCGGTTGCTTACCCACCATCAGATGATGGAGAAATGATAAGACATGCAGGCTCCTGGCCCAGTGACACCCTTAAAAGGACCCTGTGCTTTTATAGTTCCTTTCGGATTTCTTTTATTTGATTTAAACACCATTGAAATTTTCAGGTTAGCAAACAATGTTTGATGAATCTACAATCTTTACTCTAAAGAGAGAGTTAAAAGACTGATGAATCCACAGTGGAATTAATCATTGAGATTCCTGGAAGCTCTACACGGAAATATTAAATATGCAAAATCTTGTTGAAAAGCATAATTAAGCCCATCAATGCCTAAAGTTTAAAGGACAAGCAATTTCTCACTGAAGTTAGCAATGTCAATTTTATATGAAAATACATGGACCTAACTTTGGGGGAAACAACTAACAACAGGGGAAAAGAGTTAGTATAGGTTTTGTTTACCGGGAGTTTAAGGAGTATCCTGTTCCATTTCCAACATCCTTCACTTTCCCAAGATTATAAAATAATACACCTTCAGGTGAGTCGCAACCAAATGCACTCATCGCCCCTTACAAGTTCAGAGATACTTTGATAGCAGTGCCAGGGACCTTCTGGGGTTACAGCGTGTACCGAGGAAATTTAGACTGGATGCCTATGAAGCTGATCAGGCCTCTGCAAAGCGTTCGGAATCCAACAGAGAAATGCAATGCTTCAGTGCAAAGAGAGAAGAGGAATTCTTGTATTGTGCTGCTGGACAGCCTTATGATCAATGGATTCACCTATTTTGGACATTTCACATACACAGAATCATATACTATGTGACCTTTCATATCTGGCTTCTTTCACTTAGCATACTGCTTTTGAGGTTCAGGCATGTCCTAGCATGTATCGGAACCTCATTCCCTTTTCACGCACGTGTCCTGCATGTGCCAGAGGGTCACTGGCCTTTTCAGACCTCCTATGAAAGTCACACGAGCACTGTGGGGTAAGCACTTGCCCTCCGTCTTCCCCATGCCTGAACTCCAGGGCACCCCTGAGCAACCTACTCTAGGAAACCATGAACTCTTCCAGAGTTCACGCGGGGAGGATGCGAGAAGCTGGCCAGGGCTCTGTGAAGCAGAGAAAGGCGATGCTTAAGTGCAGAGAGAGGAGAGGAACTGTGGTGTCCTCCTGCTCCACAGGCTTGAAGAAGGTGGGTTGCTGTGATCCCATTCAACTGCTTCCCAGCTTTCCATCGGGCCAAGTGTGCGCCATCTGTCTGGTGAAAAGGCCCAGTCCTGCCCCTTCACCTGGATGCACAGCTGAACATGACTGCCGTGCTGTGATCTCTGTGGTTACGGGAGGCGTTATTATTACGGTCTTGCTATAGACTCGGCACGCTGCTAAACTCTTTACTGATGTTCTCTTCCTGGATCCTCCAGAAACCCTCCGCCACGGGTATTATTACCAGATGCACTTTTCAGGCGTGGACACGGATGCTCAGAGAAGGGGGAAACCTTGCTGCAAGGTCACACAGAGCCACCGTGCCAAGCAGGGGACCCCCTCCCTGCTGTCTTTTCCACGAGTCCAGCCTGGATGCCTTTGAGAAAAGCCGCTGCCTCCACAGGGCTGGGCAGGGAGCTGGTGCTTCTGCGTGGCCTCCCTCCCGCCTGGGCTTCAGTCTCTCACTCCAGTGCTTATTATTTGGCATAAATCAGCCCCCCAATTACATGAATGCCGCAGCCACCGAACACTTGTAATTAAAACTGGGACTGACATCCTGAGAGCGTGTTCCCTTCCCCGTCCCTCTTTGTCCTGCAAAGATATTATTGGAAAGAGAATGAACAATCGTCGGGAACATATGCTTTTGGAATATAATGGGCCTGGGCTCTGAGGAGGAAAGGCTGTAAAAGGGCACTGGGACGGACTTTAAAGCAGACAGCTTTATTTACTAGCTCCTGGGACGCATTCAAGAAATTACAGATAAGCCAATAGGCTCGATACCCACGAGGGGACCGAGGGTGGGGGTGGACAGATTGCTGCAGGGTTCTCTGGCCCCCAATCTGCCCTACTCACAGGCATCCGAGCAAGCTGTCCATGGCTGTGTCCTGGGTTCCTGCCACCCGAGTGTGCTGGGAGCTGATGCCAGCCCCAAACTCCATCCCCGGTGCGTGTGACTGTCCTTCTCCCCCTCGGAGCTCCGGGGCTTGTTTTGGCGCCTTTGCAGTGAGGCTCCCGCTGCCCAGAGGACACCTGCCACACCATCCCCAACCCTCTTCATCTTTGACTGTCCCCCTCCTGCACCTGTCAAAGCCGGTCAATGACAGTCGCCATTGCTTCTGGAGCCTTACACTGCGCCTGCAGTGAGAACTCCCCAGGCCGGAGGCTGCTCTCTGAGGACCTGCGATGCAGGTGCCCGTCTTGTCCCCAAGGCTCCCGGCTCCAGGAAGCCCCTCCTGCCCCCTCTGTGCTGGCACCGATCGCCGATCTCTTGCCACCACTTTATTATTATGGAACAAGTGCAAACTGGGTACAAACATCACATCTTTGTTTTCACTAACCCCTAACTGAACCTTGCCACTTTCTTCATGTAGGCAACAGACTGCTGTCATATGAGAAGCATCTGTGAGTCTGTCACAATAGAAATAACGGACATTTTCATATAAAATGAGAGTTCTAACTGATCATCTAAAAAATATCGTTCTCATCCACTACTTCAATAATTAGCAGTTAATGGGCCCACCGTTAGATGTGTTATTTTGTGGGTTAATTGGGAATAGCATTTATTACTAGATCATCTGTTTTTATATTTGGCTGACTGTATTTCAATACAATTGTATTCTTTGTGATGCTGTGCATCTTATTTTATGCATTTAAAAATATTATTCTGAAAAGAGATCTGTGGGTTCCTTTAGGTGCCCAAGGTCATCCATAGAGCGCGCACGCGCGCACTAACACACACACACACACACACACACACACACACAAAGATGAGGCACCCCAAATGAAATGTGAACTTCAGCAGAGACCGTAAGTCCCTCAGCTTGGCACCCGGCACCCATGTGTGCTGAGTGGCACTCAAATATTTCAAGAATTTCAAACAAAGGAAGGTAAAGTGCCTGAAATACAGATCTATAGGATGCCTTTTCATTGTCTTTATAGACATATAATTCATTCATTGATTCACTCATTCATCCATTCTTTCATTCAATAAATACATGGTAAGTGCCCCCTATGTGCCATGTACTGGATAGCTTTAGAGATACAATTTTTAATGAGACAAAAAAAAAAAAAAAAATACAACCTTTTTCCCTCTCTGAGAACATGTTTCCAAAGCTACTTCATTCCTTTGGTTTTCTATCTGCATGGAACAACTTGGGGTGACCTACTTAGTTACCCACCATCTGATGTCAAGAATCCCCTTTGCTCCCTGTCAAGCTCAGCTCATTAACATAGTCCTTCACTTAAAAAAAGTATCTATAATCAGCAGGCTACCTACTTTTTATATTTTTATGGTAGAATTAAACACAAAAAACCTAAAAATGGCTACTTATTCTCAGAGAGATTCCAAAATGGGAGTGGCGGCGGGGAGGAGGGAGATGGGGAAGATGGGGGGGTAGGGGTGGGGAGAATTCACTCCATGTACAGGAAGAGGCATGAATCCAGACATCAGCACCCCTCCCTCATCAAATAGCTTTCCATTACAATGCTTTCTTTGTCTGTTGGTTTTATTACCTCTGATTGTTACCAATGATTTATTAGTTAAGGGGATGATAATAGTAGCTCTCATTTATAGGCTTCTTTGTATGTGACTAGCCTGTTTTTAATTCTGTTCTGGTATTATTAATCCATTTAATATTCCTAACTACCCTGTGGCAGGAGTTGTTATCATACCCATTTTACATATGAAGAAACTGAGGCACAAAGAATTAAGATATTGCTCATTGTCACAGGTGGCAGGTGGCAGGGGTTCCTCAATTGTCCAGTGAACATGGATGGCTACAGTGCTGCCACTGTCAGATGAGAACTGTTAGCAGCTGGTCCCTCTCTTCCACAGGGGTCAGTAAAGAAGAGAGAGGCAAACCTGATTGTGTTTGGTATAGGCACAAGAACCCAATGAGTTAAGTATATTTAGCCTAGTCAGATAGATGTGAACACTGAGGATCAGAGAGGTTGCTTAACTTGCCTAAAATCACCAGCTAGTGGTGAGACTGGGTTTTGAATCTGAGGCAGAAATTAAAGTCAAGCCTTCCTCCTTTTCCTTTTCCATTTTATTAACTAAGAGTTACAGTCTGCCCCTCAGTGTGCCTGCAATGCAATCACCCCCTAAGATAGCACCCAGTCCCCCTGTTTATTCAATACATTCATCCAGCTGTTTCCTGAGCTCACAGATATGGAGGGTACCAGCTTGTTTTCTTTTTTTGTGTTTGTTTTTTCCTCTGACAGGGACTCTTTTGAGTCTTGTGTCACTCCAACTTCTGATTTGGATATTTCCATCCCCCTTATTTGCATAATAAATCACTGCCCTTGGGACTTTGGGGAACAAAAATCCAAAGCACTGTATTTAGCACATAACTACTTGCTGAAAAAAGAAAAGACTCCAGTTTATAGCTCCATGGAATCAATCACTATTTGGTTGATTTCATGTGCAAGAGGCAGCCCACATTGATTGGGTGAACATTATATATTTGAAACAATCTCTTTGGCTTTGAAATGGTGGTGTCTTATAGACATGACCTCAATTCTGACAATTATCTATTTAATTGGATCAATAAAGACAGCCTATTCCCCCAAACCACTGATTCAATTAATCAGACCATTGTCAAATCTCTTCTTCTCTTGGGTCTGTGTAGACACAGACCAAGTGGCAATTTCTCCCAAGATAGGCATGGCTGTCAATAAACTGTTTTTGGATAAAGTATCTGATCGCTCACAAATTATACAAATCACATTGATTACTGACAAATCATAATGTTTACAGAGCACTATTTGGCTTTGGCTCCAGAGCATGACGAGGTATTTAATTAATAGCCATCAGAAATAATTTACACCATTACAATGACCAAAAAATGGTTGATTGTTGATTTCACAGAGTAAATACTCTGAAACTAGCCTTGGAATGGCAAAATAACTGGGGGCTCAATGATGGATAATAAAATCAAATATCTTTACCATGTTTAACCCACAGGTTCTTGAAGGCATGGTAGCTCTGCCTTCCATGAGGAATTGGCATGCTTTTGCTTGGATGGCCAGTAAAGTATGTAACAGACTTTGTTTCCCTTTTTGCTTTGACTACCAGGAAACTCAGAGGTAATACATAACTTTTTTTTGATACTTTAGCTGCAGATATGCATTTTACCTGGTTTTTACTTTTACATATATTTTACTACTTCTTTGCGTATTAACACTCTAGTGCAGGTTTTGGCAAACTATGGTTTATAGGCCAAGGTGAGCCCACCAGCCTGTGTATATATAGCCCTTCTGTGACTTGCTTTGCAAAAAAGGGTGTGAAAATACTTGAATTTGGCAATAATAAAAGACTCAAATGCTTTTATAGAATGGCTATCCACCCCCCTAAAAAATAAAAAAGAAGAGTATCATTTCATGACACATGAATTTCAAATTTCAGTGTCACTAAATAAAGTTTTATTGGGACACAGCCTTGCTCACTAATTTATATACTGTACATGGCTGTTTTCTGCACTGCAAGGGCAGAGTTGAGTAGTTTCAACAATGACCATAGAGCCTGCAGAGCTTGAAATATTACTGTCTGTGGTATAGTTTGCTAATCCCTGTTCTTGGCCAATGCCAATTTGTGTGGACTAGGCATGAGATAGGTAGATAGCTAACCAGCTAGTTAACATAGAGACAAATGATTTACCCAGCCTGTGGTTAATGTTAGTGTCTGTGTTATTCTTTTAAATCAAACATTTAAATTAAATTAAATCCCAATTCCATGTTTTTGATAAAAAAACATGCCACTGTAGAAGAAATATACAATCTACTGTATCTATTTTCAGAGTATTGAGGACAGTGGCTTTAGTCATGCCAAATCTTAAAGGGAGGTGTTAGGCCCATTGTACCAAAAGGCACTCGAGTGAACAAGGATTCCTTTGATAGAGGGGGTTGGGCATGAATGTGGACAGAGACAAGGGAGCAGGTATGTGGGAATATCGAACATTGGGAAAGAAAATTGACTGATGCTGATGGCCTTCAGGAAGAGCCACCATAACAAGTCAAACTCGGGAATGGAAGAGCCAATTTTGGAAAGAAGAAAATAATAAGAGAAGGAGAAAAGATAGAAAAATGAGAATTGGAGATGTTACTGAAATTTTGGACACATAGCCTGAATCTTCTTTAAATGTAGGAGGTGAAGTCATCGTTTAAGCAGGACTGGGTGGGCCAAGGTGGGCCCAGAGGCCTGGTAAGAGGGGAAGATCAGAAACAGGCATTCTCGCTCCTGGGAAAGAGAGTGCAGGTGTAAGGAGGGAAAAGATTGCAAGGAGAAGGAGCTCCCAAATGAGACAGCACCTCTGCTTCTCCCAGGGGGAGGAACACTGAACGTGTTTCATGGAAAGGGGCAAAAGCATCCCTATGACATGTTATGATACGCCACTGGGGTGGGAAGTGAAAAACCGTTATCTCTCAAACACCCAGGACCTTTGAATGTAACTGTTCACTTAACTAGAAGATTAAAAAGACAATTTGGAACTGGGGAATATATAGAGAACAATCTAGAGATGTGCTGTGTTTCTGACTCTCTCTCTGGAAGAGAGTACCAAAGCCAATCGGCATCTCAGCTGTGGGGCTAGCCAGGCCTCTTCCTGGAGGCACCGACCCCCCTGTGTGCTGTCCTCTAGGAAGAATGACTATCACCCCAAAGAAAAGAAATAGATAAATTAATGTTATTGAGCACTTTCTACGCAGCAGACACTCAGATTAACACTCAAATTCTCAAGACCCCCCTAAAAGGAGAATAGCTCCACTCTTTTACAAATAAGGGGAAAGGAAATTCAAGGGAAATAAAGTAACTCATTGCAGGTCACCCAGCGGGGAAAACGAGGGCATTGGAAATCTGCAGCTCAGGTTCCTCTGACTGCAAAGCCTTGCTCTGCCCTCTTAGCTGTGAGGTCCAGGTTTCAGGCACCTTCTGTGATTCATTCCCTGCTGTGTACCTCCAGGCCTAGGCCTGTATCCTGAACACAGCAGAAGCCAGGGCAAGCCCTCCACACTTCAGCAGCCCCACGGCACATTACAGACAAACGGACATAAGTGTCTGGTGGCCTCTGATACATCAACAACATCCAGGGGACCGAGGTTCAGGATGGCAGTAGGTGCACGTCACAGTATCCTCTCTTTCTTCCCATGATCACTTGAAAGCACCTTCGTCTGGTGAATAAAACTTCCTCTTGCCTGGCACAGAGCACGGTAACGCCTTGCTGGGGGCAGCCACGGGCATTCACTAAATACCAAATGCTGGTTGGAACCTTTAGTGTAAAATAATTATTCGTAAAAGAGAACTGATTACACGTGGATTGAACAAAATTAGAGAACAGGAAGGAAGAGAAGTATAATCAGGGGCCTCGGAAACAAACGGGATTGGAGCCCACCTGCTAGCCATGCGCGTGTGGGAAAGTGACTTCATTTCTGCACCAGGTTCCTCCCAGCTCTGGAATTAGGACAGCGATGCCTCCCTCCTTGGAGGAACGTTGTAAAGCGTGATCAACAATGTGCACAACACTGCAGGGACTCGGTGGGTGCTCTGAGGGCAGTGCCTGGAAAGGGGGGTGTTTTCAGCGTGGGATTCTCCAGGTGAAAATATCTGTGGGACAACAATCCTTAGGAGGATTTGCAACCATTGCTGGATTCCCGGGACCCAATGCGGCAACATTTATGTTTTTTGCACCCTGGAAAACTGAGGGATGAGCCAGGAAAACATTGACATCTTGAGAACATTTAGAGGCTGCAGAGTGCTTTTTTCCATTCTGGGACAATAGAAAACAGGAAACCATTAATAACGTGTCAGTGCCCCACGGCCAGCGGAACCCTCCCCGGGAAAGTATCTGTTGGCATAAATCACAACCCCGGGCACGGCGTTCTCCAGCCCGATGTGTCATAACAACCCCTCCCACGACCACCGACTCGGGAGGATGTTGAAAACCTTTCAAATTTGACAAAACCCAGAGCCTTCCTTAAATAGGACCATCCTTTCCTCTCTGCCAGCTCAGGCCGGGCTCAGCACTGCAGTGAGGAAATGCAGGCGGTCGGTCGCTCCGCTCCCCAGCGGCTCTCGGAAATTGACAGTCTCTAAATTACTACCCGGGATGTGCATCGCATGCCAGCTGACAAAAGGAGAGGAAAAATCCTTACAGATTGTGGAGCATCCTCTTTGCCTCTCGGGGGAGGTGTTTCCGGTGCTCGTGTCACTGGACCCAGAAACTCAATGAAAAAATACGTGATTACAAACACCTGGGAGGCAGGTGGCCCTGGAAGGAGGAGGAGAATAGAGAGGACCCCTACCTCTCCCCATAGAGGCGGCAATTGGCTAAAAATATAAGGAGAAGTGAGATAATAAAAGTAATAAATGAACCTGCAATAGCTTTGCTTCCGGGAGCTCCCATCTGACTTCAGATTGGTTCCTCAAGTCAGCGTGGCTGCCTTAATGTATCTTTGCCGTGCAAACCCAGCCCAGGGGAGACTAGGGCCCCGTGGCTATAAGATTTAACCCTTGGTGAGTGGGCTGACATGTGGAAACCAAAATACTATGCAACATCCCTGATCATGAACTTGTGTGTTCATATGCCCTTGGCAGAGACCCGAGCTCTGAGTTACTAGTACTTCACAGGAAACTTGTGTCCTACTCAAAAAACAACAACAACAACAACAACAAAAAAACACAGAAAAAAAGGGAGGGGACTCCTGATAGAAGAGTTATCAGAACCAAGGAGGATGAGATGGGGTGGGAGCTATTCCCTGAGGCAGATAGATAGGGATTCTCTCACCACTTCCAGCAAAGCCCAGCTAGGATGCGGCCATTCTGAGGACAGGCGTGCATGTCTTCCTTTTCAAACAGAGGCTCTCGCGTTGCTCCATGGAGGGATGCAGAGCTGGCCCCCTCTCTGCCCTCTGGGCAAGCTACTGCCCTGGGGCCTTCCTCGAGCATGCAGTCTACCCTCCCAGCTCTGCAGCCCCGGGCCTGGGGCGGCAAAGGTACGCAAAGCTCCAGAAGGAGAGGCCCCTGAATTGCAGGCCAGACCAGGAGAGGAGGGCCAGGGCAGAGATGGACACTTCTTAGGGCATTATGGAAAGCCACCACGGTACTGCTGGATGGAGGGACTTTCTTTATGCCACCCTTCAGCCCAGCTTACAGAGAGTGGCCCAGGGCAGTGTGACCTGGAGGAAGAGAACCCTAAGCCAAATGCCTGCCTCTGTGTTTCAGATGTGGAATCTACCAGGGAAGGAAAAACACAGATAGAGCCCCTGTTTTGTGGACCGTCCAGCCCTTTTTATATGCTTTTCTCTCTGCCTGGATTTCCAGTCCCTCTCCATTCATCCCCTCACTCATTGACGAATCTCAGTCACCTCTCAGCTTGGAGCTACACTGCCCAGTACAGTGGCCATTAGCCACACGTGGCTCTTAAACGAATTACAATCAAACAGGATTTCAACTCAGGTGCTCAGCTACAGCTGTGCCCAGTGCTCCACAGTGGCTTGTGGGTGTCGCGTTAGGCGGTGCAGAGAAAGAAACCCATCTTTACAGATAATTCCTTTAGGGGGTGCTGGCCAGGTAGAGCACCCACAAGGTGTTCCTGCCGCCAGCCTTGGCCACTGCAGGTTACTCTCAAATGGTAGCTAGAGGGACTCCTAAGCTCTTCAGTAATGCTGCGGTCCTGAGGACAGAACGTAGCAGAGACAGGTCTAGGGTAAGGGGAACTAAAGAGGCATAAAAATCAAATGTGATATAATTTTCAATTGAATTCTGGCTCAAACTGGAACAAAAGTTGTAAAGGACAGATTGTGGACCATCGGGGGAGGAATTTTGGGCTGAACTACTACAGCTTTTAGATGGTTTAAAGTAAAAAGGTATGAGGGTGTGTGTGTGTATACATATTAATATACGTATACAGATACACACATACTAGTATATATATACTAGAGACCCGGTGCACAAAATTTGTGCACTCTAGGAGAGGGGGTCCCCTCAGCCCGGCCTGCGCCCTCTGTCTGGAAGCCCTTGGTGGATGTCCAACTGTGGACATCCTTAGCATTGCTGTGTAGGCAGGAGCCTCCTGGCACCACCCCTGTGCTCGCCAGCCAGGAGCCTGGTTTCTGGCTGAGCAGCACTCTCCTTGTGGGAGTGCACTGACCACCAAGGGGCAGCTCCTGTGTTGACTGTCTGCCTCTAGTGGTCAGTGTGCCTCATAGTGACTGGTCGTTCTGCCGTTCGGTCTATTTGCATATTAGCCTTTTATTATATAGGATATAATATATATCCTATATATATATATATATATATATATATATGTATATATATATATATATGCACATATAATCATCTATATTATATATAAAGATCTATCATCTCATACATAAAGATATATAAAGACATATTTATTATACACGTATGTAGAGAGACATAATAGTAAGCTGTTTCTTTGCCCCTCCCCAACAAGGCAGGGCTTTTATATCCATTGTTCTTGGGGGGACCCCCAGGGCCTAGAGTACTCCTTCATTACTGATTCCTCCTGGAACCCTGCACAGGGCCAGGCCCTCTCCTCCACCCAATTAACAAATGGTCCTGTGGGTGTCAGGGTGAGGGTATCCCTTCCAGCTCCCTCTCCATGCTAAGGGCTCTGGCTCCATGCCCGGATGCCTGGGCACCCCTCTCTCAACTCACACTGCTCTCTGATTCACCTGCCCCTCTCACCTTGGACATTCTCTGCATATCTGAGTCCCAGCCCTCACTCCTGCCTGGTACACAGCAGATGCTCAGTAAGACCTCAGACTTATAAACAGATACTGGCCTCGTGATTGATTTGATTTTTGATTTATTTTTTTTTTCAAATCTGGGCATGAGTAATGTAGAGAGGAAACAAGAGAGCTTTAAAGACAGAAACAAGAACGGAGGACTAGGTGAGCTTTTTCGGGAGAGCAGCGTGCTTCATATTCAGTATGCTCAAGAGCCAATATTCTTCCATTTCGTTTACTTCTGCAGAGGACGCTGAGGCTCGGAGAGGCCCAATGACTTGCCCAAGGTCACACGTCAGTAGACATAGTATCAATTCTTCTCTTAACCTGCATAATGCCAAACCTCAGCTCAGACCTCACTTTCTCCCACAGCCTTCTCAGATGGGGTCAAACTTCCCTGGCAGGTACAGTCTCCCTGAATCGCTCCTTCATAGCGTGTGCTCTCGCTACAACATTACACTTCTTTCCATGAGAATGTGTTGAGCTTGTAGAATGAAAGCTCTCCGAGGGCAGGCCCTGTGTTTCCCCTTCGCCCACCTCTCTGTCCCCAGCCCCAGGGAGAGACGAATGCGTATGCGCTGAGTGGAGGCTCTCCGGCACCTCGCGGACTCCGGGAGCCGCACTCATCTGCACAGAAGCAGGAAGAGCTCCCAGGCTCTGCAGCTCAAATCACTCGTGACACGCAAGCGCACTGGCATTCGCCTCACATTCCTGCTTTCATCAAACAGCTCCAAACACTCCCGTGTCGTGAGCGGCCCTTTTTAGCAGCTGAGATGATCATCTCTTAAAGTCTGGAAGAGCAAGGTGGCTGCTGACACCAACCACCTCCCTCGGCCAACTCTGTCAATTCCTTTAAATAATACAAGGCTTGTTTGCAATCAAGTTAAAACATGTTTAATGGCGAATAAATCTGATCCCGAATCAGGATAATTGCATTAACGTCACAGAGCTGACTCGATACCTGGCCAACGCGGCCCGTTTTTAGAAGGTCGGGACATTTTTAGCTTGCCTCTTTGTGCCTGTGCGGCTCCCTATACAAATGCGGCTCCGTTGAAAGGCACTGGCACCTGTTCAGGTCCCTGCTGGTCTCCGGGTGCAGGTGGAAGCTTGAGAGGCTGGAGGACAAAGCCTGGGACAGGTGCGGCGACCTATACTTCTCTGAGGCAGCAAACAGCCAGGTCAGCACCTTTAGGGGAAGGCTGGAGAGTGGGGAGACAGGGGGAGTGTGGAGGCAGGGCCATGAGCACAGGGTCAGGATACAGGGATACAGCTTGGTGTTGGAAAGCATGGGCTCCTGAGTCCGAGGGACTCAAACCTGAACCCCAGCTCTGACTTGTGGCCTTGGGCAAGGGGCATAACAGTTCTATGCCTCTCTTTTAGTATCTGTGAAATGGGACTTCCACAGACTGTGGTAGGCAGGATTCCAGGAAGGCCTCCAAGATTCCTGCCTCGCAAGATATGCCACCTTTATGATTCCCTCAAGTGTAGAGGGACCAATGAATATGATGGGTTAGTTAGTTCCTATGACTGGGTCATTCTATCCAATAAACACGGACAGATTTTGCAGATGTAATTAAGATCTCAAAGCAGCCCTCTTTGAGTTACTCAAAAGAGAGCTGATCCTGGGTGGGCCTCATCTATTCAGGTGATGTCAGTAAAGGGACTGGGACCTCCCTGAAGAGAGAGATTCAGATTCCCCTGTGGCCATGAAGGAGCAAATCTCATGTTGTGAGAGCATTTATAGAGGGGGCACTTGGCAAGGACCTTACAACAGCTTCTAGGGCAGAGGTTCTCAACCTTTCTAATACCGCGACCCTTTAATACAGTCCCTCATGTTGTGGTGACCCCCAACCATAATATTATTTTAGTTGCTATTTCATAACTGTAATTTTGCTACTGCTAATGAATTTTAATGTAAATATCTGTGTTTTCCAGCCCTCCATCCATTGACAGCCAGGGAGGGGTTCATAAAATGGTGTGCTCCACAAGATATAACTAACAGGGGTATGAAGATAGAACGAGGCCAAAATGAAAGTTTCTTTAAATATGACAGGGTTCCATGGGATATATTTTTAAGCAGAAAGGTCAGCAGAAACATCAGGCCTCTGAACAATCTTCTCCAATCTGCTGGTGTTTGCTACCACCATCCACAGAGAATTCCCACATCAATATCAACTGTTCATTCATCATTCACCCATTCATTCATTCAGTGAGAGCCTACAGTGCTGTAGGCACTATTCACATGTTACATCTCCAGCTCAAGACCACAGAGCTCCAGACCCATACATACACCCAAAGGCCTGCCAAGCTTCACCTCTTGGCTCCATCTCACCACACCCCAAGCTAAATTCTCCTTCCTCCCTCTGCTTCTCTTCTTCATCTCAGTCAACACCACCATCCTCCATTCAGTCTCCCAAGTTAGGATCTCAGTATCCTCCTGAGTCCTCTGCACCCATATTCCCACCCCACATCTCCACAGGGACTGAGTTCTGTGAATACTGAGCACTGAAGATCTCTTAAATTGGCTTCTCCTCTCCATCCTCATGGCATGTCCTGAGCAAGATGTATTAATTTCGTATGGCTGCTGAAACAAATAAACCACAAACTTGGTGGCTTATAACAACACAAATGTATCCCCTTAGAGTCGTGGAGGCCAGAGGGCCCAGATCAGTTTCACAGGACCAAGGCCAGGTGTTGGCAGGGC
The DNA here is from genome assembly GCF_014108245.1 of Pipistrellus kuhlii. Classification (NCBI taxonomy): domain Eukaryota; kingdom Metazoa; phylum Chordata; class Mammalia; order Chiroptera; family Vespertilionidae; genus Pipistrellus; species Pipistrellus kuhlii. The sequence goes on from NW_023425482.1 coordinate 12,694,004, forward strand.
TGGTTCCTTCTGGAAGCTCCAGAGAAGAACCTGTTTCTGTGCCTTTTCCAGGGTCTAGAGGCCTGCAGGTCTGGGCTCATGGCCCCTCCCTCAAATCACTGCCACCTTTCCATCACCACATTTCCTAATTCTGCAGCCAAATCTCTTCCTGTCTCTGCTACAAGGACCCTTGTGACTACCCTGAGGGCCCGCCCACACCATCTCCCATCTCCTGATCCTTAAGTGAGTCACATCTACCAATTACTTTTTGCCACATAAGGTAACATCCACACATCTCGGGGGACAAGGACGTGAATGTCCTTGGGTGCTATGATTCAGGCCTTTGTCATCTTTCCCCTGGCTCACTGCAAGAGCCACTAATAACCATGCTGGCTCCTTCTCTCCACCGCATCCTATGGAGAACAGCCAGGCCTATCTGAAGGCCTTTGTGTTTGCTGTTCCTTCTGCCTGGAACACCCTTCCCCATTCTTTCCAGATGGCCCTTTTCATGCATTAGGTTCCCCAGGAGGCTCCCCCTGCTTATTCCATGTAGGTAAGTCCTTCCCTTATTATTCTCCATCACAGCCCCTTTTGAGTTTCATGTACACACTTACACTCCCTGCACTGACTTCACTTGCTGACTTTCTCAATGCCCTTATGGGTGCAGGACCCTAACAACACCTTGACTTGGCACCTCTGGCCTCAGGGCAGTGAGACAATAAAGGTCTGGTGTCTGAAGACACCTGCTCTGGGGCACATTGGTACAGCGATGCCAGGACTCACACTCCACGCCGTCATCCCTGACTGCGGGCTGTGCTGCTCCTGTGACTTTGTCCTTAGCTTGAGTAAGAAGTGATACTGGGGAGTCAGGTGTCCCTTCTCCTCCCACAGATAAGCAAGCAGCCTTGGACTCTGGCCTGAATCGGGCTCACAGGGAACTCAGCTAGAGGTGGGGAGAGGTAGTGTCAAGAAGCCTCAGGTTCATGGGCAAAGAGCTGCCTGGGGCTCCGAACAGAGTGAGCATCAGAGAAAGGCAGACCGAGTCTCCCTCTGCGGAGGGTGCATTGAGGGTTAACTGTTTCAGCGCCCAGATCCCCGGCTGGTACAAAAAGGTGCAAATTTGTGCTTCTTCCTCCTTCCCCTCCCTGCTCTTTTTTCTTTTTATTAAATTCCAGTGAAGGGGATAAAAACAACAATAACCCCTTTCTGAAACACAGGAGGAGACCTCTAAACGCATAAAGGCCAGAATTAAGTCTGTGGAATTAAACAACCAGAAAATGTTACAAATAATAAAACCTCACCTAGGCACAAGGCCCCGACAAATGTCAGGAAAAAAATAACGCAAGAGCCTGCTGTGCCTTTTTATTACTGAGGGATATGGAGTCTCTAATTTAAGGCTAAATATAAAACTAAAACATACACAGCTGGACTTTCAAGTATTTTCAAAACACATTCAATACCTTCCCGTGAAACTCCCCAAACCTGGGCCGCCCTCACTTTGCGCTAGTATAAACACCAGTTGGAGTGGACCGAACATATGGGCTTCAAAAGGATATTTAAGAGGGAAGAGGATCGGGCCAGCCCGGGGATCGGAGGGAGAGGAATGCCGACGCGTGGCCACAGCCGCTTGGCGCTAGCTGCCACCCCGGGCCTCTAATGGAAACCAGCAGCCCCTGGCTGTGGGGGCCAATGCTCACAGGGCCCAGCTCTGACCACAGCTCTTTCTGCCCCCACGTACGTTTCGGCTCTGCTCCTGCACTCCTGGGCCAATGGAAAAAGTTTCAGATCTGCCTGGCAGACGTGAATGGATTCTCTGTTATCCCAGGAATTCTCCTTGGAGGAGGTCGCAGGCACGGCATGGGTCCACCGTTTGGCAGGGCCGGACACTTATTCATTTGACATTTACATATTGCGAGTCGTCTACCTGTGAGACACGGTTCTGGGCACACACGGGAAAGCAATGACTTTCTGAGGCTCAGTCAGAGAGGGCCAGGTAACTTCTGTGCTGCTGGACCAGTTGCCTTACGGGACTCTGATCACCCTGAGACTACCCTGCCAGAGCCAGCTGAGCCCACCATCACAGACCTTCTGTATCAGCCTTCCCCATGACTGGCCTCGGGGAAAGGGGAGATTCCGCTAGCCAACCCCTAGCCAAAGTCCTGCCCCAGAAAATCATGAGATCTAACAAAACGGTTCTTCTCAGCAGTGAATGGTGGAGTACTTTGTTACTCAGCGTTAGCTAAATGAGAGCGGCCCTCGCCCACGACGGGAGGGTGAAAGGAAACCGCGGGTGCCATGTTCCTGGCATAGAGTGGGCTCTCGGCAGAGGTTAGATCACGTCCCTGCTCCTCCCCGTTCCTGTGACAACGGAGTTTGATCACCTTTCAGTTTCATCGCCTATTTTTACAGTGTGCCACGTTGAGTCATAAATGACAAGCAGCTTACCCTGGTCTGATTCTCACTGAGCACGTGGTTTTATTGGGCTCTCAAAGTCAGAGGACGGCAGGCGTGTCCATTGGAGTGGCCTCTCTCTGGCCCCAGGCAGAGGGTTCTGGAAGGAAGTTCTCGCGCGGGGAAGGAGCGGAGGCTAGAGGGGCCTGTTCCTGACCTGTGCTGGGAGCCCCACAGCACGCACACCGTGGCGAGCCAGGCGCCCATGCCAGGATCTTTTTAAATGATTTTCTGAGCGATGTCATTTTTCTCAGCTAAACAGCATGGATTTTTGAGCTCTAGTGCGTTTCTCCACTAAGGAGGACGGACGGCCTCCCTCGGCATGTTTCATCACGAAATTATTTTTCAAATCAGCATCTCCAAGAGGTTGTATAACTTACTGATGATGAGCACACATTTTTCGGAGCCAGATGGGTCTCGATGTGAAGCCTGGTCCTTCCCTGGCAGATGGAGGGAAAACCGCATGTGTGGCTGGAACTCTACAGACCTCAGTTTACTCCTCTGTGAAATGGGAATAAACAGTGCCTCCCCCTCCTTGTTTGCTTGCAAAGTTGAATTAGTTAAAGGTGTCATGCGAAGGGAAAGCTCGAAATAACGTATGTGCTAAAATCATCATCATCATGGTTAGTTCTGAGATGGTGCGGGTTGTCACATTTAGCAAATAAAAACACAAGATGCCCAGGGACATTGGGATTTTGGATCAAGAATGAATAATTTGTGTGTATAGCATGTCTCACGTAGTCCATGGAACTGACTTACACTAAAAATCGTCCATTGGGAATTAAACGTTACTGGCTCTCTTGGATTCCTTATGATAAACGTGATTGACAGTGACAACCCATCCTGATCTCCTGAGTGCGTGGTTGCCAAGATAATGATCGCCTCCCTTTTTCTCGTCTTTAATAAAACCTTACAGCGTGTGTGTGTGTGTGTGTGTGTGTGTGTGTGTGTTCACCCCACCCCCCCCACCCCCCCACCCCCCCACCCGCCCACTCCAGTGTCGCTGTAATTAAGACAGGCCGAGAGTCTGCTCTAGAAAGACGGGCTGCGTAACTTTTTCTGAAACGACACACTGCAGTTCTTACATAAGCAGCTTCTACTGCCACGTCCGGAGCTGTGCTGTGAGCGAGCGGCTGCCTTTGTACCCTCTCCAGCCTCCTGCTGCAAAACAGCCCCTCCCTCCACAGCCCTCCAGCCCCTTTCCCTTGCTGCTGAGGTCTGCTCCATTTGAAGTCCCGCTCCCCCACCATCAGCTTATTTCCCCCCACGTAATATAGCGCCGTTTATTACATAAGTGATTTATTGTATGCACCTTAATGTATAAGGGGCAAAACTTGTTTAAAATAAATCCAACTGAGAGGATAATCTCTATGGGCAAAATGTACTTGGACTTAATTTCTCTACTGGGTATTACACACTATATAATTGCCTTAAACAGAAGCTGCACACACAAATTTAGCTTGGCACCGGTATCTGGCTTCGCAGAACACTCGAGTTACATGCTGGGTTTTTGCTACAAATCCTTCGCTCCACCAGAAGAAACTCGACAGCGGCTCTTAAAGAAATACCCAGCTTGATTCTCCTGCTGAGAGGGGGTGGGGGAGGGGGAGCAGCTGATTGTGTGCTGGATTTGTGGGGGGAAGGCCTTTGTCCTGGGGCCTGAGGCAGAGCCACCTGCCTGGGCCTAACCAGAGTGGGTGAGGAGTCTCACCTTCTTCACTCCACATTCAGAAGTGTGCTCAACAGCAAAGACTCCCTGGCTGGCACCGAACGAACGTGGGATATGTGTTTAATTAACATTGATAGCGGCTTGCCTTTCTTTGTCCCAAGGGTTAATTAATTAAATAATGTAGCCACTGATTCCTACATGAGTTCATTCATTCATTCACAAACACGGATGGACCTTCTCATGGGCTCTGGGGCAGTACTCTGGGGATACCACAGTGAACCACGAATGACGCCTGAGGGTGCATGGGCATTAATAATAGACAAATAAGTGCCCAGTGGCAAACCCTGAAACTAAAGTGGAGAGGAGGTACAAGGAGCTCTGAGAGCTCCATGGGAGGCCTGAGACTCCCCAGGAAGATGTGATAAATTACCCCAAACTTCGTGGCTTTAAACCATACCAACTTACGATCTGACCGCTCTGAAAGTCAGAAGTCTGACAACAGACTCACTGGACTGAAGTGGGTTGTCAGCAGGCCGGTTCCTATCCGAAGGCTCTCAGTGAGAACCTGATTTCTTACCTTCCCAGCTTCTGAAGGGGCTGCATTCCTTGGCTTGTGGCCTCGTCCCTCATCTCCAAAGATGGGAACATCGGGCCAAGTCTTTTTTTTTTCTGCCATCTCTCTGGTTATGGCTCTTCTGCCTCCCTTTTCTCCACTTAAGGAAATTTGTGGTGCTAGTGGATCCACTTGAATAACCCAGGCTACTCTCTTAATCTAAAGGAAGATCATCTGATTAGCACCTCGAATTCCATCTGCAATCTTAACTCCTTGTTTGCCAGCGCCTACGCATATTTACTTGTCAGGGGGATTAGGAAGGAGACAGCTTTGGGGCCACTGTTCTACCTACCACAGGCAGACTCTAAAGAGCAAGGAGGAAGAAGAGTATTCCAGACAATGTCAGAAACCTGCATGGGTGCAGCTTGGAGACCATGTGAAAGGGTGCAGGTTGCTGGTGTTAAATGGGCCAGAGAGGTGAGAGAGGCCAAACCAGGGAGGGCCAACGGGGAAGGGGAGGGCTGGCCAGCCACAGAAACAATTCTGGTCTTTATCCCAAAGGTATAAAGAAACCCTTTAAACATTTCAGCCAGGGGATAAGACACAGTGTTTAACTAAAAAGATTATAGATGTCATTTTTCATTTTCCACTAAGAAAAAAAAAAAGTGCTGTCCATTAAAATATGATACAATGCTTTTTACCGCTTAGAATTTTTACTTTATACTTACCACAAAACTCTTTAGACTTAATTAGATGCCTATTTTTGTCACAGATCACATGCGTTCATCCAATAAAAATATAAATGAGAAAAACATGGTAAGGTCTTTTCTAAAATGTCTTCACATTAAGCAAGGGTCTCTCCCCTAAGGAATGTTTTAACTCCGAATCGCTGATGCCCATCTTCCCCCATCCGCTGCCACCTAATGTGCCATCAAAGACAAGGGGAGGCAGCCTTTCTTAGAAGAATTCATTACAAAAAGGCAAACCCACTGATGCTGGGCTCTCCAGCTGGCCAACCTACTCTGGCTGTGCCAGCCCCGCCTGCCTTCCATCCCCACATCCATCCGTTTTCCAGAGTTAGAGAGCTCCTGCATTATTTCTGGGAATTCCTTAGCTGTGGACACCTTCTTGAGGCCAGTGCTCTTGGTGTCTGCTCAGAGGCACTGACAAAGCTCAGCACCGCTGCTGCCGGCCTTGGGGGGTGGGCAGGGGGGTTGGGAACTGCGTGGGTGGGTTGGGGAGCTGTGTGGGGGCTGTGCTCCTTAGTCGTGCCTGATGAGGTCTCTGAGGTGTCAACAAGTTAGAGTTTCAAAGGTCAGATTGGTGCTTTCAGAAGGTCCTTCATCAAATCAAAACTTGTTACCACTTCAAAGTGTTAAGGACAGGTCTTTCCTTTGTGCTGAGCGCTGTGCTAGACATATTTCTGACCCATCACGTCATCTACTTCTTATGACCAATTTTAGACGCAGGTGGTATCATGATTACCCATTGTACGTACCAAGACACTGAGTCTTAACTACCTTAACTCACCTAATAACATCCAGATCACAGGTAGAGCTAGGATTTGAACTCAGAAAGACTCCCGCGGTTACCCACTGTGCTTAATCACTTCGATTTCTCATCCCTTATTGGAAAAGTATTTAAAATAATGACATTCTACAAACATGGGTGGAGCATCTTCTGGGCAGGTAATAAGCTCTATGCTGGAGCCAAGGACAAATCACGAATAGGCCATTCGCTCAGGAAGCTGAGAGTCCAGTGGAGAAGGCAGGGAAGTAGCCGGCACTTCAATGAGACGGGGCACCCCGAGGTGCACTTCCACGCGCCCTGGCAGCACTAGCACAGAGAAAAATGCCCCTATTTTATTCACATGGTGCAATTTTCCTTAAGGAATTTTGGAGGCTTAAACATTAGGCTGCAAAACATTCAGAAATTCCCAGGAAGGCAGCGTGAAATCAGCGTGGAAATCTATTCTGGTCTCCATCCCATGCCCAGTTGACCTTACAATTGCTATCTTCCCTCAAGCCTGCCCGGGTATTTCCTTCTAGGGCAGTGGTCGGCAAGCTCGTTAGTCAACAGTGCCAAATATCAACAGTACAATGATTGAAATTTCTTTTGAGAGCTGAAAACTGACTTCTGCGCATGGGCCACGAAGTTTCAATCGCATTGTAAGTGCGCGCCCACACGTGATATTTTGTGGAAGATCCACACTCAAGGGGCCAAAGAGCCACATGTGGCTTTCGAGCCGCAATTTGCTGACCACTGTTCTAAGGAATGGTAGAAAGAAAGGATGCGATGGGATGGTAAGAAATATAAGTACAAATCCACCATACATTAGGCTTCCCGCTGTGATTAGTAACACAAGAGTCACTGAATACACACACACGATTCTCCAAGCGAACGCTGGAAACAACAAAGGACCGTGAGAGCGTAAAAACAAAGTAAAAATACATATGGGTAGACAGAGATAACAATGAACCTTTTTCTCTTTAATCTGTTGAATGCCACCAGGATAAGAATGAAAGCAAATCCAAGCCAAGCACCTCCTTGATTAACTACAAACACAAAAGGTCCCTCATCTGTCTCCGAAGCCCAGGTGGGGTGGTTTGCAGGAGAGGGCCCCGTCCTGTGCCATTTCTGGCCGGGAACACTCACTCTGGAACCCTTCAAATGTTTATTTCCGTTTGCTTTTGGATCTCTTCGAGAAGTTGGCAGGCGCAGGGCCCCTCTCCTCCTCCTCCTCCTCCTCTTCCCCGGAAAAAAAGCTCCCCCGCCACCAGGCAAACCCCTCTAACATATGTCTGCATCCAAGAGCAGAAGAGTGGAGAAACAGATGGCATAATGACTCCGGAATCTGACAGCCCGCGCTGTGGCAGTGTTTTCCGCAGACGGGACTTGCCAGGGATGCACATCTGACCGAGGGGCTGCCAAGGCGCGCAGATCCACGCCGCGCCCTCCGATCCGCGTGAGATGCTTGTGTTTGAAAACAAGCAAAATGCTTTTTTTGCTCTTTTTTTTTTTTTTTCAGGAGCAGCAAGCGAGGACGCGGCTTTGCAGCATGGACGGCGCATATGTCGGAGGGAGAGCGGGGAAGTGTTTTGCAAGCAATGGCTCTATAAACAGTGCCTACATTGGGTGTTTTCCATACGAGGCAGGTGGGAAGCAGAAAGGGAACAGCCGGGGAGGAGGGGGGGGGACTGCAGAGCAGCCTGTCTCCATGGGCTGTTGACTCTCTGTCACTGTACCTGTCCGCATATCCCTGACTCCTTTGCGGGGGAGGTGACGCACACTGGAAGCTCCCCGAATGAAGGTGATCCTGATTCTCACCCAAGTGTGGATGTGAGCTGACTGACTGCTGTCATTTCCTCTCTTCTTCCACATTAGCGGGGAGAACAGAAAAGTGTGAGGAGAGCGGTGAAGGGGGGAAATGGAGCTGATAATTAGGGATCCCCACCCAGGGGGTAGACACGCCACCTATGCATCTGTTCACTGCACACTGAGAACAATTTCACAGGGGGCAGGGGACGCTGGGGGTAGAGTATAATAAAGAAAATTTGGCCAACGTAACAGGACTTAGAAGAGGTGAGCTGACTTGGACTTGGAGCCTGCCACACTCTCTCCACTCCACTCCTCTGCCTGGCACTTTCTGTGGAAGGTAGAAAAACCTCCACGTGGGGACTCCATGGTAGGGAAGTGCTGTCTTTTGGGGGGCCCTGAGCTGAAAGGGGTTCATCCTATTGCTGGGATGGCTCACCTCTGCCTTCTCAAGGTTCCTTTGTCTATCTGCCCGTCCTCCACATCTCCAAATGGAGATGTTATCTAAAGAACACGAGAGTGTCATTTTAAAAGAAAAATCTACGTATGAGCTGACTTCCACTGAAGGGGCCGCATTTGACTTGCGTTTTGTCCAAACCATTTCTGGGGTCTGGATTTTGAGTCTCCAGGGCCCCGCTGCTTCACCACAGTGAGACAAGATGTCCTTCGCTCAAAGCCACGGGGTGAGGCCACGCCAGCCTCTAACTCGCTGCACCCCACAGCCACCTCACCGACAGATGGACTGCTTTCCCCGAGGGAAAAATGCACAGTCACTAGGGAACGGCCCCATTTCGGATCGCACAACCTCGGGGACCTATGGCAGCCCCCTCTACTTCCTTCAGACCACCTCGGTCTCCTTTACACCGGCAACGGTGCCCCTCTCCATTTGCATTTCAAAGACAGTAAATTGCAGGGTTCATAAACATTGTTATAATGATTTATTGACGAGGAGAATGTCACTGCTGCTCTTCACACTTTAGCGGCCCTGAGAATCAGATGCCGGCTGCCCGTGTCATCTTACTGTCCCCATAAAGCACACAGGAACAAGCCAGGCTGGAGCGTTACCTTTCTCTTTCCTTTCCTTTTATTTTAATTTGTTTGTTTGTTTTGTTTTGTTTTGTTTCAAAGACAGTAGCAACCGTCTTACTGTTAGAAGAAAGCTCATGTTGATCAGCCTCCAAGTGCCCGGATTGGGTTCCTAATTTACAGAGACCGTGGCCTGCCAATCAGGCCTGGGAAGAAGCCAATCGTTACTATGGCTGAGGATGAGAAGAGGGAAGCCTCTCCTTCAGCCTCTGGTTCTGAGGAAGCCCTGCCCTAGCAGAGCAGAGCTAGCTCCTTGCTCTGAGGGTGGGGGTGGGGGTGTGGGGGGTCGGTCATGGGCAGAAGGCCAGCCGCCCACCCTGCATGGTGCTACCTCTGTCTCTTTCCTGCTAAAAACTCAGAGCACGGGTTGAGTGCAGCGGTTTGGGATTCTCTTATTTGAAAAATAATGTGAGCAGAGAGGAGCTGAGGTCAGAGCATACTTTCCAGCCAGCTAAGTCACAAAAGGAGGTGCGCAGAGCCAAGACCACTGTTTATCTAAGGGCACAGTGAACAACTTGGCATGCCCCGGGCTTTGTACCAGCGGGACTGAACCCTTGCTGAGCACACTGTGCATAAAGGCAAAGGAGAGAGACGGGGAGAAAAAAGAAAAGAAAGGAAGAAAAAAAAAAGAAGCAAAGAAAAAAAAAAAAGCTTGCACCTCATTTGCCCTTCCAGTGTCCAGGAGGGAGTATTTCTTTCCACCTTTTTCACATTATAATAATGGCTGCACAGCTCCTGGAAAGGGCCCCGGTGCAAAGGCAAATGGTGCATGACACGCGAAACCCCGGTCTTTGTCACACCAGCTCCGCTCCAAAGTCCTTCTCTGCCTTCGTTTCCCTGCCATTAACTGAGATGAAATGAGTTTTTCCCCCTTTTGATTCCACCCCCCACTGTCTATTACAGTGTGACGCGACTGGGCTTCCTGGCCCATTATTTCAGAGAGGATTCTTTTATTCCGGTTTGGGAGTTCGCGCTGGCAAGGTTATCTGTGCACAAAGCAACTCCGCGGTCTTCGCCTTCATTTCTGAAATCTGATCTCATTGATAAGAACAAGGCCGTTCGCATTGCATTTGTCAGATAAGTACCTCGGGTGCCGGAGTCATAATTTTTGTGACTTCAGTCAGGGCTCCCTGTTAAAATACGTCAACCGATAAAAATGCAAGTATTATAAAAATAACCTTTGCATCAAAAGTGTCAACCTATCTCCTCCTTTTTTCTTTCTTTCTTTCTTTTTTTTTTTTTTTTTAAAAAAAAGCACATTATGTCCTTTTGCACACCAGGCACCCTCCCTCCCCGTGGCCTCCCCGCCCCCCCCCACACACACACTCCGATGCCCATTTCCGGATGTAAAAAACAGTTTTTACAATGATTTTTAAAATGGTCTTGTGACTCCAGTGCCATCCTCCTGCAGGCTGGCAGACGACAGCAGGCACCGGGGCTTTTACGGAAAGAGTCAATGCGATGCAGTTTGTCTGAAAGGGGTTTTGATTAATTTCCCTCCGATGGTCTATCCCAGGTTGATAGGTACCATGTCCTGATCACAAGCAGCAAATGCATCAAACTTAAAGGGGCTCCGTCCTGAGCAGAGTCAGAGGACGTTGTGGTCAAGGGTCCAGTGAGCCCCGTGGTGCATCCTGGGCCAGGACCCAGCTGTCGGGGTGCCCAGGGGACAGTCCGCATTGTCCCCACTTGGGAAGCGGTCAAATATACCATGAATAATACCCACACCTGGCCGGTTGGCTCTGTCCTGGAGAACTGAGCTTCTTGCAGGGTCTTATGCCATCAGAGCCACCCCACCCCCACTCCCCACCCTCCACAAAGTTACCCCTCCCCAGCCTTGGACCAGGGAGCCTGGAGAGCGGGTTATATAAATATTAGCATGAGGCAGACTGCCGGAGCCCTTGTGTGTCTCCTTCCCCCCTGGTGGCAGCCACACAAAGACGCCGGTGACAAAACGAAAAGACAGCCGCAGCATGCCAAAGCCGCCGGCGCAAGGTCCTGTCCCTGTCCCTGTTCGGGCCCCGCACACCCGGGCCTGCAGCTGATAACACTGTAATAGTCCTCCTTTGAGGACAGAGGCTCCCGCGTGCTGATTAGTCATTTATCACACCTGGCAGCCCTGCTGAACTATAATTACTCTTCTCTTATCCCGCGCACTGTCATGTCCGAGAGGAGAGGCGAGGCAGAGGCCCCAGTTAATGACACATTACCCTCTTGACAAGCACTTAAAGGTTTTATTGTAAATATTCAAGATATAAAGCATCCGAGAGATTCCCTTTTTAATTATAAAAAGCAATTTCAGGGCCTCCCTTCCCCAGCCTCGCCCCACCCCCAAATAGTAAAGTTTCCGCGGCGCCTTATCCTCCCTCGGCTTTACCGCAAACAAACTGATTTCCCTTTGTCACGTAAACTCATTGCTACAAGTTAACTCAGTATCTCGCCGCAATTATCAGACATATTGCCTATGAAATTGGTAATTTAAACACACATCGCATTTCCACAAAAGTTAAATTTCCGCCCCGAAAGAAGGGGGAAATGTGCATTTATATGAAAAATTATGTATAAAAAAAAAGCCTAAAATGCAGCACAAATAGTCCGGTTTTCCTCATCAGAAAGAGAGGGAGCAAGTCATTGGATGATATTTTTTAAAGATGAGTCTCTCACGGAGGTAGAAATATATGTATATATATTTTTTCATAAACTAAAAAATTGGAAATGTGTGGGTCATTAAATCCTGATTGCCTACTTGGAAGGTTCGGACAGAAAGCCAACTTAGCATTCAGTGACTCCCCGGGCTATTTTTGTACCTGGAGGAATGTTCAGAGGGCAAGTCAAGGTGAGGGGACCCTGGCGGGCCTGACCCTGACCTTCCCGCTGGCTTTTGTGGGGCCATCTTTCTGCTCCGTGTGGCCTTGTTGGTGGAGTGTTGGGGCTACCTTAAGCCAACTTTGATAGCAGTCACCAGGATGGAATAATGGGGATGAATGGGAGCTGGAGTTAATAGGACCTTTCCTTCTTGTCTATAACAAACCCCACAGGAACACGCATCGCTGCCCAACACTCACTCACTCACTCTCGTAGGCACATTTGATGTGAGATGAGCTCAGCGGAGCCCAGCTGGTTTTCACCGCCCTCCCACACTTTATAAGCACCCACATTCTTGGTGCCTGGGTGCTGGGTTCTATGTGTTTGCCAGCATCTTGTTCCCGCTGGTTGAATGTCACAGCCAGTGAAAGCACTGGAGCGTGGGGCCTACCCGTATGGGATCCAGATGCCATGGTAACAGCAGGAGAAGGCACCCCAGCGCTGCTCTCCTTGGTCCCATGAACCATTCAGGTGATCTCTCTAATCAGGCCAGTTAGGTGGGGGTCCCCTTAATCCAGAAACCCTTCTTGGTTGTTTTTCCAAATGCTTTAACGTAAGAGCATCGACATCCAAGAGAAAGGAAGGCCTTTCATGGTTCAAAGGCCCATGAGAAGGTGAGGCGCAGCCAAGGGTTAAGAAAAGGAGCTGATGCGGCATTGAAAGTAGCGAGTGGCAAGACCCAGGGAGGTACATGGCGGCCAAACCAAGGAAATAAACATATAGACTCCGACCACTCCTGACAGCCAGTCAAGGAATGGTGCTGATGCTCCCCTTGTCGCATTTGAAGAGGAGACTAGCCAGTGTGCCTATATCTTTGCAATGAGGGGAATGAAATAACAGGGAGAAGATAAGTGAGTCAGCAATATGAAAAGAGAGAGAGAGAGAGAGAGAGAGAGAGAGAGAGAGAGAGAGAGAGAGAGAGAAAGAGAGTTATCCTTGCTTTGAGAATCCTAAAAATGGAAGCTCCTGTGCAGCCTTGGCAGGACACTTACCACCCAGAAAGCTGTCCAAGCAGATGAGGGGGCTGACCATGCAGAAGAGGGAGGTGAGCATACCCAGAGACAAGGGAGATACTGACACCCCTGAGATCATGACCTAGAATCCCAAGCACACTTCCTTAACTGCAAAGGCCTCAAGGATAGGGAGAACTACCTTTCATCATGCACTGCTGATCTTCGTGACTAGCACATGGCAGGCACATAGGTTTTATGAATGAATGAATGAATGAATGAATGAATGAATGAATGAATGAGAAAGGAGATCCCTGAAAAACAGGCAGTGCACTAATCCATATGTATTGATTTCTTTGTGGCAGGTATTGTGGGAATAAAGGAAATTTAACAGCGGCAAACCTAAGGCCCTGGGGCCCCCAGGGACATGAGCCTGAAGTGGGTGATGATGACAGTGAAGACAGAAATAAGAGGTATAGCCAACTTCTGCTGAATGGTGGGCCAGGGATTGTGACAAGCTCTCTAGGAGCTAGCTCTTTACATCCATGTTGGGTCTTCACATCAGCACTCAGGGGTGTTCATTGTGTGGCTCCCATTGTACAGAAGAGGAAACTGAGGTTCCAGGGCTGAAAGAACCTGCCTAAGGCCCTGCTGCTGGCAAATAGAGAACCCCAGGTGTAACAAGGAATCCACAATCCACGCTCTTAGCTCCAGGCCTTGCTGCCTTTTATCACCACATAATGTGGGACAGAGGGAAAACCATCTGAGAAAAGGTTCAGGGTGAATTCTAAGCATAGCGGTGAGAATTTCTCCAGGTTTCTTCTTTGATTCTGATTTCAAGGGCTGACTCTGCTGTCACTGTCTTGGTGGAGTCAGAGTCCTTCTTCTCAGGGCTCCATCTCCACTTTTCTTTGGAAGCTGAAGGCTGCCATGCATTGACTTGTCCCCAGAGCACCCTGCTCTTTTCAAAGGCACTTTATATAGCTAATGAGATAACCGGGATCCAAATAAGCTGTCCTTCCTAGGTTTTTGGTCTTGAGACAAGCTCCCCTTGAGGTTTGCTCCCTTTTCTCAGCATGACACCTCCCTCTCTTAAGGGAAAATCACTCACACTGTGTTCATCACCTGTGTTGTCTCCTTTTTAAAAATGCTAGGTGAACACAAAGGACCAGAAGGACTGTGACAGAAGCTCCACAAGAGAGTGGAGACTCCTGGCAGGTCTGTGGGTCTGAAACCAAATGTTTGTGTGTGTTTTTTCTTCCTTTCCTTTCCTTTCCTTTCTTTTTCCTTTCCTTCCTTCCTTCCTTCCTTCCTTCCTTCCTTCCTTCCTTCCTTCCTTCCTTCTTTCCTTCCTTCCTTCCCTTCTCTCCCTTCCTTCCCTTCTCTCCCTTCCTTCCCTTCCTTCCTTCCTTCCCTTCCTCCCTCCCTTCCTCCCTCCCATCCTCCCTCCCTCCCTCCCATCCTCCCTCCCTCCCATCCTCCCTCCCTCCCATCCTCCCTCCCTCCCATCCTCCTTTCCCTCCTTCCTCCTTCCTTCCTTCCTCCCCCCTTCCTTCCTTCCTCCCTCCCTCCCTCCCTCTCTCTCTCTCTCTCTCTCTTTCTCTCTCTCTCTCTCTCTTTCTTTCTTTCTTTCTTTCTTTCTTTCTTTCTTTCTCTATTGGCCCCTGGACTGTATACTAAACCATTCCCTATCTTGGTTCCCAGGGTGATGGAATTCCTCTGGGGCTCCAGGGGCTCCCCAGGATTAACAAAGAGCTGTTGTCAGCATGATGTGCATCTTGGCATTGATAAAACACACTCCACAGAGTTTGTAATAACACAGCTGTTGACCTTTAGTAGCTCAGGATTCTCAAAGTCCAATATGAAGCTGGACAGTCACCCTCCCCCAGAACTAGGTCAGCCAGACGAGTTGAAGCTCCCTATGCTGTGGATGAGCCTTTCTCCATTAGGCCTCATGGAAAACAACCAGGAACTAAAAATCGTTGGGCAGAGGGGGAAGTGAAGGCCCTTGGTCTGGAAGATCAGTACATTGGTGTCAATATCTTAGTGTTTCTCTCTCTCTCTCTCTCTCTCTCTCTCTCTCTCTCTCTCTCTCTCTCTCTCTCTCTATCTCTCACACACACACACACACACACACCCTCTGTCCTACTTTGTTTCCTCTGGATTCCTTCTGCGTCCCTTCTTCCTCTCTGAACACCTATTCTGTTATCCCCTCTACTGACCAGTTTCCTTTGTCCTTCTTCCCCAACAGTCTTCTTTGCATAGGGTCTCCATTGAATGCTGAATCCACAAGACTTCTCTGCTTCACTATTTATCTCCAGCTGGAAGTCTTGTTCTGTGTTTCTCCATTCAAATTCCTGATAGCTCAACACCATGGCATGGCACCTGACTATAGGGACACCATTTACGGTGGAGATAGAGATGCCCAGCCTAAGGGCAGATGTGGGTCCACTGGCTGGATGAAATCGTTGTAGCCTGCTAAGACCTTGCAGTGTGGTCTGGTTCCATTAGGCACATTCTATCTCAGGAATCTGAGCAAACAGAAGAGAGCTCATCAGACTTCAGTCAAAGTTTTTAGTTCATGAGACTGAATGAACCAGACTGAAAAGAAGGCTTCCCAATTGGATTAGAATCCTTAGAACCACTCAAAGAGGAAAGATGGTTAGTTGTTGGTGACAGCAAAGATGGAACACTATTTCTGACTGGTTATAAATTTGAGAAATATACATAACTGTCTTCACAGAACTCTCAATATACCAATAATTATGTTAATGAAGCCCACTCCCCTCAAACAGAGTCACTGTTAGTCCCTAAACTCTACAGATTAAATGACTTATTTTGTGATCTTCAAACTCAGCATCAATAACTTCTTTTACAGAGAACCCAGGTAATCCTCCAGGTTATTTCCTGATCAGAAGTAAAACCCTTCACACGAAGCCAAATAGAACCACACACACCTGCTTTGCCAAACTGCCCATCGGGGTTTGTGTTTCCAGCCAGGTCATAAATGGGTACCCTGGTATTTACATGCTGGCCCTAGTGACAGACACAGGATCAGCTGAGAATTAACAGGTAAGGAGTAGGGCAGAGACCATAGCCCACAGCTTTCTCTCTGGAAAGATGCTAACTTGACAGCTGAAGGGGAAATCTCCATTCTGCCTTCCAGATTCATCCTCCACCCTTTTGTGCTCTGCTCCATGCCTGGAAAGTGAACCAATCTGATCTACATCAATGAGTTCTTTACCATCTGGCTTCTAAGTGGGCTTAAGTAATAGAGAATGTTTATTACTCTAGGACAGTGGTCAGCAAACTCATTAGTCAACAGAGCAAATATCAACAGTACAAAGATTGAAATTTCTTTTGAGAGCCAAATTTTTTAAACTTAAACTTCTTCTAACACCACTTCTTCAAAATAGACTCATGCAGGCCATGGTATTTTGTGGAACAGCCACACCGAAGGGGCCAAAGAGCTGCATGTGGCTCATGAGCTGCAGTTTGCCGACCACTTTCCTGGGGAGAAAATAAATAACACAGGTTGGCTGAATTCCTCAACCAAAGGTATAGCTCCTGCCAGGTGTCCTCCCCATCCAGAGGCCCTCATCTGGCTCCAGCACCTGCTCCTTCTCCTACTCCTACAGGCCTAGGATGGTACTAGCCACCGCCATTACTGTCCCTGGGAAAATCCCTACCTCTCATGATTGCTCTGTCCTGACCCTACCTTTATAAACAGTCTTGTTATTAAACTCTCTTCAAGTTACCCGCTGTGGGTGTGTTAGCTCTTCTCTGCCAGGACTGAATGACACTAACACTGAAGTGACAGAATGGGTCTCTGGCTTCATTGAGACTCTGCTCTTAAGAGAAGAGCCTGCTGCATTGGATGCACTATGCAAATATGGGGCAAGTCCTACTGGGAATTTTGGGAGAGTACATTTTTATTTTATTTATTATTATTTTTTTAATATATTTTATTGATTTTGTACAGAGAGGAAGGGAGAGAGATAGTTAGAAACATCAATGAGAGAGAGTCATCAATCAGCTGCCTCCTGCACACCCCCTACTGGGGATATGCCTGCAACCAAGGTATATGCCCTTGACCGGAATCGAACCCGGGACCTTTCAGTCCCCAAGCCGACGCTCTATCCATTGAGCCAAACGGGTTTCGGCAGGAGAGTACATTTTTAGACAGTTGCCGAGTTCAGCAGCCCAAGAAGTAAAGGACACAGACTTTGGACCAACATACGGCTGCTCTCTCATTAGCACAAAATGAATCCACTCTACTTTGCTTCTGCTCATGGAGGGCCCTGTACAGAAATAAAGACATATGTGCCGTCACACTAAAAGCATCTTGAAACATGAGGCAGCATAAGAAAAAGTCCTTGAAGAGGCCTTTTCCAATTTTTCTCAACCCATATGTTTGATAGGGAAGCTCCGAACTCTCACTAGAACAATGGATTAAAAAATGAGGTAGCCTCCAGTTTTGCAATCCATTTGTTTCATCCTTTCAAGATGAAACGGGGATAAAATAAGTTGCAAGGGTTCCAGTGTGAACAAACTTGAAAAATCTTGCCTTTGCTGGGAAAATATTTTAATTTTCAAATGCATTCTAACCTACTCTCACTACAAGGTAGAGAAACACCGCTGTAAAAAAAAAAAAAAGAAAAAAAAAGTGGGGGGAGGGGAGCCCCTCATATGTCAAAGATCAAGGTGCCCAAACACAATAAATTCAGGGCTAGATTAATAAGTACAAGCCACTTTTGAATATATTCATCTTTTGGCTTGCGATGTAAGAACATAAGTCCCAAAGAGCCTCTATGTGCTTCAAGAAATAGAAACTTTAGCTATTGGAGCCTAGTACTTAGAATGCTGTCTAATTGTGCTGACTGCTGCACTTGAACATCTGTGGTGGGCTGTCCTCTAGGAAAGCCCAGAACTACTTGGCCATGAGTTTGGGATAAGAGTCCCTTCACTATGCCCCGTGGCTATCCCTTTTGAAGAACCTTGTAGGGTGACCTTAAAATACTGTGCTTTGCTGAGTCCCCGGAGTCAGAGGGCATCTCTTGTCCATCCTGAATCACTCATGCCTACGCAATGGATGCTATCAAAGGGATATCCACTCAATCCCTGGGCAATTAATCTTTAATTAAAAAAATATAATAACATTACTGCACTTACTGTTCAAAATAAAGATTCTCACATAACGCTGGTAAAAACAAAAACAAGAATTGCAACATCATAATAGCAGTTTGTTTTTTTTATAATTTCTTCTGGAGAAGTCAAGGGATGGTAGACAAGCTCAACACATGGGCATACCCTGCTCAGTTGGTCACGGCTTCGTGGAGCACTGAATTGACTGGGACTAGGGCGTCATGTCCATGCTGGGGAAGAAAGGAGAGTACAGATGAATTCCTGATGTCTGCCAGGGACCCAGCATTGGGGGATGATGGCAAGTAGACCGTGAGTTTGCCATTCCTGTTCTTATTTACCCTCAATCTCTGCAGATCACGTATATGAAACCATAACAAGAAAATTCACTAAAATGCAAAGAATGGTAAAATCAGCACAGCCCCAGCCTATTTAAGGTATTGTGGGCCTGCAGTCTAAAAACAGAAACCAGTTCATGTCCAAACCAATTGTTCTTCGTGGAGCACAGAGAGCGTATTAGGAGTGTGCCTTCATAAAGCTCTGAGTCAGTCTGTATCCTCCAGGTGACTTTCAAAACTGTAGGTCTGGAAGTGCCTCTACCCAGGGCTGCTTTGTAAAATTGATGAACTATTCTCAATAAGTTTTTCTATCACCCCAGGTTGAGAATTGCAAGCATGTTGCGTATGTAAAAATATAAATGTTTGACTCATCTTGCCTGGGGAAATGCTGACGAGGCCAGGGGCGTGTGCTCCTGTTGGGGTAAATGTCTCCCTAAGCACCCGTTAATCCTGACGTGTCCCCTGTGTCCCCCTGCCTCCTTAGATGAGCTTACATTGGCTATCGTTCTGGCCCTGGGGTGCCTCTCAAATCCACCCCTCAAGGAGAACTGGAGGTCAGCATGACGCGTGTTTGGCTTCGAGCCATGACCTTTGACACAGCATCCGCATCTGGGCCAGTCAAGGTCTCTGTATCAGATGGATCCTGGCTGACTGAACTCAGCATCAGCTGCCACTTCTGCGCTCCCACTGGAGCGGTCAGTGTTCCGAAGCACAGGGCTGGATAAGTCACGTGCCTGCTCTGCGTGCTGTCTGAGCGACTCGCAGCAGTGACAGGGGAGATCTGCTCCAGCCAGAGATGCGAAGGGACCAGAGGCACAGGGACCTTGACACTGTGATTAGCCCTGCAGTGTTGACAAGCTGCATTTAAGACAATACAACACAACACCTTGCGTGCAGGTGACACAGGTTTACAGGTGAACTGTGCCTCTTTCCTGACATCACGAACTGCGGCAGGGTGACAGAACAGAGCATTTGGCGTGGAAAACCCCAGGATCAATAGGAAACGGAGACCTCTCTGGAGGTAAGTCCTGGCAGGAATCACATGTGGATGCCATGGAATCCCCAGCTGCAGGGGCGGAACTTATCTGCAATTCAGCAATTCTGAAATGCTCCCTAAGTCCCCAGAATGGGTGCTGGAGCTTGGCTCCTGATGGAGCAATGGAGGACAGGTCCGGGGACTCAGAGAAACTTGGATCTGGGCCAGGGTCTTTCTTTGGGCCCAAATATCAGTACATATTCTCTTAAAATGGCAAATAAAACCAGACTTCGATAGATGAGCCAATTTATAAAAAATGCCAAGCTGTCCCTCTACTCTCCACATGATACTTTCTTCCTTGTTGTTCTCCTTTCTGTTACATGCCCTGCACACACCCATTATCCCAAATCCACTCAGCAGTTGACAGACACCCCAGAGAAAATCATGAAAACAGAGTAGGAAAATCTGACCACTTCTGAGTACTGTTATAAACACATGAAAATGTGTGTTAGTATATTTTTGTTGTTGTTGTTAATCCTCACCCAGAAATATTTTCCCCGTTGTTTGTTTTGTTTTAGAGAAAATGGAAGGGAATGTAGGAGGGAGAGAAAGAACAAGCTAATGAGAAGGAGGAAGGTAGGGAGCGAGACAGATGGGGGCGGAGGGGCGGGGAAAGAAGCATGGATGTGAGAGAGACACATCAATTGGTTGCCTCCCACACCTGATTGGGGCTAAGGATGGAACCTGCAAACAAGGCACATGCCCTGGACCAGGAATCAAACCCAAGACCCTTTCATGTGCAGGCCGGCACTCTAACTAATGCCAGGGCTGTGTGATATTTTTGATAGGATGATCCTGAAGGTGAGCTTCTATGTTGTTAAATAAGCCGGTTGTGTCGGCAACTGATCACCCATGGGACCTTTCTAGCCTGCTGCCTGTTTCTGTAGATACAGTTTTATTGGTACCCAGACATGTCCATTTGTTCAAATATTGTCTATGGCTGTTTTTGTATTACAATGACAGAATTGAATGATCACAAATAGAGACTGTGTATCCCACAATGCCTAAAATATTAAGTATTTGGCTCTTTTCAGAAAAAGTGTGCCAAGTCCTGACCTTGAGAGTGCTGCCTTTGGCTGGGGACTTCCAGTTTACCTATTAAAGCTCCTAAGAAGTCCAAGCTCTGCCATATATCCGCCTTACCAAAGGCAAACATGGCACAAGAACAGGTGCCACGTGGTTATACTGGATTCATTGGGAAAAACAAAAAAGGCACAACTCTCAAGAAAGATGGGATGCTTTACCAGTCCCATCTTTCTGTACTAGCTAAGATAAACCTACTAGCTATCCTATCTAATAAAGAGGGAATATGCTAACTGACCCTCATGTCGTTGCAAAGATGGCGGCACACACAGCCAATAAGGAGGGAATATGCTAATTGACTGCTCTTTCCTCAGAGATGGCGGTGTCCACAGCCATAAGATGGCAGCACCCAGTCCCCTCAGCCTTGGTGGGGCAAGGTTGGGTCCACTACAGGCAGGCCTGGCCAATCCCTGAACCTACCTCTGGAGTCCTCCAGTCCCTTTAGCCCCCCAACCATCCAGGGCCAGCTGAGGCTTGTACTGCCGGCAGTGGCAGCAGCAGAGGTGTGATGGGGCATCGCCTCCTATCCCTGAGGGCTCCTGGACTGCGAGAGGGGGAAGACTGGGCTGAGGGCGCCATCATCTTATGGCTGTGGGCACCATCATTTTTGAGGGAAAGGGCAGTCAATTAGCATATCCCCTCCTTATTGGCTGTGTGTGCCGCCATCTTTGTGATGGCATGAGGGTCAGTTAGCATATTCCCTCTTTATTAGATAGGATAGCTAGTAGGGTTATCTTAGCTATTGTAGTACAGAAAGATTGGAGTGGTAAAGCATCCCATCCCCCCCTCCAGGGCATGATTTTTCTTGCACCGGGTCTCTAGTAACAGATAAACTTCAAAGTCACTGAAGCTTAAAACACACAAGTTTATCCTTCATTCCTATAAAGTCTTATTGACCAGAGAGAGATGGGCTCGCTCCATCCTGGGGCTCATTCTACTGGTTAGAACTCAGTCACATTATCCAATCTAACAGCAAGGGAGTCTAGAAAATATAATCTAGTGGTATGACCAGGAGAAAAGGGAAACAGGTGGGTAGACATTTAGCTACATGACACATTCCAAAATCCTAACTTGCTTCATTCCTCCTCCCCTTGCTCCTCCTTTCATAGCATCATGGTCTTCTCTATCTGAAAAGAAGGCACAGGTATAATATCTGCTCAGTCTTCATTGATAGATACATGTCTTATCCTTCTGAGAAGTATATCCATCTTAACCAAAGATTGTGTGATACTCAACTCAAAAAAACAATGCCTTCCATCAAGCATGTTCACTTTCATTCTATTTGGCTACATGTCAAGGGTCTGTTCTGGGCAAATATTTAGTATAACACAGAGGCAATTTTCCTATAATAACAAAATTATTATAGGTTTTTAGTGTTGCCCCTTTGCATAGTGTTGGTCATAATTGGTACTTTTGATGCTAACTCCTTGATTAGGAAACAAACCCAATTCTAACATTTTATCACTTGTTTTGTTAAGTGTTTTCTAAAAATACAATGAAGCCATGTGTGTAAGCTTCTTGTATCAGGTTGGCTCAAAGCAGTCACCTCTTGTAGCAGCAGTGCTCCAGGCAGTTTCTTCCCAGGACACACATGGGCATTTTCTAGGTGTGGTCACCTGCAACTCTTCAACTCTACAACCCACTCCACAAGACTTGGCCTTGGCCCATCTACTTTAGGGGGAATAATGAAGCTGGTCCATCACTTACCCCTCACTTGGGGAGAATCAGTACAATCAATTACAGCTTTCAAATCTTTGGCAGCAGACATCATATTTGAATAGCTAAGCAACATTGAAAAAGGAAAGAAGAAGAAGAAGAAGAAGAAGAAGAAGAAGAAGAAGAAGGAGGAGGAGGAGGAGGAGGAGGAGGAGGAGGAGGAGGAGGAGGAGGAGGAGGAGGAGGAGGAGAAGAAAGGGGAAGAGGAGGGGAAGAGGAGGGGGAGGAGGGGAAGAGGAGGAGGAGGGGGAGGAGGGGGAGGAGGGGGAAGAGGAGGGGGAAGAGGAGGAGGAGGAGGAAAAGGAAAAGGGGTAGGAGGGGGAGGAGGAGGGGGAGGAGGGGGAGGAGGAGGGAGAGGGGGGGAGGGGGAGGAGGAGGAGAAGTAGAAAAAGAAGAAGAAGAAGAAAAGAAAAAAGATGCCATCCGTGTCAAGAACGTAAACCCACGAATGAGGAAGCCCTGGTTGCAGACCCTGCTGTCTCCCAGTTCACTGTAGACACTTTTATCCTTTAGCCTAGGTTTTTCTATTTATTTATGTATCAATAGTTTAGGCCTCCATGGTATATCTTTCAGCTCTTTCTGACTCTGTGATTCTGTGAAGAAATCCCTGTGAGTGGAGTTTGATGTCTCAGATGGAGATCTATTTTAGAAAGCCATTCTCAGCCTCAGCCCCAGGCCACAAAAATAAAATACAAGTGAACTTCCAGATCAGACTTGGGCTATAAGGGAACCCATAGTAAATATTTTGCAACGAAAAACAAAGGAATATATTACCCTTCAGCCAAAGGCAAGGAAAGCCCTAATTACTGCTTCTCCAGTTGTAAATGGCTTTATAAGCAATCTGCTCAGGGTAATTTTATTAGTTCAAGCACCGTTCACAAGATCACTATGAAGAAATCAACATGTGATGAAATTAATTTACCTATCACAGGAAGAATCAAGGGGCACTTGGGAGGGTATTCATTTAATAAATAAAATATATTTGAGATGAGAATATTATGGTAATCGCTACTTATTAATGCAAACTTCTTCAGGGTTTTGCAGGATTCAAACGGGTGTCTTCTCCTAACTAAATAAACATACATGCCGAAACCGGTTTGGCTCAGTGGTAGAGCATTGGTCTGCGGACTGAAAGGTCCCAGGTTCGATTCTGGTCAGGGGCATGTACGTTGGCTTCGGGCACATCTCCGGTAGGGGGTGTGCAAGAGGCGGCTGGTCGATGTTTCTCTCTCATTGACGTTTCTAGCTCTCTGTCTCTCTCCCTTCCTCTCTATTAAAAATCAATAAAATATTAAAAAAATAAAAAAATAAAATAAATAAACATACATATTTGAGGAGCCCAGCCTACAATATTAACTGTCCTCCTGCACCAAAAATATTAGTCTTTTCCTCCTTTTCTGCCCGCTTCCGTCAGGGAGCCACAGAGCATACGACTGCAGCGCCTAGCTAACCATGTAATTGATAACTCCCTACTTGGTTCACTGTGGGAATCTGTCAGTTCAGGTCTAAAAATACATACACACTACGAGTAAAATGAACTCACACAAGCCTGTCTGTGGGCCGGGAAGGGCCTGAATGCAGTCGACATTTTGCTACTTAATTGGTTGGGGCCGGTTTACCAGCACACCCGTGTATTCCAGCAATGACTCTCTGTACTCTGACTCTTTTTGACAGACCTATTTAGTGAGGAGGAGATATTTTTCCCCCCAGATAATTGCTCAAAATCAGGCTTTCAAAGTCAAAGTGATTCAAACTTGCCTGTCTATATTTTGCAAACACACAAGTTGGAAGGAATGCAAATTCCCATTCCTATTTCTTAGGTGGACGCACTGCACAATAGGGGCTGTTTTTTGGTTTTGCTTTTTCGCGTAAGAGCAATGAATCCAAACCCCACAGAACTCAGCCCCTATATGGGGCCAGATCCTGCAAGAGGGTTCATGTCACCCACCATAGGCCCAGCGCCCAACAGCAAGAGATGTTGGATCTGAGATGCCCCCTTATCAAAGTCTGAGGCTCTCAGTGTCCTATAAGGACATCAGCAGAGCAGATGGCTGCAGAGTTGAAGTCCATGGATATCTGAAGGAGCCATTTAACTGTGGGGTGGCATGTGGCAGTATGGGCAGAGCAAGGATTTCGAAATCAAATTATCTTTAGTGCAGTTCAGGGGACTTACTTCATTCCTCTGCTCTTCAACATAGAAACAGCCGGTTCTAGCTACCCCTCGGGCTGTTTTGGACTTGAATGATGTTCAATATGTAAACCATCCTGAATGCGGTGGGTGCTGCATAGACATCTCCCTGCTTTGTCTCTGCTCCGCCCACTCTGCTTGGAAGACTCCACTGGAATTTCTTCCCTCTTGGCAATTTTAGATCTTCATATAGAGATCATGAAATGGCTCAGCATTAGCACACACAGACAAATCCTAAAGAAGGAATGAGGGAATAGCGCTGGGAGGTGTGGGCAAAGCCATTTCCGAGGGCTAACACTCAGGATGCCATGTAGACCCATGCAGATTTCAGGAAAGCCCAGTGGCACAGGGTTCTCCCAGTTAGAAGGAGGACTCAGCACCAAGCCATGTAAGTCCACAGGAACAGCTTTAATGAGGCTGGAGGACTCTGAAGAGCTCTCTTGCATTACAAACAAAAATATCCATGACCATGGAGCAAATAGCTCCTGTCCACATATCTACACACAAATCAAGAACCAGAAAGTAGGCCCAGTCCTGGGACCTTATATAACCCTACTGCGACATTTCCAAAAGCATGAGATAACATGATCCTTCCCAATGTGCAGTGAGCTCAATTCTATAAAAGCATCTGCCTAATAAAAGAGTAACATGCTAATTGACCATACCTTCATGATGCCCACCAGCCATTCAGGAGTGTGTATGCAAATTAACCCAACACAGGCATACACATGCGCCAAGTAGCCAGGGGCCGGGCGAGACACAGGCCACTCTGGGACTCTGGGCAACATGGGAAGGTGGAAAGGTGTTTCTGGGCTGGAGCAGAAAGGTGGATCGGGCCAGAGTGAAGGCGGTACCAGCAGCCAGGGGAAAGAAGGCCCATTCTTGCATGAATCTTCATGCATCGGGCTCTAGTAGAGTCATAATCTTTTAAAATTAAGGAGGACTTTCAAGATAGTGCTCTCCTACTTTTTCTTTTCTTGATGATAATAAACTCTTCTGCAAAATACTTATTTAAAAGGCAAAAGGTTTAGCAGATAAACCAGGACCTCTGTCTCCTTAGGAGAATTGAGCTGAGTAAGTAGATCTGGTCCTACTTTCAAGATCAAAATTCTGATCCTGATTTGCAATGCCATGTATGGATCCCACAACTGTATCTATGGGATAATTAGATACATTGCTATCCCGTAATCAGGGTACCCAAATAGGATCCTGTGGGATGGCTCAGGTAAAAATGCTTTGTAAATGATGAAATAAATAAATAAATAAACTATTAGTATTTTAATTGAGGCTGGAATGCCAGGCAATCAATTTAATTAACTGCAGCACAATTAATTGAGGTTTGACTCGGATCTTGCCAATTCAAGTGGCATTGTATAGGTTTGGTTAGAGCCAAGAGAACTAAAATGATTCTAGGGACACTGTTGGAATAAAATTATCCATGAAAGTGTTTAACTCAAACCAAGTAGTGGAAATGCTAAGGGAAATGAGTTGTTGTTTGTCAACATCTGTCTCAGTTTCTCCATCTGTAACATGGATCTAATCTTCATGATAAAGGCTGACAAACTAGATAATTACAGTTCTGCATGGATTGGGTGAAAGTCTGAGGACAGGATGGCACATGTTGACTTATCCCACTGCCCTTCCCCCAGTCATCAATCACATCTTTTGGATGAAGGCAGTCACCAATGCCATCATCCAGAAGCCATGGTCCGCCCGGGACCATCCCAATTCTTCCTCACCTGTCTCGGATGTGCCTGAGTCACCTGAGGAATGAGATCCTTTCACCCTAATTATAAGAGCTCCATTTGGCACATCTCTATTGCAGGGCTGGTTGGAACTTTTGTGCAGCCCCTACCTACAGCCTCAGCCAGCTCCTCCTGATTCTGCAGTCTTTTCATCTTCCCCTAATCCATTCCTGAGCCAAACCTGGCGGGAAGGGGCCCTGTCCACCACAAAGTGGCCACAGCATCAGAGCTACCCCAGGAAGAAGCTCACTTACCCTGGGACAGAAGCACACTCCATCTTGTTGTTGAGGGTCGTCAATGTAGCAGTTTTTACTTGGAGTCCAACCAATTCCTAACGAATGCGATACAAGGGGAGAAAAAAGACTAGAAGGAAATAAACTAAAATACAGATCTTATGTCTGGGTGATGGAACCAGGGACAGCTTTTCTTTTGTTTTTAAATCTCTGTGTGTGTTTTCTGCTCTGTATTTTCACATGTTCTATGATATGGATTCCACTTTTAATTATTGTGAAACAACCCACAATGCATGTAACATAAACCAAAATGAGCCTAAGCAGCATTCCAGAGGAAAGATACACTGGCCGTGTCTGCATGAGGAAAAGGGAGACAGGAGTTCTGAGCAGACGCTAATGAAGGTTCAAGCAGACCCTTATATCCTGATCTATGATAATTCCATCAGCTTGAAGATGGAGGAAGAGAGAAGGGGATCAAAACATACCTAAGAAAATAGAGCAAGTGTTGGCAAGGATGTGGAGAAACGGAAACCCTTGTACATTGCTAGTGGGAATATAAAATGGTGCAATATTATGGTTTCTCAAAAAGCTAAAGACAGGATTACTGTGTGACTTAGCATCGGATGTATGCCACTCCCAGGTCTATCCCCGAAAGAATTGAAAACAGGTGCTCAAGCAAATACTTGTTTCGTAGCAGCACTATTCACAATCACCAAACTGTGGAAACAATATAAATATCCACCCAAGGAAGAACAGATAAATAAAATGTGC
This sequence comes from Pipistrellus kuhlii, assembly GCF_014108245.1. NCBI lineage: Eukaryota > Metazoa > Chordata > Mammalia > Chiroptera > Vespertilionidae > Pipistrellus > Pipistrellus kuhlii. Next base: position 12,721,124 of record NW_023425482.1, read on the forward strand.
TATGAAAACATGATGGAATATTATGCAGCCATAAAAAGGAGGGAAGCAGTGATATATGCTACAACATTGATGAACATTGAAAACATGCTAAATGAAAGAAGAGGGACACAATGGCTCTGTGTGGTATGATTCCTTTTATGTAAAATGTACAGAGTAGATAAGTTCATAGAGACAGAAAGCACTTCAGGGGTCCCCAAGGGCTGGGAGGAGAGGGGAATACTGAATAATGCTTAGTGGATACAGGGTTTTTTTGTGAGGGGATCATATATTGTGGAACTACACAGAAGTGGTACTTGCATAAATCTGTGGATGTACTAAATGACATTGAATTGTTGGGTTTAAAATGGTTAATTTTATGTTATATGTATTTTGCCTCAATTAAATTGGGGGGAGAGAATAGGGGAGAAAGAGAAAAATGTCCCTGAAGTTTCCTTGCATGTGTATCTGATGCTGTCCAGAGAGAACTCATCCAGAAGTACCTGGGGTGAGGGAAAGAAGGGAGTGTGTGTCTGTCAAGAGGACAGGAAGGAGGTTCTGCAAGACAGCGAGGGACTCAGTCAACCTCATCTGGAGACCCCGCAGCCTGCGCTGACCTGCCCTGTCCTCTGTTGGAACTTTCCTTACTCTGAGCACTTCCCTCAGCTAGGTTTGCACCTTCTTCTTCTTCTGCTACCTCCTCCCTCCTACCTCTCTTATTTATGTGAAGAGTGCACATTAAGCCCCCCAGGGAAAAAAAGGAATGCAAATTTCCCCCAAATGAGGACCTGTGTGGAGAGGAGGTCCCTGGTGGGCTTTCAGGAGGCAGGAAGAAAGTGGGGGGCAGGTTCATAACTAATCTCCTTTGGCTTCTGGAGTCCGGTTGGTTTTGGGGGCAGGAACAGGACCACCCCAAACACTTTTGTGGTCCTAACAAATCAGGTAAGTAAATATTATCTGGAGGATTTCCCGGCCTCTGAGATCCCTCCAGGACTCTGGTTCCTCAGGGAACCATGTGGAGTCAGGGTCAGGGACTTGCTCCTTCCTGCCAAAAGCCATCTTTCCCCTCCTCCCCCTTGCTTTCTCCCCCCCCAACCCCCCCAATCTCTGAGGAAGTTCTGCTGGAAGGAGTCATTCAAAACAATATCTCAGCTCAAAGATGGATTGGCACCTGACCTACCACTTATGGGGCAATGAGGAGGGGGCAGCAGCTCTTGGGAAAGTGCCTGAAGGCACCACAGGCTTGGTGGGTGGAAGTGTGCAGGAGCTTCGAGATCCTCCCAGACCCGAGGAGCTTCTCTGGGGAGCTGGTGTGCTCATCCAACAGAGCAAAACACGCAGGACAGAGGGTGTGGGGTCTGGGCCAGTGACTCCCCTTTGGGTGGGCCTAATACAAAGGAAACGGCATAGGGCGGGACTTGGGGGGGTTATCCTCAGGAGACCTCAGCTCTCTAGCCTGCACGTTGACCTCTGACCCAGGTGTTAAGGAGACACTGTAAATGGCAGCACTCACATTGACCTTACGAAAAGTATTTGAAGCAGAAGTTGTCGGGCATGGCAAGAGAGGAGCAGTAACTGCCGAGCTGCCATATACCCTGGCGTTTTCTCTGTGAACTATTTTATCTCAGAGTCGCACCCATCCAGGAGCCAGCCGATGGGTTGAACATTAAGGCCTGGTGATGCCGAGGCCACGGACCTCCCAAGATGGGGATCCGACCTAGATCCTTGATCTCAGGGATCCTGGCTGCATCCCTGAACCCAAGGTGGAACTGCAGCAAAGGGACCACGCTCTTGGTTCTGCATCTTGGTTCTCCACCTCCTGGGTCCCTGCTTCAGATATTACTTGCCCCTGTTGGCTTCCCAGGCTGCCTCCATCCTGCGTCGTGTGGCTCTGTTAGTCACAGGCCCACGCACGTCACCTCCTCCGGATCTGAGCCTGGCTGCACAGCCCTGGGTGCTGGGAGTGTGTGAAGACCCGGCGTGCCAAGAGCAAAAGCAGCCTCGTATGGTTCTCATTTCAAAACTGCCTAAAAATGAAGATCAGAAAGAAGTAGGTGTGTTTTGCAAGATGCTGGCTAGATTAAAATGTGCAGGGAGCTTTGCAAAGAGAAGAGCCCTAATTCATTCAGTTGTTTATGCGTTCGCTCACGCCTTCATCCGAGAAACAACGACCGAGTGCCTGCTCTGGGCCAGGAACTCTGCAGGCCACCCAACGATGGGCAAGGAAGACACGATCTTGAAACTTACACTCGGGGGGGGGGAAACAGCATCCCTTAATGTTGCTGGACCCCAGCGCAGGGGAGATTACTAAATCAACCCCTGAAAGGAAGTGGCAGCTCCAGAGAGCGGTTTCACAAAGGTTCCAGAGAACTGGCAGCTAAAAAGGCAGGAGGATGTCAAGTGAGCAAGGGTGGCAGGGCGCTGGGTGGGGGAGCGGCTGACGGCTGTGGCTGCTGACACAGCTGGAAGGGGGACCTTACAGATAGGAGCCCCGGGCTTACCACGTGGCTGTCAGGTACACTTGTCACCTATATAATCTTATTAACCAATGTCACCCCCCCCAAATTAATGTAAAACATAAATAAAAATAAAAGATGAATCCCCTCACTACATTCCCTTGCTCAAAAGCTGCCTATGGCTCAGAGCTACCAGTGGGGGAGGTGCCACCTTGGGGGGGTGGGGGTGCTGGAGGGGTGAACACTGATGCTGAGGGTGGAGAAGGTGGGAGAGTAAAAATACTTCCCCTTTTACTGTGTAAAGCAGGTATATGCAGCCAGTATGAAAACAAATATGCAATATATCCGTGGCATTAAAATTTCAGGAAAATCATCTGAAAAGGCATCTGGGGCTGGGAGGCACTAATAAAATAAAGGATTGAGAACCACGCCAGGGTTCTGCATCCTCAGGACTGTCCTGGTCTGGGCCTGGATCATTCCTGGTGCCAAGAGCTGCCCTGCACATCGCAGGGTGTTTAGCAGCAGCCCCGGTCTCTCGTCCTGCCCTTCCGCCCGAGCTGTGACAACCAGCCATGTTCCCGGCACCGCCTGCTGTCCCTGGGGACACCATGGGCCCCGCTGGGAACTCCTGAATCGGATGGGGTCAGTCTTACAAGTGCTCACTAAATGGTAACTATCCCATAAAGCTTAGCAGGTTTTTTTGTTTTCTTTTTGTTTTTGGAGGCGGCCCTTTTATTGGCAGCCATAAATTCCGAGGGCCAAGCAGGCCTAGAGTTGCATGTAGAATAATAAAAGGAGAGACCCAGCCATGACAATAGCCTAGGCCTTTTGATGAAAGTCATCAGGGGAGGGGAGGAGGAGGCTTGGGAGCCCAGCCAGCAAGCCTAGAAATGTCCATCTCTCTTTGTGTCCAGAGAGGCCTCATTAAATTCCGCGACTGCGCGGGTGGAATTTGACTTGCAGCTGTGAAATCCAAGGCCTCCCCGGGCCTCCTGTGGACAGGAAACCGGGGTAATAAATCGCCTCGGCTTCCCTGCCTGGGTTGCAGGCCTTGGGAGGTTACACCCTGAACATCCCTTCTGAAGGGTGGAGGGCCGAGGGACCCAACATCAGAGACCCAGACTGGGTCTTGGTCTTTGGGTTTGACCAAGGGGTAATGGCGAAGAACATTAGCTAGTTAGGCTGAGGAATTTCCAGCGGGTAACGTTTCCTAAGGAGTCAGTAATATTAGCCTTTTGCTAAATCAAAACCAAACCAAAACAAAACCCTAACGCAATTCCTTGTGCATCACGCAATACATTCAAAAGTCATGAATGGTTTATTTTGGTTGATAATCTTAACTATGATGGATGGATCGCATCACATCTGGGCCTGGTTCTGGACACCGGAGCTCCATTTTGTTGCAGAGGTTGAGTCTGAGCGACTTCCCAGGTTACTGAGACTCGGGAAAGCGAGTGCAGTCTGAGGCGTGTGTTAGGGGAGAAGCCACGTGCTGTTCAATTAAGATGTTTATTGATGTGACACATAAAACTCCCGTATTTTATTATCTGGACTGGAAAGTGTTTATTTATTGAACTGCACGTGGCTTCCCTGCTCCTGTGGGCTCCTTAGACACGGTTTTTCTCCAACACAGGTCCAAAAGAACCAGTCCTCTGATGAGTATATCCCCCTTCCTCCCGCCCACCCATTATCCCTCCTTTCTGGATTTCTCACATTCTTTCCCTTCTTCCTGGAGGCTAGTATTAACCAGGTGGAGTTGTCCTGCTGTGTTTGATGTGTGAAATCACCCTGTACTTTCAGCCACAGAAGTGGGGAGAGAACACTTTTTGAAGGTGTTTTTTAGAAAGGTGAAAGGTTTTAGAAAATAATGTTGGACATTTGACATGAATGTTGTGGTGTGAGTTTTATCTAGCCTGAGGGGATTAGAGGGGCGGGGGGGAGAAAGGGAACTAACAATACAATTATCTTGAAATAATCCTAGGATTGGTATTGTGCAAGGAAACAAACAAGTTGAAGGGAAAAGCAAACAAAATCCTACACACCCATCCTTTTCCCTATTGTGTTTGCCAGCGGAAGTGGGGGCCCCAGCTCAAGAGCCCTGTGCTGTGCTCCCACCTTCATGTCCTGCCCCCCTATATTCATAGGAATTCGTGCTGCCAAAGACCCTGAGAGAGACTTTCATTTGCTTTTCCCTCCGGGAACAGATTTCTCAAGCAAACTCTGGATTCAAACTTTCATTTGGAAAACAAAACCACCTCTATCAAAACAACAACAAAACCCTAAAAAGTGTGTTCTTCAGTTTGGGAGATGGACATGGAAGGAAAAATTCTCTTAAAAAAGGAAAAGGAGCCCAGCCAGTGTGTGTGTGTCAGTGGTTGAGCTCTGACCTAGGAACCAGGAGGTCATGGTTCAATTCCCCACATGCCTGGGTTGTGAGCTCCATCTCCAGTAGGGGGCGTGCAGGAGGCAGCTGATCAATGATCACTGATGTTTCTATCTCCCTCTCCCTCTCCCTTCCTCTCTGAAATCAATAAAACATTCTGTTTTAAAGGAAAAAAGAAAAAAAAGAGCAGGGCCTTCCTATTGATAAGACATATGGTTACAGAGGTTTGAAGAAAATGGCAGGTATACTTTTGAGAACACATATAAGTTCACTGCTGATTGGTTATTTAATAACTTTGTTTTGTGTTGCTAACAAACTAAAAGTGGAGGTATATCTAGAAGAATTCTAGGTTTCTTCCCTGTATCACCTTCCAGTTCTCCCAGCTGCTCCCACCACAGGGCGTAAGCACCCAAATGCCAACAGGATAACCCACTTTACAAAGTGGCTTAATTACCCCTCACCAGAACCCATCAGTAGAAGGGCTTAAGGGCCACAATTTTTTTCCTGGATTTTCACTCCCTCATAAAGGGGGATGTGGCAGAGATTTTGGAACCCCCACTTTCCCTGGGGAGGGAACGAGAGGATTTTAATGAGTGAACTTGATGTCATTAACAATGCTGACAGCTGTTTAATCCCAGTGGAGACAACAGCTGAGTCCCAACTACAGGATAAATAATCAGCTCTTCAGTGGGATCTGGGGACGGGACCCTGCAAATCTCCGGACGTACCTGCAGCTTTTGTCCGTGACACAGTCATGGGGTGGGTCTGGAGTCTCTGGAGCTAATGAAATGACAGGAGGCCCTTACAGGAGAGGAGACTTATTAAGCTCAGAGAACAGATTTATTAAAGGGGCCTGTTCTAAGTTTGCCATTAATTAAAATTAAGAACCATTTTTTATGTTTCCACTGAATCACAGAGCATAATGAACTGAAGCGAAAGGAAATAATAAAGTAGGAGCACTCCATGACCCGGAGGCAGGGACGAGACGGCTGAGCTTGCACGGGGAAAGAAAATGGGCTGGGCGGCCGAAACAGAAACACGGGTGGGCTGTGCAGCACCCACGCTGCCGTAGGGCACACGCCATTTCATTGAAACGGAACATTTAGACACCTGCCAGTGACGGTAAATGTGCTCCCTTTTCACCCCTCCTCCCCCAGACATCATCATCAGCCTCTCTCTTCTGGGCTTCAGGTTCTTTTTTTTTTTTCCCCCCCTGCTTGCTGACATCCTTCCGATGACTGTTTCTGCTGCTTTTAATTTGTAAAATATTATAGATATAAATAACATCTGATTAAGATGCTGCCTTGAAATATGTGGCGCTCCCTTAGCAGGCCCCGTCTTATAAAGGACTCCTGGATCCCTTCCATTCATGTATAATGCGAGGCTCCGAGCAGATGTCTTAAGTATTCTCTGTTACAAACAGCAACATTGCATGAATTTAAATTTGGCTCTTTGTCTGACCGCCCCTCCCAGCAAGGCAGCTGATGTCCAGGGAGCCCCGTTTCATCTGGAAATGACGTCACCGTTACAAGCAGGACAGACAACCTGCTCTCTTGCGAGAGGGCTGAGGCTGCTGCTGGTAAGGAGATCCTTTCCGTCAGTCAGATTGGAGTTTGCTAAAATGAGAGGTGGAGGAAGAAGGTCCTTTATAAACATGCCGACCTTACCTAGGAAGAACCACACTGCTCTCTGAGTGCCTGATGTTTCCAATGGATCTTTGTAAACGGGGTATCGTGTCTGCACTATTGTCCTCATTTTGTTGATGAGGAAACTGAGGTCCAGGGAAGAGAAATGAGTTATTTCTCTCTTGTTAGTATTTTACTAAAAGGACCTTAACAAATGTGTGTAAAATCCTCAGCTAAGGTTTCAAATCCAACATCACAAGAACAGGACATGAGAAATGTAGCTTATTGCCTGAACTTAAAAAAAAAAAAAAAAAAAAAATCCTAGGGGATGTGGGGGATTAGCACACTTGTCCCTCCTTTTCCTTCTGTTCTTCCGAAAAGCACACTTTACTCCATTTGATCCGCTGGTCCAATTGGAGTGTTTCATTTCCTTTCCACGACAATAGATCCATGATGTTGGTCAGCTAATTAAATAGACCGTCTCTTGACCATAGTGATTGAATCAGAGATAAAGCATGTGACCTAAACTGAACTGGAATCTTCCCTGGGAGAGAGGCTAAGGCCTCTTGCTATTACTGATATTATATGAGAATGGGACTTTGGTCCTTGTAGTAACCAGGCAGAGAAAACCTGCTGTATAAAGAAAGCCACGCTGATGGAAAGAGACAAATTATCTCATTATGTATTTGAGCCCCTGGATACAGCCATGCCTGAAGCTATAACTCCAAGACTCTCTAGTATATGAACCAACGTACTCCCTTTTGTCATATGGTAAGTTTAGTTGCCACTAAGAATTACGACTAATATGGGATGACATAGCAGTGTAGTGTAGACTGTTCTATGAAAGCTCTGGACATGGGGTATAATATACTATCTTTTTAAATTGTGTTCTTAAATTAATTCTCAGCAAATTTCTCATGTTTCTGGCACTGTATGTTTTTTCTTAGCTCTCCTGCATGCTGCTGCTTCTGGCTTGAGAGTCTTACTCTTCTGCTTCCATATTTGGTGAGCTTCTATGCATCATCCAAGCCCTAGACAAACCTAAGCTATTGGGTGAAATCTTCCTTGGTTTCGATGGTATCAGTTTTTCCCAAAAAACTGTGAGCTGTCTAGAGCCTGAGTTGGGTCTTATCCATTGTATGTTCTCAACAACAAGTACACTCCTGGGCATGAGGTCATTGTATTACTCAAAAACTAGAGGCCTGATGCATGAAATTTGTGCAAGAGTAGGCTTTCCTTTCCCTGGCTGCCAGCACTGGCTTCCCACCGGCACCTGGGACTTGGGCTTCCCTCGCAGCCCCAGCTTTATCCAGAAGGTTGTCTGGAAGGAAGCCAGGTCTAATTAGCATATTACACTTTTATTATTATAGATAGCTCACCATGAACTGGAAACCCTGCCATCAAGGAGGTCAGAGACATTGGGCAGAGACAAGGACCCAAAAATATTACAACAGTGCCGAGGTAAGGCCCATTGTATAACGGAAAGTCACCTTGGCGATGTAGCTTTCAGGCGGCATGAATGGAAGTGGAATGCTCGGGGTGCGGGGGGCAAAGCATTCCACTGTATGCTGCTCAACTGCTCAGACCACATCTGGGTGTTTGTCCCAGGCTGAACTTCAATAGGAATATTGAGGACATGGGCATGAGACTGGTTGAATTACATCACGGTTTTCACACTGCTTATGACAGCTTTATTGAATATTGTTCACATACCGAACAATTCCCCCATTTAAAATACACAAATCAATAGTTTCTGGTATAGTCATAGTTTTACAACGCTCACCACATCAACGTTAGAACATTTTCATTGTTCCAAAAGAAATCCCCTTCCTTTCGCTGTCAATCCCCTATCCCTCCGTGCCCTCTCAGCCCCAGGAAACCACAAATCTACGTTCCGCCTCTACTGATTTGCCTCTTCAGGACATTCTGTATAAAGAGAATCCCATGGTCCTCTGTGATTGGCATCTTTCACTTAATGTTTTCAGCATACTCCTATTTTTATCGTCATTAAAGCAGCAGGAACCCCTTTATGCGGACAGTGTCTAAGGTGTACGTAGAACCATAGGCAATTATTAAGAGGGGAATGGCTCTGGTTCAACAGGCAGGACTGGGGTTCTGAGCTTTACTTTCTTGACTTTGTCCCCCGAATTAAGTAGCAAAAGACAAGGATCTCTGGAACCAGAGAGTTGGGCCACTCATAGCTCCTAGGCAGTCCATCTGGGCATATACAGAGTTCTATTTTGCTGCACTTCGAAAGCAGAAAAAAGCCTTGCTATTTCCAGTCTTTTTTTTTTTAATTTTAAGAAACTGCCTTCTCCATAAAAGGGTATTATGTGACAAACATTCTAAGTCCCTTCTTATGGTAATACTGCACTTTGCAAATGGCTCGGATCCAATCCAATTGAACATAATAAAATGAAACAATCTGTGCTATCTCCAATAGCTTTAATCCTCACCATGCTAATGATTCCTAAAACCAACGGGCATGGTTTAAAAAAAGAAGGAAGAAAAGATGCGCTCTGCTCTCTCCCGTTATCAGCCTTCTTGGCAGCTGGGCTTCGTGCTTATTGTCACCATCATCAGGGTCCTTGGAAAAAGCACCTGCCACCCCTTTGCTCTGAGGTCAAAGTTCACATGTGAAGCAAAACAGTCACATCATTCTCGTGCCTTTCTGCTTGTGGTGGTTAATAATAAAGCATAACTGCATCCATGTGTAAGACTGCTGCCCCATTTTCTCGAGGTTGGCGAGAACTCCCCCAGAGAACTCTGGGACCTGGCCTGTCTCACAATTACCAATGACACTTTCTGTCCACCCCCACAGAACGGTCAGGGCTCAGAGCTCAAGTTTCCTGCCTAGAATTGGCAGTCACAGTCCTCTCATTGGGCCAAAATGCATATGGGGTGCACTCTTCAGATATTTTGGAAATAATGGACTCATTCATTCATTCATTCCCTCACTCGTCCATTCATTCACACAGATGGATTATCTCCTGCACACCATGCAACATGCTAGGAGTCTTGCTCTTGGAGAACTCAGAGGAAATGGAGATCACATCACATTTTTAATTTGTTGGGTTAAGCACTACATGAGAAGTGAGAACTCAAGACTATGGGGACGAGGGGACCAGGGAAGGCTCCCTATTTGCTCCTGCTGCTTCTGTGTCCCATGATGCTCCCCTGGGGCCCATGTATGCAAAGCCACTCCCATTGTCTCCAGTCCTGCCCCTCCTGCATTTACAGAGCCCACAGATTCCGAACTCTGAGCCTTTGCCTGCAGCCAGCTCCTGAGTCAGCTCCTGAGCGTCACAGTGGTCCTTCATCCAATCAAAGAAAACATAAGGCCCACTCAACCCTCCCCAGCCAAATCTGTATGATTCCAGTCTTGGCCATTTCCTGTGGTCAGTTGCCTTTAGAAGTCTCCCCATTGTTCAGGGCTGGATTCATCCACTTGGAACACATTTTGGACACTGAGTTTGCTTCTTCCCTTGCAGACACCATTCAGTACTGAAGGGCTTCTCAGAGAGGTGGTTAAGTTTGGGAGATTAGGCTAAATCACATGTGTCTGGCTAGTGTCTAGGGAAAATTCTAGAATGGGAGACACTGAAACAATGGAGACACTTTGGGTGATTTTTGTGTATTCCATAGATCCTTCCTCCATTGAGGTAATACTAGTAGTTAACATTAAAAATAATCAGATAGTATTTACTAATTTACTACATACTAGACACATCCTACATGTTTTATATCTATCAACTCATTCAACCCTCACTACACTTCTATAAAGTAGACAGTATTTTTCCCATTTCACAGATTTGGAAACTGAGGCACAGAGAGATTAAGTAAATTTCCCCAGAACAGTTTTCTCTTGGGATTTAAACCAAAACCACCATTTTTCCATGATAATGATATGCCATTAAAATTACTATGAAATGTACTTAAGCCCCTTAAAAGTGTACACTTTTTTTTTTATTCAGTAATTCTACTTCTGGAAATCTAATTTTATACAATAGTCAAATATTATATATTGTATTTATTAGTCTAAAGTGCTCACATGGTATTTTTTAGCCTTATTTATAATAAGAAAAATCTGGAAGCAATCTAAATTTTCAATATTAGAGGAATAAACTACAGTAATAGCCAATAAATGGAATTTATAGGCATCATTATAAATTATATTCATGAAGAGTCAATGATATCATGGAACTCTGCTATAATGTTAAGGTAAAATGTAGACCTGAAATGTCTATAGATGGTATGATCAAAATGGGTTCAGATGCTAGGGTGGAGATGTACGGTGAAAGGAGAAAAACAACGTTTTCCTTCTGCTTCCACCCAAAGCAGCTATTAGGAAATGATTTGTTTGGGAGCAAATCTGTTATCTCCTCTTAACCTATAGTCTTTTAACACATAATTTCAAGAAAACTCAACGTGGCACTTTTTTTTTCTGAGATATTTCATGTGGAAAAATAAATGATATCAGTGGGTTTAATATCGCAGTTGGATAGGTAAAGCTAGGCTCTTTAGCTCATGGACGAGAAATGAAACCAAGCAAAAAAGCTTTGAATTCTCAGACCTGCTCACGCAGTGTATCTGGAATTGATGAGGCACACAGATATCACCTGGAGATAACTTTTTCTACTTGTTCTCAGGCTCAGAACCAAATCACAGCACCTCCCTCCTCCAGCTCTGCTTTAGAGCAAATTGAGTCCAAATTAGATCACCCGTTTTGTCCAATTGTATAAACCACGGCAATACTGTTCGGGAAAATCTAATAGTCTTAATCTAAGAACTGCTCCTGTGCCCACAATAGAATCAAACAAATAATCAATAAGCCTCTAGATATTATAACATCACTGAGTGAAGAGACAGAGAGGAGCAGAGTCTGTGTTTGCAGAGAGAGCTGCTTAAATGGAATCAAATCACAATTCAGCAAGGACAAAGCCAAAACAAACAATAGCAGTAACAACAAAACTGGGGTGAGTAACATCATTTGTTCTACAGACTAACAGTCCCAGAATTTCCTAGCTGAAAGTGTTTGTGAATTTCAGTGAGGCAGGTATTTTCTTAGGCATTTAAAAATCTCATTTGACCTTCATCAGTAACTCTTTCGCATCGTTTTACTGTAGGGTAAATCTGAGATGCAGAGAGGTTAGGTCATTGGCCCCAAGTCACACAGCTAATAAGAGGCAGAGATGGGCACTGACCCCACATTTTTAACTCACATTCACTTGAACTGTATGCGAGCAAACTGACTTTGGAGTCAGCCACAATCCAGGGTTGCTTTCTCCATAAACATAGGCATATTGATAGTATCTTCAAGGCTCAGTTTCTTTTCTTCTTCTTCTTTTTTTAAATATATTTTATTGATTTTTTACAGAGAGGAAGAGAGAGGGACAGAGAGTTAGAAACATCGATGAGAGAGAATCATCGGATCAGCTGCCTCTTGCACACCCCTCACTGGGGATGTGCCCGCAACCAAGGTACATGCCCCTGACTGGAATCGAACCCGGGACCCTTCAGTCTGCAGGCTGACGCTCTATCCACTGAGCAAAACTGGTTTCGGCAAGGCTCAATTTCTTAAAATGGAAGTAACAACCTCAGCCCACGTATCAAGTGTGAAGTGTGATGTCTGGTACAAGGTCCATACTCAATAACTGTTGGCTCTTAATAGCTTTATCACTACATTACTCTAATTATTATTAAAAAAAAAAAGTATGCCCTTAACAAAACAACCATAAGCAAATTCTAGTTCCTTAATACAATAATGATACACCTGCTTAAGTGTTTAGGAATCAAGTGAGTGATGTGTGCAGCTTATTTAGAAATAAATAAAAAATGGGATGGATGGGGAGAGGGATAGATATGTGGGTAAAATGCAAGTAGAGAGAAATGTTAACTGTCAAATCTAGGTGATGGCTATATAGATGTTTTCAATTCTTTCAACTTTTAATAAAATGTTAGAAACATAGCAATAAAGAAGATGGGGATACAATGGGCGACTCCCAAAACATAATGATGAGCAAATGCAGCCAGACACTGAGGAGTGCACCCTGCACGACTCTGTTTATAGAAAATTCGAGCACAAAGAGCTATGGTGATGAAAATCAGAACAGGGCTAGCTCTAGCGGATGATGGGATTTGCTGATTGAAAATGGGGTACAGGTAACCCTTCTGAGTATTGGAAATGTCTGTTTTGATCTTGTCTATCTCTACATGGCTCTATAAATAAATTATAACAGTCAACTATTATAAATAAGTAAAAGTTCCTGATCTGTCTATCTAACATGCATGCATCTTACCATATGTATGAAACACCTCAAGTTAGATTCTGACTCTCAAGCAGCTCACATTTCAGAATGCCCCCCACTCTCTGTGCCAGAATTCTTTCTAGGCACTTTCTGATGCATTCACATGGAAAACCATTTCAGAGAATTGTCTGACAGAATACATTACTTAGGCATTTATACGCAAGGTGAAGCGATCTCAGTTTCTTAGAAAATGACTCTCATCCCTAGGAGTAAACTGAGCCTACGAGGAAATCACCAATGTGTCAAACTCCTCAGCCACCCCGTTGTCCTTACCCAGTACACGTGGGCCTTTTCTTTCCTCCTTCACAATCAGATTTATTCCAGGAAAAAATGGGTACCCCCTCTGACTCCAAATGTCTGCCCTCTGACGTGAGATTCAGCCATGGAGATGGGGAAAGAAGATGGCACCTCCAAACCATACTACATGGAGAGTCGCCTACAGAGTGAGTGTCCATGTAAAAGAACATTCTATTCACAAGACAAACGTCTCCTATTTTGTTCAAATCCAAGACCATCCCTTTTCAAATCTTCTCTCAGGGAGAAGGCCCATCCAGGCTTGTTCCGGAGTGTCCTGAATGGAAGTCCTAATAAGAGACAGGTGAGCTGTCTCCAACAACAGAGACCCCCAATCTCTTCCAAACTGCCGGTGACATAAATTTGAAAGAAGTGCCTCCTGAATGCAGGCAACATGAGTGCATGACAATTTCTAAATGAGCAATAAAATGGAATAAGTAGTAGTAGAAATGGAGATGAATTAGGATCCAGAAGGCCAAAACTATTCATACCATAAAAACTTGGAAATTGTTTTTAAAAAATACAGAGACCCAAATTTTTCTCCAGACACACTAGTCAGAATCTCTGGGAGTGGTGCTACAGAGATCAAAATATCTGGGATCCTCCTGCATGTGAAAGATTGAGAATCAAAATCTTCTGGTAAAGAGCCCCTTCAGGGGAACAGGCCCTTTCATGCATCCCTTTACCAACCCACCCATCCACATATATATCCATCCATCCATCCATCCATCCATCCATCCATCCATCCAAACATCCTCCCACCCACCCATCCATCCACTCATTCATTCACCTGTGTATCCATCCTATAACTATACTAGTTTACCTGCTGAGTGTCTTCTCTGTGTCATGAACAGACTATACCTTCTTTAATGATTAAAGACAAAATTCCCTTATACCAACAAGTTTTACAAAGAACCACACTGACTTAGCCACTGTTAATTGTATCATCAGTCCAATCATATGATCATTAAAAAACCACACATGGTATTTTCCCTACTTTTTTCACTAACCACTATAAATCTATTTTCAGTTATCACCAATTCTGCATTAAGAACTCCCTGGGTTTTAGGGAGAGTATAATCTGAAACACAAGCATTGTGTGCTTGGCTTGAGTCTCTTTTTCTTTTTTTTTTTTTTTTTTTTTTTTTTTTTTTTTAATATATTTTATTGATTTTATACAGAGAGGAAGGGAGAGAGATAGAGAGTTAGAAACATCGATGAGAGAGAGTCATCGATCAGCTGCCTCTTGCACACCCCCCACTGGGGATATGCCCGCAACCAAGGTACATGCCTTTGACCGGAATCGAACCCGGGACCTTTCAGTCCCCAAGCCGACGCTCTATCCATTGAGCCAAACCGGTCCCGGCTTGAGTCTCTTTTTCAAGGAAACTTGTACATTTATCCTAGCATACTGGAATCTCCGGGGTCTGTAGGTGGGCAAGCACCTTTCTATGGAGTTGATTACTTTCTGAGACATCCAATTATACATGAGTAATATCTTTTCCCAAAGATACTCTGCAGAGAATCCACTGTGGATTCTTCTGTTTTCAGGAAGCTAAGATGATTTGGGTACCAAAGCAAGCCCCATAGGTTCTGAAGTTATATACCATTAAAATAAAGTCTTCAAGGATGTGTGTGTGTGTGTGTGTGTGTGTGTGTGTGTGTGTGTGTGTGAGTGTGTGTGTGTGAAATAGATATGACAGTGGAGGCTGAAATTCAATAAAAGAGTATGCTGACTTTAGAAGAAAAAAATTAAAATAAAGCAAATGAATTGAAAAGACATCCTGAAGCTTTAAATGCTCCTTTTGAATAGTACTGCTATTTACCTCTGTCATACAGTCCTACACCCAGTGACCGACAGCATGCAGAATTATTATTATTACAGTACTGTATTGCATTTCCTTATTTAGTTCTCTGTCCCTTCCAGATAGCAAGATCCTAGAAAGCAGAAACAGTTTTTCTCTTTCTCATCATTGGATCTGTTCTTGGCCTGACAGTGCCTGACTCGATAAATTCCTGCTAAATCATGGATATATGTCCTTTTCTGGTAAGAATGTGACAAAATGAGACAGTTGTTGCAATTTCTGATGCCTTCCACCTAAAGCAAATGACTGATTTCCATTGGGTAACAGTCTCCTTTCACTTTAAGTATTGAGGTTGTTAGATAACAAGTAAGATAACTGAAGAATGAGTACCATCAGCCAGTCACTCAGCAACCAACACTGACTTACTTTTAATCTATCATAAGACACGCACTTTACTGAAATACAGGAAGCCCTGGCCCTATAATGTTCTGTCATTCCTAGTGAGAGGCATTGGTATTTTCTTTTTTATCTGTGACCCAATTCATGGCCAGATCTGGGGTCAAACATTGCAAGTCAGGTATTAGTGATTCCCTGCACCAAAACATGGGTGACAGGAATTGATCTTCCTGCCCTGGTCTAGTCTCTGCTCAACAACATATTCCTTTGTCTCTCACCCCTATGACATTTGACTTAACCAGTGTTCCATTCAACTAGTCTGTCTTCCCATGCACACATACCCACTATCTGACCCCCTAAGGCGCAGACACCACTGGTATTAATCATCCAGAAAGACTGCCCCTCACACATATCCTTTACTCCCAACTTTAGCTGCAAATTAGAATAATTCAGGGAGTTTTTAAAAATCCTGATGCCCAGGCTGCACCCTAACCCAATTGAATAGGACTCCCCAGAGGATGAACCTACATACACACCAAGGTTTGTTTACCATCCCTTGGATGATTGCAGTGGGTTTGAGAACCACAGAGGGAGTCCATCTTCCCCCACTGTTTCAGAAGCATCAGTCTATACATCTGGCCTTGGACAGGCTTCTAGCCTCATCGATGTCCTATCTATATGGAGTCTCATCAGCATTTGGACCTCCAAGCCATTCTGCACACTTTGACAAGCTCTTGGATCTTCAACCAAAACATGTGCTTTCTGTTGCAATGAGATTCAGCACTGATAGTTCTGACATCCTGGGGGGAGGCCAATGGGAGGATGAATGATTAAATGAAAATAGCCCTGATCGGTTTGGCTCAGTGGATAGAGCGTTGGCCTGCAAACTAAAAGATCCCAGGTTCAATTACTATCTAGGGCATGTACCTTGGTTGTGGGAACATCCCCGGTAGGAGGTGTGCAGGAAGCAGCTGATCAATGTTTCTCTCTCATAGATGTTTCTAACTCTCTTTCCCTCTCTGTTCCTCTGTGGAGAGAGAGAGAGAGAGAGAGAGAGAGAGAGAGAGAGAGAGAGAGAGAGAGAGAGAGAGGGAGAGAGAGAGAGAGAGAGGGAGGGAGAAAATAGGGATGAAAAGAAAGAGAAAATAGGGATGAAATAATGGACAGTTAAATGGGTGAAAGGATGGATGGATGGACAGATAGACATCTGAAGAGTTAACTCTGTGAAGACTTCTATTGCAGCATCTGAGTTATTTTATCATTCTTTTCACATGTTTGTGTCCTCACCTCGATGTTAAGTTCCACAAGACAGAGACCTGGAGTTTATCTGTATTTATTTTCTTAGGATCTGGCATAGTACTCAGCTGGTGGCGGGGACAACAACAGGTAAAAAATACATGCCTTTTGAGAAGAACTGACTTTAGTTCAATACTCTTATTTCTAAGTCTACCAATATCCTTCCAAGAATAGAATTTCTTGGTAGGGAGAAGAATGAAAATCTTGAAATAAAGATGCTTTGTGTATATTTTACCACTTCCCACTGTACAAAGAAATAGCTAGTGGCGAGTTCTGTTTTTAAAAAAAAAAAAAAAATCAATTGGAAAATGGCATTACTGATCTCAAGAGAAAGTGGGTAGATAAACATTTAAAAATATTACATTATTTGATAGTGTCTCACTGTCATGGAACTTCCTCTTTTCACTGATGGGAAAAGGAAGGCTTAGCAAATAACTTATTCAACACCATGAATCCAGAACTCTTGTCCTTCCTGTCCATGTTTTTCCTTGAATTGAAGAAAAATTTTTAAAATTCCATAACCCTCTAAACTAGGGGTGTCGAACTCAATCAGAGAAGGGGCCAAAATCTAAAATCCAGCCTAAATCGCGGGCCGAATGGTTTACTGAACAGTCATAAACTGTCATTGTGATGGAAACGCAGCGGAGTGCAGTGATGACAGCGCGGTGCAGACCACATTGCAAGGCCTGGCGGGACAGATTTGGCCCGCGGGCCTTGTGTTTGACACATGTGCAAACCTTCATGTCCTGCCCCAAACATGATCTGTTTTCTGATCAAACTATCCAAAGTGGCATTGATGCTTTGGTATTTTTCACCAACCTGATAGGAACCCAGTGACCCCTGTCAACAACATGCTATTTACATTTGGGTTGTTGGAGGGCTCAAAGAAACTAGTGAGTCCTTGGTGGTACCCATCCATGGTGTGAGGAAGGAGCCCCATTTCTCATGAGAGAGAGACACATCACTGTTAAAAATGCAGTCTGGGTACTTGGAAAAGTATAAGGCACCATAACTTCCCAAATTGGCAAAAACTACCTGCTATGGATTGTAGTAAAGTGTGTTTTTAAATTATTTCAGAATCATAAAACCTCTCCATAGAGAGTACTTTGAAACTGCAAATTAAATATAGAACCTCTATGAACTGTATCCATTTTTACAGTAAGTATATATTTCCATGGGGGTTTGTACCATCTTTTTTGTCTAGTTACACTAGTTAATAATGCAGTGAATTTGCAGTAATAGAGTAAATGTTATTTTGATGACACTATTTGATTAAATTAAAGACGACATTAAAGGGACCATTTCAATAAAGAACCGAAATATCCCGAAGTAACTGGGGCTGAGTGTTTAAGTCAGCTAGTCTGGCGGTCTTAAAAGGACCAAATGGAATTTCCTTCACCGTGTGAATGATGAGCGAGTTAAGAAACAATAGGACCAAATAATATATGGGAGAATATGAAGGCTCAGAATCCAAGACCCAGGCAATTTTAGTTATTTGAGGCAAGCGTGCCACTCACAAGAAAACAGCCCGAGTGGTGGCCTTGGGAAAATGTAGAAACGCATTAAGCAAACGGAAAGAGAGGGCACTGAGATTTGTAACAAAATGTGCTGATGTGGTGACAGCAAGCTGAGTTGTTACACAAACAAAAGAAAGGGGAAGGTGTGGGATTAGTCATGCCTCCCCCTTCCCCCCCTGCCAGCCGCCCACCCCGCTGTCTTCTCTGCAAATTCACAAACGCAGGCATGGGCCACCCACACCTGCGCAGGGAGATCTTTGAGACTGAAAAAGGAGAAGCAAGTCCTAATTATTTCTTTCAGGCCCCTGTTCCTATGGTGCTTGCAAATACAAGTTTTCCTGAGTGAGATGTTCCCCTTCATAAATCAAGCGACTGTTTGAAAATCCCTTGACTTAAGTTCTTAGAGACAGGCTCTCTGAACAGACATTCCCGGGCAACGTGGCTGAGTTACGAATCACGGGCGTTCCACCAGAAGGAAGACCCCAGATGGAAGGTGTGTGGCGGGTGAGGCCCCCAGGTCCCACAGAAACACCTGCTTTGGCGCTTCAGCCCAAAGATAGGGACCTCTCTGTCTCCACAATGGGCCACTGTCTGCTGACAAGTTCAAGCCTGAAGCACTCATAATTGTGATTGCTTTTTTTTTTTTTTTTTTTTTTTACAACAAAAGAGAAATAGAAAAGAAACCTTCAGCTCAAGCCAATATAACTCTTCCCTGTGAGCTCCAAAGAACATCATTAGATGCAAAGTTTTTCTCAGGTAATTTGCCTGGTTGTCATGCATGTGGGGTATCCCAGCATAGCGATTTACCTCCTCACAGACAGGGGTGGTAGCGTGGTTTGTTGGAAAAGCCACCTGCCCCCATCTCAGTACGGATTGGCTCTTTAATTGGAAATACTGCACAATGCAATCCTCGTGGTGTATTTGACTTTCTGCGTATAAACCTGGACTCTTGATTATCTTCCCAGCAGTAAATCACTTAGAGACAAAGCATGATATAAAACGTCACATCAGGCAGCTCTATTAAATAAAGTACAGGGATAACAGACATTATGTTACCGAGCTGTTTAAGGCTAAACAGAATCCTCAAGCTGCCAACAAATTTGTTCTTGTTGGAGATACCCATGTACTTGGAAGAACAGCAATTATTCAGAAGCAATGGTAAACTTTCTTTTAAAACATGTTTTTATTGAGTTAAGAGGAAGAGGGAGAGGCAGAGGGAGAGGGAGAGGGCGAGGGAGAAGGAGAGGGAGAGGAAGAAAAACATGTATGTGACAGAGAAACATGGATCAGTTGCCTCCCATATGTGCATCGATTGGGGATTGAGCCCACCACTTGGGTATGCACCCTATTCGGGAATTGAACACATAACATTTAAGTGCACGGGAGGACGCTCCAACCAACTGAACCACACTGGCCAAACTTTCTTGAGGAAAGATCCTATTTCTCAGAATTCTGAGAGACTCAAACCTACATGTTTGAAGTATGCCCCTTGACAGTTTTCAATATGGCAGCACCACAAACACAAGGTGCACTTTCAAAACACAGAAACACAAAACCAACTTGGATGCAGGCTCAAAAGGGAAAACAAGTGAACACAGGGGGATTTTAGGGCAATGAAACTACTCTATGATGCACAGCAATGGATTCATGTCATTATACATTTGTCCAAACCTGAACAACAAGAGTGAACCCCAATGTAAACTACGGACTTTGGAGAACTGTGCAGATGCATCGCCTGTAACAAATATGCCGCTCGGTGGGGGATGTTGATGGTGAAGAGGTTCAGCATGTTTGGGGACAGGAGGTACATGGGAGCTTTCTCTACCTTCCTCTCAATTTTGCTGTGAATGCAAAACTTCTCCAAAGTGCAGAATCTATTCAAAAGAGTTAAAACAAGTCTAACAAAAAGCATATCTGAAAACCTACGGTGGTAAAAAAAAAAAAATGTCCAGTCCCTGCTTCAGCATGGAATCTCTACTTGAGAACTTTATTCTGTCCTGATTGCAGTCCGCACTCACACGTTCCAGTAAAAATCAGATCTCTTTTGGCCCAAATTCTCTGGGACTTTAGAACTCAGGCTCCTCACTTGCCTTGTTTGATCCAAGAGTCTTAAAGCACCCCAACCCACTCCCTCAATGCTTCTCTGGGCCAATCGCACTGCCCCGTCTGTGAGAGAAACATCTGTTTTAGACTCTGAGGCACATTTGTTGGCGCACTTGTGAAGTTACACTGACTATCATTTGAGAGCCAGCTCTCCAGCTCCCTCTGCACTATCCCAGTGTCTGACACCTGTAACCTCTCTTCCTGGCCCTGTTTGTAAAGTCTCCCTTTTCCATGGGGAAAAATCCCAAACAGCCTTCCAGTGCCTCTCTGCAGAGCTCCTTGATCAAGAAAAAACAGACTGATCAAGTGTCTGTGCTTCCTACAGCACTTTACATCATTGCCATTATCACTCCCATAACCACCCTCCACTCCCATATTATAGGAGTCTGTGTATGTGCCTGTACTCCTATACCAAAAGGTCTTCGAGGCCAGAATCTCTATCTTATTTTTTTATTTTATTTTATGTGCCGAGGCATGAAATAGCCGGCCAACAATACAGGCATCAGCTAGAATGAAATAAGGACTGTGTGCCTGCTTTGCCCCTAATGGATATAAGAGCGACACAACCAATCTGGTGTCTCCTTGCCCATTGCCATGGGGTCAGAGTCTATATTTTTCCTTATAATTATAAATTAATTATAAGGAAACAAAAAATTGTTCTTATTTATGTGTCTATTTCCAGTCCCTGGCATGGATTTGGCCTATTGCTGATGCTCCACAAATACATAAGGGAAATTGGACATTTGGGCAGCTACATTATTTCTACAAAGCCACTAGGATATCATTATATAATAGATTTTCAGTAAAATGTAAGTTTCACAATCCATCTACCTATGCATCATTTATCCAATCATTCAACCATTCAACCATCCATCCATCCATCCAGCCAGCCATCCAACCATCAAAAAAATGTGCAATAATACCTACTCTGCCATGCCTTTTTATGGGTAATAAAAAAGAAAAGAAGAGATGAATAGAAAATGAGTAAGATATGGTCCTTGCTTTGACATATGTTGCTGCTGAATAGGAGAAATAATATTTGAAAGCAAGGACCATGACTTGTCCATCTTTTTGTCCCCCGAAGCATCTCATGCAGGGACTTTTACTCAGTAGCAATCAGTAAATGACTATTGAATTAATGAATGAAAACAAATACATTATAAGGAAGTAAGTGAAAAGTGTCAAACAAATGCAACAGACAAAATGCTGCAAAAGAGTGGAGGGTGGATTGATTGCATCCAGCAGGGCACCTCAGGGAAGATGGAATTTGTGCTGGGATAGATGGGCTGCTCACATATGAAAGAGCGTGAGGAGAGCAAAGCAATCTAGAAAATAGTTTATCCGCCCCTGCAGTCAGCTCTGTATGTCATTGCCCATTGCAATTGCTTGGCAGAGGAGTACCTCAATAAGCCCCTTCTTTTAGAAGTAGATACCTGCTGGGCACTAGTCTGGGAAGTTTTTGCCCTCAGTGATTCTCCTGGGGCAATAATCTCTGGAGAAAGCCAGTGATAAATTAGGGGTGAGAAGTATGGTGGACTGTACCATAAAGCAGCAATTTAAACCGCATGGAGTGGAGCAGAGATGCTAAAGAGGCTGTTGATGAATAGGTTTCTAATTTGACAAGTTCTGAATCTTGTGTTTGCAGTTAGCAGCATCTATTTGCTTGCAATTAATGTGCAAAGCCCTTAAAAAGAGTGTGTTCTCTAAGCTATGTTATATATGTCCCCCTACCTTGCACTTGTGCCTACAGTATTGATATGTTTCAAAAATCAATTATCTTATATCAGCCCAGTCTAGATCCAAAGGACAATACTTGGACTTTATTTGCCCAGTTTGATCAGAACAAGGGCTGAATTTTCCAAGGACACTAACTTAGGAGGTTTGAGTGTTGAGTGGTCATCTATGGTTTAATTAAAGTCAACCTAGTTAGTTTCACCATAATCACCACCACGATCACCAACACCAACTTCTGGGGGGCGGGAATTCCAGCTTCACTGGTGTGGCTCAGTGGTTGAGCATTGAACTATGAACCAAAAGGTCACTGGTTCAATTTCTGGTCAAGGCACATGCCTGGGTTGTGGGCTCCATCCCCACTGGGGAGCATGCAGGAGGCAGGAGACTGATGATGTTTCTCTCTCATAAATGTTTCTATCTCTCTCCTCCCTTTCTCTCTCTGAAAATCAATAAAAACATACAGTATTTTAAAAAATTCATAGGAAACAAAGCAAAATCAGGGAAATGAGCAATTTGTCATGAGCTCTTCAGCATTGCTAAAGCTTAGCTGGCCTGTGAATCCTGTGATTGGTCTTGGGTTTCCCTTGGGTTCCTGCCTCCCTCTGCAATCCATTAGTTATTCTGGAAGCCTGAGAAAGTACTCACTCACTCATTCAACAAACATTTACGGACTGCTACGATCTCTGTTGGACCTAGGGATACATTGGTTAATGAAAACATGGCCTAGGATCTAAGCATCTAGTGGGAAAAATAGGAATTTATAAATGAAAAATAAAATAAAAAAACATGTAAAATCACAGCTCAGTGCATTGCTATTGAGAAAAAAAATGTGTGGAATCATGAAAACGTATAGGAAGATTTAATGCAGTCAGGGAAATATTTCCAGAGAGAGTGACAATTAAGTCAAAATAGAAAGAATGAATATAGACAAAGAAGGAGAGAGAAGAGCATATATAAAGGCCTTGCAGCAGGAGGTAGCAAGGAAAGTTCCAGAATTTGAGAGGAAGTCAGCAAGGTAAGAGGGCAGAGAATTAAAGTGAAAGCAGTGAGAAAGGAAACTAAGGAGGTAGGGGCTAGATCATTGGATGGTGGGGGGTCTTATGGGAGGGTAGGAGTTGTATAGGGAGTCCATCTTTATCCTAAGAGCAATAGAAAATCACTGGTGCAGTTTTATTGTGGGATGAGAGGGGTGGGAATAGCATACCCAGATTTGATTTACAAGGTCACTTTGGCTATGTTTGAATAATGATGTGGAGGGGGAACCATTCCCCTGCTGGTTTCAATTGCCTCCACCCTCTTCCATAGCAAGAAGCTGCTACCTGCCCTTGCCATGCTAATGCCAGACACTGCCTCTGGTCCTGCTCAGACCTTTCCTGCCATCTGAAATTCTGGCTGAACCCCTTCATGGACTGTGTATGTCCCTCTCTCTGCCCCCTTCCAAAGGCCCGTGCCTACTGCTCCCATCACCTGGCTCCAGGTACAAAGGACAATCGTCTCCCAGGTACAATATTTCCAATTCTATTGGGGATGATTCTAGAGCAAGACCAATATCAAGTAAGTCAGGGCCTCCTGGAATGGGTATTGCTATAGTAATATAGTGGCTGTAATGGAGGTCTGTTGTTTTTGTCTTTTTTATATCCATGTTACTTTTTCTAGCAATAATGTACCTTTTTCCCCCTCTATCACTCACAATCTATATGGCTTGGGTTAAGCTGATTCCATCCCCCAGGTGCAAGGTAGCATTTATTCAGGTCCAGAAAGGGTCATAGTGATTGGTTCAGGGATTGACATGACACCCACTAAGAGCCAATGAGAGTGGATTGTGGGAGTGCTGGACCTCTCTTTCCCACCAGTGCTCCTTGACCATGAAGAATGTGGGTTCATGTTGGCCACCTCTGTCCTCCCGTATTGACCCTCTCTGAAAATGAAGTTTACACAGAGGAAAGCATATGAGAAAGATGGCAAGAAACAGAATTATGACAGCATCATTTGATCACCCACGTCAAAACATGCTAGATCTATCCCTTAGCCTGGTTCCAGGAGCCAGTAAATTTCCTATTTTTTGGCCTAATCCAGTTTGAGGTGGGTTTGTCTTTGTTCACAACTGAGACTAAGAATAAAAATGAAAATGTGAGCCTCATCTTGTCTGTTTTCCTCTTTGCCCACTTACAGATGCTCTCACCCCACCCATGTCTTGCCTGGGAGTGAAATGAGGGAGGAACAGGAGGAGGGCTGGGAAGAACTCTCTCCAGTGAAGCCCCTGGGCCTGCAGTCAGCACACCCCTGGCGAACACCTGGCGCTATAATGAGAGGAGCCAATCAGATCCCTAACCAGAAAAGTCTGTTTTCCCCCAAGGGTGTCAACCTTCTTCAAGTTTCCCCAAATCCTGGGCGTAATGCCAGCAGATCATTTTAAATTTCTTTTGAAACACCCAGTCTCATCACTGTCAATGGCCAAGAGGAACCGTTACTAAAATGCTCCCAGATCAAAATGGTTACCCCACAAATCGCGAGTCATTTTAAGTTCAATCGGTTATGGGTGTAGAAATCTGCAAATTCTCCTACGTGAAACCTGTGTGCCTGTGTGCCTGTGTGTGGTGTGCCTGAACAGGAAAAACAAATTAGACTCTGAATAGCCAGGGTTCTGCTTTGTCTCTCCTCTTCAAATTCAAGTGCACCTGCTACAACTCAGCATTCCACCCAATATCCTATTTCATCAGCAGCTGATAAGACAAACAAGCCCCTTCCGCTCAGAACAATGGCATGCCACTGTGCGTTTCCAGTAACAAGCATTAAAACGTGGTCCACTTTTCTTTTCCTTTTCCTCAAGGAAACAACCATTGACTAGCTCCCCCGAACCTCCGCCCCACCCCCCAGGCAATGCATTTAGCCTGAAGACTACACATTCAATCCAAAGACTGGCCGGGAATGTTGGGAAAGGATGGATGAGACAGGCAATCTATAATCTATCAAGATGGCAAAGATGGGATCTTTCTGACTCTCGTTTTAACCAAAGCCCAGTATTTGGTCATTAGGAATGTAGCCTGCAGGGTTATGGGCTGGGTTTAAATGTTGGATGGCACTTGCTGCTGCAGAGCCCTAGACGTTCTACAAGCCTCAGTCCTCTTATCTGCCAAATGGGAGTATTGCAATTAAGTGAAAGAACACACGAAAAGCTCTGAGCAGCTCCCCTGCCTGGTCCATGACAAGTGCTAAATAAACATTGCTGTTACTATTAAGGAGGTAGGTCCGAGCCCAGAAAAGTTATAGAGATGTGGAGTGACAGGTGCAATCCACAACTGAGATTTCTGCCCAGCACAGGGAAGCCCACCCGCAAGCCTGCTCTCACTGTCCACTCTTGCCCTGGGGGTGCATGCAGGGCAGCCGTGGCATTCACTTGTGAAGAAGTCACACAGACACCTCAATGCGTTGTCCAGATGGAGTTAACAGGAGACTTGGAGAGGGGGATTAAGAGAATAGGAAAGTGCTCATCTGTGAAATTAAAAGTAGTACAGCATGACATACAACATTATGTGTTGGGGTTAGTCAAAAGCAATAATTAGGCTGAGTATGACTCTGAACGCACTCATGGTCAAACAAAAGCAATTCAGCTGAACAAGGAGAGCAGGTTCCCTCCGGAGGGAAAATGGGAGAAAGGCTGAGATGGCCTGGGGAACCAAGCTAAAGGGACCCACTCGATGGAAGAGGCCTAGCACTGTATTAGTTTTGTATCTCGCAGCCATAACAGATTCCCATCCACTTAACACTCCATGTCTGTTTATCACCTCACAGTTGCCTTGGGTCTGAAGTCCAAGCCCATTGGGGCTCAGATGGGTTGTCTCTTGGGGTCTCACAAGGCCAGAGTATCACCCAGCCCAGGTGCCAGCCTTCGTGGATCTTATCTGGAGGTCTGGGGAAGAATCTGCTCCATAATCATTGGGGTTATCTGCAGAATTCAGTTCCATGTGCTCTGTAGAGCTGAGACGCATTGTCCTTGGCTGGAAGCCTGAGGTCCTCGTTTCCAGTCAGCTGTCATTCGAGCTGCCTCTGAGCCTCCAGAGGCGCCCATATTTCTCACCACGCGGCCCCATCTTCAAAGTCAGCAGGATACATCAAATCCTTCTCAGGCTTGTCATCTCCGCCTCCCCCTCTGCCACATCTCCCTGATTTCCTCATCTGCCTTCCTCCAGCTCTGAAGGCACTTGTGGTTACACTGGACCTACCCTGGAAATCCAGAATAATCTCCCTACTTTAAAGTCAGCTGATAGGTTAGCTTAATTATCCCTGCGAAGGCCCTTTGTCATGCAACACAATACAAGGGAGTAGCAGCAGGGGTCAAAGGTCTGCCTACTACAGGCCCTTAAAAATGGCTCCTCTGATAAATGGGTGCTGGCACCTCTCCCAGAAGGGGAACTCCCAAGGTGTATGCTGCTCAGACTGCAAACAAAACATCAGGAGAGATCAGAAGCCCAGCTGTCAGGAGTGTCCATAAAACAGGGAACAGAGCTGTCCTGGAGATCGGATCGAGGCTATGCAGGACTTGGGAGTTTTTTAAAATCAAAACGCCATTCCGGCGTATAAGACGACCCCCTAATTTTACAGTTAAAACATAGGTTTAGGCCTATATTCGCTGTATAAGACTACCCCCCACTTCAAAGAAAAGACTTAATTTGCCGTCAAGATCTGCAGGTAATTTTTGTGCAATTTTGGTCTTTTGCCCCCGATTTTCCGTTGACTTTTTTTTTGTTTCAAAAGTCGTCTTATACGCCGGAAAATATGGTACTTTGGACTCCTTCACAGGAAAGTGCATTTTTCAGCCTGGCCAACCAGAAAACCCACAAGCTCTGAGCTCTGAGGGGTGTGAGTCCTTATGCAACATCACAAAGCCATCAGGAAACTCCGAAAAGGGAGACAGGCAGATCTCTGGGGGCCTGGTGACAGGTCTCCTGATCGGTCACAGTGAAGAAACAGCAGCCAGTGCCACAACTGGTTGTGGACAAACCTACTATCCATGCCAGGCAGGAGTGAAGAGCTGCATTTCTGGCACTCGTACCCCCATGGGCAGCAAATCAAGGTCCCGTGGTTTGCGCAGGTTACCAAAGGCTCACACGGATGTAAACTCCACTGTCTAATTGTAAAGCCTGCCTTCCATCCTCTACACAACCCTGCAGGCTGCCAGCCTGTCTTGCATTTTTTAAGTTCCTTCCTTCCTCTCTGTGCCTTTGACTTCCTCCAGAATGTCCTTGGACTTAACACCTTAGAAATAATGATTTAATTATTGGTGTGTTTTTTTTTTTCAATGACATAATTAAATATCTTCCGTGAGATAAATCAACCTGAACCTGTACAGAGGACGCTTATGAGCTGCCCTGGAATATTTTATTTTGGGGCTTCTCATACACATATTTTGGCTTTTGTGGATCTAAAATTAGCTTTCCAATTTAGGCCCTAGAGGCAAGAGGTAAAAACTGTTATAAATAGCATCTAGGTGCCACATTCTTTTTGGCTCTTTTTAAGGGGCAAAGTGGGAGGGGGGAGAGTCGTTACTTTATTGAAAAATGCAAAGGATTATCCTGTGGTTTATTACAGTCTCTGGATATCTGATCGCAGGGTGCAGCGAAGAGACTCCAGTTATGGGGGAGCCATCCCGAAAGGCCATGCAGACAGCACAGCGGGGAGGAGCGCTCGGGCCCAGGGCTCCCACCAGCTTTGCCTTCCCTGGGTTGCCACATGCTCCTGCAAGGAGGAAAAGCCCTTTATCTCAGTGAGCACGCCCCAGCAAGATGCACCTGGGTGTGCTGCGGTACACGCAGGGATGCATTCGGCTGAGGGGGGGAAGAAAAAATAAACAAGTGCAGCCAGGGGCCTCAAAACACAGGGTTTTTGAAGCTAATGACAGTGTTCCTGCCTTTATGGCTTCGGGCTGAAACAGGAAGTTAGAACTCTAAGGGGCTGGAGAAAATGTAACACTTAGCAATCACATTTGTAGGCCTCGAGTTGTATTTTCCTAATTTATTTCATTGTTGTGGGTATTTTGTTTTTTTTTCTTTAGGGCACTTTTTTTTTTAATCTATTTTTAATGGAAGACTAATGTGCATTGCTCCCTCCACACACACACCTAGTTCCCCCCTTAGGAGCTTATTGAGCAGTAAGGTGTTTTGTCCAAGAACCTTTCTTAACTCACTTCTCTAAGGAGGCAAAAAGGGACTCACGGGGAGAAATTCCTGCTTCATAACCCTCACTTAATGCCTGTGGGGCTGCTTCCTAAAGTTTTGTGTACCTGACTCTCCCAGGAAGAAGGACTATCTTCCCAATTTGGAGAAAATCATCCAGCGACACCCCTCCCACCTCTGCCCCCGTCAGAGGCTGGCTTGTGCTGGAGCTCCTCCATCAGGTTCCCTGTACCACTTCATCCACATGGCCCAGCCCACTTTCATTGGCAACCTGATAAGTGCACCAGCCGGTCCCCCAGACCTGCAGCACCTCTGCAGAGTAGAGAAGAGTAATCAGTACATTCTGCCCAGGCCCCAGATGGAGAGAGAGAAAAAAAACTACCTCTTCGGGGCTGAGCGATGAAGACTCTTCACTGTGAATAAGCCAGCGGTCGGCAAACTCCTTAGTCAACAGAGCCAAATATCAACAGTACAATGATTGAAATTTCTTTTGAAAGCCAAAACTGACTTCTGTGCCACAAAGTTTCAGTAGCTCTGTATGTGCATGCCTGCACATGGCATTTTGTGAAAGAGCCACACTCAAGGGGCCAAAGAGCTGCATGTGGCTCACGAGCCGCAGTTTGCTGACCATGGGAATAAGCTAACGGACTCCTTTGGTTGGTTTGTGTCAGTCTAGGAACTCCTGACTCCTCAAATACAGAAAGAGAAAGTAGGCTGAATGCATTGGTGTTCTCAGAGAAGAAAAAAAGAAAAATTAATTTGAAGGCTTTCTGAAATAATCACTCCTTGGAGGGAGCCGGTTAGGTCACCATATAACATGCCATGCTGTTTAGTTGCTCTCTGAGTGGCCCAACAACCCTTGAGGAAGGTGGGACAGGTATTAATCGTCCTGAAGGGAAAGAGGAGGACATTAACAGATAGAGAAATGAAATGACAACTTTAAGGTCACAAGGGAAGTCAAGGAAAGAGACAGAACTGACCCTCAGGTGGAGTGTCTAGGTAGGAGGTCAGGTCCCCCATACCCCAGGCTCAACTCATGTTAAGCCAAGCCAGCTTCTGTTTAGCAAGCACATAGCACACATATAGAATGAAGCCTAAAGAAAAAAAATTTTCTGGATTTTTGTAAAGTAAGGAATGAAACAAGTCAAAAGTCTATGAAGACAACGTGGGGCACACACAAGGAGGATCATAAAAACATGCCAACTTGAAATTAAACCAGTAGTCGGATCAAACAGGAAATACAACCAAGCTAACAAGAAGGGGGAGCCGAAACCAGTTTAGCTCAGTGGATAGAGCATCGGTCTGTGTACTGATAGGTCCCAGATTGGATTCCAGTCAAGGGCACGTACATTGGTTGCGGGCACATCCCAGGTAGGGGGCGTGCAGGAGGCAGCTGGTCGATGTTTCTCTCTCATCAATGTTTCTATCTCTCTATTCCTCTCCCTTCCTCTCTGTAAAAAATCAACAAAATATATTAAAAAAAAAACAAAAAAAAAACAGTCCCGATTCTTTAAAATCAGGACTTAAAAAAAAAAAAAGGCGGGGGGGGGGGGGGGGAGGCTATAAAACATGAAGGCCAGCATGTTTGGGGAGGATCAGCAGGATTTATAAGGAGTAATGTCACCAAAGGAGATTTAAAAAACTGTGGTCAAACAAACTTTGTTTAGGGTATAGACTGGTCAAACAAACTTTGTTTAGGGTATAGACTTTCAAACGCAAATGAGACCTTAATTTAGGCATTTAAGGCCTCAGGTTTGGTAGGGTTAAATTCTGAATGCATTGAAATGAAGGAAGGGGTGATTTCCCAGCTGTAAGGTAAATTGCCCTCTCATTCTGCACACTGAGATTATATATTTTTAAAAATGAGCCAAATGATGGATTCGAATTCTCAATTCAAACTGTTTCCTTTAAAAAATCAAGACTAGCCCTAGCTGGTTTGGCTCAATGGATAGAGTATTGGCCTGTGGACTGAAGGATCCCAGGTTCAAATCCTGGCAATGGCCTGTATCTGATTGCAGGAGGCTACCAATCAATGATTCTCATCATTGGTGTTTCTATCTCTCCCTTCCTCTCTGAAATCAATAAAAACATATTTTTTTAAAAAAATCAAAACTAATCTGAGAACACCTTGAGAGTGCATGGAAAAGGACAGAGGAATTGGTGCTATTATTATTTATTTTTTACTTGTTTTAGACATTTGGAGAAAGCTCTTTCCATTAGAATGTTCCTCCTATATCCTGGATCCAGCTGAAATATTGGGAAATGGCCACCTGGAGATGTCAAGGCACCTCTCCGCTTCCCCTCCAAGGCCACACTCACTTACTTGGTCAACAGCTAGGTTCAACAGCAACAATGCAATCTAAGGATGTCTCAAGTTGGCCTGCCCTGATTTTGTACTTGCAATCCCACATGCTTAAAACAGCCCACAAGCCATTGGACTGGTGACTCCACACTAGTTCCAAACTGAGCAAAAGGCACTGAATTCAGAGCAGTTCCATGAATATAAACAAAACTCAAGACTACACATTGCCATGGCTACAGCAAGCCAAACCAAATATGGACAACAACATATCTGGACTGCCAGCTTTTGTAGATGTCCTACATTTAATATTTCTGTGCTCTTTGCTCTCATCACTGGTTTATAATCAGGCGCCATTCACCTGATGTATCAAACGTATATTCAGCACCTTGAAGATAAGAGTTCCTGTCTTCAAGGAGTTCTCAGTCTAATAGATGAAACAGATAAGACATAATTTTAATTCAATGCAATAGAGGCTGAGAAAGGTAGAAGCTGATGAAGTAAAAGAGAATCTCAGTCATGAAGGTCAACTCTAACCTGGAAAGGAGGGGTGAGTTAAAAAAGATTATCCAGAGAAAGAGTTGTTTTATGCTGACTCTTCAAAGACAAAAATCAATCCAAACTCAACAACAATCTCATCATGGGCTGACAGTACCACATCCAAGAGGAACATGGGAAGAATTCTCAGAAATCAATATACCCCTGGTTTTTGTTTTTCTTCAAACCTTCTTCTCTTGATAAGCTCCTTACATATCTGGCCAAAGACCTGAAAACAGACCCTTTGACAACAGAAAATCAGGTGTTTGAAATGACTTTGGTATCAGCAATGGAGGGCTTAGCTAATCCAGATTCTGGGTTTCCTCTGGCTGGTGCTACATCTCAGAGACCACATGACATTCTCAGAAGCTACACTAGCTCTTGCAAGCCAAGGGGAGCCACCGAGCCCAGCAAGTGGTGGAGGGAAAGAGTTTTCCTTCAAATGGTGGAATAGAGTAGAAGCTACAGGAAGGCTGAGTCTTGGCTGGGCTGCTTCTAGTCTCTGGTTCACACTCAGTTACTTTTCAGGTGTCCCACACTCATTCTGGATTTCCCCAGCCGTGCCCAAGGCTGCAAGGGCAGTGTAGTGGAGTCACTTTCCTCCAGTCTGTTATTTTCCAAGGTTGATCCATCAATGACATGTCAGAAATAGTGAGAGCTATACTACTCTAATGAAGCCATATAAGCATATATAAAAGTTATAGTAACTCAACTACACTTGAAGTTCATGCACCTGGGTCATCCTTGTTTCTCCCTCTTTGAGTTCTCTAGTCTTGGGCGGGTCATCTGGCCCGTATTGGGCTCACAGTCCCTGAATAGGACTATGGGAGATAAATATGCAGTGAGTAAGAGTACAATCTTTGATGTCAAAAAAAGCAGTTTGGGTCTAGCGTTGGCTGAGTGACTTTCTACCTCTGTACCTGGTCTTCCCATCTAGAAAATGGACACAAAATGCTTGTGTCTCCATGTTGTCTTGAAGATTAAAGAGAAAAGAGGATAGGTTGCATAGAACAAGGCCAAATACATGTCATTTAAAAAGCCCTTCATAAATAGTATCTATTATTTATTTAAGCACCTACTATGTGCTGCTAGACTGATTCAGTATTAGCCAAATCTTTACAGAATTTTTGGATGGTTGCTATTATTGTCCTCATCAATAAAACAAGAAATAGAAGCAAAAGAGGTAAGAAAACATGAAGGCAGGCTCCAAACCAAGGTTTTGTACCTCTCTGGATACAAATCACAGACTGTTCTGTTATATCAATATATATGAAAATAAATATCTTATTTCCTTGGGTGAGAAGAGCGGTGGGCAGGCAGAAAATGGATAGGACATCACACATGATATTCAACATTAATCCCTTCCAGGCAACCAGAGAGAAGAGGATGAACCAATTTCTCAATTTATAGCTTGGATTTGCCTGAACCATGTCTCAAAATATCTCAAAAATGAGCTATCCCCCCACACCATGTCTTGTGATGACCATCAAGTTCAATTAGTCAAGTTCAAGATCTGAGTAAGTATTCCCTCAATTTAATTTTATCTTGCCATGCACGTGTGTGAAAAAATGTGACTCAAACTTTTGAGATGGAGCTACCTTTAAAATGTAACACCTTTCTTAACTGTCTGAAATAATGTATTTTAAACATGTTTTTGTTCAATCTTTTCTTCTCCCCGTCCCAAAGTTACAGAGGTCAATTTTTTAAAAGTTATTTTTAGAGAGAAGAAGGGAAAAGGGGTGGGGATATAAAATAAACTCATTTTCAAACTTTTCAAATTGCTGTCATTCATTTTTGCTTGTCCCCAGATGGCTGGCTGTCCAGGGTATTAAAGCAATCTTAGACACATGATAGGCTGGGGTGGAGACTCTTGACTTTCAATCAGGAAGATGACTTTTAAAGCCCAACCAATGAAGGGTAATTCTGCAAGATGGGCTGGCTGTGCAGGAGATAGCTAGGTATTTAAGAAGCCCAGTTCTTCAAGGGGGATAGACTTGGTAGTTTACATCAAGGACACACAAAGAAGGATCCTCTTTGCTTCCCCATACAAATTACACCCAGGTTCCTGGAAGGAAGGGGCTCTTCATCTTAGAAACACAACCACACATCATTTGGGCTTAGGCACACCAAAGAATAATTATCCATGAGCCTCTGGATGGGAAAGGCAGAGGCTGGAAAGAAATGCTCAGTCTATACTCCCACCCACTTGCTGCCTCAGCTGAGTCACAGTCATCTAGATTAGCTTATGCAATAGGGCACAATCTTTTCAGTGATAAATAAAACCAAAGAACTTGATTAATGCCATAATTAAATCAAGGCCTGAAGAAGCAGGCAAATAAATAAATAAATAAATAAATAAATAAATAAATAAATCCCACACTTGCCCTAGCTGGTTTGGCTCAGTGGATAGAGTGTTGGCCTGTGGATTGAAGGGTTTATGTTTTGATTCTGGTCAAGGGCACATGTCTGGGTTGTGGGCTTGATCCCTAGTAGGGGGGTGTGGCAGAAGGCACCTGATCAATGATTCTCATCATTGATGTTTCTGTCTCTCTCTCCCTCTCCCTTCCTCTCTGAAATCAATATATTTATATATTTCTCCACTCATTCTGAATTTTCCCAGCTGTGTCTAAGGCTCCATAGGTAACACAGAGGCGCCATTTCCTCCTTTTTTTTTTTTTTTTTTTAATCCTCACTAGAAGATACTTTTCAATTGATTTTTAGGGAGAGTAGAAGAGAGAGGAAAAGGCAAAGAGAAACATTGATGTGGGACAGACACATCGATTGGTTACCAGGGCTCAGGCCAGGGAGGAGCCTGCAACTGAAATACATGCCCTTGAGCGGAATTGAACCTGGGACCCTTCAGTCCACAGGTTAATGCTCTTTCCATTGAGCCAAACCAGTTAGGACAATCATCATGATTTTTTAAAATATTAGTAAAGATATAATCCTTGATTTATATGAAGAACTCCTATTTTGTTACATTTCCTCTTCTTTTTATAATTTCACTGCAAGGCCATCGCTTTTTCAAATCCAAGGAAGGAAATCTAAGACTCTCTTCTTTCCTAGGATTCTGGGGTATGCAAATTCAATGTGTTGCAAAAATAACAAATGCTCTATTTTTTGAGCACTCTCTCATGATTTATGAAAGGTGTACCTCACTGTGGGAAGATAATGCCATTTGAAACGGTCCATTTCATAAATCTATCCCCTTCGTCCCCAGCTGCATACAGGACTACTATGAACTCCTGAATCCAATAATGTTTTCATCCTCTATTGACAAAAAAAAATAAAAATAATAAGGACTTTGTCTGGAGCGGGGTAATGATGCTCTTACAAGGGAGCAGCAGCTAACACTCTGTCTCCAGGGCTTTCTTTGGCAATGGCCACAGAGCTTCCAAGGCTGGGAAACTTGGATAAACAAAATGAAGAAATAATCAACATGCGAGACATCCCTAATGTCCTTTTACTGCTAGTGGTATTAATTATAGCACGGGCCCAATCCTCCAAGCAACTGCAGAACCAAATGTTTGCCTGAACACTCTCGCCACCACATGATAGATTTATCCTGTGGAACTGGGATATTTCCTATTCATTCATGCACTGCTTCAGTATATCTGCTTGTTTGTCTAACTGCAAGAATGCATCCAGAAGAGGATTCTGTGTCAGGGGAGGCAGTCCGGGTCCAATCATAAACTTCAGTGAAATTCATGGTTGTGAGTTTTGCTGGTCATAATGAGGGGGACATGATATATACATAGGTTTCAGAAGACCTGTATGAAATATGAGCAGGGGACAGAAGGGACTTCCTAGGGATCCAATGAAATGGACAGCACAGACATGCAGAGTGACTACGAATACACAACTGATGCAACTTCGTAGACTGAAGTCATATGTCAGACTGGAATCAACTCCTTTTCACGACAGACTCTGAGACACAGGGTGAAGGGGACAATAAGATGACACAGAGTATCTTGGCATCATGGAGACTGAAAAGGGAAGGCATTTAACCCGTGAGGCATGCAATGTTTCCTATTCATTCAAAAGGAAATACAAAGTTACATTTTCAAAAAAAGAAAAGGATAGAAAATCATACATGCACATGCTTAGGGGTATTTTAACTTTAGTGAGGATTTGTGCATTTGAGAAAACCCATATGCCCACCACTCAGGTACTAATGGATTAAGAAGCAGATAAAGCACAGGATGTACGATGAATGGAAATGATGTAAAAATATGAATTTGAAAGAACTCCTAACATAGGATACTCATCCTGATACTCTGGAATTTGCATATTTTGACTTGTATTTAAAAAGCAATTTCAAGGTCAGCTTCAATGGAGAAACACTGAGCTAAGATGGGAAGTAACCCCATTAAAAGTCTACCAGTGTTTTGCATATTTATTTTTCTTCTTCTATAGTGAGCAATGACGACTCATAAATCAAAAAATCAGGGTAAACAAATACCAAAGAGGTTATTTTATACAAAATGTATACTTCTTATTCTATCTATTTATACACACAAACATTTCTATTACTTGAATTTACAAAGTGTGTAATACATGCATGCATGCTTTAAAAATCTGCATACATTTGCATAAGATAGAAAAAATATATTATTGTCCCAAGTATCTGAAGACTATGGCCGAAATAAATTGAGGACCACCTCAAATGCATTTTTGTATAATGGGATGAAAGTTAATGTTTATTTTTAAAAGCTTCGGGCCTATAATTTTTTTAAAAATAGAAACAGATTTAAATTTCCCAGTTATGTAGATTCCATGCCTGACCATGAATATCCTATGTGGTTAAAGGCAGCTGAACAGGGCAACCTTGGGTCTCT
This sequence comes from Pipistrellus kuhlii, assembly GCF_014108245.1. Taxonomy (NCBI): domain Eukaryota; kingdom Metazoa; phylum Chordata; class Mammalia; order Chiroptera; family Vespertilionidae; genus Pipistrellus; species Pipistrellus kuhlii. Next base: position 12,756,864 of record NW_023425482.1, read on the forward strand.
CCAACAAGATTCAAGGAGCTTCAGCAAAAGCAAATAAAATATCAAAATCAGTATCCATACCTCTATGCTGACAAGATCATCAGACTCATGCCACCTTAAGCAAGGAACAAGGAAGTGATGTGAAGGGGGAATGGAATTTGGTTTACATCATAAGAGGGAGGGTTACCCCAAGATAGGATTTTCCTCAGTAGACCTGGGTGCTCCTGAAATCTAAAATCTATGTTTCAAGGAACTTCACTTGGATAATTTGATATTTGATATTTGACGATTTGATACAATGGCATCCCAGGCCATTTTAGAAGCCACATCCAAAAGAATAAATCAGCCTTGTTTCTTTATTTCCTAGTTTTACTAAAAATCAATCCTTTGCTCTATTCATTAGGCGAGACTTGAAACAACTTTTGGCCATTTCCAAAAGAATTAAAACTCTACCCTCTAAGGATAAAAACATTTGCCACTGATGTGATGATGCCAAAGAAGGAATAAAGAATCAAAAGAATCAAGAATCAAAAGTAATTCATAAAAGGGAAATTCTAAAAAAAAAAAAAAAAAAAAAAAAAGAGCCCAGCAATTGCAGAATTTTGCATTACTGCCTAAGGAAAACACATTACAAAGAATGGCAACCCCACTCTCCAAGTAGGAGTCCTTCCAGGCCAGGTACTGCCTCTTATTCACACTTAAAGCACAGCATCTAACCCAGTGTCTGACAGAAAAAGGATGCTCAGCAAATACGTACAGTATTAACTAATGCACAACTGTCTTTGTTCCGGGAAGCATGGGCGTGACTTAAGAGTCCACTCAGGTGAGCAGCAGATCCAATGGGATTTTTCTTGGTCCTGCCTATAACCTTCCAGTGGCTGCCCAGCATACTTAGGAATTCCAAATTCCTTACCTCTCCGATCTCATCAGATTTCCATCTAATTCCAACTCATCACATTTCATCTCCCATCTTTCTATTTTTCATCTGTACCAAAGTGGCAATGGAAAGTTGCTATTCCCCTGCCTGGACCTCTTATTTATTATTTATTTATTTATTTATTTATTTATTTATTTATTTATTTATTTTTAATCCTCACTAGAGATTATTTTTTTTCCTTTGATATTTTTAGAGAGAGCGGGAAGGGAGGGAGGGGAAAAGAGAAATATTGATGTGAAAGAGACACATCAATTGATTGCCTCCTATACATACCCAGACTGGAGCCAGGAATCAAACCCTCGATCCTTCGGTGGGTGGGCCGATGCTCTAACCACTGCACACACTAGCCTGGGCTGCATGGACCTCTTGCTTTCCAGTACCCCTCAGGCTGCCTCTAGCAATTCAGATCTCAGATTAATTAAAAAATATCCTGATCCCCAAATCAAATTAGCCTACTCTCCTTCACAGGCCCTCTCTACCCCTTTCCCAGTATAATTGGCCATATATCAAACACTTCTCTCTTGTGTACCTTGCTCACTCATTCATTTGTTGATAGTGTAACTGCACTAAAACAAAGAGCCTTTGTCTCATGTCATTTCTACTTCCCCAAACTTGTCCAGAGTAGGTGTTCAGTATATATCCGTGTAATGAATGAATAAATGAATGAACTAAAATGCCCAGAAATTACTTAATATTTGCTGTATTTTAGAGAATCCTGCTGATGATGATCCCAAATAGTAATGTGACATGTAGTTCCAACAGCTGACTGACCAATGCAGTGCCACTGACGTAGCTGCTGGGGACAGAAAAATGAATGAAGTAAAGCCTGTGCCTTTGAGGGATTTCCTGTCTCATAAGGTGGTTCCCAAATCCACGTTGGCTGATTCTTTCCATTTGGTAAATATCACCCAATGATGATTAGCATTGTTGGCAGTACACACTGATTCTGGTTTGGAGGTGGAGCTCTGAAGGACTATCCACACACTAGTCAGAAGAGGCAGAGTCTGGCCAACGCTGATCTCCTGTCTTTGCCCACGGTGCCACGTCTCTAGCTTACTTCCACATGTGTGGAAATCCTGCCTTAATATTGGTTCCCTCTCCTCTGAAAGCAGCAATCCTGGCGTCCAGGAAGGTCCTGAGTTACAAAATCACAGGATGGCATGGCAGGGATTCAGGATTTGAAATCGCAAGGTCCGAGTGGACATCCGCGTTCTGCTGCTGGCTACCCACCTCCAGAAAGCCATCTATCTGCTCACAGGAGGATGAGAGTAATTCTACTCATCAGAGGACTTCAAGGATTAATTCATATAAGAACAATTAAATAATGTAAGACAATTCTTCGCAGAGAGCTTGGCACCCTAAAAAGCTCAATAAATGTATGTTTAGCAGTGTCACATATTTACATAACCTTAGAAAACACACACTCAAGAGAAAAGATCACATTGTTAATATGCTATCATCATACTTGTATTTAATTAGCGTAATTAATACAGGTGTATTTGTGAATCAGGGCAAAAAGCTGCTCATACTACTCTGGTAATTTTTTGGTAAATTTGAAACATTAAAAAATCTAAAATCCTCCCCTGTCCCTGCAAAACAATCCTATAGGTCCCAGTTAATGGAAATGTGATGTAACAAAAATATTTTAAAACCTAGGATGACTAATGAGAAGGCATTATTGAGATATTGCTTTTGAGTTCCTGTAGTTTATAACCACATTTCCACTTAATTTTCCAGGACTTGGTTTAGTACATATTGTACCAAATAATATATGACCATATTCCAAAATCCAAATGGATTACTAATGGATTAATATGCTTTTAAAAGCATCTTTACAAGATTTAACCATGAACAAAACTCCTTGCTTCTTTTGGCTTCCAGTGAACATGTGACACCCTATAATACTTCCAGTTAAAGAGTTACAGAAGCCTGGAGTTTTATACGAGGCCGACAGTGATGGATTAAAACCATACTCGAGACATACCTCAAACAGTAGCACTTACTTTTTCTTACTTAACTCGTGGTTGATCTACTGGAGCCGTTTGCTGGCAACTGTAATTGCCGTGCTGCTGTCAGAAAGCCCTCCTTGCCATTTGGGTAAGCTGGTTTCCAAACGAGGAGGAAAAAGTACAACCGAGACACGTCCCAAACCCCTTGCAGCCTATGGATCTTGCCGGCGAGGAACGGGAGAAGGCCTGAAGTGGTGCAAGCCTGACTCAGAAAGCAAGTTTACTTTCAAGCCTGGTACACCCACATTCACAGTCACTTACAGTCATCAAATGTGGAAACAAGTGTCCATCGACAGATAAATGAATAAGAAAAATGTAGTATATACATACGACCAAATATTATTCAGCCTTATAATGGAAGAAAAGTTTGACTCATGCTATAACATGGATGAAACTTGAGGACATTATGCTAAGCCAGTCACAAAAAGACAAAAAGATTGTATGATTCTAGTTATATGATGTGCTTAAAGTAGTCAAACTCATAAAGATAGAAAGTGTAATGGTGGGGATGGAGACAGGGGAGAATGGGGAGTTATTATTTAACAGGTATAGAGTTTCAGTTTTACAACATGAAAGAGTTATAGGGATGGTGGTGGGGATGGTTGCACAATTTAAACTTATTTAATATCAATGAACTGTACAATTACTAGTAAAAGAAATGGCTCAGCCCTGGACGGGTGGCTCTGTTGGCTAGAGCGTCATCCCGTACACCAAAAGGTTGCAAATTCTATTCCCAGTAGGGGCCCTTGTTGGGAGCAACCAATGGATATTTCTCTCACACACAGATGTTTCTCTCCCTCTCTCTCCCTTCCTCTTTCTCTAAAAGCAATGGAAACATATCCTAGGGCGGAGATTAAAAAAAGAAAAGGAAAAGATAGTAAAAGCTATGTTATGTATATTTTGCCACAATAATAATAAAAACATCCAAGGCTGGCATGGGTTTTAATGCATTGCCTCAACTGTTAGCATTCACTCATGCATTCATTATTTACCCAGTGAGCAGTAAGCGCAGAGAGGATTGGGCTCTGGAGGGGAGATAATATAAAACATGGGTTGATTTCATGGTTTTTAAAAAGGTTCACAGCCATTCAGGATAGGCCCTGCTAAAACTCTTGTGAGAGGGAGCACTGCGTGCAGCCAACCTACAGCATTGTGCCAGGGACTGGGACGAGGGTGACAGGTAAGGTCACCCACTGCAAATATCAAGTCAGCTACTAATCCTGCCTTCCCTATCTCTGTTCATGGATCCCCGTTCTCCTTGTGCTCAGACCAAAAGTCATCATTGCCTCTTTCCTTCTTCTTCCTTCCACTGACATCCAATCAGCCATCCTCTTAATTAACCACTATTCTCCATTCTCAACCCACTCCTTCCACTCTCTGACACATCAACAAAGTTTAGAACCTCATCATCCGCAGCTAAAATATGATCCCAACCTCTTGTTTCTCAGCCTCTAGTTTCTTTTCCCTTGATATCTGCCACCCATATATATGTATTTAATGCAAATGAACTACACACGTAAATCTTTCAGAAACACACTTGTTATCATGTTATGGTCCTATTAAAAAAAAAAAAAAACTTTCTGGGGCCCCATTGCCAACTAGATAGTTTAAATTTCTGGTTCTGCCACTGAGCTTTCTCTCCACATGATCCCATGTCACAAAGCCTGCAGAGTGGATGGTGGAAGATCAGCCTGTAAAACAGATGTCACCCTCCAATCTCTTCCACCACGGGCCTCAGGGTCTGACCTCTGGTGTTTCAAAGGAGGGACTCACACTGCTTCCTCTAACCAACCCTCACCTAACCTATCCTAACACCTGGTCTTTATAACCATGATGGCATCATGTCACCTTTAAACAAATGGTCGAAAGGGCATCTCATATGAGAAAGTACTCAGAGGGAGCAACTGATCCCTATTACGAAGAGTCAGAGAACTTTGTATCCACTTCCGGGTGTGGGCAGAAATGGTCTGCTCTTTGGACACTGATGGTTCCACCAGAGGGGAGGGGACAGGGTTCAGCCTTCAGCATGTTCTCTTGCTGGGTGACTTCACATAGCTCACATCTGTCCTCTGGACTTGGGAGCTGGACAAGGTGGCCGCCTAATGTCTCTTTGCTCCTCACCTTGGCTGTTTGGTCTTCAGGAGGGGCTTGGGACCAGCCTGATTCATCTCCCTTCTGGGAAGGTCCCTCCTAGAACCACCACTTCCCCAGCTGTGAGGGGCGAGCCAGCGCTCTGTGATGTGGATGAGGTCTGTTTTAAGTCCACAGGGTCCTCCCATCAGGGGAATTCACCCCGGAGGCCACAGCTGCAGGCTTCTCTTTCAGGGAGGTCAGCGATTCCAGGGCTGGGTCGGTGCCCCTTGAAGATGGTGCCAGGAACATTTCGAGGACTGCGTTTCCCTTGGCAGGTGAGCCCGCTGGCAGGGCCCACTTCAAGGTCCGAGAGAGCAGGAAAGCGGCATCTGGGATCTGTCTGTGGTTGTCGGTTTGCACATTCTGAGGGGTGAAGTGAAAAGAACCTTCTTACACAGCATGTTCTCATCCAGGCATAGGCCGTGTCCCATACGAAGAAAAACACGGGTGTGGAAAACGGATGGCGGGCACCTGGGGTTGTCTCAGGGCTGCCCCAGGTCACTGCTCGGTCAGGTTCAGAAAACCCTGTCTGCTTGGTGGACACACCCAGACATCTTGGTTCCTCCTGAGGAGTCTGACCTGGCGCCTTAGGGGTGGCTCAGAGAAGGGACTGCCTCTCTCAGCATAAAGGGCTGGCCTCAAGCCCCTGGGACATACCGACAACTCAAGTTGGTACTGCCAACCTGGAATTGCCATCATACTTCTAAGTGTCTTTCCCTCTGTAAACCCTTCTTCAATGTCTTGCCCAGATGGAGAACATTAAACTCTTGTCCCCTCTGTATTCCAGCCAGGCTGGTAAATGATCCCATGACTGTATATTCTGTGCTGTTACACAATTACTTTTTTATACGCTTCCTTTATTAGACTATAGGCTTATCAAAGTAAAAAAAAAAAAAAAAAAAAAAAAAAAAAAAAAAGAAAGAAAGAAAAAAAGAAAAAAAGAAAAAGATCCTAATTGCCGCCTTCTCCTCACCTTTGTTTCCAGTAATATGTGTTGACCTGACTGGTCCAGCCCAGCAAAATGGTCTGACCCTGTATAGCTGGATAGTCTGTTTCTGGCTCAACATACATGCTCTAGGTACTATTCGTTTTTCCTCCATCATCCCTCCATCCATTTTCACTTATTGTTCATGGTAATTCCCAGTCTCAGAGTAAAAGGGGAACTTCCCTGACTACCTCTGCCCTCTTCAGTCCAACATGGGAGTTTTTCTGTTCCCAGAGCACACTGACCTGGGCTCCCAGATCACTCACCGCACCGTATCCCGAAACCCTTGCCGGTTCCCCACTATTCCTGAGTGTGAGGACAGTCTACTTGTGTTTGCATAGCTCTGTCTTCCCTCTGTCAACCTTTTTTTTTTTTTTTTTTTTAAGAAAACAACAACACAAAACTAAAATCTATTAAACACTTATCTGCCACTGTGCAAAATATTTCAATCGCACTTTCTCATGTGATGCCCACATCCGCTATAGGAGGGAGATCTTATTATTCCCATTTTAGGGATGAGGAAACTGAGCCTGCCCAGGTTCATAAGGAAACTCCTTAGTGATGGAGACCGGGTATGAAGTGGAAACAACTCATAGCAAAGTCAGCACTACATTTAACTCTGGTTCACTTGTTTTTGCCATCTGGGTGTCCAGAAGAGTGGTTGACTTATAAATAGTGAGTGCTCAACCAATATGTATGTGTATTGGGTGTGTGGGGTGTGTGGGGGGTGAGGGGGAGGGAGGGAGGTGGAGGGAGGCTGGAAGAGCTTCAAAGGCTCTGTGGTAACTTCTTAGGACTTTTCAATCATTCCTGTCCTTCAGTTTCCTCAGTCATTTTTCCATTCTGCTATTTGTCTTTAATAATTCTATTCAGTAGGACTGACAGCAATTAATAGAAATTCCAAATATAGTACTTCAATCAGAGAGAAAATTGGGTAAAAATAAATCCGGTAATGATCATCTCTAGGCTACGGTATAATGATTTTAGGGATCCAGAATCCTCCCATCTCCATTCCCAATGTTGATCCTCTGCCAGCCAGCAAGAAGAGAAGGAGCAGCTAGAAGGAGGCAAGAAGGTGTGATCCTTCCCCAATGACTTGTCCTAAAAAGCCACACGGGACTTCTCTGCCATCCTACTGGCTAAAACTTGGCCACATGCTCACAGAGAGCTGGAAGGGAAGTTAGGGCATGGGATTCTTATTCGGCATCAGCATGTATCCCTTGGAAAATTCTCTTACTAAGAAGAAAGGATGGACTAGATATTGGGGGACACGCACCACTTCTTATACAAGAGCGCTTTTGGAATCCCTGTCTACCTGGGGCTCAAGGCATTGCCTGAGGTCAGATGCTGGGCAGCTTTGACCAACCCCCAGGAACCTAATTTTTCCATTTCCTTTTCAAAGCTGTCTCCTTAATTCAGACTCTTCCACTGGCGAGCTGCAGGGGCAAGCCACTCAGGCTGGCCTTTTAGTCTCTCCCTTGACTCTCTCCTGAACCCCAGATGTGGAACTGGAGTCTGGCAATGTTACCTTGCCATCCTTCTTCACTAGGCTCAGAAAAATTTTGGAAGATAAGGACTCAAGGTCTGGCCATCTCACTCAGATCCCCGGTCACACTCTCAGGATGTTTTTTCTTTTTCCTTAGCATTGGAAATAGATTTTTAAAGCAGTGTTATACAGCAGTTCCTCTTCCAAATCCTTCTTTCCTTTTCTCCAGTAATGTCTTTATAAATCACTGTTATAAAAATAAGGCAAGCACAAGGAAAAATATGCAGTACCTAGAAACTGAAAATTCAAGTATTTGCTTTTTATGGGACACTTGAGGCTCTTAAAAAAAGGGAACTGCTAGAAAACTTAAATACAAAATTTCACTGTTGGTAACATAAAAGCCCAACAGAATTGAATAGTTTATGAAAATAATTTGAATATTTACACTTCAATTCATGGTCTGAAAATCAACCCCAAACCGCGATCTTATTCTTAAATGGATTTTTTGAGAGAGCATTAAATGCATTTTGATTATTTTGACACAATGTCTACTTGGATATTTTGTGCAATGGTTTGAAAGCAAAAAGGAAATTCCCTAAAAATCTAATGTAAATGTATGTGAATTTACATTATATATACAGAGAAGTACATTTATATGCATGCATATATATAAAGTTTAACAAAACATTTCAACTTAAAGGGGTACTTTGGGTTGTTGTTATTGTTAGGGGAAAATACTGTAAATTTAACTCGAATGAAGCCTCAGGCTAAAACACATTATAATTCTCTTGGCAGAGAAACTCGGGTTCAAGTTCATATCTTTTTATTTTCTTAGACTGAGGCTGCATGATCACTTAAACTGTGTTTTATAAACAGCATTACAGAAACACAGCAATGCAGGTCCATAAAACTGTTAACGAGAGAAAACCAAATGTGCCTCCATTTTGTGTTTCCTATCATTTTCTCCCCAATAAATCAAAGAAACCTCTTCTAAAAATTTCATCTATATAGAAAAATATTTACCATTATTTTAACAGACCCCCCAAAGCATCAAATATCTGTACAAAAAATAATATCCACCTCAAAAAGGGGAAAAATATTTTGAACAAGAAAAGTGGTAGAATAAGCATATGTCCAAAACACTATTATTAAACTCTTGGGTTTAATAAAACCCAAACATGGAGAATACATTATGTAAATACATATACACAACAGGCTTTTGAAGTCTAGGTGACCACAGGATCTAGGATCTGGGACTTAAAGAGTTTTTTGTTTATGCTTTTTAGCAAGACTTCACAACACACACACACACACACACATGCACACACACACACACACTACTGAGGCTATTTATTCAGTTTTAAGCACAAATCTCTGCAAACTTTAGCTGAGAATATGTAAGTGTCTGGGCAAAAGAGGAATTCACTGAACTTAAGAGTTAGAAACAAAAATAAACACAGTAAGAGAAATCCCTACTTAATCTCTGTTCCAAAGAAAGACACTTTATTCAAGGGAACACAGAGCAATTTTCTCCATTTAGGAGCACTGAAATGAGACTCGAGTCAGACACAAAAGTTACAAGCTCAGGCATCAAAGCAGATCAACAAATAAGTGCTTCCTTTAGCCTAATAACTATGCCTTAATTCCCTTCCTTTTCTCCAACTTGGATTTAAAGGAGAACACAGGACCATGAATAGTATGTCAACACACAAGGGGTGCCAGTGCTATTGTTTTCGGATTTCAGAGATCAAATAACCAATATGCATTTATCAGATATCGACTAAGCACAACCTTGGGTCAGACTCGGGGCTGCATGCTGAACCACTGGGAGGAAAAGACAGAATCTCTGCTTCGATGAACTTAAAAACACACATGTAAATAGACACATATGATGGTCGAAATAATAACACTTATTGGTGAGTTATTTTATACCGAACACATTGCTAAACCTTGGCATGTAACATCCCAGATAGTTCTTGCAACACCCCACTAAGCATGTCTTATTATTATGACTTCCGTGTTACACATGAAGAAACCAAAGCTCAGGGAAATTAAACGACTTGCCCAAAGTCACCCAGATAAAAAGCGAACTAAGCACTGGGTCTGCTGAAAGCTGGCATCCTGTCCTGCTCTCTTGCACCAAGCTCTTACTTAAGTGGTTTCTACGTCATAGTAACAATCAGCTAGTATTGACAAGCCTGCTTCCAGATAGTAAATGCCTCTGACTCTTCTCAAAACAAGGCTCATTTTAAACAGGAGAAAGCCCAGACTTGAGGAGGTACTCCAGGGACCCGACCCTCACCCCCAGTTGAGAGTAAGGTCCAAGTTGGCTCTTGGCTTCCTTGATAGCCAGACCCAGGTTCCTTTCCAGAAACACAGGCTGTTCCCATTGAGTCTTTCAAAGACACAAGCACCTTCCTAACAGCTTGTTGGGAGGCAGCAGTGGGGAGTAGGGTGAAGATGCCACACTTCGCAGGTTGGCCTGCGTCCAGAAGACAGACCTGCTGAGCAAGGGAGGCACTGGCGATGAACACCTGGAGTCCCTACTTTTAACCCCCTCTATTTCTCTATGCTTCAGAAGTCATTGGCTTGCTTGGTGTTTTTGCCAATGCTTTTCCAACCACTGAACTGTGCTGCTAAATGGTTTCCCTAGCACCTAGAACTTATGTATTCCACATCCTTACCTGGACACCTTGCCTGATTCTGGGAGCATCTGTGAATACAGCCAAGCTATTCTAATTATTCATCAGCCTATAGAACATAAGGCCTGGCCAACTCACACGAGAGCCCAGGCTCCTACCATGCTGTATGTAATCCCGAGCTGCTGGATAAGGGAGGCTTGATGTAGCTATTATCAGCCAGCACTGGTATGGCCACACTGGTGTCTGCTGCGTGCATATCAGCCCTGTTGAATGAGTGGGCTGACATACTATTCCAGCAGTCACAGAACATCTGCAAAGAAGGAGGTGTCTGCTTTCTGAAAAATGAGTGACAACAGGTGACTAACTGCCTCTAACTTCACTGTGTTCTTGCCCCTCAGTGACAAATGGCCCCAAAACCATAGACACAAACTGACAACTCAAGTAACAAAACAAAAACAAACAAACAAAAAAATACAAGCAACTACATTTAAATTGTGTGGTCCATGCTTTATTTTCTTAGGATTCCATAATGGGCTTCAATGTCTATTAACACTTCTCTCCCTACCTGTGCTCTTCTTCCCCTTTAATTGATCATAGAATCCATAATCCCCTCACTGCTACCTCCCCCATCTCCTCTTAGTTTAGGTTCTTTCTGTCCAGCCTCAGCCATGGGTCAAAATAGTTCCATACCTGACCTTTATTCTCCAGGGAGGCAAGCATGTGATAAAATGAAAAATGAGTGAATCAAGAAGTGACCAAACCCTGCTGGGCCAGGTCCAGGGCTGGAGCCAGGCTGCCTTCACACAAGCACAGCTTTATTGCAACATGTCGCTCTGCAAAAGAGAGCAGAATCATCTCCTTCGAGGAGAAATAAAAAATCATCAAGGCCCTTAAAGGTGGAGAATCCCCTTCCAGGATCTCTAGCAGAGGACATGTGGGAAAGTCTGGTTCCCATTGAGAAGCAGAGGTCTTTACAATTTGGTGAAGCATGAATATATTAAAAATGGGCATCTCTTCCCTGTAATATTATCCCTTCTGTTTTATAGTTATGGCTCCCCAGTGGAAGCCAGCAGAAAACAACACACACAGTGAGTTCTGGTTGAGATGCTGGAAACTTAAAGCAGGTCACATTAGAAGTGGAAGGGCACTTCATAACACCAAGGAAGGCAGTTATGGCTCCACACTTTGTTGACATACTTTTCCTGAGAGTTTTTCTTTCAAACAATAACGGAGGAGCATGGATCTCACTTTGATGCCCTCTTAGAACTTTCTGTTTACATTCTGAACAGTCCAGGGGTTGTTTTCTCAATCCCGGAATGCTGCCACCCAGTGGCAGCAATGATCTGCCTGGTTCATGGGGCTTGCTGAAGGCTCAGCCAGTGAGCATTTTATAAGACAGAGATCAACAATTATTCACAGCTTTTAAAAATAAACACAGAGAGCCTGTGGTATGCTATACCCTAATGAGAGAGATGCCATAGTGATACACATGTCTACACAACACTTTAAAACACACTGCAACAAAAGTGGTCTACAAGAGATGAAGAAAAAATATGATAAAAACACAAGCAGATGACATCATACAACAAACCTGAGAGGATGACCATAGTGTAAGCTTATTAAAGGCTCATATGGTTATGTATACACATAGAGACCAATCAACAATCATTGGATGACTAATAAGGGTGGAAATGAATACTTTCTACACATGTAAAAGGACTGGCATACATTTTAACAATAACTGCTTTGTCATCCTCCTAACAACCATGGAAAGGCTTTATGGATAAGAAATCTGGGTTGCAGACAGTTTTGATATTTCACTCAAAGACAACCAGCTAATATGTGACAAAGACAAGTTTTAAGTAAGATATCTTGACCTCAGAACTTGTATTCTTTCCATTATGTCATTATCCTGATTTATCAATACGTATTTCTAAATATAAATGATGGCAGCAACTTTTATTTTTCAAAGGAAATTTTCAAAAGCAAACACCCAAAAATCAAACTTAAAAAGGAAAAAAAGAAAGAAAGAAAGAAAGAAAGAAAGAAAGAAAGAAAGAAAGAAAGAAAGAAAAGCACTGCTCATCTTAAAGCGCTATAACATTTGCCCAACCACATTAGTAAGCTCCTGGCCAAGATGCTTGTGTGTTCTCAGCTTCAAGTCAAAACCCTCCACAAGGCCCAGGGTCATCAAGCTCACCTCAAAAACCCTGCAGGTGCTGTCCTCGGGTGGCCCAACCTGCTCCTTCTCTCACCAGAGTCTTGTCTATGGAGTCATATTTACTCCCCCGTCAGCCAGCCCACCATTAATGAATGCCCTGAATCGCTTCTTTGACATTTCTGAAGCAGATACAAACTAATTATTCTGGAATAATAAAGATAAACATCACAAGACTAATTTTCTCCACTATACTACTTGATTTGTAGAAGAGTGAAACATTGCTCTCTCACAAGAGATTTCTAGATTAAAGCTGCTAGCCTATTGTGAGCTGAAAGTTTGCAGGTATATGTAGAATCTGTAAAGCTCTTTTAAAAAATAATTGGTATATAAACTAGGTATTAGGAAAGATAGGTTCAAAAAAATAGCAGGATGGATCAAGGACTCATGCAGGAGAAAATGAACACCCTTTGTGTGGAATGGTCTGGATTAGAAATTATAATGATGATGATGATGAAATCTTAGTCAGGTGCAGCCAGACTGGATAAGCTAGGAGGAGAGGAAAGCAAACAAAGATAATTTTGACTCTTGGGTGTAGAACATTTTTCTCTACAGATTTTAGTATTTCTAGCCAAATAAAACCTTAGTTTTAAGTTGTTGCTTTTGGTACAATTAATATGCCCTTATTGAAAACTAGTAGGCCTGCGCACAAATCTGTGTGCCAGTAACTCTCTGCAGGGCCTAGCTGCTCTGTGCCCATTGCCCAGAGGCTCTCCACAGCCCAGAGGCCTGCGGTGGCTGGGGTGGAACACTTACCTCGTCACCAAAGCAAGCATTCCACCAGGCCGGCTGCCTGCTCTCAGCAACCGCCCTCTCCCCATTCTCCCCACTCCAGGACTCAGGGACTCCGGCAGGGCTGAAAGGTCTGGGCACCGGCATCTTTGTGAGGAGTGATGGTTAATTTGCATATTATTCTTTTATTAGATAGGCCGGGTGCTACTGATGGTGCCCAAACCTGGGACACCCCAGCTCCAGCCCAGCTTGCTTATCAGCTTTAGGCTTGGGTCAAACCCATGAGCCTCTGCTTCTACTTCTGAAAATAGGAAGACTGAGATCTCTTGCCTGTGAGAACCTTTCCAAAACAAAAACCTCTAACTGCATGCAGCATATATGACTGAGAGCAGTGTCTCTTTCAGTCTGGAGACCTTGGGCCACACTGGATAATCTTAATGTAATTTAGGGTGAGGGCTGAGCATACCCATATCGCCTTAACATCTTAGTATGGGAGCTGGCCATTTCAGAAAGAGCAGCAAGATGGCAGGATGGGGACATTGTGTCACCTGTTATCAGCTGACCTGGAGACTGAAATCAACTACATGAGTGATCAAGCAATCAATCAAGCAATCACGACTGTATGCGGAAGCCCCAATAAAAGCTCAGCCCTGGAGCTCAAGCAGGTATCCTGTTGTCAAACTCCTTGCTTATTGTCACCCATCAATACCAGGGAGCCACGTGTCCTGACTTGCTGGGGGAGGACAATGGAAGCATTGAGTTTGACTTCTCCTGGGCTTGGCTCTGTGTACCTCTCCCTTTCTCTATAATAAACCATAACTGTGAATATAACAGGAGGCAGCGCATTCTGGGAGTTTTCCTTGTATAGTATCAAACCTGAGGGTGATTTGGGGAACCATCCCCCACAAACTTGCAGTTGGTGTCAGAAGTGAGGACGGTCTTGGGGATCGAGTCTTCCAACTTGCAATTATCCCCTGCATCTTCCTGGTACCCCACTAAGTTAGAGCCATATACCCTGCTTCCTGGAGGAGCCGGTGTTTAGAAAGCATGGGCAGGAAGTCCATGCCTCTCTCCGCTGTCATAGTCTGCAGACACCCAGAGTCCATAGAACCTCTCTGGGCTCCAGTCTCATCAGCAAAACGAGGATTTGAGTAAGCTGTGCAGTCTAAATGACAAAGTTATTATGAGACTTAATTAAGGTAATGACGGTGAAAGCTCTGTGAAAAATGCTGCCTCCTTTTACAATGATAAGATGTTAAGAACCACTATTACTATTATTTGGGAGTTTAAATGCTTCAGAAGTATATGTCTTCTCTCAATTTTATTGTACTTTTCCTGGCTAGCGAACTCATCTTGTCTCCATCGGCAGGTGCTGAAATTATGTCAGCTAGAACTTTCATTAGCGGACGATTTTAGTCACTGAAAAGTGATGGCAAAACAAATGCAGCATTTTGACGTCGCTGTATCTATTCTGGCACAGTGCAGTTTCGAGGCTAATGTCTTTTCAAACAGCTCTGTTTTGCCTGCAGACTTGAATACCCTCATTATAGTGTTTGGAAAAAAAGTTCCCTTATGTTTTTTTAAAGAGCGCCATTCTTCAAAAAGATGTCAAGAAGCTCTTTTTCCCCCTCTTGCTACAAGGTGTAATGTAGAGATAAGCACAAAATCTGGTTGGAAATGTGACCTATATTGGACTGGCAAAGCTTAACATCAAGCAAACAGCTAGTTTGGGAGCTGGTGTTGTCCTGCCTCGCTGCTGATGTTTGTAGGAAAGGGCCACATGGTATTCGTGGACAGTGAGAGCAGTCTGGAAGTCAAGAAGGGCTTTAAAAAATTGGAATCACTTGCTCATAGGGTGTGCATCAGAGTTTTGAACAAGTCCCTGGACTTCCTTGCAACAGCCAAAGCCAGTTCTTTTGGAAAACATTTTATTTTCATGCTCAGTGTAATAAGAAGAGAAAAGTTGTGTTTTGCAGATGAAATGGTGGTGATAATAAAAAGTAGGTCACACTCTATCTTTGTCTCTCGTTACTTTCTCTGAAAGACAAAGCAGGTCTCGAAGATGTGGATCCAGTCAGGTTGAGCCTCTGACCTAAGTGTTCCTTGCACTCTGAGTCAAATTAGGAGCATTTCAACCTGGGTTGACATTTTACAAGGGCAGGGGACACGGAAACAGCACCTGAGGGCTGCAGAGGAGGGTGCAGATAGCAGATCATCCAGGCTTTTGGGAAAAGTAAGAGCTGTAGATTCAAAGAACTGTTGGTACCCATGACCTTAGGAAACGAAATAGCAAGACAGGAAAAAGGCACAAGGAAGAAATGTCATCTTCACAACCATCGGAGACAATATCATTGTGAACATTTATTTACTCTCCACCCCAAGGAGAGATCTGACAACCCTGCCTCGTAGTGATAAGCTCACTCCCTCGAACCAATGAAATAGGGCTGCAATGACAGGTGTCACTTCCAGGAAGAAATGCTAAGAGCTCATCTTGCCTCCTTCCAGGATGAAAGGAGTCCTAGAGAGAGGCTGTGCCATCAGCCTGGTTCTGGGAGCAGAGAAGATGAAGAGTGGAGCTGGCTCTTGATGGGCCTGCACTGTGCACAAGAACTCACTCTCTGTTTTTGTAAGCCATGGAGGTTGTGGGCTGTTTGTTAGTGCAGCATACCTAGTCTATCCTGACTGATATGGATCCCTCAGTCCTTCTTTTCCAAAAGTGGGAGAAGGATGCTAAGAATAAGCAAGCCTATGTGTTTGTGGGGCTGTATTTCTAAATCATTTCTTAGCCCAGGAGTGGGCACTGTCACAATCAGAATCAACTGCACAGGCTGGACTGCAAACACAAGGGCACACACTATATCTCTTTAAATAAATAAAGCCCTTTAAGAGTAATGATGGCTGTTAGGAGATAGCAATGGCTTTCAAAGAGGACTTCCCAGGGATGATCTTAGCATGCACAGTGGAGCCAAGTACATTAAAACAAAGACTCTAAAATCAACTGCCTGGATACAAATTCTAGAATATATCACTTGGTCACGTGTGACTTATTCACGTAACTTGGAAATGATCAGGGAACAGCCCCTTGGCTGCCACTGCTGTGACCTAACTTAGTAAACTTGCATCGGAAGCGTCATGATGACTGTGTTTCCACCTGAGACCAACGACCTTCTTTCTGCCCTGGGTCCAAGCAGAAAGCTGCATCCTTTCACCACATGCAAGAAAATGAACTGCCCCTCTGTACTCCCAGAGCAGGCAGCTTGGGAAAGGCAACACGGAGTCATCTTCAGAAGCACTGATAAGGTAGGGCCAGAAGAAAAGAAGGGAGAAGCCAAGTTAGGTTCTGTGACTTAGCATTTAGATCAGTAACTTGACACTTCTGAGCATTAACTTCTTAATCTCTAAAGCCATGATGGTGAGAGGAAAACCCTCCAGGGCCTGAGGATAGGATGGGATTTTAGGGCTATTATTATCATTGCACAATATGGCCTTAAATTAAGAAATGGTGCCAATGCTGAGGAAATGAACTAAGGGATAAAAAAAGAAATCCAGGTCCTCATCAGTTGGTCCCTGGATCAAGCTTTACCTGATCTCCTCATCATACCCATATTTTCCAATCAGTTAAACCTGTTTGCGTGAATTTTTTCTTCCATTTTTAATAGAAAGCATCCAACACTGGCAAGTTCACACAGTGGAAAGGGGGAAATTATTTCTTGTTACAACTGGACAGACTTTCCAAGAATCTATCAGAGATTTAGAGTCTATGCCAGACAGAACCACATTGGTTCTTTTCAAATGTGTGAATATTATGACTGGGCTTTCCTCCTTGCTAACAGACAGAGTGATCATTCTTCCCTACTGGTCTGGGACAATCCTAATTTATGCATGCATCCTGGAATAATTTTTAATGTCTCTTTTCTCTTTAAAAAGTCTCTAAGATCGATTAAATAGTAAGTTACAAGGTCACCCTACTCATAATTCTGCTTTCCCAAGTTTTTTTCTCTTAAGAGTAGAATCCCACACCCCCTTCCCAAATTCTTTTCAGTGATAATTGTGGCTAATTATACCCAGCAAATAATCTCGTCTTGCCAGTCTTCCCATGTTTGACTTTTGGGGGATTAATCACAGTTTTCTGCTGTCGAGCATGTTTCTTGAGAGCCTGGTATTATTGTTTTATCTAAAGGAAACCCCTCTGAAACGGGGCCTCCATCCATCATACCTCATGTGGTAGAAAGAACTGATTAAAACTTCCTGGCCTGCAAACTTGTTTGTTAATATGTCGCTTCCTCCCTGCCGTCAGCATACGGTCTTCCTCGTGCAGGGTGTTTAGGATTCTGCGAAGGGCATTGTTTTATCAAGATGGGACGGTTATCCGTGCGGGAGGACGCTGTGCTGGGAACCCAACCAGCCCTGTAAACACAATGATAACATCGTGTCCGCACACTGGCAGGAGACAATGCTCCCGATTCCCTTTCCCTAATTAGAGTCTGAAACAATAGGTGGGAAGTATGAGGCCCTGCTATCATTATCTATTGGCCTTCATTTCTGGGCATTGATTGAGCCCAGGGTGTTTTGTGTGTGTGAAGAAATAGCAAATTAAAACTCAGACTTCTTCCATTCTTCTTCCCGCAGTGTTCATCTTGTAATGAAGCTGGGGTGACAGAGATTAAAAATCGGAAGTGGAAGACTTGAGGGTTGTACACAATTGTGAACCGTCCCAAGTACCCTTTCAAAATTATTCCAATAAGCACGTGTTGGATCAAGGCAGACAATGGGATGGGGCTTGTGATGGGAATTTTTTTTTAAAGAATTGTTTTGGTTAGGCAGAGAGAGACCAGCAGCTTCCCCCATAGTGGGGGACGGCTTGTCTTCTGAGCCCATGAATGAGACATCATTTGTTACTTCTCTAATAGGAACCAGCAGGGGCACAATGTCATTGTTTATTTTTCAAAATCTGAAATGCCCAGTACCCTGCTGTCATTTGGTACATAGATCTGCAGGGTCGCATTTTCTTAGGACATTTTGAGTAGGACTTCTTAGCTAGCATCGTTAGGGAGACAAAATCCTCACTGGCAATCAGCCACGTGAAGTCAATTTCCATTTATGATTGCCCAGTAGAGTAACAATTAAGATATTTAGATGGAAAATCTCCCGGGCTCTCACAAAAGGGGTCTTTAGAACTGCTGATATATAACATGTAGTTCCTTTGAATTCAACCAGCCAAGATGAAGTGCAGGTGACTACATTCTGTGCTGGCGCCTGGAGAACTCCTCTAAAGGAACCCTCTCAACTGGACAAAGTAAATGAATCAGGAATTGGTTTCGAGTGTATGGTATTGAAGTGTATGGGGAGGGGCACGAAGAAAATTAGAGAGCAATTTTTTATTTGCAATTTATTTTTCTAATTGCAACTCAATCCCTGTTGAACATGTCTATTGCAATAAATATAAGAACACCTAGAGCATTTTTTAATTGGTCTGTGAATTTATTTATGGGAAAAGGTATAAAGTTTCAATCTTCTCTCCGTTATATAACCTTCCATTATGGGGATGACCCACCCAATCTCCTAACCCACATCTGCATGACCTTCTTAATTCTGGAGATCTTCATCCTTATTTTTCAGGCACCCCCTCTCAGAGGCAGGTCACTACATTCTGTCACCACCCAGATCTTCTCTTCATCGGAAATCTTAAATCCCATGCCTTTGCTGTGCCATGCTGGGCCTTTGACATCCATTCCCTAATGCATCTGGTTAGCAGAAGTTGTCTGCACACTGCTCGCCAAAACGTCTCTATTCTGCTGTACCCTTCCCCTCTGCCTGCAGTGACAACCTCTGATAAGCCAGTGCCCTGCTTCTTTCCCCTACACGGGGGCTGCTTCGGTCAGATTCTACCTGTGACGACACTGCTTAAGTGGAAAGACTCCACTTCCCAGCCTCCATTATTGCAATTAAGTTGCAGAGGGAGGCATGTGTGGGCCTTCAGGGAAGTCTCCTTTAAAGGGAGAGGACACACCCCTGTTTGTCTCCTTCCTCTTTCCTGTCCCCTGAAATGGCTGGTGCTCAGGAAGCCTTCCTGAACCAGAACAGAGGGCTAAGGATGGAGCAGCAATGAGAGTCCCAGGTAAACACGAAGCCATCATACAGCCCTGGATAGTCATTATAGGAGAACAACACACATTTCTATCTCACTTATTTTAGGTTTTCTTCTAAGTGCTGAAGACATAAAGTGGACAACTCAGATGAGGATCCTGCTCCCTTGGATCAACAAAAACCATAAATAAGCAATGAATGGATGGATGGATAGATGAATGAATGGATAATATACGATAGTGATAAGTACAGAGGAATAAAATGCAAGGGAAAATGTGAGAGGTTACTTTGGACAGGATGGTCAGGGAGGACCCCTGGGAGGAGATAACATACTCACAGCAGAACAGGAAGGGGGGAGAAGGGGAGGGGTTCGTACTTCACTTTCAGATTCAATGGGCAAGCCTCAGCCTCTCATGCTCCTCGGACTAACCTACAGTATCAGTGAACTTCTGGCCATAATTTCTTGTAAAAAAACAGCAGTATGAGCAGGTGTGTTAGTTACGGTCACACTGGTTGCTATGATTTGATAAAAGATTGATTGCCCACATAGAGTCCAAAATTAGCATTCCTGATCAGTGGGAGGCTTTGAGGTGACTTGGGGAGCCTGGCTCCTTCCATCCTATGGCTCTACCATCTTTAACGTGTGGCTTCCAAACTGGCAAGGTGAGGGGACTGATGTCCTATTCATCGCTCATGGAGTGTTGTGCATGGCAGGTGTTAATGTGTCAGACCTGGGAAGGGCCAACATCACTTCTACCAATATTCAGTCATGTGACCACACGTAACACCAGAGGTGCTGGGAAATGTAGTCTAGCTGTACGCCAGGAAGTGAGGGAAATGGCTTGGTGATGCACTCAGGGCCGGCCTGTGCCTGCAGGAAGCACTAAGCACACTTGTCAGAAGAGTGGTCACCAGCCCTGTGGTGACCAGACCCTAAGGGTCTTAGACACCCTTCCAAGGCCTTCCATGATAAAAAATCCACTCGAGTAAGATATAACATGGGATACTGAATGTGGGAAGAGAAAGCCAGGGCTGAAATCCAATGGGTTAATTCACTAAAGAAAAAGAAAAAAAAAATTCCGACCTGTTGTGTTCTCAGACAGCCTCAGAGCTGGAAGGCTAATTGTCCTTCTGGGATGCCAAGTTCTTTGTGGAGCCCTCAGAAAGGACCGCTAGACCTTTTGAGGTTTCTCATTGCTCTGATCTCGTGCTAATGGATAGTGTTTTCCAAGCTGATGGTGGTTTAAAGAGATGGCATCTAACCAATGATAATGTGTCTGACCTCTTAAGGGAGAGCCTTTTGCCCCTTACTGTCTCGGCCTCCCTTATTGGCGAATTACATAACTTGACTAGAAGTTGGTTTTAGAGAAATCAATTTTACCATTGCCTAATCGCAAGGAAAGACCATAAAGTTTTACGAGAGCTGAAGGGACTTTCAGAGGAGAACTTAAATGAAAATTAAAGGGGACATAAATAAAACGATAAGAAATAAAATCCCACAAGGTGTTTCTCCCTGGGCCGCCATGCTAAATTACAGTGCCAGGGACATAATCCTGCTGGTTATGTCTCCCACAAGGCACCAAGGAAGAGAGGAGAGACAGGCATTTCCTGGTCACCAGTAAAACAATTTAGGGAGAAAGTACTGAAGAAAACTCCTCAACCTTCCATCATCTAGTAACTGTGCAACCCTGGGCAATTTCTCTGAGCCTCAGACTCATCATCCATCTGCAAATTGCAGCAAATAACAGTGACCCCTCTCATAGTGCTGTTGCAAAGATACAATAAAACAATGCATGTAAAATCCATAGCATAGCATCTGGCCCACGTGAGTCTTCGATTAATATCACCACTATCACCATTGTTCATACTAGTAAAGGTTTACAAACCTGGGCTCTGACCAGTTTGGACAAAGAAGAGCTAACATTAATTTGGTGCTGACTGCATGCCAGCAGTCAGTAATGGTACCATCTTCATTTTCCAGATGAGGAAACTGAGGCTCAGAGACCCTGGAAAACTTGCCCACACAATAATGTAAGTAAAAGATCAGAATTGGATTCCGTATCCAGACTGTTTTGACTCTAGGAGCCAGCACAGTTGACTATGTCCAGTGTTTTCCAGTGTAAGGTCCACAGACACATCTGGGGTGTTTGTTCATAACTTGAATTTCCAATCCTCCCACCCCCACCCCTGTTTACTGCATCAGAATTCCTGGAGGAGGGGGCTGATTGTCTGCACATCTACTAAGCACCTTTCAGGTGATTCCTGCACACACTGAGCTTGAGAACAATTGCTGCTTCTTACAACATTGCAACTGGGAAGAGAAGTTCCTAAGAGTCGTATTTTGTTGAATTGTCAAAAGAGTTGCCCATTTCTCTCTTGGTATCTCCTCCTACTTCTCTGTCAGCCATTGTCCTTTCTGCCACTTAAGTGTCTACATAGAAGGCCCGGGGGGATGCAGCAAGGCCATCAAGGAATAGAAAAGATTACTCCTCCATGCTGGATAGAATGGCATAGATCATGTTTTACAAATATATGATTTATTACAAAGGTCAGCCATGCCATGATATGGGAGCTTGCTGCCATAGGTGATTAAGGCAGTTGTGATAAGGGAAGTATTTTGGAATGAAAACCACCAATGTTGCTCTGAAAATGAAAGACCTTGATACATTCTAGTAGCAGGAACAAATGTACTTTGTTGTAGTATGGATGGACCAAGTTCTGCTGCAGTAAGGAATTGCTCTCACATTTCAGAGACTCAACACAGCAAAAACTTAGTTCTTGCTCATGCTACAACCCAAGAAGAGGCTGGCAGGGAGTTCTGTTCATTTTATTCAGGGGCCCTAGATGAGGAAGATCCATCTCACCAAGTGTGTCCATGGTCAGATTGTTAGGAGAAATGAATCACCATACTCTGGCTTTTGAATCTCCCCTTTGAGGTGACACTACCATTGACATTTCCTTGGCCAAAGCAAGTTATCTATCTATGCCTGACCCCAAAGCAAAGAAGAAATGTCATCCTGGAAAGAGACTAGAGAAATATTTGAAACAAAACCAAAGACTACCCTACCCATTTAAATGCAAACACACCAATAAATCAAGCAATAAATAAATACGATAACATAAATTACTGATATCTGGATTTCTTGGTTAATTAAATAAAATGTAACTACACTCCGCAAATTTGATCCTAATACAAAATATAGGTGGACTTGCATTCTAATAGTACCTGAGAGGGAACATGAAATCTCAGAAAGAAATAATATAAAAATTAGCTTGACATCTTATTTTGCCAAATAAATGCCTTGGACATATGTATGCAATGTTCTGTTCGACCATCAGCACTTATCATTATTCCTAAGCAATCACTGACCTTTGATGTGTCCTGCAACTTCTCACACTCTTGCTTACCTGGTTCTCCAGATGTGGACTAAGCTGATGCCTGGAGCAACCCACAGACCTCATGTAAAATAGCTTGCGCATGTTTTTGTTTGGAGGAATGGGCACAGAGGCTGATGAATGTCAAGATCACATCCTTTCAGAAAATGGAATCTGTGCCTCAGTTTCTGAAAGGAGACTTGCACCAAAGAGACAGCTCATTTCCAGAAAACCTCAGTACCAAAAGGTGGGTTTCTCTCAGAGGCAAAAGAGGGTTAAAACCAGCCAAAGGCACTTGGGACCTGCGGGAGGCCAACCGTGCAGACTTTTCAGGCCATGAAATATGGCTCCTGTTTTGACACTCTTGTAATAGCATGATGTGCACTTTCCTTGTTTCCGTGGGGTTTATGGTCCATAAAGTTTAATAATAATCTTAACAGCTGAACAGAGAGCACACGAGGCTCGAAGGCCACTCGCACCAAAGGGGATCTGGCTTTTTAATTTATTCCCCCCAGGCATCTTGACTTATACAAGTGCCCATCTCCCATTGTCGGCCATACTGAATAACCACGTGGTAAAAGGGTAAAAGGGGACACAAAAGAGTGCATGTTTATAAAACAGCAAATTTGATATTCACTTAGCCTACGCAGTTGTTTGAGCTTTGAGGAACTGAAGATTATAAAGCTACTTGTACTGCAAATTGGGTCCAATGAATGCTATAGCGTTAGTATGTCAGGCTTGATCCAAATAACTGGACACTGGAAATAAACTCCAATTCCTTCCCAAGGCCTGCAAAGCTGTGCATGAGCAGCTCCCAGCTTCCTCTCCTTTCTCCTCACCGTGGTCCCAGCCACAGCCTCTTGTAGGTGCTGAATGTGTCAATCAGTCCTGCTATAGCTTCTCCTGTCGTCCTGGGAATGGCTCCATGTCATCCTCACCCATGGTTAAATAGGACCTGCTCAGAGAAGTGCCCCAGACCCCATGTAAGTAATATCCCTCTCTCTATTAACTTGCCCAATTTTACTTCCTAAATAGCACCTAATCTATCTGTGAAAAGTTTATTTGTGTTTCCTTGATTATTCTCTCTCTCTCTCTCTCTCTCTCTCTCTCTCTCTCTCTCTCTCTCTCTCTCTCTCTCTCTCTCTCTCTCTCTCTCTCTCTCACACACACACACACACACACACACACACACACACACACACAGGAGAGCACCATGCAATCCAGAAGTCTGACATATTATTCCATCCTGTTACAGGGTCAGGAGACCTTATCACAGAAGAGCTAAAGGAACTTTGGGAGGTTCAAGTTGGGACACTCACATAAATGATGGATTACTAGCAAGTTCCTTCCCACATCTCCACAAACCTAGATCCAAAGGAAATCTTTGCATTCCCTGAAGCTAACCCGAGGGTTCTGAGCTCTTTATTTTCCAGGTTCCTCCTTCCCTAAAAGATGTGCATGCATCTATTTCTCTTTATAACTGGTGGGTTATATGTCAATCAGGTTAGGTTTTGCACAGGGCAACTGGAGAGATGCAAACCAAGGAAGAAAACCCAAAGCAAGGCTCTGGGATGGGAGGGGCTTGAGCACTCTTCATTGGGAGATAATTCCAGCTTGGGGGTGGGAGGGAATTAGAGGAAATCCTTATCAGGTCACATTTGCATATCAAAGAGCTCTTCCTGCTGGGCTGGCTTTGCCCAGTAACAAAGTTATCTCACTCAAGGCCAAGAGGCTTTCCTCTGAAGCTAAATTCTGCTGTTCCTCCCACTCCTCCCTTGTGTAGCAAAATAGCTGTTCTAAAATGTCACCAGGAAGTAATTCACCTCCCTGGTGGGCTCCCTGTTTTCCTGGCTGTCCCTAGATGGGTGAAATTCCCTGAGGAATCCTGGGTTTAAGGAGTTCTGTGGAATTACCCTCAGCTTCCTCAGGCCAGGAACCCAGGAGACAGAGACAGAAATACTGCAGCCTATGTCATTCATTCCTTCACCTCATCTCCTCATCTAGCCACTAATCCTACAAAAATGTATTGAATCACTACTAAGTTCCTCATACAAAGCTATTTCTTCTTTCTGGACCTTTGATCCTTTAGTTAATTAATATATTAAAAGTAGAGTCTGGGATCCTGGCCAGGAAGCTCGGTTTGTTAGAGCATTGTCCCCATATCCCAAGGATGTGATTTCTATTTCTGCCCCTAATATTTTGTTAGGGGTAGAAATAGAATATTAGGGGACTAGCTATTAGTTATAAGAAATAAAATAAGAAATATTTATCATGCTCTGTTAACTGTGACTGTTTTGTTCTGATTAAAGAAAGCACATTCTAACCTGGCTGGGAGTTGTTTGCCCCCAGGACTTGGGATGTTCAACCTTGCCCCCAGGAGTCAACCCTGGCTTTAGGAGGCAACCTTGGAATGTGGTCCACCCCTATTCAAGAACTCTTCCTGCTGGGCTGGCTTTGCCCAGTAACAAAGTTATTTGAATTATCATGGAAAGATTAACAACCTGGTTGCCCAAATGTCCCAGCCCAGCCCAGCCCATTTTGCCTACTTCCCATACCTGTAATCCCTACTTCTTCATACCTGTAACTCCTACTTCCCCATGTAATCTTTGTCCTACCCTATGTAAACAGCTGGCTTATGGGGGAGGGGGGGCTGGTGAGCAGATTTTTGTGAATGACCTACTACTCTCCCATACTGCCTACAGTATTGAAGTAGACACTCATATATGATTCAATCTTGTCATTGCTTAATTGGTTCTAGTAGTGACAGGCAGCAGGAACCCACTGATTGTCTGGTTACATCAGAATCTTAGAAAGCTTTAAGTATAGGGTTACAGTTAGGGTGACCAGATGTTTTTATTTATGTCCATTGTCCATAATTTCCTCCCCCCTTTCTTCCTCAAAAATGTCTGAGTTTGAAGGATAAATTATATAGTCATTCAAATCACAGCACAAACACATAGGAGGAAGGCTGGATGTGATGAAGGAAGTGCGTAGTTTTTCAGTAACCTACCCAAGAAAGACTTTGATAAGTGCATCTAAGTGATGACATCACAAACATCTATAATTAGCAACTTCTGCTTTTAAGAAAGTCCTAACAATAGATTGACTTTGTATCTGTTACTAGTTTTATGACAATTTTCTACAGGAAGGTTTTCCCTATTTCCCCTAAAGGGTGGCTGTTCCCTACTTTTAGGAAAGAAATGTTGATGATAGGACAGTCTTGTGATGATGTCATGCATATGGCTTATGATGGGGTTTTAAAATATTTGCCAGGCTCAAGGAATCTCCACTTGTTACCTATGTGACCTATTTTGCACCTTTAGACCCTTCTTCGTAAATTCAGAATAACAATATTAGTTCCACAGAGTTCTGAGAACTAAATGGAATCCTCCCCAATTCATAGGAACCCAAGACAAGGCATGGTAGATGCTATCACAATTCAGTACTTATTATTGCCATTATTATGGTTATCCTGAATCCTCCACATCCTTGTTACTATTAAGCTCACTTTGTAGTTAAAGAAAATGAGTTCTGAAAAGCAACTAATAAAGAGTGAGACTGAAGACTGAATTAGGTTTAACTCTAAGGAGTCCACACCAGCCCCTGTACTTAGGTTACACTGGAATTAACAACAGCATATAATGTGCAGGTGGTATGTTGGTTAAATCAATGCATACATCAATAGTAACAATAAGAAATACTTAGTGGTTTAGGAATTTTTTTTTTTTTTTATCAATGCTTGGCTAATAACCACCTTCCAGGTGGCATGGTATATCTCTGAATCCTCAGACACACCAGTAAGAGTGACAATAGTGTGATCTCCACTGCTGGAATTGAAGGAGAAGCAGACAAGGGAATCCTAAAGCCAGACAAGCAACTGATGTAAAGCTGACAAACCTTTCTCACAGACTTACACTTTGTAAGCTAATGCTTCTGGAAAAAAGGGTCTTCTACAGAAAACAAAAATCTTCAATACTTAAAAAAAAAAAAAAAAATTAATGCTGCAGGTTGGGAATTCCCACAGAGGTCTCTTTCCTGTGTCCCTCCATGGAGGGTTGAGATCTCAGGCTATGACTGACCTCCAGCAGCAGCACCTGGTTCACACCTTCAGCAGCACTAGAGTCTCACTCTGCTGTGTATCACACCAGCGGCTCCTCTATCCCCTTTCCATTGCTATGCTCTGCCATGTCTTATGCATCTGAGGCTCCCAGCATCTCTCCCTTCACAGTTAAGTTCTCAATCAGTGTTGAATGAGCAATGATCACACTGTGATCACACTAGACAAATTAGGTTACAAATGCTTCCCACTTAACTGAGCTAGAAAGGGACTTGCCGGTGACCTGCCCAAGCTCCTTCACTCAGGGATGAGGAGATGCAGCCTGGAGGAGCGAGGTGCCCTCAGTGAGATCTCCAAAGGGCAGATGGATGCAGGAATGTGAGCTCTGACCCAGCCGAGAGTCCTGCTTGGCAAGGCACTGGGAGGAATCAGCCCAGTGTTTACTCATTTTTCCCTCATTCTTCAGTTGAGAAGCTAAAATTAGATTGAAGGGAAAAAAAACAACAACCATGCAAATCAAGGCTGAGACTGGAGAGGGGTGGAAGGGGGAAGGGGGGAAGGGGACGTGAGAGCGTGAAACACAACAGATTTGCTTTCATTCTTAGAAGGCAGTGGGTGGGAAAGTAGATTCCCACTCAGCACAGCGCTGGCCTTTTTCACTGAGCAGGAAATACTGAGTTGCTTTGCTCCTGCAATCCCTGCAGAGCCTGGCCTGATGGTTTATCCAGGGCACAAGGGTCGCAGCCCAGTAGAGCAAGAGAGAGCATTTGGAAGCTGGTGTCAGATTTTCTGCTGGGGTGTAGCTCTGGCCTCATCCCCGCTGCAATCACTGGGGAGGCCCCATAGGCCCAAGTCAAACAAGCTGCCTGGCTTTCTGAAATGCTTAACCCCTGCCCTTCACCCACCTCTCCAAGCTGCCTTCCCCTCCCTGCCCCGCGTGGAACAGTGGGATGCAAGGGGCTTCCAGTGTGAGGAGAAAAAGTCACCATGCCCTCGTCCTTGAGGTAATTAATCAGCGGTGACTCCTCACACGGTGAATAATATTACTCAGAGCATTGCTCCTCCCGGTAATATCAATTGTGCACTGCAGAAGCAGCTCGGGCGCAGACACAGGGGCACTCGGCGGGGCTTTATTGCACGGTGACAAGGCTAAGCTGTTGACACGGTACAGTGTGTGCGGGTGCCTCAAATATAACCGGGGCTGCTGCCAGACACTCTGGTTTTCAAGAAAAGGAACATTTCTGGTGTTTCCCGCAGGAGGTATAAACTGCCAGCCCTCCCTGAAATCTGCTGCAAAATGTAGCTCTACACCAAGCAGCTTCCCCTCCCTCATCTCCTGCCTCCCCAAAGTGAGGGGCAGGAGGGCACTGCCAGCCTGATGCCACTCAGATGTGTAGGCGACGCTTGTGGGAATTCCTGTCTTCCCTGCACTGAGCAGTTGGATTGCACACCAGTGCTTAGGACACTGCCAGCTACTTGTGTGGGGTTTTCTTTTTTTTGGGGGGGAGCGGGGGGGGGGGGGACGAGGGGAGGGAGGAGAAAATAAAAATGAGAAGAGGAGAAGGAAGAAGGGGAAAAAGGATAATTGGAACCAATGTTCCTGCTCCTATCTAAATAGGGTTCTCTAAAGATATCCTATCAATGTCTTAAACAAAGGTTAGCCTTTGGATTAGTGCTAAATCCTTTTTTTCAACATCCATCTCTTCAGCTCTGTGTCCCCTTCCTCCTCGGCTAGCAGCAGGGGGAGGACACTTTGGCTTCTGAATCCCATGCTTGAAGGATTCATTTAAGGCTCCCAGATGTGAACAAACTCGAATATAGAGGTTCGGTCCGAAAAGATTGGCGTAGCCCACTCTATGGGATGAGTCCTTTGAAACTGCAGAATATGAATGCTCACGGAAGCAGGTCCTCATCCAGGGAGGTTAAGCCTTGGTCTTGGGGAATGAATGCGGAAAAGAGCATAAAATGGATGTGTATGATGGTGGTCTCCCGCAGTATAAACTGTTCTTTAAAAAAAAAATAATGCTTCTGATTAAAAATATAATTTTATTTAATATCCTTCACATAAAAGAAGAGAGGCTATTAAGTTAGTATGATCGCCATGAATATCATTGAAAGCAGCGCTAATAGAGTTGTTTTTATGATTCCATTTATTCAAAATGAAGAATGGCATTCGCCAAACATAGGATCTGATGAGGAGCAGATTTATAAAGCAACTGAAGAGCAAAGACGAACTGGAGGAAACATCTATTTTGATTAGATGATTTTGTGGTTTGTGTACTGGTTACAAATCACCTGACAGCCACCAGATACCCTCCTGGGCCTCCAAACAAGAATGCCTGTGTGGAAAACTCTGCGAGAATAGAGACAGCTGGGAGTTTTGAGAGCTAGAGAGCATCTCTTCATTTCAAAAAATGTCTCATTTTTTAAGAGAAAAAATAGAAATACATTGTGTGCATAATTTTAATGATAACAATATGCATTTATTTGGGTTTAAAGCACAGATTTGGGTACATTTAATATATGGAGAAATGAGGCTGGAAACTTTCCAATATGTGTCTGTGCTTTAGCCTTGTCATGAACACGGTGCAGCAGATTGCCTCCAAGGTTTATGCCCAACACTGGCACAATGGTGAAGGGTCTGTTACGAACACCTTCATTAAAAAAATAAATAACAGGCCATGCTGGATTGTTCAGTTGGTAAGAGCATCCTCCTGATCCACCAACTTTATGGGTCTGATCTCTGGTCAGGCACATACAAGAATAAACCAACGAATGCATAAATAAGTGGAACAACAAATCTATGTTTCTCTTTCTCAAGTCAATAATAATATTTTAAAAAGGAATAAAGCAGAGAAAGAGCAGTACAGTGCTCTATAGGGGCAAAAAAAAAAAGGTTGGGGAGGGATTCTGTGTTGCACATCTCCGTTTTGGTAACCCAAAGCAGGAATATAAGCTTAAAGTCCTGAATTTAACAAACCTAATTATCAAGGCTTAATTAGTACCAAGGGTACAGCTTCATGGAACACCTGCAGACTTAATTTATGTCCTGACAGAGAGGAACAAGTGTTAATGGGCTGTATTTATGTTAATGCCTGAACCTTAGGAGCCAGTGGAATAAAACAGACCACGCACCAGTTTTCCAAGCTACAGAATAAATATAAAAGGTTTTTATGTAATGCTAGTTTGCACATAATTTTTCAGGGATCACGCAGATCTACTTAAAAAAACTTAAACTAGAAGAGTGGAATGTGAAACAGTAGAGCCATCCTGGGTTTCTGGAAAATTATACCAAGATCAACCCATAAACTACTGCTATATCTTGTCTTAAAAGCTGACAGTGGCTTGATGGGGTTAATGTTCTCAGTGTTCAGGATCAGTGTTTTTCATGATGCTGGAATATAAAACCCATTTTGCATAATATTAAGAGAACAGCTAACATTCATGGAGGGCTCACTCAGCCACTATGTGAGGTCTTTGTGTATATTTTCCAGTTACAGACAAGGAAACTGACTCAGAGGAAATAAACAGCTTGCCCCTGGCCATGTTTCCAGGCAGCAAAAAGGTTTGGAATCTGGATCCCCCAACCCTTTATACCAATGAGCTAAACTTCCTTTAATACACAAATAATACTAAGAAAAATATAAAATATTTATACATACCTATGTATTATAGAATTCTTAACAAACTAGAAATACATGCAAATTCCTCAATCCGATAAAAACCAAGCAGCATGTATGATGGAGAAATACTAAATAAGACAATGATGCCTGCTCTCTATACTTCTATTCAATATTCCTGGTGACTCTTCCAAAGTATCATACAAGAAAAAGAAACAAATGCAATACAAAACAGGGTGGAAGTAAAACTATCTTTATTTGGAGACAGAAAAATCTTATAGAATCTTAAAAAAAAATTCAAGGTCATAGGATATAAGATCAATTTACTAAAAAAAAATTTCATTTCTACATATTAAAAACAAAGAATTGAAAAAAGAAATTTAAAAACATAATTTGCAATAGCGTAAAGAGCTAAATGTAAGAATCAATGTAACAAGGCCTAGCTGGTGTTCTCAGTGGTTAGAGCATCAGCCTGCACACTGAAGGGTCCCAGGTTTTCTCCCTGCCCCCTGGTCTGGGCACGTTCATGAGGCAACCAGTCGATGTGTCTCTCTCATATTAATGTTTCTCTTTCTATCTCTCTGTCTCTATCTCTTCTCTCTCTCATTCCACTTCCACTATCTCTGAAAAGCAATGGAAAAAATATCATCATGTGAGGATTAACAACAACACAAAAGTATAAATTTAACAAAAAAGTATAAGACCTTTATATTGAAAACTATAAAGCATAACTGAGAAAACTTAAAGAAGACTTAAATAAAGAGCTACCAGCTCAAAGATTATAAAACTCAATTTTGTTAAGATTTCAGTCTTCCTCAAGTATATCAATAGATTCAGTACCAAACCGGATAAAATATCAGCAGGACTTTTCAAATAAATTAAGAAGTGGATCCTAAAATTTTGATGGAAAAGCAATGTACCTAGAAAAATCAAAATAATCTTGCAATACTTTGGAATCCTTACATTACTTAAATTTCAACATTTACTGTAAATCCACACTGATCAATATAGTAGGCATAGACATCGGAACAAATCAGATCAATGGAGTACAATAGAGTCTAGAAATAGATCCACAAATATATAGGCAATTGATTTTCAACAAAGCAGTAAAGAAAATTCAATAAGGACATTAGTCTTTCAACAAATGGGGAAAGAACAATTGGAGATCCATATGGGGGAAAAGAAACTTTTACTCTTACCTCACACCATATGCAAAAATTAATGTGACACAGAACATAGACCTAAATATAAAAACTAAAACTATGGGGCTTCTAGAAGAAAACATAGGAAAATATCTTTTAGCCTTGGGATTGACAAAGATTTCTTTGAACACAAAAAACACTAACTAAAAAAAGGAACTAAACATTATCAAGATTAAATGTTTCTACATTGAAAGACATCATTAAGGGATAAATAAGGGAAGACACAGAGTAGGAAAAAGTTCACAATTGATATGAAACAACAACAGTTAATATACCTTATATCCAAAGAACTCCTACAACTCAATAATAACTCAATTTAAATACAAAACAAAAAAACAGCCAAATACGTGAACAAGGACTACACAGAAAGAAAATATAAGGATGGCTAATGAGATCATAAAAAGATGCATTAGTCATCAGGAAAATGCAAAATAAAACCACCAAGAGATAACATTTCACACCCACTGGAATTGCTATAATTAAAAAGACTGAAAATACCAAGTACTGGCGAGGATGTGAAGCAACACGAATTCTCACACACAGCTAGTGGGAGTTTAAAATGGTACAGCCACTTTACAGGACTGCTTAGAAACAGCTAAAAAGGTAAAGGTGGATATCAAAAGAGACCTGGTTTCTACAGCTAGGTGTCTATCAAGAAGAAACAATAACAAAAAGTGCACACAAAAAATTTATGACATAATTTTTTTTAATTGTTATTGTTGAATGTATTACATATGTCCCCCATTTTCTCCCATTGACCTCTTATAGCCCACCCCTTATGCTAGAATTGTTATAGCAACTTTATTCATGATGGCAAAAATAAAAGAAACAACCCAAAGCTCACCAACAGGTGCATGCATAAACTAATCGTGGTCTATTTTCACAACGGGACAGTAGTCAGCCTTGACCGAGGATAGCACTGACAGGCACACCAACATGGCTTAATCTCAAAAACACAATGCTGAGCACAAGAACCAGACACAAAAGAATGGGCATGATGCTCACTCCATGGAGTTCTAAAATGGGTAAAAGTAAGTTATGGTGATAGATATAAGAACAGTGTTTGCCTCTGGGAGTGGAAGGATTTATTGGGAATGAGAATTTATTGGGGTCATAGGAATGTTCCATATTTTAATGTGGTGGTATGCACATTTGCCCAAATCCAGAAAATTATATCATTTAAAATACGTTAATTTTATGATATTAAAATTATATATGCCTCAATAATATGTGTATATGTGTATGTATAAATATGTTCTCTCTCTTTCTATCTCTCTCTCTCTCTCTCTCTCACACACACACACACACACACACACACAAACACACACAATTGCCATGAGAATCACATTACTTTACAGGTCAACTTTTATATTAGTAAAACACACTTTATTTTTAGGCTTGTAACAATCCATAAACATACTTTTAACTTTATTTTTTTATTTTAAGATTACTTACGAAATTGTTTATGAATTACTGAGTAAATCATGCTTTGTGGGAAGAGAATGGGCTTAGGAGTTAGATGGCCCAGGTCACAATCAAGGTTTTGCTTCTCATTACCAATGTGACCTTGGACAAGTTAATTATCACCCTCAGCTATTTCTCCAGCTGAAGCAGTTGGGGAAGTGGCATGGGCCTTGGAAGATTGTGGTGTAGCTTCAACATGACAACTGATGTATAGCACACAATTTAGGGCCGCAGTTCTCATTGTTACCATCAACAGCCCCAGCCAGTCACTTTGGAAAGCCAGTCACTCCATAATCCATTCTCCAAGCTCATATTTCTGAGCATGACTGAGTAGATCTATAAAAATAATCTGGCGACTTTTTTTTTTTTTAAAATGAGAAAGTACATTCTGGAAATATATATATTCCTTCTAAAACATCATTTTAACACATCTTTTTTTTTCTCCCCCAGTATTTCTATTTCCTTCTCTCATAAAATCCAGTGTTTCTATCTTTTTCTTAAAGAACAATTGCCTGCATGTTTTTAGTGTCTTTTCAGAAATATCTTTGGTGATTACTCATCTGTGAAAAAGAATTTTTATACAAAGTTTGATAACTGTTCTTTTCCTGAAGGAAGTGTCAAATCAGATTTCTACAGCCTGGAATGTGAAGTTAACGTCAGGATCCAATTCGTGAGTATATTTTTTTAGTTCAAGAGCATGCAGGGGTGATGTGAAAGCAAGATCGAGCTTTTCTGAGAGCACGCCATTCAACTTGACACAGCCCAGGACAATGAATCAATTGACATGGGTTTTAAGAAGGCTTATTTTCGTTAGACTCCCCGAATTTACCAGAACCATAGTACACTTAAGTCTTGTGCTCTTCTATCTATCTAACCAAATTGCTTTTTAAACATCAACATGATAGCTGGAGAAGAAGTTAAATGTAACAGTAGTTAGCTCTGGTTTGGGCTTGCCATGTCAAACTGGACAGCGTTTCCAACGCTCCCTATTAAAATCTACAAGTGAGCAGGCCTTCCCCTATGTACTGTGCAAGCTGGACAACACATTCCAGTTGACAGCATATTGGACTGAAAGAACACAAGGAACCTCAGGATGAGAACTTGTGGTGGGAAAGAGGCCACTGTCATCACCAACATTTGACAGTAGAGACACTGCCATGAAGTGCTGCCTCACCGAGGAGACAGCACACCAGTTCCCTTCAGCGAACCACAGTGTTTCCAGGTTACCAGGAATCAGAAAGGAAGACGTGGCGTGTGCCGAAACCTGGGTCCTTTTCTAAATGATTCTTGATTGACAAAAGGAAAGACACCCACAGAAAAGCAAGGTGAAGCCGCTGATGAATAGGCAGATATTATTTCTCTTAATTGGGTAAACCCAGCCTTTTGCACCGTGTTCTCAGTCCGGCGATGCTATCGACTTTGAAATGTGGTTTGAAGAAGCGGATATTGCACTTGAGCACTTGTCTAATAACTACCCCCATGACGGAAACATTTCAGGCAAACCATTGAGTTTATTTTCCTCATTACACTGCCGAGATAAGATAGATACCTAGAACACGGGTGAGTTCTCGTAAGCAGGTGCCTGGTGGCCTGATGGCCTGATGGGAAGTGGCCTCCCCGGCCTCATGGAGGATGCGTAGGATTTCTGCCTGCCACGAGAGTCACTGAGCTGCCGGGGTGG
This sequence comes from Pipistrellus kuhlii, assembly GCF_014108245.1. Taxonomy (NCBI): domain Eukaryota; kingdom Metazoa; phylum Chordata; class Mammalia; order Chiroptera; family Vespertilionidae; genus Pipistrellus; species Pipistrellus kuhlii. The sequence continues at coordinate 12,791,471 of NW_023425482.1, forward strand.
AACACGGGAACCATGGTAATCAGAATCGGTCCAGTCATCAGATAATTTCGGATTGAAAATTCTGAGAAGTGAGTTACCGACTATGCTTGGTTAGTCACCGTTTTTTCTCAAAAGAGTGTAATGTGGGAAACTGATGCCTGCCCATCCCAGGGTCTGAAGGTCAAGTTCATGTGCTTGTAAACACCTGCTAGGCAGTTTCTGTCTTATTCTTCAACCCTGTTTAGGTCTAGGGTGCCCTCCCATCCTCTCTATTCTTCCCACGGCCTCCCTCAGCCTTGAGAGATGCATGAGTAGGCTGGGAAGGTGTGAGAACCACGCTGCTCCCAAGACACTTGCATCAGTTTATTACATGGACATAAAAAGAAGACGATCATCTTGAGTTGAAAATAGAATCAGGCTGACTGTGGCTGCGGCAGTGATCTCAGTAAAGCAGAAAAAGTTGGTCTCCTCCAAAGCCCACCAATTTCCGACAATAATGTCAACATATCTACTATCCTAAAGAGTCTAGAACTTTATTATCCACATGCTTAAGTACCATGAAAATCAGTACCTTTGATGTTCACTAGTACACTTACTAAGGGGGAGGGTATGCATCCTTTGCTCAGTGGAAGTTGACAAAAGAACCTTGATAAGCTTAAATCTAAAGTATCCCGTTAACCCAACAACATAAAAGCTAGGTGTGTGTGTGTGTGTGTGTGTGTGTGTGTGTGTGCTGTGTAATTTTTGAAAATGAAAATATAAAAGGTAACTGGGAAATGAAAGTAAACATCAAAAGTTCCCACAACAATAAAATTACTCTGTGGCATTTGGGAGTGCTTGGCACTCAGCTTCATCACAAATAAGACCTGTGCTCAGCCAGTGACAAGTTTGTCAAGGAAAATATTGTGCATTACCTCACAAAGCCTGTCTAGATGATCTGTTCTAAGTTGTGGGAAACAGAAGGCACTGTTCCAGTGTAATTTCCTTTTACCTGTGTGAACACAAAGTGTGAAGGGTGAAGGTCAGAGAGGCCCAGAAAGGCACACTTCAAGGAACTGTAGGAAGGGCGTTTTCTGGAAGCAGAGCGGTGCTGCTGAGTTCAGAGCAGTGCTAGCAAGGCCCTTGGGGACTTGCAGGGCTCCCGAACAAAGGCATCTCCAGGCACGGAGGACTAGCAGGGTGTGAAAGACACTGACTGCAAGAGGACATGAACTTGCCAGCCCACTGGGAGACGCAGTGGACAGTGTCTATGCTCAACCCCCTCCTTCCCCAGTTTCTGCTAGTTCCCTAAGAAGCAAGAGAAAATAAGACAGAAGTCAATCTGGACTATTAGACCATATATATATATATAAATTGGGGGACCCATTCTGATACCCTAAAGCATTCAAACTAGACACAAGAGGGGAAATGCAAGGGCTGACATTTTCAAGCCCTGACTCTGCCTAGTACAGCCCTGGGGCTGGGTACACATAAAAAAGTGCCATCCCTAATTTTAAGAACAGGATGGTCAAGAGGGGCCATTTTTTCTTTCCTTTATTTTTAATCCTCACCCAAAGATATTTTTACATTAAATTTTAGAGACTGGAAGGGAGAGAAGAGAGGGGGAAAGAGAAAACCATTGATCTATGAGAGACACATCGATTGGTTGCTTCCTGCATGCATCCTGACAAGGTCCAAGAATTGAGCCCACAACCAAGGTACATGCCCTTGATTGGAACCTTGACTGGGAATCATACCCGATACCCCTTGGTCCATGGACTGATGTTCTAACCACTGAGAAAAACTGGCCAAGGCAAGAAGGACTTCTTTTTCTTTAGTTGTAGTCTTAGAGTGAGTCATTCCATTCCACTTCCATGTTGGAGGCACCCAGTCCATCTGCAGGGCAACCCTTGTTGCTTTTTTATACACAAAATAGGGATGGGCTCTCTGGATTCTAGAAGCTTCTCTTACCTGAAGGTCTGCTTTGAGGTTCCTTGCTCTGATTGCCAGAGGAGCTTTGGGGTTCTCCTGCCAGTATCTAAGGAAGAAGTCAGGGACTCTGCCTGTGGACCCACCTGTGAGTGCCTGTGGACAGAGAGAACGCCTCACCAGGCTTTGCACCCAATATGGACCTGGCTTATAATACACAAATGATAGAGGACATTCTTTATTTTAGAGCAGAGTTCATCTCTTGCATCCTGTCTGTACCCTGAGCACCTGATGTCTGGTGAAATCAGACAGGAGCCCAAGGTTTTTATGGACTTTTTTCTAATCCTTGAATGTCCTACATCATTGTCTAGATTTCACTGTTCTCAGCCACAGTAGAGAATTAGTGAGGAAGAAGAAACAATGATATGCAAGTGACAATGTTTAGACAGACACAGAAAGCATTCATTAAAATAAGGAAAATAACCCATTGTATCAAAGATACTTTTTATGTTCCTGTAAGGCCTGGAATTTGTTTTTTTAAAAGATTGTTGATTGCTTAAATATCACATGAGTTCTCTTCTCCAACCTATACTGGCCATATCAAAGAACTGAAACATAATCAAACCAAGTGTGCTTATATATTCATGAACATTAAGAAATAAAATCAGTTGTTATTGAGAGGCAAATTTTTTCTTTCGCCTGCACATACACAATTTCTGTGGCATTTGTGTCCTTAGAAGATCATCTAGCAGCGGATTCAGAATCATTTGTCATCTTTCAAGATCTGAGAGTCTCTCTTGACAAATTTAGAAAAGAAGGATGTTACAGCAAACAGACAGCCCGGCAGCTAATGAAGAGCAACAGTTCAATATTTTATGGCACCTTAAAAAAAGTTTCAGTAACTGAAGGTGTTCTCACATTAATTCTTTGCATCAATTATTGACAGAGAATTTAATTTAAAGGCAACTAGTCAGTAACCTAGGGGTAGTGTTTTAAATAATTTATAATTGCTGCATGGGTGTAATCATATTGCTATTGATTATGATCCAGTCACTTCTAAGGGTCCAGCAGGTCTTATGCTAATTACTCTTAGTGAGATCACCTTTTTAACTCTGTATTCCCTGGTTACTGGGACTCATTATAAAAATAATTTAATGAAGTGCCATCTTCTGGAGTCCTTGCCGAGCTGGGGGTGCAGAGGAGGAAGACAAGAATTCAGGAGAAAAGCAGAAATTGAAAGCATTATGCTGAGATTTACAGATAATAGATCCACATCTGAAATTGCATATTATTATTCATATCTCAGATGTGACTGCAATAACAGGAGTAGAAAACATTTTATTCACTGTGACACAGACTGGCAACCATTTGGTGGAATTTAGTCAATACTGTATTATTTACTGAAAATTTAGAAGAATGAAGTCCACTGTGTGTTCCCTCTTAAAGCCTCGAACAGTGCGAGGCCAAGAGGGGTTCATTCCCCTGGCAGGAGGAGATGCAGTATGAGGTGGTATAGGGACTCATCTACATTCTTTATGAAAACAGATCTGAATACATTTTACTGAGTAGTGGCAAAAAGTATAAAACCCATGATTACATGCACACAGTTACCTTGGACAAGACTAAAGCTCTCATCGAGGTAAAATAAACAAAGGCTGAGCCCTAACTGGTTTGGCTCAGTGGATAGAGCATTGGCCTGCTGGCTCAAGGGTCCCAGGTTTGATTCCGGTCAAGGGCACGTACCTTGGTTGGGGGCACATACCCAGTAAGGGGTGTGCAGGAGGCAGCTGATAGATATTTCTCTCTCATTGATGTTTCTAACTCTATTCCTCTCACTTCCTCTCTGTAAAAAATCAATAAAATATATTAAAAAACAAAAACAAAAAACAAAACAGAGGCTGAGAAAGGGATCCGTAAATAATAGGAGACATGGTACTCCTACAGGCCTAGTGGAGATGCTGGGTGGGGAGAGACTGAATTTGGGAAGCGCTGGTGAGTGAGCAGGCCAGGCACCATCCTACTCTCTCTCTCTCTTCCACTGCTCCCTTCACCAAAAGAGCAACTGCAAGGGCTGATTGCAAAGGAAAGTGAAAGCATAGGCACCATTTCAGAGAAAAGCCAGGAGGCCTGCCCAGCTCCTGCAGCGACTGTGGAACATCCTGGTAGGGTAGGTGGAAGGCGCAGTAAGAAAACCAAGGTTAAGTGTGATGGAGAACCCAGAGGTCAAATAACAGTGTGATAAGAGGAGCCTTTCTTTTTCTTTGTTTTTATTTGTGTGTATTTTAAGAATTTTCTTTTATTTAATTGATTATTTAGAGAAAGAGAGGAAGGGCCTAGGGATATGGAGATAGAGAGATAGAGAGAGAGCGATAGGGGGAGAAATATAAAAATCTCAATTTGTTGTTCCACTTATTTCTGCATTGATTGATTGATTCTTGTATGTGCTCTGACAGGGGACTGAACCTGAAACCTTGGAGTATTAGAGCGACTCTCTAACCTAGGGGTGTCGAACTCAATCAGAGAAGGGGCCAAAATCTAAAATCCAGCCTAAATTGCGGGCCGAATGGTTTACTGAACAGTCATAAACTGTCATTGTGATGGAAACGCAGCGGAGTGCAGTGATGACAGCGCGGTGCGGGCCACATTGCAAGGCCTGGCGGGACGGATTTGGCCAGCGGGCCTTGTGTTTGACACATGTGCTCTAACCAGTTGAGCTACATGGCCAGGATAGGGCTTTCTTTGTTAAGCTATCACATTTCAGTAGCAACCTTGCCTCTCTTACCAAATGTAAGTATGTGTGCATATGTACACAGCAGTGGGCAAAAGTAAAGGCACATTTGTGAGTATGGAAAACAGAATTTTTCTTATTTTTTTATTTATTAATTATTGTATTATTTTTCACAGGAACCACTGTAAATCTAATTTTGCCCCACCCTATATTTGCTTCAAAACTGTTATAATATTGATTTTGTTTAGAAAAAAAGTGGGTGTTATGTGGGTGTCTCCCCAGGAGTAATAATGTCTTTGTGTCATTTTCAGTAAATCCCTATTATTGAGGGGGGTGAGGGGAGAGAAAGAGAGAGAGAGAGAGAGAGAGAGAGAGAGAGAGAGAGAGAGAGAGAGGAAGAGAGAAAGAAAAGAGAGAGAGAGAAGAGAGAGAGAGAGAGAGAGAGAAGAGAGAGAGAGAAAGAGAGAGAGAGAGAGAGAGAGAGAGAGAGAGAGAGAGAGAGAGAGAGAGAGAGAGAGAGAGAAATTTATTTTCTGGAAAAAGATATATAAGATATATAAGATGGTATATATCTAATTTTATCTAAACAATTTGGGTGTCTTGTAAACAATGAAGGTAACATAAAGCTCATCCTACGAATTTCTCTAGAGGCTACAAATAAAACTCTTTTTTATAAGGTAAGAACAATATAGCTTTAAATCTTTAGTGGCAGCTATTGTCATAAATGTGGAACAAAACATCGACCTGCATTTGCACAAGTTAAAAGAAAGGAAAAAATAATACCTGCAAAAGTTGTCACCTGCCCACACTGAGAGTTTGCTAAAGAACATAATTCTCACATAAACCCAACGAAAGGAAACAACTAACTTCTAGCTTATTCCATTTCCTCCGGGCCCGCTTTGTGCTTTCAGATTTGCCTGGGTTTTCTTCTGCATGGAGCCACGTGGACACCGGCCAGCTCTCATCCTTACTGCAGTGCACTAAACTATACTGGAGGCTGCAAGAGTGAGGCATGAACTGCTGAGTGCAAGAAGTATTTCTCTGTGGCACACCAATGTCACTTGGGTTCTATTTTGGACCCTTAGATGGGAGACCCTGTTTGGAGGGTTTTGGCTTCTGACCCGTGATATAAATCAGGGGTCAGCACACATCTATATTTATAAAAGGCTAACATGCTAAATGACCGACCATTCAACTGGTTGCTATGACCCGTGTTGAACACCAGGGGACAGATGCTCAATGCAAGAGCCACTGTGATGCACACTGGCCATTTACAGAGAAACAGCATTGCAAACCTGGTGCCCATAAAGCAACACTAGGCTTCCCTAAGTGAGACACAGGCCCTGCCACCACACTAGAGCAACATCCCACCAAATTGCAGCCAATGCTGCTGAGACCTCATGGTGCAAAATGTGGCCCAGAGTCCAGACCAGCCCGAGAATGGTGGCTGTGTGCACTTGGTAATGACATCATGCAGAAGCACATGGCTTCCTTTCCCTGGCGACTAGTCTCCTTGGAGTTTCTACAGCCCAGGAACAGGACTTGCTTTATAGCCAGGTGAAAACATTTTACACTTTAACCAAATGTCTGTAAAGCATTTTCCTGTGCCTCATCTCATTTGATCCTCACAGAAGTCCTGGAGTAGGTAGATAGGAGACTCAATGGAATCCTATTTTCTTTTCATTAGGCGGAAAATGGAGATTTAGAAAGCTTAGAAACTTGACCCAACTGAAAATAAGAAATAGTGGACATTGAAAATGACTTCAGGTTTTCTCAGTGTGCAGAATATAGCCAAACACCACTGCAGTTAAATATTTTACCCTTTGTTCTCCCTGCATGATCTACAATAATAATCTGCTTCATGTTGATTTTTACTGCTATGTTGCTAACAATTAACTGAAAGAGAAGTTGGGTTGCTTCACTGGGTTGGAAAAAGTTAAATGAAATTAGAAAGCAGGTCTAATTAAGCAAGTTATATATATATATATATATATATATATATATATATATATATATATATATATAAAATAGGTTAAGTTGACTCGCGCATGTGCAACACATACAAAGCTCTCGCTTGTGCCAATTGCACACATGTGTTTAGCTATGTCATTGTCCTTTGTGAATTTGGTTGACACTTCTATTTTTGAGAAAGGGCAAATATCGATATTAAAATATTTCTTCTAATTAATTTCCCTTCAATATGCAAGAATTTGTGCACTGGGCCACTAGTTTTCTATAAAGGACCATATTGAAAACATTTTAGGCTTTGTGGGCCACACAGTCTCTGTTATATTATAAATACTCAAGTCTTCCCTTGGAGCATGAAAGCGGCCACAGGCAATGAATAAATGAATGGGCGTGGCTGTATTACAGTATAACTTTATTTATAAAAACAGTCAATGGCTGTAATTTGTCAGTTCCTAGGACAGATCCTTATCACTTTATTAAACCATATTTCTGAAGAGTGGGATTTAGAGTAGGGCCCACAGCCCAGCAGGCAACGCTGATCCCAGGTTTGAATTCAAAGGATGACCTATCATGCGAAAGGGAAGAGGTCTGGGATGGGGTCAATGCTGGCCACTTTTTGAGGGGAGTTGAGAGGAGGAAGTTGGGGGTAGTGTTGAAGGACTAACCAGTGAAGGTTTCTTTGCTGTCACGTGTAAGGCCATTGGGGGAGGTGGCAAATTAGGCGGCTTGGGGAAAATGGAGAAGCTTGAAATAGCCACTGTGAGGAAGAGAAGGAAAACCAGACAAAGTAAATAGCATTGCTAGGCATTGTCGAGAATGCAGTGGAGACCATGATTTTTTTTTTTTTTTAAAGGAAAATCAATGTCATCCCACAATGGTACCAATAGCCCAGGTAGTAGCAAAAGGTACAGAACTAACCTCAGGCTATTTTGGGGAGAACAGGTTCTGCGCCCACAATGAGCAAAATGTTTCGGCACCAAGTCACGGGAATATCTCAGAAGACTCTTACTGGCAACATAAAGATACATTTTGGCTCCTTCAGTGAGGAGATATTTAAGTGCATTGTCAGAACGAAAGCTTCCTGCCTCCTCCAAACAAAAGTGATCTCTGAGATTAAGAAGAGAAAGAAAGGAACCCCAGCAGTAGATAGAGCATCAGCCTGCAGACTGAAGGGTCCCAGGTTCGATTCTGGTCAAGGGTAAATGGCCAGGTTGTGGGCTCAATCCCCAGTACGGGGATTGCAGAAGGCAGCCATCCAATCGATAATTCTCTCTCATTTATGTTTCTATCTCTCTTTCTCCCTTCTGTTCTGAAATCAATAAAGACATATTTATAAAATAAAATAAAAAGAAGAAGAAGAGAAGGAGGAAGAGGAAGAAGAAGAGGAGAAGGAGGAGGAGAAAGGAGCTGGGAGCACAGAGAGATCCCTGCCCAGAGCTGTCTGTTAGCATCAGCTAACAGCATTTCCTGGGCCTCACAAGGTGACAAACTAGATGGCAAAATAGTAATTCAAAAACTCGTAGGGATGTCTCAGAACAACAGAAACTTCATGGTCAAGGGGCTGCCACTGGTTGGTTACCTGGAGCTCCAGTTCAGGGAAGAGAAGCAGAAAATCCACAGAAAACCTTCCCCTCCCTGCATCCTGCTGGCTGAAGCCCGTGCCACAGTCAGGTTCACGGAGGGAAGGGAAATGCAGGGCCCCAAACTGCCCGACACCTTAGGTAGGGTTAAGCATTTTGTGCAAGCATCAGCATCTTTACAGAGCTCACCTTTTAAAAGGAGCCAGCTTTTTGTTGTAAATGGCACTGACACTACAACAAGAAAGTTCATTTCACAAAGATGATTCATTAAGAAATAAAATATTCATGGCTGACAGCTTGAAGGATCGCCATACAGTTATATTCTAATGCACCTGTCCTCTCTGTCAAGTCCAATGTGGGATGTCAGGTCGCCAAAGTTTTATTTAGAAATTGTTTGTCAGAGTGAGCTTTCTAATGTGAATGAAAAATTCATCCCCTCATTAAGAAGATTTTACATGAAATGTCTAGGATTTTCAATGAACGCTAGGACATGAACCAATTACTGTTAAACACTTAAAGAGACAGAGTCCTAAGCTCACTCAGCAAAACCCTTAATTGCACAAATGTGGAGAAAATTCAACATCCTGAAAGGCAAATGGGAATTTTGATTTGGAAATTTTCTTTTCTTTTGTCACATCTGGAAAACCCTCGTCTTTAAAAGACTTGGGGGAATTCAAACACAACTATTATATAACATCATTATACCTGACCAAATTATACATACGCATGCACTGTGCAATGGAATTTGGGGTTTTCAGCCACTTGTTCAATTCCCAAAGAAAATAATTAAAATGCCCGGAAAGTTGTTGCATTGTTTCTAGCTATTTAAGTTTTTGTTTTGTTTTTAAAGACACTTTGTTGCCTTTGTTTCATCCCTGCCTTACTTTCATAATTTGTGTAAATGTCAAGCAGGTGCCTAGGAAGCAGATATATTTAATGATTCTGAAAATTTGGGGGTCGGGAGAGAAGTGGGGGTGGGTGGGGCACAACAGATTAAAATAGAGTTGAGCTGCATAGAAAGTCAGGAGAAATCCACAAGGGAATTGGTTGTATAATGAAACAGCATTTTACAGCTATGACAGTGGATTAAGTTGACATTGAGACTCTTTTTTGACATACAGTCTGGTTCAGCTTAATCTATGGTAGAAAATAGTTCACTCCCCAAACCGAGCACTAGACTCAGGTTCCATTCCATATACATAGAACACGCACACATATGGCTAGACTGTCACTTCCAATTTCAGAAAAAGCTTGAGATTGACAATATGAAAACTGAAATTTCTCCTTCTCAACCCAGCAGATTCTATACACTTTAAGGATTTCATATTCGCTTTTATTATTTAGATTATTATATAGATGCTTTGGTGAACTGGTTTAAAAAAAAAAAAAAAAGCAACCTTGACCACATAGCCGTTCATCGCCATTCTCTAAGACTCTAATAATGTTTTCCAAAAAAGGGAGGACTTTGAATAAGCCCTTCAGCATACACAGAGCTGGTGAAGGTGGGAACCAGAATGTCAGAGCCGTTCTTTGTCTTTAATTATAGCTCTCTCTGCAGTTTTTTACATAGATATTCTTTATATATTTTTTTCTTCTTATTTACATGCATTTCTTCTTTTATGTGTATATTTTTATCTATAGCATCTATTATATTTCCTGGAAGGCGACTGGACAACATGTGCCGATGCTCACAAAACAGTTGAGATGGGAGATGCGGTTCTAGGCATCTTTCTTTGGAAAATATCTGCAATTCAAATAAGAGATTTTGCACAGGATGTTCAATGCTGTGTTATTTAAAACTGGAAACAACTTCAGTGGCCAAAAGAGAAGGGAATGTCCCTTTGCCAACTCATCATTCAAAAATAACACTTAGAATTTATGTCTCATGTAATATTGAGTAAACAGAGTAGGATACTGAATGCATTAAGTGAATTCAGAGTTTTAGGAGGCAAAACATTAGGTACTTTTTTTTTTGTAAAAGAAAACACATACATGTTTCGAATGGGCATGGGCATATAGGTGGTTTTATTTTCTTTCTTTTACTATTTTAAATGTCTATCCCCACTTCTATACATAGATGTAATTAAAAGACAAGTCTAAATACAGCCAGACTCTACATATTGCATATCCATGTTATAAAGGAGTGAGCAATTCTTTAATATATAGACTGAAACAAGAAGGGGAAAAAAATGTCATCCTTCTAATAGGTAAAACAAATTATCAGTTAAAAAACGGTTCCTCCTTCATCTTCTGCCATACGTGAGATATTAATGTATTGAGTCCATCCCTATGGAAATTGCAAAAACTATTTACATAAATTCTCCAGTCTACCAAATTGCAACTTGCTCAAATAAATCAGACACTGAGCCTCCGTTTTCTGTGAATTTTGGTTTAGCAGAACTCTAGGTTGGAAATTGCATCCAATACATTTTTTACAATCTGCCCATAATTAGTTTCACTGGGAAAACTGTGAAGAACTATTTTGCTGCATTTAAATTCATAATTTTGGTTCAAGAGCGCAGAATAAGATGTTTAGACAGAGTGAAAACTATTTTCTAACAAATCAATATTAATTTATCTGACTGTTATGGTCTCGGGAGCCAAAAAGTGTTCTTGTACTGAACTGACAGGAAAGATTTTATCCTGACCAAATGTTATTCAAATATTTATAAGACTGGATAATTTAGTAAAGAAAATACAGATGGAAGAAGGCAAGAGTTGCTTTTGTGTGTGGGGGTGGGGGTGGTGGTGGGGCGCTCCTTTCCCATTTATAAATGACAAGAACTGTTAACAGGAGAGAGTGATTAGTAATCCTTCCCCCCACCCCCCATATAAGTGAGCTCCTTGAAGAGTTTATTGACCATTTAGTGCACATGACAAACTAAAGAAGATTTTGAGGCATCTCGTCATCACACTCACCATTGACTTATGGGTGTCACTTTGGTCAAGAACCTAACACTGTGCTGTGGGCAGAGTGACTCCCCAATGACTTGGCTGGTGGCCCTCTGAGAGCATCGATGGAGACTCCAAGAGCAGAAAAAGGAAAGAAATTCATTGAGTATGCTTCAATACATTATCTTACTTAATTTTCTCAACAGCTGTAAGATTTGGTGCATGTGTGTGAACTTTTTATTGGAGCAAAATATACACTCAAAAGAAATCACAAACACATGTGTGTCCCGAAATGAATTTTCACTAACTGAACACACTCAGCACCCTGATGAAGAAACAGAACATCAGCAACATCTGAGAGCCCAGCTCATGCCCCCATCCAGTCTCTACCGATGACTTCTAGTTTAGGAATAGTTCACTTTTTTAAAAAAATTAATACATTTTATTGATTTTTTTACAGAAAGGAAGAGAGAGGGATAGAGAGTTAGAAACATCGATGAGAGAGAATCATCAATCAGCTGCCTCTTGCACACCCCCTACTGGGGATTGCCCACAACCAAGGTACATACCCTACATACCCTTGACCGGAATCGAACCTGGGACCTTTCAGTCCACAGGCTGATGCTCCATCCACTGAGCCAAACAGGTTTCGGCGGAATAATTTATTTTTTATTGAGTTTGTTACAGAGTCATATAGAATGCACGCTTCTGTATCTGCCTTCATTCTCTCAGCATCATGTCTGCAAGACTAATTCTTGTTGGGTTTGGCTGTGGGTCATCCACCTCTTTGGGGCATAGTGCCCCATTGGTGAAAATACCACAATTTATTACCCATTCTACCTCTGAAAAACATTTGGGCAGTTTACAGTTTTGAGTTATCATGGATAATGCAGCTGCTCTACATATTCTTGGAATTGTATTTTGGTGAATATACATCCATATACTTAGGAGATAAAAAAATATTCTTTTTTTTCTAGACGGGCTCATCTTCAAGAAAAACCTGACTAAATAAGACCCCAGCTTTTGCAGATTTTGCCTGGGCAGTGGAAACTAAGTAGCAAGTTCAAGGGGCCTGAAGATACCAAATGAGAAAGAATATTCTGAACAAAAAGAGGGTTTTATAGATACTTCTGAGCAGATAGCGCATACAGAAGGTAGGGCAGTTCTCTCTCTGAATCTTGAACTGATCTCAACTTAGATAAGCACTTACATGTTGGGGAAACACGTCTTCTTTCCACTCTCAATATATCAAGTTCTTTGAAATCTTTTACTCCTAATGGTAAAGTGTCAAAAAATAGCGGCTCACACTTACGTGAACTCTCAGGTGGACTGCCAGCGAGAGCACATCAGCAAGTCAGGCAAGCGAATTCCCTCGCCAATAATAAATAAGGAGCAAAGGGAATGAAGATGGGCATTTTGGCTGGATTCCAAACGCGAAAACCTGCCTATCCACCTTCAAAATGATGCAAGATTGCAGTTTGCTTAATGTTCATCTTATGTGCTTAATTACCGATAGTGCTTGACTAATTATTTCTTGTTTTGTCGACTATTTAATCAGAGAAGGAAAGTAACTACAGACTTTTGTATACCAAATGAGGATTTGTAACTCATTTTTGTAATCGCGTAATTCCCAGAGGGCTTCATTACAAACACGAAAGAAAACAAGATGCTAAAAGCAGGTGACAGTCTAATTTCCACAGGTACGGCTTAAAGCTTTCGAGTGAAGTAATGGAAAATAAAATAAAAAATAGTCTTTAGATGTTTCCAGCCACGTAGAGTGTTTTCATGTTAATAAGAGAGAAAACTGCAAATGCAGCAAAGACATCTCTGTTTGGTGCTGGCGTCTTTTCTGATGCCCGATTTGATGCAACGTGTCTGCGAGATTATGAAATAAGCCACAAAATGGACTCTAGTTTTCTCACTTTACAGAAATGAGCGTTTGGCAAGTTGCATATGGCACAGTCAACTTAAACATCTCTCTGTTTTCACTCTTCTACTAATTTTTACATAAATTCTTGGCCAATTGAAACCACTGAACATCTCCAAATGTTTAGAAAAACAAGAGGTCTATACTAAATACTAATACGAGAGATCCTAGATGGTCCAGAAATTTCTACCGGGTGTGACAATGTTGCCTGTTGGACAGAGGCCGGATTCAGCAGTCTTGAGATAAATGGCCAATTTGATCTTGACAGTCAATTCCATGCTCAGGATGGTTTTAAAAGTTTGGGGATGTGGAGGAGAGTCTGAAAAAGTATGAGCCATAATCCTGCCCTAAATGCATCATAACTAATTGGACATTTGAAAGAAAGCACTTGAAAGTACAGCAGTGTCCCATTGTGGTTGCCATCAGGAGAGGGACCAGCACTTAGCAAGTACTTGCCATGTCTCAAAATGAAATGCAAGCTTCTTATTTCCCACATTATCACAGCAATATGCTAAAACAGCAACCTGCTAAAACCTACTGGCCCCTTTTCCAGGTGAGAAAGCTGAGGTTTATGACCTTGACGGTTATGTCCCTTGCACTCCAATGCCTTGATTTTCCTGCCTTGTTTTTTTCTGCCTGTACAAATACTTACGGTTATAGAAGTTGGAAGTTATTGCTAGCAAATTTCAGTAGCAGACATCAAAATTGCTGGGTGTTGGAGGGAAGGGGAATGTTGAAGACATTAATGAGTAACATTGATAACACTCTTTACACACATTATCTCACAGCAATCCTATGAAATAGGTGTGAAAAGGAACCATGATAATAGCTATCACTTGTTAGGTGCCAGTGTGCTTCAGAGAACGAACCAAGCCCTTCCTGTTATTTTCTTTGATGCTTCCAAAATCCCTATCATGTCATTAGAGTTATCATTATCCCCATTTAGCAGAGGAGTGAACTGAAGCTTAGCGAGGTTCATTTGCCCCAAAGTTGTGACAGTTACTCAGTGACAGAATCTCAGGGCCCATGCTTTTCTGTGCCTTGCCAGATCACCACCCAGCATGGCACTTCTACTCATGGGAGTTCAGACAGGCCAAGTTCTCTGCCAAGGTCACACAGCTAATGAGTTGTAGCTCAGGATTCCCTCCCAACATCTGCCCTCCTCAACATCGGGCAGCACCACCTCACCAAACAAACTCTTCTGGGCCCTGATGAGAAAAAAAGACACAATCCCCAATGTCTTATGAACGTATATGCTACAGGGCAGGGGGATGGGAAAAAAGCTCGGACATGTCTATGTCCGTGTCGGTGTCTACATGCTGTGTTACACAGTAGAGGAAGGGAGAGGAGGTGCAGAGATTACAAGGCCAGTTGCCATTGGACAGCGAGTAGTAAGGAAAGACTTCAATGCCAAGTGACATTTGAGCTAAGCTCTGAATTTGGAGAAGAGCATTCCAAGCAGAGAGAACATAAGAAGCGAAGCCCCAGAGTCAGGAGCACACCTGGTATGTTTGAGAAATGGCTGAAGTTGAATGAGAGAAGAGGAGAGAAGATGAAGACAGATCCAAGGAGGGAGACAGGCAGGTCCCAGGGAAGAGGAGGGCAGGTCAGAGGGAAGAGGCAGGAAAGGCTGACCCTTGTATCCTGTTGTTGAAGACTACGCCTTTTAATGAGTCTGAAATGGGATATAATGAATAAAGTCCTAGATGGATAAAGTACGATTAACTTGCCAGGCTTCCTCCCCCATCTGGGTACATTAGGAGATGAGGAAAATGTCTAAATGTTAAGATCTTCTTTGTTATGGATCTGAGCTCCGGCTCAGTCCTGACCTGGGAGGCGTTTAAGGAAAAGGATTTGTTTCTAGAAGAGAGATTTAAATGTCCTGGGGCTCCTCCAACCTGCAGAAATAGGAACCGCTTAAGTTAACAGGCGGAGTAATAAGACTATACAGAGGAAATTCACATTTTCATACTTTATGCCTTAATTTTAAGTAGAGTTACAAGATTTCCTGTAGGAATTCGTGGTGTTATCTTATTTTATGCCCCAAACTAGGAAGAGCATTCCACTGGGTTTACCGAGCTGTTAAGATGAAAATAAGTGTTTGAGCACAGCATAATAGATGAGATGTTTAAGGCATTTTCCTTGAGATTTTTGGTTAATCTTCTTTTAGTTAATTTTCTGAGATAAAATCCAGTTATAAATAACCTGAGGGTACCCTAACTGGGCTGTTCTGAGAATGGCAAATCTTTAATAGCCAGAACTTCTGCCTTTTAGAGATCTCTAGGGGGAAGCAGTACTTTGAAAATTATCCAAAGCAAAGTAAGTCAAAAGCATTAACAAATTAAAGAGAATGGGGGAGAGAGAAGAAAGGGGTGAATGAGGAAACTTATTTGACATTCACAAGACAGCAGATCTTACCCTTGAAACTCTGTTTTTAAAAATCAAACATTCAAAATCTATTTGTTGATTACTGCAGAGAATTGGTGAGTTTCTGTCATATGAGAATAACGGGAAATTCATCCTTTTTACCTGAGGAGAGTAAAATCTAGTTCAAGCCCGAAGAGCAGGAGAAGCATGACCATAGATGGCCTTTACTTAGACCGAAGAAGAAATAAATGAATAACACCGATAACATTCTTTACACACATTATCGAGGTACAGCAGATAAAACTTTAAAATAACAAGTTTCAGCCTGGCTGGCATGGCTCAATGGTTGAGCATTGACCTATGAATCAGGAGGTCATGGTTTGATTCCCGGGTACATGCCCCAGTTGTGGCCTCAGTCCCCAGTGTGGGGCATGCAGGAGGCAGCTGATCAATGATTCTCTCTCCTCATGGATGTTTCTATCTTTTTCTCCCTTCTTCCCTGAAGTAAATAAAAATATATAAAAAATAAGTTTCATAACTGCTTTTAAAGAGACCTGGTGGAAGAAAGAAGACAATAGAATAACCATGTCCAACTCGTGGCCTGGAGGCCACATGTGGCCCACAATGAATATTTTTGTGGCCTAGCCAATATAATGGTATGTAAGAAACGTTTCAATAACAATTTCATAACTTAATTTTTCCAATGTCCTATTATAATTATTATAATTATTAATAACAAAGTTCAAAGTTTGCTAATGATTGATTACTATAATTGTGTTGCATTCATTTCCCTTACACACTTTACCAGAAGCTCACCATTTCTCCCCACTAATACTAGCAGCAATATTTTAGCCGATTGCCACTTCATTAGTCTTGGACTGACTTGTTTGGTGTGAGCAACAGGAAATATTTAGCTTTCAGAGAACAAGAAAAATTGGTTTATTTGTGTTATGCTTATTAATTTGTGCAGTTAATCAGTGTCTGGCAAGTTAATGTTCAAGAAAATATATTAATTTTTATTAAAATGTTCTATTATTTTATGTTAACGATTACTCATTTATTTCAGCCCTTTGTATTCAACATGTCTCCATCGAATTAAACCTACATTTCTATGAAAATTGAAGCTTGTGTTTTTTTGCGGCCCATATAAACTTAAACTTGGTTTATTTGGCCCGTGTTAGCCTTTGAGTTTGACATGCTTGCAATAGAATTTTACGTGTTGTCCATCATCACAATGTACACAAAAATGTATAAAAGGATTATGAGGTAGTATGAGCAAGGAAGTCATGTAAACTGGTGATATATAAATACTTTCTCAGTACAAAAGAGTGCATGTTGGCTGCCATCCATCTACAGTATGATATTACCACAAAATTAGAGAGGTGGAGGCCCAAGGTGGGCATAACTCAAAACAAAATAAAATCTGTCGGCCTACATGAGGGAAGGTGCGTATTCCAGGGTGTCAGAGGCTAAGGGTACCAGGAGAAAACACTGGAATAAGTTTCTACAAAGCTGCAAGAGAGTGGGAGACTCCTTTTTTTAAACAACGAATAAGATGCCCTAGAAACCTGTAACCTGTCACCAATTTAGGATTATCCAGGACATTCAGAGCCCAGGCTGACAAGCAAGTTGAAAGGGTGTTCAGAGCTGTAATGGAGCAGGAAATTACCAAGTGGCTTAGAAAAACCGAGTCTGGCTCATAGGTTTGCCTCCATCGTCCTAAGCTTCTATAAAAGGTGGCTGGTGAAATGCCCTGGGATCCTGAGGATGCCCACCTTGAGATAAGGAATGCGAAGAGTCAGGAAGATGGGCAAAGTGAATTTTACTGAGAAGGAGAAAGATAGAAAAAAGAAAAAAAAAGATTAAATTGTAGCCAAAACACCCTTTCCCCTTCATGTAAAGCCTGCCGAATAGAGCTGCAATATATACATATTTATCTCAGCCAGGCAGAGCAGACATTTGAAAATTAGAAAAATACTAATTTGGAACAGATACCAGAAAACCCTCATATACTAGAATAATAAATGTAGAGAATGGCTTACAAAGCAAGACTGCTGTCAGTGGGGCCAGCACACTGAGGTCTTTAACAGAAATCTATGACTTGGTTTACCAGGAGCGGCAGAGACCTAAAGAAGCACTGAACTTGGGGCAATAAAATTAAAGCCGGCTCTTCCTCTGAAAGGACTTCTGAGATGCTTAATCTCATGCAATTTCTCACCTTGCCTGAATTCAAACTCCAGAGGCGCAGAGCCAGCCCCACACTCTCCACAGAAGCCACAGTCTCCTGGGCAGACAAAGCAGCGTGTGCAAACCATCTTATTGGAAAGTAATAATGGTCTCAGAAGCATGGGGCATGGGAGATTCCTTTAAGAGGTTGACTCCGCAGTAGAATGAGAAGCCAGTGCGGTAGAGATGCATGGCTCAAGTGCATGCATTTTTATGGTTGGATCTATGTGCTTGAAGGGGAGCTCTTGGCTTCATCGAGGTGTCTAGGCCATAGTCGGCAAACTAATGCTCGCGAGCCACATCAGGCTCTTTGGCCCCTTGAATGTGGCTCTTTCACAAAATACCACAGCCTGGGCGAGTCTATTTTGAAGAAGTGGCATTAGAAGAAGTTTAAGTTTAAAGCATTTGGTTCTCAAAAGAAATTTCAATCATTGTACTATTGATATTTGGCTCTGTTGACTAATGAGTTTGCCGGCCACTGGTCTAAGGTATCATATACTACCTCCCTTAGAGAGGTTCAACGGAAATCCCTTGCAGTCTTGTGTCTCTGGACCTAGTGTACTCCTACGTACAAGGTTATGCTCTGAATGGTTAGGTAGATGCTCTGCCATCCCATGATTATCTTGCTGAGTAACCATGTTTAGCCAAAAATAAAAATATTCTGTGTACAGACCCAGCTGAAGGCCTTTCAGTTTTTTTCCACTACCACTGTCAATGTCTTCCACTTGCCCACCATCTGAATCCTGAATGAAATATGTCTGGACACCTTTGTCCATTAATAACATCACATTGTCCCTGCATGCAGACACTGCAGTGGCCCCGGGCAGGCGTGAGCACAGGCTCAGAGATTGTCAGTGATTCCCTGAAAGTGACCCAGGTGGGAGGGAGCAGAACCAGGGCTGCTGTCCAGGGAACAAGACTCTCAAGCTTTAGCAGATGCTGCTTTTTCTGGCCTGCTTATCCCCACTTCCAGCCCCTCTCTCAGACGGAGGCTGTCCAGGCTTTAGCTCTTACTCAGGCGCTTCCTCCTAGGGCCTGCTTTCCTGGAAACAGGTGGAGAGGCCGGAGCCTGCTCCTGATAGCTTTTCTTTGCCTTTGCCAAACCTGAGTGCTTTCCGCCAGAGGTGGTCTGCTGTCTTTGCTCGCAGCCCTAGAATGAAGCCTCCAGAGAGACCACGTCAGCTGTGGGCACTCCTCCCCATAGGTTCCCAGGGCCTAGCCAAGGAAAGGAGCTCTCCGAAAGTCCTAAATGAATGAATCTCTCCCAAAGACTATGCTTATAATTAGCCGAATAATGTGCATTCTGCTAGATGGTAAATATTTGCGCCGCGATTAAAAAAAAAAAAAAAATCAAGGCAAGACAGTAAATGTGAAGGGTGATGACTAGAACTCAGATAACAAGAGCCAGTCCTTTCTTGATTCCAATTTGGAGCCATGGGTCATCAACGAATGGCATTCGAATCCTTCTACCCGCACTAGGTCTTTAAATCACTTTTATGGAAGCACAATATATATGCAAAAACCGACACATAATAAGTGTACACCTTACATTTTTCACAACTGAATACAGCCATGCAACCAAGCCTCAGAGCAGAAACAGAGGAGGACCAGCACTGAGGTGGGGACTTGGGGTAAGATAAATCCCATGATGACAGCCAAGGTGGTGCATTCGGAGGACTCAGGCAGAGGAGCTCAGAGCCCTGGAGGCAGTGTGCGCCTGTAGCCTCCAGCATTGGTTCTAAGGAAGTGTAAGATGTGACAGAAAGAATGAGAAGAAAATGGGAACTGACTGAACTCCTACTCTGTGCCCCATAGTATTGCAGTTCACACTCAGTTAAAAATAAATAAAAGGAGGTGGTCTCAGAGAGGTGAAGGCCATTGCTCAGGGCCATGGAAGCCAGGCCTGTGTAACACCACAGTCCTATTTCCCACTCGAACTCAGTGTCTCACCACGTGGCCCGGCTTCTTCTTGAACACAGGTGACTAATTTCAAAATTATGATATTAACAACAGCTCTAATAATAAACTTGCTGAGTGCTTACTCTGCAACAGGCATCTTCTCTACATTCTTTTGTTATCCCCATCTTACTCATGAGAAACCTGAAACTTGGAGAAATTAAGTAATGTTGCCATGCTCTTACAGTGAGTGACGCTGGAACCAGGATTCCAACCCGGGCGGCCTGGCTCTGGACGCTGCACCACTAACACCTCACCGTACTGTCTCTGAAAGCAACTGCGAACATAAGAGCTCATCTTTTCTCCTTTGTAGTTCCTCACCAGATAGAATATGCAATAGAGTGTCTTAGAACACACTTCCAAGGCTGGTTAGAAGGGTAGATGGAGTTTTGCGCATGGGTCACATATCGCTCTCTTCTTATCAGTTGGCCTTTGAAGAGGGGCATTCTGGGAAATGGCTGCAGGGCCACCGCCAGCCTCTCCATAGGACATGCCTGAAAGGAAACAGGTGGAGAGGCTAGAGCCGGCTCCTGATCATCTGGGGGTAAGTGGGACTGTCACCACAGCTCCAGAGCCATCCCAGGTTGAGCTGGCTCCTTTGAGACTGCCTGTCACCTGGTTTATAGGACGTACCTCTGCACACCCGGATGTGGAAGCATCTGATGCTGCGGTGGACATAGCCAGGAGCTTAATCAAAGCCCATACCAACCACTCAGTGTCCCCCTGGCGCTCTGCAAACATCACATCCAGGCTTAGTGTAGCTTCCAGGCTCCAGGACATCCGCTCCCTCCTTCTGCCGCCCTGACATGGCTATTCAGGAAGGTCAGCGGTGCATACACGTTGAAAGAGCAAGGACAAAGGCACAGGGGAAGGGATCCCCTGGCCTCCTGTCTCATGACGGTAGTCAGGGTTATTATTCATGGCTGCCTCATTTTTAAAAAAAGCCACAGGTATGTTGGAAATTATCACATTCATTGTCAAAATACATTTGTTCATTCATTTGATATTCAACAAATACTGAGTTGCTACCACGTGCAATTGGGGGTAATGTCTTTGTTTTAGCTAGAAATTAATTTCCCTGAAGAATTAACCACAACCAGGAGTCTATAGGACCCTGCTGGTGAGACGCTTGAGACTTCTGACTGAGATCATACTCAGGCAGAATTGGACATGCAATTTCAGATTTATAAGCACTGGTTAAAGAGGTGGGGGTGAGGAGGGAGATAAGAGAGAAGAGGAAGGGAAATGATATATGCAAAAGATCAGATTTTTAAAAAAGCATATAGAGACAATTTGCACCTAAAAATGAACACTGAAACATGAACCAGGAGACATGGTTCTGTTCCAGCCATCACTGGGATGGTAAGTTATTCAAGTGCAGACCTCAGTATTTCCATCTGTTAAGTGCGGAGATCAGAGGAAATGTCCTGTAATGGACCACTGTGACTCTAAAAATTGAAATGCTTGTCATTCTCAATTTATATATACATATATATATAATACATAAGAGTATAGCTTTATATGTTATATTAGGGGTGTCGAACTCAATCAGAGAAGGGGCCAAAATCTAAAATCCAGCCTAAATTGCGAGCCGAATGGTTTACTGAACAGTCATAAACTGTCATTGTGATGGAAACGCAGCGGAGTGCAGTGATGACAGCGCGGTGCGGGCCACATTGCAAGGCCTGGTGGGACGGATTTGGCCCGCGGACCTTGTGTTTGACACATGCGTGTTATATGTATCATATATGTGAATATATTTATATGTGTAGTTTTATATGTAAGCTATGTTTTCATCTATAGAAATATTTATACTTCAAAAAACCCTTTAAGAGGAAAATTATTGTATATGCACGTAGGGCTTTGCATGAAACACAACTCTCTGAAATAGTGAGAAAATCACTTGCATTCTGAAGTTAGTGAAATGTATTAAGACCACATATATTAAGTTTCAAAAGTTAACACTGTTCTTTTTAATGTTATTTTAATTAAATTATTTAAAAATATAGTTAAAATTTTTAAAGCTTATAATTCTTAGAATGGACAGAAATGAGTGTGCCTATACATTTTGTCCCTGTCACCTCCATCACTGTCACTGTCATCAAATGACACAGAAACCAGACCCCTGGGTGCCAGTGCAGAGAATCTCGAGATAGCCTTGCACCTGCCTTTCAGAAAACTTTGGGTTGAAGAGAAGGAAAGGGATTCCCCCTCCCTGTTTGATGTAAAGCCATGTCCAGATGCAGAATTTAGACCCGGTGTTACTTCTGGACAAGTGACATGTAGATATTTTGATCAACGTTTGTAGTTGATGTAAAAAGTCCTGGAGGACTGGAATATAGATCAGCCCAGGGATTTTGATCTATGTCAGTCAGCTCTCAAATCCTGTAAGTCCACCTAAACATAGACCCCCAAGATATGGTGAGAATGGCAAATGCCATCCTCTTCAAATGTGCAGGCCCCTCAATCATTCAGAAAAAGCAACCCTGTAAGATGGAAATTAATACAATGTACAAACTTGCTCCAAAGCTAAGTGGCTGAGCCTTTCCTCTGCTGGGTCTTAGCTCTGCTAAAAGGCTATCTGGGGGGAAATTCCTATTGTTGCTTAGAAAATAAAAACCTACAAGCATGCAGCACTAATTCATCTAAATCGGGGTGGAGGATGCATTGAAAGTAGGCCACCATGCCCCACAGCCACAAAAACACAGAATCCATGATCCATCGTGTGCCCCTTCACAATCCTTTTCCACACGACGCTTCAATTGGGCGTTTAAATCAACCTGACTTGAGTCATGAAACGAGGCCTATTTTGTATCCTTGATCTAAATTATTACTGGGTGAAGCAGAAGGGAGAGATGTGTGTGCTCCTTGGGTATAAACCTGTGCTGATGACAATAGTCTGGGCAATTGTAAAATAAGGATGGGACCTGTGCAAAATCAGTGAGTATGGAGATGGAACAGCTTGGATGTGAGGTAAGGTGCATATTTGGGAGTGATTGAAAGTGGTCAAAACCAACCTTTTGCCTTCTAACCATCGAGGGCTTTCCTCCCAAACAGGGTGCCAGGTAGAACTCCACCTTGACTGGCTTCCTCGAGACCAAGGGAGGATTGGACCACCATCCCTCCCCCAGGGTCCACAGGGCCCTAATAAGACAGCTGATGGTTGACTAAAACCTACATATAATTTTAATTATATATACTAGTCCGTAGATAATTAGCCTAAACTAATGTAATCTAATGTAAATAAAAATATATCTTAACAGTGACCTCCGAGTGTTAGGATTATGGGTAACTGCCATGTTCTTCCTTTAAAAACTCGGATTTGTTTTCCTAATCTTTTACAAAAGTGTGCAAGTGTGCACAGTGGTGTGTTTGACTAGGGCCATTTTCTTAGGGTTGTAAGGATGCCACTTTCCCAGGGTTGTAAGGACACACTAAAAAGATGAGATGAACTGGTGGACAGTTGGTAGCAGAGTTTGGCTTATTAAATACTTTTAGTGAAAATATTCTTCCATCCCTGTAGCTACTTGCTCAGCCAACTGACTTAATGGTCCTGGAATCCATTTTCTTAATGATTTTATTGATGTCTAATCTTCACACCATACAATTTTACCATAGTAAGTATATAGTTTGATGACTTTTAGTGAATTTGTACAGTTGTGCAACCATCACCATAATGTACTCTGAGAACATTTCTATCACCCCAAAATGTTCCCCCATGTCCATTTCCAGTCAATCGCCCCCCTCTTTCCAGCCCTGCTCTCTGTCTCTAGGGTGTGATCTTTTCTAGAAATTTCATATCAACATTAATGTACCCTATGTGGACTTTGCGGCTGGCTTCTTTCACTCAGCAAAATGGTTTGGAGGTTTGTCCAGGTTATTAAAAGTCTCACTGGTGAGTCCCTTTTTATTGCTCAGTAGTATTCCGCTCTTTGGCTCTTCCAGTTTATGTTTGCATTTGAATGGCTTCCAGTGTTTGCCCACATGACTAACGCTTCTCTGAACATTCACATACAAGAGCCTTTGTGTGAACATATGATTTCACTTCTCTCTGGTAGATCCCAAAGAGCGGAGTTGTTGAGTCCTAGGATTTGTATCTGTTTAACTTTTTAAAGAAAATTGGCAGACTGCTTTTCAAAGTGGTCATGCCATTTTACATTCCCACCAGCCGTGGGGGGAAGTTCCGGGTCTTTCACACCCTGGCAGCTCTTGCTATGGTCAGCCTTCCTCATGGACATGCAGTGTCAGGCATTCATTCTCCAGTGGCTGTGAGGCCAGAAAGGGCCTCAGGTGAGTAACATAAAAAACTCGGTTTGCAACTTTTGGCTCACAGACTAATACTTGAGGACCCATGTAACTTCTCCGAATCTCAGTTTCCCTATCTGTAAATTGGAAACCACAATAACTACAGATCCTGAAGAGTCACTGAGTGTGACAATATATGTGAAGGACTGTTCTGAACCTCATATTTCTTTCTAGAACCAAAAGATAATATTGATAAATATGGAAATGTATGCTTTTAAGCAAGCAAAAATGTCCACTCAGTTTTCCTTTGCACCTAAAATTATTGCTTTATCCCCTCTGAGCAGAGTGCAAGGAAGACTATTTGACATTTTCTTTGCTTTATCTTTTCCTTGTTCTTGCATTGACACACTCCTTCCCATCATTAACCATAATGAGCCAAGAGCATAATGGAATGAGCCCTTCACCTATTGTGAACATTTACTCAAGATTTCTTCTACTCAGAACTCGGAATCCAGGACTAGATCCAGCCTGCAGTGAGAGACTTTAGGACAAAATACAAATTTGAAGCCTCTTGGCTGTGACACTTACGCAGCCTGTGCTCAGGGGACATATTTGAATCTTTAGACCAAAGAAAGACCTTGTTCCCAAGCCCTGAGGAGGCACATGGGCCCCGCAATTTGGAGAAAAACTTGAAACATCGGTGACTTGGATATGGTCCTACCTGGAGGCACATTGCAGAATATCCCACTCCCGTGATTAGGCTGTGGCTGGGAAAGTGCATTCCTGGTTTACTGCCAACGTTCTCGAACTGCATGTTCTGCCATTTACTTGGGAAAATAATGCTAAGTCTCAAGTAAGGGCAACAAAAACCATTGCCAGGAGCCGGCCAGCTCATAGGAGATGTACAGGTAGCTTGGTGGCCCTGAACGCCTAAGTGGTTTTGTTCCCCTTCGAGTTTCCTGCAGTACATTAACTTTTATTGATAGTTCATAGCTCCAGCAACTGGTCTTGATTTTACTAACCCGAAGGACAAAGAAAACAAGAGGCACCCACACAGCTGACATGCAAGAAAAAAATAGCACGGAGAGTCTTGATGGGTTTCAGTGTTTTTCCCCTTGCTAGAGCTTTCCTTTAATGAGGGAGTCACAGCTATTGCAGGTTAATCATGCCTCAGGCCCTCAAAGGGATGGGGGCTGAAATAACCATTTAGAAATCTAACTATGGTTCCCTCCAGCAGACGCTTGGAGGTATAGCAAGGCACTCGTGAAATTGCAAGCTCTGATTTATGTCACTGCTATGGAGACTGGCAAAAGGATTCTTGGGTATTTTCATAATACAGGTATTAAACAAATGTTAAACCAGGAGCTGGATGGAAAAAAATCTATGTAATGAAAGAGAGGGAGGCCATTTTCTTCATTGCTTTGAGCAACCTAACACTTCTAGAATGTGTACCTTGGTGCAACCTCATTCTCTTGGACTCATGAACACTGAACAGTATAATTGTGTTTTCTTTTCTACATGGAATGCTATCACCATCAGCTTAAAACAAGAGAATTATTGTTTTTAAAAATAGATATGATTTGTTGAACACCTATTATAGGCCAGGCACAATTCTTCGCACTTTATACATCTTGCCTCAATACATCCTCATAGTAATCTTAGGAAGCATAACTTTGCATTGTCAATTTGTAGCAAAGGAAACTGAAGTTCAGAGAGCATCTATAAACTGTCAAAGTACTCAGACAAGCTGAGGGAGGAACAGGATTTGAGTCAAAGTTAAGGAAAAGAAAAAACTGATCGCATCCTAAACCCAACTCTCAAACACACCCTTATCTGCACGTACACAGAATCCCTGTCACTTTAAATGCATGGTGTTTATTTTAATAGATTAAACACTAATTTTAAAAAATAGAGTTCTGTAGAAACACTAACATAGATCTGTTAGATTCAGCCAAAATTCAGTGATTTCAGTGATCACTGACTATGTGTCGGACCCTGTGCTAATTAAGCTTGTCCTACTCAGGAAATCTCAGGGCTGTGATTACAGAACCTCAGTAACCACAGCACACATTTGTTTTGTAGGCTGCCCAGCCTTATTTTAAAAAACCACATCTCACCAACAGTGTGAAGGTTCCCTTTTCTCTACATCCTTGCTAGCAGTTGTTTGTTGACTTATTGAGGACAGCCATTCTGACATGTGTGAGGTAATATCTCATTGTGGTTTTAGTTTGCATTTCTCTAATTATTACTTACACTGAGCATCTATTCATATGTCTATTGGCCATCAATATGTCCTCTTTGGAGAAGTGTCTATTCAGGTCCTTTGCCCATTTTTTAATTGGGTTGTTTGAATGTTTGGTATTGAGCTTTATGTTTTCTTTTAGGGGTTTTATGATTTCGAGTCTAATATTAAAGTCTTTAATCAACTGAGTTTATTCTTGTGTATGGTGTATAAAGATGGTTTAGTTTCATTTTTTTACATATATCTGTCTAATTTTCCCAACACCATTTATTGAATTTATCTTTATCCCAATGTATGCTTTCATTCAGCCAAGATGTTTTTACTTTCTTTGTCAAATATTAAGTGACCACAAAGGCATGGGTTTATTTCTGGGCTTTCTATTCTGTTCTATATCTTTGTTTTTATGCTAGTACTATGCTCTTTTAATTACTATGGTCTTGAAGTATAGTTTGATATCAGGTAATGTAATTCTTTCTCAAGATTGCTATGGCTATTTGGGGACTTTTGTAGTTCCATATAAATTTTTGTAATATTTGTTCTAGTTCTGTGAAATATGCCATTGGTATCTTAATAGGAATTGCACTGAATCTGTAGATTGCTTTGGGTAGTATAAACATTTTAATGATGTTAATTATTTTTATCAATGAACACAGTATACACTTCCTCTTATTTGTATCTTCTTCAATTTCTTCAGTGTGTTATAATTTTCCGACTCCGAGTGGTATATTATAAAACTATATACCTTAAATCTATAAAACATTATTAACTAACTAGAGGCCCACTGCATGAAATTCATGCACAGGGGGAGGAGGGGTTCCTCAACCTGGCCTGTACCCTCTCACAATCCAGGACTGCTGGCTCCTAATCACTTCACCTGCTTGCCTGCCTGCCTGATGCCCCTAACCGCTAGCCTGCCTGCCTGATCGCCCCTAACCACTTGCCTACGTGCCTGATCACCCCTAACCTCGGTGCCTTAGCCCCCACCGCAGTGGTTTCATCTGGAAGGACATCCAGAATGACGTCTAGAAGGTCTTTTGGCTGTCTCGGTCTAATTAGCATTTTATGCTTTTATTATTATAGATTATAATAGATGTTATCCCAATAAAGTTAATAAAGAATAAAATACAAAACCACATCCTCTAGGTCATGATGCTTATTCACACACTGTGATGTTCAAAGGTCTACATAGATGACCAGAAAGGGAAGGTCCAGGCATAGGTATTGTGGCAAAGACATGATGCCGTGTTACTGAGTCTGTTCCTTCCAAGTCAAGATCAAGTTATTATTCTTTTTACTATTTTTATCATGAGGTTCTGAGAAGTGTGAAAATTCCTATCTTAAAAAAAATTCCATCAAGTGAAAAGGCTCAATTTTGTATAATCTTCAAATATCCTACATTAAAAATTAATAAGAGGGCTTCTTTATAAATTAAACATAGAATTACCATATGGTCCAACAATTCTACTCTAGATATGTACCCAAAATGATTGAAAATCATTGTTCAAGTGAAAACTTGCGCACAGATATTCAGAGAAGCTCTATTCATATTAGTCCAAGAGTAGAAATAGCATAAATGTCCATCAATAGATAAATGGATCAACAATTTGTGTATCCACACAATGGATTAATATTCAGGATTTCAAGGAACAAGATACTGACACATGCTTCAACTGTAGATGAAGCCTGAAAACATTACGCAGAGTGAAAGAAACCAGATACAACAGATCACATATTTTTTGATAACATTTATGGGACATGGATATATCTTGTGGCATGCATTATTCAATGCACCAGAACTACCAAATCTGAGAATTTGTTGATAGGGTAATGGAAAACTAATACAGTGACTATGTGTTTATTTACTTATTTCTTGGTCGATTCATTGGTTCAATAGATATTTATTGAGTATGTGCTGTGTGCATGCATTGTGTTGGGCTCCAGGGATACTGAATGAACAAACAGACTTACCTCTGCCTGAATAAAGCTTACAGTCAAGAGATTCACATTTAGGCCCTCCTCACAAAAAGCAGCCACAAAGATGAAAGGTCACTAGGAGTAATGATGGCTTCAAGCAGTGATACTAAATCAGCAGAGGCCAATGGGCCCTTAGAGAATTTGATGAAAAATAAGGACCTTCTTCCCAGAAAAGTGCCAATAGAGTATAATGTTGCTTATTATTTCAGAGGATTCTAAGACACCCCAGGGGCCTTTCTTCAAGGTCCATAGTTAAGAACACTTGGCTTAGAGATTCTGAAGATGCCTCTTTGATGAAGAAAGCTACCATGGGGACTATGTACTTGGAGTATATGCCCATTATTTTCTTTTTTTAATTTAATTTTTTTTCATGTTTCATATATATATTTTTTAAGAAAAAGAATTTTAAATATAATATTGTTACATTGCCATGCTCAACTCTCAAACATACCCTTATATTTTCAAAATAAATCTTATATGACACCACCACTGTGATGGTTAATTTTATGTGTCATATTCAGTGGGCCAAGGGGTGCCCATATATTTAGTTCACAGGTGTTTCTGGTTAAGATTAATATAGAAGCATGCAACAGACTGACAAATCTCAGAGGGAAGAAGGAAGAGATTAACCAAATAACTTATAAGTATATCTGCATAAGTCATGGACACAGACATTAGTGCAGTGAAGGCCTGGTGGGAGTGGAGGAGGGTCAATGTGGGTGTGTTTGGGGGAAGGAGACATGTAATACTTTCAACAATAAAGATATATTAAAAAATATATTAACATCTTAATTGATAGACTGAGTAAAGCAAACTGCCCTGCACAATGTCGATGAACCTCATCTAATCTGTTGAAGGAGGAATATACTCTCTCTGCCTCATTGTCTTTGAGCTGGACACTGGTCTTCTGCCCTTGTACTCAGACATGACCTGGAACTTACAACATTGGCTCACTTGCTTCTCAGGCCCTTGGACTTTGACTAAAACTGTATGACCAGTTGGATCTGGACTTCTCTGCCTCCACAATCATATAAACCTATTCCTTATAACAAATTTCTGTATAATATAATATATATATATATATATTAGAGGCCCAGTACACAAAATTCATGCAAGAGTAGACCCTGGAAGCCCTGGTTGCCCTGGCCCTTGCAGCCCCAGCTGTCTGGTGGCCCTGAGGTCCCACTCACCTCCACTGGTCATTCTGGAAGGTCATCAGGAAGGCTGTTTTGCCCTCCCATCTAATTAGCATATTAGCTCTTTATTATACAGGATATATACATCCTATTGGTTTTATTTATCTGGAGAACCTGACTAATATACTAATATAATAGCCAAAATCAACAACTAAATCATTCTCAAAACGTTACTTTCAGAAATAAATTCTGACTATGCACTGGATGTTACAAACTTGATTAGAAAACATAAAAATGTGAAAACATAGTGCATTTAATTTTTCTTCTTTTTCACACATTTCCAGTTATTTTATTTCAATAATTTACCAAGTTTTTTTTTTAAAGAGGGCAAGTATTCCACCAACTTTTGAAAACAAAAGAAAAGAGATGAGTAATTAAAAGACAACAACTCAGTAATTCAAACAAACAACTATAAAAACAGTGCCATTTATATTTAGGGAACAATTGGAAATATGATCATTCACTGGCTCCTTAATGAAGTTAAATAGTTTATGCTATTTTTTAGGTTTGATATTGTAGTTATTTTTTTTTTTGAGAGCCCTTATATTGACTCATAATAAAATATCTATGGAATAAAAAACATAATGTTTTCAATTTGCTTCTGTAAAATATCAGACATGGGGGACGTGACTAGGGATGGAGATCAAACAATACTGGCCACCTGTGATAGTTGTTAAAACTGAATGATGCAATGATGGGAATGAATTATACTCTCTGTAACCTTCTGTAAATTTCTTGCATCAAAATAAACAAGTAAATAAACAAGATGGAGACAAATATACTTGTTAACACAATATAAATTCATTAATTAATAGAGATATATAGATAGATAATTGATATCACCTGGGAGGAAAATCTTCTCTTAATGCTCTCTGATGGGTCACCATAACTGCCTCATGTTAGCTGGTTTCCAGACATTTCTCCAGAATGCCTACATATCTGACACTGTGGCAGAGAACAAAGGGATACATATTTGGCAGCACTGACAGGGAGAACATTTCTTTTAAGCATGTCTCCTTATCTAAAATTATATTAAAATTTCTATTTTGTATTGTATATTGCCCACCTCCCCCTGTGAGAATGTAAATGTAAGCTCAAAAGGGTAAGGGCTTTCCTTTTTGTTGTATCTTTACCTCTTGAAGAACAGTATCTGGCACATGATAGGTGTTCTTTTTCTGTTTGCTTGTTTGTTTCTGTTTTGAATGATGGATAATTTAGTACAGTAAATAAATGAATCTAAGTCCAGTCAATTCATTATGAATTCATTGACTGCTCATAAGCATCAAAACAGTAGATCAGAGATGACCAGTACATGTAAAGGGTACAAAGTATGGGGATTATTTAATTACTTTCACAAAAGTAGGCTGCCATTCATCTATCAATCCATCCATTCATTCACAAATATTTACTGAGTACCAACTCTAGTGGAATTGACACACGGTATAAATAGCACAGTAGAAATAATAGCATAGTAAAAATAAACAGTTGACAAAAATCTCTACACTAATGAATTTTACATTTTAAGATATGAGAATAGGGTAAGGAAGAGAACTATATCAGAGGTCACAATTCCAGCCAAAAGGTTATCTATTTGTTAATAACACCAATATGTGGCAGGGAATTCATTATCATTTCTCTTTTGAGAATTAACTAAAAAGTTTACTAAAAAGTTTACATGACAATGCTATACATCTAAGGCATTAGCCATGTCCCATACACTGTTAGGATATTTCACCAAATGCATTAAATTCATGATTTTTCATTTAAGCAAGAGGAAACTGCATTTACTAAGAGACCACCTGTTTATAATGCAATAAAAACAGGATATGCAAATACTGTCTTTTAAAAATCAAAAAGGAAATTTCCAATATTACATCACATTAACTTGTTCCTATACTGAGTTTCTTCCTTTGAAAATAACTACCAATGTGTATCCTGTGAAAAGAACTGTCAATAGCTCAAGTTCTATTTGCTTTGCTATAGTCTCCAACACAGAAAGCCACGGACACATTTTTGAATATGATATTACTGTCTCTTCTCCAAATCCAACAGACTCACAGAGAATCATGAGCTTTAGGAACTGGCCCAAAAATTGTTGAACCCTAAAACCAAATCTATAGTGACAGAAAGAATCTGGCCCTCTGGAATGGGTGCTAATGATAAAAATTGAGCTTTAACACATTCCATTTCTAATTAACTTTAATACTAAAAAAAAAAAAAAAAAAAAAAAAAAAAAAGTGTTCCTTTTCACCACAAGGCCCACTTCTTCCTGGTGAATCCCCAAGGAATGCCTGCTCTTTTCTGGAAGGCATGGCTCTTCTAATTAATTAGAAAGTGCTGGGGGGTGAGGGGAAGAGAAGAAGGTAGGGGTGGAAATCAGCAGGGGGTGAAAAATGAAATGTATTCCTGCCTTTTCCACATCCCTTCCTCCTGATCTCAGCCCAACTCTCTGTTCAGGAAACAAGCACGGAAATCAGTTGAACGGATTCCAGGTCAGTTCATCCCGCTTCTCTGCAAGGCTGGCCTGGTCTCCTTGTCTGACTGTCAGGAGAATGTTAGAGGGTCTGGTCTTTCAGGAGCCATTTCATCAGTTATATTTGTGCAATTTAAATCTTTTGCCCTGTTTTCTAATTGCAAAAATTGGGGGAAAAATTCAAACATGGTGAAATTACATAAAGAAAAAACAAAGTTCTCTCCTCCACAAAACATTCTCATCTTCCATGTTTCCAGTTAACAATTAATGTTTCATTATAATCTCAGGTCACGTTACAAACTATGCAAATACACACAAAACAGTTAACTTTCTTTATAAATAAAAGGATTTCATAATATATGTATTGCTCTGCATTTTCCTTTATCCAAATATTATAGCATGGCAGCCATTATATATATATATGTATGTGTGTGTGGTTATAAAAATACACATATATTCAAAAAAATACATATATTCAGATCTATCTCTTTAAAATATTTATTTTTATGCTATTAAAATTTAAAACTTTGGAAAACACAACTGAGTTAAACATTACCCTATTAATAGAAATTCAGAATTCACAGGTTAAATAAATGTACAAATAAATAAATAAATAAATGCATGTTTGCATATATAATATATGACATTATATAATGACATATATGGGTATCCCAAAAAATGCATACACACTTAACAGCTCAATTGATGTTTCTTTCTTTTCAGACTTAACCCAGTGAAATTAATAATTATTCAAAGTGTGTATACATTTTTTGGGACACTGTGTGAGTGTGTGTGTGTGTGTGTGTGTGTGTGTGTGTGTAAAATGCTAAAAATATATTGATTCTTCTAATTGGGAGAGCTTGAACATTTATTCAAGTATTTCTACTTTTTTTCTGGTTCAGAGTAAAATTGCTTAATCAAAATGCATGGTTAACTTGTATTAAAATTGTCAACTTGCTCTCCAAAATGACCAAAATTAATTTATATTCCTTTTGATAGTGTATGTCCTTGTCCCTGGCTAAGAGAAACTTTTCAGAAAGTCTAGTTATGAGCATAAGTCAGTTTTATTGTAGTTTTGCTACAAGGGAAAGGCCTCTAGCAGATCAATTCAGAGATTCATTCTTGGTGGAGACATTTTATAGGGAAATGGAGTGATAAGATAGTCAATGTTAGGCTAGATACAAAGAAAAAAGAACATTTGGTTTAAGGTCTCTAGACTCCTGACTGATAGTCAGCTGGCTAGGTGGGTGACTGATTTTTCAGAACAAGTCTTAATCCCATTAAAGTTTATCAGAAAATTGCTTAAGCAATTTATCAGGAATGAGGCTGTGAATTACATCATGCAAAAAGATTCTATTCCAGACCAGATTTGGGACAACTTTTCTTTTTTATACCCTCTTATACTCTACACATTTATCAACAGGGAAGTCTTCCTAATTTTTGTCAATGTCACAGTATAAAATAATATCTCATTGTTTAACTTCCAAATCCATGAATTAAAAATAAGATTGAGGTGTTTTTTCATGTTTATCAATTTTCTTCAACGAATTTCCCATTCATTGACTTTGTCCATTTTTTTCTGTTGGGAGGTTCATCATTTTCTTGTAATTTTCAAAAACTCTTTTCATATTTGTTTATTTAAATGTGTGTGTACATGAATACATGCACATATTTTTTCTTCTATCCTATCTCATGAGATATTAAATATGGAAAAAAAAAATCCCTGTATTATATGCCAGCTTCTCTTGATACTTGGGAGAGAATTACTACATTTCTACTTCATTATAAAGTCACTGTCATGGAGTTTTAAAGCCTTTAGTGCCCCTCTGGCTCCTAAAAAGGAAGTCCTAGCCTGTTGCAAGGCTTCACTGCCTAAGTCCTAACTTGATTACTCTGTTCTGGCCCACTGTGCCCCAACAATAGAGTAGAATTTCTAGTGGCCCATCCCCCACACTTTTCAGGTGCTGATCCCTCTGCCAGAACATCTTCCCTGGATACTCTATGCCCTTAATAAACTCCTATTTGTCTTCCCTCCTCTGGAAGAAACTTAACTTTGCCCCACTGGAGATAAACTTAGTCACACACCCTCTTAGGTAGCCTATATAATAAAAGGGTAATATGTAAATAGACCAAATGGCAGAACAATCAAACAACCAATCAAAGTGTAATATGCTAATGATATGCTAAGACTGCTCAACTACTCACTATGACTTGCACTGACCATCAGGGGACAGACAGTCGACCAGTTGACCAGTCACTATGATGTGCAATGACCACCAGAGAGCAGATGCTCCAACTGGTAGGTTAGTTTGCAACTGGGGTTCAGCAGATCAGGACTGAACGAGATGGGCTGGGCACACTCTGGAGTCCCTCCCAGACCTGATCATGCACCAATGGGGTCCCTCAGCCTAGCCTGTGCCCTCTCGCAATCCAGAATCCTTCAGGGGATGTCAGAGAGCCTGTTTCAGCCTGATCCTGCAAGCCACTCTCCTTGGGAGGGTACCAGACACAGGGCTCATGACTGGTGAGCACTATTGCAGTAGTTCGAGCCTCTCTCTCAATCAAGACTGATTGGGTGTAAGCCCGTGGCAGGCACAGTGGAGCTGGGATGAGTGGGAGTGGCAGGTAGGAGATACAGGTGGCATTGGAATGCAGGTTTCGGCCCGAGCCTTGCAGGCCACCCAGAGGGACCCCACCTGTGCACGAATTCATGCACCAGGCCTCTAGTCTTATATATGCACCCGTTTTTCCATTAATTTATTTGTACACTAGTCTGTCCATAAAAGACAAGCTACCTGTGTAAAGAGTGAGTCCTAAATATTCCTATATCACTGATCTTAGCATAGGACCTGACTGGTCTAGTAAATAATTGTCAAATAGATAGAAATATCCTTTCTGCTATACATAGTGTGAGGGAAGGAGACACAGAAGCAGGGCAGGTGAGTAACGTCCATCTTTTGTCCATATTCCACCAACAAACAAAAACACACCTTCTACCTGGAAAATGATAAGGTCTCCACAGACTTGAAATTGGGGAGCAGAGGCTGTATTCCCTGTTCTGTTAGCTCAGTGTCTAGATCTGATGGGCATCAGCTCTCTCTGCACAGCAAGTGTTAACACAAAATTACCCCCCTCACGGAGGCCTGGGGAAATTTTATTGTCTGCCAGAATTACTAATTGGAATCGATCTTCATTCAACCAGTTTCACCAAAGTTTCTGCGAAGTGAGCATAGCGAAAGATAGGTGCCTTTCAGATCACCTGTGATTAAACTCACTGCATTTGTCTTCAAACAAAAGTGTTTTTTTTCCCCTGCCCGCAACATATAATTTTAGTCAGCTAACACTAAATTAGACACCCACTCAGATTTATTATAATAAGAACATTCAGTAAGCTAATTTCAAGATGATGACTCCTATAAATTCTTATAATTTATTATTTAGTACTTTGGTTTTTAATCATTAAGTACGTGAAGACTTTGTAGGTCAAACCTGTATTAATGAAGACAGTAATCTATTTTTCAAACTCTGCTCCTCACCCACCTTTCAAATTGTAAATTAACAGAAATAGATTTAAACACACTTGTAAGAACAAAGGCGATAATTGGGGTGTGGGGGGAGCCATCACCCGCCCATTGCCTAATCTTTCTAGGTAGATTGTCAATCACAGTCCTGATTTATCTGAGAAACACTGTTCTGATTCTTTAAATGAAATAATGGAGTCCAAATCTAAGAAACCATTAGATCACTATGAAAATAAAATCCACAGCCCACATTTAAAGTTTCATTAAAACAAAGCTGTTCAAATATTAGCCAATACAATTTCATTAGGGGTTAATCTTAACCCAAATGTAGCTATTCTTATTGCTTTTTTTTTAATGAGATGTTACAGTTTTAGAGATGCAGACAGGAAGTAAAATATTAACTATATATAAATATTTTAGGAAGCTACCAATGTTATCTAAATGAGGTTTTTCTTAATCTCCCAAATTCATTGCCAAATTAGAACCCATTTCATAATCATTTAAAAGATTCAGTGCTAAAAGACTTAAGGGTTTCATTTTGCTGAACAAAGGGAACTTTTTTGATTAACTGCATGCAAATAATAAAATTACCAATATTGTAATGTCTTTCCATTTTCCCTAAAATAAAATTACTTTTTATTCTGATATAATACAAGCTCATCATAAGCAATTTGCAAAATGGAGTAGAAAAAATAACAATGTTTGTAATTTTAATTGAGAAAAAAGTATCAGAATACTCAAGAAAAATAAGTGTCCAGCAAAGTCACTATGTGCTGAGAAAAATCTAGAAAGGAATATAGCAAAATGATAACAGTGACTATCTTTAGGTGGTGGTTTCAAGAACAATTTTGTTTTTCATTTCCTGTGCTCATTTTTAAATAGAATATTCTGAAAATTCCTTCAGAAATAAAAAGGCATATGATGGCATCCATAAAACTAAAAGCATTTGAAATTGCATCAGTGTTAGAATCTTCATATGATAAAGAGCATCAGTGTCCATTTTACCTGGAAACTTACTGCTGAGGGGTTTGCCACATTACACCAAGGACGGCATGCAGCATCTCCTGGATCAGTGAAAACCTCCCTGGGATATGGGTATGTGCTTACAAGCTGGGCTTCAAAACAGGAAGCCAGCTACACCCCCTCCACACTGTCAGACTGCATGCTAAATTACTTCAGAAGTATTTTTCCTCTCCTCTTATCCACCGGGGAAGGGTGAAATATTGCAGGTTTTTAGATAAAATCCTTGATGAGAAGAACATACAAAGACTCCGCCTCATAGTTAAAAGAATTCTTAAAGTATAGAGACCAGGAACGGGGTTTTAGCAAATTGGGGTATTAAAAGTTTGCTGAAAGTGGATTTCTGGATTTTGCTTATGATTAACTAAATAAATACTGACAATTAGAATAATGAAAATAGCACCTAGTATTTACTCTGTGTTTTCCATGATTTATGAGTGACCCTGAATTATACACCTTACATTTCTTAAATCCCAACAGTAACTATATGAATTAGTGTCATTTTACAGATGGGGAAACTGAGATAGAAATTACTAATTATCTGTGTGACCTCAGGCAAGTCCATGCTTGGCAGAGCTGAGATATAACTTGTACCTTCTGACTCATCTCCAAGGTGCCTTTTAATCATGAGGAGAAAGAAGCTTGCCACCAATAACTTTTTGAGAAAGTGAAAGATACCGGGGGAGAGAGGGGAGACACATTTATTAACTTATGAAAGTTTCTACCCACAAGTGTATAATTTTAAATTCATGAAACAGGTGAAAACATTTAGGGACTCCTAATTGTTGGTAAGCTCTTAGATTATTTATCCTGTTGGCAGTGCAAATAGGCTCTAAATTAATATCGATGAGTAACAAATTACCCCCAAATTCAGCATTTTCAAGCAACAAGTATTTATTATCTCACACAGTATTTGTGGGATAGAAATTCAGGGGCCGTTTAGCTGCATGGTTTTGTTACTAGTGGAATTAGACCTTAGTTCTTGAGTTTGGCTAAGAAAGAATTCAGAGCCCAGAACTCTTATGCAGAGAAATGAAGTCACAGAGGCAGGAAAAGTGGGCCAGCTGTTCTGCATGGACTCAGGAAACAAGTTACAGAAGCAAAGGAAGGGTGCTTGGAGCTTAGGAGAAAGAAAACAAAGATGGTGCAGGCTTGCTCTAGATAGAGAGAGAGAGCGCGTGCACAGTGGAGTCCTTGCCTTAAATGTTTTTATCTGCTTTCTAATGGTGGGAATTTTAGGGGAGATCTCAAGGGAGGATCTCAATAGAATATTCATCAGCTTTCCAGGTATGTCCTTTTGGGGTCAAGGTCTCTATTGATTGGTCGGGGCAAGGTGGTCATTAGTCATTGCATCTGTTCAGCTATGGCCTTACTTCACTGGGCCTGGAGTTGAAACACAAGTGAGGCCTAGATGTTATCTCTAGTTGCACCGAAACTGTCTCTGTGGTCATCAGACCTGAAGCTTTGTTCCTAAGATTATTTGATGTAGGTCATCGTGCTGAGGGCTTGGTCCTGCAAGGGCTTTATGGGTGTCCTATAGGCTCTTTTCTGGCCCCATTGTTCCTCCTCTAAGGGAGTCTACACTACATGACTAAGGACATGCTGGGGGAGGAAAGGTCACCATGGGGGCGAGGTCCTAGCCTATAATATTTGATTTCTCTATTTTTGCCCATTGATAGGCACCTGGGATTTTCTCTGTAGCTGGTCTCTCATTCTTGCTCTGCTCTGCTCATGCCTGTCTAACTGCCTCCTCTATCAAGTTGGCCTGGTTTAGTTTCAGCTGTGGTCATCTGAAGGCTGGGACCTGGTGATCTGCTTTTACTACGACACCCGCACATGACTAGAAAGCTGGTTCTGGCTGTTGGCTGGAAGTTTGAGTTTCTTGCCACAGGGGCTTCTAATATTTTTAAATTAAACATTATGTAAAAATACATTAATCTTACAAGAAAACTTTTGA
The DNA here is from genome assembly GCF_014108245.1 of Pipistrellus kuhlii. NCBI lineage: Eukaryota > Metazoa > Chordata > Mammalia > Chiroptera > Vespertilionidae > Pipistrellus > Pipistrellus kuhlii. Next base: position 12,829,630 of record NW_023425482.1, read on the forward strand.
ACATTTCACTTACGTTCCCTAATGTTCATCAACTGGGCAAAAAATGGGGGCCATCTCATTGGTAAAATAAAAAAAAATCACTTTCTATTTGGAGTCACTTGGCATTTTGAGACTCAGTGGTTCAATGGATAGGTATTGAGAACATCTATTTGTCCAAGGTCAGTGGACAAATAAAGAACAAGGTTCCTACATCCTATTAAAGGAGATGGGCAATAAACAAGTAGAAGTGTGCATATCATTATTGTAAAAGTATCAGGCTTGTTATCTTCTGAGGCAAACAAGCATTTGTGTCATCCAGCCAACTGACCTTTGCTTCAATTACTTACCCATCAAATAACTTACAATTTTACTTGGTTCAGTTCTTGTGATCCTTCCTATAAGAAGAATCACTGTTCCTTCTGGTCAAATTCACAAGAACATTTCAAACTATGTGAAAATGATTATTTTGGCACTTGGTTTATCTATCAGTATCTAGTTTGTTTATTGTGAGTCTGCACCTGTGAGAAAGATCTGCTCTTGGTGGGCAGCTCTAATTTCTGTGCTAGTGAGCTGGGGGGCGAGGTTCATAGTGTTAATAAACTCCCCAAAGTAAATACTACCTGGCAAGCTTCTAGAAAGTCAGCCACCCAGCTTTCACTGTCTACACCTTTCCTCTTCTTTCAAAAGATAACTGACATTTTATGCATTTTTAAAAAATTGCCTCTAGGAACTATAACGAAAACATTACACAGGCAAAAACCAGGACAGGGAGAGAGGCGTGGCATGTATGTGACTGCCATCCTCTGAATCCTTTCCCGACTGATGTTAATAATTGGTCGCAGAAATCTGTGTTGTTCCAATATGGCTTCAGAGTTATACCATACAATATGGCTTCAACATCTTACCAAAGTCGGCACTAACAACTGATCAGCTTTGGAATATGGTAGAGCCCAAAGAACTCATATCAATATCTATTTGTCCCAACAAGACTGGATTATTATTCATATTGAGCCCTGACTCCATGCCCTTCAGGTTACTAGGTACCAGCTGATATGAGAGATACAGATAGGTCCTGGGTGAGACTTATCATAATCTAAGGTCCCCACAATAATGAGTGTAGATGGTGAAGGCCTTTGGTCTATATGAGGTCAGGGTGGAACAGTCAGGAGTCCTAGTAATGGAGGAGAGGGAAATAAAGTGTTTTATATTCCAGAGTTTCAATGTAACAATAGTAAAGAACTATAAACCATGTGCATCCCCAATAAGGAGTGTATAAACTATCAAAACTATCACTTATAGCTTTTTGTGTAGCTGATGTTTGACATTAATAGACTATGTTATAATAGAGAAAAACACTTATGTTATAATGTTAAGTTTAAAACTCAGGATATAGCATGAGGTATAATATAGTATAAATAATGGTGTGGAAAAACAATAAACCCATTAATGGGGTGGTGGTACAATTTGAATGAAACTAACCAAAAATTGATAGCAGTTGTCTAAATCAGTGGTCACCAACCTTTGGGACCTCAGGGACTACCAGTGGTCCACGGACCACCGGTTGGCGACTGCTGGTCTAAATGATGACACTTTGGCTCTGTATTATTATTTTATCCCCTCCTTGTTAATAGTATTCTTTTTTTGGTAATTTCCTGTTTGGTGTTACACACACACATGGAAACTGGTAGTGAAAACTTCTGTAGAATAAAGTCAAGTTCCCACTCTATTTTCTTTGGGTCCCTTGCATCTGGTAGGAAAAAATGCAAACTTTCCCTTTTACTCACTGTATCAAGGTTAAAAATCAAGTCTGGGGAGAAAAACACGCTTATCATAAAGTTGGCCAAAGAAGACGTCTAGCAAAATATGGCTGTAGTTGTTTGTTTGTTTTTCTAATTTCATCTGATATAGTTTTTAAGAATGGGTGATTCAGTGGCACTCGGGTCATGGGCAGTTGCTCCCACTGGCTGCACAGACCTCTGAATGAAGGGTGGCTTAGCTGGCAGAGCTCAGACATAATGATTATGTCCTCCATGGATGCCAGGTGGACTCTGGGCTACTGTGTGGAAGTGCTGACCTCCCTCTGGTGGCCAAGCCCATTGCAATGTGATGGCCATTTGTCCAACTGCTCCCTCAGGGCATCTGCGCCTTTTTGAGTTATTTCAGTAAAGGGTTCTCAGCAACTTCACCTCTAAATGGAAACAGGATCACAAGGAGCAGAAACAGGAGTGCACTAATTTTGTTTGCAAGGATTAAAAAACTGTGCTAAACGGGGGCTTCAGGTCATTAAGAAAGATTGGATCTCAGAGGAGGAAAGAGATGCACGGGTCTCTTTGTCTAACTCCCATCTATTTTGAGAGGCTCTTCTATGAGATTGAGAACTGGTGGTCTGAGGAGAGCAGACTGATCTAGGCTTCACTTTCTGCTTCAGGGTCGGCCCTAGGCAAATCTGTTAATTAGGCTAAATTTGGCCTGCTCAGATACTCTTCTGCTTCCCCACTCTCCACCCTCTCCCCTCTCTGCACCAGGTCAGGCTTCCCGTGCCCTTAGGCAGCACCAGATAAAGGACTTTCCATTCCCAGGGGTTCACAGTACTCTCTACTTAATGTCCCATATCTCCTGAGTGCTGCCTCTACCTTGGTGAGAGCCTTTCACTTAAACAGGAGTTCTTCTGAAGGCTGATCTAGTCCAAAGGACTGGTCCCAACAGTTAGCAAACACAGTTCAGTTCACTTAGTTACATTGGTTAAGAAGCTGTTTGGGGCAAACACAACTCAGAGTTTTTCTCAAAAACAGCAACATTGATCACTAATAAGAGCACTGATTGAAAGGCCACTGTGCTACTTGTTTTTCATACATTAATTCTGAGCTTTCTAAATTCCTTAGCATTTGCTGCCTAACAAAACTACCACAGAACTAGCTTGGTGGGTAAAAAATAATAACCACTTCTATAAAAAGTTCATGATTCTGTGCATGGGTTGGGCTCTTTCTCTAGTGTGGACTGTCTTGACTGATCTCTGCTGGGTTCTCTCATGTGTCTGGGGTCAGCTGGTGGCTCAGCTGGTAGCTGGATGACTCTGGAATGGCCCTACTCATGTTCCTGGAGGTTGGCATGCTATTCGCTAGGACAACAGGCTCCCTACCTGTGGCCTCTCATCCTCCAGGCTAAGTCAGGCTTTTTGATGTGGGGTCTCAGGGTTTGAAGCAGCCCGAAGACAAGCACCAATATCCAAATGTTTGCCATGCCTGTGCTTATATCATTTTTGCTAAGGTCTCATTGGCCATTGAAAATCACTTGGTCAACCCTATGTAAGTGGCAGGGAAGTAGACTCCACTTCTTAATAGGAGGAAGAGCAACATCATAGAGTATGGGTGTGGAAACAGAGGAGGAAAGAAATATTTCTTTTTAAATAATTACTATTTTTACAATTTACCATTTCTTCCCTGAACCCTAAAGTATGGTTGTGATTATTTGGATCTTCTGGGAGAAAGTGAGACTAAAATGATTAAAAAACAACCCCAAGAAAAGTAAGACTAAACCCAGTTACACTGGATTGGAATCAGGTACAGACTCAGACTACAAATATACATATTTATATCACATAATTAATCTCACAAATATATACAAATAAACATACTATATAAATGATAAAATTTACTTAAATATAAATAAGTATAAATATACATATACCTATTTTCTGGCGTATAAGATAACCCCCTAATTTTACAGTTAAAACATAGGTTTAGGCCTATATTTGCTGTATAAGACTACCCCCCACTTCTGAGGCAATACCAGTTCTTTTTTTAATAGACCGCCTCTCTGACTCTGGCCAATCTGAGCAGGCTTTTTACTAGAACACAGTGTAGCATCGGGTACAGAACATGTATAATTTGCATGCATAAAAAACCTGCTTGAATTGGCTGAGTTAGAGAGGCGGTCTATTAAAAAAAGAACTGGTGTTGCCTCAGAAGTGGGGGGTAGTCATATACAGCGAATATAGGCCTAAACCTATGTTTTAACTGTAAAATTAGGGGGTCGTCTTATACGCCGGAAAATACGGTAAATACATTAAAATATGGAACACATACACACAGATATAGAAATAGACATATGTGTGTATGCATGTGTCAGTATATACACATTTGTTTCCAAACTTTGCCGACTGAGAAGACCTAGAAGCAAGGATACCCCTGTAGCAATAAGCACACCTAGCACCCAGATTTTGGTTGCTAAATACCACTATCCAATAAAAGGAATCAGGTCTCCCTGGAAAAACAGTTAATGACAAGATTGAGACAGGCAAATACAGGATGAGCCAGCAGCATCTTGCAGTAGCAGACCTAAGGAAGTGCTCTGAAAAGGATGGGGCCCGTGGAAAGGGCCCTGGAGCCACCTTGGGAGAGCTCCCACTGTCCAAAGCTGGGACAATTAAAGCCATAAAATATGTAACATTATCACTGAACTAAGACCTATAGAAAAATAAAGAAATATTCCTGTGTTCATACTGATATAAATTATTTTAAAATGTAAGTAGAGAAGATGGGACAGCCTTCCATAGAGAAGAATTCTGATGAATAAATGTAGAAGTCATGAGAAAAATGGAAAATCGCCATTAGAACATCATAGCGTTAATTGTAGCAGGCACAGTCAGTCCATGGATGGATGTTAAAATTAATGGATTAAAAACCGGAGGAGAAATAGTCTCAAAATACCTTTTAGTGCATGAGCCGACACTTTACCCACTTAGTAACACCAGCCAGGTTACTAAGGTCTAAAAAGACCTTTTGATGCTATGTACCCTCTGATGTGGTAGATTGACAAGGTCACATGGCTTCTGTGTATTCTTGCCAAAAATGTATAACCTCCATCTAATCAGGAGAAAACTTCAGATACACCCAAATTGAGGATGTTCTATGAAATAACTAACCAGAATCTTCAAAAGTGGAAAAGTCATAAAAATAACAATACAAATAATGAAGACCAAAACACTGTCACAGATCCACAGATGGGAGAAGACTGGGGAGCTGTGCCAGCAATGGCCAAGCTTGACCCTGGGTTAAATCCTGGAACAGGAAATGAGCATTAGTGGAAACACCGATGAAATGCAAATAAAATGTTGTTTAATTGAGGTAAGTTAATAATAGCACTGCATCAACGTTATTTTTTTAGTGTGGAAAATGTGTCATGTCAATATTATTGGGGATGCTGTATGAGTAGAGGGCATATGGGAAATCTACATATTTCTGTGACTTTTTGGTAAGCTGAAATTTATTTCAAGACAAAATATTAAAAAAACAGAACAAAAAAAACCCCAACACTTTCCGAAGGTCACAGCTCCTGATGACTATTTGAATTCAAACTCTGTTTTGCCTGATTCCAAAGTCTATGCTCTTTTCACTGTGCTGGCTTCCCCATCCACACTGCATGCACTGCCTTCTTAGAATTAGTTAAGACTGGACTAGGACACCCCTTCCAAAAGAATTATTTAATGGGAAAAATGGGTGGCACAATTAGGCATAAACCCATTCACTCTAAATGGGGAAAATGAGGCACGGGCTCATTAAAATGTACATGAAGAATATCCACTCTCAGCTCCGTGTCCTAACTGCCCAGATCTGCCAGTTTATAATGTCTTTTCTTGATTCCCCACAACTCAGGTAAATTAGTACAGGACTACACATTTCAACCTTCAACCGTTTTGTCACTTAAAATGAGTATCTGGAAGGCCATCCTTCAGGGGGTATTAGTTACCTTGTCCATTACCTACTTAATCATAGCTCGAAGTTATTTTTTGCCTTGTGGAAGCTGGTTTTAAATTATAGGCTATAATATACAGCAAAGCTTCACTTAGCAAATTATATGGCATGGGAAAACCCTGGAATTGGGGGAAAATGATACATTTCTTTAAAAATATGTTTCATAAAATATTATATTAAGCCTATAAAACAAAATCCACAAGCACACTGTGTGGCCTTTAAGACATATGTGACAACTGACTCAGATCTCCAGCCCACTCCCAAATAAGGGGTGGGATGGAGAGATTCTATTTGATTCATGTCAGAAGGGTCTATGAATTTCTACACACTGACCAATAGGAGGAAAGGCTGGAAATCTCACTGGTCTTTGCACATGATGCAGTAAATTAATTAGCCAAACAGTCTTAAACTTCATTTTGAGCCAAAATAGCAGACTCATGAGTAGTGTTTTCTCGCTGTTAGGAATGGATTCCTTTCTTTCTATTTAAAGAAGTCCACAGAAGTACCATGGAGCTTGATGAAAATGACAGCAAGAAAAAGAGACAGTGCATGAGTGCAAGGCTATTAAATAGGAGGAGACAATGACCCCTTCCGAAGTAAGGTTTTCCATTTGTCTGTAGCTTTGCCACGTGCTTCACTGGGCTGTGTCCGCGTGGCTGGAAACAGTCCTTTAGGCTGGAAAAGAAAGTTAGGCTTTCTGCCTCAATAGGCAAGTCTTTGTTGTCCTGTGGAGGCCCAAGATTCTAAGGGTCAGCCACCACTAGCCCTGACCCCTCCTGTATGTCCCTGGTGAACTGGAATGAGGTCACCAGGCCGGCTCACACGGTGCTATTGTTAGCCAGGGGTTCCGGCCAACTGAGGCCAGGATACACAGGGCTCAGGAAGGGGGCCGGCTCTGGGGTTCCCGGATGTGTCTTGTAAGGTGGCCAGTTGTCCAGTTGAAAAGTCTGCAAAATCTTCCTTTAAAAGCCGATGTTTTAATTTGAGGATATTAATTGCATGGGAACGATTTGACTCCATGATTTATAACCCCGCCAGAATTCTGCGGTTCTTCCCTCCACGTGTGCGGCTGCCATTTTCCCTTTTGTATACCTATCATTTCCCATTGTTTATCTTCCCTGATTGATGTTCAGGCTTGGGATGCTTTCTATTATGAGATTCATAATTATCACTGGTAATAGAGAAGGCCTCCCTATTATCTTCAGTGAGACGGCCCAAATTATTCATTGTAGCCCACTGGTACCACACCGCAGGAAAATAAGAATTTATTTCCTGTCCCAGGCATATGGTAGATAAGAGGATGTATTTATTTCTCCATGTTTCAAAAGGATTAAGCTTTGAAAAAATAAATATCATTTAGGCTGTCAGTAAGCAGAACTTTATGTTTCTGAGTATAGAGGACCTCTCTTGGGCTAAGAATAGCAAATCTAAACCCTGGTTTTCAAAAGAGGGGGAGGGTAAGGAGATGGGGAGTCAGTGATAATTTTTCTTGGCTAAATAAAATGCTATATATTTTAACCATTATACTGGTCTACAAGGCACTCAGCACCACCTTGGACCCCAGCGTTAAATAAGGCACAGGCTTATTTATAAAAATGTTACTGAATTCCAACAGTCCTTGACCCCTGGCTATTCCGAGAGCACATTGAATACATCATCTGGGTTTTGCCTAATTACACATAATTAGGAAATGTAATTATGCTTTTCAGTGTTGCTCTGCCATTAGGAACCGAGTGGACAGCTGAAACACTGGGAAGAATTCAGTGCTTCAGAGAAAACAAATTAAAAATGTGAGCCAATCTCTAAAAACAGGGATTGCACCGAAGGTTCGTAAATCAAACTTATAAAAATATATAATAAAATTTGCTCTTGACTCTGGGTAAATATTTGGTGCAACAGTTACGCTGGTTGCCTTTGTATTGGGGACTTACTTAACGATATGGAATTTGCATCCACACTGAGCCAGGGAACAGGAATGAATTCTTTTGCTCCACAGTTAACTCTAATTTGCTAACTTTTTCACATATGCATGCCTTTTTATTTTTACTTCCTCCTTTACGCTGGATTCTCTGCTCTAGCTGAGCAAATGACTTCCAATTAGTCCACGGCAAAGAATTACACCATGCCGTTTGTGGGTCTGTTGCATGCGAGGGCTGCTAATACCCCAAGCCCAGGCAGGTCTCAGCCCCTGAGCCAGGCATTCACATCTTAGTAACATAGAAAGGAGTGCCTGGCTTTGCACGTCTACAACACAGCCGCCATAACACTAAATGCATCCTAAATGTGGTTGGGCATCTGCTATCAATCAGGCACCAACCTGGGTGCCTTCACCAACCCAAAAGCATTTCCCCGGTGAGGAAACAGAAAGGTTCATCAGCTTAAAGATACAAGTTCATGAGGAATGATCTGATCTTAAGTTTTGTGTGCATTGAATTTTCCTCCACTGTTATGGTAGCTGACAGTAATAAAGTAATACATTCCATTAAATACACTATTTATGAAAACATTTATATGGTGCCCCCCAAAAAAAACTAAAAAGAGGAATTATTACCAAAAGCAAAGACCCAATGTTTGCAGGCACATTTGATCGTAACAGAAGTCTATGTAAAAACAGCCTGTTAAAAATTGCCTTTCCACCTGCTAATCCCATGATAGGGCTGTGTGTGTGTGTGTGTGTGTGTGTGTGTGTGTGTGTATTAAAAAAAACTTAGGTTTCTATTCCATATTCATTTTTTTTCTTGTAGGGTAAAAACATTTTCTTAAGCCTTTCTTCATCCCTCCTTGAATTTTATAGACACCCTTTCCAATAATCTTAGGTTCTATTCAACCCATTTCCAGCTTTGTCTTCCTCCTCCTTTTCCTCCTCCTTGTCATTAACATCTCCTGCATTGCTGAATTTATATAGAATGAACTTCCCTTAAATTATTGTATGAGACATAATGCTGCTCACTCTAATCTCAGATTAAAATGCACTTCTCCTGGGCACCATGAAGGGGAAATGCTGATTACAATTTGACTTTATGATGTGACACTTACATCCTTTCTCAAGAGAAGAGCTGGGCCTCCCACATGTCTGCAGGCCCTGCCTGCTGGTTAATTAGATCACTGACACTCAAGTCCAGCAGCCCAAGACCCTCATTTTAAAAGAAATATTCTATAACTCCTTATTAAAGTCTTCAAATGAAATTTATAAATAGTATAACCTACCCACAAACATAAGTAATGAAAAATTAATATAATGTCCTAACTATAAAATAAAGAAGAAAAAAATAATTGAAAAAAAAATATTTTAAAGTCAACTGCTTGGACAAGATTACACTGGAAGCAAATAATGAAACAGCCAAATGTTTGCACCTGCTCACAGGTTTGGATTCAAAAAATATAAATCAAAATTCTTCAGAATTTTGTTCTCTGTTATATTTGGCATTTTGAAGTAAGAGCTACATACACAGACATGACACTGTATTAGTAAACAAGCTATCTGGAAAGAAACACATACATGCAAACACACACACACACACCCTGATTTATAACACTTGCCAATTTCCAAGGTATAAATACTCTCTCCATAGTCAACCTCAAGCTACCAGGATGACATCATGGAATGCAGAAATAGGAAGAAATTGGCAAAATCTGCTCACATAAGTTGGAAAGAGGGAGTTCCAGTGCACCATGTTTAATCGCCATAAGTATTAACAGCTGCAAAAGTAAACAAATCACATGTTATGGTGACTTACCGATTATGAAAGGCACTACATTATTTTTCAAGATGACAACCAAATCTTGATAAAGTTGTAGGCCAAACAATACAATATTCCCTTGATTTAGAAGGTCCTTGCAATTCTAGGAGATTCAGTGCATATTGTGTTTCTGGGCAAAGCGTAGTGAATTCTGGGCTCAGATCATTGCAAACAGGTTTTTGACTGACATGAATGACATGTGTAAGTTCCCAGGATGTGGGCAATTCTTTATTACATTGGACTGCATATAGAATCACAGGGTAGATTTATGGACCCCAAGCATTAAATGCCAGAGACCACCAAAAACATCTCCTCAAATCTTCCAAAGTTTCTCTTATAGACAGTATCAAATGTAGACCTTTGCTACTCCAAGTGTGGCTCTTGGACCAGCAATACTGGCGTCATCTGGTAGCTCATTAGTTTGTAAGAAACACTGAATTTCAGGGCCCACCAAGACCTACTAAACTATTTAACAAGGCCTTGGGGGCCTGGGTGAGACATAGGAATGTTATAGATAGGGAAACACTGGGTTAGCTGGTGAGCTTCAGGACTGATCAACTGACTGTACAGGAATCCTGCTTAATATCAAGAGCAAAATAAATCATGGGCATTTTAGAAAAACTGAGTAATAAGTTTCACTAGGTGGGTACTCTGCCATGCCATCCTCCTTCTTCATTATAACCATACCAATGGCCCGATGCATGAAATTCATGCACTTGGGGTGTGTGGTCTCCGAGCCTGGCCTGTGCCCTATCACATTGTGGGAGTCCTGCGATCCATCACTCCAAAGAGATAGGCCCTGTGCACCCATCTGGGGCTCCTCAATGGATTGCCCCAAGGAGGTAGGCCGGAACAAGAGGAGGCCTGGGGACCCCAGGTCTGCAGGCACACGGGGAGGCCTTTGCTGTGGCCTTTCTCCCCCTCTGCCTCCCCCCAACCCCCTCTGACACTGCAAGTCCCCACCCACCCTCACTTTCTGACACTGCAAGTCCCTACCTACCCACACCTTCTGCGCTCACAGTCTCAGCTGATCGGTCGTTATGTGTGAGGGTGCCCCGACCATTTGCACATTACCCTTTTATTATAACCATATTGTGCATCCACAAAGACTTTTTGCATTGAATGTTTGGGTGACTATTGAATTAATCAACCAAAGATATACTACATCTTTACTATGTATTATTATGCCTTATGCCTTTTCTCACCTAATCCACACAACAATCTCTCTTCAAAATAAGGACAGGAGAGGAGAAAAAACAAGACACAGAGAGAGGTTTAAGACTTCCCTCAGTGTCATAGTGTTTGGAATTTGGACAGTCAGGATTAGCAGTGGTAATTATTTTATATTAAAAAAGTTATTCTGAGCACACAGTGAAGGTCAGCCAGAAGGCACTGTAAATAATAGGTTCCTTCCATCCCATAAGGATGACAATTAACTTTTACATACAACTGTGTATTGGCAAAACCTGCTCACATGTGTCGTCATTTGAATTTCCAAAGAGCCAGTAACTTATTTACTGAAAAATGATGAAACTGAGGCTCAGAAGGGTAAAGGGATGAAGGATAAGAAAAATGTAAAAGGTTAAAGACAATCTTAAGAGCAGCAAGAGAAAAGCAGTTAATTACCTACAAGAGAGCACCCATAAGACTATCAGATGATTTCTCAACAGAAATTTTGCGTGCCAGAAGGAAATGACAAGAAATATTCAACATGATGAAAAGCAAAGGCCCATAACAATGATTACTCTATCCAGCAGAGCTATCATTTTGAATTGAAGAACATAGAGTTTCCCAGATAAGAAAAAGCTCAAGGAGTTTTCATCACCACCAAAGCAGTATTGCATGGAATGTTAAAGGGTCTTATTAAAGAAGAAGAAATGATAATATGGCAATAAATCTATATCTATCAACAATTGAATAAAAAACACACAAAGTAAACAAACAGAACAGAAACATACTCATAGATACATTTTGATGATTGCCAAATGGGAGGGGCAGTATGGAGGATGGGGTGAAAAAAAGGGAAAGGTATTATGAAGTAAGAATTGGTAGTTACAGAATAGTCATGGGGATGTAAAGCACAGCATAGGGAATACAGTCAATAATAGCCTAATAACTAGGTATGGTGTCAGATGGGTATGAGATTTCTCAGGATAATCACTTTTAAGTTATATAATGTCTAATCACTGGGGCGTGCACCTGAAACTAATATAATATTATATTTAAATTGTGATTGGAAAAAGTGATTTTAAAAAATAAAATAAAAATAAGGAAGCTTCCCCAAGTGACTCAGCTACTAAGTGGTAATAACCGAATAAAATTTGGGTTTTCTGTTCCTACTTGACTTGAGACTTAGCTAGTGCTTGGGTTTGGGAGGTCACTCCCAGCAGCCTGGAAGCTAAGGCATTGGGGAAATGATGTCAGGTGGGGTGGCGTATAGGAGCTGTTTTTGTTTTTTTTTTTCAAGATGGCCCTCCCCTTCTTCCTATAACCCGTTTTACTGTCCCCAACCAAGCATGCCATTTGGCAGGTCCATCAACCAGGGATGTAGATTACACATCAAATAAGCTGCCCCCTTACCCAATTCAATCTTATTCTCCCCTTTCTCCCCCATAACTGTGATAGCTCAGAGAAAGTAAAGCGAGAAAATAAACATGTACTGACAATCTGGGATGTAGTTCAATTAACAGCCATAAGTAATATTTATTGCAAAATCTTAACACCTATTAGCAGGAGGGGGTTGGGTGGCAGCCTTGCACATAAAACACGTCCATTTCTGTGCACAGCTCCTTGGCGGGGGAGCTCAGGGTTGTCTTTCCATCACAATCAATGCCAAACCAGAAGGTTTTTAACAGAGACTTCAGACCTCAGAAGATGCAAAGGTGAGATGTTACCAAGCCAGAAGATTGACAGGATGTAACTACATTTTAAAATCTCTCCATTTTATATGTATGAGGGAAGGAGGGAGAAAGGGAGGCTGGTGTGGGGGTGGGAGTGGGGAAAGAGAAGAGGGAGGGAGAGAGAGGAAGGGACCAAAACAGAAATGGTGGCTTCTCTCTGAGTGGAAGTCTCAGGGGTGATTTATATTTTATTCTTGGTGAATTTTTCCCATGTGTTCTGTAATTTTGTAATTAAACTTTTAATTTTGAGATAATTATAGCTTCACATGCAGTTACATAAAATAATACAGAAGAGATCCCAGACATCCTTTACCCAGTTTCCCCCAAAGGTATTATCTCACAAAACTGCAGTAATCACCATCAGGAAACTGATGCTGCTACAGTGAAGACACGGGCTATTTCCATCCCCATCAGCATCCCCGCTGCGGCCCCTTTACAGCCACCCCCACCTCGCATCCAACCCTGCCCTCCTTGAGCCCTGGAATCATTGTTCTGTTCTTCATTTTTATAACTCAGTCCTTTTAAGAACATTATGTAAATAAAATCAGATAGTATGTAGCCTTATGAGATTGTCTCCCCCCCCCCCACATTCTCTTATAGTTCTTTTGATACCAAAGAAAATGTGTGTGTGTGTGTGTGTGTGTGTGTGTGTGTGTGTAAAGCTTCAGCATTTTCAGATTCACGTGTATCTTGAATGATCTCTACCATTTACTGTAAGAGCTGCTAAAGTTTCCTCTTCTCCTGACATGTGCTCCTTGACCCTCTGGGATGTGAGGAGTGTTTCTGTCACTGGGTTTTTGCCACTGCAACGGGCCGCTGAGCTGGCCTGCCTTCCCAACTGCACTTGGCCTTGTTTCCTGGCAATGGCCGGAGCGCATCCTCAGCTCCCCGAGTTGCTTTCCTTTGCTTCTCCACCATCCACAGGACGTGAAAGGCCATTTTCCAAAGCACAGCCTGATGGAGTTGGATAAAGAAGCTCCATAACCCCATAACCCCAGACAGACAGGGTGGCAGGTGGCCAAAACAGAGCTTCTGGCTTCCAATGTTGCCAGTTGTTCTCAAAATGAGAGTATGGTGTAACTAAAAGACCTTTGGACTCACGTGGAATGAATTTTCCCACTTTTAGTCTCTGAGGCTCAGTTTTCTCACCTGTATAATGGGACAAGAGCACTTGCCTGTATAGTTGCAGCTGTATCTTTGTGGCGTGATTATGAAAATTTAATAACATCACACACATAACACTAAGCCCACATTATGTGAATTGCCCATATGTGGTTATTATTACTGCAGATGAAGCAAAATCCTAAATATTAGTTCACCTTAGGAATCCACTGTGGTTTCTAATCACTCAGTCTTTTCCTCTCCTTCTTTCTTGGTATGCAATCCAAAACTACTCACTCCCCTTATGAAACAGTCTCTGGACCAGAACCACGGAGATGCCTCCCTAAGGGGTCTGTATTACATCTCCAATCTTGTATTGTTGGGTGAAAAAATAAAAGTGTCTCACTCCTGAGAGGTGTTGAGGCTTTGAGTGATGTCAAAGGCCTTTGAACAAGCCTTATAAATGACTTCCATATTTGTCCATTTTTGACTCAGATTGCTTTTGGTTCAACTGCTGCCGTGAACTGCCTTGATGCAATATCATACAGAGTGACACAAAGTGCAGGGGAAGAAGCAAGTGGCTGGCGTGGATTAGGAAATGAAGGAGTCACTGCCTCGTTCACTTCTCCAAGTGCTGGGAGAAACGAAAACGAAACTCGGGCTGAAAGGTAATCTCCATGAACCGTGATAAGAGCAAGTGACATTTTACACAGCTCAGGTCTTCTGGTTCAGCCTGGCTTTATAATAAAAGCCATTTACATACAGCCAACCATTTTTTTAGGTTTCCACATGCTTGCTGTATTATTTTTTTTTTCTTTCTCTTCCTCTTCCCCTACCTTTTAAGAAGCAAAGAGCAATTTGCAATTCTGGACCTTCTCTTTAGTGTTAACCTGCCTCTGGTTTCTGCTGTGTGGGATGGAGAAGTGGCTTCTGTATTCTGAAGAACTTCTAAACTCCCCTTTCTCTCTTCTACTATACCTTGCCTTCCATCTTTCATCTCTTGCTGCTAAGCTCTGAATCTGGAATAAAATGTTCTTGACAAAGGCCTGGCTCCTTAAGCTAAGAAATTCTATTTCATCTTAATGCTAGGAACCCAAACCACCAGGACTTGTGCTGTATAGAATAAGTAGATATACCTGAATTTATCAGAAATTGTGGATTCCAGCCTCATCTCTGCCACTTACCACTCCCTGATCTCAAATGAGTGGCTCCGGAGTCCTGCACCTCACACCCTGTACCTGGCCAACAGCCTAACACCTCCCACCTCAAGGTCAGTTTGGAGGATTACACTAGGCATTGCATGTATAAGGACCCAGTGCACTGAAGGAGCTCAGTGACCTCATTTCCCTCCCTCCACAACTACATCCAGGCCTTGTTGGGCATGGCCGGGGCAGAAATGTTAGAAAGCACCCAGGCAGGACCCATTCCTCCAAGAGTCCAGGATGCTGGTGCGAACTGGTGCAAATTAGAAAAATGAGAATTCAGTCCCATGAGGGCCACCATCCAAATCACAAATTGGCCCCTCTATCTCTGGCCAGGGCCACTGGCTTTTGCAAGGTAAACACTATTTCAGCTCCCACGCTGGCCTCTTATTTGGTGTCCTCGCATGGGCCAAACCTGCACAACCTTATAGGAAGCCCTTCCCGGTGCCCTTAGTCTCTGCAAAGAGAGATTCAATCTAGATGTGAAACAATTACACGCCATCCGCTCTTGCCCTCAGATGCTTGCAGAGCAGGGGCCAGGTGGTATGCTTCATTTTCATGTGTGCATACAAGGTCACTTTCTCAACAAATCAATAGAACAATCTGAATATACAATTTTTGTGTCACTATGTATTTTGGAGTTGAAATACATTGAAGGGAACAAGAATAACAAGGCCTGAAAGAAGTGTCAGCTTAGTAACATAATTTTATGTTTTCTTGTTGTCCATCTCAAACATATCTGAGGATATAGCTGACATCCCTACCTTCATGAAAAGTCAGAAAAGAAAACTAAGTATATTGAATTATTTAAGATTTGAATTTTGTCCCTTTTCTTCCTAAAAGAGGTCCAAGAGGTTCTTCTAATTGTATCCTAGCAATATTTTGGCAATACTTTTTTTCCCCACTTTAATTTCTCCCGCTAGTCTACTTCTCTGTGAGGTCAACCTGGTGAAGGATGAATTCTGGATCTGCTGTGTGTTCTCAAACAGATCACTTAACGTCTCTGTTTCTTCTTCTATAAAAGGCATTCATAATAACTGGTCTCCTCAATAGGTCCTAAGTCAATCTGTGTGTGAAAAATTGTGTGAAGTTTCCTAAGATTATTTGATTTCACTGTGTATCCATCATAACCCTGCTTCCCCTTTCTCCAATAAACAACTGCTTCACTAATATATTCAAGACACTTTCTATTTTAAAGGATTCCCCTTGTAAAGCCATATTTGTTGCTGGCTCTCTTTTGGGGAATTAGGCCATTATCAACCTGCAGGTTTGGAACCCCTGTTGGCTTCTAGGGCATTTTGCACATCACTTTGAATCTTATACCAAAAAGAATACAAGCTACATTGGAATAGTAAACAATTTGGCCAGGAAAGACATTTTCTTCCTGACACTAGTTTTCTAAATAATGCGAAGATGGTTTTGATTATGAGAGGCAATGTTGGGTAATGAAAAAAAAGAAAAAAAGAATAGCTTTTGGAATGAGAAATGGCATAAGTTGGATACAAATCCATATATTAGCTAAAAATTGCCAGGCTTCATTTTTGGAAATTCACTTTCCTTCTCCGTAAAATGGGCACATTAACAGCAAGCTCCAGAACTCCTGGAAGGATCGAGTTCTCACTGGGTTTCAAGATGCTCAGCTCATGAGAGGCTCACAGTAGCCCCTCAATAAAAATGAACAGCTATCGCTATTGCGGTTGCTCAGACCAATGCGCTATGCACACATGATTATCACAAACAGGCATTATAATCATGAAAACTAAAGCATCCTGTTTACATATTATATAATTTCTAGTTCTGGATAAACTAGTCTAATAATTTGACATTTGCAAAATACGCAGGTTAGCATCCCTCTTTTTTCTGTAGTCCCTCCATAGCATAAATTCTCTCTGCAATATATAACATTTTTAGTGTATTAAAAAGTTGGTGAAACCCTGGCTGGGTAGTTCAGTTGGTTAGAGTGTCATCCTGATACGCCAAGATTGTGAGTTCGATCCCCAGTCAGGGCACATACAAGAGTCAACCAATAGATGCATAAATTGACCTCTCTCCTCTATCTCTCTCTCTCTCTCTCTCTCTCTCTCTGAAATCAATAAAAAAAATTAAGAAGTCAGTGGAGTGTTCAAGAATTAAATAAGAATTCCGGAACCCAGTCTCCATCTGCAACAAATGAGACTGTGCTTGCAAATCCTTAGCAATGGGGATGCTCCATTCTGGACCCTTGTCGTCTCTGCCAGCCTTCAGACCTTGTTTACGCACCTCCTGAGGACACTCTTTCCTCATTTGCCATGTTTCTTTGGACGGCAACCTCTACACCTCTCAATAAATTTTGGTTTACCTAGGAGCTGACGGGCACAGAAAGCTAGATTCAATTTGTGCCGATTTATGAGACAAGTGTGCAGCGATTCTGGAAACTTTCCTGTAGCTCACTTTATAAATTAACCCCCGATTTAAATATTCTGCAGACCTAGCACAGGTCGATGGGGACGCGGGCCCAGGTTAGCCTTTTGGGCCTCTCGGTGTTTGCTACCACAACACACAAACCTTTCTCAGCACAGACAAAGCTGATGTATGAGATTTATGAGACGAGGGAAGTGTTAGCATCCTGTTGTTATTCCGGCCACAACATCGTTGGCCTTACTGGGCCCCGTAATAGTAACTTCCAGACTTCCCTATCTGGGGCATGTGCAAAAGCCACACTCTGAGATGCAGTGCTTTTCTTTTGACCAGTGGTGTCAATTCATTCACTCACTCATTCATTCAACTGAAATATTCTGGTTACCCAATATATGCAAGATGATGCAAAGCCAAAGTGAGATGAAATGGAAAGAGTCACAAAACTTGGTGTCAAAGTGCTTATATTCTCTCTATACAGTATGATAGGAAAAATAGGAAATGTATGAACCAGCAGATCTTGACTTGAAGGCTGCCTCTTCCACTTACAAGTTGTGTGATTTTGAGTAAACTTACCAGATACTCTTCAGCCTTAGTTTCCTCATCTGTAAAATGGGTATAATCATCCTCAGTTTCACAGAGGATACATTAAAGTAACAATGTTCAGTAAATTACTGGGAAAACTCTATGCATCTAGCAAACTTTCAGTACTCTTACACACATGCGAGCAATGCACAGGAGAAAGAAAGAAATGTATCATAAAGGAACAAAATAGAAGCGATGGGAAATCCAACCGAGGACCAAAGAGCCTATTGGGGTTATAATAATGGACTGTGCTTGCAGCATTGTAGGTGCTCTTTTACCCAATTTTCTTTCTTCACAGTAAAGAAGAATGAGGAGGAGGTAGAGGAGGAAGAGGGGGGAGGAGATGGTCAGACTGTTAAATAAAAGAGAAAATCTTGGCTATATTGGAGGAAGAATCAGGGTATAGAAAAGATACTGAGTTGAGGATTGGTGTTAAAAGAGGGAGAGAGAGGGAATGCCGACCCTCGTGCCTTTGTTTTTCTGTATCCCACCAATATTTAGTTAAAGACACTGAGAGGATGGGGCTCATTGTTTGTACTTTCAAAGCAGTGATTCTTCAAGACAAGTTTCTTGCTCTCAGGAGAAAAAAAATAAAGGAAATTGGTGAGTTCAAAAGCCACCGTTGTAATGATTATAATGGATGCAATCTGTCTTTGGAGAGCAACTCTAAGGAGTATGATTGAGGGGGTTCAAGGCTCCCTCTCAGAAATTGTCTCCTCTGAGGCTCCTCTGTTATAAATGGATTCTTTTGGTTGGCACTCTCCAATCACAACCACTCAAGAACAGGTGACGACTTTGCTGACCCAGAGGGAAGGGATGGATGCATTTCCCCCGACTTCAAGCTTTTGCCAAGGACTGAACCAGTGAACCAGTCAGGTGTACAAGAGAGCCAAAGCGTAATGCAAGTGGAAGATCATGGTGATCTTGAAACATGCTCACAAGTTCTTGGATAACCCTCCCTTCAGAGAGCGGAGCTGGGTTCCACTCTCCTTGACTACAGTCTTTAGTAGATTGTTTCCAATGACCAGAACGAAGCTGGCATTGCAGAGTCTGGCGGAGCTGATGTCCAAGCCTGCTCTCTGAAAGGCACTGTCGCTTCCTTCTTGGTGTCTCTCTGTGATTACCCACTTGTCCAGCTGCCACACTGAGAGGACCCTCACGCAGCCCCTATGGAGAAGCCCACAGGCTCAGAATAACTGAGGCCTCATGCCAAAAGTCATGTGTACACACTATTTTGGATGCTCAATTCCCAGGCCGCTCAAGCCTTCAGGGACTGCAACCCCAACCAACAGCTTGACTGAAACTTCATGAGAACCCCTGAGCCAGAACCACCCACCTAAGATACTCCCTAATTTCTGACCCATAGAAACTGTAAGATATTAAATGTTTGTTGTTTTAAGCCATTAAGTGCTGAGGTAATCTGTTAGGCAGCAATTGATAACGGCTACAAAGACCTAGGAATAAGTATGTGAATCCAAGAAAAAGACATGTGTCACAGATAGGTATTAAGAAAGCAAGAAAATAGAAAGGCCATCCAAGAAACAAAAATTACACATGGACCAACAACGTTAGGACCTGCCAAGTATGACTTTCCCTTCCTACCAGCTCCTGAATCTTCTACGAGTATAGAGTGCTACAGACAGGTGCTCATTAAAAGCTTCTGGATGTAATAGTACTATTATTTTTGTTATCATTTACAGAGCACTTATTATGTGCCAGGGTTCATGCTTTGTGCTTTACGAGAATTATCTTACTTGACAATTTCTATGCTCCTACAAATGTAGACAGCATTATGATCACTCTTTGACAGATGAGAAAAAACTCAAGAAGAGAAAGATTAAGGTGACCTGCCCAAGTTCTCACACCCAATAAGTGCGCAGCCTGCCTCCTGCTGGAGAGGTCACCAAAGCTGACCCAGTGCAGGTGGGGATGTGCACCTGTGCTCCCAGGTGGGGTACCGGTGGGTACTCCCAAACCACAGGATAAACTCAGTATATCTTCCTCGAGCATCAGTTTTATTCACGGCCAACCCAATTAAAATATCATTCTTACATGTTCATAAACAGATGTTTTGAGTAGATTGCAAACTTCCCCTGGAGTGTTTTAAGGTAAATCTTAGAGGCTCACAGAGGACTGCTTCAGGTGGGATCTCAAACCCCCAGAAGCACCCACCGGTTCTTGTGGAAAGAGCTAAGACACAGCTTGATGAGGAAATGAAGGCTGGATGGGGGATATAAACTGTCACAGACCTGGCAATCAGGTCTAGGGTCCTCAGCTTCCAAATCTCTGACAGCTTCGAGGCTTGGGGTGGCTTTCCTCATAGGCTTCACTCCCCAAAATACCTCCTCCTGCCTCTCCCCTATGACAAGGGTTGTGATTACGGCTGCATCATTATAACCTCAAAACGAACACGGTTTCCAGATACTCCTAAATGTATTTGCAATGATTGCAATGACCCTTTTGATAAATAATTGAAGAAGAGGCACCTGACCTGGCGGCTGCGGAGGGTGAGGATGGGGTTGGAGAAGGAGGCCAGGAAGCTCTGCGAAGGACAGAAATAGTCATTTACAGTGGCAAGGAGGTAAGGAACTAACTCTCTGCCTCCCAGGGGGCCCTGAGCTGCTCAGATGTTCCCTCCAATACAGGCTGATGCTGTCCTGCTCGGCCAAATCGACCTGAACAGCCCAGAAAGCTGCACGGCTGCACCTGTCAGCCCCAATCGGCACTGCGGAAATTTTGTTAGGAAAATAGATGTACCGAGATTCAATTTTTCGATTGTCTGAAGGCTTAATTTAGTGACCTTGGAGAACATCTCCTAGAGGTGAGAGAAGATGCGGGAGATCTGTTGTGGGGGAGGGTGCGGAGGAGACATGGGCTTTCCTGGTAATGGGTAATTTGTTTACTCTAATTTTCAGGTCTCTCCGGGAAGCCATGAAAATAGTCAGATAAGTGCCACCATTTTCTTGATTTAAAGAAAAAAAAAAAAGGTGGAGTTGGGGAAGGGGGGTGGACAGGAAGATGAGATAGAGAAAAAAGAGTGCTAAGGCCACACTGTGCTATTTTACTAAAAGCAAGTACACGTTAAGATAATATATAAATATGGAGCTATTTTTATTTATAAATTTATAAGATGCCCACAAAATATTAAGTGAATAAAGAAAATTCCAAAAACAACAATAACAAACAAACACAAATCTACTTTTGTTCTGGCCAGTGTGGCTCAATTATTTGTGCAGGGTTTGATTTCCAGTCTAGGTACCCCCCCCCCCCCACCTCTCTTTCTCATCTCCCTTCCTCTGTTCTTTAAATTCAATAAAATATCTTCTTGAGTGAGGATTTAGAAAAATAAAATAAAATGTTTTATCTACAAAAATGACACTGTGTGTGTATATATATATATATATATATATGCACACATATATGTGTGTATAGATAGATAATAGAGATATATTCATTATAAAATGTTTAAATATCCACAAAAGGAGAAAAAAATGATGTAATCCCACATACTTATCATCTAGATATAAAAATTATTGTGATGTTTGCACTTCTTTTCTTTCTTTCCTTCATCCATTCTCTCTTCTGCCTCCTTATTTTATGGTTAGTGCTGCTATAGCTGGTGCTGCTGAAGTATTTCAGAGTAAGCCCTGACCTTACATCACTTCACCTCTGCCCACTTAGCATGCCCAACGGTATTCTGATCTCTGGGTCACTCTAGTGCCAGTTTGGCTCATTCACAAAACGATCCAAAGAAAAATGCTCCAGGGAGGGAGGGGCCTGGAATTGGGAGATCAGGTTCTGGCTCCAGTCCTCACTTGCTAGGGGTGGGGGGTACTTTCAACCTCCCTGAGACTCAGTTTCTTTAGACTGGGGTACATAGTGGCTCATAGACCTGTCAGGGGATTGAATGAGACATGATTCCCAAGCCTTCCCAATTGGATACAGGCCAAGGAAATAGTCATTTCTAATGTTTCCTACTTGTGCCCGACATTCTGGGCTTCTAGAAAATCCTCTACACCATGGGTTGGCAAATTTGTTCCAGTGAAAAGCTAACCTGTAAATATTTTGGGTGGACTGGTTGATTTCTGTCAGAACTATTCAATTCTGCTATTGTAGTGTAAAAGCAGCTGTAGACAAAAAGTAGACAGACATTCAGTCAAGGCTGTATTCCCACAATAATGTATTTTAAAGTAGAAGTCAGCTGTATTTGTGCCACAGTTTGCTGACACTTGGTCTAGATCAACGTCACTCAAGATGTAATCCATGCATCACTGGCATCAGGACCCCAGTGCTGCTAATTAAACATGCAAATTCCTGAGCCCATCCTGAATCAGCTAAATGTTATAGAATCATTGAGTCAAGAGCTGAGAAATAGTTCCCATGCAATCCTAAAGCAAGCTGAAGTTTGACAACCTCAGTTCTAGTCTGCCTTAGAATCACTCCATCTCTTCTCCCCAATCACTCCCATCTCTTCTTGGTTCCTCCAAGCTCCAAGTCCCTTCCCACATCTGCATAAAGCCTTGAGGTAGCTGCCCTTCCAGCCTTTGAGACCAGACCATACCCCATCTCCCAACTCCTTGAGCCCCTCATGAGCAAGTTATCATGTATGATCAAGGGAAGAGAGCCAAGGGTTTAAATCCCAACTTTGCAAAGCATAGCTCTGTAGCTCTGGCAGGCCCTTAATAGCTAAGGCTCTTGATTTCCTCACCTGTAAGGGGAGAGAACCACAGATACATTGTAGAATTAAAGGAAAGTAGGCATATAGGATGAGAAAACACTCCTTAAGGGACAGAGGCATGAGTATCTATCTCTATCAGTTGGTTTCAAATCCAATTCTTTAATGACTCATTTGTAAAATAGAAATAATAATAAAATAGAAATAATAAAATAGAAATAATCCACTGTATAGGATTGGTGAATTTAAGACAGTGATGATAATACAAGAAAATAGGCACACAATATAGAATTAATGAAAAGCATCATGTGGGGTATGGTGATAGCTTGTATTATGTTTATCAATAATACATAGTAATGAATATCTAATAGCACTTGGCACCTAGAAGGACCTTAATAAGATGCATTGCGAAGAAACCAAGATGGTGGCATAAGTAAACACCTGAACTTGCTGCCTCGCAAAACCGTTTCAAAAATACAACTAAAAGACAAAACGGACATCATCCAGAACCACAGGAAGGCTGGATGAGTGGAAATTCTACAATTAGAAGGAAAGAGAAAAGCACACTGAGACTCAGAGGAGGTGCGGAAGTAAAGTGCAGAGGTACGAAGTCGCACATATAGAGAGAGCTGGCAACTGAGTACATAGCTGTCTTTTTCAAGCAGGAGGGAGATACAAGCTCCTGACTGCTCTGAACTACGGTTCTGGGCAAGACTCTGGGGAGCCAGACTCATATGGGAAGAAACTGGACTGTCTGCCATCGGGCAAAACTCCATGGCGGCTTTCATTCAGAGGTGCTTGCAGTAATTACCGAGGTACACTGAAATCCAGGGGCCTCTTAGGGCAGGGCTGACAGGAAGCCATTGCTGTTTGCTCTGTCCTAAGACCCCACCCTATCTAAGCTGTGTACAGAGGTGTTTGCAGATGAATGGCCTGGCCTGGTCCTTTGAAATCTAAACTTACCAGTACCTATCAAACTGCAGTGGATTCAGAGCGACCCAGAACATCCAAAAGAAGGCCCAAGGCCCTATAGCAACATGCATTGCTTCACAGCTGTGCCTCATCTGGGCATCTCCAAAACCCAAACAAAGAAGAGGAATCTGCAGATCTCTCTGTAGTTCCTGCTGGGTGCCCTCAGGCAGAGGCTAAATTAGCACCTCCTTAGAAATCCAAGAGCCAGTGTACCCAGGGGTCAGAGTGGGACCATCTAGATTACAACTCCTCAGATCCATAAGGGACACACTCAAGGGGCAGACTCAGTGAGCACCAAAGCCCCAATGAAACAAGTCTTATCTCATAAGGGTGTCTCCAGCTCAGAAGTTCTCCCATTGTGGACACAGCTGATCCTCATAGCCAATTGGCCTGGAGGTCAATTCCTCCCAATGATATCAACAACAATCAAGGCTTAACTACAACAAGACTTGTGCACACAGACCACAAAGGGGTGCACCAAGAGTGTCCACCTCAGGTAACTAGGGAGACTGAGCCACTGAGCCCTATAGGACACCTAGCACACAAAGGCACTCTGTCAACACAGGGAAGCAGCCAAAATGCAGAGACAAAAAAATAGGTCACAAATAAAAGAAATGGAGGAAAGCAAACAACTGGATATAGAGTTCAAAACCACGGTTATAAGGTTTTTCAAGAATTTTCTAGAAACTGCTGATAAATTTAGTGAGACCCTCGAGGATATGAAAAAGCACCAACTAGAAATTAAGCATACACTGACTGAAATAAAGAATAATATATAGAGATCCAACAGCCGACTAGAGGAATAAAAGAATCAAGTCAAAGATTTGAAATACAGCCAAAACTGGTTTGGCTCAGTGGATAGAGCTTCGACCTGCAGACTAAAAGGTCCCAGGTTTGATTCCAGTCAAGGGCATGTATCTTGATTGCAGGCACATCCCCAGTAGAGGGTATGCAAGAGACAACTGATAGATAATTATCTCTCATCAATGTTTCTAGTTCTCTATCCCTCTCTCTTCCTCTCTGTAAAAAATCAATAAAATATATATTTTTAAAAAAGATCTGAAATACAAAGAAGCAAAAAACACTCAACCAGAAAAGCAAAAAGCAAGAATAATACAAAAATAGTAAGATAGTGTAAGGAGCCTCTGGGACAACTTCAAGTGTACCAGCATCCGAATTATGGGGGTGCCAGAAGAAGAGAAAGAGCAAAATATTGAAAACCTATTTGAAGAAATAATGACAGAAAACTTCCCTCAAGTGATAAAAGAAATAGACTTACAAGTCCAGGAAGAAACACAGAGAACCCCAAACAAAAGGAATCCAAAGAGGACCACACCAAGACACATCATAACTAAAATGCCAAGAGCAAAAGACAAAGAGGGAATATTAAAAGTAGCAAGAGAAAAATAGTTACCTACAAGGGAGTTCAAAGTGATGAATAGCAAGAACCTACAACCAATATTACTCTACCCAGCAAAGTTATCATTCAGAATTGAAGGTCAGAAAAAGAGCTTCACATATAAGAAAAAGCTAAAGAAGTTCATCACCACCAAAGCAGTATTATACAAAATGCTGAAAGGTATTATTTAAGAAGAGAAAGAAGAAGAAAAAGGTAAAGATAAAAATTATGAACAACACATATCTAGCAACAAATGAATCTAAAAATCAAGTGAATAAAAAATCTGATAAACAAAATAATCTGGTGAATATAATAGAATCAGGGGCATAGAAAGGGAGTGGACTGACAATCCTCAGGGAAAAGGGGTGTGGAGGATGTGGGAAGAGATTAGACAAAAATCATTCACCTATGGATGAGGACAGTGGGGGGAAGGTAAGGGCAGAGGATGGGGTGGGAATCAGGTGGAGGGGAGCTATGGGGTGTGGGGAGAGGAACAACTATAATAATCTGAACAATATTTATTTTAAAAATATGATGCATTGCTATATGTTGATATATATATGTATATATTAAGTATATGTTAATAATGAAAGCTGCCCAATGCAGTGCTGGGCATATATTATATACCCAATAGTTTGCAGTTAACAGTTCCAATGACGGCGACCTTGTCAGCACCCTGTTCATGGAAGGCTTGCCTAAATGTGCGTCCCAATCCTCTCCCTCTTCTCTCTCACCCTGCCTCCTTCACACACAGGCATGATTTCCTGTTTTGCATCCCAGCTCTGACCTGGACCCTGGATCAACATTCTTCTCTCTGGAGGCTGCTCTTTCATTGTCATCATCTGTGTCACTGTGACAGGGAGCAGGAGCCAAGTCTTGGTGTCCCCAGGCCCCAGGCCCCTGGTGGGGTGTTCAGATTAGATTAGCTGGCAGCCCTCTTTCCTACTGTCACTGGCTGCCTCTTGTACTGCTGGCAGGGGTGTCATTAAGGCCTCATGGCCTGAGGAGCTAATAGAGACACCAGGGCTCCCAGTCGCCAATGCCTGCAGCAATTTGCACCTACTGACACCCAGGAGCTAATTCTCCTTCATGACCTGACAATTTCCACTGCAACTCTGTCCCCCATCATGTCAGCCAGCCCAGCCCAGCCCAGACCAGCCCCCTCATTCTGATAGATAAATCCACCCACAGCCCATTTCTAACAAAGAGGAAGGGGTGTGCCTGGCTCCTGTCCTAAAATAACAATGTGGGCCATGGATGCAGTTGCTATCTGTTCTCTTAGACCTCTCCTTTCCAAGTCCTTCCAGCCCTGGACACTCCCTGGTGGAAAATGGAGCCACAAGTATGTTGGGAAAAAATTTAAAGACTAGATGAGAATTTATGAAAATTATATACTTGGCTCTGTAGTCACATAGACACTAACTCTACCACTTCCTCAATGAATTTATGCTACTGACCTCTACTATCCCATCTGTAAAATGGGCTTGACCACCATGCTTCCCCTTCTGAGGCTGCCCCACTTTAATTCCTGTAAAGCTCTTTGCACCGAGCCTGGACCATGGCCAGTTCTCAAGTGGTGTCAGCTCTCACTGTTTTAGAGGATCAGGCATTTAGTTTTTCATTTATTCACACTTTCCATTGATGCTTATGTGCTTTGTGAAGAAATCTGCCGAAGCCCTCACAGAGAGTCAGATTTGTGACCTGAGAAACCTTGGGTCACATCCCCTGACAAAGACATTTACCATGAGCCCTCTGGCCTCCCTTCCCCATCTATAAAATGGTAAGAAAATCACTTGAACCTGGCTAGCTAGTGCTAAAGAGGGAAGGAAGTAATACATCTAAAACACATAGCTCCATGTCTGGCAATAGCGAGTGGTCCATGATTCTACTTAAAGAGAAAAGGTGTCTGAGGCAGTGAGAAGAAAAGCAAAGTCTAGGAATTCCTTGAAAAGTGCATGTTTTGTGTAGTTCATATCAGCATCCTCTCAGCCTTCCTTAAAGACACAGCTTTGCAGAGGTATATACACATTTATGTAAAATTCCTGACACCAGGGCTGGCACTGTTTTACTGAACAATGTCTATCACGCCCTAAGTGATGCCTTTGTCTAACATTGTCTAAGGAAGGGGTGTCGAACTCAATCAGAGAAGGGGCCAAAATCTAAAATCCAGCCTAAATCGCGGGCCGAATGGTTTACTGAACAGTCATAAACTGTCATTGTGATGGAAACGCAGTGGAGTGCAGTGATGACAGCGCGGTGCGGGCCACATTGCAAGGCCTGGTGGGACGGATTTGGCCCGCAGGCCTTGTGTTTGACACATGAGGTAAGGAATGGAATATCTCTAGCATGATGCATGTGATCACCTGGACTGGTGACCCATACCTTTCTGTGGCACCCAGAGGTTTGGGTCACCATTAGCGAATGTGCAGGCAATGGTGGCTTCCCCTACATCTTTCTGCTTTAGGAAGCATTTACCTCCCAATTTAATGTGGAATGGTGGAATAGGGTGGGATTCTTAGTTCTTCATTCACACAAGCCCCTGATACAATAATGTGATTATCAAGCCCCTCCCCTACCTCGCCCCCACTGCCCAGCGGACCCAGCTGCAGAATGCAAACATCTGCCAGCATCATTAAGGCATTTCTATACAGTGCAGACCAAGGGCTGACCCTGTGACCATTTCCACCATTAGATTTGAATGACCTCAGCAGCAGGGCTGAAAGGCCGGAGTATTAATTCACAGAACCACAAGCTCAATTTAAGATTTAATTTGAGATAACGAAGAGCTACTGAAAGTGTATTCAAACTTCTAAGCAGGCAATAAAAGGCCTTTCCCTGTTTTTCAAGTTGAATATGAATCCAATATTTCTGTAACAGAATTTATTCACAAATTTACAAACAACATGCAAGTCTCCTTTCTCTTTTTCCCCAGTTCTTTTGCTTCCCAAGCCTCCTCGTGATGTTCCTTTTAATAACCTTCTCCCCTCCCCCTTGCTTCCTAATTTACAAATGGCTGCCCTTTAGGGATTACTTTTAAGTTTGATTACATCCTGGAAGAGAAAACAGGCTTCCTTAAGCATCTCTCCCAACATTCTGGTTCCTTGGATTCCACCTCCAATATGCTAAGTGTCTGCTCCTCTTAGGGGCTGTTCAATAGAAAGCTTTGGCCCTGCAATGTGTTTTATCATTCCTCTAGGAGGAAGAAGAGTGACAGAGGGAAAGGTTCAAGACAATACACCACCCATTTGGAAAATTGTGCTTCTCGGTTCTGGTAAAAGTCTAGACTCTGAAGATTTTATTGCCAACATATTTAAAATTCTAGCTGGAGATGGAAATTTCAGTTGCTTCAAGTAGATTCCAACACACCAAAGTGCTTATTTTAATATTTAAAAATTCTAGCTGGAGATGGAAATGGCCCACCGGCTTTGGACTCAGAGCCTGAATCTTAGATGGTATTTATTAAGTAACTATTTTGTGGCTGGCACCATTCTGGGACTTTCTTTGCATTTTCTCAGACTCAGCCCAGCTTTAGAAATAGAGGACCGTGTTTAAATTCTTGCAAGCAACATTTCTATCCGTGCCTCTTTTGCTTACATGTGAAATGCCACACACTTCAGTGCTTCCCAAAAACAACTTTAAAAGTCATAAACATTATAAACATATGAGTATAAATATATTGCCAGTGAGTCACCTGAGCTTGACCCGGTGACCCTGCTGGAAATGTACAACCCTCCTGGGAACTGCACTGCAAGCATGCTGGTCTCTATTAAGATTATACAATGTGCAAGGTCTAGGACCACAACATTTCACAATCCTGCAATTCATTTACTTTATTTGTCTTTGAGTTTCCAAAAGGAGAAGCCATGGTGTGGGTGGGTGGAGGGAGGGTACACTGGAAGCTGAGATAGCTGGTTTGGCTGACTTTTAACCCACCTTCATCTTGGGTTGTAACGTGGGGCACATCAATCTATACACCTGAGCCTCAGTTTCCCCACTTTCTGGTATTTGGCTTATCAGGTAGAGAGGAGGCTTACCAGAGGGAATGGGTGAGTAGATTTTAATCCACAATTCCGACACAAAGAAGACACAGAAGAGAAAGGCTTAGAGAAATGATCCATGTGTGTGTAAATTACTATAAGTGGGTGGAATAGAGGTCCCCCAAATTCATGCTCACCCAGAACCTCAGAATGTGACTTTATTTGGGAATTGGGTCTTTGCAGAGGTAGTTAAAGATAAGGATCGAGATGAGAAGATACTGGATTAGGGTGGGTCCAAAATCTAATGACCTCTGTCATTATAAGAGACTGAAAAGACACACAAGGACACAGATGAAGGCAAGGTAGGAATGAAGGCCAAGATGGGAGTGAAATTTCTACAAGCCAAGGAATCTAAGCATTGACAGCAACCACCAGAAGTGAGGAAAGAAGCATGGGGCGGATTCTCACTCAGGGCTCCCAGAAGGAGTAACTTTCTGTTTTTTATGTCATCAGCTTTGTGGTAATTTGCTATGGCCCTAGGAAATCCATACTGGTGGAATGGTTTATGCTAAAATAGGAGGCACTTAAAAAAGGACCTAGTATTTTTATTTTAATTAGGGTTCTCAGTATTTCTTGGGGTGGTGGATGCACTAATCCCGAGTCTGTCCCACTGACCCCCCCAAATTTTCCTGGATTCTTGGCAGTCAATGATTAACTTTACTAATAAGATGGGGCTGAGTAGAACTTGTCGGCTCACCAATTTGGACCTTTTTTTTTTTTTTTTTTTTAAAGGGTGGAAAAGTGACTTAGTAACAACAAGCTGTCCCCAAATAATACCCTTGCATCTTATTTTAGCCCATCATTATTTCCAGTGCTGCGGGCTTGCAATCCCCAAGCATGTTGGAGATCACTGAAGACAAGTAATGATGTAAAATAAATGGTGGCTAATTGGATCACTTATTACAACAACTTGTCTACTGAGCTCAGCTCATGTCTCCGAAGAATCAGAGAAAGCTGAGGAGTGAGTTAAAACTGTAGAGGCCAGCCCACTGGGTGGGAATGCAGAAGAAGAGTAGATGTTTGGTAAGGGATGAATTTACCAAGTTCATCTTACCAAGGGATGAACTTACCAAATGAAGGCTATGGGCCAGTGAGCCCTTCACCACTATGACTTCCAGATAAGTTTCACAAACCTTCATTCTAGAGCTGAACACAAGGATTAGAGATATTAAGTGGCTGCACCAGAAACAGTCAATCAAAGAAGCAGATGCCAGCCTATGCTACCTAACTCTGGTCCCCACTCACATGCTTAGTTTCTGCTATATGGTCCTTCTCTCAGTGCTGATGAATTTCTTCCAATGTTCTCACTTATACTTAAGCAGCCTTTGGGATTACGTAGCACTGCCTCCATTTTAGAGAAGAAATAAAGCCCCAAACAATTGAACTGGTTGCAACGCTGGTTACACAGTAAACACCCAACCCAAGGCCTGCCTTGTTCCAGGGCCAACCTCCCTACTTCAAGGCCTGCATCACCAAGGGCTGCAGAGCCGCTCCTACCAACCCTCAGTCCCAGAGGAGAGCTTTGTGTGCTGTAAGAGGTGATGGTGTGAGAAGGCTGGGCTGGAGGGGAGCATGGGGCAGCGGCTGCGGTATAGCCATGCTGGGAAGAAGGTGGTCACTGGTGTGTGGCTGAGATCTCCCTTCCAGGAAAGTGTATGGCCTTCAGATGTCAACCTCTGCAAGAATGCTTGAACTGCAGAGAGTCACATCCTTCCCGGGGCAAGGTCACATCCTTTTGGGGTCAATCGGCCCAACATCTAGTCAGGAAGAGGCGTCAAGGCTGGGCATATTAACCCAATGGGGGTTGACACTCTGCTGGGCCATTTAGCTCCTGATCTCTCCAAGGCTGAGATCCTTGCCCAGCTGCAACTCAGCTTGACTTCCCCCTCTGGCCACGCCAGCTTCATCCCACAGGTGTGGAACCTAAGAAACGTTCCTCAGGATAAACATCCTCTCAGAGTCGGCTCCCTGGAAAACCCACACGAGGTTTCTTAATTCTAAAGAAAACTATGGTGGCCTGACCTTTCACTGGGACTATCCCAGTCAGGGGTGGTCAGGCATGGCTCAGAGGAACAGACAGGGCTGGGATCTGAGAGCTTTCTGGGAGTTTCAGGAGGAAGCTGGGAAAGAAAAGAGCTCCTCTAAGTGGGATCTGTGTGTCTACACACCAAAGACTCATCCCTGACGTCCATAAGTGCAGGACTTAACAGGGTCTAAACGTGAACTTCTTGTTGATATAATTAGCGTTGGCTCCATGTAAGAGGCTTCGTAGCCAACTTGGCAGGAGTTTGTGAGTTTTGATTGGCAAATTTGAAGCAAAGTTCAGCCAAGTTCTATATCTATTTTGTAGTGTGCCTTCTGCGCATCTAAAAAAGCCACCTCTCCTGATAGATGTTCACTTTTATGGTTGTTGGTAGCTGAAGACATTAGCTCTTTAAGTGGACAAATGCTTCTGGCAGACCAGCCTGTGCTAGGAGGACGAGAAATGCCTTCGGGTTCCTCCGAAAATTAATGTAATAAGATCATTAATCAGAATTCTATCAAGTCTACACACTTGGCCTGGGCTTAAGAGGCAATACTTTGAAATTGCAGTTGGCTAAGCTTCCCTATTCTTTGCGAATCAGAGTGGGAAAGAAAAATGGAACAGAGCTAATGTTTAAGAAAAACTGGCAACAGGAAAAAGGTTTAAGCAACATTTAATTCCTCAGCTCCACTAGGGGCTGCAGAGGTTTATGGACGATTTGACCTCTGCATTTCTTAAGTTACTGCAGACTGGGATCAGAAACTGTTGCCCGGACCCTAAGCCAGCTCAGAACCAGTTGGGGTGATGGCTGCTGCCCAAGTTATTTACTTGTTTGCTTCCAGCTAAAATAACGTACTTGGGGACTGCAATGGAATCTGGCTACTATTTCTTACCTTCAGATGTTTGTGACCAGGTGATGAGAAACTCTGGAAGCTGAAACAGATTGCACAGATGAGCCTGCTGGCAAGGCGTGGGTTTTGTCTTAAAGATTACCAGGAAACCAGACATCGATCTGCCAAATCAGAGCCAGTACCAGCTTCTCCACAGCGATTGCACAATTGTAGACAACTCTATACCTTTCCAAGTCACATAACGGTGCCCTGAACGTTGTACTGAATGTGGTTGTCTTTTTATGTGACATAGCTTCATCTGTATTTACTATTATAACTCAGGACCCAAGAGAGGCATATTTTTAAAGACAAAGGACCAGGCTTTTGTGGAAACATTCTCTCCCTCCCGCCCCCCCCCCCCCCCCTTGTATAAAAAAAGAAAAAAAAAAAAAAAGAATGGCTCCTGCTTGTCTGGTAGACTTCAGTAATTGGCAGGATTTTGAGTAAGCTCTTTTAAGAGCCCTTCATTTCTATTTTCACATTAAACACACTTGCAATATCTATTAAAAGCACAAATACTGAAGCACACAGCAAGACTATCAATGAGCTTACATCTGGAGTCCTCAATGTATCAGGAGGAAAGAAGTGAGCATTCATATAGTATTTCTTGGGAAGGCAGAGACGGAAGGAGAAGACTGTGCCCTCTCTCCCTCTCTCGCCTCCTGCACCTAGCCAGTGTCTCACATTTTACATCTATTTTAAATCCGAGGGCTTATCTAAAGGGGTCAAGTTCAGGATTTGATTAAAACAACAAATACTGGATTCTGCCTTCATTTCTAGGAGTATTTCCATTAAAGCCTGGAGAATTCCACAGGGGAAAGGCAGAACACATACATGGATATTTCTGCCATGTTCTGGCTGGGACCCCATGGCCTCACATTTCAAGGATGATTGAGCAACATCCCAGGGATGACACATAAGGTCACCCAGGGGACTTGGGAACATCTGGGAGCGAATGGGGTCAGTGAGTAGGTTGAGGAGGGAGCCTCTCAGGCCCTGAAGGGATCTCCAAAATCTTTCTCAAGGTTACATTCAGGCGCCGACAGAGCCAGATGTGAGCATGGATTTGTAGGCAGCCAAGCAGCGGGATGGGGGTCATTTAAACATGGGCAGCAAGGTCGGCCTACAGCTGCCCTTGGCCTCAGACTGACAGTTGCACATCTACTCCTTAGCTCCTTTCCAGAGTTCTTTAAAAGAACAGGAAGAATCCAGAGACGGAAACCCAAGGGAAGGAAATGGAGCCATAACTCAGCAGAAGTCTCCTTTCAGAATCTCCCTCTACCCATAAAACATATAATTATGTGTCTTGGATGACGGTTTATGCACTGGACAAGGAGGTGGTCATGGTCTGAGATTTCAAACCATGTCTATTGGTCAGGATCCTGGCACAATACAGATGGCACACTCTAAGTGGGTAATTTGAGGAGCATTTAATAAAGGCACTGTGTACAAAGGTCATTGCAGGGTCTAAGGAACCAGTGAGGTGGAGGGCAGTATCCTGGAGTAACAAAGGGGCAAGCTCCCCACCCTTGACAGATGATCAGAGGGAATTTTCTGTAGAGGGAGTCTGTCAACCCGCACCATGCAGGGAGCAAGGCTGGGGACCCAACAGCCTAACCTTGCTTTGTTCTTGATGCCCATCATTGCTAAATCTGACCCGAGGATGAGAGGGCCAGAGAGCCCATTGAGGCGGGCATCCTGGGACACCGGGCAGAGTAGGAATTGTCTGGAGGGGACAAAGAAAATCAGTGCATAAATCATTCTCTAGAGCAGTGGTTCTCAACCTTTTTAATACAGTTCCTCATGTTGTGGTGAACCCCAACCATAATATTATTTTAGTTGCTATTTCATAACTGTAATTTTGCTACTGTTATTAATGGTATTGTAAATATCTGTGTTTTCTGATGGTCTTAGGCGACCCTGCTAGCGGTTCTCAACCTGTGGGTTCTCTGGTCCTTTGTCTTTAACTGTATTAAAGGGTTGAGACATTAAAAAGGTTGAGAACCACTGCTCTAGAGGGCCTTGGGGTCTCTAGGACCCTACTGCATGGGCAAATGAGAGGTCAGGCGGGCAGAGCCATGCTTCCCGACCTCAACCAAGAGGCCTTGGCTGCCAGGCTGGTTATATTGGTGAGCCACTCAGGTGTTGTTTGGAGGTAGAACTCTTTCCCCCAGAGGATCTGATTTGGAAATCCCTGTCCTAGATGGTTTCTCTGGCATCTCTTAGGTCTGTGGTACCTGATTCCACAGGGAGACCTGGATGTAATCTATAGAGAACACAGCTGAAAACCACATTTGTCAGCAAAGAGCACTGACACTTTATCCTCCTGCGGCTATAACCTCTTTTGTTTTGCATATACATAGAAAAAACAACAGTTTGAAATATAGGTTGATTTTAAATTTTTTCAAGAGAGGCCACCTTTTGGTAGTTTTATTTTATTGTAATCTACGGATTAAAAATAAATAAAATCTTTTTTTAAAAAAAAATAATGCAGTTCCTTCAAATTAAAATGGAATAATGCATTTTGTTTCAAGATTTCTAGGAAAAAAGAGATATGTCAATAGGAGGGTTAAAAGGAGAAAGAGGGGCAAGGGAAATCAAACCCAGAAAGATGAAAAAACTATTGCCTTAAAGACACACAGAGAAGAGGGAGATTTTTGCAGAAATGCTCTAATAAACAAGAACTGGAATGGCTTCCCGGGAACCCAGTCCACTAACTGGCAGGGAACAGACCAGCAAACTGGATTATCTACTGAGATGGCATGTCGTTGGGCACAGAAGGCTTGGCCAGCGTGCCAGGACAGTGTTATCAAGTGCGGGTATTTGAGCTGGAAGAGATCAGGAAAATGGATAAAACAAACAACAGGTTCCTCACCAAGGGAGGAACAAAATAACCTGCAGCCTGGGGTAGGGGCTGCCTCGGGAAGGTGAGGGCTGGGGTTCTTTCTTCCCTAATATAGATTAATGACTTGCTCCAGCAGGCAGCTACCCACTCACCAAATGTGCTGACCGCCTGAAATTAGCAAAGGTGGTGACTAAGGAAGGAAGGAAGAAAAAAAAAATGAGCCGAGCCTGAATGTGCCTCACTCACCCTGGTCTGACATATGACAAACAAAATTAACAGCGACAAAGAGAAAGCAACAAGTACCAGGGAGTAGAAAACAAACACCAAATAAAGGTGATTGATCTCCAAGGAGGCCTGTGGTTGTTGGTAAGACTTTGGGATTACAACAGACATACATGCTCACACGGCAGAATCCCCACTCCGCCCCTACTCGGACAGGCATCGAGCAAAACCAAGCACCACAGAGTAACACGGGCATAATTATATCTCTTTTAACCAGGACAAGATGTGTTGTCCCAGAAATTAGAATATATTATCCTGGACTGTGGCAAAACTCAAGTATCACACTCCTCTGGTCTCCTTATACAAATGTTACTAATATAACACTTGAAAGGTATTAGGGAAGGCGCGGAGGCTGATTCCGGGACTTAAAAGCCCGAGTGTTGTGATTTAAAGAGCTATAAATATCCAGGTTAGAAAGCAAGAAAGAAAACCAATGGAAAGCATG
Organism: Pipistrellus kuhlii; assembly: GCF_014108245.1. Classification (NCBI taxonomy): domain Eukaryota; kingdom Metazoa; phylum Chordata; class Mammalia; order Chiroptera; family Vespertilionidae; genus Pipistrellus; species Pipistrellus kuhlii. The sequence continues at coordinate 12,864,852 of NW_023425482.1, forward strand.
AAATGAGAAGTTATTTAGGACCTGAAATATCGTTATGAGGTGGACGGTGCTATGGCAGCAAAACAGCAAACATCAGAAGTAACATTAAAGGTAAATTGGAGCAGCTGATTAATTTTTTTCTGAAAAACAAAACAACAAAAAACAACAACAAAAAACTAAGCATCAACGAATTATTGGGAGGGGGGGATACACATGCAAATGGCAACGACAACAAAGAAAAACAAGCAAAGCACGTATCTCACTATTCTTTACAACACGATGGGAACAATAGCATTTAGCATAAATGTAAAAGAAAATGAAAAGAAAAGGGAGGGAGGGAAAGGAAAGAAGAAATGGTAGCAAACGCAGTGAACGCACACAATGACAGTTTCTAAATAGCATTCTTGTGATATGAATGTACCAGCATCCCACCCAGGCAGGCTATGAATCAAGAGAGGATAGAGGATCCTGAGTTAATAGGCAATTTCAGAATTCTTTAAAAGTATATACCTGAAATATCTATCTATCTATCTATCTATCTATCTATCTATCTATCTCCATGTGTACATTTGTGAGCATGTGAGTACACACAGGTATGTTGTCTCAACATGTCACAGAACACTAATCTTCTCAGACTGTGACAGACTTTTTAATCAGTTGTTCACATGCCAAGTCTTCACACCAGCACTGCTTGCCTGTCCCTTTCTCTGCCCACCCTGAAACACAGAACAAGCTGCTGACAATCAGGAAAGCCCCTCGGTGTACCCTAGGTTCACCAAATAGACTTCCGGCATCAGAGAATGGTGGGCTGCAGGGAATCTGGATGTGCCTCGCTGAACGTGGGAATGCAGAGCCCAGGCTACACGGCTGTCTCTGCCGGCTTTCTGACAAAATGACGGAGCACTTTTCGTTTTACATCTTGTGCTGTCATTCGTCTTTTTCTATGGAGGTGCTTTCCCCCTCTGGCATAAGATGATTTGTCTCCGAGGAGAAAGTCTTGATATAGTTATTTCTTCAGAGGACAGCAACTCTCGTTGAGATCCCCACCTTCTTCCACACTTGAAATGAGGGCCCACTCCAGTCGGGGTTAGCGGGATTAACAATTAGAAGTAAATGTTGTGTTGAGCAGGCAAGGGTCACTCGGCAGGAACAGCTGGAGGTGACATTCTTCAGGGCTGCAGGATTTGTCCAGGCAGCCGTGGGGGTAGTGAAAGTTGCTTTAATCAGGCCTTGGCTGTTAATTCCATTTGCTAATAAATATGCCTGCAAGAGTCCCAAGTGGTTCGGGGAGACGCACACTGTCTAGGGGCGTTTTCTAGACTAACATGTATGTTTGAGGCCTTGACATGTGTTGCCATTTTCAAATGCAGAACCCAACTGTGGCTGTGATGTGCACACAAACCTATTAGCTAGTATGTAGCAGGGTACATGACTGGGCAGAGCCTGATATTTCCTAGGTGAGCTGCTATTTCACAGACCTCGGAGGAACTGCAAATCAGGTGGAAATAAAGCTATGTTCTGAGAAATGTTTCTTGAGGATTTTGGCATAGTTTTGTTGTGCAGGGAAGAGGACACCACAGCTTTGAAGGAGAGTATCAAAGGACTTTCTAATAAAACTGTGTGAGGAAGGGAAGGAATGAGAGAAAGGAAGAGAGGGAGGGAGGGAGGGAAGGAGGGAGGAGAGAGAGAGAGAGAGAGAGAGAGAGAGAGAGAGAGAGAGAGAGAGAGAGAGAGAGAGGGAGAGAGAAAGAGAGAGAATACATCACTTTATTGTTCCACTTATTTATGTGTTCACTGGTTGCTTCCTGTATGTTCCTTGACTGGAAATCGAAACTGAACCATGGCTCTAACCACTGAGCTCCTGGCCAGGGCAGGGCCCATGCTCGTAATGCTTCTCTGGTGCTATGAGACTTGCTAGATAAATAAGATACCAAGGGTCCCCCAGGGATAACATGCCTTTGGAGTGTGTGTGGACTGCTCCCCCAGAGGAAGAGGGCAAGTTTGAGTGCAGGCTCCACAGAGCTACCTCATGTGGTGGCCCTCCACTGGGAACAGCAACTGAGGAGCTCTCATGGGCTTCCTCTTGGGGCACTGGATGCACAGACCACGCCCACCGTCCCTTCCCTCTTCCTTCCCCAGCTCTCTTTGGAGAAACTGTCATTATACCTGAGAGGGGCAATGAAGCCCAGCCTGCTTGCTAGGCAACCCACTTGCCCTCTCCCCAGGACTAGCCCTTTCCTAGTGGATTAAGTCTCTGGGGTTTTTGAAAAACTGATGGGAAGAGGGAAAGAAAAGGAGGCACCAAAATAAGTAAATAACCAGATTTCTGCTTATTTGGGACAATGGAAGGTGGGCAGGGATAGTGGCAGCGGAGCTGGGGTGGAGGCATGGGCTTCAGTTACTAACCTGAAAATGAAGAAAATATATATAATCTCATTTGTACCTGCAGGGGAAGCAAGTTATATCTAATATGATAAAAACACTTTCATTCAAATAACTGGTTTTTCCTTCCTGGAATACCACGGTGGATTTTTTTTTTATATCTGCTTTGTCACTTTGCTTGTTTTTTCCCTATTCCCTACCCCGCCTTCCCCTGCAAAATAAATAAATGAATAAATAAATAAATAAATAAATAAAGTCTCAAAACATTCTGCTCATTTATTCATTTCAAGTAACAGGGCACATGGGCTGCAGCAAACCATGTAGGAGAAGCATTTGTATGTTGCTCACCTGGCTTGAGGCTGCCTGTGAGGAGGGAGCAGTGCGAAAGGGAAAGGAGTTGCTCTCTCCACATATGGACACCATGTATGCTCAGAGCTTTGTGGCAGCCGCCGTAGCTCACGAGCTATAGTTGTGACCCGTGGGGCCATAAAATTACTCATAATAATTCATCAGGTCCTGAGAGTTCTCCTAAGTACATTTATTTATTTATTTATTTATTTATTTATTATTTTTTAAAATATATTTTATTGATTTTTGTACAGAGAGGAAGGGAGAGAGATAGAGAGTTAGAAACATCAATGAGAGAGAGTCATCGATCAGCTGCCTCTTGCACACCCCCTACTGGGGATATGCCCGCAACCAAGGTACATGCCCTTGACCGGACGAACCAGGGTCCTTTCAGTCCCCAAGCCAACGCTCTATCCATTGAGCCAAACCGGTTTCGGCTCCTAAGTACATTTAGATCAAGTGCATGACACTTCCCCCTAATGGTGGCCTTGGCTAATGGCCTAACGGACTTGGTCGTCTCCACCAAGCCACACAATCACATTGCGTCTGTTCAAATGATTGGCTGTCGTGGAGGGAGATGGGTGGACGTGGAGGCGCCGTTTAGGCTGATGGTCAGGCCACACGCAAGGGCACTGAGAAAATTAGACCCTTTCAGCCTCAGTTTACTCATATTTGCAGTAGAGATGCTAATACTGGCCGGGTAAGTCTGGTGTACGGATTACATGGAATAAATGCGTGGCTCCATGGAGGAAACCAGGTGGCTAATCTTTCTGCTGGAGCTCATGTTTACATGAATGAGGCGCTGCTGAGGAAATCGCCACCTCCACCTCCATGAATGGACTTCAGCCTCCTTCCCCTGGTGGTTCGCACTTCTCCAGCATGACAACACCTTTTCTGACATCAGGAATTCATGGACACCCACACTTTTAGCAGCCACTCATTTTGAGTAAATACACAATGGTCAAGTGTTACCATGAATTCAGCAATACTTTTAAAATGAATTTCTGTTTTGCACATCACAAATAGCATTTTCCCACAACTGAAAACTATTTGCACACACATGCAAGATTTATTACTTAATCCATCCAGAATACCATACTTGCAGCATGTATGGATTTGAAGAAACCTTATAGCAACTCCTGGGTCCAGTGCAGAGGGGTGGATCACTGCTCTTAAGGAGGACTAGAGGTCCTCATGGGTGTCAGAGAAGGAGGAGATTAAAGAGACACTTGGCACGTAACATGATCTGAGGCTGGATTCCATGGGTGCTAAAAAAGGGGGAAGGGATGCTATAGGGAGCTTCAGTCAGTTAGGCCCAGGCCCTAGAAGATTCTGAAAATGGGAGAAAGGGATGTCCAATAAGGTAGCCACATGCAGCTACCTGGCACCTGATATGTGGCCATTGTAGCTGAAGAAGTGACATTTAAAATTTTTATGTAAATTTAAATAACTGCATGCATCTAGTGGCTGCCCCTAGAAAACTACACAGCTCTCAGTTGGCTCGGGCCTGTGTGAAGACACTCTGGTTATATAATAGTAAGTAGCCTTCTTTCTGGGGATCAGTTAATGGCGGGGACCCTTCAATCTAAGAAACTATTTTTTTTCCTGGAAAGCATAAAGGCTCCGAGCTGAAACTGAGTTGCTTTATCCCTCAGCACCCTACTTTTGCCACATTTGAATCAGGTTTTAGCCACTCTTATTTATTAGAAAAAGTCTAGAAGCAAAAACATTTAAAGTAAGCCCAAGCCCTGGATGTTAAAGCTGTCATTTTTTCCCATGGCCTCATGATTCAAGGATTAATGGACCTTAAAACAATCATAAAACATCAAGGCCCTTGCTCAAGTGCAGAAGAACAAGAATAGGTTTACGTCTGCCCCTGTCTTCTTGCTTTAAATTCACGGGGTGTCACCGGGCTCTGTAAACACTCTTAAGTATTTTGACTTTGTGGTGTAAGATCTTGTTAATCTGTTTCCTCCCTGACCTTCCTTTGCCTTGCAGCATGTGGTGATTCGTGGAAAATTCATGAAAAACAGCAAGGATGTACTCAGTGACACAGATTAGGACACAATAAACCTAAATAACGGCAATAATGTGCAGATTCCGATTCACTAAACCAACTCACTGAAGATTTATGGAGCGTCAGGCTGCACCAGGCACTCGGTGGACACTTGCACATATAACATATTTTATTGGCACAGTCCTCAGTATAAACACAAGGGGTCAGCATCGGTGTCCCCCATTTTATAGATGCATTCACCGAGGGCCATTCAAGCAGTTAGTAATAGGCAGAGGCTGAAAAACCAGGTTTTCTGACTCCCAAATAATGCCCCCCCCCCAACACAACACTTCAGGATATTAGCCTTTTACTTATGATCTGTGGCAGACTGTATTTTTCAAAAGTGGCCATGGTGATATTTCTAGTCTCACATTCTCTTGCAGAACCCTCCCACCACCCCATCAAGAGGGAAAGAGAGTCTAGCCTGGCCAGCATGGCTCAGTGGTTGAGTGTTGGCCTATAAGCATTGACCTATGAACCAGGAGGTCAGGGCTGTAGGCTCATTCCCCAGTGTGGGGTGTGCAGGAGGCAGCTGATCAATGATTCTCTCTCATTATTGATGTTTCCATCTCTTTTCCACTTCCCTTCTCCTCTGATATAAAAATATATTAAAAAAATTTATTGTTTTAAAAAAGAGGAGAGTCTACTACCTCTCCTTGTAAACCTGGACAGGCTTCCAGAACTGCCTGGACAAATAGAATGCAGAAAATCCAATGCTAATGAGTTCCATGGCTAGGCCATAAAAGGCAATACAGAGCCTGCTTGGCTCTCTCTCCACACACTCACGCTTGGTACCCTGCCGCCATATTGTAAGGAAGAACAAGATACATGGAAATGATATGTAGGTGTCCCAGCCAAGGCTCATGAGTGAACAACATTCTGATGATCCCAGAGCTCAGCTGAGGCTGACTGGAGCAGAGACAAATTGTTCCTGCCAAGACCCACTAAAACCACAGGTTTAAGGACAACACACATGTTGTCATTTTAAGCCACTGCATGTTGGGGTGGTTTGTCATCCAGCAATAGTTATTGGAATATGATCAAACTTTAATGAAATTCTACAGAATAGGCCAATGCAGTAATTCCCTCATCAAGGATATCTGACGGCTAAAGGATGGCTTCCCATGTAAGAAATGTTGACGGGAAAAAGGTAAAGGCTTTGGCTATAGAGAAACAATGAGAACTTGGAAGGCTTATTATATCAGGAAATTAAATGGAGCATTCAATGGAAAAGAAAACAGAATGCTTAATGAATATACCACAAAGTGTAGATTTATGGGATTATGTTTATTGCTTTGACTACTAACATCTACTATAGCTTCAAAAGGCTTTGAACTAATTTACTTGTTTGGCTCTGAAAGACTGGTTGGCTTAAGTGGATCTTCTAATTCTGTCTCCTGGGGTACAGGGTGGCACTGGCTTTATTCCACAATGTTTAGAAGGTGGGAAAAATGTTGCTGGAATGCCAGATAGGGAACCCAACAAGGCAGAAGAATGTCTTACTCGTGTCTGTATTCACAAATCCTGAGATTGTCCCTGGCAGTTTTTAGACTCGGGATTGAAAGAGAAACTAGATAATCTAATACAAATACAGCCATACAAATAATCAAAGAAGGTTGGCAGTGACTTATGACACTCACACATTTGCCAAAATGAGAGGTTATGGCTTAGCAATAATAACCTAGAAGGAGAAGTGGAGCTCACCATTTTCAATGTATCATCAAGGTGGCTCGAGTCTGTGTCACCTGTGCTTGACAACCCAGAGGTGCTGGTGAGCTAATTGGATTCCTCTCAAATACATTTTTCCTTTCTGGGTTAAGACTGCTTTGCCTAGCTTAAAAAGTTTACAGTCTACTTCTTTAATTTTGATAGTTTGATAGTAATATTCTTAACTTCATTTATATGACTATATACACAGACATTTTTATTTTTAAGATGTATTGAAAATAACAGGGGAAAGAGACATTTTTGCACTAGCTTCCCAAATACAGATGGAAACCATCCAAAAATATTGGGAGTGATATTTCAATCTTTCAGGAGCTGTTATTTGGGAAGGAACTTATATTAATTGGGTGGTTTTAAAAACCTGTAACAGTGACAGGTGACATCCTTAAAATTACAAAATGCCTAAGGTATAAACAGGATTTTTTTTTTCTTTTTTTATTTATGGCTGTGATTCTTCCGTGCACACCTGTACTATCAAGGTAACTTTGGCTATAAACAGCATTTAAAAATTATCACATAAAAAACTATCAAGCACTAAATTAGAAAAAACACAGAAATTCGAACGTGATAGTTAAATTTATGAGGCAATTCTGCTACACTCAGAGGCTCATTGCTTGACATCTAAAAAATTTTGAGTTGCGTGCATTGCCTAGGTAAAACATTTCTCTCCGGTGGGGGAACCACAAGCTACACCAGACACCAAATGAGAGCCACATGCAGAACATATGTGCTTCCGATGTGTGCTTGTTTGCATGACTAATGGTGATAATATTAAAAGTCTTTTCTCATCATTTCAATTCCCTTTTTTTTTTTTTTTTGGCTGAGTGCCTTTTTTTTTTTTTTTTTTTTTTGCTACCTCCAAGAGCTGTTAATTTTGCTCACTGCTGAGCAAAAGTCAAAGTCAGAGTCTAAACAGCTTGTAATGAGTTTTCAATGGCCCATCTCAATGAAATTGAGGGCAAAGACCAGCCGGCTCAGGCAATGTCAGCCCTGGGAATTTATTAGCGAGGGCGAGTTGTCGGGGGGAAGGAGCACAGGAGCGTCTGAGGTTCTTGGGCTCTTCAAGAGGCGCCCAGCTCTTATTAAAAAGTGGTGACACCAGGGCACACGCCATCAGACCTATCTGCCATCAGCCGCTGCTGTGGCAGGGTCAGCCTGGTTGCGGAGTGAAGGAGAAAGAAGTCCCTGGAAAGAAAGAACAGTTTCCACCTCATGATGATGCTCTTACTCCTTCCTACCCTTGGGCCCTCTTAGGAGCTGAAAAGAAGGAGTTTTCCTTTGTTCCTTGAGGTCCTCCAAATTCTAGCCCTGCCCACCTGCACACACCTGGCTCAACCTGCTGATGGTGATTCAGGCAAAATGGGCCAATAATCAATTTTTAAGCTCCAGCTTCTATTTGTTCAATTCTGTTTAAATTTCTCTGTCACACCCATTTCCTACAGATCCCTTGGGATTTTACTTCCAAGAATATCCTTTAAAACCACACAACACTTTTCCGCGTAAATGCAGAATGTCCATATAAAACAGGATTCTGCATGAACCCGACAAATTCTACACCTAGGAGAAAAGATCAATCTGACAACAGATTCTTTGGCCGAAAGAAATGCAGGGCAAACCATTAAAATAGCGGACGCGAGCAAGGTGGTGGTGTGAGGGGGAAAGAAACTTTTGCACAGCCACATGTTTTTATTTTAGGAGGAATCTGTGTGGTTTGTGCTAAGTGTCCGCATGTCCTGTGAATGGAATAAATTAAGACGGTTGGATCCTCTAAGATACATTTTTATACAATTGATATTAAATTACAATCAATTCTAATGTGTGTGTTTTTTTTTTTTTTTTATGAAGAACCTACTGTCAGCCACAGTGCCAAGCACCAGGAATTTCATGGCAGTTGAAAATGAAATTCAACACATCATTTTCCCCACTCATTCATTTCTTCAATCATTCGTTCATTGATTCAGTCACTGGCTACAGTCACTTAAGTACATGATAAGAACGTTACAAACTAGATTCAAGGGGAAATGTCTGGTTTCCACCCTTAATCTAGATTCTAGTGGTACAGAAAATTCCAGATTAATATAGTGGATTTCTAAAGCTTTTCACAAGCCCCTAACTTCCTATTTGTTTAAATAAACTTGTTTTCCCAGCATTCTTCTTGTTCAAGTTATTCATTCAGTTCCATTGATAGTCATGCCCCTTCCCATGTCCCACAGCATTGCTGGGAAAATTAAAAATGCATTAAATGGCTCACACAGGGTCTGTATAAGAATGTGTTATATGCATTCAATAAACAGCCAAAAAACAACAACAAAATACAAACCAAAACCACCAAACATTGCTCTTTGTGCTTAATATATCTGAATATTTAGAGAGTGTGTCTGATCTAAGAGTGAGAATTACTCACACATATCCTCATTTTCACATGACAATAATGCTAATAACAATAATAGTAAGAAGAGGCCCCTGTAGCAGAAGCCATTACTCTGCCAAACTCTGTGATAGGCCATTTACACCCATTATCTCATTAAATTCTCATTTAACCTGCAAGTCAGGTACTATTTTTAACCCATTTTGCTGATAAAAGGTTGACAGAGGTTAAATGATTTACCCCAAATCACAAAACCAGTGTGCATTTCAGATCAGGGAAGTCTGACTTCAAAAACCTGTAAAATAGCAAAACCCTGTTTAGATTGTAAATGCTACACAGCTTTAATCCTTTAAGGGAAAATTGAAATGTTCCTTTGTCTGAAAGTGAAATGTAATTGATTCACACACTAGGGAGAGGAACAATAAAGTTGTGTGTGTTCAAAATAATAGGTCTGTCTCCAAAACTCACCACCAGCTTTAAAACTCTGCTGGTAACTTTGATCAGAACAAAGTACAGGGGAGACATTGTTAGTGCGGACGTGAGTTCAAGTATTCCCCTGAAAAGGTCCAGATTCCTTATCAATTTATCAACTACATGCAAATACTAGGGGCACAAACATCCTCACAGGAGGTTAAAATGCTAAGCATTTCTTAAAAAAAAAAAAAAATAAATAAAAATAAATATATAAATTACACATACAACTGCCCAGATAACTGTAGCATGGAAGAAATAAAGTATTATTTGGGGCGATATTTATGCTTAAGATTTTTGTATTTGATAAAACTTTCCTGAGAGAGTCTGGTGCTTAATATTTTCTATTGTTCTAAACCAGTGATTTTCTACCTTTTTCATCTCACGGCACACATAAACTAATTACTAAAATTCTGTGGCACACCAAAAAACATATTGTTGGCTGATCTGACAAAAAATAAATAGGTATGTTTTTGATTCATTCACATGAGATGGCTATTGTTGTGTTGTCTATTGTTATTTCTTTATTTAAGAATCTAAGGGAAAAGAGTCAGTGCTCCTGACTAAACAGTCAAGTATTTCATGGTTTGAAAATTCTTGTGGCACATTTGATAATCACTGCCCTAAACTATAAGACTATTGTTGACCAAGTGAGTGCAGGGGAGAAAATGTTATCTCTGGAGAAGTTTGTTATAATTGCAACAAGCCTGATGCAGAATGTAAGCCAACTAAACATTTGGATTTTTGAACAATTCTCTCATTCTGAAAAGTGACCCGAAAGTAAGCAAGCTCCCACATGCACCCTTTAAATGTCTGCAGTTGAATCTTTGCTTTGGCTAGCTCCCGCATTAGCCACAGTGGATGTTGCAAAGTATTTATTTAGCAAAGGAAGCAAATGACAAATCCTATCACTGAGGACAAGGCAATGCATATCCCAGGGTAATTCTGATCGCACAAGCTTATCCCCACTCCCCAGATTCTTAGAAGAAAGAAGCTTAGGAAACACCTCTTTGGGGCGATTTTCACACCCCAGTCTCTGGAGGCTCCTGCAGAATCATAACTTGCAGACATCACATCACTCCATCTGGCCACTCATTTCCAAGCAAAAACTCCAAGCAACAAATTTGTCCTCGTGCTGTGCATTTATGGACAACCCAGCCCTTTCCTGGCATTCCTCTGAAATACCTTGGCTGCAAAGCCCGACTTTTTTTTTTTTTTGCCACGGAACAGTGAACATTTACACAATCATTAAAATCGCATCTACCACCATATTTTTTTTTCTCCTTCTCAGTTTTAATACATTTTTATAATTGCATTGAAGATATTCTAACCCTGTTTTTAGTGCAAAGATAAAATTTATGAACCGTGACAAATGTATCGTCTTAGAGCCAACCCGAAGGATAACAATGTGTGTGGCGAAACCCAAGTGTTAGTTCCCTTCTGCCCATTTGAATGGGGAGGGAGAGAAAAAGAGTTCATCAGAACCCAGTCCTGGATTCCAGACATGAGGGGGTGTCCCTCCTGATGCCCAACAGCCAGGACTCGTTTCAAGGAAAAGTTCTCATTCACACAGAAATTTTTCTAAAGTTACGTACATATTTGGAACTGCAACAAATATGTATTTTCATTTTTTGATGTAGGGCGTAACTGTGGCAGCTTCTGTCAACATAACCAACTAAAGGTATCTAATTAGATTTGTTCTCTCAATGACTCATCCACTTTCCCCTTTATCTTTTTCCATATGTCCTTTTGGATGTCTTTTGGGGTGACATGAAGCAAAGGGGCGGGATGGGGTAGCAGAAAGGACAGCTAATAAGTACCAGAGAAAGGAGGGTTCAGAATTCACTTGGGCCACAGGGAGCTGAACGACCTTGTACGAACTTCACCTCCCCTCATGTACATAAGGGAGGATCTGGATAGGATTCCTGAGCTCTAACATGAGAAGTCACAGAGAGATTTTTAAAAATAAAACACCTCCAGCTTTCAGATTATATCACTGGTGAGACAAATCACTTTTCAAAGAAAAATCTTAGATGTTCATGAGTTCTTAAAAATTCAGTAGTAACATTTTGCTTGAATGTATGTTTACAAACCCAGACGGACACCCCGAAATTAAAAAAGATGTATTTTTGTAAGCATCTCCCGTGGGGGTTTCACTCCTCCTTGCAGAGCGTACCCTGGCCGTGAACTCTCTGCTGAGAAAAAACACAAGAGAGGAGACGAAAACTTTTCTGCCCTGCCTCCCTTTTTCTTGAGAAACATTGTTGTTTTTTTTAAATATTTCCTAACTCTACATAATAGCCTTGACTAACGCACAAATGCTCGGGACCATAATGAAGTGGACGTAATCTACACAATTGAAAAGTACTTATGGTGACAAAATGGATGGAGGAGGTATGGGCGGCACAAGCGCGCATAAATGAAATGCATCCCGCCGGAAAAGCATTTTGCTCACATTGTCATTTACGGCTCCTGAATTAATAGACCAAGAAAGACACCACCGGCCCCAACAAAATGCCGTAAAACCACCAGCAGCGAGTGGTGTCTCAAACTTTAATTCCCCCGGGGAGAAAAGGACACTGCCTAATCTGTATTCAGTCCTGACATTGGCCACATCTGATATGGAACATTAGCTTCTAAGTCTCTCAATAGACTCGTGTCCTTCAGTTTATATTACTTTATGTTAATAGTAGAAAAATTACACACAACATCATTTATCATTGTTATACTCTGCTATACATCCCGTAGCTTCCTTTAATATATTTATTTACCCCTGAGACGGCGAGAAATTAAAAATATATATGTATCAAGAAAAACCTATAGGGAAAAAAAAATCACTGTAAATCTCTTTTAAAAAACAACAAACAAAAAAACCCCCTCACTTGGGGGAGAAATATATTATATATATCACTAAAGCTTGTGAATAAGGTGCTTTCAGCCTAAGGACCCAAGCCCAGGCTGCACAATAATTCCTGGGGCATAGGTACATAACAAAAAGAGGCATATTTATGATAGTCTATCTTTTGTTCCCTCATCTGACCAGTTTTTTGTGTTCTTTTTTTTTTTTTTTTTTCATTTGTCGATTATATCCTTGGGTCTTTCTTGTTCTGTTATTAGCTTTTTTTGACATCTGACTTCTTGCTAGAGAAATACAATTTTTCCCCTTTGAAAAGCACTGTCAGTCTGAACCTGGCTTTTACTCTTTCTAACTTAAGCACACACCAGAATCTCAGTTTGGATTAAAAACACCAACAATGTCCTTGTGTTTAATGCCTTAACTTCTGCAAAGGGTTGTGTTTCCCCCCAGTGATTTCTTAGAGAGAGTGAAAGGGAAGGAGGTGAGGGAAGAGAGAAAGAGGCAGGGGGAAGAGAGAGGAACATTGATGTGTGAGATACCTCAATTGTTTGCCTCCTGTATGTGACCTAAATGGAGACAGGGATCAAAATGTGTGTGAGAAACTATACTCCGAATTCTTTTTTAGACTCGGGGAGACCTAGCAGTGTCCCCGAGGTTTGATGTAGAGGATCTTATAAGCACCCAATCCATTGACAACAAGGTGGGTGAACACTGGTGCAGACTACAGGTCACCCTCAGCATTCAAGGGATTTTTTGACACCATATTTGGTCACGGAACAGCTGGGCAGACATAGTGGTAAAGAGCCAGCTTTCTGGAGTCAGAATGCCAGGCCCAAGACTTCTACTTGAAATTCTTATTTAAAATATTTGTGTCTCAGTTTTCTTTCTTTGAACTGAGTTTATTGGGGTGACATTGGTTCACAAAACTATAGATTTCAACTGTACAACTCAACAAAACAAAGTCTCTTTCCGTCCCCATTTATCCCCCCTTTGGCCACTTCCACCTTCCCCCTCTCCTTTTCCCTCTGGCTATCACCACACTGTTATCTGTGTCTATTTGTTATACATATATAGTGTACAGAAAATGTACACACACACTTTGAGTAATTACAAAGGCAGTGTTTATTAGAATACATTTAATTTTCAAAATTGAGCTATCAGCTGCTAAAGTATGTATATATATTTTTGAGGACACCATATATATATCTATATATATAAAAACCTAAGTCATCATTATAACCGAACACCTGGAACAACCAGTCAACCAGTCACTATGACGCACTGACCACCAGGGGGAAGACTTCTTAAAACATTTCTATGAGGATGGTGACATCAATTGATCAACCACAGATATCTGTGGTATACCAGGCACAGAGCAAATATACATAAAGAAAGTCATTTCTGCCAAAACCGGTTTGGCTCAGTGGATAGAGCGTCGGCCTGTGGACTGAAAGGTCCCGGGTTCGATTCCGGTCAAGGGCATGGTCGCGAGCATATCCCCAGTAGGGGGTGTGCAAGAGGCAGCTGATTGATGATTCTCTCTCATCAATTTTTCTAACTCTCTATCCCTCTCTCCTCCTCTCTGTAAAAAAATCAATAAAATATTTAAAAAAGAAAGAAAGAAAGAAAGAAAGAAAGAAAGAAAGAAAGAAAGAAAGAAAGAAAGAAAGAAAGAAAGAAAGAAAGTCATTTCTTTGTCACTAACCCAGCCTAGGTCAGACAGGTTGCAGCAGCAACAGCTGACAGTTCTGTGTCCTGTTACTGTACCTTCTACAATGTAGGTCCTGCCTGGGGTCCCTGCCTGAAGACAGTGTTCTGATATTCCCTGGCCAGAACACCAGCACATTAGTGCTAATACTAACAGTAAAATTAATGATAATGACAATAATAGCCACAATGACAGCAGCATCTATAAGTTACTAAGGGCTCACTTCAATGAGCTGACTACTAGTACATGAATATCTACCCCACTGAATCTCACAGCAACCCTAAAAGGCAAATATTAGCTACCCACTTTTTTTTAATTGGAAAATTGATATTCAAAAACTTTTAAGTATTTTGCCTATAGGGACACAGATAGGGAGATTGGAATCCAGGTCACTGTAACACAAGAGCCAGGGCTTTTAAGAATGTCATCATATAGGATGAGCCTTTCTAAGCCCTATCTGCCTTAAGATTCTCTTCCACAGAAGACATTTCACTGTTCCTTAGGAACTACAGTCAGTACTCATTATTGGTAGGTTGTGCATTCGTGAATTCAGCCAACCACGAAACAAAAATATTCAGGGAAAAAAAAAAATCTAGAGAGTTCCGAAAAGCAAAACTTGAATTGAGCCCTATGCTGAATCTAAGCAAATGAAGTCTATATGTAAATATAAGTTATATGCAAATACTGTGACACTTTATATAAGGGACTCATGTGTCCATGGATTTTAGTATCTGTGGGGGACCCTGTAACCAATTCCCCACAAATACTGAGGGACATCTGCAGTCTAGGAAATGTTTACCCCACTGAAACAATGAACTCCATTTGTAAAATTTCTGAATGAAACCATACATCATTTCTTATAATGGATGAATAGTCTGAAAAAACATGAGACTATTTTATTAATACTGTCCAGTATGTGAATGCACTGCATAATCCTAATATATAAAATAACAGGGTCCGTAACAACTGATCGAAGGCTCGACCAAACACTGAAAGTCAATCCTGCAGATGCAATAAGGTGGTGAAGACTTGGGATGGGAGGCAGAGGCTGGCTACAAGGGGTCAATAGAGAAAAAAAGGGGACATATGTAAAACTTTCAACAATAAAGATTTTTTATATGTTTTTATTGATTTTTTTTTTTTACAGAGAGGAAAAGAAAGGGATAGAGAGTTAGAAACATCGACGAGAGAGAATCATCGATCAGCTGCCTCTTGCACACCCCCCACTGGGGATGTGCCCACAACCAATGTACACGCCCTTGACTGGAATTGAACCTGGGACCTTTCAGTCCACAGGCTGACACTCTATCCACTGAGCCAAACCGGTTTCGGCAACAGTAAAGATTTAAAAAAAAAAAAAAATCACAATGAGATATCACTTCACATCTAACAGGATGGCTATAATAAAAACAAATAACCCACAAACAAAAAACAGAAAATACAAGTGTTGGCAAGGATGTGGAGAAATTGGAACCCTTATATTGTGAATGGCAATGTAAAATCATTCAGAGACTGTGGAAAATTATTTGGTGGTTTCTCAAAAGATCATAGAATTATCATATGATCCAGAAATTGCACTCCTAAATACAATATATACCCAAGAGAATAGAAAAATAGGTGTTCAAACAAAAAACTTGCACAGGAATGATTACAGCAGCATAATTCTTATGACCCCAAAGTGAAAACAACTCAATGTCTATCAACTGGTGAATGGATAAGCAAATGTGGCATAACCACACAATGGAATATTATTCGGCCATAAAAATAAATGAAGTACTGACCGATGCCTCAACAGGGATGAAATTTATAAACATTATGCAATGAAATAAACCAAACATAAAATGCCACACATTGTATGGCCCCATTATATGAAATAAGCAAATCCATAGAGACAGAAAGTAGGTTAGTGGTGACCAGGAACTGGACGAGGGAAAATGGGAAAGACTGTTTAAATGACATGGGGTTTCTTTGTGAAGAAATAAAAAAATGTTCCAGAATTAAACAGTGGTGATCGTTTATAAGCAAGAGAATTATGCATATTATTATTATTTATAAATTGTGTGCTACATGTTCGTTATATAATAACTTCAAAGTTATTAGTTTATTATAACTTTGTGTATGTGTATATGCATACATGCACACTTAATTTTTTCCAGAGAGCCAGATGTTAAACATTTACCAGCACACCACTGGCTGCAGATCCAGAGCAAGATCTCCTCATGCCCCTAAAAGCAGTCTTCACTGAGCCTCTTTCCTAGCAGCTGGTGCCCAAAGAAACATCCAGAGCAAGGTGCTGAAAGCTGCTGCTGAGAGGTGAGAATTCCTGCAGCCAAAGGTGGCACTTGCCCCTCCAAGGTGGGAAAAATAAGAATTACTTTCCTATGCTGCGAATGCCAGCTGGCAAGGATGCTTCATCTTACTTTGCTTAATTCTAGAAAGCCAGTCACACTTGGTTATTGTTTTTAGTTTTACAAACTAGTATTGAATTATTTTTATGGATGTTATTTCTCAATTAGTGAACTCCCTGGAGACAGCACAGGCCTCTAGAATTTAGCTTCTCCTTGGCTATAATCGCTGCTGCCAAGTGTCCCAACAGGAAACTGGTTTTACATTCCTCTGACTGCTCCTGCCCAGACTGACCATGGTCCTCTCTGACCAGTTGCAAAATAGGGATCTGGCTTACATGTAGGGGTCACAGGCTGTGAGTATGATCTCACTCTTGTCAACAGGCATTGGCTGAACTCTGAGGAGCACTCAGGCACCTTCAGCCACACATATCCATTCATGATGTTTGGGACTGTCAGATACTGGTCATTATACTCAAGGTCAAGGGTTGATCTTAGAGACAGTGATGGACTCCGATGGCAATTTCAGATGGCTCACCTCCCAACTGCTCATGAGGCTCCCTGTCTCATAATGCCTTAGCTAAGAGCAGCTAAAATAATAGCAATAACAACCATTGATTGAAAGCCTATCAGATGAAGCCCTAACCGGTTTGGCTCAGTGGAAAGCCTATCAGATGGCTCTCTTGTGAGCATTAGATATGCATTATCTCATTTAATCCTCACAACAGCTCTTTGAGGCAGTTGCTGTTATTTATTCCCACTTTGGAGATAAGGAGACTGAGGCTCAGACAGAGGAAATAATTTGCTCAAGGTTACCAGGCTAGCACCTGACTCCAGTGTCTACTCTCATCTATGACCTTATACAATCTCCAAATGGGGGAGAACTTCACTCACTAGCTTCCTGAAGGATCCTGGTTGGAGAAAAGCCACAGATTTCTCAGTCTGTATCTTTTAGTTCCACGGAGGAGATTGGAGAGCTAATCTCCAAGGAACTAAAAGGTAAAGAATAAGAAATCTGCAACATGATGACCATGGGCCTTTTATGATGTAGATGGGGTGTTACTGCATGTAAAAAACCATGAACATTGCATGGTGCACAATAAGGGCTCAACACATGTTCATATGTTATGCTGATGTCATCATCATCACCCCCACCTCAGCACCATTATCATCATCACTGTTATTTAGAAGACAATATTTATGTCTTTGTAAAAGGCTTGGGCATGCCTGGCACATCGTGAGCACTCAATAAACACCAGCTCCCTTCTTTCCTTCCTAGGCCCCAGGGCTCTGGAAGTCATGCCGACCAACCCCTTGAAGGCCCATTCTAGCCTCTCCCAGCCTTCAGCTGGAGGTCCTTGCTTTAGTGAAGAGTGATCTAAATGTCTCCCAGAGGAGCTCAGACAAAGTAAAACTAAATGGTACGTACAAAATCTGCTCCCTCTCTTTGCTGTGGTGTGCAAGAATGCACCTTCTCCTCAAGGCCTGGCCCCTACACCCTCTCCAACAGCCCAGGCCTGTCCTCACTCCCCATGGCGTCACTTGCTAAATTATACAGCTACACGTACATAGTAAGTAGAGATCAGTAGAAGCCCGTTGAAATCTAAATGTCTGATGATTAAGGTAACACTTGTCTGGCATATAAATCCCCAACTATTATCCAGCCATTGTATGTGATGGCCCACCTTTACTCCATTTTGAGAAGTGTTTTTTTTTGTTTGTTTGTTTGTTTGTTTTTGCCTACTCTGTCATGATTAAACTGTTGCACATTTCAGTGTAAGTCCACTGATGTTGCTATTCATGTTGAGCTTAATTGACATTTAAAATGTCTTTACAGCCAACTCTATGTGGCTCAGTGGTTGTGCATCAACCTATGAACCAGGAGGTAACTGATTCCCAGTCAGGGCACATACCTGAGTTGCAGACTCAATCCCCAGTAGGGGGTGTGCAAGAAGCAGGCACTCAGTGATTATCTCTCATCATTGATGTTTTTATCTCTCCTTCTCTCTCCTTTCTCTCTGAAATCAATGTATGTGTATATAAATATATAATATGTATATTTAAATAAATAAAATGAAGACATATATGTATATTTAAATAAATAAAATGTCTTCAGAAAGATTTTGCAATGATTTAGTACTATGACTCAAATTTACTAAGTTTGCAAAAGGCATGAAAATGACTACTTAATACATAGTAAATTGTGTCTAAGTAAATAATAATAAAAAAAGATTCTTTTAAAAATGGATATGAAATGAGTTCTGAGAGATAAGAAAGCTTTGGGTCATTATTTAGTTAACAATGTGTTTCCCTTTTTTTGCGTGGAATGTAAAATAACAGCACATCTTATAACTGACTATATATTATATTCTTAGACACATTATATGAAGTTTTTGTAATGATGTAATAATATAAAAATGCTTTAAAATTACATATATAGTATGCTTATGGTGAAACTTAGAAAATGTAGACCAACAAAACAGAATATAGAAAAGAAAGACTGGAAAGAAATAAACCTAAAAGTTAATGGAACTTATATTTGAGGTGGAGTAAAGATGGAGTCCTCTTTATTTTTTATTTTTTAATTTTTTTAAGATATGTATTTTTTATTGATTTCAGAGAGGAAGGGAGAAGGAGAGAGAGATAGAAACGTCAATGATGAGAGAATCATTTATTGGCTGCCTCCTGCAAGCCTTGCACTCGGGATCGATACTGTGACCCAGGCATGTGCCTTTATCTGGAATCAAACCCAGGACACTTCAGCCCACAGGCCAACACTCTATCCACTGAGCCAAACCAGCTAGGGCTGGAGTCGTCTTTAGCTGGCAGAGAGAAGGAAATGCATTAAGAATTTTTGGTTCATCACTCTTGAATTCAATTACCAAGCAGTTTGGATTACTTTTCCTTTCCACCTAGGAGAGCATTTAGAATTTCTGAGTTGGAATACAGATGTTGGAAGCACTGCCCAAAGACAAGAGAGGTGAGCTCTACCTCTTTTTTAATCCACATGAAAGGGTAGGCCTAGAGCAGGCAGCTGGAGGCTGTGGCAAAAGCAGTGCTCAAAGAACAGAAGGAAAATGAAGAGGGGATAAGAAGAATTCATCAGAAAGCTCATGGACCCTGAAGGCAAAGACAGCAGTCATTGGAAGAAAAATAAACACAAGAAGCAGACAAGTGTAATGGAGAAAATCAAAGTGGGTAGGAGGGCATAAGGAGGGTGTGAAGAGGAAGGACAGAGTGAAAGTGAAGGTCAGAAGGTCAGAAGAGGAAAAATAAAATAAATGAAGGTGACAATTTGTTTTTTACTACCAAATGTACCAGCCCCATCCATTTCTTTCCAAAAGAAAAAGGAAGAGTTCACTAAAGGGTGGCAGTGGTTGAGACAGTAGGCTTCAGAAACTGCTTGAGCTCTAATCCTCTGCTTCAGTTTACATATATAATGAGGAGTAACGTTACTCATTTTGGGGGGTTATTGGGAGATTTCAAAGTTATTACATCTAAATAGCTATGAATATTGCATGCAGCAAAGTGAGTATTCAACATATATTACCCACAAATATAATCATCATCATCACTGTCATCATCACCATCACCATCACCACCAAGGCCATCATTGTTATCAAAATCAGGATCGTCTTTACCATCACCACTATTATCATCATCACCATCAACTACCACCACCATCATTGTCATCACCACCACATCACCATCATCAACATCATTTTCACCATCATCACCACCATCATCATAATTACCATTAACAGCAGCAGCACCATCACGAGCATAATCATCCTTGTCATTATCATTATTTTTATTTAGAAGATAATATTTATGTCTTTGTAAAAGAATAAATAAATAATAGCTTTTGGATTAAATTTAAGAATAAATATGTTCTAAGAAAGAAACACACAAAACACACAAAAGCAGCACGTTTTAGATCAGTGCTTCTC
Source organism: Pipistrellus kuhlii (assembly GCF_014108245.1). NCBI lineage: Eukaryota > Metazoa > Chordata > Mammalia > Chiroptera > Vespertilionidae > Pipistrellus > Pipistrellus kuhlii. The sequence goes on from NW_023425482.1 coordinate 12,885,041, forward strand.
AGAGGGTATAGGTCATCTCTACCTTGGTAACACCAGATCATGAAATAAAAGCGGTTTTTGAAATGGATGTGGTTCTTTCGTGGCGAGGACTGTCTGAGTGCTGCACAGTGGGAAGTTAGCAAAAAACGAAGGGAATACCACTGGTAGATAGCAAGGTGGAGGGGCACATTTCTGGGACCTGAGACACCACTCCCCTTTCCTGCCCTCGTAACTTTTTAAAAGTGAGATGAAGAATTTCCAAAACAGCTCTGTTTATAACGAAGTGCCCAGTTACCGGCAAACACTACAGAAGTCCCAGACACTAGGCTTTGGAACAAGCCCAGGGTCCCGACATGCCTGACAAACGCTTTAGTTGTGGTCAATGTGTCATCATTTCCCTGCCTTATTTACCTTTCAGAAATAATAGTATTTGTTTGGCTCTAGAATGTTACCTGGTAACCTGAAATGTTCTGTTTTCAGAAGCTTGCAGCTGCAAAAGAATCCTCCAGAAGTGGAGAGAGTGACAGAGAAGTTTGGGTGGTTATTCTGCCTATCCAGGCTCCAGCTTGGCCCTGAGGTCATGCTCAAAGTCATCTGTGCACTTCGGTTATTGCTCTCTGAACCCAGGCTTCCTAAGGCAGGCAAACAGATCTTTTTAAAAAATGTCATCAGATTCTGTCACTCACCTGACTAAAACTCTTCAGTGGCTTCCTTTATGTCTTTAGAATAAAATTCTAGCTGGTATCCACTACTACCCCCCATCCCTTGCTACTTCAGCTGCAGTGCCCCTTTTTGCTCTAAAACACAAAAAGTCCAAACTTCTTTCTGCCTCGGGTCCTTGACACTTCTGTTTACTTTGCCTGAAATGTTCACTCTCATTCAGCTCTTCTAATTGTAGTCTATTTTTCATTCCTCAGTTTTCAGCATAAATACCACCACCTTGAAGAGGTTGTTCCTGACTTTCTTCCTCCCCTCCATTTACCACCATAGGCCTAGTTTAATTTCTTTAATACACTCACTACAGTCTCTATTTGTTTTGCATATTTACCTATTTACTTGTTTATTGTCTTCTTTCCCCTCAATCATTCATGTAAGTAAGTCCCCTTAAATCGGGGCCTTGTTGTTTTTGATGTGCTTACTCTTTTATTCCAGCACTCTGTTCTGCATAGCATCTAAAGGATGGTAGCTTAATAAATCAAACATTCAAGGAAAGAAGGGAGGGAGGGAGGGAATCAAAACATGAATGTATGCATATGGCCTTAAGCCTCTTGAACTGGGAAAACAATGCCCTTTGAATAAGCCCTTACCCCTGTCTCCAGCTTCCAGAGATAAAAGAAGAATGTTATATCTTTTACTGGGAGGGGAAGAGAACCCCAAGAGACCTCACCAGCCAGAAAGCTAGTGAGGAGGAAACTCAAGTGAGAAGAGCATTGCTCCAGGTTGCTGGGCCCCAGGATCCCAGGAGCCTGACAGGGACATTGGCTAAATCAACCATGTCAAAATCAAAGGCTAGCATGGGCCATATAAACAAGGTTTAAATTTATGTGGGCCACACAAAAAAACAAAAGCTTCTATTTTCATAGAAACGTAGGTTTATTTTGATAGAGACATGCTGAATATAAAGGGCTGAAATAAATGAGTAATCATTAACATAAAATAATAGAACATTTTAATAAAAATCAATATTTTTCTTGAACATTAACTTACCAAACACTGGATAACTACAAAAACTATTAAGTGTAACACAAATAAATCTATTTTCCTTGTTCTCCAAAAGTGAAATAGTTCCTGTTGCGCAAACCAAACAAGTCAGTCCAAGACTAATGACGTGGCAATTGGCTGCTAAAATATTCACTGCTAGTATTAGTGGAGAGAAATGGTATGCCTGCATGTAAGGGAAATGAATGCAACATGATTATAGTAATCAGTCATTAGTGAACATTGTAGTTCGCTATTGATAATCCTATATAATAAAGATGTGATATGCAAATTGACCATCACACTATCACAAGATGATGGTGCCCACAGCAGGGTTGTGGTGGCCACTCTGTGTGCCTGCTGCCAGAGTCCCCTCAGCCCCACTGGAGGCCTCATGTCCTCTTGCACCCACCACCGACTGAGACTCAGGTAAGCAGGGTCGGACGAGGTGCAAGCAAGCCACCAATGGTGACTGCCCAGCCACCCAGGGCCAGCCCAAGGTGCAACTAAGCAGGGCCCACCAAGGCTTGCGCTGCAGGCAATGGCAGCAGCACAGGTATGATGCGGCATTGCCTTCCCCTGACTGCTGGGTTGCCTCCCACCCCTGAGGGATCCCTGACTGTGAAAGGGGGCAGGCTGGGCTGAGTTTTCATGCACTGGTCCTCTAGTTATGTATAACAGGATATTGTAAAAATTAAGTTACGAAATTTTTATTAAAATGTTTCTTGCATACCATTATTTTGGCTGAGCCGCAAAAATATTCATTGTGGGCTGCATGTGTCCTGAAAAGATAAATCTGGACAAATAATTTTTATAAACACCCAGTTCTGAAGACCCTTCTCTTTTTCTTTCCCTTTCATGGGGCCAGGGACAGTACAAAGTGAGAGCCTGAGTCAGGATTCCACCTCTGCCACCAACTCTTGCTCAGGACAAGAATGTCTTTTATGCTGGTTAGAAGAGTCTTCTGAATCATATTGACTATTTGTGTACTAGGGCTATCAGTTAAAATTCTGAGCTTGGCTTCCTCATCCTTAAAATGAAGATAAGAAAACACCCTACGCATGGACTTATGAGGATTAAATGATCTACACAAGTGCCGAGCACAAAGCCTTGTACAGAGCAATCAACTACCCTCAGCAGGAGAAACAACACTCTTTTTGGGCCTTAATAGCTCATTAAAAGAAAATGAGATGGGTTGGAGTCACCTTCATGTTTCCCAATGATGACACACGTAGAAGAGATCATTTCAGGTGATACCGTGATCTCTATGAATCCCTTCCAGGTATAATATCCCACATGTAGACTGAGCTCATTGGTTTAATCCAGACATGTCAGACCTTCAAAATAGCTAAAGATCTAAATAGTATTTGGAATGAATTAAAGTGGTTGACTGCCAAGGGGAGACATTATATCCCTATCAAGTGCCACCTTGTGGGGAATTGCAAAGTGCTGGGTAAATGTGGGTGTTTCTTGGAAGAGCAGACCTGAAACTGAGAAGAGGTAGATGCCAGGGGTTTATGAACCAGTGGATACAATTACTTTTCAATGAACAGGACAGAACTGGCTCAGGGCTGGGAAAAGCAGTGCACTCGATCACATAACTTTTCAAGAGAAGTCTTCTTCAAATAGACCAGTGAACTCCCTTGAACACCCAAATAGGAGGGGTACAGATGTTGAGTGATGTTCTCATTTTACATATTGAGAAAACAGTGTAGAGGTAGTTAACATGACTCTGAGACCAAACCTTGAATTTCATACCTTGAATTTCTATTGCGTTGGTCTTCTGAGAAACTTGGAACACTCACCCGAATTGTGAAATGACTTGGCCCCATCCTCACAGTCATACTGAGACCAGGATCAGGAACATGTGACACCCTCGTCAACAACACACCCATCAATCATACTGAGGTCTGACATTATGCAAATACCAGTGCATTTATTAGTTTGTGGTCTGTCACCTCGTTTCTTGTTGAATAGTAAACCAGCTATGTGATATCTGGCTTCAATCAAAGTGTGGATGTATAGAAGTATATCAATGGGTACTGATCACCAGAATTTTTAAAAAAACAATCCAACAAAGGAGATGGAAGGTATCAAGGGTAAATGAAAAAATAGGCTGCCCGGTATGGCTTAGCAGTCAAGCATATTTTGATTTCACTATAACCTTAAGCAGTGTGACTTTGTGAGAATAGTCACCAATTTGAATATGTGGAATGGGTAACAACATTGCTGAAGGTTAAATGCGACACATCTAAGGAACGATGATTCTCTCTACACAAGAGGTCCTTAAGGAGAGGCCAGCACGCTGTTCTAGAGAGTCTTTGGTGAAAGTTTCCTTGACTATTCTGGCAAAATTAGATACTATTCTGTCTGCTTTCTAAGCACCTCCCTCATGCATGTCTCCATGTCAGTGCTCATGTCAATGTCTGACTCCCAGGATGACGAGGGACTCCTTATGGGCAGGTGTAGTGTCTTCTTATGTCTGTATTTCTAGTGCAATTGTGCTATCCAATATGATAGCCACTAGCCACATGTGTCAATTTAAATTATTTAAATTAAATAAAAATTCAGTCCATCAGTCACAATAGCCATACTTTAAGCATTCAGTAGCTATAGGTGGCTCCTGTACTGAACAACAAAGACACATTTTCATCTTGGCAGAAAGTCACGTCAGGCCAATGATTACTAAGCAGGAAGGGAGAGAAAGGGATTAGGGACTGTGACACAATGGACCATATGCTGGGGTCAAAACAAAAAACAAGAATGCTTACAAAACACTGAGACATTCTTAACAGTATCTTCATTCCTAATTTTCCTTATTTTCTTCAAATTTACTTTAAAACTTCATATGAAATTTGAAAACACACACACCATAAAAATGGGATTTGGTGGTAATATAGCCAATTTGGCTCATCAGACAGAGCATGGGCCTGTGGACTCAAGGATCCTAAGTTCGATTCTAATCAAAGGCACATAACTTGGTTGCAGGCTCTTCCCTGGCTTGGGCCCTGGCCAGGGCCCGATCAATAGATGTGTTTCTCTCACATAGTTGTTTCTCTCTGTCTTTCCCTCTCTTCCACTCTCTCTAAAAATAAAAAAATAAAAAATAATAATCAATGAAAAAATATCCTCAAGTGAGGAATAACAAAAAATAATAAAAAGGGATTTGGTGAAATAAACATCACACACTGACTCCGAGTCTATTCAATCTGTAGTGATTACAATTCTTAGCAAAGTATGCACCACCGTTGCTAAACAGGCAATATGATCAGAATTTTTGAGTACTATTTGTCAGGCATCATTTGTATACTATCACATTTAATTCTCAAAATAACTGTTGTAATTTCCAATTTATAGATGAGAAAATGGAGAAATAGAAGAACTTAATTACCACAGGTTACAGAGAGCAAGTGTCAGAGCCAGTACTCAACACAGAGAGGCCTGAGCCTAGATGCCTGGGTCCCAGCCACTGTGCTTACTGTGCAGTGAAAGCCAAGCACACATGGCCCACGCTGCTGTTGCTCACCCCCAATTCTCAGATGCACTGGCCTGGTGCAACTGCTGCAGGTGCTGGGTCATATCTTTGGAACCACCAATCCAAGCTCTAGAATCTACCTCTTTGACTTCCCAGTGGCTTGTCATGTTAGAAGTTATAATAAGGTATTTGGAAGTAAGCAACAATGTTCTATTGGCCCAAGACCCACTGATTTAATGACACAGCTGTGTCTTCCAGAGGAGAGTAAATAAAGAAAATAATGAGTATCATGAGATGGTCCAATTGGTAGAGTAGTTACAGTGATGGCTACCCACTGACCCTGACTCAGGATTCAGACTCCCAAAGGGGATCAAAGCCCAATAAGACCAGGATAAATGGGAGGCACATCCATTCACAGTTCAGTAGCAAATACTGAATAAAATGCCAATGCTCCATTGGCTAAGGGAAACAAAACTGGAGACAAGGAGGAAAAGAAATCTGCTAAGGTAATAATATTATTGAACCTATCTAAAAAAAGGGGTAATATGCAAATTAACTGTCACTCAATCACAAAGATGGCAGCACCCATAGCCACAAGGTGGTGGTGCCCAGTCCTCTCAGCCTCGCCTGAGTTCCCCAGTCCTGGAGGGGTGGACTCTGAGAGTGGCAGTGTGAGCAGCCTGGTGAATGCTTGCTTTGTTGTCAGTTCCTTCTCTTGTGTAAGAAAAGAAGGAACCGGCAAGCTGAGCAGTACCTAGTGGCCCCCAACTCCTGGGAAAGGTCAAGTCCAGGTGGCCAGAGGGTGGAGGGGTGGAGGACAGTGTGGCAAGAAGGGGCTGATGGCGGAGGCACAGGAGTGAAAGCCGGTTGAGAAAGAGGAAGGAAGCTCTTTATCGCAGTTCCTGAGAACAGGGAGGGAAGTCACTTGCATTTCCCAGCCGTGATGGGCCTCTGTCCAGTCCAGGACATGGATGGGCCTCTGGGTCATGGAGAGCCTCTGGGTAGTGAGTGTGGAGTGGCCAGGCTCCGCCAAGAGCTACTGGCACATGGATTCATGCACAGGGCTACTAGTCATTATAATAATACCCCATTCAGTGCGTATCTATTGTACTTCCTGTGCAAAGTGCTGATGACACCACAATGCTAAGGCTCAATAAGGAAGAATCTTTCATCCTCATTGGAGAAGGGTGGGTGGTGTGGGGTTATAAGCCATGAACTTCCAAGGCTGTAGAAGACAGAGGCAGTCTCCAAACCTGTGTGTGTCCTTGACCCTCCCGGAGGATATATCACAGTGACTTCTCTGTTTCAACGAGAGATAGGGAATAAGCCTGGGTATTTCAATTCCTGAAGCAGACAAGCCACAAAAGAATATCTCTCTGGGGCAAAAGTCAGGCCCAAGTTTACTCATCAAAAAGCTGCCAAGGAACTCAATGTGGGGGATGACACAATGCGACTCTCGTAGGCTTTGCTGTGAACAGTCAAAACACTCATAAGTTGCAAAGCCACGAGGTATTTTTGTTTCGTGATATTACTGGAGAGGGCTGAATATAGTTCTGATAGCTTTCAGTTCGCTGAGCAGGCAGGAGAGAAGCAAGGAGCCGAGGAGGCAAGAGGAATTGAAGTATTTCAAGAACCAGACACTTCCAAAAATATGACCATGTAACTCTGCTTCTCTGAAGCCAGAGATGGCTCCCCACTGTCTCAGGTGAGGGCTCTGATGTCACTCACCAGCTGCCTGGATTATCTATCTTTCCATTCCCAGCAGGAGCCTGATACATTAGCTATGAGGGATGGCATGTTGTCCCCCTTGGATGCGCCACATGGACTCAAGTTCCCTGAGCTGCTTCATGATCGTGCCTCTGCCTAGAAAGTCCTTTCCCTCCATTCTCTGATTGGAAGAAAATCCATTTATCTTCCTGGCATACTTGGCACCTGGCCACCTATGTGAAGTCTTCCCTAAGTCCCCATCAATGCTGAAAGCACTGATCTCCCCATGCCCAGCTCCTTTGCCCACTATTGCACAGGACCCAGCATCCTATTTAGTTGTACGTGGGTCTGTCTCACTTTCACAACTGGAAGTGCTCATGGACAAGGGTGACATTCAATTTATCTCTGTACTCTGCAGTAAATATTTGCTGAATGAGGAAATAGATTTGTTGGATGTCCATGTTATAGGAAACACAGCCTCCTGGGGACACCTCACAGTTGAGAGCAATGCACCTGCCAGGAATTGCACGCCCACACATACACACAATGGTCTTTTAAGGAACTGGCCATAGAAATGAAAGTAGACATAGCGATATGGATTCCAAAGCCTATCACAATTCAGAACTTGTTTTCAATTAAAGTGTCCAGCCCCTCTTCGCAGAGGACCTGGGACGGCTTCTTTCAAGGGGCCATTAAAAAACCAGGGGGATGTGTGTGTAGATACCAGCACATCCGCATGCAGTTTTAAACATTTTGAAAGGATCTCATTTCAACCACATGCTTTCAGAATCTTATTTTCAAATTCCATTAAAGGCCTGGGTAAAATGTGTTAAATTCAAATTCTGGAACTTCCATGGAAGTATGTGAAGTAGGCCAACAAAGGTTGAATACAATAATTATTTTGCAGCCAAACTCCGTTCATAATTCACATGCAAAGTACTGCCTGATCCCAATTAGCTCAAACTTGTTTTTACTTTTCTTTGTTTGTTGCCTGCTACCCACCTTCCTGGGACTCCTCCTTTTAGGTTATTTGTTCAGACTTCAGCTCCAGACACACCACTGTGATTTCCTTTTTAATAAACACTATCCAGTGAGTAGCGGCAAACAATGAGAGGCACCTGCATTCTATTATAACTTCATTCCACCCACAGACGCACAGCTATGAATAAGTGAGAACCACCACCAGGCTAAAGATAGTAACAGCATTTTCTCATAAACATGACATCTTAAAACTCCAACTCACAAGAAGGACCAAGCACCCCACTGCCCCATTGTTTTAAATGGGATAGGAATGCCACTTGCAGAGCCAAATGTCTGCTGTCTGTCTGCGGCCATTGTCTTTGCCATGGGTTGGGCCATGGAAGAGTTCATTCCATGCTGAGAGACAGCTGGACATTCCTGAAATCTGAGGGATGGGTCGTGCTAATTAATGACAGACCAGGAGAAGAGGCAGAACAGAACTGGAGACAAACATGTATATGCAGGCTCCTTCCCACCCACATCACAAATGTCTATTGAGTGCCTGATAAATGTGCAGGCACTGTGCTCGGTGCCCAGGATGGACACTGGTGAACACATCAGTCAAAGATATCTGCCCTAATGGAGTTTACATTCTAGCCACTCACTAGCTGTGCTACTTTGAACAAGTTAACTAATTTCATTGAGTCCCGGTTTCTCATTTAGGAAATCAGCTACAACACACCTGAGTCCCAGGTATTAGAAGCCTGGATTGAGCTGGTAGAGCTGGTAGTAGCCCTGGTGATAATAATAATAGTCACTTTTTTTTTTGTAAAATCTATTTCGAAGAATTTATAACCCAATAAAGGGAAGATAGCAACATTACAGAGTATGGTCCAGGAGATATCACATTGACCAAGTGCTCCAGATTAGCAATACCAGTGAGACACATATACACTGACAATCCCTTCATGACATGCTCTGAGAAGAAAACAGCATGCTTTCTTCAATATTAATTTTGTTAAAATTAGCCATTTTTACCATTTTAAGTGCACAATTCAGTAGTGTTAATTACATTCATAATGTTATACAACATCACCACTATTTATTTCCAAAACTCTTTCATCACCCCCCCCCGTGAATGAATTTGTGCACCGGGCCTCTAGTTCTCTATAAAATGGCACATCTAACACTTCTTATTCTGCCCACTCTACTTATTTTTCCATAGCACTTAATAGCATCTATGCCAGTCTTTGATAGATTGCCTCTCAGCACCAAATCCAGCTATCACTGACCAAGGAATGGTTGGTTTCTCCTAGCCACAGGGCACCATGTTAGGCTTTACCAGTAGAGGGCGATGGAGGAGTGGGCTCTGTGTCTCGGAAGACACTTCCCTCTGGGCAGCTTGCTCCTGCCTTACACCATCCTCTCCACTCCCACAACCCCCATACACACACAGGGCAACTTCTCAGCACCCACCCCCACTGACAGATTTCCAGTAACTTCCATGATAGGTCACCTCCCATAGATAGCCTTCTTTGGCACCTTGCAGGGCAGTTTCCCAGCAAGCCCCACCTGCAGGGGGTCTCAGGGAAAACTTCTCTGCTACCCAATGGACGATGGCCATCTGGATACCAATCCTGAGGAGTGGGAATCAAATCTGTATTCTCTTGGTAGCCAATAACACCTATTGTAGTTAATACATCTTTATATTAAACTTTCCCTGTTAGAATCACTATGTATGTTCTGTCTACTGATTGAATCTCAACCACTACAGAAACAGAATGCAAGCACAGACTTGACTGTGTTTACTACTTTACTAAAGACTGTTTATCTTTGATGTTTTGTCTACTACCACTATGTGCTTGACTCAGTTGATAAACTTCGATTGGTAGATAGGTAGGTAAGAAGGAAGAAAAAAGGGATGACAAAGGAGGAAAGTAAAGACAGAGTCAGGATGGATGAATGAATGAATGGATGGTGACCCCAACTCCATGTGGCATTACATGGTCTATGACAGTGCCTGGTATGTAGTAGGCACTCGTGAAATCATCATGCACTAATCTCCTTGAAGCTCTTACATGACTTCCATTTAACCCTGTCCATCTGTCATCATTTGGAACATCAACATATCTCGCTATCAAGCGCCAGAGCCTAAAATCTGGTTCTGCCTCCTGACTCTCTTGAAGAAAAATAGCATCAGTAACATAAGAGGAGGCAGAGAGAAGGAAGAAAACAGCTTTGGACCAAATCTGGAATTTCTGGTGCTTGTTTTTATTCTGATGATCAAAACAGAACAGAAACAATTCGCCTCATCTACACCACAGCACAGACAGTTTCCTGCTGGAGATGATGGCAGTGGACATGTCCTCCTCTCTCTTTGATTAGAAAGCCCTGTCTAGGCCAGTACCTAATTTCTGGGGTGAATATTCACTTTCCCATTCTACAAAAAGACCCATCAGTAGGTTGGCAATGAGCATTTCACAAAAGCATAAAATGCGCCTGATAATTAAAATACTCGGCAATCACAGTGATGAACTACACTCCAATCTACTGTGTTAATTTCATAACCTCAAAAAGTAGAAAGAAAAACAATTTGGAGATTAGAAAGCTCCGAAGAATTTTTTTTTTCTTTTTGACTCATCTATCACTTTTGGGTTTGCTTACAAGTTCATTGTCCTTCCACTGTTTTTCTGCAGTATGTTTCAGAATCATACTATCTGCTTACAATATCAACCTAGAGGAAAGTCACGCAATCCTAAAGCCAAGAGAGACAACGACCCAGTAAAACCTGTAATAAAGACATAAAACAGCTAATGAAAGAACAAAAAGGTATTTAATCCTAACCTCCCCAATGTAAATAACAACTGTCTACTTCAATTACTGTTTTCTTTTTAGTTCAACTTCTAAACAGTACCAGAAGAAACTAGCAGAGCTGAAATGCATGGTGCTGGAATGTAGCCATGAGCCAGAAGAAAGCAAGAATGAAAAGGCACCAAAGTGTCCAGGTGATGTCACTTCCTCCAAAGAAGGCACAGAGAGGTCCAAAAAAACACATGAAAAGATACGGGACATCATCAGTCATTACAGAAATGCAAATCAAATTCTCAATGAGATAGCATTTCCCTTCATGTCTCCCGATATGGTTACAACAAAAAAAACACAGAAATGGAAAATAACAAGTGTTGGTGAGGATCTGGAGAACGTACTGCTTGTGGGAATGTAAAAGGGTGCAACCATTGTGGAAAACATTCTGGCAGTTTCTCAAACGGTTAACCTACAATTACTTAATGACACAGCCATTTCACTCATAAGTATTTATCCACATAAATTGAAAGCAGAGATGCAAACAGGTATTTGCATACTTATGTTAATAGCAGCATTATTCACAATAGTGCAAAGGTGGAAGTAATCCAAGTATCCACCAAGAAATGAATAGATAAGCAAAACCTGGCATATACATACAATGACATATTATTCAGCCATAAAAAGGAATGCCATTTTGATATATGCTACACCATGAGTAGACCTGGGAAACATTCTGCTTAGTGAAATAAAATGAACACAGAAAGATAAACACTGTATGATTCCACTTACATGGGATACCTTGGATAAGCAAATCAGAGAAACAGAAAGTAGGATGGATGTCACCAGGGCAGTAGGTCACATGTGTCAAACACAAGGCCCGCGGGCCAAATCCGTCCCGCCAGGCCTTACAATGTGGCCCGCACCGCGCTGTCATCACTGCACTCCGCTGCGTTTCCATCACAATGACAGTTTATGACTGTTCAGTAAACCATTCGGCCTGCGATTTAGGCTGGATTTTAGATTTTGGCCCCTTCTCTGATTGAGTTCGACACCCCTACAGTAGGTAGTAGAGAAGAGTGGTTATTTTTTTAATGGGTACAGAGTTTATGTTTGAGCTGATGAAAAAGCTTTAAGTATAGATAGTGGTTATACACACTGTGAATGAAGTTAATGTCCCTGATTTATGCACTTAAAATGGTTAAAATGATAAATATTATATTAAGTATATCTTACCACAAATTAAAATAAATGGATGCCACACATAAGCACTAAAATCCATGCCTTGTCTCACAGGAGAGCTTGCCAGGCCCTTGCTTTGGGTCTGTTGACTCTCATCTTACAAACAACTCTAACAAAACATAATTAATTGGATTCCTCATCAGAGAGTCTGGAGACAGCTCACTCATGGGGCCTCTGCACAATTTAATAAGGTTGGCAAATATGTGGGAGGGATGGAGAAAAGCAGGGCTTTCTGCCAGTCCTGGTGATCCAAGCTTACCTGATGGAATCCTTTTTAGAAAAGCCTGGACCTAGCCATTTTAGACTAGCTAGGAAATGGCCGTGGGGAAGGCATGCTGTCTGTCTAATCTCCTGCATCTGGTATGTGGAGTCTGACCCTGACAAAACCCATCCCATAAACTGTCAGGAAAGGGGTGTGTGTGTGTGTGTGTGTGTGTGTGTGTGTGTGTGTTATATAAGAGACCAAAGACAATTTTGGAAAGATTCAAGAAACCCTACAAGGAGGGTAAGTCCATGTAACCACTTAGCCACCGTTCTTCTCCCAAAGAAAAGGCTTGGACTGTCAAGTCCTGGAGAGGTGAAAGGTCTCAACAACAACAAACAGAAGAAAATCCCAGTGCTGACCAGCAAAGAGAGCTAGCTTCATGCAGAACAGGAATAAAAAAGGCTAGACAGACCGGCAGGCACATCAGGGAGGAGGCAGGCCGGGCAGGATCTCTGGAGCTAGTACAGGTGAAACCGCAGTACTACATGCTCATGTGGGCACAGCAGGAGCATTCTAAGGGGCTGTGCTGGCCAGGGCAAAGTCTAGCGTAGCATTATGCAAAGTGTAGTCTACTGGACCAGCAGCTCAACATCAGCCAGAAACTTGTTAGAAATGCAGACTCCTGGGCCCCTTCTGAATCAGCACCTCTGTGTGTAGGGTCCAGGCATCAGTGTTTTAGTAACTCACCAGGCAACTCTGATGCCTGCTAAGGAATCTGGAGTGCTGGATTGCTGAGGAAACCCAAGCCCTTATTCCAAGAGGTTTCCTCAGTGCCTCTGAAAGGCTCTTTCCCAACAGCCCTCCAGCCTGCAAGGCTCCCAGATCTCTGACCACAGAGCACTGCCTCTATGACCCACCCCCTTGGAACTGCTCACGGCACCTTGCACATTTGCCTGTTAACCTGTGCTGTGCAGGTTCCTCCAAGGAGATGTTCTTGGCTTTCATCAGACTTTCAAATCATTGGGACCCCAGTTACCCATCACTATTACAACCCACTTAGCACCATCAGGTAAATTTCTACCTCCATGCTGCCTTTCTCCTCAGGCTGTCTTTCCCATTCCCTGTCCCTCCATATCCAGGTTAGACGTGGAATAGTGGGATGGTTTCTCCCACAGAGGTGGTTATGTTTGCCTACGGTCTCTTTGCATGTTGATCCCTCCTTGGTGCAACTGCCACAGTCAATTCATAAAAACTCCCTTTTGCTGTGATCCAACTCTAGAACCTTTACAAATCACAGTAAGCAAATATCTACACCCTAAAGACACAAATTGGATACTTAACCACTGTGTTTTTGAAAGTGATTTCTTTAAGAACACTGCTATACCATTAGTAAGTCCAATTAATTTTTGCTATGATCAAAAACAGCAAGAGATCAGACAGAGGTAGAATGTTTACCACTTCCCCAAACTATGGTAAACACTCTGCAGGCATCACTGCATTGAATCCTCACCCTCACGAATTCAGGAGAGAAATATTTAATAGTAGTTTTGTGCTCATTTTTCAGAAGAGAAAACTGAGGCTTAGAAAACTCAAGCCACTTGTTCAGGGTTATCATAGGTAATGTGAGGGAGCCAGGAATCATACAGGTGGCATGTGGTTTTTTGTTTGTTTGTTTGTTTTGTTTTTTTACCCCATTCTGATATCCACCATTCTACATGTATATGTGGTCTAGCAAATGGGTGGAGATGGAAGGAAGGCATGTCAACACAAGAGCCAGAGAGAAGAGGATGCAGTTTCTGGTGAAGTAGGTAATTGGCTTGGATGAAAATAGTCGTGATCCTCCAAACCCACTCCCAGAAGAGTATCTTCCCACAACAATGAATTCCCCTCCACGGGGAGGATAAGAATGCCGGCCAAGTAGGGCTGGAGGAGCGGGCATCTTGTTTCAAGCTCGCAGGGAATCAGGACTTGCCAAGTTCTGATATGCTGCATGGAAGGCAGTGCTGGCTAGTCTGAGAAGTGGCCCCTCACCCCACAGAAACAACTCTTTCTGGCACGAATGAAAACTATTTAACAACACCCGGCCACATTTCGAAACGGGCTAGGGCCGGAAGATGGAAAACAATATGGCACCCCAGAAACTGCTGAGTGCAGGAGAAACCCAGTGAATTTTCTGCAAAGACAGTGAAACGATTTTTATCCTGAGCACCAGCTGATCCTACTTAGATCTTCACTTCTGGATCTCTCCAAGCAAATATTTCACGTATCCTGTGCAGCTGGTACCACTCCAAGCACAATCTGGGCAGAGGCCCAAACATATACCCCAGTAAGGCTGAGGGAGAAAAGGGCTTCCCTGGCTCAAAGATTGTAGAGGAAACAGGCCAGAGTCTCAGAGTGCTGGGGTCTGCACAATTCAACATGGATTTGCCAAACACTCTGCAGGACAATTAAAAAGAAGAGAGACTGTTCCACTATGCTAACAAATATGACCTGGAGATATCTTAACCAAATATTGGAGAAATTAAAAATCAGTTTGGCTTAAAGAATAATCAAAAGTATGAGGACAACAAGCCTGGGTACCGAAAAACAACTTAATTGAATAAATGCTTAATAAGCACCTACTATGTGCAGGACACTGTGCTAGGTAATAAGAATACAGTGATGACTAGGATAAGCTTTGCTTCAAAGGCAGCAAACAGTGAAAAATACCTAAGGAGTCAGAGAATCTGGGCTTGTGTTCTATTTAAAATGTTTTGCTCAAGTCTGTCTGCCCTAACTAGATGGTGGATGCCTCTTTTGTCTGAAATTATGCCAAGGCCAGTGCCTGGTGCACAGCAGATATTCAGTGAATGTTGGGTAGGGTGAACAGAAGTGAGTAGATGCTACAACAAACATGTGAGGGTCAAAGAAAAAAATCACACAGGAGACTGACTAGAACATATTTTGAGTAAATAAGAATGAAAATATATCATGCCCAAAATGAGGAGATATAGCTAAAGCAGTACTTAGAGGGAAATATGTAGCTTTGTAATAAACATATGACTGATATTTGGTGATCAATGACCTTCTGGGCCTTGACTGTGAGGCTTTCAGGTGTACAGACT
Organism: Pipistrellus kuhlii; assembly: GCF_014108245.1. NCBI lineage: Eukaryota > Metazoa > Chordata > Mammalia > Chiroptera > Vespertilionidae > Pipistrellus > Pipistrellus kuhlii. The sequence continues at coordinate 12,900,213 of NW_023425482.1, forward strand.
GTTTTGTAAGTCAGCTTCATTTCCTCAGAGCCCAAGATAGTGCTGGGCACAAGAGTATTAGGAACTGGACTGAGTCCCTCAAAAGTATAATCTCATTGAATCTGCAGAAAAAGTGGGTACTATCATGATTCTTCAGAACCAAAGTAGTACTCGCTTGTTGTACAGATACGGAAACTGATACAGAAACTGAGGCCCAGAGAGGTTAAGCAACTTGTCCCACATCACTCAGCTGAGAAGTATTAGAACCGGGACTTGAAACCAGACAGTGAGAATTCAGGGCTGCTGTCCACAACCACGATAATTTACTGCCTCCCACTCAGGTTAGAAATAAACTCCAAAAGATAGTCTTCCTGGTAACTGCCCCTCCTCCTCTGTGCTCTCCAAACACCCTGTAAGTACTGTTATTGCTATGCTGCCATGCCCACAGGGGTGGTGGTCTGCTGCCCTATCCTCTCAATTTCTCATGACAGTGGCTGGGTCTTATTGTTTTAGCAGCCTCCCTAGAGGTTTAGCACAGAGGAAATGCGTAATACTGTCTACTCAACTCAGCCCAAGGTAGGGATGAAGGAGAATAATGTCTTAAACTGTAATGTGCACGTGTATCACCCAGAGAATTTGTTAAAATGCAGGTTCTGACTTAGCAGATCTGGGGTCAGCCTGAGATTCTGCAGTTCCTAAAAGCTCCCAGGGGGTGCTGATGCTGGTGGTCCCCAGGCCAGGCTTGGGGTAGCAAAGGGGATGATGAAAGGGTAGAGTCCGGTAACAGAGCTGCCTTTGGTTCTGAGCTGAAAAAGTTCCTGACTCTGATCTGGGGCAAATCAGTTCACTGCTTCCAGTTTCAGGGTGCTGGTCTATAAAATGGGAACAACTGGACCGTTCTTACAGGACTGCTGTGGTGATTAAGTCAGATCAACTTAAGTAAAAAGGCAGCAAAGATTTGGTGCCAAATAGGGGTAATATATTTATTATCTGAGAATTCAATACAGATCCAGACTAGTACTGAACACATGGCAGGCTCGACCCCACTGCTCCTGGATAACCTGGCATGTAACACGGTTGGAAACCGGAACATAAACCAAAATGCTCTTTGGCTTAGTTTTGCACAATGACAGTGACAGAAGAGGAAACAGAAAACGAAAAGAATGGAGAACTGATTCCTGTCTATTGAGAACATTAGAGAATATTTCTTGTACCCTGTTTGGCTCTAGGGACAGTCAGTGCATACTTAGGGATTCATTTCTCATCAAACGTGGCACCTTCTTATTTCCATGCCATGCCTACCTTAAAAATACCTCAGCATTTACATGGCACAGGTCCCCAGCAGCTTAATCTATTCTAACACTTCTTGAATCTTCCCTGAATCACCACTCAGCATCAGGCATGGACTCACCGCATAAAGTCCTCAGCTCAGCCTTCTGTGGACTACCATGTACAACTTGTACTGTCTCAAATAAAAAGTGGAAATGCAGTGACCCACATACATAGGAGAAGCATGTCTCATTTCTGTCTAGAGATAGCAAGAACTGGGGACTCAACACAGCTAACGTGGGGCCCTGGGTTTTGCCTGCAGAAAGAGCTCCCCTGACACTTTTTAAAAGAAAATGCCAGCCTAGAAAGAAGATTGTCTTCTCTCCAAAAACTTGGACACAAAACCTTCAAATAGTGATGCAAATATGACAATGGAGACACTCTCTTATAGCCAATGTAATGTCTTATATACATCATCACCCTCGACCCTCAAAAGCAGTGTTTTTCAATCTTTTTTGGGCAAAGGCACACTTGTTTCATGAAAAAAATCACGAGGCACACCACCATTAGAAAATGTTAAAAAATTTAACTCTGTGCCTATATTGACTATATATAAAGTAATTCTCTTGAATAGGAATCAAATAAACACAAAGAAAGTATTTTATAATTACTTTATTATGAAATATTAAGTAAACAAAATAGTGAAAAATTATAAAATTCTTGTCTTGTCTGCACCTACGGCACACCAGGCAACAAGTGTGCCGCGGAACAGCGGTTGAAAAACGCTGCTCAAAAGAACCTATTTAGTATATATTATTATCTCCATTCCCCAATGGGCTCAGAGAGGTCAATTAACTTACTCAGAATCACGCAGTGAGGAGAGGCGGCAGGATCAGAATCAAAGCCAGAGTTGTCCTTCCCTGTAGAGCAGGGAAGTACAAGTGAACAAGAAAGCATCTGCTGGCTGACTGTCTGCCATGCAGATCTGTGGAGATGGAAATTGAATGGTGTTGACAAGTCACAAGATTCTGGCATCGCAGACTTAGACACACTTAGGGCAAGCCTGTTTCAGTCCTGGGACAGTAACCATGCCTACCAAATTACTGCAGCCTCACAGACCCCATCTGTAATAATTGGTAAGATAGTTCATTCTTTTGTCTTATTCAGTCCTTCCAATTAAAACAAATATTGGCTTGGTTTCAGTTTATCTTCCCAACTTCTCTGCAAGTTGCTAAAGTTACGTGAAGAGAACTTTAGCTCAGTGCATAGAGAGTCAGCCTGCAGACCAAAAGGTCCTAAGTTTGATTCTAGACAAGGCATGTACCTTGATTGTAGGCTCCTCCCTGGCCCAGGCCCTGGTCAGGATGCTTGCAAGAGACAACCAATCGACGACTCTGTCTTTCCCTCTCTCTCCCACTTTCTCTAAAAATCAATAGGAAAATATCCCCAGGAAAGGCTTAAAGGGTATTTCCAGAGAGAGAGAGAGAGAGAGAGAGAGAGAGAGAGAGAGAGAGAGAGAGAGAGAGAGAGAGAGAATAAATATTGGGCTTAGAATCTTCTCTGGTAATAACAGCTATTGAAATTAATAATGTGGCTCTATTTTTGAGCTATGCAATTTTAACCTTTTACCTATTTATTGGCAAATCATATTGATTTTCCCTTTATGATGGTGACAGAGAATTTCCTTTTAAAACAAAGTTAATGAAATTATTAATTGATTTTTATCAATAGATAAATTTTAATACATAGATCTGAAATGTCTTAAATGTTCATTAAATGGTAATAAGGTGGAAGAAGACTGACAGAAGTTTGGGAAGGAGCAGCAGATGGTCAACTGTGACATGGGGCAGTGGTGCCTATTAATGATTCCCTTCCTAAAATGGGTTAAAGACCAACCAACAGACTAGCATCCGAGAGGGCATGGAGGTGGCTTTCGGGGTTGTCGCATGGACTGTCTTCCATATCCTTATCCTAGGGATGTGTTTACACCCCCAGCTGCTGGCACCTTTGTCCTCACAGCTACCCTTCAGATCTCACATAAGGGTCATCTAGAGGCATGCAGGCTGCCAACATGCTCTGTTAAGAAGGAAGGGAAGCCAAAACCGGTTTGGCTCAATGGATAGAGCGTCAGCTTGGGGACTGAAGGGTCCCGTGTTCGATTCCAGTCAAGGGCATGTACCTTGGTTGCAGGCATATCCCCAGTAGGGGGTGTGCAAGAGGCAGCTGATCGATGACTCTCTCTCATCGATGTTTCTAACTCTCTATCTCTCTCCCTTCCTCTCTGTACAAAATCAATAAAATATATTTTTTTTAAGAAGGAATAGAAGCAGGTGGTGTGTTTCAGAAAGTTGTACACTAAATTACATTTAAATGTTTATGAGACTTTTAAATGATTAACCCAATTATTTGTTAAATGGTTCAACCCCAAATATCTGTAAAACTTAGCAGTCTCAACAAGATCCTGCAACTGGGGTGCTGGATGGTCTTTGCCATAGGAACAGAAACTGATATCATACCGCAAACTGATCAGAGAAGAGTTCTAGAAGCAATGGATGGTGTCTGATAAGAAGACATTTGCCAAAGCTAACCTTTCTCTAAATATTCTTTTGGGGGAGAACATGATATTTCACTCACTTTTCATTCAGTTGGAAGTATTGTGGAATAAACAGTCTGAACTCTAAAAGGCCAGCTAAAGATTTTGTTTTTCTATTGTATTCTTCATTTACTGCAGTATAACACCTTATTCCCAAAGCTAAGTGGGCTAATCTTATCTTACACATTTCTTACACATGAGTCAGACATTTGGGAATCAGCTTAACTTGGTGGTTTGGGCTCAGGCTCTCGAATGTAGTTCAAATCAAGATTATGGGTGAGTTGGCAGTCATCTGAAGGATTGGCCAAGGCTGGAGAATCAGCTTCTAAGGTGGCTCATTCACATGGCTATTGGCAGAAGGCTTCAGTCCCTCTTCATAGGACTGCTTGAGCATCCTCACAAAATGGCAGCTGGCTTCCCCAATAGTCAGTAAGACAGAAACTTCAATGTGTTTTATGGCCAAGCCTCAGAAGTCCTATATTGTGATTTCTGCAATATTTTATTGGTTACACAAGTCAGCACAATCCAGTGTAGAAGACCAAAAAGAGCTGAGAATCCTTGATTGGGGGTCACATTTCTCAGCTTATATTTGATTTCTGGTCCACTAGTTTAAATGTAGGTACAGTAGTTGCTTAAGTGTACTTTAATGGAAGAATGAATTAACAAATAAAATGAAACTGAGGGGTGTTATAAATTATAAAATTTATCCAATCAGTACATAGTGAAAAACTCTCATAGGAATAGTAAAGGTCTCTCAGAACACTAAAAATAATCCTTTCCTCTACTTTTCTCTTGGGTTTGACAGTCTGTTTTGGCTAAAGTCCATCTCGTAATGGTCTAAGGTAAACTATTGCTTAACTAATCTTTTCTTTTTTTTTTTTTTTTAAATCCCAGACTGAGTAAACTTCAAGCTTCCTGAATAATGTCTGAGTCCTACAGAGTTCTGTCCTTTCTCAGCTGCCTTCACTGTGACTCCCAAAGCTGCTCATTTTATTGAATTTAATTTGTTCCACATCCCCCATGAAATCAACTGAGTCTTAAAAGTGAAGAAAATGGCTCACAAACATGATGTCTACTTTGCCTCTTTATGCATTGGTGCCCCCTGGAAAAGAAGCCCATGTGAGGTTTTGAACATGTCATACCTAAGGGTACATGAGTGAGGCCTTCTCCTCTCAGGGGCGTTTTGTCATATAATTCAAAGCTAGTATTTCTTACAGAATTACAATATGCTACAAAGCTGTTATTCTTGGCATGCATTTTTCTCATAATTTAGACCTGAGAGCAATCCCATGACATTGTAACGATTATTAATATGCCTAGTATATAGAGGCAGGAAGACTTAGGAGGTAGCTGGAGGTCCCAACACTCTTAAGTAGAGGAGGTAAGACTGGAACCAGGTATGTTTTGGTAATTATTCCCACACCTGTACCAGAGATGACCCTGCACATACTTAACAGTCTTAACAGTCACCACTGACTAATAGGACTGTAATGGAGTGGGTCCTGTAGGCTCCTACCCACCCCAGCATCCATTACTCCGTCAGATGATGGCTCACTCAGGAATCCCAGAAGTATGTGTGCACCCAAGCGGCTTGAGCAGGACTATTTATCAAACAGTGTGAAAGTATTTGATATTTTAACACCAGTAGGGTCACCCCCGTAGGTACTGGGTGAGAACATGCCTACTCTGCCTGTGTCATCATGCAGCCTTAAAATTATTAGTATCATGGGGCCCCATCATCCCAGGAGAGAAGGAAGTGGTCCAAGGGAACAGAGACAAGTCCTGCCTTACCCAAAGCTAGAATTGTGGGCCACCCACTGCATTCTTGTCAATTTCTGCAAATGTCTAAGACTCTCTCCTCAAAGTCCTGGATTAAGTCTTTAAGGAGAGCCCTCTTTATGCTTATATATTCTGGGATCGTATAGGCAGTGAACAGTGTGCTCTAGCCTTGACACAGCAGTATTTCCCAAGCAGATAAGGGGCACTGCAGGACCCAGCACAGACCACCAGCGAGTCATTACCCACTGGCTGCTCCAGTACAGCCCCAGTCATGTTTGTTCAGCTCGTAAGAAAGGGCCTCAGAGGTCTCTTTATCTGTACTGCCAAACCAGAGGCCCTGGTGATGAGGGTCAAGACCTTTTTCTCTTATTTAAAAAAAAATATTACCAAAACGGTGCATTTCATTGGCTGTGTACACTAATTAAAATGCCCAATTTCTGTGTTTTTGGACATAATTCAAACATTAATAAGTGGGGGGAAAACAGACAGAGAAAAACAAATACTGAATGATATTACTTATACGTGGAATTAAAAAAAGAAAAAAAGAAAGAAAAAAGAAAGAAAAGTTGAACTCATAGTGACAGAGAGTAGAGAATGGTGGTTGCCAGAGGCTGGGAGTTTGGGGGAAAAGGAACATGTTGGTGGTTTAAACTTTCAGTTATAAGATGATGAAGTTCTGAAGATTTAATGCACAGCCTGGTGATATAGTTAGACATACTGTATTGCATACTTGAAATCTGCAAAGACAGTAGATCTTAAACTTCCTCTCAGATACAAAAAAAGGTAATTATGTGAGGTGATGAATGTGTCAATTCAATTGAGTGTTGTAATCATTCACAATATACACATATCAAATCATCATGATGCACACCTTAAGTACATACAATTTTATTTGTCAATTGTGCCTCAATAAAGCTGAAGAGAAAATAAAGGGAATGCAAGGAAAGCTGCTTAATAAAAAAGAAATTCCAAGACTGATACACGATAAATAAATCTTCAATAAATACAATTTTTTTTTGGAGAGAAAAACTTTAATCTAAGAAGGGAGGTAAAAGAAATTGGTATGTGCAATGGGAACTTTGGATTCCATATTCTGCACTAGCTTCTCCAAACTTCTCCTCTAGGAAGACTTAATGACCTCGTCATTCACTCATTCATCCATTCAGTAAATAGGGCAATGGGCACTGAGTAACTGGCACATGAATCTTACACTGACTGAAGCTGTCTTCTCTGAACATTCATTGAACTCTGCTCAAGTTACTGTACAGAGGAAGGAAGCCTGAGTGTGGGGAAGTGATGCTCTCAGAGCTTCATCTCCAGTAAATTAAAGTAAAGGAGATGGTTCCTTCAGGGACCAAGTCCTCTGGAGAAAGAGCTGCCACCAAGCAAAAGAAAATGCCTGGCCAAATCTATGAATAATCACAATCTAATAATGCTTAATAGTGCCCTATGGGATAAGTCTAAAAAAAATTCTGGGAGTAATCACAAGGGTTCACATTAATGATAATTTAATAATCATCTCCTTGGCATATCTCTCTTCTTGATCTAGATAAGTTGTATTGCATTGAACAAATTTCCAATGCAATCCTCATAGGAACTCAGGAACATAGAGTAGAATGCCACTTATGAAGCATTTGACTTTGGATAAGTCCTTTCATGTGTACTTTCTTACAGTTTTAAAAATCCTATAATAATATTTGCTGTGACAAAGATAGTGGTGAAGAATCTTGGAAAGTATAGGAAGATGGTCCTCTTGACTCCAATATATTTCTTGCTCATTCTCTCTGCACCTGGCTGGTGAAATGGGAATCCTAGAAGATTCATGGAGTCATTGCCATTATCCTGGAAGAACCAGACCACCAAAGAACCCAGAATTATCCCACTGATATTTGCCTGGGAGTGTGCTGTTGCCCCAGGTAGCAGCAAGCCAAGCTAGGGCCAGGACATATTTGGATAAGGAAACTTGACCCCTGGAATTCCTGACCAGCTAGCTAGGCTGGCTTACCAGATCACTTAACTAGTGATCTGACTGAATTTATTAGATGACACTTATTTATTTCATAAAGTTTTTGTAAAGATTAAACATAACAATTGTATATAAAGTCCTGCATTTTATAGAAAGTGCTCTATACATGTTAATGTAAATTGTTATTATCATGGAAATGAATACAAAATGTTCATCTTATAGATTTGTACCATGATTTAGGGGTGAGATTAAAAATATACTGATCTTGTTAGCTAAATTATATTAGAAAAAATAGTCCTGTTTTAATTTGATACTCTGCAACACTTACATGAAAATGACTAAATAACATTTACTAGATTTCACATTACTCAACTACTTAAAGGTATATTTTCAGTTCTGTGTCTCTGTGAATCCCTCAATAACAGATATTATACAAGAGATGGAGGGATTTTCCTCTATGAATTGAGATAACTAATTGGCAAGACTTGGTCTTTGTTAGATTAATCAAAGTCAGAATGTGTTGACTTTAAGTGGATTCGATGCCTTCTCTTTTCCTCCCCCTCCTCTTTCTTTTTTTAAAGAAAAATGCTGATTTTCTTCAGCAGAATACAACAGCCCATCTTCACATAGAAGGAGCAGCAATGAGTACCATATAGGTGATTTGTTTTCATTTGGGTGACCACTTTGCCTCTAGAGTTATCCTGAACACATGCCTTCCTTTCCTTTCTTCTCCTCTCCTCTCCTCTCCTCTCCTCTCCTCTCCTCTCCTCTCCTCTCCTCTCCTCTCCTCTCCTCTCCTCTCCTCTCCTCTCCTCTCCTCTCCTCTCCTCTCCTCTCCTCTCCTTTCCTCCCTCCCTCCCTCCCTCCCTCCCTCCCTCCCTTCCTTTAAGGATGTTATAATGTAGGTAATAACTGGGCCTGTATACTTTTTAATTCTTTGTATAAGTGACTTCCTTAATTTATAGTTTAATATTACCCTCTATTTTTACTAAGGCATATAAGACTTGCATGACTGACAGAAAAATGTTTGGATCTTTAGCAAACTCTAAAATAATGTATTATTACTTTAGTCTTTTAAAAAATAAAGAAGGGTCTACCTGATAAATTCTTGGAATTATGTTGCAGGTTAAAGGTTTGTTAGTATACATCTATATTACTTTTTATTGGTTAATGACAATTCTTAGTTTTAGACTCCCAGGAAACTCAGTTAAATTTAATGCTGGTGGACATAATTTAATCTATGTTCCTGGTATATTCATCTCATATTTTATTCTAATTAGTCTCTAACAGGTTATTTAAAACATAAATAAATATGTCCAATTGTCTTTTACTATTCCCTTTTGCATTATTCCAAATCTACTTTGGAAGACAATGTGGTGTCAGTGGTTTGAAACAGCACTGCTCTTTCTTCATGTTTCCTAAGCCAATTGGCACTTCTTTATCCTAATGGGAATTCTGTTTTCAGGTCACACAGCTAGGAGTCCTGGTGACACCTAGCTCTCACAGTTCTTAGGAGTGACAGGACAGGGAGGGAATTCTGTGCTTGGCACTGCAGTCTTTCAGATGAACTGAAGCTCAGCAGAGGGATTAAATGGAGATCATCTGGTAGACCAGCAGGCCTGGGCCATGGCTTCTCTTCCTCTGTGCGAATCAGGCAGCAGCTGAACCGCACAAAGATTTAAACGGTCATAGAGGAATTGCTATTTCTTCTCTTTTCTTTTTGTCTTCCCCTCACTTTCTTGTTTTTAAGATGCAGAAAGGACTTTTAAAATTCTTTCCATTTGCTGTCTTATTTCTCTTATATTTGGCCTCTGGTTGTCTATTTACAATTAAAGGAAAAGAAAATGGGCTGCTCATAGTCACTCTGTGAAAAAGCATTAGACTTGTAAACAGCATAAGAGTTTTAAAAAGCCACTTTCTGGGCTTCTATCTATTTTGAGGCCCCTCAAAGTGAAGAAAGTCAAACTTGGTATTAAATAACCACCCAGGATGTGGCTGTCCGCTTGAGGTGTTAAGAGAAATGGTTTATAAAAAGCCTGGTTAAATATAGGAAGTACAGTTGCATTCCAGGTAACCCGAGATTTGAACATCCAATATGACTTTAATGGAGGCAGTCTATTTGGCCCATTTTCACAGATATATAATATATTGTACCTATTTTAAGGTCTGCAATTTTTTTCTTCTTAGCTATTTCTCAACTAGACCAGCAAATACTTCCTCCAGCCCTATTCATGCTCTGTTATTATCTGTCCATGTATCCCCCACCTTCATGTTTTCCTTACTAAAATAAATACGTAAATGCATTCTTAACTATGGTACATACTTCCAATGTGAAGGAAAACCGCAAAACATTAAATATTCTACCACCAGAATCCAAAACCTGAGTGTTTTCGGGCTATTTTTTAAAATTAAAATAGTAATTCTAATGTAATAATCTGTGTAGAATTTTCAAACATTCCAATATTCTTTCATTTTAACTCTCTTAAAAATCTTTTTTTTTTTTTTTTCCTGTAGAGTGGGACTTTAATTTCTCTGGGCCTCTGTCTCCCCATCTGTCAAATGGGGCCACTACCTGTGTTGCAGGTAGTTATTAATATAAGGACTGAAAGGTAATCTACATCTGATTCCTGGCACATACTAGTACACAGCGGCTAACCCATACAAGCACTGCTGTTTAGCATTTGCTTCTCCATTCAAGCAGTCCTGGGTCATGACGGGCCAGACCCCACCACAGTCCTAGTCCACTCACCCTACAAGGCCAGAAATACTGTGGCTGGATGAGCAGCAACTGATAATTTTAGAGTACACTTGGCCAATTTCTCTGGTCCCACTGCTACAGATAGTCCCTGGTTTCGTCCAGGTTTGAATTTCTCTGTGGCCACAGGGGTAGAAAAAGGCATTATTTAACTGCAAGGGAAAGTAGGAGACTGTGTGTCAGGGTGCTTTTCAAATCAACTCCCCTCCCCTCAAAGACGCTCCTTCCTACTTAAAATATACAGTGTTAGAAGCATTTTGGCAGCATCTATGTTTGACATGTCAGAGGGCAAGGTGCATGCAGATGTAATATCAGTGAGTGGTGTAATCCGAGTGTGCATGAAAAATAACTGCAGAGGGCATGCCTGGAACCCCAGGGAACCCCTTTGCCATGGGCTCTGACAGCACCTCAAATAAGCACCTTACTTAATCTCCCCTGTTGATTCCTATCTGCGCCCAGTGATTTCATGCAGCTGCCATCTGCTCACCAGTTAGGGCATGTTGTTTGAGGCTGTACTATAATAAGATCCAGGTTCTCGGATGGTAACGTAGGCTTGTTGGAGACGGAGCAAGACCCTAAGGAAACGTGGGAGGGAGCCAAAAGGTGAACTTTACAGCCAGCATGGCTGGGTTAAGCTTCTCCTTATTTTATTTAACTTTGTATCCTCAGGGCTTGGCATGAAAGCATGCCCAGTAAACACTGATGATAAAAATGATTGAGCGACTATAAGACGACTTTTGAAACAAAAAAAAGTCAACCAAAAATCGGGGGCAAAAGACCAAAATTGCACAAAAATCACCTGCAGATCTTGACGGCAAAGTAAGTCTTTTCTTTGAAGTGGGGGGCAGTCTTATACAGCGAATATAGGCCTAAACCTGTGTTTTAACTGTAAAATTAGGGGGTCGTCTTATACACCGGAAAATACGGTAGTCATTTCCACCCCTGGGCAACAGTAATAGTTTTCATATAGTCTTTGGGTCTATACATAATATACATATATATATATATATATATTTGTGAGTTGTCGAGTGTAGATGAGAATTCCTTCATTCCTCATTCACTAGACATTCATATTGAGTGGTCACTCTGTCCAAGGTCTAGTGACCTTTGTACCTGAGGAGTTCAACACATAACCAAGGACACAGGTACACTGGACAAATGTCAAAGGGGGAATAAAAAAATCAGGTCCAGGAGAAGAACATCCGCATCTGTGGGAAAATGAACTGTGTGACAGGCGAGGAACCCTTCTATCATCCATTAGGGTCTGCAGAGGCCACTTGCCCCAGCCAAGTTCAACACTCTGCCCTCGCCAAGGTCAACAGATAGACTTGGAACTTCCTGGGCCACTGTGGACTAGGGCTGCCCTGAAGAAGTTTTATTTCAGCTTCGGAGTCTTTGAGAACAATGGATGTTCAGTCTCAGAGGAACCCAAGAGATCTAGGACAGGTGGGGAAACTGAGGACTAGAGAATGGCTACCATTTAGCCTCAGTCATGGAGGAACTGGAAACAGAATTAGGAAGGAGTTGAGCCATCTATAGTTTACCCAGCAGCATCGACAGGACCTCCCCTGTACACTGTAGGAACTCATGGGCTTACACTGTGGAAGAAAATCCAGTAAAAGAAGTAAAGTCTGGCCAAAACCGGTTTGGCTCAGTGGATAGAGCATCAGCCTGCAGACTGAAGGGCTCAGGTTTGATTCTGGTCAAGGGCTTATACCTTGGTTGCAGGCACATCCCCAGTAGGGGGCGTGCAGAAGGTAGCTGATTGATGACTCTCTCATCGATGTTTCTAACTCTCTATCTCTCTTCCTCTCTGTAAAAAAAAAAAAAAAAAAAAAAAAAAAGAAGTAAAGTCTGAGAGGCAGGTGCAATTCGGATCTGTAGGGCATATAGATCCTGATAGAGAATGTGGATTTTTATTCTAAGTGGACTAAAGAGTCATTGTGTGTGTTATGGGGTGAGGAGGTAGGGAGGTTTCACATGAGGGGCAGTTGTATAAGTCAGCTATTGCCATGATACTGCTGCCTAACTAGCAGCCTCAAAAGTTCATTGATTCAGAGAAACAATTTTTTTTCTTCTCACTCACTGATCAATGGGTTGTTTGGGGTTTGGCTGATGTTGACTAGGCTTAGCAACACTTAGCTCCAAGCTATAAGTCAGGTTCAGGTTGGCTTCCTATATCTTATTTTGCGATTTAAGCATAGAGGTTTTGGCTACATGAGAAGTAAAAGAAGACACACCCAATCAGCAAGCACATTTCAAGACTCTGCTCATATCACATTGGCTAGTATCTCATGGGCAAAAGAAAATCACATGACCAATGCCAAAACTCCAGGATGAAGGAAGTTCACCTCAGCCACCACGAGGCCATAGCAAAAGTGGTTACATCTGGTATTCCTATTACTTGGAATTACAAATCTATCTGTTGAACTTGGCCAGGGCAGAGAGTATTGAACTTGGCCAAGGCACGTGGCCTCTGCAGATCCTAATGGATGACAGAAGAGTGCCATGCCTGTCACACAGTTAATTTTCCCACAGATGCAGCTATTCTTCTCTCGTTTGGCAGGGCCAAAGTGCCCATGCTATCATGGTTCACAGGAAACTGGCAGTACATTCTCAGGCACTCGGAGTGCCCCTCGGGATCAAGGCTATCAGATGGTTGATCACTACCAATCCCTAGACTCTTCCCCTGATCTCCCAGCACCAGCCTCATCCTGCCTCATTTTACACCAATTAGGTCAGCTTTCTTGAAGTACTGCTTTCATGAGTAGCCAAACCACCCACAATCACTTCACAGAAGGATACCCTTTAACAAATTACAGGCAGCTCGTGCCCCCCTAACTCTGGCCTTGGCCAGTCCTTTGGCTTTGTCAGGGCCAGCCCTTCTCTAGCTCTGGTTGGGAGAGGACACACATTATGGATTTGCCCAGTAGCCTCCTCAGGTCTGGCACAGAGTTTGGCCTCACAGTGGCTCAAGTCAAGGCTGAAAGGAGGGGTGTGCTTGCTTTCCTTGGCAGGGTTCTCACACAGGCACATTCCTCGTGGTGTTAAATACAATGTAGTTTTCCAAATTGGAGGACCCACGTTTCCCATTGTATTTTATCTATGACCTAGTCCCCGGCTCACCCTCAACTCTGCTCTTAGGAATAGATGAGGAGGGGGGAAAAGAAAGGAGAAATACATGAGGAGGGTGTGGCAGTGGGGGGTGGGTATCTATGAAAATTTATGTGCTGAAAAACAGCTGTAAAACTTTTAATGTTTCAATGAACATTTTATGTTTACAATAAAAAATCCTCCAGCCAAGAAGGTCTTTAAAATGTTACATTTCTAAGCAGATTAAAAAAAAGGGGGGGGGCAAAGTAAGGATATTCCTACCAACCCTTCTCTATAGAGTGACCCCCAAATGCTAACCATTAAAAGGAGGCCCCTCCATGTGGTGTGTGTTAGCACCAGCTCAATCCTGAGTGGGAAGGGAGGGAATAATGGCCATGATCCACTGGGAGACTGGCAACAAGAATGAAAAATACGCTCATTTTTCTCAAAGCCAAGTACCCATGGCATAAAGCCTTGGAAACTCGGGCTTTGCAAGTGGAGGTGGAGGGAGTGAGGGCAGATGCCCCACTCAGCCAAAAGCTTGCTAAGAGATTTGATTGCAATCAATCAGTCCACCAACAGGAACTGATCAGGTGCCACTGGGCCGAGGTCTTCCAGGAAAGAGCCTGGCTCAAAGGACTCTGGCTTTGACAGAGAGAAGCAGGGTCGAGTCCAAACTCCACTCTGCACTGGCTCCTTCTCCTGAGGTAAGTTCTTTAACCTCTCAGGACTCCAATTTATTCACCAATAAAATGCAAATGGCAAGCATCACTGGCCAGCTCCGGAAAATGGTATGTGCTGGGGAACAGGAGTTGGGGAAGCCAGAGAAGCGGATGGAGTCGGGTCAGGGCAGGCTGTGAGTATCAGGTAGAGAAATTAAGACTTGATGTGGTAGGAAACTAGGAGCTGTGAAAGCTTTGAGAAAAATGTGAGTTTTGTTCTTTTTTGCTTAATGGATGACTTTAGTCAAGTGTGAGTTTTCAGGCCAAGAAGTCAGTCTTACTTTTTATCTTTGTTGTAATTCATATTTTCCTCATTGCTTTCAGGAATAGAAATGCAGGAAAGCCCACAACCACTTCCTACTCTTGTCCTTTCTTACCGCCTCTGCATACAAGGCACACATGGCTATTTAAACACATAATGGCAAACCAAGAGCACACCTTCCATCTTGAGCCTGTGAGCTTTACCCGTCCTGCTCCTTCTACTTATTACAGCCCTCCCCACCTTCTTCTCCTTTTAGCAAACTCTTACTCAGGCCTTGAAGTCCAGCTCCAGTGCCACCTTCTCTGTGTGATTGCTCCTTACAGTGGCTCTGACAGCACATAATGTTCTCGGGACTCATCACCCTGCCTTTAAAAAAAAATCTCTTTTTAAATTTTGAAGCTTCTTCAGAGTAGCTAGAAACTTCATCATCTTGGTATCCCTTGAGTGTGGCTCAGGGCATGATGTGGAGTAGGTTCCCAGGAAATTCTTTTGGTGAATAAATGAATGAATGGTGGAAAATACAGTTTCCTTTTTATTTTATTTTATTTTTTATATATTTTATTGATTTTTTTTTACAGAGAGGAAGAGAGAGAGATAGAGAGTCAGAAACATCGATGAGAGAGAAACATCAATCAGCCACCTCCTATACAACCCCCCTGGGGATGTGCCCACAACCAAGGTACATGTCCTTGACAGCGACAAGACACACTGTGGGCTCCTGAGAAGGAAGGGGGGCCCCTCCTGTGACAGCCTTCACCTAGCCCTGGAGCAGATAAGAATCAGGGACTGACTGGCTGTGCTGTTTAGCAAGGAAGTCTTTTAGACTTCAAGAGAAAGATGCTCAGGTGTGTCCTCCAAGGAGAAAGGTGGGGGTTTCCTTCGGGGGCTGGTGCAGTTCACTTCCTGCTCATGAACTCAGGGATGTGGTGTGGACTCTGTGTGTGTGTGTGTGGTTTTTTTTGTGTGTGGTTTGTTTTTTTTTTGGCGGTGTGTGTGTTGTTCTTGGGAGACTCTGTTCTCCCAGAAGCCAGGGCCCTCTTTCCTCTCATTGGAATGCTCAGTACATGGCTGCTGCCCCAAAGGATGCCATGCCCAGGAGTTACTGTGAACCAAGAGAGTGGTGGCTGCTCACTGGACAATTTAAAATGAATCCCCACAGGGTTTCATAAGAACATCAGATACAAAAGAGATGAAGGATGGAAACTCACACGATAAATGCAAAGTGAAAACAAAACTGTGTCACGGAACCCCATGGGAACTGAAACCACAGGGCAGAAAGCTCTAAGTCTCCAGACACAAACAGTTTAACCCGGTGTGAGTCACCAGGACAGTCGGAGGGAACACTGGTATAGGGCAAAGGCCCACTCCGAGGGGTCCACACCAGTGCTCGGGGAGCCTCTGCACTTTCCCTTCCTTAGAGAACTGTCTTCATTTGAATAAGAGGAAAGAGGACCTGCTAGGCTCTGGCTGATACTCCAGATATAAATAGCCAATGAGTTTCACAATCGCCCTGTCTAGGAACAACGATCCATCCCTTTGCAGCCATGGTCTCCATGCCCAGAGTTGGAATTTGTATTCTTTCCTCCAGCCACTCGTCACCAGAGGCCACACTGGAACCCTCACTGGCCACAGGAGTCGGAGCAGTCTCTGCTCAACCTGAGGCCCAACACTGCTTTGGTCCTACTCTACCATCAGTAAAATGCAACTCTGAGCACATCACTGATCTATAAATATAAAAGCCTGAGTGACCATTGCAAGTAAATGGATGACCAAGTAGGCTCTGTGGGGTGACCAGGCCAACAGAGGGGCTATTGAGGGGCGACCAAACGACTGAACAGCATGCTGCTACATGGGGAGACCAGGCTGGCAGGGGGGTTAGTGAGGGGTGACCAAACAACCAAACAGCAGGCTGTGTGGGGCAACCAGGCCCACAGTGGGGCAGTTGAGAGCAATTAGGTAGGCAGGTGGGGCAGTTGGGAGTGACCAGGCCAGCAGGGGGGGCAGTTAGGAGCCAGTGGTCCCAAATTGTGAAAGGGATGTCCAACTGCCAGTTTGGTTCAGGTCTAAACTGGCAGTTGGATATCCCCTCAGGGATCCTGGATTTGAGAGGGTGCAGGCTAGGCAGAGGGAACCCCCCAACCCCTGCATGAATTTCATGCACTGGGCCTCTAGTCTATAATAATAAAAGTATAATATGCTAATTAGTCTGGACACCTGAACGGCCTTCCATACATCTTTCTGGACAAAGCCGGGGCTGCGAGGACCGAGCCGCTTACACAAATTTTGTGCATCAGGCCTCTAGTTTATCTACAAATTATTATATACCTTTCAGTGTAATATCAGAAAACATTCAAAGAAATGGGAAGGAGAATGGGTTGAGATGAAAGACAAAAGTAAACAGAAGCTGAAATGTTTCCTTCCTATGTTCTAGTGCAGGGGACTTTGGGGAGCCAGATTTTAAAAATAATAAAAAATGCAGGTTGCCTAGTTAAATTTGGGATACATTTTTGCTAAAATATTATTCATTGTTTACCTGAAATTCAAATTAAATGGACATCCTGTATTTTTATTTGCTAAATACAGCAACTCTACTGAGCCAGCAAATGCTTTCTGTTAAAGGCCATAGTAAATGTTCCCAGCTTGGTGGGCTAGCTGGTGTTTGTTACAATCACTTATCTCTGCCACTGTAGTGTGAATGCAGCCCTAGGCAACTTCTAAACAAGTGGGATGGCTGTGTTCCAATAAAACTTTATTGATGAAATAAGTGGTAGGCTGCAGTTTGCCAACCTCTGCCCTACTGGATCATCATTGGTGCCTTCCACTTAGGAGAGCCCTGGTCTGTAAAAAGACTATGGCCTGCATTTGTCCGGCTCTCCAACAACATAATATAGAAGAAAAATAAACTACTGTCTTGTATTTTCTCTGGGGGCCAAGAGTGGGGGCCGATTATACAAAACCTTGTATAACAGGGGAAGGTAAAAAGCCTAAAAACAGGAGCATGTTAGAGAAACACACACACACACACACACTGAGAAATTGCTACAAGTAAGATACTGGCTCTGGTGGGCCTGTCTTCAGTGCATCAAATTAAATGCTTCCCCTGCCCCAACTGCTAGTGATTCAATCGGCCAACTGGCAGCCATAACAACCCATTAACCTTTTTGCCAAATCAATTCCACCAAGTCCCCTTCCAGCACTAAGAGGAATTAAATGACGCCCCCTCGCCCTTGCGGAGATGCACCTTCTCAGTTACCGCACACTGGAATCCCCCTCTACACCTGAACTCTGAGTCCCTACTCCTCAGCTCTGCAACAGCGGCCTCTGATCATCAGAGAGCACAGGAACCCGGTTTCCTAAAGCTGTTTGCCCTCAGCTGTGCAGCCGCTGGGTACAGAGGTCCGAGCAGAAGGAGACTGCCAGCCACTGTTAGCAGTGCTATCTGCACAAATCATATCGCATTTGCTCTGAGCCAGATGGAGTTAACTTCCCAGAGCACCCTGGATGGGCAATTTCATGCAGAAATGTGTAGGCATAGCAAACTATGTCACATCAACATTGTAAACACTCCAAGGACCCTAGCTCTTACAGAGTTCTTAAGTACTTGGATCTGTGGCATTGATGCATCTTTCAGAGAACTCAGAAGACGAAATGCTTCTCTAACTCAGTGGCTCTTTGTGGCATTGGGGCTGATGCAGGGGGCGGCTGTGCTTGGGATCAGTGAGACACAGCAGGTGGCAGAGGGAACCCGGTGGTCAATGAGGTGGTGGAAGATAGTGACAGGGGAGGCACAACTCAGTGCTCAGCTCTGAAAGCAGTGTCTCCTTTGGGGGTACAATTTGTAGAATCTCAATTTACTGAGTTGTGTGTACAACAGGAAATGCACAATGTTTCTGTTCTGACCCCAATTGTTTAAAAATACATTCCCTGTATCTTTTTTCCATTGTGAGGGGTCTCTCCATAGCCAGCCCAGCCCAGTCCTCAACTCACCACGCCTACTGTCACCCAACTCACTACTAGGGAACTTTCCCAGATACTAGAACTTATGAGGGTGGGTAGTTTGCTTTCTCAAAGTACACGGCACACAGTAGGCTCCTCGGTGTTTGTTTCCTAATATGGCCTTGATCCTCTGCACAGTAAGTGTGGAGGAGACTGTCTGGGTACCAGCATCAGTCTTTTTGTTGTTGTTGTTACTTCTCACCTGATGATATTTTTCCATTGATTTTTAGAGAATGTGGAAGGAAGGGGAAGAGACAGAGAGAAAAACATTGATATGAGAGAGGCACATCGACTGGTTTCCTCCCACACAAGCCCAACCAGGGCCGGGGACCAAGCCTGCAACCAAGGCCTGTGCCCCTGACGGGAGTTGAACCTGGGACCCTTTGGTCCAGGGGCTGACACTCTGTCCACTGAGCCAAACCGGCCAGGCCCCAACATTAGTCTTACCAGCTTGCTCTGACCAAGCTAAACAAACATCCTTCGTTGAGCCACCACAAAGAATGGTCTTTGGGATCACACATTTATTCCACAAACACCTTTGGAGCCAAATACTTAAGTATTCAGAAGAAAAGTCATAGCCTTGGCTTTGGAGGTCACAGTGAGGCTGGGGAGGTCACAGTGAGGCTGAGGGTCACCAGGGTACAGAGGTGACCGCTGGCCAGCCTCCAGTTGTACAAACTTGCAGAATGCTGACCGCTGTACTCCAACACCAGAAAAAGTGCCCTCACCCAGGAAGCCATGGCTTCTGGTTATTGAATTTGGTCACATCACCCAATGTCTTCCTAGGGCCACAACTAACTGGGCAACACAGGACATGGCATTTAGGGGTTCCCAGCGATGAGGGCAAGGAAAGAGCACAGTCTAATGGGTACAAAGACATTAAAAGTGGGACAACGTTTAGGGAAAAATCCTGTCCACTCCCTGTCTCTTGATCTTTGGGATGAGGGGCGGTGACTACGTGGTTAGGGGCACAGGCTCCAGGGCCAGACAGCCCTGATCTGAGCCCCTGTGGCCGCTGTCTGAGCACCTCAAACAGACAGGTCTCACTTGGCTCACCCATTGCCCAGGCCAGCCAGAGAAGCAAATGAGATCATTACAGCGGGAAAGCTTCAAAAACCATGAAGTAAAATTTTTTAAAAAAATGTGAAGGACTGTGAAAGGACTAGACAAATGAGCAGCTGATTTTGAGCAAACATGAACTTGTCTTATAAAAGTGAGCAAAAGACATATTCATACTTTAATATGCCAATAGTCCCAAAGCAGTGGATGCCTGACTATTTAAAAATTCCTTTTATTCCATGCCATGCAATGAAACTGGTCAATTGGAGCTGATTTTCACTTGTAAATCCCAGAGTCACACATTGGGAGAAACTGCAGATTCTACACTACACATAAATTATTATAACAATGAACAAGCAATCACGGCAATGACTGTTTCACCCAGTGACCAGAGCACATTTAATATGTAACATTCGGAAGGGGGGAAATTATCTATTCAACTCCAACAGCTCCTGAAACTTTAAAATGACTGCCGTCTCCTCTCTGTGACAACCTCCTGAACTCTTGAGTCAGACACACACAAGGGCTTAAACATGTCACTTTTACCTACTAGCATGGGTTTTCAGAAAGACATAATCAGAGCCTCTCACCTGCTGGCAGTTGGCAGCTGCCACTTAGGAGCCCACCTTGCTTTGCTTCAGGCCACACAAGGCAGCCAGGCTATGACAGTGAGGTCCCTGCTACGTTAGAGCTCACAGAATCACATCAGCAGGGGGAAACCGGATTAAAAACAATAAATACTGATAAAGGAAAATGACTGACTGGGAACTCCTGGCCTTAGGGAGGGGCGGGTGACAGAAGAGAGTGACCTGGAGACAAAGAACCTGGCCACACTCCTGAGACTTCCAGCATTTATTTCTCCAGCAAATGCACTGGGCACAGCTCTGCATAACAGAAGTTGGGCAGGAAGAACCACCAGAGTCAGCAAAGCACCAGTACATTACCTACAGGACCTGGATTTTTTATACCATTTTATTCTCTGTTAATATAACCCAATAAATTTAATTACTTTGAGGCCCCTACTCATCACTCTGCAAATCTAGTATCTACTCTGGAACTTGTTTTGTGGGCCCCTGTGACTAAGGCAATAATAAAATGGTTAATGAAAAACATTGTGGCACTGTCAACATGGCTCAATGGTTGAGCATTGACCTATGAACCAGGAGGTTGTGGTTCGTTTCCTGGTCAGGTCACATGCCTGGGATTGTGGGCTTGTTCCCTAGCATGATGTGTGCAGGAGGCAGGCAATCCATCAATGATTCTCTCTCATCATTGATGTTTCTAGCTCTCTCTCCCTCTTCCTTCCTCTCTGAAATTAATAAAAACATATATTTTTAAAAAGAAAAACATTGTGAGTTATGGATAATCATTAGTTTATGTACATGTCCATTTGTGTGTGAAAATCTAAGGCACCGATGGTGACTGGTCACTATGAGGAAAGCTGCAGAAGCTGTTGGTGCCCTGGTCCTGTCTCCTTTTATCAGCCACTGTTCCATCTCCCAGCTTTTGCAACCTTCTCTGGAGAATTTTCCTTGGCTGATGTCCTTGTTCCCCTTGCCCAAGATATCTGGGAAGATATAGCCCTCACCAGGAGATGGCCCTGCATTGCTTTATTGGGGGGAGGGGGAAAACAATAGCCTGGCCCTCTGTTCAGGGTAGGACAGCTCTGAGGTTCAATTTACACTGCAGAGCCTCCCTCTCTTCAAGCATCAGACCAAAACTAGACATCACTTGAAATCACATCTTCTCTTCACGTCTTTACCCTTCCTTACTTGGTCTCCTCACTATTACAGGTTTCTCCTGAAAACACTCTGTCAATAAAGCATGCAGCCGAATCCCTCTCTTAGCTCTGCTTCCAGATGATTCAACCTAAGACTCAGAGTTAACAGAATCAACAAAGACCAGACTCTCTTGCGGTTGGTTTACCAGTTGTCTGACAGATATATTGAGAAGTCAGACATATTGAGAGGTAAGAGAAAGAGACCAAGTGGGTACAGAACTTATAGGTAAACAAGAATGCATTCAGATCCCTGGCCAAGTGATAGGAGGGGCACTTGCATGGATTCTGTCCAAACAGCACAGGGTGTGGTGCATTCTGGGATTCCCAAAACCTCGATCTAACACAATACCTAAAGCAAAGCGGGTGGGGGAATCTTGGGATTCAATCTGCAACATTCTGTGAAGTCAGAGACCATTGGTGCCATTGTGAAGGAAGATCTGTCCATAGGCCTAGTACCATGGTGACCAAGGAAGGCATGGTGAGTCCATGAGAAGATGAAGATGCCAAGAGAACAGGGAGTCTGTCTGCTCTCTAACAAGGACAGGGCAGGCCTATGCCTGCAGATACTAAAAGATGACTGGTGACTGTGTGCTCTGAACACCTGGATGGCTGAGTGTAAAATTGGGATGATTATAGTAAACATCTAAATGACTCCTGGAGTCAAAGCATCTCAAAATAGGATACTGCCTCTGTATCAGCCAAGGTTCTCCAAATAATTAGAATCAATAGTATAGAAATATGTTTATTAATTAGAAGAAATGGGCTCATGTGATTATGGAAGCTGAAAAGTCCCAATATCTTCAGGGCAGCTAAAGACCCAGGACAGTCCAATGGTAACTCTGTCAGTCTTTTCCTCTATTCAAGCCTTTAACTGATTGGAGACGAGGCCCACCCACATTAGACACACCAAGAATAATGTTTGAGCAAATATCTGCACACCCCATAGTTCAGTCAAGTTGACACATAAAATTAATAATCTGGGCCTCAGTTACATGTAAACCATCTCTGCCCTCAAGTTCAAGTACTAGAGGTTCTAGTTAATGATACGGATTTTGTAACCAAAGAAAACACAATAATTTCAAGAGAAATATAATATGAAAAGTGCTTTATTCAAAGTAATGCCCATTACTAGCTACACATTTTCCCCATCTTTATGTAATTTGTGGATATTGTCCCAATGGAACTTTTCTTGTTTTGAGGCAAACCATTCAGAGACCCAATTTTTCACTTCTCCATACATTTTGAAGTGCTGCTCAGAAAGTGTGTGTGCCATAGATCAAAACAAGTGATAATCTGAAGGAGAAAGGTCTGGTGAATATGGCAGGTGGCTTAATATTTCCCAGGCAAGATCTTTTAATGTGTCTTTAACTGGTTTTGAAGTGTGTGATAGTGCTTTATCATGAAGCAAAATCATTTTGCCGTGTCTTCTGGAACATTCTGATTGCTTCACAATCAAAGCATGGTTCAAATTGATTATTTATCAGTAGTGATCAGTATTAATGGTTTCACCTGGTTTTAGAAGCTCATATTACACCACACCTTCCTGATCCCACCAAATGCAGAACATTGTCTTCTGGCCTTGTAGTATGTTGATGGTTGACCTGGATCAAACCATGATTTTGTGCATTTGGGATTCTCAAAATAAATCCACTTTTTATCACCAGTCACAATATGATGCAAAAAAGACTTTTTTTTTCGTACCATTGAAGCAATATTTTACCGATGACTTTTCCGTTTTCCATTTGTCTTTTGTGCAGATGATGTGGCACCCATTTTCCTTCCTTTAAAATATTTCCCATTGCTTGTAAACGATTAGAAATTGTTTTCTGAGCAACATTTAATCTTTCTGCAAGTTGCTTTTGAGTTTGACACACATCTTCATCCAGTAATGCTTGTAATTGTTGGTCTTCAGACTTTTTTGGTTGACCTGGATGTTCTTTGTCTTTCACATAGATATCATCACTTTTAAAGCATTAAAACCAGCATTCACAAGAATCTTGAGATGGAGCATGTTCACCATAAGCTTCCCAAAGTATTCAGCAGCACTTTTCTTCAAAATAAATGAATTAAAACTTCCTGCAAATGCTCCTTTTTTGGCACGAAATTTGACATTATTAAGTGTAAAAATATCTATGATGTTAACACCATCAGAAAATCTGACATATGAAGTTTTGAAGCTTGTTGTCAATACAAAATAGCATACATATCAAATCATATATATATATCCATCTATTGAAAAAAATCCGCATTATTAACCGGTACACCTAGATCAAAGAGCTGACATGTTTCACAAATAAATACAGAATTATCTCTGTTGACTAGAAATGTCAGCCAATAGTCCTCAATAGGTTCACTAACACAACAAATATTCATGAAATCTGGTTAGGAATATTATGGGAAAAGATTTATGGACAAAATAGGTATGCAAATATTAAAGGCAAGTTCAAGACTTCAGAGACTATACTCCTGAGACATACATGAAGGGGACATTTTTTTTCTTCTTTAATTTTCTTACAATCCTTGTAAAAAACAAGAAGAGTCTTGTTTTGATCATTTTTTGTTTTTAACACCTACCACACCAATTTCAGAGTCAGCAGCAATCATAAGTATCTTACTAAAATTTAATACCACTGTTTTTATTATATTTATTGTTATTTATATCTTGCATTTATGACAAATGATTCTGGTCTTCCACTTCCATTTGTAATAATATAAAATGTTCCTTATAAGTAACTGTACATAATAATCCCAGTATATAAAAAGATAAATTTAAATCAAATAATATAACAGAAGAGCAAATAAGACAAAAACTGTAAAGGTAGTATAAAGCTAAAACTTGGGAAATGAAATCAATAGTAAGATAGACCAGCTTAGGAATATCTCAACTAATTTCCATTGACATTTCTATTATATTTAAATTAACTAAAGAATTTGAGTCAAATTGCCTTAAAGTCAGAAATGCCCACACTATGTCCAGGTGGTTAATTTAATTAAGTGTAAAGATTTACTTTCTGATTTAAAAAAATAGGTAAGAATATTGACTTGAGCATATTCAAGTTATCATATCTATATTAGAAGACCCAATACCTTAGAGGTGTGGAACAACCATTTATTCTGCCCACGAATTCTGGGAGTCAGGCTTTTGCAGAAGGAGACTGTCTGTTCCTGTCTCACAATATTTAGAAGCTGGACTCAAAGGCTCAGTTCTTCACTTCATGCCTGCGGTTGATGCAGCCGAAATTCCTCCCCATGTGATCCTCTCTGCGTAGCCTCTATGCCTGAGCTAGACCAAGCTTCCCCACAGCATGGCAGCTTGGTTCCCATGGTAAGCATCTATGAGTGAGACAGACCCCTATGGAAACTATATCCCTTTATCACCTAATCTCACAGGTTCTGCAATGTTCCTTGGACCACATTCTAATTCATTAGAAGAGAGTCAGTAAGGGTGACCCATATTCAGGGATGTGAGAGTGGAATTAGACTCTACCTTGTTTTGGAAGAATGTCAAATAATTTGTAGGAAAATGTTATAAAACCACCAACAATAGAAGGAAATGACCCCCAGCTCCTGAATCCTGGCTTTATCTGCCTCTTCTTACAGTCTTCCCACCCAATAATGATCACAATGGTGCTTGACCACATGCATTATTACCTGGAGTGCTTTATGCTATTTGTTCTCAATTTCAAAGTATTGACCTTCACAACGAAAAAAGTCTAAGGCAATGAAAAAGAAAAAAAAGGTGATAAAGGAACAGATGAGAACAGAATGAGGGTTTAGAAGAAAGGAATTAACAAAGGAAAAAAAAAAGAAAGAAGAGAGGTTTATATTCCTTTTCTTTGTAACAAGTCGTCGTTGAAGTGCTGGGTATTCAAAGGCATCTGTGCCAGATAGATTTCCCGAGGAGACAGTGTTAGCATGCATCTTTGAAGTCATGCATTTTATAAAAGGGTTCGGAAATCATTGAGCTAAACCTAAAAAAAATAGAGCAATTGGCATCTTAATGTCAATGTGTCTCTTCTCTTTGCTCCAAAGTTCTAAACTAAGCTCTAACCTCAGACACGTCATGCTGACATGTCAAAAAAACAGGCACTAACTCTAATAAATATAGGCAATAAAATATTAACCAAGGCATGGGCTTACCTGAAAAGAGATAGTAAGTACTCCTGGGGCATACACAGCCCAGTCAAGCCAAATTCATTTAAAAAAGAACACGACAAGAAGAAGAAGCAACTGCCATCCTACCAACGACACCAAATAATTTCTACATTTTCTCAAACAATTTCTACAGTGACACCAGCATCAACTGTTCTGCAGTTGATTAGAAACTACAAGTTGGGTGACTTTGCTAATGATGATAATTTATTCCAGGGAAATAAACAGAGGAATTAGAACTTTTAAATCCCTGTCCACTTTCTATATTTCCTATGGCTATTGAGTCTCCAGGTCT
Source organism: Pipistrellus kuhlii (assembly GCF_014108245.1). Taxonomy (NCBI): domain Eukaryota; kingdom Metazoa; phylum Chordata; class Mammalia; order Chiroptera; family Vespertilionidae; genus Pipistrellus; species Pipistrellus kuhlii. The sequence goes on from NW_023425482.1 coordinate 12,925,913, forward strand.
CATAAATTCCTGGTGGCTTCCTAGTGGGATAGACTCCCCACGTCATATATAATAAAAAGAAGGCTATTCATGTTTTTCCCAAAAAGATTGGTTTCTCTTGGACTCCTGTGAGTCTTAAGTAATATCTTAGTAATGGAGTTGGTCACCCAGCACAGCCCAGTACATGAATTATAAGAACATATTGGGAGGAATAAAGGAAGGAAGGAGGTAAGGAGGGAGTGAGAGAATGCATTTCCATTGCTTGAAGCTGCCCAGTTTGTAGTACTTCACTACAACAGCCCTAGAAAACCAGTATAGCACATGAATGCAACAAATACTGTAAAACAAACCTACTATGTGCCAGGGCTCTCTACTAGGTGCTCAGCCTTCCGAGATGAAAAGGGGAAACAAATAAAACACACCATTACCCTTGAGAAACTCTCAAGGGAAAGACACGTGGGTGAGATTTGCCTGGAAAACTCTACACACACATAAAACCTCATCAAATCATTTTCACTGCTCCCCGAAAACGTCTCCTTGAGGGTGCAGGAAATGGTGGTGTAACATTTACTGAGAGCTTACCGAGTGTGGTTTTTAATCCCAAGGGCACTGAAATGATTTTGATTTAAGCCAAGATGAAAATGCATGGAAACGCTTTCCCATATCCAGGAATTTTTGTCACTTCACTAGAGCAACTCACAGGAGTGGGTCTGTTTCTCCAAATTCCCCAAACCAAGTGGCTTTGACCCACTCTACTGAATAATGTAAGGTCATGCCAATAACTCTAATAGTTTATTGTAATGATAATGCTCATGGTGGGTACCATGTGCTAAAAGTATCTGCTTAACTTCTGGAAAAAGGAGGGACATACATAAATGAAGAAAATTGTGCTAAAGGTTACGTCAATGCAAGCTCTCATTTTCATGGAACAACAGAAAATCTAAACTACAAGTTGACAGAGATAACAGAATCCAAGTACTTTATCAACTAGGATTTTGTTCATCTCTGGTAACCAGAGCCCCAAAAAGGGAACCCAATCTGTGACAGGCACTCCCTAAAGATTTAATTACAGATTATAATCAAAGAGGTGAGATCCAGAATAGGCGATGTGGCAAAGATGGGTTAGGTCTTCACTCAACTGTTTCCCTCTTCTTGAATATCCTCAATTCTTGCTCATGGAATGTGGTGCTTCCAGGTCCAGCCCACAGAACACCCCACATGGCTTTGTGCTTATTCTTCTTTCTCCTCTGCTGGGCCTGAACCAGAGGGTAGTGAGGATATGAGATTTTCTAAGGGGATGAATGGTGAAGCTCCTGGGCGGCTAAAGTCTAGGTCCCTGCATGACCCACACTAGGCTGTAACCAACCCTATAAATAAATTCCACTTCTCCCAACCCTACCTCCACCCTCTGCTAAGTACCAATCTCAATCTGCTCTCTGTATCTATATGCTCTTTTTAAAAATTTCATTAAATTTTTTAATGTTTTTTTTTTTAATTGATTTCAGAGAAAGGAAGGGAGAGTGTGAGAGGGAGAGAAGGATAGAAACACCAATGAGAGAAAATCATTGATCGGCTACCACTGGGGATCAAGCCCACAACCCGGGCATGTGCCCTGACTGGGAATCGAACCGTGACCTCTTGGTTCATATGTTGAAGCTCAACCACTGAGCCACAACAATTGGGCTATTTTAATTTTTACGATTCCACACATAAGACATATTATACAGAGTTTGTCTTTCTCTTAATATACTAAGTTTTTAGTGTATTAAGGATTAAATGGTAAGTCACTTAAATTTGGGGGTTATGTTACATGGACCAGCTTAGTATGACTGAAAAAAGGAACAAAAAGCAAGTTCCATTTGCTGACTTTGACCAAGATGGTAACACATGTGGCACCCAAATCAGGAGTGATCCCACAGGGAGTGCCAGTGGCCAGATCAGCAGAGAGGCTATGGTCCTTACAGCGTGCCTCTCAGAATCTCTGAATGTAGACTAGGGGGGCTGAATAGGGATAAAAGAAGGTCCGGGAGAAGCATGAATGAATATGATGTAGTTGGAAGGTGAGAAAGGTGCAGATGAGACCAAGGCAGCAGATGCATTTTTGTGGCATATGTTCAAGGTGACCAGAGCCTGGAGCAACCTGCACCAGGCAGTCACCCCGCCTCTCCTGCCTCAGTCCATATGGGGAAATCTTTTTAGCAAAGGCCACGAACAAACATGGGAAAGGACTCAGAAGCAAGAGGCTTTGCTTTGTGGTGCTGGGATGTTTCAAAAATGTCCCAGCTGATTCTAATGTGTTGCGAGTTGAGAAGCAATGCTGGAGAGGGTACTGATTCCAGAGCACATGCGCTTTCGTATGGTATACAGTTCTAATATGAGCCCTGAATTTCACACTTAAGATGTCTAAAGAAGAGAAAACGCTGTCTTTTTCTGCCTTGGACAACATATTGTCAGTCCCATGGCTAAACAGCATATGCTCTTGAGCATCCTAATATTTATAAACAGCTAGGAGGCATCACGACTGAATGGGCGACCTGTCACCAGGAAGTACATGGAGCATCTCTCTGTCCCTCTTCTCTCCCAGCCCCCCGAGCTGCTCACCATGAGGGGGGGCTGGCAGCGAGGCAGGACTGGGGACTACTGAGTGGTGGCAGTGGCAGGCTGCTTCGTGGGGTGGCCATGAGCTTAGTGGAGCAGTCACCCAGGCGGCAGCGAGTTTCAGAAAGCAGTCACGGGGCAGGGGAATTTTGCGGAGCAGTTGCAGGGTTGGGAAAGCCTCCCGGAACAGTGGCAGGGCGGGGAGAGTTTTGCTGAACATCCAGCGGCTAGCTTTGCAAGGCTGCAGCAAGCTTTGAGGAGCAGTCAAGGGTGGAGGGAGCTTTGCAGAGCAGTCAAGGGGCCACAAGCATCACAAAGCGTCCCGGGGCAGGGAGCTTCACGTAGTGTCACAGAGCAGCAGAAGCCATGCTACGGAGGCCAGGTTAGGCCTAGAGACCCTAACACGCTGGGCCTCTAGTCTATAATAATAAAAGTGTAATTAGACCAGACATCCTTCCGGATGACCTTCCGGACAAAGCCAGGGCTGCAAGGGAAGCCCAGGTCTCAGGTGCCAGAGGGAAGCTGGTGCCAGCAGCCTGGAGAGTAAGGCCTACTCTTGCACGAATTCCGTGCATGGGGTCTCTAGTTTCCATATAAAAAAATCATTATTTTCACTACACAGATTTTTAAAAAAAATATATTTTATTGATTTTGTACAGAGAGGAAGGGAGAGAGATAGAGAGTTAGAAAGTTAGAAACATCGATGAGAGAGAGTCATCGATCAGCCGCCTCTTGCACACTCCCTACTGGGGATGTGCCCGCAACCAAGGTGCATGCCCTTGACCAGAATCGAACCCGGGACCCTTCAGTCCCCAAGCCGACACTCTATCCATTGAGCTAAACCGGTCTCGGCAGATTTTTTTTTTTTTTTAATATAGGAATTAACAAGTAAATGTAAACACTATTATACTGAATTTAAAATCTGAAGGAGAAAGGGCAGGGGGAGGGTTAGAAAAAATTCATTCTTTTCATTATGGAAAAATACTCCCCCTACCTCTCCACATAGACGCAGTGCATGTAAGTTAAAGCTGCTGCAGAAAGCATAATGGGCTATACATTACTATGGCCCTTGCCAACAGTAAGACACAAAGCATGTGCTACTCAAATCAGGAACCAGGGTTTTAGAAGATGCCAGACTATCTATAAGTGATCACCGATACACCCCCTCAACTGCATAGACTAGTAAGGGGCAGGAGCTGGCAACTGCAAATCCCAAGCCTAAAGGCACACTGATCAGCTGTCCTGGTGGTCTTTCAGCCACTGGGGACCAGCTCTGGATTTCATTTCGAGAATGGGCTGAGGGTGAGGAGGGGAGGGATGTACTTCTCTTTTGGTTAGGACCAAATTAATTTTAATGCAGTTTTGTGGCTCCTGTTTAAACAGCTGTTTATTCTCTCCCTACGAAATTGTCTCATGTGCATTTGGAGGCAGCCACTTGGACTCCCCTTGTATAATCGACTTGGTGAACAGCCCTAAACCGTGGAAGAGACAAACAAGCAGGGACCGGAGGAAATTTATAGCTCTTGGGATCATAAAACTAGGGTGTTTTCTTTTATATGGTCAGAGCCTCACATTCAATTCAAGGGTCAAGAATTTAAGACACGGGCAGGGTTCCTAGGACAAATATGGTGGTCTGAAACCCTAAACATCTGGCCCTGTTTCTCAAAGGCACATTATGCTATAGGATCCCGAGGCAGAATGGCTGGTTCCTAAGGGCTTTTCCAGAACAATAGTGTCATTTTAGAAAAGGAAAGAGAAGAGGAAATAAATTAAAAAGTCGCAAATTTTAAAACATAAAGTTCTAAGTTTATTTTTTGTTTGTTTTGGTGTTATTGTTTAAACAGATATGGCTACTGGCAAAGAAAATTTCCTGGGAGAAGGAAGAAAATAATTTACAAAGAGCTATATACCTGTCATGCTCAGATTATTAAGATTCTCTCTGTCTCATACATGCACATAATCTTCAAGTCTATCAGACAAATCACAGTGGGCCTATCGTCTTACTGGTGGGGTCTAAAAGAAACACATCAATTTTCAAACACTAACAATTTTAAATTAGGACAAGAAGGAATATTGTTAGTGAGACCGAGAAGCAAGAGGGAGGCATTTCAGCTTGCAGAATAACAATACGATTAAATTGAAACCGTTGTTTTCTGAACACAGTCATTTTATAAAATGTACAGTAACGCTTTTATATGTAAATTATCTAAACTCAAAAAACCTTTCACTTTAAATTGAATTGAGACTAGCTTAGAGTAGAACACTTTGGTGAAAACGTGCTTAAAATGACTAAAACAGCAAAGTGAAACAAATATCAATAATATTTTGAAGAAAAATACTGCAAATAAATAATAGGATTTTCTATCTCTTTTTTTCTTTTAGTTTATGTGTTTTGTTTTTGATTGATGCATGTTATACTTAGAGAAACAGATAAAAACCTGCCCACAAATTCATTTTTACTTGCTGCTGCTTAAAGCTAAGTGATATTTCACATTTGCCCATTATAAATGTCACTAATACATTTCAGAGTGGATAGGCACATACGAAAAGATTATGAGCCAGCATACAATAGGACAAACACACTTATCTGAATAAAGATGATTATTTCAAAAGGCTCCTTCAATATCTCCAGGGGCCTTGTTCCCCCCTTTTTAAAAATCTTATTTAAAATTCTCCTCCCTTTTTAAAATTAACAACACACGTGTCTCCCATTTATCAGCATTTCATCTTGGCACCCTTCCTTGAGTGGCTGTGAGAACATCTGTAGACTTTGTCAGTGCACATGTGACTATCCTCCCCAATGAGACCATGTACTCTTTAGGAATGCTTGGTATCTTTTGATTTGTGTTCTTTTCCCCGATCCAGCCCCACCTGACAGAAGTTTAGCAAACTGTGGTCTCAGAGGACTGAATGAGCAGGGATGGCTAATGAGATTACCAGCAGAAGTCTCCCCAGAATAACCTCCCACCACGAGCACTCCCACTGAGTGGATGGCTCGGTGCCAGGCACCCTGCTTAACATGGCACGTGCACCGACTGTTGCTGTGGCCATGGCGCAGTCTAGAAAATGGGCTTTGAGAGGAAAGTGATCGCCCACAACCACACAGACCATGTGTGATGGTGCATGGATCTGAAACCGGGGGTGAGTGATGGAGGGCTCGTAGTCTGGACCAGCACCTCTTGGATGTGCTGGATGGGAATTCTGCTTGTCCATTCACCCCTTCAACACTTCTGATTGCTACAGTGCCTGGTACCTTACAGATTAACAACAACAACAACAACAACAAAAAGAATGAAGTGTTTGTTCAAGTTATTTTAAAAGAGTCCTGCATGCTGTTTCCACCAGGTCATGTCATGAACTGGTGCCACCCATCCTTTCTTTCTCTCTCTCTCTCTCTCTCTCTCTCAATTCTCAGCTGTATGAATGCCTTTATCCATTGCTCCCCCATTTTAACCAACACAACAATCCCTGGCATATATTAAGGAATCATTCAGTTTTTGTCACCTGAATAACTACTTCTGTTTAAAAAAAAAAAATTCTTAGAGAAACTGGGAGTTTCCTAAGCTATATATTTTCTTCATCCAGAGTATGGAGAGAGGCACAGAATGTGATAAGTAGTTAAACATTATAGTTTCTATTCAGGAATGGAACACAGGAGAACTTTCATATCTAGTTACAAAATTTGACTCCAATTCAAAAATTGCCAAAAAAAAAAAAAAAGTATTGCATTTATTTCACTCCTAACACTGTAAAAACCCAGTGATAACTCCTGAGCCTGTCACTCTCATTTTCTTGGCAACACAATAATTCTTTTAAGATGGTATCCAGTTAGAATCCCTTATAAAATTTTCTCTTAACATGGAAATGCATATGGCCTCTGTGGTACAACAGCTGCAGAACTACATAATTGTTTACAAATGTGCAAAATAAGTACCCAAACCAATAAAAAATAATAACTTGGGCATCTATAAAGAAGATATACTATAAACATGCAATGGCCCGTACTTTCTCTAAAAATAACTATTAAGGCAAAAATACAACCACCAAAACCCCTTATTTCAAAATCCCCTTCTATAAAGTGAATACCGTTGGCAGTCTGGCAGGCTAATACCATTGTGCTTTCCTTAGCAAAAATGCTTCTCTATTAACATTTATCATTTAAGGCGCCATTAAAGTAACTGCAGTAAAAGTGGATGCATTTACAATAAGCACTTGGTGTTCGGTCCACTATGTTGTGTGTAGGTTTCAAACCACCACACAGCTGCCCCCCATGGTCAAAGAGGCAGGAAGGACAGAGAGGAAAATACAAGTATGAAGCCATAGTGAGGAGAAAGGAGAGCTATATTGATCCTTCCATATATCTCTCCATCTACTGTCCCTCATAATCCTCTGCTAGATCCACCAGAGCCCAAACCAAAGAAATCATGCATGGGCTATTCCAAAATGCAATGAAGTCTTGCCCCTCAGGGTTTCTGCCAGGAATACTCCTCTTCCCTCCCATTCCATCTTAACTCCTATCCGCTCATGAAAACCCAACTCAACTATCCCATCTCCCAGAAAATCTTCCTTGCCCAACCTGAGAGCAAATCAGAACCCTCACAATAGCACCTCCAAACCCATACTCTATCAGTTCATGCACAAAATACACAATTGTTGACCACATACCAAGAGCCAAGTGCTGTCCAAAAGGTATGGGACAAGAGGTACAAGGAACTTATTGGACTAGAGATACAGCATTGAACAAGAGGTACAAGGAACTTATTGTCAATTAATTAATTAATTAATTAATTAACAGTATAGTATCAGATAGAATTATATTTTATTATTTTCAATAATATTTTTCAGATTCCATATTTATTGCAATGATCATGCTATCTTCTGCAGTAGACTATATACTTCCTATAGTCATAGGATTTCTCAACTTAGCAATGTCTATTGAATTGATTTAAATTAAATTTTAAAAACATTAACTATCGATATTATTAGCATAGTCTGGGTCAAGCACTAGCCCTGAGGATAAAAACTAGATTTACACAAAATACCTCTGCCCTGAATGCCTGGGCAACTCTGGCAATGATCATTATTTTCATGTGATAAAACCACTTCACCACTCATCCTTTTGTACTTGTCAGAGCAAGTGTACCTCCTATCATCCTCACAATGAAAAGTGTTATGGGTCCCATTTTATAGCTGAGAACACCAAGGGATTTCCCATCCCCTGATCCAGGGAAGAGGCAGGATATGTCCCTTTTGAAAGGGAAAATAAGAGAATCAACCTGAAGCTGCTGAAGTCAGGTGAAGAAAGGCTGGCTGAAGAAATAACTGCCCACAAGAAGGGTGAAGTTTGATCGGGAGGATAAACTCAGGCTGCAGACCAAAAAGGCCTCTGGCAGTGGTTAGCCAGCATTTAAAGGAAGGCCCTGTGGTTAGATAAAGGCCACTCCCCTTTGTGGTCCATACAATGTCCCATGGAGTTGCTCCCATGGATTCCAGCTAGCACAAGTCACAGATGATTTCCAGTCCAGAGGGCAGCTGCTGAAGAAGATGCTCTCCCCTTTCTGTGAGAGCTTTGTTCTGGATTTGAATTCATTTAAGTGGCGGGTGCACAGAGGGAATGTGTAAGGTGTGTTTACGGAATGACTGTGATCAATACTCATGTGTTTATAAGTGGGAGTGTGTGTGGGGCAGGCTTCAAGGAGGCTCCAGTGTGCTCACACTTTAACGTTGATCAATACTCCTAGTCAATCACTAACAGGGGAATCAGAACGAATATTTATATTCAAACTGTGCAGGGCCCCCTTATGGAAGGTTCTTTCATTTGGTCTGTCTGTCGCAAACACATTTATCAGACTACGCTATGCGGGGACTGGACTATAAAAACACATTTTTAAGCGTTAAGGTTTATCATCCCGTCATCTGTTCAGACTTTAATCACCAAGATCTTTGGGGCTGGTCTTTCAAACTATTATTCCTGAACAGCTGTATGCTCTAAAATTGATAGTCTTCTTAGTTGATGGATCCACACAAAAAAAATTGTTAAATATTCAACACAGCTCTGAATGGCTGCGGCTATTTAGTGTTAAAATTTCCCTCCAAAGCACTTGTAACAGTCTCATACGAGCAACCTGCTCCTATTTGTTGAAGCAATTATTCAGCCAGGCTACTACTGAATAAGCCCCAGAAATGGTAAATTTCTTCGAAAGGGATAGTGATATATTTTAAAAATGTATATACATCCACATCACTTTAAATATCACAAACAATTTACATGAACACTGCAGGTTTCACAAGATAGTTGCTTCTCTATCATGCACAGGCCAGACTAGCAAGAAAAAGCCAGACGCTTAGAATCTCTGCCTAATTTAGCTGGCTTTAACGAAACTCATTTGCAATATTCTCCTATTATGATTTGGACCGTCTGCTTTCTAAAATTCCTGTTGTGTGGTCATTAGGCCCAAAAATCAGGCACAGGCGCACGCAGATAAGTTACTTGTGGTCCAGATGCCAGTAAATGAACAAGCAGAACATAAAATTGTGCAAAGAGATGAGAAATACGCACAACCCAAGGTCCTTCAGCTTTCACTGCATCAACAGAATGGGTGAGCTGTCATCTATCAGGTGTGGGCAACAGAGGAGTAATGCTGACAGGCATGGGGGGAGGGGCATGGGGGTGGCACACACAGAGGCCAGAGGTGGCCACTCCATGGCTTGAACGGGCTGCTTCCCAACACAAGTCTCCCGGCAGTTAATTGTGTGTCCGATTTGTTGACTCTCAAGGTCATTCTGGAAATGAGTCCCCAACCACGCACATGCACAGGCCTGTGGGTAGAAAACATGTTCTCAGGGCTCCAGGTGGGAAAGAGGAGTAAGTCAATGGGGGAACTCCCCCTATAGCAAAATCACTGCCAGGGAAGGCAACACATGAAATAGCAGAAAATAAACAACTGCTCCTGGCCCCGGCTGGCAAGAAAGCAAACTGTGGCTTTGGAACAGAGGCCTGGCACAGAGCAAATTCCGTGTGAACCCACAAGTGCGGGGATGGCACAGTGGTTTGTTCTTATTCCTCCTGACCAGGCCCAAACCTGAAGGACACAGCGGCACCTTCACCTGAGAGGCTCTCGGCAGAGCCGCACGGAGAGCATGTGGTTCGGGAGATGTTCTAATAAAGAAAAGACTGTGCACAGTCTTTATCAGACGAGAGCTCTGTGGCAGAGATGAATAGAATCCCTTTGCAATATCCATAGCTCACGAAGGTGGACCCTGACAAGGCCGAGGACTTCCAGCAGGCTGGGCCCGCTCCCCGAGCCCCCGCCCCAGCGTGGCTGAGAATCTGTGGGCTCTCCCTCTGCCAGACACCAACAGCTTCTCTCTGTGATCACTGCTTAGCCTAAATGAGTTAATCTCGTTTTCCAGATGAATTGCCATTTTGTCTCCCGCAGGCTGTGATTACAGGATAAAAGTATTGTGTTAACAGGAGGGCTGGGGGCCCGTCAGCACTGCATTCCACGCCAGTTCCCACCCTCACCTTTCCCTCCCCTTTCTATTTTTAATGGAGTTAAAAGAATGGGAAGAATAGTGGGGACCTGGGAACTGACTGCGCAGGGCGATAAACCTTTCAGATGAATTATGTCATCTCATAAGAGGTCAGAGGGCCGATTTATCTTCATGTTTTGAAACACAGTTTATGATCCTGACAAAATTTAAAACACATCTAGGGCAAAATACAGGCGTAAATGACACTGAGTTTTCAGCTCTTGCCTTTTTTTTTTTTTTTTTTTTCCAATTGCTCTTGAAACACATCAGTCAGCAAACAGGTCTGTGCGGAGGGTCTGCTCTGCGGAAAGCCTTTGCTGGGTCCTCTGGCAGATTTTTTTTAATGGCCAACACCTGGGTTCTCCCCCCAAGGAGCTGTCTGCCTCTGTGACTGATGGTAAACACCATTTTTCTTTATAATTAAAAAAAGTTACTTTGGAGTATAGATAATAATAAATGCCCTTGGAAGCAGCGGTCGTGGTTCTAATCCACCTTCCTTAGCTGTAAGGCGTTGAGCAAGTTGCTTATCCTCTCTGGGCCCAGCTGCTTCATCTGGGAAGGGGTAATTACTCCCACTTTCAAGGTGGTAAGGTGTGGCAGTAACATACCCAAAGCTTTTAGCAATAAGGAATAACTTCAAAAATTATATATATAATATATAAAATTATATATTACATATTAACTGAGTCATAGGATGATCTCAAGGTTTTATGTGCTAGCAAGGATAAGAACCAAAAGGATGTCCTAGGGAGTGGCCAAATCTAGCACATAAAACCACAGGACACACAATTAAATTCTAATGCAAGACAACAACTAATGATTTCTTAGTATAAATATATTCCATACAATTTTTTTTTCAGAATACATAAGTCCTGAATATCTCATGGGCTACTCTTATACTAAGAAATTATTTGTTATTTATCTGAACTTCAAAAGTAATTGGGTGTCCTATATATTATCTGGCAAGGCTAGTTTTAGGGGTAGAAGTCGAAAGCCCAAGACTGAGTCTTACATACTAGCTATGTGATGGGGACAGAAAATATAATTCTCTGAGCCTCAGTTTCCTCATCCATGAATGCAACTGTAAAAGTAATACCTGCCTAGTTTACACGGTTGTAGTGAGAATCAAATAATGTTCATTAGCATGTATTGTAAGCCATAAAGTATCATTCCTTTGCATGTCTGTTTTGTAAACCGTAAAGTATCATTCCTTGCTTGTTTATAGATACTTTAGAATTGACACTCACCCTAATGTGCACCTAATTTTACAGCGAGGCCTGATTGGGATGGGAAGGGGGATCTGTCCCTAAGTCTTCAGGTTATAGGGAGTATTAGGGTATCTTCTTTATTCCCAGAAGGAAGTGGGGGTCTCCTCCACTCCGTGTACACCCACTGCAGCACCTGCAGGGCCCTGTGTCCTCTCAAACCCACACTGCCAGGTTTTAGAGGAGACGTCTTCCCGAGGATGGTCTCAGGCCCTGAAGTCTGAATTGGGTGCTTCCCAGTGAGAGGTGCCCTAGATTCCCACACAGTAGCAGCTGAGAATAAGCAACTTTTATATTCATTATCCTCCCATTTTGTGTGTGTGTGTGTGTGAGAGAGAAAGAGAGATGGCGATAGAAATCTGCAGATGCTGGATACTGCGAGCAGCAAACTCCTGAGGTGTTCTGAGCATTGTCTCCAGCATTTAGACCAGGTTGGTATAGATATATCCTGGCTTGACCACACCCTGGTTGTCTAACCTCAGGCATGTGCTTAATGTCCTTGAGCAGTCAGTTTACACAACAGGGATAAGGAGACCCCATAAGACTTGTAGGGAATAATATTTAGGATCATCCATATAAAAGCATTATCTCACTTAGTACACAATTAGTATGAAGCAACTATCAATATTTATTTTATTTTTTAATGCAGGTAAACACACTAACCAACAAATTCCTACGTTATTTCAGATAATTAACACAGAGTGGTCTTTTTTTTCAACATACCTCTCAGTCAACAGATACAACAGAAAACCAAGCAGAGAATATGGGGAGGAGGTCCTCCAGCCTGAAACTGGGGTGCACCACTGACTGGAGCACCCCGCCCGCCGCCTCTCCCACTGGGCTCCTGACTCCCAGGCTTCTGTGCCAACATTCCGGAGAGAAGGAAGCGGCAGCAGGCAGCCCATGGAGATGTGTCCAGTGCCCGGTGTGTGTGTGTGTGTGTGTGTGTGTGTGTGTGTGTGTGTAAAAGACGTGTGTGATTCTATAGGTGAGGAGGCACAGACGCACACAACCTTGCCTATGTTTCATACACTACACACTGATTTTAAAATATTTGGGGATTTTATACAAATGTTGGTTAAAAAAATATATATATATAGATTCTGCATCCAGGTTTAGTCTGACTGCAGTGACTTTTTTTAAGGTATCTGTGGAATGCTTTAATTTTCAAATGCGTACTATTCTGAAAGGGGTGAGGGGTGGGGAAAAGGTGAGAAGGGAAACAAACCTAAGCCCCTTAACATTCAGACTATTTGAATGATCAGCATCAACACAGTAGCAAGGCTCTAGTGACAACCCAGCAGGTCAATTATGCAAACAATTTATTCTTTCTTTTCTTTTCTAAAAAAAAAATCATCACCCCAGAAGTTTAGAGAGAGGAAAGGAGGGAGAGAGGGGGAAATAACATCAATGTTAGAGAGAAACATTTACAGGTTGCCTCCTGCACTTGCCCCGACCAGGGATCAAACTCACAACCTAGGTATGTACCCTGACCAGGAACTGAACCCACGGATTTTTTGCTATACTGGATGATGCTTGAACAAACTAAGCCACACGGCCAGGCCAATAATTGGTTCCTGAATGGAAACAAGTTTATCTTTTGGGTTCTACTGGGTAATTGATTCACTTCCCAAGGCAGTTTGTATCTATGTCAGTTGCAAGGGTAGGGCCAGGGGCCAGGAAGAGCCTTCTGAGAAGGTGAGGATCACATCAGCATCATGTGTGACCAGGGATCACAAGCGACACGTCAGGCTTGAGAAAGGATGGCCAAGAGGATCCTCCCTTTCCTACATGAATATCCAGTGCTTTCATAACTGGACAGACAGTTCTTTCTCGGTCATATGGGACCAAGTACCACGCCAGAGAGATGCTCGGGAGATGCTGAGTTCTCCTGATCCTCCCCTGCAGCTCCTTTCTAGGTGACAAATGAAAAGATTGAGAAGGAAAATAAACAATATTGAAAAGGAGATGACTTAGGGTCCAGAGAAAATTATAGATGGAGCCCTTGACTATAGAGAGAAAGGAAGGTGAGATGGGATCTCAACGGGCTCAGGCGCCTCCAAAGAGAATGTCAGAAAAAAATGCCTCATCTAACAGCAGGGACAGAAAATGGCCTCAGAAGTGTTAGCCTGGCTCTGGAAAGCAATAATAAATGAATCTAAGGGTGTGTGTGTGTATGTGTTTAAAAGTTAAAGGCAAAAAGCTGGCCTTGATGGTCTGAAAAATAATATAGGATCAAATGAGGAAAAATTAGCCAAAGAAGACACACATATGTATCTAAGGTATTTTCCTTTTTGACAACATTATTAAACATGGAGCTTGATCAAATGGAAATGTGTTAAAATGCATTTTTGTAAACAAGGTATGATTATATTTATGATCAAATATGGGTTAATTCAATCCCCCCAAAACCTGCCATTTCTGACTGCAGACAAAGTATATACCACTAGATGGAAGCTTCTTGAGAATACAAACCCATTTTAGTCATTACTGTATCCACAGCATCTAAATCATGCTCCATACTAAATGAATGTTACTTAGTGAATAAATAAATGAATGCCTATACTTACGAGGTCAGATTCCTTAATTAAGATACACTACTACCACCTGGTGGCAAAGTAGCAAAATTGCAGGAATAGGGTTTAGTTTTTAACATTAAGTGTTCACAAAAGGAACATATAAATGACATTATACATAGTCAGCAAATGTAAAGAATAGAAAGCAAGAAAGTCCCCCCCCCCAAATTAAACTATATATATGTTTCTATCTCTCTCTCCCTCTCCATTCCTTTCTGAGGGGGGGCGAGGGGAGGAATATATGTGTGTGTGTGTGGGTGTGTGTGTATATATATACACACACACCCACACACACACACACACACATATATATACATATATATATTCCTCCCCTCGCCCCCCCTCAGAAAGGAATGGAGAGGGAGAGAGAGATAGAAACATCAATGATAAGAATCATTGATCAGCTGCCTCCTGCACCCCCCCCCCCCCATGGGGATTGAGCTCACAACCTGGGCATGTGCCCTTGACCGGAATTGAATCTGGGACCTTTTAGTCTGCAGGCTGACGCTCTCTATCCACTGAACCAAACCAGCCAAGGCATAAACTGTTGGGTTTTTTTTTGTGTGTGTGTGATCCCAAACAATATCAGCTTTTTTCCCCAGTTATTTCCTGTTATTTTAATTATTTATTTCACAAAATCCTCCTAGACTTTTTAGGCTACACAACTGCAGGTTAAGAGCAGAGCCAGAGTTGGGTTCTCCCATTAGCTTAGCAAGGGCTGAAGGGGGAGGAGGAGCTTGAATGACAACTGACAAACTGATGACAGAACAAAGGCAGGACCTCCACTCAGGAACACTGCCCATTTTCACAGCCACACTTGCCTTCCCTTTTCATATTCTCTTAGAAGAAGACCTTTTGACTTTTTGTGCTCTGCTTTGTATTGCTTTGTTTTTCATATAGCCCATGTTGTCAGCTAGGTCCGGAAGCTACAATGAATATAAAGTACCGGGCAGGACAAGGTTTGATAAATGTAAACAATATGCATAGAGAAAACCTCTCAGATGAAAAATCCACATACATTTTTAGCGGCCGGCAGACTGGATGCAAATGGCTTTGGAAAATATAAGTGGCTGGCTTTTTAATATCAAAGAAAATCACAGCCTTTCTCCCTACCACTGAAAACACTGCTGCACTAAAAAGGAATAAGTAACTAAATAGCCCAGGCAGCAGACTTTCCGCACCCAAAAGCCACTGCCTTTGCCACAACCTTAGAGGTAATGTGGTATTTCCAAAAATGTCAAATGAGGGGTAGGGTCAGAGAACTAGGGCTGCTGCTATTTTTTTAAGGCTCCCCCTTTAAAAACAAGTGCACTCATAGTTTAGAGGAAGAAGAAGCAATTAAAACAAAAAAATAAAATAAAATACAAAAGAGTTGGCCCTGTTTAAAAATGAAGCACATTAGTCAATGCTTCGGGGTTGCTGGGCCTCAGTTGTTTTCCAAATCAACGCACTGGCAGCCTTGCCTGAAAGAAAGAAGTCAATAGAGAGAAAATAAATAGAGCATTTCTAGAACTCACCCAGCAGCTCGGAAAACTGTCTGCTTACTATTACACAGTTTTAACATGTCATAATCATTTTCACAGTAAAGATACCCTTCCTGCCGTTTAGACCAAGAATGCATGACTAATTTTAACCACTTGTGCAAAGTTCCTAATGGAAATTTCTAACAGCTTTTATGGATTACAGTTTCATAAACTGTATGGAGGGAACGGCAATAGATATCAAGTTGGGGTGCTCCTCACATCAACCCGCCAATGCCTAACGAGTTACCAAGAAACAGTGGGCAGTCACACCGTACTTACAAAAAATATGTCTTCCTGGCACTGCATGTATTATACAGTATACAAATGAAAAATAAAACCAAGAATCCTGAAGATGCAGACAAATGAGAAGGGAAGGTGGGCCTTGTGCTGGAGATGAGCAAACTCTAGAGCTTGCTCTTGATCTCACTAAGTTCAAACCATATACCATTTCTTTGTTCCCATGTTACAGACAGAAACTGAAGTTCAGAGAGGTTAGATCACTGTGTGAGGGTAACACAGTTGCTTGTGGTTAAAAAGAAACACCCAAACTACCTGGCTGGCATGGCTCAGTGGTTGGGCACAGACCTATGAGCCAGGAGGTTGCAGTTTTATTCCAGGTTGGGGCATGAGCCCCAGTTGCAGGCTTGTCCCCCGTGGGGGGTGTGCAGGAGACAGCTGATTGATCATTCTCATCATTGATGTTTCTATCTCTCTCTCCCTCTCTATTCACCTCTGATATCAATAAAAATATATGTTACAAAAACAAACCTTAACACTTCCAAATTGCCCCCTTTCCACCCCGGGTGAGTAGACTGATGGCTGCACAACAATGTGAATGCACTTAATGCCAATAATTGTACATTTACAAAACAGTACATTTTATGGTATGCAGTTTACCCCAATTTAAAATAAAAATCAAGCTCACAAATCCCTTGCCCCTGAGATTGAGACGAATAAAATGATTGTAGTCATATGTTTAAAGGGTATTCTGTTAAACCTGCTTCTTTGCCCACAACCATGCCAAAAATTCAGAGCATTAAAAAAATAATAATAAGGCAAATTCTTCCCTTTTAGGAGGTCAAAGTCAGTGGGATACTTGGAAACCTATGTTGGGTTTTCTTTCCCTATTCCCCACATTTAAGCATTTGAAGTTTCTGGGATTTCTTAATCTCCGCTATGAAGATCCTAAATTCTACTTGTCAGCAGTTTTCACAGGAGAGGCAAGGAGAAGCAGAAGTGAGGACAAGAGGCAAACAAGCTGGATGGGCTGCCGGTAGCTATGACACAGGGAGAAGGGACAGGCTCTGGTCTGGAAGAAGCGGGGAAACAGGGAAGAAAAAAGTTGATATTTATGTCCTCCTTTCCCCATCCCGGTTCTTGGACCGCCCCCTTGTTAAAGCCTGTCCCTCCAGCCCTTAGCCCGATGCCCTATCCTCTGGGGAGTCTTCCCTGCTGGATCCTATAATTCCAGAGGTTGGCCATTGAGATCCATTCCCTCAGGAAAAAGTAGCAAGTTCTCCTGAGTTGACTTACAAGAGAGGCTTTGGGGCAGGTGTTTTATGCTGAGACCCCGAGCTCCCAAGGTGTGGAGAGGCGGGAAGGTGCCTGCTGTCGTGAAGGCTTCAGGTCTCAATTCCAGTCCAGTCCCTTTCTCCTGCAGTGAGCACAGTGGGAGTGAAAAAGGAGCAGCCCTAGCTGGTTTGGCTCAGCTGATAGTGTATCTGCCCATGGACTGAAGGGTCCCAGGTTCAATTCCAGTCAAGGGCACATGCCCAGGTTGTGGGCTCGATCCCTAGTAGGGGGTATGCAGGAAGCAGCTGATCAGTGATTCTCTCTCATAATTGATGTTTCTCTCTCTCTCCTTCTCTCCTTTCCTCTCTGAAATCAATAAAAATCTATTAAAAAAGAAAGAAAGAAAGAAAACCCAGACCCATTTAGCAGTTGCTACCCCTGGCCCTGGTTGGGGCTCCTGCAAAAGGCAACCGATCAATGTGTCTCTCTCAACATTAACTGGTATGTTTCTCTGTCTCTCCCCTTCCCTTCCACTCTCTCTAAAAATCAATGGGAAAAATATCCGAGCGTGAGAATTAAGAACAACAAGAAGCAGGGAGGAACACTGACCCAAGTACTTCCTAATCTCAGAGCACACCACTCTTCTCTAAATATGCTCTAAAAATGTGTGTATACACACACACACACACACACACACACACACACACACACACACACACACACACACACACTTCCTGATAGAAGATGATAAAGGGTGGATAAATGCTTACAGTAGACTTGACTTTGGGTGGTGAACAATACAATATACAGATGATGTATTATATAATTGCATACCTGAAACTTATATAATCTTATTAACCAATGTCACCTAAAAAATTCAATAAAAATTTTTAAAAAAGACATTTTTAAAAATCTTATTTATCTTAGATCTTTCCATGCCATTCTTTACCTTTAGCTTCCTACCTAGAGATTCAATCATCCCACCTGCTCGCCTGCCTACTCGCTCCGGGTTGTCAGGGCCTTTCCCTCCCCGCTCTATCACTAGGAGCAAGTCCGTCACTGACAGGAGTTCAAGCTGTAGCCCCAAGTGATGGCTCACAGCAGATTCCATCTCAGATGGCCAGTTCTTAACCCAATTCTGAAGGGCCCTTAATCTAACAACTTGGCTTACAATACACATCCCCTTTGTGCAATTTCTTCAATCTCTTCTCTTACTAGTAGTTCCCAAGTTCCTCACACAGAATAGAAGGAGAGAATGAGGGATGTGGGTAGAGAGATGGGATGGAGGGGTAAAGAGTTGTGGAAAGGGGTGAGTGGTGAAGGGAAGTGGGGGTGAAATGGAAGGAAACAGACCTGGGTTCAAATTCCATATCTTTAGCTCCCTCACTTGTCAAATGGGTCCTGAGTTGGAAAGATTACAAAGAAGGAAGGTAACTAAATAATCACAGCAAACACCTATGTGGCACTCATTACACACCAGACCCTATGAAAGGTGCTTTATATATTATAACATTTCATTCTTGAAATCACCCTGTGAGATAAGCACTATCAAGATCCCTTATTTTAAAATGGGAGGAGGGTGGGGGTGTAAATAGGCACAGAGACCCTGAGTAACTTTCCCAAGGCCACACAGCTACACAAGGCAAAGCCTGGATTCAAACCCAAGCAGCCTGGCTTCAGACTGTGTTCTTCCCACGACACTACTTTCTACTACAGCGTCTATTTAAGACCTTTAATAAACACCAATTCCTTGCCCCTGCCTTTCGAGATTCTTTTCACTAGTCCTTTGGGTTGACTCTCTACAAACTTCAACACTCCAGGTATTGTGCTGTTTAACTTTCTTCCATTTGCTGAAAATCATTCAACAAATATTCACTACCTACCATGCTGGAGATGACCACTTCTCCAAGTCCAGACTCTAGAGGCCATGGCCAGTGTGGCCATGAGGTGGCTGTGGCCAGGCCTACTGCAGGCCCAGAAATGCCACAAGAAGAACAACAGATAAGGATGATGGGTGGCACAGGGAGAGATGGCCCTGTCTGACAGAGGGGAGACACCAGTGTGCTGGCACAGCCCTGTCACAGTCCTTGAGGAAGGATATTTCTCTGTTGGAGGAAACACCCACATATTGCATCCTGTCTCCCTAGCCCCCTCTCTTCTCCAAGGCAAAGGCTGTCCTGGTTACCTTGTGATGACTGGAAGTGCCAGCTGTGCAGGGAGGGGACAGTGGCACTTTCAGCTAAGCACCATTGTCTTAGAAGACGTGTTTAAGTCGGATGACCCCATGTGAGATATGTCGATAATATTTTGTGATTTGGAGAGGCAAAACATATATGAACAGAGTACAGAATTCCATCAAGTTCAAAGCTGATAGGGAGTTGGCCAGAAAATTACACAGAAGAGCCCAAGGAAATGCAAACTTCAACTGAGTTAGATGCCATCTGGTGGAGGGTGCCGATGTCAGTGAGCAGAGAGAATAGGTGATCCGTCCCCTTTAAGAAATAGAATCATCGATAATCAGAGTCTCTATAGTAAAGCGGTTGTCCTAGAAGTTCAGGAAACCATGAGAAACAAGTTCACATCTGTGCCAGAGGCCTCCTTGGTTGTTAAGAAACCTGTGTATGCTGAGAAAGCACATGTAAAATTTATTACATAGCAAGCTAACTCCAATATTGTTTGGTATAACACAAATGTTTCCCTTGTGCACAGGTATGAATTAAACACAGGAAGACTTACTACACTGATGCATATCCTTCTTATATCCTTCTTTAAAAATGAATAGGATTAGCACAGAGAGGTTAAATTACTTGCCTTAGGCCACACAGCTTGATATGGCAGAAAATAATTCTAACGGCAGAAAAACTACATTTAATTAAATGTAAAAGTATTATTTTCACATTAGAATTATACATAAAAATATTGAATAATCAAAATGAGAGAAATAATGCTATTTTATTGGTACATTTTCACATGGGTCATATTTTATGAATTTGTAATGTTTGGAGTTTGGCCTTTGGGAGCAGAGTTGGCACACTATGGCCCATGAATCAAGTTTGGCCTGTCATCTGTTTTTATAAATAAAGTTTTATTGGAACACATCCAGGTCTATTCTTTTATATATTACTATCTATGGCTACTTTCATACAAAGGCAGAGTTAAATAGCTGGGGCAGACACTATATGAACTGCAAAACCAGAAATAGCTACTATTTGACCCTTTACAGAAAACATCTGTTGATCCCATTTGAAAAGTATAAATTAGCCTTATAGTTTCCATTTTAAACATGTAAATGGTAATCACTATAGAATTGTTATTGTAAGGTGAAATATTACTCCATTTTAAAAAGTCTCATAACCTTAAGAAAACTTAAGATGCATTACATTTGAAATTATATTTAATAATACACACACACACACACACACACACACACACAAATTACTTATATGATTGGGAAGTTTATCAGTGAACGTATTTGAAAGGAAAGTAAACTATTAAATTTATACATACAGCTTAATATTTTAAAAGTCTTTACCTAAATGCATAAATGACATAAACCCTTATTCTAAAATGCCTAAAAAATGACTGCTAAAATTTGTCAGGCTTGTAAACAGAATGGTAAGAACTGTAAGGTGAACTTGAAAGCCTAGAGAAGAGCTAGGACTTGAAATGTGTAGAGTGAATGAAACGAATTTTAATTTTAAACATCTAGGTAAACCTTTGACACTCTCTTCTGCTGACAAAGGCCACCCTAAAGCCATCAAAACCCCCCATTAATAATCTAAATCTCCTCCTCTCAGCTTGCCAGTAGTAAACCTAGTGAGAGAATTCAAGAATCAAGCCCGGTTCTTCACAGTCACCCATGCCTGAATCCAGATCCAATCTGTGTTGTTTGACCTGGTTCAGATTGTGGATTTGAAAAAGGGGACCTTCCTATGCCAGAGAATCCCACATAAGAGAAAGCTGAAGGGAGAATGCCAATGTGAGAGATCATTTTAAATATATGTGTGTGAAAGTGTATGTGTATAATGATGACAATGATGATACCACTTTATTATTTCACATAGCATTTATAATTCATAAAGCCCTTTCAAACTCACTCTCTCTCTCTTGATCTAGTAAAATAATGTAGCAACTCGGTGATTAGCATGAGCTTTGAAAGGAAAGACCTGGAGTGATTCCTGCCTTCCACGAGCATGGCTCTGGGCAGACTGCATTTCACCTAAGTTTCCCCAATGCTAAATCAGGGGTAATAATAATACCTCCTCCATGCGTTACTGGCAGGATCAAGATGAAGAGTATCTGAAATGAGTGCTTAGCATGCCGCCTGGCAAGCAGTAATGGCAACAAGGACCTAAACGGCTAACTCATGGCCAGAGGTCCCCTATGAGGTCAGAAAGACAGGCAGTATTATCCCCTTTGTGGAGGAAGCTGCCAGACATCACAGGTTTAAAAGACTTGCGCAAAGGTATGCAGCCCACAGGCAGCGGGGCCATATTTTTGTTTCCTACTTTGCCCCCTGCCTGTCCTGTTGCAGCTCAAACTTGACCAAGCGCCAGAAACTTGGGGAGGGCTTCTCACAGCTGAGGGGACTCCCTGCCACAAAGGTTCTGGAGTGGGGCTCAAGAAATTGCATCTTACGGAGGGACCTGGAGAGTATCATGCTAAGTGAAATAAACCAGTCAGAGAAAGACAAGTACCACATAATCTCACTTACACGTGGAATCTAACGAACAATAAAAGCTAAAGAAAAAAAAAAAACAGATTCAGAGACATTGAAACATGCAACAAACTGATGTATTTCAAAAGGTGGGGGGGGGGGGGCGGTGGAGAGAATGGGAAGAAACTAAACAAAGAATTTATATGCATACTAGAGGTTCTCCAGTGCATAACATTCATGCACCGGGGAGGAGGGTCTTTCACCCGGCCTGCACCCTCTCACAGTCTGGGACCTCTTGGCGGACATTCCCTGAGAGGTCTGTAGGGCTCCTGCCCCCGCCGCTGCACTCACCAGCTGTGAGTCCAGCCTCTGCTGAGCAGTGCTTCCCCTGTGGAGCGCATTGACAAACAGGGGCAGCTCCTGTGCTGAGCATCTGCCACCTGGTGGTCAGTGCGCGTCAGAGCGACTGGTTGTTACGCCATTTGGTCAATTTGCATATTAGGGTTTTCTTACATAGGCTATGCATGGTCCATGGACAAATAATAGTCAGGAAGGCCTGAAAAAGTGGTGGGATTGGGGGAGGGGTGTAAGGAAGGGGAAAAGGGCATTTGTAATACTTTGAACAATAAAGTTTTGAAAAATAATTTGCATCCCTAAATTTTCCTAATAAAGAGTAATTTTTTTCTTCTAAGAATAGAAAATGAACCTTGTTTCAGAATCATACCTTTATACTATACCAGTGGCCCAATGTGCGACATTTGTGTACTTTGGAGGCAGGGTCCCCTCAGCCTGGCCTGCGCCCTCTTGCAGTCCAATGATCCCTTGGAAGATGTCTGCCTGTTGATTTAGGCCCCCCGCCCATTCCCCTGTAGGGACCCACTGATCTCCAGGGGGCAGCTCCTGCATTGAATGTTGCCCCCTGGTGGTCAGTGCACATCATAGCGACTGGTCATCCTGCCATTTGATCAATTTGCATATTAGCCTTTTATTATATAAGATTTTATGTCCTGCAACATTTTCCTACTAAAATAATAGAGTTTTATACTGTCATATTTTGTAATGGAATTGAACTAATCCTGAAATTTAAAAATACAAAAACAATTTGCATCTCTAACAGGTTCCCAGGTGACACTGCTGCTGCTGGTTCAGGGATCCCGCTTTGAGAATCACTGGACTCAGTGCAGTGCCTGTGAAAAGTCGCACCAGCCCTTCCATGGAATATCTGGTGCTCGTTACTGGGTCATTAAAATGGTTGGCACCTGGTCAATGCTCAGTGGATGGCTTTATTTCGTTTTATGATTTTACTTTGTTTTTGCCCTGGATTAATTCTGTCTGGCTCTTGATTCTCTTGGCTAGCAACTTTGCCCTCATTTCCTGGATCCTTCCATGCACAGCCCCTCTGATTTAGAATATGCTGTTTTCTTTCCAGCTGTGACCTTGGCTGCTCTCCACAAAGACTGCCTTTCCAGCTTGGCTCTGCTATCTCCATCCAGCCCCCTGAACGCCCCTTGGCAAGCCACAGCATCACAGTTGGGCCCTGAGTGGGGGTGGTACCCTCTGATGCAGTCAGCTAAACCCCCATGACCTTCCTCTAGCATGAAAGACAAGTAAAGAAGGGCAGCAATGTGCCCTCCAAAATCATAGCATGCAGACATGGATATGGCAAGATGCATAGAAATTCACTCACTGACTGATTTCCTGTTTCCTACTTATGAAAGAGGGGGCCACAGAGAGAATTATAAAGAAGTGGGGAGAGAAAGTTTTGCTCCCAGAACTCAGAACATGTGAATACCTACGGGTATAAATACTAGAATAATAACAATATTTTAAAAATGGAGCTTGTACTAGCAGGGCTTTCATGGCTTAACAGTATTTTGACAACAAATGTTCATATTTCATATGAAATTTATGAAACCTTTGTGCCTGTAATCCCATGAGCAGCAAACATGGTAAAAATGAAAGTAGCAAGCAGTCTAGATTAATAATGTTTTGCTTCATATTGGAAAGCATTTGAAAGAAGAAGCTCACTTTATCTATGCCTCGTTTTTACGGTTCTCATATTGGAACAGACTGGGGCTTCTAAAATTGGCTGGGAAATATTCATAGATGTGTTATTAATTTATGGGAAACTGAAGGACCCACCTCAAGGTTTAAGTAGGCCATTTAGAAACAGCAAGGAGTAGGTGTGAGATACATAGCAGAATGCAGTGGGAAAAAACTGGGGTGGGGTGACTCGGGGCTTAAATCAAGAGCAGGAACAGTACATCCAGTAAGCCATAATAGCTGATATTCTAATAAAGCGTTCTTATGAGAAAAAGCAATCTGTTCATGTATGAATTCTGCCATATGCTTCCATCTTTTCATGGTCTAGAAGGCCATGTCAGTAATTTCCAGCACTTCCGTGGGCATGTGGGCTGCCTTTGCTGGTTAATGTGAATAAATGGGCTGGATTTACTGTTTTTCTAATGCTCAATATACACACCATGCAGGCTGCTACCAGAAGCGAAGTGGAATTTATGGGTTTGCACTGAATTTCAAATGAATGCGGGAGCGAACCATGGAAAGCGAGACTGACGTGTTGTCTAACATTTCTCCAAGAAGGCTGCTCCCCTGACAAAGTGAAGGGTATTGTTTGAGGAGAGGGAGGAAAGGCCTCCCAAAGTTTTGGCTCTTTCTTAGCATTGGCGGAACACTCAGAAGTTTGGCTGTAGCTTATACACAGGATCCCGCTCACTTCATCTCTCCAGGTGACCTCTTTGACCCCAGCCCCCACCCATGATCTTCCCATTTCTAAATTACATTTAAATCCTGATGTTTTAATGTAGGGTTGCCTCCCTGCCAGCTAGGAAGAGTATTTTTCTCAGATCAGTGAGCTCCACTGACTGGGTCTAATATCACATGATTTAACTTTGCATATGTTAAACCACAGCTTTAGACTAAAAAGAGAAAGGATATTAGCAGCTTGACTGATAATTGACAGTAGTGAAGAGATGAAATCATACCTTCTCCCATATCCGCATTTCTCAACCTCGGCATGACTGGCATTGGTAGATGGCTGTCTTTGTTTTGGGGGCTGTGCTGTGCATCATGGGACATTCAGCAACATCTCTGGCTTCTGCCTACTATATGCCAGCATCTTCCCCACTCCTAACATATTGTGGCAACAAAAACAATGTCTCCAGTTACTGTCCAATGTCCCCAGGGAACCACATGGTCTACAGTGCCCCAGAGGAGTGCTTGCCACTTGACATTATCCTCTACGTCTATAGTAGCCCCCTTTAACTGTGGTTTTGCATTCTGCTGTTTCAGTTACCTACAGTCAACTATGGTCTGAAAATATTAAATAGAAAATTCCAGAAATAAACAATTCATAATTTTAAACTGTGTACCATTCTGAGTAGCCTGATGAAATCTCACACCATCTCGTTTCATCCCACTCCACCTAGAGATGTAAGTCATGCCTGGGTCCAATGTGTCCAAATTGTATACACCCCCTGCCCATACATCACTTAGCAGCCAACCTTTACTTTACTTAATATTATAATGGCCTTAAAACACAAGAGTAGTGTGATGCTGGCAATTCAGATACACTAACAAGAAGCAATAAAGAGCTTACTATAAGTGGAAAGATATGTATGTATGCATGTATCCTATCTAATAAGAGAGTAATATGCAAATTAGCCATCACTTACTGCACCTGCAAGCCATGCCTACCAGCCAATCAGGAGCAAGTATGTAAATTAACCCACCCAAATTGTCTGCAGCCACAGAGAGAGCAGGAGGCTTGGGTTTTCCCATCAATGGAGGAAGCCAAGCTTTCCACACACCCTGGCCACCCCAGGTCTCCATTCAAGGCTACAAAGTTTCAATTATATAAGATAAATAAATCCCAACAAAAATGGTAGCAGACATGGAGCTGGAGAGAGCAGGAGACTTGAGTTGATCCCAGCAATGGAGGAAGCCAAGCTTCTGCAGCCCTGGCCTGCCTTGACCTCCACTGGAGGTTACAAAGCTTCAATTATAGAAGATAAATAAATCCCAGATATCAGGGCCTCTGCTTGGGTTGCTGGAGGAGTGTGTGTGTGGGAGAAAGGGTGTGGCCAGCATGCAAACCACCACAGGCCTCTCACCCAGGCCTCCCCATGCCCCAAGGAAAACCTCACCCTGACCCGGAACACTTTTCAGGGCAAACCAGCTAGCCCCCATCTGTGAACCAGAACTCTATCCTATCTAATAAAAGAGTAATATGCAAATTGACTGTCACTTCAACACACAAGATGGCTGTCTCTATGTGGTCAAAAACTCTACTACCATGTAGATACAAGATGGCGGCCACAAGATGGCCAGCAGGGGAGGGCAGTTGGGAGGGACCAGGCCAGCAGAGGAGGGAAGTTGGGGGCAACTGGGCCTCCAGGGAAGGGCAGTTGTGGGGGACCCCGGCCTGCAGGGGAGGGCAGTTAGGGGCAAAGAAGCTGACAGGGGAGAAGTTAGGCATCAATCAGGCTGGCAGGGGAGTGGTTAGAGGGTGATCAGGCTGGCAGGCAAAAGTGGTTAGGTGCAATCAGTAATACAGGCAGGTGAACAGTTGGGAGACAGCAATCCTGGATTGTGAGAGGGATCCCAGATTGGAGAGGGCGCAGGCTTGGTTGAGGGACACACACCCCAGGCATGAATTTCATGCACTGGGCCTCTAGTGTATATATAAGAAAAAACAACAACACATAGTATGTATAGGGTTCAGTATTATCCGAAATTTCAGGTGTCCACTAGGGGTCTTGAAATGTACCATAGGTAAGGTGGGAACTACTATATTCAGTTCCATGTACATATTAAACAAAGATGAGGAGCTCTAGTTGATGTAGGTCAATTGATTGGGTGTCATCCAGTGTCCCAAAGGCTTGCCCTTCAATTCCCAATTAGGGCACACTGCCAGGTTGTTGGCTCAATCTCTGGTGGGGTTCTTGCAGGAGGCAGCCAGTTGATGTTGTGCTCTCACATTGATACCCATCCCCCTTCCTCCTCTCTCCCTCAAAAACACACAAACATAACACACACACACACACACATACACACACACACACACACACACCCCTCTTCTTTAAGAAACACACCAAATAAATGAAGATGAGTATCCATTGCAACATACACCTGTTACCCCAGTTGGGGAAAAAAGGAAATTGGAAAACCAGAACTAAAACAGGGCTATATGGTGGCTGACAGAGAAGGCAGCAAGTCTTTGCAAGTGAACTTGCAAGTGATCAAAGTCTTTGAAAGTGAACTTGCAAGTGATCATGGACATGGAGGGAAAAGTAACTGGAATATAGAGGGATACCCCTGTGGCAAACCAAGGGATGTGCGTGTGTGGTGGGGGAACCATGACAAAAACCTGAAGGTGAGGGTCAAATAATTGCTTTTCAAGGTGCATATTATCTGCAACAAAGCTACATTCATCTATAACGTCTTGCTGAGCCTTCTGAGAAGAGAGATCTAAAAGGTTTCTGGGGAGCTCTGGATGACAAATAAAAATGAATAATATGATGTCCACAGGGCTGGGCTTTTAAAGTCTTCTATGGACGTATCTCTGAAAGCAAAGAAAATCCCCGGGAGATGGGGAGGGGAACAATGCTTAAAGACTTGTGTTCTATTGCTAAAAAATCATGCAACAGAGGCATTTTACTCAATAACATTTGTGTTTGTTTTGCTATAAACAATATGATTTGATTTCCATGCGACTTCCGATAACCTCTGGCATAGCACTCCACCAGGGAAAATGAGGGATACTCTTACCCTAAGTTAAGAAGGATGAAATTAAGATGGTCCTCTTGGTTCCTAAGAGTCATAAATAACATATTTTAGGGGCTCCACTAGTGACCCATTGTGTCCTCAAGTGAAAGTTCCCTAAGACTGGGATGAGAGACTCAGGCATATGGCCCTTATAGTTGAAGAGGAATAGCTATAAATCTACAACTGTTGTATGTAAGAGTTTGTTAGATGTCTTAGAACCCAAATGCAGGGGATCTTTAATGACCTGATGTCAGCCAGGCATCGTTCTATTGTGCTTCCTTGCAAAGTGAAGAATTGATGAAAACAAAGCTCCATAAAGGCAATCTGCCCTTTTGGTGAGGATTACTGTGAAGGGTACCATGGTTTTCCCCACATCCTTTAAGAAATTCTTTCAAATATTCCAAAAGTCTTGAAGGGAAAAGCTGTTGCTTCTCCTTCATTTGTGTTATAATTGAGAGCAAGATGGAGAAGTGGACCATGGAAAGTCCTGGGAGTTCTTTCAGGGCACAAGGTCAACCACAGGTTCTTCCTAGTGCATCAATTTCTTTATCTACAGCCTGGGCACTGATAACAACTCTCTTCTTCATGGTTGCTGCAAGAATTAAGTGAGATGGTGCTTTTTAAAGCACCCAGTAGGCCAATTTCAAGTTGTCCTTTCTGTTGTCTTTGTCATATGACAAAGCTATTTGCAAATGAAATGATTGCAAGCCTTTTGCAAAGGAGAAGCTAACAAACACCAGACATACACGTATAAGAATCAGGAGTGGCCTGATTCTCCCAGGCAGCCTGGAATATAGAATCACAGACAATAGACATGGGGCCCCCAGTGCATGTCTATCCCCCTATTGTACAAACACCAGGGGAAATACTCTGCTTTTGCCTTTATGAACTTCTAAAGCAATAAAGACTTGTATTCAAAGCACTCTTACTTTCAAAAAGAAGCCATTAATACATTTTATGAAGTCAGAACCCATTAGTGAAGATATATTGAGTGTGTCTGCTCAGAGAGGATTATCAAAGGGGGTCTAGGAATGATGTTGGACATATAGATTGGGGCCTGGTTTTACAAATGATAATGCCTGCAGAAGCTTGAACACAAAGGCTTCGGCCACATGCAATATTCGAAAATACTCATGTATTGACACAATGCTAAGAGATAGCACCAAGCCGTGCAGGGTAGGCTGACCAGTGCTCTTGAAGTGTAGGCATATGCAATGCATCCTACTGTATGGTTTATACAGAATCACTAGCAGTGCTTAAATAATTCAGGCACTTAATGGTAGAAGTGTATTCATACTTGCATTCCGGCTGTAGCTGGAAAAGACAAAGAGCCAGGTAAGGTGTATCCTTTCAGTTTGGGACTATGAATATTTCGATATATGTGTCCTATTTTGATATATGTGTCCTATTTCCTATTTCAGACTCCATTCAACAAACATTTCTTAGGTGACTACCCTGTCCACTATATGTATGGTTCTGGCCTGCTAAGAGTTGTCA
Source organism: Pipistrellus kuhlii (assembly GCF_014108245.1). Classification (NCBI taxonomy): domain Eukaryota; kingdom Metazoa; phylum Chordata; class Mammalia; order Chiroptera; family Vespertilionidae; genus Pipistrellus; species Pipistrellus kuhlii. The sequence continues at coordinate 12,954,837 of NW_023425482.1, forward strand.
GCTTAGTGGGTGGGGTGTTTTAAAGAAAGAATTATTCTGACATTTGTTAAAATAGTACAAGAGACTTTATTTAGGAATATTTTCAAAGGTGTCAAGACCATAATAATAGAGGACAGAGATCAGACTCAATTTTGAACACAATAAAGACCACAGAGAATTATAGCCATGAATTGGGGAGGGGAGCAGGAAGGAGTGGAGTCATCAGTAGATGAAAATTTTCTAAGAGAGATATTGAGGGTAGGGGGGGATTCTTGCTAAAACTGACTTAACAGGATTCTTGCTGCAGGCAGGCTTGGGAGATCAGATGTCAGGGGTGGAGGGATTCTCTTTAAACTGACTTAGCAGGATTCTTGCTGAGACTGGGCTATGCAGACCTGACAAGGATGGGGCCAAGGTCAAGCCCTAATTGAGAACTGGCTCAGAGGAGCAGACTAAAGTTTGTTCAAGGAGAGTCTGTGTCTGGGGCAGAAGGGAGGGTAGGCTTTGCCATGGGACACTATGAGAGTCTGCAAAGTTTTCTTAAAGAGACATGGTGCTCTGGGTGTCCAGAAGCATGAGAAGGAATTAGCAAAGTAAGTGTTAGGCAGGTGACAGCATTGCACGTGCGAAGTACAATGACCTTCCAGTAATTAGGTGTGGCTAGAAGAGGGTTTCTCAGGACCAGCATATGGGAGCTGGATAATCTTTTATTTTGGAGTATGTGGGGAAGTCTGTTTTGTGCACTGTAGGATGGTGAGTAGCATACCTGGTCTCTATTTACTAAATGCCTGTATCACTCCTATCACTTCTCCAAATCCTGGCAACCATATATGCTTCCATACATTGCCAAATACATCCTGGGATCAATGAAGGGTCAGTGGACCAGAAGGAGGGGTATTTGAAGGGAGCAGAAGTTGGGAGGGGGTGGCACATAGTTTACCTCCCCTAGGAAGGCACAGGTGACAAGGTTTAAATATATACAATGAAGGCAGAATATTCTCTTCTCTAAATACAGTTATTTCCTTTGCAGTAGAGGAAGGAAAATTAGAAGAACTGAAGTGAGTTAGTGCATGGAGACCTGGGAAAGTCGGCTTTTTCAGAATCTTCCCTAAAAAATATATTAAAGAAAAAGAGCAACTGATACACTGACTCATTGTTAATGATCTCTGTGAATTAAGGTTTTCAATTTCTGATTAACAACTAAGGATGAAGAACATGCAACAAGAAACATGGCGGTATTTCCTAGGGGTTAATGAAATCACCAGCTTCAAAATATTTGCATGTCTTAACACTTTTATCTGTAGTGAGGCCTCACCATTTTTGTTTGTTTGTTTGTTTTATGTTTTCCCAAAGCTTACATTGGAAATGCATTCTTATTGCAGAAAACTTTAAAGCACCAAGAGAAAACAATTCCTGGTCTATGTGCTTGGATTGTGGCTCTGTGACATGCCACAGAGATTTCAAAAATTATTTTCTCATTTGAATAACCCCTATTTCAGCAACAATCAGCAACCAGCCAGGTAGCAGCTTCATTTGTGCCATCCCAGATCTGACTTCACTTGCATTTTCTTTTTTTACTTCTGTTAGCACAATTAGCAAAACAAAGGCAGCGGGTTATTTAACATGCCTTTCCAGCTAATTTCTAATCTGTTATAATGCTCGAATTTAAAAATGCCTACTTGAGAGCTTCAGGGATTACTAAATAATAAGCCCTGAAGGTTCCAAAATCTGGTTAATAGTCAGACCTGGAGAATATGAAATATAGTGTTAATTTAGAATAACATAATGCCTAAAAATGAAGCAAGTTAGGTCTAATTGAGCTATGAACTGCTTGCCTTGTATTGTGTAACGGAGGCTATGCTAACGTAGGGTGGCTGAGCTATAGATAACCATTACTCTTAGCAAATATGTTTATTGGGGTCTCTCTCTCTTCATTACCCAACCTCATAAAGTATACGCCTGCATATTCCGATAAAACATGGAACAGCGAGACAGTGTCACAATTAGGATGCCCTGAGAAGCTACATCATAAAACGGTATCTGTCTCCAAATGATTGTTCACTTAACCATGATAAATATTTATCAGCAAGCAATAGAACAGATCCTTAAACAACAATGGCCCACACTGAAAATGAAGGAGGACTTTTGCTTTTCCAATTCTCCTCTTTTGATAAATACAACCCTTTAAGCTAAAAAAAAAAAAAATGTGATCTGATGTGAGGATTTTGAGTTTAAATTATAATTATGCCGCAGGAGCATCAAGAACATATTAGGTTTATATTTTCAATATCTACTTTAAGGAGACTTGAGTTTACTGCTCTATCACCAGTCAAGACAAGAGAACCAAGCGGATGAAATGAAACAGTGCTAAGCTGGGTGGTTATTTAATGAGCCACCTTTTATATGGTCAGAACTCTCAGTGGAAAAATGTGTTGTAAATGATCAAATAAAGATGAAAACAAATTCTTTAATGATCCCCACTGTCTCATTGACAGTGATGTGTCAACAGAGGAAACATGAGAACTGAGATATATGTCCCATGTTCCATGTCACCCACCTGGCTCAGGCCCTAGCTGCTGGGATATGGAATCCATATATTACATTTGGCATGGTGTGTGGTCAAGGGGAACTGACTTTGCCTTCCTTGTGTGGCTTTCGAAAATGAAGCCTGTCTCCTAGCAGAGATAAGGGTTCTGTGAGTCAATATTGCCTCTGTCCAACAGAGGGCTAGAGAAGGCCCAGAGAGGGAGAGGTGGAGGCCCCAGAAGAATGTCCTATACCTGTGGTTCTAATCAGTTGTGGATTTCTATCAAAATCCACTGAAGGGCTTATGAAAACCCTCAGGGCAGGGTCCTCTCCCCAGGGTTTGATTCAGGGTATCTGGGTTGGGGTCAGATACATAGTAATCAGTTCCCAGGTGATGCTGCTACTGCTGCTCTGAGAACCAGATTCCTACAGCAAAGGAAGGATCCAGAGGGTGAAACGTTAAGGGAACGTTGGCTACTGCTGGTATGAATGTCTCTCCAGCCCACAGATCCCAAATCTATCTGCATTTCCTTTTCCTTTCCTTCGTTCTCTCATTCCTATCTTTCTCCCACAGTTTTTCTTCCTTCCTTTAATTTCTATTACTTTTTCTAATTCCCAATTTCTCTTGTTCTTCCTACTCCTTTTCTCCTGTTCTTGTCTCTCCTCCTTTCTTCATTCTTCCTTTCCCTATTTCAGTGGTCGGCAAACTGCGGCTGGTGAGGCACATGCTGCTCTTTGGCCTCTTGATTGTAGCTCTTCCTCAAAACAACACGTGCAGGCAGGCACGTATAGTGTGATTGAAACTTCATGGCCCATGTGCAGAAGTCGGTTTTCGGCTCTCAAAAGAAATTTCAGTCATTGTATTGTTAATATTTGGTTCTGTTGACTAATGAGTTTACCGACCACTACCTTATCTCATCCCCACCCTGAACTTTTTTTCAAACAATAATTAACTTCCCACCACTAATCACAACCATGATTACAGAGACCCTGAACAAGAGAAAGGCCCAGACCTTGTTCCTGGGCAAACAGTGAGGGGCAATTTTCAGAGATGTTTCAAAGAATGACACTGAATTCTGTGCTAAACATTCAATAGGAGCTTCTCTGCTTTTGCATTTACCACCACATAAGCAAAAAATATTGCTGTGTTAAATATTATAACATACACACAACAATTTCTGCCTGATACACTATTGGTAGATGGAGTGGCTTTCCAGCATTAATTCTCATTTGGGGGCTATTCTTACATTTTAGGACAAATAGTCCTCAGGTCTCATTGTAACTTGCACATAACTCCCTTGCTGGATGAGGATTTATAACAAAAGTGACTATTATGAGATCATTCCTAGGTGAAGAGCTACCTTAAACAGACTTAGCTCTTTATAGCCTCATTGTGTCAGACTCTGAATATTAGACACATACAAAAAAACGCACAGTGAGAGTTATTAGGCTGCAGAATAGCCTCCCAAGGGAGGTCCCAGGGCCTCATCACTTGAGTCATTCGAAATGAGACTGGACCAAATACTTGACTGCAACATTAGGGAACAGCCCGACCCTGGCTGAGGACGGATGAGATGACCTCACAGGTCTCTCCCATCCCTCCTGGGGTCATAAAATCAGAATGGAAACTCTGACTAGTCACTGTGCTGAGACTCGAACAGTACAGAGCATTGTCTCAGGGGCTAGACCAGGTTACAGTAACATCAAAGAGTAACAAGTCCCCATTGGGTATGTAGGGCGAGGACATCCTAGAATACAAATCAAAGTGGAGACATTCCCAAATGAAGCCCATGATGTACTTTGCACAGATTGGTATGAGACTATAATGCTGGTGTGTTTCCAGGTTTCTCATTCGTACTGGTTTTTTCATGTTCCAACTTGGAAAGGAGTGAATTTCCAGGATCCCTCTTTTTTGAAGATGTGACTGTCATTAAAACAAGATGAGAACAAAAAGAAGTTCAGTTAGGTGATGCCTTTGCCATTTCCATAGTTCAAAGTAATGTGGCCCATTATAATTAGAGTTCCAACCGGGTGACATTGAGATGAACCTGGAGAAAGATGACTGCCGTCCCCCATCCAAAAGTCAGCTCCTGGGAAAGGGCCCTTCTCAACCTTTAGCAGAGGGAGAGAAGAGGAAGGGAGGGTCTGAGAGGCTCCGCATGGCCTCTCTTCCCCAGGGACCGTGCAGCTGTGAGGAGCAGCCTGAGCCAGCAGGCATGCTTGCACTAAATTAAGGTCCCATAATAAATCTGAGGCAACTGCAAATGGGTGGGGTGAGGAGGAATTCTGGACTCGATCTGACTCAACATGCTCAGCTGCCATTTCAATTCAATCGGCCTTAAATGGCAAAACCTCAGGACACTGGAAGGGACCAAGTCATGCCTGCCCACTCATGTGCTCTTCTAAGGAAAACTCCCATGGTTTGTGGACCCTTCTACCCAAGCGGGCATGTTTCATGCCCTAACACTGCTCCTTTCCCTACTCTGAATACAGCTGAATAGGCCTCGGGTCTGATTATACCTGAGCCAAGGGCAGTCAATCCAAAAGTTTGGTTTGCAATTTACCAATGAAAATGATGACTCATACCAGTGCATTCCTACACCAGGGAATTGGGAAACAGACTGTGAGCAAGTTGAAGCAGGGACAGCTGATGGAAAGATGCCACAAGATGGAGTTTAGTTGCTGTCATGAGCAAAAAGGAGTGGGTGAGCCAGAGTTGCGAGGGAAGAGAACAGAGAATCTCCCAGTGGCAGAAGCAGCCAGTCTGGAAAATAACAGTGACTGTGCTAGAGGTCATAGAGGACAGGTACCGAAGCCCCTCATTCCCAGTTAGCTTGCCAACATCTCTTACAATAAACCTTTGCTTTAGAGGAGGTGACATAAGTAGGACTCTATTCCTTGTGTTCAAAGAGGCCTAATTAAGACACTCAGGGAAACCGAATTAGACTTCATGATCAACTCTTCAATTCAAACTATAACCATTTTATATATATATATATATATTCTCTAAAACATATATGCACTTTGAATGATTATAAAGTCAGTGTTTATTAATATAAAGTTCATTTTCAAAATTTAAAAGAATATATAGAAATGAATAATTATTGTGTCAATGCCTATTTTCAAACTGATGACCATTCTGGTCCAGGCATTGCTGATAACAGGAAGCAATAGAATGACAAATATCAAGAATTATTTTGTTTGATGTATATGTGCCCTCAATTTGTTGACTGCTGCTGGTTTTGTACTGTAAACTTTATCTAGTATATAAAACACCCCCCCCCCAAAAAAAAAAAAAAAAAGTCTAGTGGCACTACCAGGATAAATTTTCTTTGTTCAAAGCTTAGTCTGGCTTCCTCATTATTTTGAATGGATTAAACCTGAAAATGAGTGAAAATTAAGTGAGTTATCAGCTGTTAAACATTTAAGTATTTAAATGTATATATTATTTTAAAGAGAGGAAGGGAGAGAGAGAGAAACATCTATGTAAGAGAGAAACATCGATCAGTTGCCTCCCACATGCATCCCAACCATGGATCAAACTGCAACCTAGGTATATTCCCTGACCAGGAATCAAATCCTCTACATTTTGGTGTATGGGACGACTTCCAATCAATTGAGACATCCCGGCTAGGGTACTCCTAACTGGGATTTAATATTTAATATCAAAGTTCACTCAAGTCCTTGAAGATCATGGCTTACCAAAGGTATTGGAAACAAGAGCAAGGAATGCACAGGGTTTTTTCTTACCTGCCATTGGAAACAGAATCTGGAAATTTCCAGGGAATATGGCATCTGGACTGGAATCCCAGGTTTTGAGTGATTTAGCCTTCCTCTCCAACCAGAGCTTAATCTATGGGGACAGCCTAGAAATCACTTATTAAAATTTCCAATCCTAGAACAGAGGTGTCATCCTCATCTCATCCTCCACTCGGCAAAGATTCTTCTCCCCTTGTTGCTGATGTTCAATTACAAAGCAAGTGTTTCCAAAAGGCCCACTTGGTACTAAGAGTTACCAAGCACAGTCTTAGCAGTGGGCCAGTGCTTTAAGGCATTATCCATCTTCGCAGGCTGTGGAGGAAGGAATGCATAGGCGACATCAGTTCCAAACTGCCCAGAAGGGGTGGAGTGCTTAATTAAGGAGTGACACTGAGTGCACACCTGGAGACACAGCCATCCCCACTGGTCCAGAATGACTCAGAGTTGAAAGATTCTGTAGTAGTTTAAATCCAAGACAGTTAATTCATAATAAAAGAGTGGCATGGTGCATGGACTCAATTTTCAAATATCAACAAAGTCTAGTAGATTCTGATTTGTGGGTGTAAAAATAATAATTAGAAAATATTATAATAGTGACAGCAGATCCCTTTTGCTGTGTGTGTCTCTACAATGTCACTGGCTGTGGGCTTTATATATATTCATTTTCTCAATTCTCACAAGAATTATGGGCCGGAAGAGGGTATCCAGGACCATCCGAGGGCTGAAACATCAGCATCATCTGAGAGCTCACTGGAAATACAGAATCCCGGGCCCCAGCCAGCTACAGCATTAGGGGCTCTCAGGGCAGGACCCGGGAGTTGAATTTTAATAAGCACTCCTGGGGATTCTCACACCAACTAACTTTAAGAAAAGAAGCACTGACTTAGAGTTACTTCCAAAGACCAAATAACTAGTAAGCGGCAGAGTCAACATGAAAAGCTTTGTGCTGAGTACTGGAAATGGCCCTAGCTACCTCAGGTAATTAACGAGGAGCCAAGCATGGGCTAATCAGGTTAACACCTGTAATATGGATTCCCCTGAGATCAGGACTGGGTGCCCTCACACTCTGGTCTGCCCCCAGAGACTGGCTTAATGGGCAGAGTCCTGTATATCCAAATTGTGCTTCCTTCCTATTATGTATACGATGGGATCTTGGCTGGAACTAATCCTAATTTATTCAAGTCATGATTACAAGGGCTCCGATTCAAATATGTACAGTGCCTTCTCTATTTCCTTATAGATGGGGAGAAGAACATTAAGAACCAATGCAGCATATGGTATACTAGGACCAGTGCTATCCAACTTCCCTCAATGATGGGAATGTTCTCTATCTGTGCTGTCTAATGTGGTAGCCATGAGCCATGTGTGGCTGTTGAGCACTTGAAATAGGTGACCAATGGACTGAATTTTAAATTTTATTTAAATTATAACTGATTTAAATTTAGATAGCCCCATGTGGCCAATGGCTGCCTTATATATTAACCCAATGCTAGATGCCTCTTGCTTAAACTTTACTTGAAGCCTATGAGGGTAGAGAGTAACATTATGACTATTTTATGGATGAGAAAACCGAGGTTTACAGAGGCAGAATAATGACCTCAAAGCCATATAGCCAGTTAGCAGTGGGGCTGTGGTCCTCACCCAGGTCTTCTCTGACTCCAGGTGTACAAGGCACGCAGCATGTAGCTGCCCTTGTTTAGGCAGGCCTGGGGGAGCCATTGCTCAGAGCCCATTCTAAGCAAAGGCCATGCCAATAGCCCTTTGGCCCCTGAAAAAGTTGCACCCAAGCATCTCATTCTCTAAGAACAACCAGTGCTGGCATTCTCTTGGCAGCCTTCAACGAGAGGATGTTTGGACGTTATTCTCCTGTTATTAAATGTGCATTTTCCACTTAAAAATAAGGAGCTTCTGTCACAAATGATTTATATGGAAACAATACTACTCCTGGCAGAGAAACAGGAATAGGAGCGTTTTCCTGTTTCTTTCAAGATAAAAAAAAAAAAAAAAAAGGCTATGCTGATATATTCACTCTTTAATGCGTCTTCTTTGAAGAACTGCCCCTCCTTTCTACCCCACCTTAGCACCTCCAGGATCAGAAATGGCTCTGGGATTGGAGGGGCCTTTGAGCAACCCCTGTCTCTCTATATAAAGCAGGTCACTGAGACACAATCCTCCCCAGCTCCATCCCATGTTCTGTGCTGGTGCCTCCAGCCAGTAGCTTCCCCAAATGTCATTCTTGAGGGTCTAGGCACATGCTCCATCCTGGCCTCTATCCTTGCTCTCCCATCTCCCTGCCCTGAGGAAAGGGTCTAGAGCCAGGCCGCACTCACCTTTCATGCTGGGCCCATTACCCACACACCTGCAGTGTCACCCTGAGAATGTGGCTCACCCTCTCTGAGCCTCAGTTATCTCTACATAGGCTCCACTGAGCACGTGACCTTGTGCTTGGCCTATAAGAGGGTCTGGAGAAAGATGAGTTCCTATCACCCCTCCTTTCTAGTCCTCAGTCAAGAACGCACTTTGTAGTTCTTCATACAGTTATCACTTTGTGGGCTTAGATCATTGACATGACCATGGCTTCTCTTCCTTCCATATTGCAACCAGCACACAGCTCTGCACACGTGGGCACTAATTAAATACTTATTGAGTTGAATTTCTGTAAAGATTGAGGCCAACCTAAAATAAGTAAACGCATTCATCCCATCATTCGCATATTCATTTACTCAATATTTACTAAGCTCCTACTGTACCTACTAAGTGGCAGGCAAGGATATTAGTACTCAAAACACAGTAGTGACCAAAGCACATAAAACCTTAAGCCTTCTGGACTTTTACTGTCTAGTGAGGGAGGGGAATGAGACAATTATTAAATGAACAGATGAAAAAGAGAAGTAGTGTCTCTCAGATGTAATATATGCTACAAAGTAAGTAAAATGAAAGATTCAGGGGGCATAGTTCAGGGGGCAACTTGCAATTTTATTTTATTTTTTTATTTTATTTTTTAAAATATATCTTACTGATTTTTTACAGAGAGGAAGGGAGAGAGATAGAGAGCTAGAAATATCAATGAGAGAGAAACATCAACCAGCTGCCTCCTGCACACCTCCTACCGGGGATGTGCCCGCAACCAAGGTATATGCCCTTGACCAGAATCGAACCCGGGACCTTTCAGTCCGCAGACCGATGCTCTACCACTGAGCCAAACTGGTTTCGGCAAAACTTGCAATTTTAAATAATGTGGTCAGGGGAGGTATCCCTGAAAAGGGAATATCAGAGAAAAGATTTGAAGATGCTGAGAGGGCTACTTTTTAGATATACAAGTAATTTGGAAATCAGGGGATTGTAAGCTGAAAATATGCTTGGTTCTATGATCAGAATATAAAAAAGGAAATAAAACATATATTTTACTGACTAACTGATACTAGCTAATAGTTATTAGATGCTTATGATATCTCATACACTGCCCAAGCACTTTATATAATTGAGTTCACCATCAAGAGAAAAGTCATAGGCCAGGGATGGGAAAAATAAATTTTATAGGCCCCAGGCAGGCATCAGAAAGAGCTAAGACCAGGCATATGACAATAGGAAGGGGTATGGACTGTGGCAACATGGGAGGACCAATTCCACCTATCAGACTTCTGCCTTTTCCAGAAAAGCTGGACATCTGGATTTTTATGTGAAATTTTCCAATTTGAAAAACATCGGCAAACAATTTTTCAAAAACATCATGTGAGCTAATACTTTTTAAAAAATGTTTCAGGTCATATACAATATAAACAGAGTTTTTTCAATGAGTAGATGGGAACCCAAAACATTTGCACAGCTCCTAGGCTACAGACATTTTCTGCCTGCCCGGAGGCTAGGTGCAATTCCTATTGGAAAACAGCCCGATTTCTTGGGACCTCTTGTATACCTGCCCAGGGGATAGTGAACTTTGGGATCTGTAAACACTGTGTTCTTGTGTGTGAATGAAATATGCTGCCCATTGGGATTTGAATGCAAACATAGTTGATCATTCATTTAAAAATAAGTACTTTTTGTTGCTGAATGGCTTTTTTCCCCTCCTCTTACATTCTACCAATAGAGATACATTTGGCAAAATCATCCGGAGGAAACATCATCTTTATTCATAACTGTTCTTCTTCCCATTTCACTTGCTATTTCTAAATGATTTTATCAATAATGTATTAAAGCAATACTAAGAAATGGAACAATACTGCACCTTTAAGAAAATATTATTTTTCCCGAGGTCCTATCAAGGTAAATTTCATCAGTATTCAAAGAATGAGCAAAGCACTTCAACAATTTATTTCAATAAAAGAAGACTTAGCTGAAAGGAGTATAAATGATGAGAACTTGCTTTAAACTGATTTATTCCCTGCAGCAATAAAAGGAATGTTTCTTCACTCAGCTGTTTAATATGCAAATATGCAGAACATCCAGCCCCTGACAGCACATCATTAATAAAACCTTGCACTGAGCAGAGCACCCGATATTTCATTCTGATGAAAAAACATGATGATGATTTTAGACTGTAGACTTGTAGAGTTGGAACAATGTGCTTTCTTGGTGATGAAACCCCACTAGTCACTGGGGAACCGAACGGAAGCTTTTCAGATAAGCGATCAGACTTCGGCAACAGGAAGTCCCAGGATAAAGAATAGAGTAAATACTAAAGCCTGATAATCCTTGGTACAACCAAAGCCCAAATGACAAGATCTAAACAGGGGCAGAGACAGAGGGGCATGGAGACTGGCGCCTGTAGGGATGGTGGCATGTCAGCTTTCTATCTTTTGTTCTGGGCTGCCTAGGAAATGTCTCACTTCATGATGTGTTTGACGTTAGCTTTATATTCGTGTGAACTAAAAAGCAAGTTATATAAAGAAGACACAACACAGGAATTGGAACCCCTGGCGGGTTCTCCGTCCAGTTCCTGCCTGTGTTATGATTTTGGAGTAGTAACTTCTGAGTTACTCTCAGACTCTTAAAACAAGCAAAATGAAGAAGCAGCTGGAACTATTCCTTGTGCTGGATCATATGTTTCTCCTTCCACTAAGATCTTGGACTGATGTTAACAATGCGTGGAGGAATTATAAAGGCTTTTGACATTTTTTTCTTCCTCACAACTACTTATAGTTTCCAAATTTTCTATAATGAGAATGCCATATGTACGATCAGAAAAATCATGTTGCTAAAAGTGTAATTTACATTAAAAAAAAAAAAGCACATATGGACTAGTGCCCAGGGACTTGGAAGATCATAAGCACTAGGGTAGGTTCCTGTCTCCCAGGGTCTCAGAATTCTCCCATATACCTACCTGCGCTAGCTCTCAAAATAAATATGTATAAGTGGTTAAATGAGTTACTAGTTTTAAGTGCTTAGAACAGTGCCTGGAACACGGCAAGTCTCATAAAAGTATTTGTTAAATGAATAACCAATAAGTCAGATTGAATATTAAAAGTATTTTACTCTGTCAAGATGAGTTTTCTATAAATTCTATTAATTTAAACAGACAGGAAACGGATACAGAAATGCTGTTTCCCTCCCTTATAATGTTAAACCTATCTATTTTATTGTTCTTGTCAAAACTGTTGCTCTACCTTAGGGAACTTTTAGATTAAAATCAGTGCTCCTACACTCCATTCTGTGTGACCTTGGGCAAATCACTAAACTCAACCCCCAAAAACCTTGTTGTCCTCATTGGCTACATAGTAGTAATCACACTTATTTTAGTGAGAGTTTTGGGGATTCAGTGTGGTCACATACATAAACATTCAGCACTGTGCCTGTTCTAGAGGGGAGTTTACCATTTATTGAGCCCCTACTATTATAGATATCAAGTGCTATGTTTATGTGCTAATCTTTATAACTGTTAGCCATGTATCACTGAGGGACACCATGGTAAATGGCTTGAACCACACAGCTTGGTCTAGAATCTGGATCTATCTATACTGGTTTTCCCCCAAATCTGCTCTTTCTTTAAAAAAAAAATAATAATAATCAAACAAAAAATGTTCAAAAATATGTGGGAAGAAGAGTAATTTTCCATCCATTGAACTCTATTTTCAGTTACAATTCACATTCAAATATTCTCCCTTTATCCATTTAAAAAAATTAAAGTATTTTTTAAAAAGGTAAGTTATGAGCAAGAGGCAGAAATATGCAAGCAGGTGACAATGTGGAGAGAACCTACTTACTGCTTAAAAGATAATAAGAGAGATTATCAAGTTCCTTGTGGCACATTGTTCTTTTAAAAGTTGATTTATTAGCACAGCAGCATGGCTCAATGGCTCAGCGGTTGAGGGGACCTATGACCCAGGAAATCATGGTTTGATTCCTGGTCAGAGCACATGTCTGAGTTGCTGGCTTCATCCCCAGTGGGGGGTGTACAAGAGGTGGCTGATCAATGATCCTCATCATTGAAGTGTCTATCTCTTTCTCCCTCTCCCTTCCTTTCTGAAATATCCTATATAATTAAAGCCTAATATGCTAAGTGTCTGGTCGTCTGTACAACCAATCAAAATGTAATATGCTAAGGCCACTAAACTGCTCGCTATGACATGCATTGAGCACTAGGGGGCAAGCAGTCAACTGGTCAACCAGTCACTTTGACCTGCACTGACCGCCAGGGGGCAGGCACTCCGACTGGTAGGTTAGCTTGCTGCTGGGATTCAGCCAATCGGGATTGAGAGAGATGGGCTGGACCTGCCCTGGAGCACCCCTGCAGTCCCTCACCCGCTGGCCAACCTGCGTCCCTCCCTAGTCCTTATTGTGTACCAGTGGGATCCCTTGACCTGGCTACACCCCCTCACAATCCAGGACCCCTCAGGGGATGTCAGAGAGACAGTTTTGGCCCCATCCTGCAGGCCAGGCCAAGGGACCCCACTGGGGCATGAATTTATGCACTGGGACTCTAGTATATATACATATGTGTGTATGTATATGTATATTTATATTTAAGTTTATTTATTAGAGAAAGGACACTTATATCTGTAATTTGTGATCTATTCTTCAGTTTTAGACAACTTGAGAATAAGATATCAGCAAACTTGTCCTTTAAATTAGTGATGGTCCCTCTTTCAGAAAAGATGAACCATTTGACAAGGGCTGGGTGGGAAATGTTTGCCCCCGCTCTCACACCCACCCCATGTACTACTTCCTCTCTGTTGTTTGTATTTCTTTCATCCAACCTAAAGAATAATTCTCTGTGCCCAAGGAAAGAGGGCTGGTGGGTTTTATTTCCAAATATTTCAATTATAAATCAATCGTTTAGCAAAATTCAATGAAGTTTGCAAAATTTCCCTTTGAATCAGCTCCCACAGAGAATCGGAAAAGTCTTGGGGGCAAAATTTCAAATGGTCTCTTGCAGGTTTCAGTAAACTTCTCCAAGCTAGTACTTGCCATGTTTCTGATTTTATGCGCTCAGTAATACGCCCTCATAACTCAAATGGGATGAACCAATTAAACATTTCCCTGTAGTCTCTGAAATAGCTGCTCTTGGCATGTTTTTTGCATGGCACAAACCTCTGCGGGAGGATCCGATAGAAATCTTGCACTATTTAAATATAGAATTGGGACATCAAAGAAAGGGTTGTATTGAAATAACATGGATAATTAAGGAAGTGGAGAACAGTAATAACTGATTTACATAAAATGCTAATGAGTCTCTTGACTTGTTTGGCAATTTGCACTTTAGGCTTGGTAACTGTAGCTCCAAATTTACGATCTAATTTTTATTTTAATATTTTCTTTTAGCAAGTTGTAACCAACACTAATGGGTGCCTGCCAACGTCCAACTCCTTCCCCCTTCAACCACCCAGAAGCTGCTTTTCCCAGGCAAGCACATGGGGCTTGTTGATGCGACAGGTCCTGGGGGTTTCCTGGACCCTGTTTCCGTTGGTTTCTTCTTATGTTAGGGTGCTGGTGTCTTTACAGATGATCCACGGTGATCAAAATATTCACAGTGGGATGAGCTTACTGGGTAGGAAAATAAACGCAGTGTTACAGAGGCTGAGTGGTCCTTATACAGCCTGCCCCTTGCTATTCAGAAGGAGAGACTGGGGCAAGGCGTTCCCTCACACTAAGGTGGTGCTTACTGGGCACCACTCTCTCATCCCTTTCTCTTCTAAGGAGAAATTATATACTCTGAAAATTCCTGTTTTATCGTACTCTTCGACTGAACTCGCCTCACAGGGCCACAGCCTCCCGTGAATATGAATGAGGGTTTGAGCTGTTCCTTCAAGATGTGTCTGCACGTTGACCTTCAGCGTACCCTGTTTCCCTCAGAGCCCTCTAAGCATGATCCATTGCTTTCTCGGGCCATTCCCCCTTCACCCCATTGATGGGTTTCAAAGCTACTTAAATTTCCAAGTCCTGACGTGCTGCTGCGGTGACCAGAGCTGTGCCTCGCTCTCTTATGGATTCACAAGGTCACCGCTGGGGAGAGGGAGGAGGCAGGCAGAGCATTTATCAGGATGTATTGCTTTACTTTTTCTATCCATCACCAAGGCGATGATTCTATTTTAGTGAAAATCCATTGAACTCCGATCAAGTCAGATGGCTGTTATCATTGGAAACTCAAGAGCTGTCAGGCCATAATCGGTACAAATGCTAGACCCCGGAATGGGGGGCTCAGGGCCAGTGATGGCCTTCTGGGGATCTTTTTAGTCATTCCTGACTTTAACATTTTATCTGATCGTTTTTAGTTTAAGTATTTTTTCAGCTGTTCTGTGTGCAAGTAATAAAATCTAGTTATGTAAGGTAGAATGAAACAATTGCAGGCAATTCAGGGGTAGTCTGGAGACACAATGGTTTCCCTTGCCATGCTAGGCTGATTACTGTGGTTCTAACAGCCTGGCTGCCCATCAGAATGCAGATGCACACCTGAATGATCACAGAAACCGGACATAGAGCATGAACACACACATTCCCATCTTAGTCATAACTGGCAAACTATAGCTACACTGTTTTGTGGCCTTCCCAGTATATAACTATTCAGATCACCACACGTTGCTGTAGAACACAATATTAATAGGCACTTTAGCCTTCCTAGTTGTATTTTATGATAAATGCTCCTACTTATATTAGCCTGTGTTTGGAAAGGTTTTAGTCTTGAACATGGAAGTGGGGGTAAGAAAAATAAAAAATTCCAAAGCTCCTTGAAACATTCTTTTTGGCTTGTTTTCTGGTTATGGATTTAATTAAACCTGACATTTGAATAAAATCATTCAAACATATCTGCTGCCCTGTTGGTATTCTAAACTTTTACGAAACGGGGGTTTTGAATTGAGATGACACAATGGTTTTAAATCAGAAACCTGCAGCTCAAAGTGATACTTAACTCTTAACTACCAAGATCGAATTATATATTTTCCTTGTAGACTGTCAAGGATCTTATTTCTTCCATGGCTCCCAGGGAAGGCAATCCCTGCCGGGGTGGGCTCAGAAGGAATGAGGCGAAGCAGCCAAAAGCTTAATGCCTATATGTACTTAACTCGCCACTTTTTGAAACTTAATCTTTCCATGTTTTTTTCTATTTTGCAATCCATACCTTTATTCCTTTTTATTAGCTAGGGTAATTGAATATTGACTGTGCATTCTTAAATAAATTTCCATGCTAAATAAGAGCAACATTAATAAGGGCAGTGATTTAATGGTCACTTACTGTGAACCAGGCTTTGTGCCAAGTGCTTTACATATGTTGTCTCATTTGAGTCTTAAAACCACGTCTAAATAAGATAGGGACATCTCCATTCCACTGGGGCTTGAGAGCACCAGCGATTAACCAGATTATCCCATGATTTAGAAGAGGCAGATGTTCGAGAATGATACTGGTGTCCACTTTAGAGAGTTGAATCAGAAAAGCTCAACCATTGGAATGATCTGTAATAGTTTCCTAGGGTCACAAACTAGGTGGCTTAATGAAACAGAAATTACTCTCTCTGAGTTCGGGAGGCCAGATGTCTAGACAAAGGTGTTAGCAGGGTGGTGAGCTCTGGAGGATCCAAGGAAGAAACAATCCTGGGCCTCTCTCCCAGCTTCTGCTGGTGGCTGGCAGTCCTTGGCCCTCGACTTGTAGTCACACCTCTCCAGGCCATTCCTGCATCTTCACATCATCTCCTCGTGTCTCTTATAAGGACACTCTTGTTGAATTTAGAGTTCACCCTAATCTAGCATGACCTCATTTCCATCTTTAACTTAGTTAAATCTACAAAGACCCTGTTTGCAAATAAAATTGCATTCTGAATACTCAGCCATATATTTGGAGGAGGGAGCACTATTTAACAGAGTGCAGCATCCATTTGGGATCCAGATCTTGTTCTGTGGGCCCCTGATACATTGTTCCTAACCAACACACTATTGTCCACACAGGGAAAGGTATTTGAATGATGAAGGGATGAAAAAATGAATGGATGAAACCATGATATCACTCCTGTTTGCCTAATAACATTTTACCTCATGGCCCTTGCCTTTGACATTCTTATACTGTAGAATAGTCAAGGGGAGTCAGGACTAATCCAGGAGTAAAGATATGCCTGAGGTATAAGGATTAAGTGGTGATTTTGATGGCTCGTGTCTTTAGAAGGAGCTTTGGCTGAGGGCAAAGCTGGGCCCAATGTAATAGAATCCAAGAGCTTGTCCTGAAGAACAATGAGGAACACACTTGGAAGAGCAGGGAGGAGCCCAGTTACAGATGCCCAATAGGATAGGATAGGCAATTGAGGCTCAATCTTATGTGAGACAAAGACACCAAGAAATTAAAAGAAAACAATAGAACATAGTAATGGGTATTTAGATTAGTATCCTATTACTCTCATCATTATAAGTTTGTTTTCTACAAAAAATAGTACCCAGAAAAGTATATTCATTTTGATTTAATCCCTTAAATAACGATGTTAACCCATCCAAGTTAAAAAAAAAAAAAGGGTTAAAACAGATATATAGCTCTGCTTCTAGAAAGATGGTCAACAATTAGGAGCAAACACCTAACATGTAAAAGCCAACGATTTATAGATAAGTTCATCGATGGATTCTCAGGGATAAAGCCATGTTTTCTCTCCCATTAAACAGACTGAGAAGATCTCTATGCAGGGGGCTTCCTAAAAGTGGAATAACAGATTATGTTGGTACTAGAGGCCCATCAAAATTTGTGTCTTGTGGGGGGAAGGGATCCCCTCAGCCAGGCCCTTGCCCTCTTGTAGTCTGGGAGGCATCCTTAAGAGCAGGCTGATCAGGGATGGTGCCGGACCCGCCCACCCATTACCCCTACTGCTGGTTGCTGTCCCTCCCCACCCCCATCGCTCTCCCCTCCTTCTGCCTGCTGGCACCTGCCTTGGCTGGCCTGGCACCACCTGCTCGCTGGTCCTGGCCTCTGCTGACAGGTCATTCCACAGTTCAGTAGATTGTCGATTTGCATATTAGGCTTTTATTATATAGGATTAAGCATTGGTGTGAGTTTTTAAATCTATTGTCCTTCTGAACCTATCTTAAATTAAATATGAGGGCAAATCCTAGAATTGTAGCATTGGAAATATGCTATGGGGAAGGTACTACCTCAATATGAGTTTGAGCACCTGCTCCTACAGCCACCAGATAAGTGACACTGAATAAATCACCAACATTCTAAGCTGCCTACCTGGGGAATATTCACTGAGAGCTTCCTGTGCTTGGTGAGGTGCTATGCACTGACATAAACCCCCTTCACTATCACCCTCACCATGCCATGAGATCGGCAATATCATGGTGTCCATTTTATGCATGAGGACGTGGAGGCACAGAGAGGTGAACTGACTTACCCAGAGTCACAGAGCTTTTAAACATGACTCTCTGACTCACATACTTCTCCGCTTAGGAGTCCACCACAAGCAGCCCCATGCAGACCCACTGTGAAGACATCTATCATGTGGAAGGCAAACCGTACTGGAGCCCAAGCCCCCAAAACCCATCCCTGTAGGAGTTTCCCCAATCAGGACCTGAAGTGAGGTCACACATTGTTTTCCTGTTGTAGATCCATTCAGCCAGAATTTTGGGGGGCTAGCAGCTGAAGGGGTTGCTAACTGATTCTCTTTCCACTGGCCACTGGGGGATTTCATGGCAAAGACCATCCCCCACCACCACCCCCAGTCCCCCAACCCCTGTTCCCGGCCCCACACACATCCCCCATCTATATACAATTACAAACAGAAAACATTGAATGAAATTTCCCTCAGTGGCAAGGGCTGGGCTAAAAGTAAAGCAGACATTAGCTCACCCTACTTTTCACAATCACTTGCCGAGGAAGGTGCTAAGATGTTACTTTTGTTCCCATTCCATGGAAAGGGAAACTGAGGCTGGAAAGGGTTACATAACAGGATCAAGGCTACACAGTTAGTAAATGGCGGGGGCAGGCTTCAATCCTTGATCTGTTGGACAATTAAGACTCATGGCTTCTCTCCATGTTCATAGGTAAGGTTTATAGACTGTTTGCTGGGCACTGTCCTAACTGCTGTCATACAAACTCTCATTTAACACCTGCTGTCATACAAACTCTCATTTAACACCTTGTGAAGATGTTTGTGAAAAACAAACCCTCCACAGCACAATTCCCACTTATGGAAAGGAGGTGAGGACTGCTGGAGAGGAGGAAGAGAGAGACCACTATTCTTTTAGACATGAATAAATTCAGAAAACAAATGTGCAAAGATTCTATATTCAAAACCCCATGATAATTATGTGAGAGACTTTTAATTCAGCCAGAGTTGGGTTTTGGTGTAGAGATAATACTGTGTTTCCCCGAAAATAAGACATCGTCCGAAAATAAGACCTAGCGCATGGAAAGATAAGACATCCCCTGAAAATAAGACCTAGCGCAACTTTGGGAGAAAAAATTAAGACACTGTCTTATTTTCATGGAAACAGGGTATTAAGACAATCCAACTTCCCTAGATTGCTTTAAACCTCTTTATTTGGAAATGTCACCACCTGGACATCAATACTGTCTTCAGAAATGCTGTCCCCTGGCTTACATCTAAATTTATTGTGGTGCCTCCTTAGGAGGCTGCATGTCCTGAGGATTCGATGCACTTTTATCTCTTCTTTCTAAATCTCCTTTCAATCACTGAGCTCTCCAGGAAAGAACACAACCAAACAGTCCCATTAGGTAAAAGGAAGATGGAACTGATGTAAATCCCCCCTGGAATTAATGGGCCTGCTCTTTACTCCACAATGGCCCTTCCCAAGATGACCTTGCCAATCAGCAGATCTTGTTTTGTCTGCATTTTCCAACGACTCCCAGGCTCCACTTGCTGCTGAAGGAATCTGCTTAAGTTCTCAAATGGGTACCCCATCAAATGGATCGAGAGGCTCATTGAAATTCACTGACATATACAGACTCAAACATGGTTTTTAAAAGGCAAATGATGATATTTCGACCTTGCAAAATACACTGTATGTAATGAAGGGACCCACTGCTCTGAGACTTGATTGAAAAACCAGGATCCCTCTGTGCCTAATGATGGGTAAGAGCACTCAGGATGGGCCAAGGATGACTATAACAGGCAATCCTGCCAAATCTCAGTGTCTTAAAGCCACAGCACAGAGGGTTGGTGGGGCTCTTGAGTTGTCTGTCCTCCAGGATCTCCAGTGATGGGTGGTTGGTGCCTCGGATACTGCCAGTCAGCACAGTAGCGAGTGTGGTGCAGCACACAGTGGGCTCTTAAAGACACTGCCTCAAAGAGACATAGGCTGCTTTCATCCAGATTCCACTGGCCAAAGCCAGCCCTGTGGCAGGGAACTAGAGTCATACCAAGTATGTACACAGGGAGACAAACCTGGGGATTGTGAGCACCTCTACAGACTCCACAATGGGTAGGGAGATGTTGAGGATAAGTGAAAACTCTTCTCCAGGGTCCCTGGGATGTTTGCATCAGGATGGGGCATAGCCAGAATCTACCCAGGACTCCAAAATCCCCTCCGCCAGCTTGGAAACATGTTGCCCCTACCTGGGGGTTTCCTCCTGCAATCTCCCAGACCTCAGAAAATTCCACAAGGCCCAGGCCTTTGCTATCTTTTGTCCCCATCACGTTTACCTAATAGATGACCCTACCAATTCCCATTGGCAGCCCTTTGTAGCATAATGAACAGGATGCAGGCTGATGAATGCAGCCACTGCACAGAAAACGTCAGTTCTTTCATTAAGCAAACCTTCCCAAGTTCATTGTATTGAACCAGGGTTTAGGCTATTAGGCTGACACATGACAGAGCCCATTCTAGTCACATTGTAAGTGCCTATTCATGTTCGGCAAATTCCCTTTTACGCATACACACACAGTTAGAATTGGACTCTTGTTGCCTGCAACTTTTTTCCCCTTGAAATCCATTTTCCTATTTTTAACTGTTAATAATTAAGAAAAATCCAACTTTAATAATAGAGCCTCCACCAGCCTAATTCAGGGTGAGCATAATGGATCGCCACACACTTTCTTTTCTGCTGGCTGCCAGGCAATGCTGCTCTTCCCAGATGCACCGATATTGATAAACTGTGTTCATTTGTGAAAAGGAACAAAATAAAATATTTGCTCGCTGAGTTTTGACATTGCAGGCTTTTCCTTCTGCTCACGTTGTAAAAAGAAAAAAAATAATTTACAAGCTTGTAATTCCTGTTAGTGAAGGGAACAGGACTAAGGCATTACTCCAGAGGATAGCCTGCGAAGGAGCCAGCCTGAGAGAAACCAGAAGCTCAGAGCATATGTGGTCAGGAGCCCTGATCGCTTTATCTCTAACCTGCCATTACACACTACATGGGTGGTCTACTACATCCTTGCAGCCAACAGGCAGGGGGCGCCTACTGGGTGGCCAGCCCACACTGGGTATCAGGATGGGGACATGAAGAGTTAGGGTTTGTGGTCCTGAGGGAGACAGGCCAATCAGCATTTACATTCACATATGCTCAGTAGGACTGAGTATCCTGAATCCGACCTCTTTTCTCCATCTCCATTATTAACACCTGGTATAAGTGACCATTCTTCCCCTCTTAGACTCCAAGCTACCTCCCAACTATCCTTTAGCTTCCACTGTTGCTATCTACAGACTGAAAACATGTCTTTCACCTTATTGCTTACAACTCTCAATAGCTCCCATCACCATTGGAATAAAATCTAGACTTCGTATAGTAGCTTCATAATCTGCCACCGTGTTTCCCATAAAATAAGTCATCCTCCGAAAATAAGACCTAGTGCATGGAAAAATAAGACGTCCCCTGAAAATAAGATCTAGCGCCTCTTTGGGAGCAAAAATTAATATAAGACATTGTCTTATTTTCAGGGAAACAGGGTATTTCCCTTCCTCTCCGACCTCATTGCCTATCATTCTATCTGGCTTCAGATAGAATGTGGCTGCTTTCTCTCCCTTGAACAGGTCAGGCATAATTCCACCCCAGGACCATTGCACTTGTCATGTCTCTGGCTGAAATTCTTTTTATTGAGATTTTTACATGGCTGTCATAATTCAGGACCTAGTTCAAAGCCACCTGACCACATACACAATCACTATCTATTTCCTTCCTTTTATTTTCATTTGAAACCTTATTTATTTTTTTCTTAGTAGTTTTCCCTACCACTTCAATGCAAGCTCCTTGAGGGGTGAAATTGTAATTTACTTTAGTATCTAGAACAATGCCTGCACATAGTAGGAAGTAGCAAAAACAAGACACTAATAATAAAAAAAATAATATGAAGTGTTACTATAAGTTAGCTGTCACCAACCGGTGGTCTGTGGACCACTGGTGGTCTGTGAGGTCCGAAAGATTATTGACCGCTGCTATAAATATTAATAAACATTTACATACTGCTCATTCTGTAAAATCTTTTATATGTATTAACTCATTTAATCTTCATACCAATCCTATAATAATCACTATTATTATATATATTCTAAAAATGTGAAAATTGAGGTGCCAATAAATTTAGTAACTCACTCAAGGATGCACAGTTAATATGTGGAGGTCCAGGATTCAAACTTAGGCAATGTGACCCCAAGGTGCTAACAAGACTCCACACTGCCTCCAGGTGCTTAGTAATATTTGCTAAACAAATGACCATAGGAAAGTGCTGGGCAAATGGGGTTATTGAATTGCTTATGTAACATGGGACTCACTTTCCTAAGCTTTAAAACAGAACTCATAGGCTGGTGACCCTGCTCCTCCCTCCCTTCCTGCTTCAACTGCACTTGGAAAGTACTTCCTATGTTCCAGGGACTGTTGAAGGGGCTGAGGTCCTAGCCTTAAACACAACAAGGGAAACAATAACCCTGCTTTCACAGAACTTGCACTAGGGATGGGGCAGAAATGGGGAGTTAGGTAAATAAGTGAAGTAGCAAAAAAAAAAAAAAAAAAAAAAAAAAATCAGGAAGGTATTGTATAGGCTGATCAAGCAAGTCCATGTAAATATAACTTTCTGTAAACACCCACATGAGGTCATGAAGGGAATGCCTTAGAAATAGTAGAGTCTCTCGAACACAGGCTTCCTGGGGTGCTTAGGGACTGTCAATGCTGTAGCCGAGGCATGGAGCTCTCAAGAAATAGAACAATTATAAAAGGAGAAAGACAAGGAAACCCCATCACACTGTTGTTTTCTAATCTCTTGTATTAAATTGAATTCTGACCAAGACTCTCCACGAAGGCTGGTGACGTTGCCCGGACCCTGACCATGATATTATCCTTTGTAAGGACAGGGACTGGTTCTGAGAATTAGCCTTGGCTGTGCAAACTCACTTCCTGACTGGACGATGCATCATCAGACCTGCACCACTCATGCTTCCCTCTGAAGCACCGGATCTTAATATATCACAAACCCCAAAGTCGGCATCAGTGAGTATGATTAAAGATGACTTTGGTCCAGAAATTATTCACATTGTTCCTTCTTGAAGCTTTCCCTCCAACGGCCCATGCTCAGCGCCCCACGCCCTCCCACCCCTCTGCAGCTCGTCTCTTTCAAGAAAGATTTATTACAGGGCTGTCAACACAATCCTACCTTTACGGAAAAAGATAAAAATAAGGAACACCTTACAAGAAGATGCTGTGGAGAAAGCTAAATCATAAATGTTTGATAAGGAATGGTCAAATCCAGACAAATAACTGTTCAATCCCACTTTGTATTAAGCAGATAAAGTCATACAGAAAATCAATGTGATGTATTGAAAAGGTAAAAAAAAAAAAGCCAAGCTTGAGGACTGGGCTACCCAGTGTTATGAAGCAGTTGCTTCATAAGAACATGATAATATGGTAGCAACAAAAAGTTTTAAAAACTGGGTGCTGTTTGCCACCTTGCTGGATCTGTCCATGGCTTTCTGGTCCTTGCTTCTTAGAGTTACGCAGGAAGTTTAGGTGAAAAAGGTGGAGAGAAGACTGCTGCAACCATTTTATTTACTTATTTATTTATTTATTTTAACTGTATTTTTATTGATTTCGAAGAGGAAAGGAAAGGAAGAGAGAGACAGAAACATCAATGATGAGAGAGAATCATTGATTGGCTGCCTCCTGCACAGGGGATGGAGCCTGCAACCCAGGTATGTGCCATGACTGGGAATCAAACCATGACCTCCTGGTTCAAAGGTCGATGTTCAACCACTGAGCCACACTGGCCAGGCTACTACAACCATATTAGAGAATAATTTGGCAACTCCTCCAAAACCAATTACTTTGGAGGTGTACATACCCTCTGTTCCAGCCCTTATGCTACTAGACAATCACCCTTTTGATATCTTTGCCCAAGTAGATAAAATACATATGCTGCCAGTGTTCATTACTGAATCATGTATAAAAGCAAAATATGAACTCAATCTAAATGTCTGCCAATAGAGGAATGAATAAATATATCACAGGACATGACTTGGTGGAATATTACCCAATCATGGCACATTAGAAATGTCTAGCTATGTGTGCCGGTACCAAATAATATGCAAGATGTAATTAAACAGAAATAGCAAGGTCATGAACAAAATGTACTCAGTGGTTTCAGCTGCATGCATTTTTTAAAAGTCTATACATATCTGTATCTGATGGTAAATGCATATAATGTTTCTGGAAGAGTCCATAACAAACCTTTAAAAGTAGTTTCTTTTGGAGAGAGGGTTGGAATGAGGTATAGAAGGAAACTTTTGCTGTTAAATCTTTTTGAAAGGTTTGAAACTTTTACCATGAGTTTCTATTCTTTTTATTGTTTCCCCCAAGCGGCGGGATAAGCAGCAAAAAGGACCAGCCCAAATAGAAAACAAAACAAACAAACAAACAAAATACCTTTTTCCTAGGAGAGAAAGCCCTGGCTGGAATTGTGATTTGCCTGATAGAGCCTGAGGGACCTGTGGACCATCAGATGTTAATCACTAACCCTCTGCCCAGGTCCTCTCCCAGTGAAAACTGAAATGGGAAACCAGAGCTTCCTCTGATGTTGAGTGGCCTACTCCACCTCCAGAAAGAATATCAACGGCTCCAGTTTCCTCCGGTTTCTCCCAAGCTCACACCAAACACCCTCAGATATACTGAACAGGTTCTGCCACAGGTGTGCCCTTCCATTTGCAGAAGTGCATCGGAGAGGTGGGCTTGCAGAGACTGGTCTACCTACCACTTAGCCTGTAAAGTAACTACCTCCCTCCTGCCGATGGCATTAATTTATATAATCTGTAAACTTTTGCTGTTAAATCTTATCAAAAGGTGTGAAACTTTTACCATGGGTTTCTATTCTTTTTTAAAAAAAGAAGCAGAGTTTCAGTAAACAGATGGGGAAAGGCCTTCTGAAATAGAAAATAATAGAAGCTTGCTAAAAGTGCAAATGCTTGCACACAGAAGAAAAAAAACACCTCTGGTGTCAGCCTGGTGAGTGATGTGTTTGCTTTGAGGTGAAATAATAGGAAATGAAGATCAATTAACAGTGCGCTGATAAGCCTGAGATGACTTGACTTTATTACAGGCACTGAGAGTGGTTCTGCAGTTCCTGGCAGGGAGGGCCCTGGGGATGAGGAGGCAGCTGATGAAAGGCACTGCGCCCGTGGCTTCCCTTCTGAAATGATTGAGAAGACAGGAGTGACTTACAAAAAGGAAAACACTTTTCTCAGTTTACCCGTGACAAGACGCTTTCTATCTTCCCAAGGCACGTGCCTGCCCGCTGTGATTTTCCCCATGCTTTTGGCCCTGGTGAACTAGAAGGAAAAGCCCCTGTAAAACGGTGAACAGAACTCTCCTGCCCCCCCCGACCCCCTTCAGGAGTGAGATGAGTAGTGGGCTTTGTAAACCAAGTGCACTTGAGAAACATTTCATAAATGCTGAAATGATGTCTCAGAAGGCACTTTTCATCAGCTGTTCTCAAACGTGAGGGCCATCAGAATCCCTTCGGATGCCTTGTTGAAACAAGATGGCTGGGTCTCACTCTCAGAGTCCCTGCCTCCTGGGGTCTGGTGGGGCCTGGAAACATGCAGGTGTAACAAGTTCCCAATGATGAAGATGCTGCCACTTACTCTCTCTATGCCTCAGTTTCCCTTTCTGTGAAACAGAGATTTAAGTAACACCTGCCTGAACTGGGTTTATCAACATTCCCACAAACTTCATGTCCACCTGGAACCTCAGAACAGGATCCTATTTGGGAATGGGGTCTCTGTAGATACAATCAGTTCAACTAAAATGGGATCACGCTAGATTCATGTGTGCCCTCAATCCAATGACTGGTGTGATGTCCATATAAGAGAAAGAGAAGACACACAGACTCTGAGGGAATATCGCCATGTGAAGGAGGAAACAGGGGTAACGCTACCTAAGCCATAGAATGCCAAGGGTGGCTGGCAACCTCACACAGCTCAAGAGAGGACGGATAGATTCTCAGACACCCAGAAGGAACCAACCCTGTCAACCGCTTCAGACTTCTGGCCTCCAAAACTGTGAGAGGATACATTTCTGTTATTTTAAGCTATCCTGTTTGTGGTACATTGTTACAGCAGCCCCCGGAAATTAACACACTGTGATCATTATTTAAGTAGTAGTTCATTATGACTCTGGTTTTATTAATACTTTCTGGTTTTATTATTTTGCTATTAAAAATAGTTTCTCTTGAAAAATACCTCAAGACATTGGAGAAGGATATAAAGCAGGGGTTCTCAACCCAGGGTGATTTTTCTCCCTCCCCTCCCCTGCACTCCAGGATATTCGGCATTGTATGCAGACATTTCTGTTTTTTTGGGACTTGGCAGGAAGGTGGTTACTACTGGCATCTAGCAGGCCAGGGGTGCTGCTAAACATCCTCCAATGCACACCAAGGGACCCCATAACACAGAATTATCCAACCCAAAGGTCAATAGTTCAAGGTTGCAAAGTCCTGGAATAAGGTAAAATATTAGTCACCTGGCCCCTGAGTCCTGCTTCACATGCAATTTGTCGAGCACTGTATGATTCTTCCTAATGAGAACAATGACCGCCAACCCCCAAAAAACTTATTTAGTAATAATCATAAATAAGAACAGCAACAAATCAAGAGTCAAGTGAGGACCACAGCACCTCAAACAGTTCTCTGCTCAACTCCCAAACTACAAGGCAAAGAATCACACACTGGGGGCCGGGGACATCAGGAGGGGTGTGGATTGCAAAGGTGTGTGGACTCTGGAAGAAGCCTCTGTGCTTCAACCTGGCCCAAGGTCACACCTTAGAGCAGAGGTGTCTGGACCCCGAGTCTATTCACTCCACTGCCCTGTTGCTTGAGCGACACAAGCATGTGTCCTGGGGCAGGGAGCCACTGGGACTCGCTTGTGGACAAGCTTATTTATAATTGTTCTTAACATGTCGTATGACTCCGTGGCATGGGATCCTTCAGAGGCTGAGGGATAAATAGGAGGAGGAAGCCCTAAGTCCATCCACTGTTGTCTCCACCATTTCCTTCAGATCTGTAGGCCCAGGGAAGCTGGGAGAGTGGAAACCAGAGAGGAACTACTGCACTGACCAGACAACAGACAAGGGCAACCACCACCAGAGTGGTGACCATAGAGATGACTAATGTGGACACACTCAATAACACAACTCAGTGATGACAAGATACCTGGGGGATGAGGGAGGTACCAATATAGCCACCTGTTTGCAATTTTTTTTTTTACAGTCCTCACCTGAGAATATGTTTTTATTGATTTTAGAGGGGGGGGGGGAAGAGAGAGAAACATCAATATGAGAAACACTGATTGGTTGCTCTCCCCATATCCCCTGACCGGGGATTGAACCTGCAACCTAGCTATGTGTCTTGACCAAGAATCAAACCTGCAATCTTTTGATACACGGACGATGCTCCAACCAACTGAGCTGCCTGGCCAGGGAGCCACCTGGTTTTTCGATTGTGCAATTGGGTAAGTGGTGCCACATATTTAGCAGGAGGAGTAAGGGCTGTAGAAAAGCAGTAGGAGGGGGCTGCATTACTTCCAGAATTATAGAAGTACACAAACCAAGAGGGAAAACATGCTCATCAAATATGTGTGTAAATGCCCTGACACACCAGAATCTGAGGATGGATCAGAAGCCATGATTGTCAGTGACTCTCCCTAAGTGTCCACCCGCTTCCCATGAAACACATATCAAGCACCCACCAGTCCTGAGGAGTTAGAGCCATCTATCTGATGAGCTTGGCTCTTGGCTTTGGAAGGAGTCACGTATAGGGATGAGCTCTGTGGATGTGTCACCCAGAAGGAACAGAGAAAGGAAATACATGTTGGGGCAGGGATGGCAAACCCATAAAGTTTGTTTGTACGGTGTTGATCTGCTATTGAACAATGTTGGGGAGTCCTGAGGCACAGGGAGGGGGCCCTGCATTTCAGACACACACACACTCTCTTGTGAAGAGAAAAAGCAGAGTATAACTGTTCTTCTCACGCCCATGTAATGATTTGGTTCCTCTCCCTCCCCACATTGTGGTAAGTGGGTCCAAGAGAGGGAAGAGTGAACCATGACCCCTCCCAAACATGCCTTTGGTACTGAACCAAGATCTGACTCAGTAGTGTTGGTTTTGTTTTTTCCGGGCCAATCAAAGCATTTCTTCCCCCTCCCCCTTCCTATCTGCACATTCTGGAGCTCAAGATACACAAAGATAACTATATTCAAATACAGAGCTAGCAGGACCCTGAGAGACAGAACACACACAGCCCACGGGGTTCCTGAAAACCAGGCCCATATCACCTAAACACAGTCTAACTTCTAAATAAGGCTGCAGATCACAGATTTGTTTACTTTCATTTGGCGATAATTGTTCACAGCAGAACATATCAGAAAATTCTATAATAGGAACCACAGCCAGGAAATAGTAAATAATTAATCACCCTCCCTCCCAGTTCCAGCATCTCTGTTGATATAAATGACTGTATAATTCCAAACCCAATTATCACTACTTAGCCGTTCCATTTTGTAGTTAAAATCCCACAAAATTAAAGTGCATCAATTGTTAATGGTAATAGACTAGACAAGGGATTAAAGATTATTTTAATGTTTATTTCCTGTCAAGAGATTTTTGGCAGGAAATGCTGCAGACAAAAGGCTGCACACTCAGATGAGATTCATATATTTAAATCATCTTACTTCTAAAAACATTATGGATATAATTACTTGTTTAATTTACTTGTTCCCTCAAGATACAGGCTGAGGAGATCAAGCCAACTTTATTCCATCCTTGGCCACCCAACCCTCTGATTGCAGGCCTGAGAGTTGAGCGCAGCTCTCACTTCTTGACATTTGCACCTAGAAAATACAAGTGCAAGTCCAGGGGTTTATTAAAAAAAAAAAAAAAAATCAAGATAATAGTAAAGGTAAGTTCTATCACAACATCCAATCAATTTACTTAAGATGTGGGTTAAGAAAGGTTAAAAAACTCACAGGCCAAAAAAAAAATTATAAATTAATATATAATATATGAGAAAGAGAAAAAAGGATGGATAAATGAGTGGACAGACAAAAATAGTAATTGTTCACCTAAAGTATTATGTAGATCATGGAGGAATCGAATCTGAAAAAAACTTGGGTCCTTTTACTCTAAAGTGTGCAGTTACTGTTTCACTTGTTAATTTTTCTGCCACCATCACTAGAATATAAAAACTACGAGGGCAGAGGTATCTGTTTGTTCACTGCCATATTGCTAAATTTAAAATAGATCCTAGCACATAGTAGGCACTTGATAAATATTGATTCAGGTAAATGATGATGATATTCATTGTTTCATATTTTTGCAAAGGGGTTTATAATTCATAATTCTCATGAGTGTATGAACTTATTAATTTACCAGCAAGATGCCTGAAGACTAGAGTGGTTGAGAAGCTCTGCCCAAATCACACACCCTGATGAAGGATCAAAGCTAACTTGAACTCACACTTTCTGATTCTCAATCCTGGATTCATCCCATATGACCAGTCTAGCCCTATGAGATGTCTCTCTACCTGAGGGTAAGGGGAAGGCACTATGCTTTAGGCAGCAGACAGATGTCTTATAAAGAAGTTTCTGTAATCCTTTGGTTCCCAAAACTGGGTGTGACTTTGGGTGAATCTTCACCTCTCTGTGCCTCTGCTTCCTCTTCTGTAGGAAACTTTGTAGTGTGAAAGCATATTTGCTCACACCTCTTGAATGGCTCAGGATGTGTCCACCTTCAAGTAATAGATACATGATTCAAATCCAACTCAAAAGAGCTTATTTTTATGACCACTGGAACCCTTAGCAGCGGCCAAGCCACAGTACAGAGGAACCACAATGAGCCCAGGAACTTTCTACTTACTTCTCTCTTTGCCTGGAGGGCCACATGAGCATAAGAAGTCCAGGCTGAGTTAATGTCCAGACGAAGCAGAAAGTAGGTCTCTGCCTGTGTATCTCCTTTAGGATCAAACCCAAGACCTTCAGTTTTTAAGTAACCCAGATCTTTGCTCTACAGCTATCTTCTAGGCCAAGCTTATCATGAAGGCTTATAGATAACTTCCTTTAAAACAGTCTCAGGAAAGCCAATAATGCAGTCATCTTCTACCTGATCTTGGCAGAAAATAATCATAGCAATAAATCAATTGCTAACAGTGGGCCTGGCACTCTGCCAGCCATTTTACCTACACTGTATCCAACTCTGCTGGGTCATAGCTAATAATACCCACTTCCCACATTTCAGAGATGAAAAAGGAAGGCTCAGGAGGTATAAGGCTCATTGAGTCTAACTAATCAGTTTGGAAGAACCCAGATTCACACTCATTTGTGTCTGATTCCAAGGCATTTGCTCTTTGTTACCGAAGAGGTTCTCCTTCAGGGTTAAGGAAGTTGCTGCTACATTCCTCAGCCAAGCACTGATGCCTTGAACTTGCATTGGTGGGAGGGGCAGGTGGGG
The DNA here is from genome assembly GCF_014108245.1 of Pipistrellus kuhlii. Taxonomy (NCBI): domain Eukaryota; kingdom Metazoa; phylum Chordata; class Mammalia; order Chiroptera; family Vespertilionidae; genus Pipistrellus; species Pipistrellus kuhlii. Next base: position 12,985,445 of record NW_023425482.1, read on the forward strand.
ACATGGTCTGGGGAAGTGGGCTATGACTCTGGAGGCATATGTCCAGAGGTTCTTGGTGAATAGAAGGAACTGCTGAGCCTGTGACAGGTGAAGGCAAGAGCCTAACCCTAGACCTATGGTAAGATCAGAGATAGAACTAGACATTGTTCCTTCCCATCTTTGACACCATTTTAACAATTTGCTCACACTCCCAGGGACTTGCCTGGCTTTCCACCTCAGGGGACTTGTTCTCCTGCCAGAGTAAGACACTGAATGGCTGCTTGTGTTCAACATGAAAGCCACAGATATTTGAAGAGTCTAACCCAATCTTTATATCTTTCCTATAGACCCAAAGGAACCATAACCTTGGGGCTCTCTCTCTCACTCACCTTTCCTGTTTAAGCATGCTGGGGAGCACCTCAAAACAGAGCAGTTTAAGTAAAAATGGCATATAATGGGACTACTTTGGTGCTTATAATGTAAGAGCCTTTATGGGATAAAGCTAACGTACAGTGAGAGATGCTGGTACCTGGGCCTTGAATGGAGGGGAAGTTAGACTTCTCATGAATATGATAGCTAAAAATGGGCAATGGCTTTAGCAGTGAAGGGGCTATTAATTAAACAAAAGAAAAGCCAAATTCCCTTCCATCCCAGGCTGTGAGGCTCTCCATTAAGGAGATGCGCATTGTTATAAGGAATTAGGATATAAACCCAACAGCCATCCCACCATTTCCTCACTCCTTTTTCATTAGGAGGTGTGCCCTTCAGATGATAGTATGAAATCTGAACATTTCTGCATCAAGTGGCTAGCTCCCAAAAATCCACAGGGGAACTTTTGTAGGCTAGTTAAGATCAGTGGGCCAGGGTTGGGGGGGGGGGCGGGGAAATAGCAGGGAAATCCATTACATAACCTTTCACCAGGCATAAAATTTACTGTGAATGCAAAGCCTAAAGGTCCATGGTGGCCTCTGATTTAAAACTATTAAGTCTGGCTTCCTGAGAACATCTCCATTATAATAAATACATAACTATGATAACATATGCTACAATTTCAAAGACTAGAGTGAACAACCTATACATGAAAAATACATCCAAACACTGCTGTGTTGGATTCATACCACTAAGGCCTTCAATTCAGGCTGGGATCCATGAGAATATTAAACGTTTCATGAACAGATTGCCACCCTGGTGGATAGTAGTGGGAAGCAGGGTACCAGGACCCTATTTCACACAGGTGACCAAACTGGTCCTGTGTTCATCTGGAATGTGGGTGTTGTCTCCTGTTTATGGAATTTAAGGAAGAAATAATCTATATATTTGCATATGTTTATGTTCTTCAAAAAGGCAAAAAGAATGCTATGATAAATAGGGGGATCACCTGTCAGAGCTGTCTGAGGACCAGGGCATCATGTTCCCAGAAGGCCCCCCACAGCCTAGAAACTGACTGCCAGTTACCTGGGCTTTTGTGGAGGGATCCATGTGAATCCCTCCTAAAGAAATAGCCGTTTTTCATACAATTTCTGGGAGGTGGTAATTTATTCAGTCATTTTGCAACCTAATTCCTATCTGACTGATTTTCTCTCTGGCTTCATCTTCTCCAAGGTGCCACACACCTGTTCTGAATGAATAAGGATAAACATGGTAAAAGGATAGGATGGTTTGAAAAGCCAGTGAACAATGGAAAAGACTAAGCTAAAGCAAATGAAAAAGAAAAGTTCACCATTTGTATAAAGTCTCTGCCAAAGTGATTACTAATGCTGCCCTTTAGAAAAGTAACAGTAAAAACCTCTAGCTCTTTAGAGTTGGAGGGAAAAGGTCTGGTATCTTCCAAAGGCAGAAATACTGAGTCCATGTCACTGGCGTTAGCCAACACATTTTTGGCTGTTTAAGAAGCTCTGTTTTGGGCCTAGGGTGTAAGCCCTGCATCTGCTGCTTAGGAGATGCCGAGTCTACTTTGAGGAATAAGTGAAGCAATGGTCTAAGGGCATGGGTGTGATGCTAGCTCTTAGTATGCACTCGGGTAATGGAAACTATCATTTTGTAGAATGGGGAGGAATATGTCCACCCTCAGAGGACTGGTGGCAGTGAAGGTGTGAAGGAATGGAAATTAGGCCTAGAATAGTGCTTGACAAAGCAGGTTGGCATCCCATCCCATCCTAACAGACCCAAAGATGCTTTGCAAAATATTTCATTGTACAGTATATTGAAAAGGGGCCATTATCATATAAACATGTGCTTGTTTGTGTAATGATGTAAATGCATAGAAAGACAGAAGAAATCAGAATAACCAGCTACTCTTCAAAGAGAGAGGAGAGTGTAAGCAACACTCTAAAAGGGTAATTATTCCACATCCTTTGTGTGTGCCTGGCCAGCACTCATTTGCCCTTAGGATAAAACACCTTGATTCCTTTGGGAAACAGCTCCTCCCAATCCACTCTTCTATGACCTCCCAACCCCACCCCCAACCCCACCCCCACCCCTGTCCATGGTGGCAAAGGACATTCACTTGTCCAATCACTTCCATAGGCTGATTCAAGGATGCACTCCACCTAGACCAGTGATGGTCTACTGGTCAACTCCAGGTTTTGGCACTGGAGCTTCACATCCCAAAGGTGCAGCTGGCTCTACCAGTATAAAGGAAGAAAGTTCCTGAGTCAACACAGGGAAAAGCTGAGCAAAGAGGGGAAGAGAGAGATTCTTGATGACATACTCTGAATACAGGTCCAGGAGCTTGACCCAATTATACATACCTAGATATAATAACATTTTGATTATGTAAGTTATTGTACTGCTACAAGGCTAAGGATCTAAAGGCTGAGATAGAGAATAGAGGAGTATTACTTTATTTAGTTAGGATAGTGTGGCTGGCAGAAAGAATAATGGTGTCAGAGATGACCCTGTTCTGATCCCTGACACCAGTGATTATGTTACTTTACATGGCAAAGGGTTCTTTGCAGATGGAAATAAGTGAAGGTTCCAGAGATGGGGAGAGTATGCTGAATTACCCAGGTGGCCCCTGTGGAATCACAAAGATCTTCAAAGGATGGAAAAGTCAGACAAGAGGAGCAGAGTAAGAGAGATGTCCAGATGCTACAGGGTCAGACTTGCAGGTGGGAGAAGAGGACCATGGGCCAAGGAATAAAAGTGGCCCCTAGAAACTGGAACAGATGCTCCCTCAGAGCCCCCAGAAGATATCCAGCCCTGCCAACACCTTGGTTTCTGCCCAGTGAGACCCATCTTGGACTTTTAACCTCCAGAACAGTAAGAGAATACATTCATATTATCTAAGCCACCACATTGCAGTCATTGGTTACAGCAGGAAACTGATACAAATGGTCAGGAGTGGTCTCGTTGATGAGCATTCACAATGAGTGCTGAGGGATGAGGAGGAGATAGCATACCAAGGGTGGGAGAAGATCATGCCAGGGCAGGAAACAGAATATGGGAAGACCCGCTAGGAAAGTGGTTGACATATTCTGGGAATAGCAGGATCATTGTGGCTGGAATGTACATTGCTTAGACTTGAGGTTCAGAGAAGAATTTAAAGCACCTTAAATATTCAATGCAACCTGAATTTGGGGAAAACAAAGCATTCTTTAATGACATCCTTCATTCTAAACGCATTGAGGACTAAAACCAAAGCTCTTCCATATGTTACTAATAACTAGCAGGAAGAATTCCACCAAGTACAATTTCCCTTAGTAATTTCAACTTGTATGCCTATTTGGACTCCTAATATGCATTCCAGACTTTGTGGATGTGTCTTATTCTCATCTATTCTCCCCTGTCCTGCTTATTGAGTGTCTATTCTCTCCTGTCATGCTGATTGAGTGTCTATTATGCCAGACCCATAATAGACACTCAATAAATATTTGTTGGAGAAATATGCCCAGGGTTTTTGGTTTGCAAACACAATCCCTGATACTATATACTCCTTATGACCTGTTCTCTCAAGTCATGTTAGAAATAATTAAAATGCCTTGATTGCGACAGACCCAGGAGTAAGCATTTGTCCATCAGCACTACCTATGAGGTCAAAAGCAGGGGTGGGGAGGAGGGGGACAGGAGAGAGAGGGGAGAAGTGATTCAAGTAGAATCAAGATATCAAATAAGCTGAAAGTTACTAATTATGACAACTTCCTCACACTGAGAAGAAAATAATTTTTGAAGTGGTCCCCCACACCACTTAGCTGCTGAGCAAGCAAAAGCGTTGTGAACAAGCTCTATGGGCACAAGAAGGCCAGGGCTTCCTTTAAATCAGTTCCTAGAAGGCAAGGAACCAGTATATCATAGTGAGACAATCATTAATAATGAGACCATTATTAGGAGCCAAGATATAAAAATTGTACATGAAACAGCCTTATAAGCAGATTCCGTGCGTGGCTGATTAACCTCTCTATCCCCACTGGGGGCCGGTGGCTCAGGGGAGTGGTAATGAGATATGGAAGTCATTCGCCTCGAGGTCACAGGTTTAAAGATGGACATGTTAGAAGGCGCCTAATTGCTACTCCTGGATCACTTGATGGAGCACAGATGGGCACACAGTAGCTTGTGGGCTCAGAGATACTAGCCCAGGGTTCGAGTCCCTGCACTCCCCCTGAACTAGCTGTGGGATGTTTGTGCTGCTCAAAAACTCAGTTTCACAATTCATAAAACTTTTTCAAGGCTGATTTAATATAAATATATTAATATTAAATTTATTTATTTAAATTCTATTTATTTAAATCCTGATCAAAGAATATATTTTTATTTCTTTTAGAGAGAAAGGGAGGGAAGGAGGGAAGAAGGAAGAAGAGGGAGGGAGGGAAACATCAATTGGTTGCCTCACATACACACCCTGACAGGAGATCAAACCTGCAACCTAGGAATGTATCTTGACCAGGAATGGAACCCACAACCTTTTGGTGTATGGAGCAATGCTCCAACCAACTGAGCCATGCAGTCAGGGCAAGGATGATTTTTTTCAGATAAATATTTGCAAGCTTGGCACATGGTTAGTATTAGATATGTGACAATTGCTATTCTGGAAAGCCATGTTTTCTTTTGAGTTCTTGGGTATTAATTTAAAGGGCACGAGGTCACTATGAATATTACAAGCTGCAGCCCTGTTGGACCTTCTTGGGTCTGGAAAGCTGTATAGAGCTTCTCTGCCATGTCAGGTGAACACAGAAAGACCTTCACCATCAGCAGAAATAATAGCAGTACTAACATTTATTGAGAGCTTACTAAGTGTCAGGCTCCCCCCTTTATTAACTAATTTAATCCGTATAGAATCCCCATATAGTAGGTACTAGTAATAGTACAAGTAATAGTAAAAATAGGTATTAGTAATAAGTAGTCTTACTATTATAAGCAATAATCCCATAGTTTTACATCTACAATAGTAGCAGGAGGGACATAATTTGTACCTAAAGAGCAGGATTCCAGACTTTGGTTAACTATTAAACTATGTGCTAACCCTATGGGCAGAGTTAGGAGAGAGAGCTTTTTCCTGCATCTGTGGTGAATGTGCCTCACACACAGTATTCCCTGGGGATGCATCTCAATATGGAAACAGGTTCAGCAGGAGCAAAAGAAATGGTCAGAATGGGAACTGGCTGTGGACCTGTGACTGTCTTAGCTGACAGAACCCATGGCCAGAATACAGGGTTTTAGTTCGCCCATGAATCTCAACCCTCACGGGAGTTCTGGTGGCAGAAAAATCAGAGACAAATGAGGTGAGAAATGTGGGTCTGGGCAGCACTGAACTTGACCTGTAACACACAGATGGTGCTCAACAGAATGGATAGATCCCATGTAGGCTGACATTTAAGTGGGGGGAAGCACTAAGGCAAAAAAGGCAACACGAAGCCACAGAAAGATAAATACGGAGACCAGACCAGAGCCCTGGATTCAAATCCCACCTCTGACTTCTTCTCCCCTCTCCACCCATTGCCTTATCCTCACAACAAGCCATGCTGTAGAACAGATATTTGCAAATCCCTTGATTAGGAAATCTGATTCAGTTATATAATAAAAGGGTCCTATATTTAATGATTAGTTAAATGGAGAGAAATGGCAAATTATTTGGGGGGCAGGAGGTCTCCTACACAGGTAAGTCACACCCAATTGAATACAGCGCTTGAGTGTTAACTCTCCACTAAATTGATTGTTGTCTCCCTCCCCTCCTTTGCACTTTCCAGGGACCTGAGGCTCTTGATGAAAAGGGAGGCATAATCCTTCCTTTGGTGTCTGTGATCAAGATCTATTTGGTAACCCACTCCTCTAATGCCGCCCGTGCAGGGAAATAATTCCGGCTCCCCGTTAATTTGAGTATTGAACTGAAATTCTGCAGCTGCTTTCTGCCAAGCCTGAAAGCAGAAATTAATTTCAATGACCCAGGCAAGTGGAGGGGAGCTCTGTCAGGTAATTAGTCTTCGTCTCTGCTACTGAGGGTCTATCACGGTGCTAATCCATACATACACCCAGGCATTCCCCGAGTCACTGGCAATCTGCAGGGCCTTTAGCTACCTCCTGCTTGGGTTCTCCCAGAGCAGGGCTGCCTGCAGGGAAGGGAGGAGGCTCCCTAGCACATGCCCCTTCCTTCTGCCTCAGGAGGCTGGTATAACTCCTGTGGCTGATTTACATGCTCTTCTCCTGTGTGATGGAGTCCGCCCTTGATGAAGCAGAGCTCCGGGTAGGGGAGTGTGTGGGGGAGGGGTCCCCCTCCTGCAGCTTTCTGACTGGCCAGTTTATTAATGAAAGAGGCCCCAATATTGATAGCCCTGGCTCTACAGAGCAGCAATTACAGGGTCTGTCCTTCCAGGCTTCTAATTAAAAGGGAGCCTCTCTCCACCAGGGATGGCTCTTATTGTCATATTCGCATTCGATTCTGGTTTTGGATGTGGGCACCCCTGCCTGTTCCTTTAGGAAAATCTCCTCCGGGAACCTTAGACCTGAAAAAGCTTTGTTCTCAGCTGGGGTCATTCTGAGGCCCAGGGAAAAGAAAGGTTTTGGGAGGAGGAACCTGTTCAGAAAAGCAGCCTGTCTCCCTCCATGCCTCTTGGAGACACTTCTTTGAGCTTCATGATTTTCATACTTTTTACCATGAAAAGGGGTGGGGGAGACTCAGTAGCAGCTATGATAACTTCTTGAACCTACTTAAGGATTTTCTATCTGCTGACATGTTCTCCCTACTGCAACAGTGTGGGGTGGGTCTCAGAGGCTCCATTTTACAGATGAGAAAACTAATGCCCAGGTAGTTGGTGGCTCTTTCTGATCTGAAGTCCTTCCTCATTCTACTCCAGGCCCTCAATACCCCAATCCTGAGGGTCAGGCCAGGCAGGGATTATTCAGGGTGGAAGCAGAGGAATTGAGAATATGGGACATGGGGAGCCTCCCCTTGCCCACTCTACTCCCTCCTGCCAATGCTGCCTGCCAGAATTCTAACCCAGAATGGCCAGCCCGTGGTGGTACTTTGATATTTCAAGGGATGTCAAAAATCTGGACTTTCAGCTGAATAATGTCTTAACTAATGGTAATTAACTTGTTAGTGAAGCTCACATTTGTGACCTTCGAGATAGTCTCCATCTGCCTCCTTGGAATAATTAAGTTGGTGTTTGCTTATATGTGTTTTGAACCTCTCATCCAAGTGGGGACGCCCAGCCACCTTTGCCACGCCCCTCTCCTGTCAGTGATCACATGCTATAAACTGCCCAGCACTGTGGAAATTACAGTGGAAACAAACTGTGATCCGAAAATGCCTTCTTAAAAAGTCCCTCCACAGTTGGTATCAGATCCTCACTCTACTTTTGTAACAAATCTCATCTCTCACCCAAGGGAGTCACAGACAAACCTGCGGTTTGGGGGTTTCTCCCCAACCCCACCTCATCTGCCCAACCCTGAACCAACCCTGCATTTATGCCTCCTTCAGTAATGAACCAACTATATGACCTTAGGCACTTTCCCCTCTTCTTGTGTGTCTCAGTTTTCTCATCTATAAAATGGGAGGATGATTCTGGACCCACAGGCTTGTTGAGAGGTTCCTGAGGCAGTGCATGGGAAAGTTTGATGACATGCCTGTTTTCTGGTGAGGAGGCCTACCAGGCTTGACCTCCTGCAGAAGCGCCTTGCACTCCTTCAGATCCAAGGTAGCTGAACTGCACAGGCTCGTGGTTCTGAGTTTCTTCTCCAGGAAAATAAACAGACTTGTGCTCCAGTGTTCATTATGACTGAACACTGGAGCACAAGCCAGTCTTCTAGCCTCACTTTTTCTACCTCTAAAGCGGGCCTTCCATGGCCTCCCTTATAGGACTGCTGGAAGATTACAAAAGGAATGCAGGGCCAACACAGTAAGCCTACAGGAAACCACGCTCCCACTACCAGCTCCCTGGAGGTCTTAATTCTCTTGCTTTAGACTCATCGTGCAGGTTTTGTGCTTCAAAGTTCTTTTCTCATGCTTAGCCCTAAAGCTACGAAATGGAAAAAAAAATAATTAAAAAAACCTGAATCTTCACAGGAGCTACAACAGTGAAATATAATCATTTCTCATTTTACTGTGAATTCTTAGAAATGACAACATCAGAGAGAGAGAGAGGGAGGGAGGGAGGGAGGGAGGGAGGGAGGGAGGGAGGGAGGGGGAGAGAGAGAGAGAGAGAGAGAGAGAGAGAGAGAGAGAGAGAGAGAGAGAGAGAGAAGGGAGAGAAGGGAGAGGGAGAGCATGCACATGCTGTGCCTGGACAAATAGGAAAACTAACGCTGTAATGCATTTTATTGAAATCAAAAGTGCTCTCTGGCCTCTGACCCCCTCCCATCAGCTTCAGCCTGCTGCTGGGGGCACCAGGGAGAGTCAGAAGCATTGGTCTGGTGTCAAGTAGCACTGCCATCCACCTTCTATGAGTCAATTGCAATTAACAGGGCCATTCAGAATGGCAGGTTCAGGACAGACAAAGGGAGCACAGTCAGATCTTATCAAAACCTAAGGCCAGAAGGCTGGGTCTTTCATAGGCTGTTTGCACAGAAAAAAATAAAATAAAATAAAAATGGTTGTGGGAGAAGAGCTGGGTAGGGAAGGATGCTGGACCAAAAGGGGAGTGGAAAGAAGCTAGGCACCTGAGTAGGGAGGTTTAAACATAGAAAAACAGACTAGAGCTCACCCATTGTGTTCAGATCCTGACTTTGTCCCTGGCTACTGAGAACAGGAGGCAGGTAACTAACCCCTCTAGGCCTTATCTTTAAAATGGGAAGAGCAACTGTACTTTCCTAATTTTAAAATTGTTTGCAATATTCTGAGGGTAGAGCTTGGAACTTGGCAATTGTTCTGGTGTGGGAGGGAGATCCAGAGATCCAGGAGACAAATGGATTCTTCAAGCAAGCACTCCAGAGAAATCGAACAGTATACTCGATGGAAAATCCCTGGGAGGGGCAGTTCATGGGTGCTGATGTAGACTGCAGAGCTCTTATATGTGGGAGTGGGGAGACACATACTATAGTAGGCCCTGGGCTGGGAGAACATTGGCCAGTCCACTGGTCCCCCACCCATTACTCCATTTCAGCACATCCCCTACAAAGTGCTTAAATTTCTTTTCATGCAGAAGGACTTGAGCACCAACTGTGTGCTTTGCTATGGGCCATTTACTAAGAGGTACCGAGAAAACCACATGTCCAGCCCCCTCTATTTTGTTTCTTTGCTATGAGAATGACTAGAGGCCTAGTGCACGAAATTCATCCATGGGTAGGGTCCCTAGGCCTGGCCAGCAATCAGGGCCAATCTGTGGGGCTGCCAATGGGGTAGTTAGGGGAAGGGTGGGGTTTGGGGAGGGGGGAGTGCTGGCACTGGCCTTGGCTTGCCTGGGGCCTGGGGGTTGGGTGCAGCTCCTGCGCTGAGGCTCTGCCCCCTGGTGGGCAGTGCACGTCATAGGGACTTGTCATTCCACCAGTTGTTCCTCTGTTTGGTCGATTTGCATATTAGCCTTTTATTGTATAGGGTGCCAGGGACTAAAGAAGTGTGATTCCATAGAAAGTTCCAGAGAGACCTAATTTCAAATGCCAGGTGGGCCACTGATGAGCAACATGCCCTTGGACTAGGGCTGTGGCTAGGACTGTTTAAAGGCTCATCTTTAACAAGGAGGCAGGAATACTTATTATTGCAGGGTTATGTGAGCAAAAGTCAAAAATGTGGGAGGGGGGTGGGTGTTCAATGTGTGCAATTTATTTATTATTCCAGCTTCCTTGCTGGGCTCTGGATGGACAGGTTCTGGCTGGATAGCACTGTCAGCCTGTCTCAAACGGTCATATGCCCATCTGGAACTGGGCAGACAAGGGGAGCAAGTCCAAACCACACCAGCCTCTTCAGCCAGATGAGGAATTCTCCCCAATGCACAGGTCCTCAGATGATGGTGCTCATGCCGGCATGAAGAAGTTATCTGAAGGAGCAGACAAATTAACTGGAGGTTGACTACTTCTTGGTCCACTTCCAAAAACAAAAGCACAACCCCAGGGAAGGCAGGAGACTCCTCTCTATTTTTGCTTTCCTAGCGAACTGCCTGTTTTTGTTCGCACGTCTTCATAACGAGCACATGCCTTTCAGACCCTCTTAGAATTCCAGAAACTTGAGGCTAAAATATCCATTCCTTTAAATTTTTTAGTGTTCCCATGGAGCTAGAGAAAAGGGGGTCAGTATGACTGAGCATACGGACAGAATGGTGGAGGAAGAGAACAGTTCCTCCATTTTTCTATCAAGAAAATAATAATAATATCCAGCAAAACCTCATTAAGTCAGTATTGGCTTATTTAAAAGAGCTTATCATTTGCAGTAACTATTCCCCAACCAACCGGATGCCTCTATTGCAATCTTCTTTAATGTTGAAAGTCTGATAATTAAATATATTAATATATCAGGACAGACTTTATTTGAAGGCACATGGTTGTTTTGTATGATGTCTCTAAGTGTCCTGAAGAGCAATCAGTGCATAGTAGGTGTTCAATAACCCTGAGCTTCGTTCCCCTGCATTTTGTATTATCAGAGCTTTAACCTGGGCTATAATGTATCTAGTCCTTATCAATAACAACGTATTTCCGTTTTAATATACTACCTTTTATTAAACTGGAGCCACAAACTCTTAATAGCACGGCCTGTCCAAGGCCCTTTAATCAGCACTGTTGTGCAGATGTCTCTCCGAGGAAAACACAGGCAATGCTCAGCAGCCAGGATGGGGACTGCTCATCCACCTTCATGTTGGCAGAATGAGTTACAGGATTGTATTATCAATGCAATTAGGACAGGCTCCCTCTGCATTTCCATGGCAGACCTCTCGGCTCTGTACAATAAGAGGCACTTCCCTCTGTGACCTGGTTTCCAAAGCATTTTTTCCCCCTGAAGTGGTCACCACTGATGCCTGCATGGAAAAGCCAACTTCTGAGTTTGTGCTTGCTTGCCACTCTGAATTTTTCCAACATGGTACCCAGGTCAAGGGCAAGAGGACACCTTAGTGCTTTTGACATGGCAATGATGCCAATACTAATGAGCATGATGTTGGAACTGCTGATGATGACATGGATGATGTTGATGTTGCTGATGATGGCAAGGGTGATGCTGATGGTGCCAGCTCAGTATTCCTCACCTACTGTGCTATTCCCAGGGTGAGAGCTATATGAACATCTTCAGCATTTAATCCTCCCAATAACTCCGAGGATGGAACTGTTAATGCCCCCATTTTGTAGATGAAGAAACTAAGGCTTACAGAGAAAGTGGCTTGCTCAAAGCCCAAGAAATAAGTGGCCCATCCAGGTGTGCAACTTCTAATTCTTTAAGTTACACAATGTTAAACTTGTGTCTTTGTCTGCTTGGCTGCTATGACAAAATACCACAGATTGGGTGGTTCAAACAACAGACATTTACGTATGTCACATAGTTCCAGAGGCTCAGAAATCTAAGGTTAAGGTACAACCTACAGATTCAGTGTTTGGTGAGAGCTCTTTTCCTCCCTGCATGGGGGGGGGGGGGGGGGTTGATCTGTTCTTCTCTTTTACAAGGACATCACAAGAGACCCACTCTCATTAGGGCATATAAATCTAATCACCTCTAAAGGCCCTGCTTCCAAAGACTATTACATTGGGGGTCAGGGCTTCAATGTATGAATTTGGAGGCAATGCATTCAGTACACAACAACCTATTTGAAGCAATTCTGTCTCCCCTCTTATCTGGTCGGAAGCAGCATATCAGAACTCCTGTCCTTGCCAGATGAGCTATCTCAGAGGTCATTCAGGCAGGATCTAAGACAGTGTGGCCCAGACCCAGGTCTACCCGCCATCCTTCCTTAGGCCTCCTGGGTGATGGATTAAATACCATTACCTTTAAGAATCAGAATTTCAGCACATGAATTTGGGAAGGAGAGCACATTCATTCAGACCATAGTGCTGAGGGAAGTGAGAGTCTTTCAGTGGTTATATCAACACTTCTCTCCTTTTCCTCTCCTTTTCTTGACCTGGACTGATCTAGCCTCACACCCCTCCAAATACATAAATGACATCCACAGCATGAGGAGTGGAAGAATCCAAGAAATGGACATAAGGACAGAAGTTGTAGACCAGCTCAGTAATAACTACTAATGCTAAGACATGATAACATACTGTGTACTTAGTACTATGTTGAATGCTTCAGTCACTTCACAAGGTGTTGAAAGTGATGACTCCGTCGAACTCTAAAGGGTAAGAAAGAACACACTAGCTAAAACAGGAGGGAAAGAGGACTCCAGGCAGAGTCAATAGCCTGTGCAAAGGACCTGTGACAGGATGAGGAGGGGGAGGGTCGGCAGGGTAGAAGCGGAGGTGAGAGTAGGTTGAAGAATGGCAGAGCTTCCATGGTCTGATAAAGATTTTGGTTTTTATCCCAAGGGATATGGAGAGCCAGTGAAGGGATTAAGCAGGGAGTGGAGAATAGGATGGTGGCAAGATCAGATTTCTATTTTAGAGAAATGAATCTAACTTCCCTCTGAAGAAGGGATTTCAAGAAAGGCAAGAGGGTGAGCAAGATGCCAGTTAGGAATCTTACTGACCACACTGCTATAAACAGCACTAACTCACAGGCTCAGAATTCCTCACACTGTTACCAAGTGTGCTGCCAGGAGACAAAGAAAGGCCAGACCGTGTGTGTGTGTGTGTGTGTGTGTGTGTGTGTGTGTGTATGCACGCATGAGGGGAGGAGGGACAGTGAGACACAAGTGAAAGAGACTTCCTGTTTTAGAGTCTTTTAAATGACATAAAAAAAAAAAAAACCAAAGGAGAAAAGCAAGCAGTGGTACCCTTTGAAAAGTTTTAATTTTATTTTAACTTTGCTTAATATTCTTACATTCAAATTTTGATATATGTATACACGATGAAACACTGAAGTTATGATCTATTGGGTTAAAAATCCACTTTTTGGAATGGGTTCAGGGAAAATTTATACAAAAGACTTCCAAGTAGAAAGTAATTCTGCAGATAAAATAGAATGAAAGCATCCACTATATACGCCCCTTGCAAATTGCAAAATGAGGAGTGGTCTCAAATCATCATCAATAGGAGGTTCAAAACAGTCAGCCTTTTGACCCCTCAGGGAACCAGCTGGAAGGGAAGTGCCTGGCTAGTCCTCAGCATCATCATTCATACTTTTCCAAGGACACAGCCTCTTCCTTTCATAATTCATTTGAAACCAATAAATTGACCCCCAATTGAAAACAGTGAAATTCCATTCTAGCATGCTACTCACAAAGCATGGGGCGACCTGGTGTTTATTTTGCAAAGTTCCAGACAAAGAAATATAAAATTAAAAAAATACTGGAAAAAATCCATCAACAAGCATTTCTGTGCTTATTCTGTGTAATTACCCTTGTATAGAGAGGCATACAAAAAAGGGGAGGAAAATATGGTTCTTATTCTTAGGTATTTGGCAATCCTCTAGGGTGCTTCTGGACTCCGATTGTACATCAGAACCACCTGGGGAGCTAGACAAAAATGTAGATCCTTGGCACCAACACTCCCTCCCAAACGCTGGATCGAGTATGTATTAGTGTCTATACAGGTCCTAGGAATCTGTATTTTTAAGCAAACAGAGAGGCATCTGATGGGGGCTAGGATTCTGAATCACCAAAATGAGAAGAGAGAGAATGTTCAGGAAACATTAACACAGAATTGGACAGAAGGAAGAAGTCCTAGTGCATATCCAGCAACACCTCTACCCAAAGTGACATTCTTTAGTCGGTCATCATGACTGGTGTCAAACATCAGCCTTTGCTTTACATCTCCACAAAGGGCACAGATCCTTCATGTGGAAGCTCGTTCCACTGTAGAACCATTACCTACTGTCCTCTGAAGGGCCTTCAAAACACTGGAGTTTCCTGTGTCTTCATCCTGTTTACCTCCCTTGATCTGAATGCTACATGTTTGTCAACACTGCCTAAGGGATTACTCTTGTCAAAGCTCAACATGACTGAAATAGCCATCTACTTGGCTTCATTCCCTTTACCTGTCCGGTAAACTTTTTGAAAGTCAAATAGAGTTAGAAGAATTGGCACTCATGTTCTTGCTTCATATCCCTGCTTTCTTTCCTAAAACTTCAGAAATTATGTATTTAATCATCTGTTCCAGACTTTTCACAGGGATTGGCTTTATTTATATCTTGTCCCTATTAACCATTATTCTCTCCTCAACCCCTAGAGGTTGAGGAGAGGACAAGATATAAATATCTTGTCCCTATTAACCATTCATTCATTCATTCATTCTTCTTTCTTTTTATGAATCCATTTCTGACTCTTTCTCTTATTTCTCTCTATTGATTTTTACCAAAATAGTCAACAGAATACCCGAGGTCTCCTTGGTGACTTCTTTTTTGGCATCTTGAGTGATTATTCAAAGAATTCCAATATCATAGAACATCAGAATTTGGAGGAACCTTGGAAACCAGCCAGGGAAAATACTTACTATGAAGATGAATAAATTAGGGTGCAGAGAGGACACAGGTCAAATTGAGATGCCCAAGTTGGGGACTGAGCCAGCATTAGGACTCGGATCTTCTTGCTGGATGATGACTTTTAGACAGCCTGCCTTGTTTGGGACTTGGAAACCTGGCTGTGTGGCCAAGCAGATTCTTAGGTTCATCCTCCCCGGGAGGTATGGTGACAAACACACTAAGAAAGAGAGTGGCCTATATGGTTCATAAATTATGTAGAGTAAAATGTTAAATGAGAGAGAAAACTCACCCACACTTCTAACTATTTTAGTGTGAGTTTTATAAAGGAGGAAGCAGTGCCACTGAGAGACCAGAAATCAGGGCAGCATGCTGCCCTGTGCATGTGTTGTGGGATGGAGGAGGTGGGAGAGGAACACAAACAAAACACAAAAGGATATGAAAATGAACCTTACCCTGATAGCCATATGTCAAAAGAACATGGGAGTCAAGTGAAAGAGCCCTTGGTGGCCAAACCATTGGGAAATAAAGTAAAGTTGTTTAGGATAATAAACCAAAGTAGAAAGTAAATATCCATGAGTCCACACGGATAGAAATTCATAAGTGGGGGAGAAGAGAAATCCTTCATGCAGAAAAATTCCTAAGAGTTCATATAGACAGATACTCTGCCTACAAGGGGTGAGAGTATAAGTCCCTTCAAGTGGGGGCTGCACACAGGAACTTTCCTCCAAAAAGAACAACATGGAGTGTATGGGAAAAGAGTAACTATAGTGGAGAGCTGACAAGCACTACCTCAGCCAGTGAAAAAGGTCAACATCACAGTAATGTGTCATGTTGATAGCATTGTCCTTCATAGGGTGTGATGAGAAGGGCATTTCACCTCTCTGTCTTCTTCCCCAAAACCCACAATCTCAGTCTAATCATGAAAACAAACCAGACACATTTCCTTACTGGGGTATCCTATATAATAGGCAGTTGTTCCACCAGGAGTTCAACCAAGAGACCAGGAGTTTGGCCGCTTGCTATGACATGTGCTGATTACCAGGGGGCGGCAGGGACATGGCAGGCGTCAGAGACAGGGTGCTGGCAGCAGGCAGCAGTGGAAACACTGCTGGCCCCGATGAGGAACTGCAGCGGGATGGTGGAGCAGCGCCAGGTCAAGGCGAGGTGCCAAGAAGGCTGTGGGGCTGCAAGGCTGGGGGCATGAGCTGGGGCCAGATCCCCAATGGCCACCCCATACATGAATTCATGCATCAGGCCTCTAATCTTACATAATTCCCAACCAGTACTTCATTCTCAAAGTATTGAAAACAAGGAGTCTGAGAAATGGTCATAGCTCTGAGAAGTCTAAGAAGACATATAACTAAATGCAGTGTGGGATCCCGGATGGGATCCTGAACAGGAAAAGGTCATTAGGAAATCTGTATAAACTATAAACTTTAGTTAATAATAACATATTAACATTGTTTCTGTAATTGTAATAAATGTATCAAATAATGTAAGATATTAATAAAGGGGAAAATGGGTGTAGGTATATGGGAATTGTGTGCCATTATCTCAATTTGTTTTTAAACCTAAACAAACAAACAAACAAAAAAAAACAAAAAAACACTACACCCCGCATTCAAAACATAAATTCTCTTTAAAAAAATAAATATACATACTAAATAAAGTAAAAGAATAGCATGGAGAAAAGCACATGCCATTCTAGAGGTGGCCTGGGGATTCTGTGACTAGAGATTTTGAGGGTTCCAGTTACCCTTGAAGAGGGCATGCAAGTCCTAGGTGCACCAGCCCCAGTAGATGAGCAAACCATGGGGTCCAGAGAGGAATCCTGGCTACCCCAGGATAAGAGTTGAATTACAGCTGACCTCATAAAGCTCAGCTGTCAGGAAATGATTTGTGATGTTGTTTAGCGATGCTTAGTAACCCAGAAGTGGGAGCCAGGTCTTATACCTGTTGGGATCTATGATGTATAAGTAGCAACAAATAAAAGGAGGTATGGGGTAGCCTAGGATATCAGCAAGAACACCTTCCAAAGACTCGTGTCTAGTGACACACACACAGAACTCTGGACTGGCCAGGCCGCTAGCCAGGCTTTGCAAGGGGCCATGATGTTCTCACACTTTAGGTTCAATGGAAAATGTCCTAGAGGTGAATGCCACCTTTCATAATCATGCCAGCATTCAAAACTGTGTCCAAAAGATCCCGTTCCTTTAGGCATACAAATTCAAGCCAGAAATTGTATCGGGAATGATACTTTCTTGTTCACCATTGTGCCTTTCTGCAATAAATAATTTCCAGTCAGGATGCTAGAGAATTCCAAATGATAGACATATTATGTTCATGAAAGACAACTTTAAGAAGAATCTTTCTGCAATGAAAGTGAGGGCTCCACACCCCCTTCTTGGCATCCCAGCTTGCTATAGAAATGAGTGATTTTCTGAATTTCTGCCAAGTTAGATGGTTCAGCATGCTATTAGATTAGTCTGTTTATACAGAAACAGCCAAAAATAGGAAACACACAGAAGCTATTAAAGATATTGTCCTGAGAGGGAAAGATTTGAATGGTTTTCTTACTGCAAGTGGGAAATAAGATATGAGTCAGTATTAATGTGATAAAGAAGTTAATGTGTTCTAAAGCAAACCCTTGGTTTCTTCATCTTGTTTCAGAGGTGACAATAAAAGGCACATACAGACAATTATTCAGGGTTGGGTGAGCATGGAAGGTAGTGCACACTTTAGATATAGCTCCCCTTCAGAAAATAGGACTGTGGCACAAAGGGTTTTCAAAGGGAAAGAGGGTCACTGGCAAAAATAAATCAATCCCCCCCAAAACACACACACACACAGACACACACACACACACACACACACACACACACACCAAAATCCCAGATTCCAAGATTAAGTATATTTTTAAAAAGCTTTCAGAAATTCAGAAGTGAAATTCCAATTTCACTTCTGCCCTTGGGTTGCTTTGTGATCAAATGGAAATCATATGACCTCTCAGGTCAATGCGATTCAAGACGGAGGACTTATATTGACTTCTACTTGTAAGACAATGTGGGTTCTTACTCTCCTCATTTATAAGTGGACAGCGAGACCTGTACTGTGAAGTCACCTCGTTTTTTCCTCCATAAGTCGCAAGGTGAGGTCTGGAGGAAAGACAGTGTCACATTGTGATCACGTGAGCTGTTCCTGACAATATCTCAGAATATGCGTGTGACTCTGGAAGTGGACATGTGTCTAAATACCCAAGTGAAGCCCAGGACTATATACTATTTTCCTCTTCATTTGTAGTTGAGAGTCACAAAGAAATAGGGTTTTCTACAAAATAAATATTTCTAATCGGGTAATAATCTTCCTAGACTGTCCTCTGGGTCCTAGTGAGTAACTCAGAACTCGCTGAGCAAAGAATATTGAAGAATGCACTCATTTAAAATTGTTGTGCAACCAATTATCACAAACGCAGCCTCTGAAAAGAACACCATTATTATGTTACGGTTTCCTTGGGTCAGAAGTGTGAGCATGGGTTCTCAGCTAGGCTGATGTCCAGACAGCCGTTGGGCTGTGGCATCACCAGAGGCTTAGCTGGGGAAATTCAATCACCTTTAACTCCTTCAGCTTGTTTGCAGAATGTATTTCCTTGAGGTTGTAGGACTGACATCCCATTTCCTTGCTGTCTACTTTGGGCCACACTCAGCTCCTACATGCCTTCTGCAGTTGTGTCAAGTGGCCCTCTCACAATACGGCAGCTTACTTCTCCAATGCCACCAATGAGGAGTATCTCTGACCTCAATACCTCTTCAAGGGTTTTTACATAAGACAAGCCCACCCAAGATGATCTCTCTTCTGATTAACTTAAAATCAACTGAATTGGGGCCTTAATTATATCTGCAAGATCTCTTTCCTTTGTCACGTAATGTAGCCTAATTGAGGAGGTGACATCCCATCATCTTTTTCATCTTCTGTTGGTGAGAAGAAAGTCACAGGTTCTGCCCACATTTACAGGGAGGAGGGAACATACGAGGGTGTGGATGCAAGAAGGTGGGAGTCATTGGGCCCACCTTAGGATCCATCTGTCAATCAGTGGAAGAAAATACAGGGGTTCACTTCTCAAGAAAATGTCATCATAATATGGGCAGAATTACTTCATTTATGAGTGTGAGCTTAGAATCTAGGAGCAGGGGCGAAGGAGGGTGGAGAGAAAAAAAGAAAGAGCCCAGTAGTTTTTTACAAATAATCAATTTTTCAAGGTTTTTCCAGAAGCACCTGTTGCCAGATATTATGTACTAAAATGCAGGTATGCTTAAAATGTACAGTTACACTTTAATAGCTGAAAACTGGGCAACCCAATACCTCCTTCAACTGGCGCGACAATGAACATGGACATCGGGAGCATGGAAGCATCAAGAAAAGGGCAAGGCAGGTTCAAAGGCAACCTGTGAGTGGTTGTTTGAAAGACCAGAACAACACAAGGTTCAAGGAGGACAGTGAATAATCGAATGCTATATGCCAGCTGATAAAGGCTAAGCTCAGAGGCCTCCCAATACAAGAAAACAGAAACATGTCAGGGATAGAAGAAGGAATGGAAGCTGAAGGAGGAAAAGAATAAGTAACACCAGGAAGGAAAGAGGCATTTGTCTATAGGAAGATGAAGGGGAGGAAGAGGAAAGAAAGGAGAGAAGAGGAGAGAAAGGAGACAAGGAAGAAAGTGAAACAATTCCATATTAGAAGGACTAGAGTGGTAGTGAGGAGGGGACGGGAGGGGGCGTGAACAAATGTAACCATCAGTTAACTGGAACATTCAGTTAACCAGAATGAGATGCCAGGTAAGTAAAATCCCACTGAGCTTGGAAGGCCTACTCTGGCCATTAACTGTAATGTTTTTCTGAACCCCAGCACTTTCACAGGTGTGAGCTAAAACCATCTGGTTTCTTTACTCTGCCCTGCCTGGTAAAACCTAGCATCTTCCAACATACATTGTGGAGCGAGAGGGGAGCAGGGGGAAGAGATAGGAGGTAAAAGGCTTAACCACATGCTAAACCTTCACAAGAAGGAGCGTATAAGTAACCTTTGAGTGGAATTACTTTATTTAGAAATTTCAATGTAATAAAATAAAATATGGGGAGACACTTTAATATACAGAAACAGAGCTTGGGCAAATGAACGGCTCAACACAAAATCCCAATGAAATAAATGCATTGTGCAGTGACCCCAACATAATAAATGAAAAAAAGGAATAAACTTTGGGGGAAATCCATATACAAAAGCATGTCTCTACAGTAGTGATGTTTCTAAATTTGACACAGTTGCAAGTAGAGCTCACTACAGATTATTTCTATGCAAATATGCATTTACCCGAAATAAGAGTGTGCAAAAAAAGCCTAAATATATTTCTTAAAAACCAATTCTTGTGCAGTACAAGTGAAGCAAGAGGTACACTACTACATATTAAAATGTGACCAACGTGAACTTGTCAGAAGACAAGCTTCTGAGACGTGGGTGGCAGGGAACAGGAAAGTGCCCCACACTGCCCGATGTCTGTGTCTAGTCTAGAGAAGATGTGAAAGGCACTTCTGCTGTGGATGCAGCTACTCTCTCCCTTCCAGGGACAAAGCGTGAGCCTTGAGATTTCCAAGTTCCCTGGCTCCTTCCCATTGATGTGGAAAGTTCTACACAAGGCCGCACACAGCCAACTTGTAAAACACAGAGCACCAGGATTAATTGGAGGTGCTCCCCAGAGATTCCAAATCCCGGCAATGAACAGGTTTTTAGGAGAAAGCTCTCTGCCTGTTTCTTTCAGCACCTTAGCAGCCATCCCTCCTAAATGCCCTATTTAAACAGCCCAGTGTTTCCTGGGCAGGTCAGTTCATTTGATTTCACACCACAGTGAAAGGTAGACGTAATGGTCTTTATTTGTCCTTTTCGCTATTAGACAATACAATACATATACCCTCTTGATCAGCTGTGTGTCTAACACTTTCCTAGGTTTTCTAGATTCATTATTAACTAGAGAGTGTCTCCCTACCATTTGACAAAAGAGGAAGCTGAGGGGAGAGATCCATCTGCCTTTCCAGTGTGCTGGGGTTAAATTAGGAGCAGAGCGGGGTCTAATGGAACCCAGATAAAGGTGAGGCTAACGGTTTTTCTACTGTAACCATGGACTCTCTTTGCTTTTATATGTACACATTGAACCACACAACTGAGGTTAGGAATTGTACAGCAGCAGTGACTGGGAGGGGACATGGGAGGGCGGCTGGAGTACTGGAAGGATCCTGTGTATTAATGAGAGTTACACATGCGTGTGGGCGTGTGCAAATTTATGGAGGTAGACATGTGAAGTGTGTGCCCGCTCTGCTTATATTTACATAAACAAAGGGTGACAGTAGGTTGGATGAGGCTTGCGTGCCTACAGTAACCCTGAGGGAGTGTGCTTCTCTAGCTCCAGGCCTTTTACTTGGGGAATATCCACACGGGCACATTGGAGACATCAGTGAAAAAGGCTTATCATATGAGTGTTAAATAATGGACCAATGTGGTCAATGGGAAGGGATTCCAGACTTTCTGCTTTCCCTCTCAGTTCTATCTTGGGGGGAAGAAGGAGGGCAGGGCTCGGGGCTTTCGTGAGTCTTATGCACAAGATAAGGATTAAAGAAATTCTGTGTTTGTTTCCTGCACGAAACACTGACTCTGTCCAAGAAGAGGTCTGTAGTGGGCTGAACTCTGTCCCTCTAAAACTCCTATGTTCAAGTCCTAATCTCTAGTTCCTCAGAATAAGACTGCATTCGGAGACAGGGCTTTGAAAGAGGTAAAAAAGGTAAAATGAGGCCATTAGGTGGGCCCTAATCCAGCTGGTGTCCTTACAGGAAAGGAGATAGAACACAGATACAGAGAGAAGAGCATGCGAGGACATGGGAAGAAGGTGGCTGTCGGCAGGCAAGAAGAGGCCTCAGAGGAATCCAGCCCTCTGACACCCTGATCTCAGACTACCAGCCTCCAAAGCTGAGGAGCTATTTTCTGTTGTTGAAGCCACCCACTCCGGCGTACTTTGTTGAGCTGCTCTGGGAAACTAATACAAGGTCCAACATGAGAACTGATTCAGTGCTTTCCCAGGGGGGGTGCAAAGTGTCTAAGTGCAAGGTGTGTGACGTCAGGGACACTCGAACACATCTTAACCTGTTAACCGAACAGGATCTATAATATGTCAAACATAAACAATATCGGGAATGGGTAGGACATAAGAATATGTCCTTGAAATATATGTTGCGCCCTGAGAGGGACAATATATATTTTTTGCAATCTTTATAATTGTTTGTAAAATTTATGATTTTTTAATTCGATGTTTCCATTTTTTTGTTGGTATTCTTTTCTATTTGTTTGTAATTTTGTATTTTCCTTTGTGCTTTATATATAAATAAATGAAAAAATATATATTTCATTTATTTTAATTAAGTATAAATAAATAAAAATAATAATATAAAATTACGTCCGCTGGGCGTGACATACTGACATGTCCTAGTGAAAGAGTACGCGCCTGTTACAGGTTGCGTAATTAAAAAGGGAACTCCCCGGTTAACAGGTTAAGGATTCTCTCCTGCCCACCTCAGAACAGACAGGACACAACCCCAAGAAATCTATGGAGCTTCTTCACGTAGCTGCTCACTTGCACCACCTGTGTTCACACTGAGTCCCTGAACTGACCTCCCTAGATACTGTGACCAGATCTATTCCATGCAGTAACTGGGCCAATAGGCAAAGCTACAAGTCTGAACACGTTTTGAACTGAATTGACCAGTCAGCTGGGAGACCTGAACAAAGTGACCACACTGTTTATCTGGCACAAGACTTGTTAAAAGGGTCTTGCAAGGGTGCCTAGATCATCATGCCAGGTTTTGTCTCTTCTCAGATGGTGCTCATTATCTTAAATGTGTCTCTTGTTTAGACAAAACAGACATCAGATAACATTCTACTTGCTCCCATACGTTTTTAAAAAGCTATGTGCATATGAGCGCATATCCATGCATAAGTGTGTGTGCACACACCTAGAGAAAGCAGAGAACAATCCTCATACCAGCTTTGGGAGGCCATGGAGGCCATGAGACAGAGGGTAGAAGAATCTAGATGGGGCTAAGAGAGCTAACTAATGTCATTTTCTTGAAGAAGATTTAACCTACTGCTTTCCTAATATAGCATTAACTCCTTCCCTTCCTGGTTTCCTTTCACATAAATATACAGTATATCTTCAGCCAAGGACATACGTTCATTGCTTTCAAAGAGAGAGGAAGGGGGAAAAAGAAATATCAATGTGAAAAATGTTATCAGCTGCCTCCTGTACACAACCCAACCAGGGATCACAGGTATGTTTCCTGGTCAGGAATCGAACCAGCAAACCTTTTGGTTTACTGGATGATGCTCCAACTAGCTGAGCCACCTGGCCAGGGTCTACTATGTATCAAGTCCTGGAACAAGAAGAAAAGAGAAGATATGGCCCAGGACTCAGAGGACTGGGGTCTGAGCCAGGAGCTTGGGATCTCCCAGGAGCCCATTCTAGAGTAGCTATGCCCTACCTGACAAGAGGCAGGGTATACAATAAGTGTGAAGTTGCTACCATGTTTATATAATACTAGAGGCCCAGTGCACAAAATTCATGCACAGAAGGACAGGTCCCTCAGCCTGGCCTGCACTCTCTCCAATCTGGGACCCCTTGGGGAATGAACAAATGCCTCATACAATCCAGGGTCACTGGCTCCTAACTGCTTGCCTGCCTGCCTGCCTTATTACCCCTAACCTCTCTGCCTGCCTGCCTGATTGCCCCTAACTGATCCTCTATTGGCCTGATCATCCCTAACTGCTCCCCTGCTGGCCTGATTGCCCTTAACCACCTCTGCCTCTCCCTGCACCTGGGACCTGGACCCAGAATTCCCTCCCTCTGGCTGGCCTAGGTCGGCTTTGCCTGGGCCAGCCGCAGCCACAGAGGACGGTAGGCAGGCACCTTGTCCCTCTCCTGGACTGCAGGCACAGTCACTGGTGCCCAGGACTGTAGGGCGGGCAGCTTGTCCCTCTCCAGGGCTGCAGCCTGGCTGGTCCCCATTCCTCTCTCCCCAGTGTTGAGTGTATGAGCTATTATGGCATAATGGCTAGGGCATGATGACCATTTGTATATTAGCTTTTTATTATATCTGATTATACTTTAGCCTATAATCTTCCAAAAATGGTTGACATCCCAATATTTAAACTCAACTACAAGTCTAAAACATGTAAAAATGACTTTACAACTAGAATCACACACAAGAATACTCGAATTTAGCACATACTCCCTATTGCTAAACTGCCAATGCATTAGCCTCACGTTCCAGCAAGATTAGGGCAGAACTGTGCACAACACCCAGCCCAGAGCAAGGGATTAGTAAACATGCTGATTAAACTGAACATCACAAAGAGCTACGAAAAAGAAAAAAGCTAAGAATGCAATTAAAAGACATCTATGCAAATATTTCTGGGTGTTCATGAAATACTTCGTAGTAGAGTCTGCTGTCGATACTCCAACCCTGCCTCATCCAGCCTTAGCATCGAGGTGTCCCTGGAATTGCACTAGGGGAGGGGCCTTCATCTGCTATACACCTCTGTTCCATCTGGTACAAAGCCTCACATGCTTCTCTGAATTCAAGAGATTGACACTGACAGGTCAGCTTCAGGAACAATGTGGAAGCCAGCCATGAAGGACGTACAACATGCATAGGGTGGTTACCGAATCCACTGACAGGCCTTGAATGGTCTGATATTGTTCTTTTGATTTGCACTAGGATGGGGGGAAGGGGGTCCCTGTACTTTCTATCTATCTTTGTAGTGGCCCAATTGAATAAGGGACTACATCTGCAAAAATAAAATCATATATATAAAAAAAATAGGGAGGCATTTGCTGCCAGCTCCACCCCAGCCAGGGTTCAAGAGAAGCCCCAGGGCCCCAGCCTGAAGGCAGCCATCTGTATTCAAAGCAGAAAGTTGAAGATATGATAAGTGTGACTTTACCAATAACACATAAGCAACCCATCCTGCTGCCTTGTGCATCCACTCAGTGTCAGAGCAAAAAAGGACCTTATGAAGCTGCCAAAGCTCTGAACATGTAAAGTTCTTTCAAAAACCATTTGGTAGCCAAAGCTACGTAGAGTTATTTATCTCACGGGTGTGAGGATCCATTCATTCTGACACAGAGATATTCATGTGTTTAATCACAAGGTGCTGCCCCCAGGGTGTTACATCACACAAGGTTTAGCAAACTTGCTTAGAGAGCCAGACAGTAAATATTTCAGGATTTGTGGGCATTCGGCAGTGTCTTGCATACTCAGCTCTGCCACTGTAGCTGAAAGCAACCATAGATAACATGTGAACAAAAGGGGGTAGCTGTGTACCAATAAAACTTTAATTACCAAAAGAACCCTCAGGCCGGGCCCTGGGCTATATGTTTGTCCAACTGTGTAATGCACAGAATATACAGCATATCGCCTTCCAAATTTTTGAAAACCTCTGAAACACATCTGGCCCTAAGGGTGTCAGACCAACGGAAGAGATCCTGTAGTTCCAATCTTGCAGAGTTCTCTGCAGGAAAGTTCTTTACAAGGGGCTGGAACTTTCCTCCAAACAGAGCTCAGCTTGTCTTCCTGAGGGGTTTTAGTCACCTGCTGGGATGGTTGCAACTGCAGCTGAAATCTGGAATTCAGGTTGTTGAACTGAGAGCACCTGCTC